>NC_090939.1:908491762-909741762 GCF_040938575.1 Ambystoma mexicanum
CTATTAGACCGAAATTAAGTAATGGTACATGATATTAAGTAACACAGATGCATGTTGAATACCGAACTAAACGTGAACTTCCAATTAAGCAAAATAAATGCATATTGAATACCAAACTGAATGGAAACTTTAAATGAAGTAAAACAAACACATGTTGGATGCTGAACTGAATGGAAACTTTAAATTAAGCAAAACAAATGCACATTGAATGCTGAACTGAATGGAAACTTAAAATTAAGCAACATGAGTGCATATTCAATAAATTGATTTAAATCCTGAAACTAAACACTTTGAATATTAAATTACTTTCCCTTTCACCTCCTGCTTGCCTTGCTCCCTCTCCTCCTAATCCCACAGTTGCTGAGATTGGTGACCAGGGCCCTTAGGTGTCCTTTTGGGCCCTGGCCTCCCACACCCAAACACCTTAAACCTCCGCCCGCTGCCAGCACTTGCCTTGGCTGCCAGTGGCCTATGTCACTGCAGGCCTAGATTTATTTATTTATTGGCAGCTGGCTACTCCTGGCACTTCCTACACTTGGCACTCACAGCTTCTCTCTCCCTAGCACTTCCATCCTGGCATACGCAGCACTTCCCCTATTCCCTCCTCCCTCTCTTCTCGCTGCACTTGCACATTATGAATGCTCACAGGGACTAGTAGGTCCACCTCTATCCTTCATTTGTGGGATATATTTACCCACTCAGCAGTGCTCCCTTCCATAACCAAGCTGCACTTCAGCAGAAGCAGCAAAATTGCTGCACTGGCTCCTCTGAGCACCATTGCCTCACACCAAAACTGCGTTTTTCAGCTACAAAAAGATGTCTGCACCATCTTGCCAAGCACATATTGGGCAGGATGGAACAAGGGGGCACACTGAGAAAGCCTGCCAGTGCGTTCTTACATGTACAAAAGAAGGGGAGTGAAAAAGCAGCCCTGTTTTGTGCAAGCCCAAAGTTCCCATTGAAAAAGGGAAATATTTACATTTAAAAATGATGCCTCTTTGATGCTGTTTTTCCTCTGTTCCTCATCACAATACTTTTATTAATGAGACCTTGCCATGCTTATCCACCTTCACATTGTACTCCAGCAGGCAAGAGCAGTATTCCAGAATGACAGGCTGTTGTTCAGATCTGAAGAAATCAAAAGAAGCTTTACTTCAGCTACACAGGAAACACTTTACTTTTTGGCTAAAAAATGTCAAGGATCAATGCGTCAAAAAGGCCCTGGCTCTCTGGGCGCATGTCAATTTCAGTGCATCCGTGTTTGAACCCATTGCTGCATACAAGAAGCTAACTCTGGCTACAAAAAAATGTGGGAATTCAGAGGGAAGAGAAAAAACGTATTTGCAAGAAAAATGTCAGCAGTCACCACACATTTAAAATATACTTTTGCAAACTAAGAAAAATACGTGTTTAAAAGTGTATGTTGGATAAGGCCCTGAGCTTATCTAGCAATGTGAAGGGGTTTTGTGCTGTGAAACAGATATGAGAGAGCTTATTCAACAGGCTTTATTCTGATTTATAACACAAATAAATGAAATAAGGAATTAAATTGCATTTGCTACAGGGGGGAAATCAGCCCCAAACAGGTTTCTGATTTGGAGTTGCCAGCAACAGAAGGCCTCTCACAGTAGATGCTAGAACACACAAGTGATAATTGCTACCTTGGCAGACTTTCGTCTGGGCTGAGTCCTCAATGGAAGTTCCGGGACACTAACCTGTGAAGTGGAAGCAGCCACACCTTCAATCAAACTGGGAAAACCCCTCCCCACACTGGGCTGAAGTGACAGTGGAGGTAGGTGAAGAGAAAAAAATTGTCCCAGTGAAGGATAAAGTATGCCCATTTGTTTCAAAAGACTATGTTATTAAGAAACGTTTATGATGGTTATTTTTACAACAGAAATTCGCCGGAATGTAAAAAGTTAACAATTTTAATGTAATTTTGTGGGTTTTAATTTAAGACTTTGTAGCCTTCACTGCCACCTTGGGAACAGAAATGGCAGAGAATTGGGTATTCCACGAAAAGTGTACATGATGCCAATGTAAAATTCAACACTGACATGCCTAATGATGATCCCTACACACGTGTAAAGTTATAGAATTTTAGGCTGAATATTTCACACTAAAAATGACTAACAATTATTAAAAGGGCAAAACAATGTCTTACAAACTGTAGAGTTGGACTGGAATGCTCTGCAGAAAATATGTAACCTATTTATGTAATTTGTTAAGATGCCCCAACTATACAAATGTGTGTGTGTGTGTGAATTGTAGCTAAAGTAACTGTCGGAGTCTCTGGACATCGTAAAACTCACATCATAAATCTGATATCATGTCTTTGAAACTCAACCAGCTGATAGGAAAGTGGTAACTCTCTCCCCTGACCAATCCAGTTGTTTAGAGGCGTGCTTAGCTAAGCATGCCCTGCCATATAATTCTATGATGTCACCATGCCCTATTAAAAGGGTGGCTGACAAAACTCTAGACAGACTCTTCCCTGAATTTCCTGCGCCTGCGTTCCTGATCTTTTACATTCATCTTGTCAGATTCCAGATCCCACTGCAAAGCCAAAGCATAGCTGCATTGCTGACCATCCCAGCAAGGCCTGAATCCAGAAATCACACTAAAAAAATCCCAAAAACCAAAGGGAAAAGCTGTGGTATTCTTTTGGGAAGCATCCTGAAACCAGACCGGATTTGTGCCCACTAACTGCATGCCCGCTGCACCCCTGCCATCCAGCTGTCCTGATTATCTGGTGACCAGACAGGCCCAGCTGCTGTTCTGCTAGGAGAGTCTGCCGTTATCTGGTGACCAGAGCCCTGGAGTCCAGAACCCGGTTTACTGTGCCTGATCCCAAATTCAAGCGCGGACTGTGAGTATCACCCATCCCATAACACATAGTCTACTGCATCTTGACTTTTGTCTTTGTTCCACTCTCTAAGCAACTCTATCTATACCCTGATAACTTGTCTAGACTGTTTTAATTCTCTGTGCACCTTGTTCTTGTTTGTTAGTGTGGCTTACTTTAACAATATAGTCAAGATAATTTAGTTAAAGCAAAATTTGCCTTTTATTTTTAGAACCGATTTTCTCTTATGAACTGCTCTATTTTCCTAAAAACTACCCTCATTCTACCTTCCAAATCTCTCTCAATTCTCCAGCTATAGCCCTCCTTTCACTTCTATATGGTCCCTGTGCAATGCATCTATCCCCCTGCCCAAACACTGCATTCCGATGCAGTGTTTTTCATCCGTTTTTGGAGAAAAAAAAGTTTTTACATTTAAAATTGCAAACCAGAAAAAATGCAACTTTTCCATGTATGAATTCGGCTGCACTGGGTTTTCAATCTCAATCTGTTTTGGTTAACTGTATGCTTTCGTGATACCTTACCATATAGCTGATAGTGAGATAACATCCCTAATGCTGTGATGAAACATATGTATACAATTTTTAAACACACATATAATTAATTATTTTACAAAATCCGAATGTCATTTTAGTCATTTGCAAAGGGTTTTGCCTCTTACTTTTTGAGAGAAGGTTGGATTTTGATTCTGGTTACTGCATCTTATCCCTGATTACCTGCTGCTTCCTATCCACTCAGAATTCGATATTTGTGGGTTGAGGGAACTTCGCAGGGGGCAACCTTATCTTGGGTGCTATCTATCCTAATTCAAAAAGTGCTCCTTTTCACTTGTACTTTGGATATGTTCTACTAGAAGGTTAACCAAATGCATTACTTCCATTTTCATTGTCATTATCACCCCATTGGTGATTGCTGCCCAATATTAAAATGTGTGTGATTTTTGTGAATTATAAAAATAAATAATATAAACAAATATTGTATTTTCACCAACCGGGTAGAGTTGGACTGGTATGCTCTGCAGAAAATATGTAACCTATTTATGTAATTTGTTAAGATGCCCCAACTGTACAAATGAGCCATTTATGGCAAAACTGAATTGTAGCTAACCCTGAAGATGGGGAGCCGTATGACTATCAGGTTGTTGTGGGGACACATTTTTCGCCCCGTCCCGCCTTGATCTGCCCAATGTACCCTACTTGAATCCGGGTCTTATTATTTTCGCTGATGGCTATGGCCTATGGCTAAATCATCACAGGTTGCCAAGCTTATAGTCTTCACCTGCATGTATACTCTGGCTTAAGGTCGATCAGCACCCATCTATACCAACTCCAAGTACTCCTACAGGGTTGTCCATGACTTCAGAGACCTATGGAAGCAGCAGGGATACTTAACCTCCACAGGCATTTTTTTGTTGCAGCTTTCTACGTGCGACTGCTATTGGATTGACGTGTGTGAAGCCACGCCCCCTTAAACGCCGTCCTCAAATACAGACGTGCGCGCACCAGCGCGCGCGCACCAAGCAAGTACCACAAGTACCTCTTTGCCTCGGGATGCTGCTTGTGGATCCTGGATCAGCTGCTGCATTTTTTTGTTGCAGCTTTCTACGTGCGACTGCTATTGGATTGACGGTAAAGCACCGCTCTTGGGAAGAACTATAGACGTGAAAAACGTTTAATTTGGACAATTCTTACTAATATAATACTCATTTATCTTTGTGCAGTGTGTGAAACCACGCCCCCTTAAACGCCGTCCTCAAATACAGACGTGCATGCGCACCAGCGCGCACACACCAAGCAAGTACCACAAGTACCTCTTTGCCTATTCGCCTCGTCGTTGAGGCGGCAGGTTTATCTTGTGATTCTCAAATCCTCAGTGTTATTTGGGGATAAATAAGCATGAGAGGCGTGGTCTAGTTCCCTATTAACACGTTTGCCATAATGAGAGCATTCAGTTTAAAAACTGGAATGCCGCCATCTATTAGGTTGGCAACGGCAACGGAAAATCATGGAGATCTGCAGCAAACCTCCTCGAATATGAATTCAACACCTATCAGACCCAAAGGTATTAAAGGGGGGCTGCCCAATATGGACATACGGTCATTTTGTAGTGGTTCTCTATCAGCGCATAGAATAAAGTCTAGATCGGAGAAAGAACAGCTTATAGAGGAAAAGAAGGTTCCTAGTGCTGCCTCTTCCGGTATTGACCTTAAAAAAATGGTCATGTTACCAGATGCCTTGGAATGCACACCAAGAGTGCAACTTTTGAAAACTCTGTCGTGTCAATCTATATCAGACACTGCTTTACTCGAGAATATACCTGCGACTGTCCAACCTATTGCTCCCATTTATCTGACCCCAAGCGCTAATGATGTAGCGGTAATTGACCTGGATCTTAATGACTCAGTATTTTCAAACAAAATGATGTCTGAAAATCTATCTAAATCCCCTATAATGTTTTCTGAGGTGACTCACACCTCCATAGAAACTGTTTCCTCTATCTCTGTATCAGAGACAAGTGTCGTACAGACCAACTCACAGGGAATGAATGCATCATTTTGTTTGGAAAAAAGCGATTCATCTATAAATATCACATTACAGGCTGTGAATTTAGCTATCCAGGCACTAGGGAAAATATATCAAACTATAGACAATCGAATGATAATGCAAGAAACACTTATGCAGAAAATGTTAGCACTATATGAATCATCTAATAGTGAATCTCAATTACAGATGGTTTCCTACTATAAGAATTTGTCACTAAAGACAGTCACCAATTCTATAGCATGCCAGACTGATAAGGTCTCTGAGCAAGACAATTTTAATGTGACCGCTGTGGAGCTTGGTGAAAGTGGAAGAACAACCAGTGCGTTACCATACATTGCCTCAATCATATATGACCCATTAGCATGTATTTCAAATTTGTCTAATGACATATACACAGATCCACCGATTAAATCAGCTGTGGTTTCAAAAGGTGCACTATACCCGATGTTTATGCCGGGAATCCCAGATGTATACAAACAAAAAAATAAGGAAAACTTGAAAGCAATGACTTCCAGTGAGGAGTCAATACCTCAAGTAGTGAATAAGGGAATCAAGAAGGCCAAGAAAGTGGATTTAAAGTTATCAAAAAATGAATGCTCTTTTAAAGACACAGGAGCCTCTGCCACCAAACAATTTTTCAAAGCTATTACGCTCCCTAAAAAGAATCAAATACTCACCTCCCAGGCCATTAAGAAAAGGTATGCTCAGCAAATGCTCATCAAAAAGAAAATGGAGAAATGAAATTTTCAGCCTGTTCAAGCAATGAAATATCCTCCTTTGGATGAGCTCTTACAGGCGTTAGGATCTCAAAACACTACTAGCCCCCTCCACCTTGTGAACTAGAAAATTCTAATATTCCTAAACCAAATGTGAGAAAGAACTCTAATAGTAAGATTATGTCAAGTGTTGATCATGACAGATCTGAAATTAGGAAAGCGGTTGATGCTTACATGTCTAGTCATGTTCAACCTCAGATTGAAATACCTAAGAGAGCCTATGAATGCATTGAGAGAATGGATAAGCAGAGTCAGAGTGGTTTGAATTCAGTACTAGAACAGGCAGCACAATCAAGGTTAGAAAAAATGAACTTACCCTAAGATCCTAAAAAAACAGTTCTTGAGTCCTCTAAAAAAGGAAATGTCTATTCAGATGAATGTCTCATGGTCGATGCACGAGAGAATGACACACTTCCCTTGAATGATTTGTCGTCTGCTATCATACGACTAATTGAGGGTGCATTAGGGAACTTACAATCTACTCCCATAATAGGCAAGGAAAGAATTGAAACTAAAAAAAACAATAAAAGAACTCTGGCTGATAGAAGCACTCCCCTAAAGGTGAAACCAGCCCCTCATTCATTAATCTTGGCCTGTAAACCACCCCCAATCACTCAATACGATTTAAATCGGAGAGCAGTGATGGCGATATTTTCAGACATCCCGCAGTTGGAAGACAATGTATCTGCCGATTTAGCATTGGTGGAGTTTGTGGAGAATAAGAACTTGAATACAGTAAGGCTCTGGATACAATCCAGCGTAGTGCAAAATCTTATTTGGCAGTCGAAAGATTCCCTGGCTGCACTGGGCTTTGATCTCACTATCGATCATTCTATCTTGCAAGGAGATTTAATGAAAAGCGGCCAATTGCCCCATGTGTCCGTACCCCAGAGACAACAATCTAATTTAAATCAGACAGAACATCCAATGCCCAAGAAAACAAAAGGTAATGTCACTTTCAATATACCTTGCTCTTGCTCGCACAATACTGAACGAAGATAGCTAAGCCCAAAAAGTTCGCAAAAGCTTACCCTGGTCAGTTGGAATACTAGGGGCCACAATCATCTTGCCAATAATGATCAACATCAGTTAAACAGCTATGATTTGGTGCTTTTGCAAGAAACTTGGCTGTCTGCACCTCCAATCTGGGACAGTTATGAGGTGTTTTTAAATCCAGCCATTAGAACGACAATGGGTAGGCCAATGTCTGGACTCCTTACAGCTGTTAGGAAAAAAATGGCCTATCCTCACAACTGTGGGCTATACCCAATGAATTTGTGATATTGATCAAAGTCTGCACTCCTGCTGATAACTTTGCCGTGTTAAATTTGTACTGGAACTCGGCGGCAATAAGTGATGACTGTTTCTTCAGAGACCTGAATGGTCTATTAGACATTGTGACTGGTGATCGGCAAACTAGATTTCTTATTCTCGCCGGCGATCTAAACTTAAGAGGCTTGGAAAGCGTGAACGAGCAAGCTAATCAAAGAAATATACGCTGGAGAGCACTAGTACAATATAGAGGTCTGCATGTTCTGAATGGAGCTTTTACAACTGACATACCGGCTGCTCCGACTTGGCACAGAGGATCTGTGTCGTCAAATATAGATTACATCTATGTAAATGCGACTCTGTGGCCAAATGTTCAAGATTTCACTGTTATAACCTCAGAAGCCAGTGACCATAATATGTTGACCACCGAATTGAATGTTCAAATGCAAGGTGATCATGGTGAAAAGAAAACAACTAAGGGATGTTTAGTAACAAACTCAGGCAGGTGTCGTCTCTGATGGTCAGAGGATGCCTTAATGTATTTCTGCGAGCTCCTTAAAGAGTCGAATATGAGCAAGGGTGATAACTCAGATAACTCTGCCATTGTGTACAGCAATATGCTTCAAATATTTCAGCAGACAAAAAGTCATACTAATTCGCAACAGAGTCACTTACACACATTTGACAACTTGGTATGTATGAGAAAAACTGCCTACCGGGCAGAGGTAAGGAAGCTCGCCAGGCATCCCCCCGCCATCAGAACGAAAATGGTGAAGAAGCTGCGTAACAGCTTTAAGAATTGGGTTAAGTGTCATCGAGGATTGCTTTATCAGAAAGACGGAGCTGAAATGTTAAAAACGCTTGCTAGTAAAAACATTTCTAAGATGTGGGTGGCTTTGAATCAATCCCTTGGACAGCATCAGGTCTGTATTCAGTCCTCTGCAGTTGATACACACACATGGGTTACGCATTTTAGTGAACTCTATGCGGCACCAATTAATAGTTCCCCCTCGCACACATCTGGCATCTTAGCACCCTTCAACCTTTCGTTCGATGAGTCAGAGATACTGCAACTCATAACTACGGCCAGTAAGTCCAAGGCAGTTGGCCCGGATGGTTTGTCCAATTTTGCCATGCAAAGGCACCCTAAATTATGGGCTTCCATTCTCTTCCACATCTTCACAGCTGTCAATTATCATCAAAAATTACCACCTACATGGACTCAAGCAATAACAATACCAGTTTATAAAAAGGCCGACTGACTGTCTCCGGATAGTTATCGCCCGATCTCATTATTGGACGCCCCAGGAAAAATCTTCTGTAGAATCTTACTGAGAGAACTGAATGAGTGGGTTGAAATGAAATCATTGCGAGATCCGTTCCAGTCAGGTTTTGTGAGAGGTTTGGGGACCATTCCAAATATTTTCGCTCTTACTATGGTGCAAGCCCAACAACTAGCGCAAAGACAACCGTTATATCTGGGATTTATTGATTTTAGAGCCGCTTTTGACTCAATTGATTGTGAGCAACTCTTTCTTAAACTCAGAGAACACGATTGTCCTAACACCCTGTTATCCTTAATTATACTGCTCCACTCAAACACATACATGCAAGTGTGTATAACCCTTGATGGGATACTATCACCAAGGATAGTTACTCAAAGGGGTTTAAAGCAGGGATGTGCCATGGCTTCCTTCCTGTTTAATTTTTATATATTAGAAATCGGTGAATTTTTGACCAATTGTGTGGGAGATCCACCTAAGATAGGTACGCAAAAGTCCCGTATTTGCTCAGGCCAACAACCTTAACATCAAAACACAAAAAACTCAAATAGTTATCTGTAACCCGAAGAGAAATTTTAAGGCAAGCGATCATAATTGGCAATTGCAGCAGTGCAAAATTCATATTGTTGACCAGTATCGATATCTAGGTGTAATTATACAACATAAAAAGACACTATAACAATACAAGTTTGAAGTAAGAAATAAGCTACAGTCATTGGTATCTCAATCGCGAATACTTCTTCGCAAGTTTGGGAAGTTTTCAATGAAACACATCATTATGTTCTATAAGATGAAGGTAACACCCATCTTATTATATGGTGTTGAAGCTTGCCTCCCTAAAGATTGTATTTTCTGGGATGGCATAGAGTCCTCCTATTGGAAGCAAGTAATACAACTCCCGACATGTACACCCATAGCGCTGATTCGCTTTGAGCTGGGTCTCACATCTCTTTATTCACAGGTGTTGTGGAAACAATGCGCTTTCCTTCGAAAAGCGCTTACTGGTCTAGAGATTCCAACTATTCTGAAGGTTGTAGCTCACAATTTACTTACGTCAAACAACCTCTTTCCATGGAAATGGCGTAATCATGTTTTAAATGCTCTTAGTGATGCAGCCATATCCATTGATTTACTCATATCGAATCCCAATCGAGCAAAAGTTAAAATATTTCAGTATGACTGGGCAGAAAACATAACAAAATGTACAACATATAAAGACTTTAATGTTCTCCTGTTTGGAGTGAAGAAGCATGGGATAATGGCAACTTATCTCGGAAAATTTCCGTGCCCTCAACTCAGGAGGAAGTACATGAAATTTAGGTTGAGTTTATACATCACTCGTGACATATTATGTAGGAGAAAAATTATTACAAATGAGCAAAACTATTGCCGGTATTGTGAGAACACAAATCAGATGGAAACTGTGCAACATTTGCTGACAGATTGCGAAGCAGTAAGTGAGGCAAGAAGCAGATGCTTCAAGGATAAATTGATGTTTCAGAATCATCTAACCCAATTTCAAAAATGGCAAACACTTTTCTCCAACCCAAGAACTTCAATACAAATAGCAATTGTCCAATTTTTAGACCTGATATTGCTGGATACCCTCCTAAGTGAGGATGAAAATCCTGTTTTGTAAATCATAAAACAATGACAAATGTGATTCAATTTTATTCCAGGGATAAGGGAGTAAACTGTAATGCTGGTGATGTAGTATTTCATTCCTTTTGCTTTTTTTATTCTATGACCTTCTTTTTAATTTGATTGATTTATCAGGAAGTGTCATTATTATCAGTAACTGTTCTTTTATTGTTCTAATTGGTGATTATGTGATATTTCATTTTATGTTCGTTTTCTATCATAGATAATGTTGATAGAAAATGATTTGTATTATGAACTGAAGATGAATGTTGGTATACATTGTGTAAATAATTTGAAAAGTTGTTTTACGACTAAACAAATAAAAAAAAAAAAAAGGTTATGGCCCCTGCTGTTATCTTTTGTTGTCCATAGTTTTTGTTTCCATGACCCTTATATTCGTTTGGCTCTGGTATCTCAGATATTTGTAGTTTGGACTTTTAGGAGAAACTTTGAACATTTCTACACACTTTGTTGCTTCTTCATAGAGCCCGGGAACTTAGAACCAGAAGTTTGGGTAGTGGACTCCTTTTCATCTGTGTCCTGTACCCTACCAGCCAGGATGAACTGACATGAAATTTACCTGCAGGCCACAAACAGTTGCCCCAAAATTTACAAATGATTCCAGGACCTGAAGGCTCAAGATGTGAGTCTGGTGTGCACAATGTCAGGCTACATGTCTGTTATTGTTGTGATTCCAAGACTAGTCATATGCCCTTGTTTTCCTGTAACAGACACCTTCTGCACCACGTGCCATCAGAGTGATGGTCCCTCCCCACATCTCTGGGTTCACAGTGAAAATACTCATCTACACCTCTCTGGCAGAATGCCTGAATATTCAATCTGATTTTTGGGTTTGTGCCCATTTGCTGCATGATCTCTCTTCCAGGTTCGCTATTGCAACGATCCCCTTCCAGTGCGGGATGTCTGTTTGGATCGTAAGTTGATGACCATCTGTGGATCCAGGACCCTGTAGGGATGCTCATACCTACTTTTGTTTTACTGGTCCTCTGAATTGCCCCACCTGAGACCAACTGTGCATCAAACCAGCAGCACTTTACCTTTCCTCCCTGCCAGTTGGTCTTCTATCTTCTACCGACCAAGGATCTCGCTTGGATTGTAGGTCTATAGGGAACCCCTAGGTTCATCTTTTGGTCAGATCTGCTTATAGCAGTGGTTATCATTTTAAGGCTGTCCTGTCTGTCAATGGTCTGTAAATGCCTCTGTTATCGAGTATGCAATGATTGTTCTAAAGTTTCCGAAACTGTCCAAGTGCTTTACTGTCATATTACTGAAGACACAATTTGTTTTGACATGCCAGTAAGTGATGTTTGTAATGAGACTGGAGTGAAAGTCTCATCGGAGGGGAATGTGGAGCAAACGTTTGGGAACCGAAAATTGTATGTACTCGCCTAGCATATGATATAATATGACATTTATAACGCACCTCTACACAAGTGTTTCAAGGTGAAACGAGGCAAGGGAGGGGAAACAAAGGGAGGACAGAGACAACTGCCCTACTAGGCCAGGTGACATTCAGATTGCGCAAGTGCAGGGAGGGGGGAAGGGAAGAAGTGCGGGGGAAAGGGTAGGCGGCATTGCAGAACATAGGATAACAGTAAAATAAATAATGACAATAAAGACAATAAATAAAAATGCAGCCAGCAGGTGGCAAGTGCAGGGTGTGTGCAGACACCAGGTGTCAAGTGCTAGTAGGGGCTGAAGGGATACAGAAACAGTGTGGGTGTGCAACTGGTGGGAGGGGACCAGTGTTAAGGAGTTCCCCCCTTCTCAACTGAGTTCATTCTTTGCTGGATTTCTTGATCGATGCCTTCTTGCGTGCTGCTCGAGTCTTGAATAAGGCTGCACGAGTCTCTTCTGACTCCAGCGTGCGTTCAAGTACCGGGAAGCAAGGGTCCAGGAATCCAGGAAATAACAGGGTGCGCAACTAGCACACGAGTCCAGTAATCAAGAAAGGGAGGAAGGGACTAGAATTGGGTTAGGGTGGAAGAAGCAAGGGAATAATACCGCGAGCTACGGAGCACACGTCTGGTCGCTACTTCGCAATAGCATTGAAACGCGCGGGCCCGTGGGGGCGTGGCATATTTATGGAATGTACTACATGCGCCGTGAAGGCTGGTGCGTGGCGTGTCATGTGATAAGGCCATGTTGGGAGAAACAATGAATGCAAACCCTGCCGTGACAAGGACCAGGAAGTCCAGAAGGGGCGCGTTCTGTGGGTCATGACAGCATGCCTCCTCCGAAAGGCTGTTCCACCAGGTTTGCCCGGGTGTATAAGGTGAAATCTTCTGAGTAGTCGAGGAGTCTTGAGATTAGAAAGTGGTTCCCAGGTTCTTTCACTGGGAGGATATCCTTTCCATTCAACCAGGTATTGAAGCTGAACCGGTTAATACCTGGAGTCACATATTCGAGACACTTCATATTCCAATTGGTTGTCGACCAGTAGAGGAGGAGGTCGGTAGGATTTCCGGGAGGATTGGTGGTAGGGTTTTAGTAAGGATGAAATTTTCTTCCAAGAGTCTGGTAGACTAATCCGATATGAAACCAGGTTGATAATTTCCTTGATGGGAAATGGACCATAGTACCGAGGGGCCAACTTGTTTGTCCGTAGATGCCGAGGTAGTAACTTCGAGGACAACCAGACTTGATCACCAATTGCATAAGAGGGACTTGGTCTCCTTTTTAAATCCGCATACCTCTTAGTCTGAGTTCTGGCCTTCTCTAAATTTTCTTTGGCCTATTGGTGTACGTTGATGAGGGTTTCAATCCAGGAGTTGACAGTAGGTACTGGTGTAGGATGAGGGAGAACAGAGGGTAGAACTGATGGATGGAACCCTTGGCTACAATAAAAGGGGCTGGTATTAATTGCTGAATGGTCAGAATTGTTATAGGCAAACTCAGCCATGGGTATCAGGAGCGACCAGTCATCCTGAACCTTGGTGGAGAAACATCGAAGATACTGTTCCAGGGTATGATTAGCACGTTCTGTGGCCCCATTGGTCTGGGGATGATAACCAGATGAGAGGGCGCCTTGGATTCCCAAAATGAGACAGAGATGTTTCCAGAATTGAGAGACGTACTGAGGCCCTCGATCAGATATGATCTTGGAAGGGAGTCCCTGTAAACGAAATATGTGCTCCAGGAAGATACCAGCAAGTTCGGATGAGGATGGTAACTTACACAGAGGTGTAAAATGAGCCATATGAGTGAACAAATCTATGCTAACCATGATGGTCGTGTACCCTCGGGAAGGTAGTAATTCCACAATGAAGTCTGTTGCAATGACTTCCCATGGCCTTGTTGGCAGCGATGGTTGCATTAGAAGACCCGCCGGTCTCTTGTTATCATGTTTGTTTTGACTGCAGACAGCACAAGTTTTGATGTACTGCTGTACGTCGGTCTTCATTCCAGGCCACCAAAACTGTCTTTGTATAAGACGGAGGGTGTTGGTTATGCCACGATGTCCGGAGTGAAGGGTATCATGACAGAGGTTTCTCATTATTTGTTGTAATTTCTGTGTAGGAATGACCAGTGCATTGTCCTTGAATAAGTATCCTTCCTTAAGTCTTAGGCTCCATGGATTCTTCCTTGAAATATCCTTCCAGAGATCAGAGGATTGGTTTTGTACTCGAATTTCATCCAGGAGGTTGACTGCTTGAGCTACAAAGATTGTGTGGGGAAACATTTTAGGATAGGCCTTGTCTTCAGTAGTTACATAGTCAGGACGTCGGGATAAGGCATCAGCAATCATGTTTAGTGATCCGGGAACATGAGTGATTTGGGATTGGTATTGGGCAAAGAAGTAGGCCCAACGCGCCTGACGACTGTTCCTGCACTCCAATGATTGTAGAATTTGAAGATTCCGATGGTCCGTGCGGACCTGAACTGGATATCTAGCACCCAGAAGTAGATGTCGCCATTCAGTGAAGGCCTGCCGGATGGCTAACAGTTCCTTTTCCAGGACGGAATAGTGTGTCTCACTGGGAGTCAGGGTTCGTGAGAGGTAAGCAATGGGGTGTTTCCAGTTTATCCTGAAGTTCCTGTTTCAAGACCGCTCCTATGGCGTAGTAAGAGGCATCCGTTTCCACTAGGAATGGGCGATTTATGTCTGATTGGGCCAGGATGGGGGCTTGCGTGAACTCTGTCTTCAATCGCTGGAATGCTTTGTCTTGAGGTGTAGATCAGATAAAGGGAGTGTCTTTCTTCAAGAGAGCAACAATCGGCTGGACGATCTCGGAAAAGGAAGAAATGAACTTCCGGTAGAAGTTGGCAAGCCCCAGGAAGGATTGAACTTGTTTCACGGAGATGGGACCAGGCCATGCCAGTATGGCCTTTACCTTTGAAGGTGTCGTAAATATCCCCCCGTCTCACCTGGGATCGCTTCTTGCTCTGTTCCGCTGGAGGATTCCTTTTGTGTACGGATCGGGTCTTGTATAGGCTCGCTTGAGTCTCGTCCGGCTGCAGAGCGCCTTCAGAGTTCCGGGAAGGTCGCAGTTCCAGGATGTCCAGGAAAAAGGTAGCGGTCGCTAGGGATGAGGATTCCGGGAGACGAATTAGCGGGAAGGGGTGAAAGGAAGGAAGAAGCAACCAGGAAACTAGGAATAGTGGATTCGCCGAACAGCACACATACGTCAAGTCACTACCTAATGATAGCGTTGAGACGTGCGGGGCCGCGGGGGCGTGGCCAATTTATAGAACGTGCCGTGTGCGACGTGAAGGCTGGTGCGAGGCAAGTCACTTGGCACGGCCATGTTGGGAGTAACAAGGAAAACAACCCCCGTCGCGATAAGGACCAGGAAGTCCAGAAGGGGCAAGTTCTATGGGTCATGACAGAAGGGTCCACACCAATTCCTTCTGGGCTAAGGATGAATCACAGGTAGTGAACAGAAGTAACGTGAAACAAGCATTTTTCGGGTTTGGCTAAAAGTTTGTGTTCACTGAGTCGTTGCAGGACTGCCTTTACATGCTCTTCATGCTTTAGAGGATCCTTGGAAAAGATCAATATGTCATCCAGATAGACAATGACAAAAAGGAATAACATTTCAGAAAATACCCTGTCCATAAATCGTTGAAAAACCGCGGGGGCATTAGCTAGTCCAAAGGGCATGACTAGATATTCATAGTGACCAAAGGGTGTTCTAAAGGCTGTTTTCCATTCGTCTCCTTCCCGAAAACGGATCAAATGATAGGCACCCCAGAGATCCAACTTCGTGAAGACTACGGTGCCTCCCAAAGCTTCCAGGATATCCGAGATCAGGGGTAGTGGGTACCGATCTTTGAGGGTGCATTGATTTAAGCCACGATAGTCGAGGCAAGGTCTGAGTTCCTTAGTGTCCTTCTTGGGAACAAAGAACAATGAAGCACCCGCTAGAGAATTTGAAGGTCTTATGGTGCCGTTTTCAAGGTTGGTATCCAGGTATTCTCTGAGGGCCTTTTTCTCAGGTTCGGAAAGAATGAACATTCTGCCAAAAGGAATCACTGCTGAGGGATCTGTATCTATGGCACAGTCTTCAGGTCTGTGAAGGGGTATGGCAGTTGAAAATACATCAGCATATCCCTGATAGGCCTCTGGGACTTGTATGATATTAGAAACCATGAGTGGTGTTTTCAGGTCTCTTGGTGGTTCTTTAAGGGGTGTGGAGGAGGTATCCAGGATTAGACAGTGGGACATACAAAACTCAGAGCCTAGGAATAGTGATCCTGCTGTCCAATTGATATTCGGATTGTGCTTCTGTAACCAGGGCATACCCAATACCATGGGGCAATGGGCTGACTTAATGATGTCGAATGTAATCCGCTCTTGGTGATGGTTTATGGAAAGTTGGATCTCTTTTGTCTGCAGGCTTATGGGTTCTGAAGAGAGGGGTCTTCCGTCGATTGCTTCCACCGGCTGCTTGGTGCTTCGTGTCTCGCATGGACTATGATGACTAACAACCCAGTCTTGATCAATGAAAATTCCCATAGCTCCGCAGTCCACCAAGGCCAGAATGGGATAGGTCTTATTCTTGGAGGGCGGCAGGAAGGCTTGTAGAATCACCAAATTGTTTTGTCCAGGAGAGTTCAAGGATGGAATTGATGTGGAGCAAACATCTCTCTCCCGAAGCTCTGCTCCATCTAGGATCGGGAGCTGACGTTTCCCGAACGCCGAGGAGAGGCCAGAGGACACTCCCTAACCAGGTGTTTGTCTGAGGCACAATACATACACAACCCTGTATGAATCCTTCTCATTCTTTCTTGCGGGGATATAGGTCCACGGAAGGCTCCTATCTGCATTGGTTCTGGTTCAGAGATTGAGCCTGGGTTAGTGTCCGCCTTGGTGGTACTCTCAAAGGACGGCTTTGGAGGATTAACTTTGGATTTCTTCTTCTCTGCCTTTCTTTCCTGGATACGAAAATCTATTTGCATGGAAAGGACCATTAGTGCCTGGAATGAGTTTGGGCGAGCCACTCTGGCCAACTCATCCTTAATCTCCTCATTCAGTCCTCTCCTGAAAAGGGTAAAACTCAGCTCCGGGGACCAATCAGCTTCCTTGACTAACTGCTTGAATCGGTTAACATAGGTGAGCATATCCTGGGATTCTTGCTGAAAGTCTAACAGGCGTTCCTGGGCACTATAGACCTGTTCTGGACAGTCAAACATGGTCTTAAGGGCCTGTATGAAGCCATCATAGTCATCTAGACGAACGTCGCCGGAATTAACGAGGGGCGTAGCCCATGTTAAGGCTTTCCTGAAAGATGGGAAATTATGAAGCCCACTTTAGCCCTGGGAGTTGAAAAGTAGTAGGGCTTAAAAGTAAAGTGAACCAAACATGAATCCAGGAATCCTCGAAGGGTTTTTGGTGAGCCATCATATTTGTCCACTATACCACCCAGCAATACACTTTCTTTTGTGGCAGAATCGCTGGATAGAACTAGTTGTTTGAGAGCAGTGTTTTCTGCCTTTAGATTCTGCACCTCGGTTGATAGCTCTTGCATGCCACGCATTAGGTCCTGGACGGCCGCTTCCATGTCCATATCGAGTTTGGTCGGGTGGCGTCTCAAACTGTCAAGGAGTTCCCCCCTTCTCACCTGAGTTCGATCTTTGCTGGATTTCTTGATCAATGCCTTCTTGCGTACTGCTCGAGTCTTGAATAAGGCTGCACGGGTCTCTTCCGACTCCAGCGTGCTTTCAAGTACCGGGAAGCAAGGGTCCAGGAATCCAGGAAACAACAGGGTGCGCAACTAGCACATGCGTCCAGGAATCAAGAAAGGGAGGAAGGGACTAGAATTGGGTTAGGGTGTAAGAATCAAGGGAATAATACCGCGAGCTACGGAGCACACGTCTGGTCGCTACTTCGCAATAGCATTGAGACGCGCAGGCCTGCGGGGGCGTGGCATATTTATGGAACGTACTACGTGTGCCGTGAAGGCTGGTGCGCGGCCTGTCACGTGATACGGCCATGTTGGGAGAAACAATTAATGCAAACCCCGCCGTGACAAGGACCAGGAAGTCCAGAAGGGGTGCGTTCTGTGGGTCATGACAACCAGGGCCCGAGATCAGAGGATAGCCATGTAACCAGTGTAGTTTCAGATTCAGCCACGAGATCAGGAGGAGAGAGGAGGAGAGAAAGCAGAAGCAAAGAGGAGGGTCTGGAGGTGCTTCTGGAACTGGAGAGGGTTGCCCTCAAGTTTCTAAGAGGCAGGGAGGCTGTTCCAGACGAAAGCCCCAGCAGAGGAACGAGATTTACCACCCACTCGCTGCTTGGAGAAGCGACTAACCCTGAGGGAGTTGGAGGCAGATGAGCAAAGTGCTCGAGAAGGAAGATATTTAGGAAGAGAGAGTTGAAGGTATTGAGGTCCCAGGCCCCAGAATGCCTTGTGAACAATGCAGAGGATTTTGAACTTAATCCTCACTGCCACTGGGAGCCAGTGCAGAGATTTCAGTCCTGGAGAGATACGATCCCTGGGCTTGAGGCCAAGGACAAGTCTCGCTGTCATGTTTTGGATGAGTTGCAGAGGGCAGAGAGAAGAGGCAGGCAGATTTAGAAAGAGGCTGTTGCTGTCCAGCCTAGAGAGAACCAGAGCTCTGGAGACAGTGAGCTTCTGGGGGGAGGAGAGGAAAGGAAGAATACCTCTGAGGAGGTGCATCTGGTAGTGTGACTTCTTAGAGACGTCAAAGATGTGAGGCGAGAAGGAGAGTGCGGAGTCGAAGATGACCTTGAGGTTTTTAGCCTCACAGGTGGGAGCAGGAAGGGGGCCAAGAGAGGCCGGCCACAGAGTGACACGAAAGGAGGGAGCAGGTGTGCCGATGAGTAGAATCTCAGTCTTACTGGCATTAAGGCCGAGATCATTAGCAGCGCACCACTCCTGGACGGACAGTCAAGTGCCAGGTATTGGTTGAACAGCCAGGGAGAGAGGTTAGCCTCCTGGGGAATGCCACAGGTAGAGATAGAGATAGCAGAGAGGAAGGACCCAAGTTGGACCTGGGAGGGTCGATCAGAGAGGAAGGAGGTCAGCCAAGCCAGGGCCTGATCAGTGATAACCAGGTTGTCACGGCGATGGTTGAGCAGGATGGCATGGTTGCCCGTGTTAAAAGCAAAAGAGGGATCAAGTAAGATGAGAACACAGGGGGTGTTGGAATAAAGGTTGGAGACCAGATCTTCACAGATGTTCAGGAGAGCAGGTTCCGTGCTTCTGGCAACTCCGAAGCCAGACTGATGATCATGGTGACAACCAACCGATTCAGAGTGAAGGTTAAGCTGGGAGATGGCCAGCTTTTCCAGGACTTTGCCCAGGAGAGGAGTGATGGTGATTGGACGATAGTTAGCTGGGCAGGACGGGTCGGCAGAGGGTTTTTTTAAGAAGAGGCTGCACAAGGGAATGCTTCAGGGTGGAGGGGAAGACTCCGGCGGCGAAGGAGTGGTTGCAAAAATCAGCCAGAGCAGGAGCCAAGGTGTCAATGTGGTCCTTGACAGTTTTGGAGGAAAAGGGGTGAACCTGTTTTGACGATACTTTCATAGATCAGACTTGTCCAGAAACCTTGTCAGGGGAGAACAGGGGAGAGGCAGAGAAGGAGGGAGGAGAGGTGGCCAAAGAAGGGCCAGAGGAAGAGCAGGAAGTAGAGGTAGTAGGGGCAGAGGAAGAGAGCGAGGTCAGGGGATCCTGAGTTTTAGAGGTGAAATGAGAAGCCAGGGCCTTGGGAGGGGACAGGAGAGGTACAGACTGCAGCAGAATTGGCCAGCTCCTTGCAGATTTTAAAGAGTTTGGCCGAGTTGTTAGATGCCGCGGAGACACAGACTTGGATGGGGGCTCTCTTCTTGGTGCGGACAGAGAGCCGGTATTGCCTTTGGAGCAGGCAGCAGGCCAGTTTGTCAGAGGATGTACCAGAAGCATGCCATTTCCTCTCAGCCACCCTGCACTTGCGTTTAAGGGTGACATGGTCTGAGTCATACCAAGAATTGCACTTGGCTTTTGGCTTCAAGCGGATCCTCATGACAGGGGCATGAACATCGAGAGTATCAGATATAGCGGAGTGGAGCATGGAAAGAGGTGTATCAGGGTGTGAGTCTGCCAAGGGGGGAGGAGGTGGGAGAAAGTGGCAGTGAAAGCCTCAACTGACACACGCTTCATGGGTGGATAACCAAGAAGGTAGGTGGCAGTGCTGGGATTGGCTTGGCCTGAGGGTTAGAGAGGGTGAGATGGGAGGACAGGAGAAAGTGATTGCTCCAGGAGAGAGGAGTGGTGAGGAGGATCGAGAGGGGAACCTCTAAGGAGATCAGAACATCCAAAGTGTGCCCTGTAGAGTGAGTCGGGCCAGAGGGGAGAATAGAGAGTGAGAGAGAGTCACAGAGGTCACGAAAGAGTCCAGAGGAAGGACAGGAAGCATCCAGGTGGATGATAAAGTCTCCAAGAATGAGGAATTGAGAGGTCGAGACCAGGATGGAAAAGGAGAGTTCTGCCCACTCAGAGAGGAAGGAGAAAATCTGACCAGGTGGTCGATATTGCCACTGTATACCATTGTGTACTCAAAGCAAACTACAATGTTTAAACAACTGGTATCAGCTTGTGTGAGGCAAGACGGTAGACTATACTATGCATGTCTTTGATATAAAAGTGCTTTGATTGCATGAAGGAATTCTCACTTTCACAGTTCTCGCTACTGATGCATTTCCCTTTGGGCATATGCAAGCGTGTTTATGTTCTCGCTTTCTTAGGAAAAACGGCATTCGTTGGTGGAAGTCATCATATTGCAGGTGTACTCGATAACAGAGACATTTACAGACCATTGACAGACATGACAGATTTGAAATTATAACCACTGCTATAAGCAAGATCTAACCAATCGATGCATCTAGGGGTCCCAACAGACCTACAATCTTGACTAAATATATTATGCTATGCTGTTCTCCCTGCTAACACTATCTAGCATGGCAGGGCTGGCAGCAAAGGCTTGTATAATAAGCGGTTTTTCTCTGTTAGCAAAATTGTTTCAAGGGGAAACCTTGCCATGGTGGGACTGCACCTTCCATCGAAACATATGTTTGCTTTTAGGTATAAGAATGAGGCACAGGGAGTGAGGGGGGGTCACTTGCACCAAGGTCGTGTGCTGCCATTCGTAATGTCTTGCTACTGTTTTACTAATACATTATTCACCAATTGAGTGGAATCGTGAGTGTTCATTTCTCCAGCACATCATGAACCAAACCAGATTTCGTAAAGGGTACTTTCACGAATTTACTAGCACTGGTTGCCACTATCGAATTCTCTTGGCAGGTTCTGAGACCAACTGGATATGTGCCATTTATAAACTTTGGTGCTGCTTTAGACAATGTCCAGCATGATGTTCTATGGCTCAAACTACACAAGAATGTTAATGTTATTGCATAGATACACCAAGGTAAAAGGAGGAATATATGTAGTTGGCGAGGCACAGATTCCATCCTTACATTTGTAGTCCTAAATCAAGGGTGCATTCTTGCCCCTACACTGTTTAACTTATATCTGGCTGACCTTCCCCTCATTTTTAACCATCAGCCAATTTTCCCCCATATTAGGATAGAACCGGCTACTGTGGCTTGGCTATGCAGATGATCTCTTCCGGCTTGACTGCACTGCTAAAGGCTTACAACTTCAATTGGATAAACTTGCTGCTTATGCCAAAAACAATGGGTTCAAAATCAACACAAAAAAAACTTAAACCACAATTTTCAATCCAAAAATTCACGGCAATCTGAAGGGCTTAAAATGGCAGCTGGAGGACAACCCACTCGAAATTGTGAATACATATGATTACCTTGGTATCACTATCAACAGCAAATAGACCTGGGCATCATAGCTTGACAGAATTGAGACAAAAACATGACAACAAATAGATGTGATATTACAGTTCATGCAAGAACATAGTGGGTATTTCCTTGAATCTGTTTTTACATGTGTATAAAGAAAATATTTGCCCACTGATGTTTCTTTGTTCAGAAATTTGTGGTGCTAAACACTTGGAAAAACTACAAAAACCTGAAGGGAATGGCCTCAGAGTCATCATCAAATGCCCTAACCACACTCCAGTTCAATACATTCTAACCAAATGGGCTTACCCTGCATTTGTGGAGCATTCAAACTTCAGAGTATGCTATTGTACTGGAAACCGATAAACCATCCTGAGAACTCTTTATTACAAACTATTCTTTTTAGCGGATGAAAGTTCTGCCACGGGATTGGCTGGCATGATTCTCAAATTGCTTATGGATGAAGGCTGTAGGTTGTGCTTACTTCTTGACTTTGATCACTTGAATATTTCATATTGGTAATTTAGGGGGGACATTAGAAGCACTTGCCCTTCCCTTGAACATGAGTAGACATTGGTTGACTTAGAGTCTAAATCTCATACTGGTGAGTATCTCCTTCAATATATTAAGCGTGATATTCTGCCTCGTTATCTTTGTGACTTCCCTAAGGATCACATTGCACTTGAGTACTTAGAGATTAAGTTCAACTAGGTCAACAAACTTGAGGTAGTAGGTAACAGGATGGGTCTGGATAAAAACCATAGATGGTGTAGGTGTTGTTGTAAGAGACAACCAAACATTTGACGCTCTACTGTGAAAGTTTATTTAGCATAAAGAGGGGCATTATTAGGGCTGTTGGGACAGGGGAGCCTGACATTGAAAATACTGATTACATATGGGAAGCTGTTTTCTGGGGGTAACAATTATTTGATGTTATATCATATGGTAGAAATGTGGAATACCATCAAAAAGATTGCAGACATTTTAACAGTGTAATACTGGTTGCTATGGCTAACTTTGGTTATACTGTAAGATAAATAGTTAAGTATATGTTCTGACACATGATGTAATTGTATTAATGTATGAGTTTTATTATTATAAATGAAGCATTGTTGGTTGTTTTATACTGAATAAACAAAAACAAATAAAAGAATTTGGATGTAACAACTTAGGCAAAAATCTTTGAAAGAAGATTGCAAACATTCCTTTCACATCTAATACATTCAACACAGGTGGCATATGTACCTGTACAGTTGACCACACTGCACTGTCTCTAGATGCTGTTAAACTTGACTGCCATATTGCAGAAAACAATTCTGATTCATTCTTGGATGTGGGACGGCCTGCTTTTTGCTAGGAATTACAACTAAGGACAATTACCACATTTTACAAGGTTTTCAACACAGCTGGAAAAGAGTTCATTCTCTCCTCCGCATTGACGTTGATTTACAATTAGAAGATCTGATATGAATCATTTCTCATTCAACATTTTGCTGTTTGGAATGGGAAGCAATAGGATTACATTGTATTGTTTTAATAATGCATGGCCGTTGGGAGGCAGTGGGTTTACAGACCAGCTGGGAGTTGCCAGGTAATCTTTATTAAAATATGCACATATATACAGGAACCTGTTACTCTTAGTGAATATGTACAATGGGACAAGAGGGAGGGTTAGGGGCTGTTGTTATATGTTCACGCTGGCTGCCCCGTGATGTTCTGGAACTCCCCCTCCGGTTCGAGAATGACATGGGGAAGCCGTTAGTGGACAATGACTGTCTTGGGATTTAACATTTCCCCGGTGCTCTGGAGGTCTTCTTTCTCCCAATAAACCTCTTGTTACCTGCATCCTTGGTCGGCCTAATGTGTACATTGAGTCACAACAAATTGATGACAAGGAACATCTTCCTATTACCGATGTTGTGATGGAGGAGGAGACCCCCACTGCAAGGCTTCTCAACCAGCGGAGACCTGAGGACTGGTTGCAACCTGCGACTGCTGTGAGCGAGGAGCGACGTAGGAGGTGTGCCCAGTGAAGGAAAAGGATACCGGCATCCCCACGGTTAAATCTGGGGGAGTGCGCAAGCCATCCCAAGAGAGTACGCACCGGCGCAAGAGACCACGGCTTGCCTGATGAGATCACAAGTGTGCCTTTAGAGGAAAGAACCTCTGAACATACTGGTACGTCGAGCCATCCTGTTTGTGTTGCGTCTCCTAGACAACCATGCCTCGAGAAAGGGCGACGTTCAAACAGAATACTGTTGCGCACATTCCCCATCTTACAGAACGGTTAATCGAAAGTGAGTCCACTGTTTTTTTATCTTTAAAAAAAAACAACAGGCAATAAATAAATACAAATGGGAAAAATAATAAACTGGCCAAGGAGAAGACATACAATATTTCCCTGAATTTCTCAACTGTGCAACCATGCAAAACACACCTGCTCCCTGCACATTTCTGGCCTCTCCTGGAGAACCTCCTATACCATGGGAGCAATGGGTAGATGTATTTCAACTATATCTATGTGCCTTGGGAGGATGCAAGTTCAGTGATGAAGCATTCCTTCTGAACTGTATCCGTGCCGAAGCTTTGAGGATATTCCACACCCTTCCCGACATAGTGTGCCCAGAAGGGGCAGGACATTCTGGCTCTTCAGGAACTGTCAGGAAATATGAATCAGCACTAGGGAAACTTGGGAAACACTTTGGAAATAAAACGAATGTGGTGTTGAGAGGTATTACCTTTTCTCAAGAAAACAAAACAAAGGGGAATCTGTAGACAGCTATATAGTGACACTGATGGGTCTCATTGCGTTCTGCAAGTTCACAGGTGTCCTGGATTAATATCCTAGGGATCAGCTTGTACTGCACACTGCAGACCCACAGACCCAGCAGAGGTTGTGGGAGGCCAAGAACCCAACATTAGAACAGGCCATTGACCTGGCAAGAAAAATTGAGCCTGGCAACAAGTGCATGAAAGCCGTGCAACAACATGCTCCTGAGGTAACAAGAATAGAAGAATGCAATGATGATAGTAATGACCTGACTATTGCCCTATTGAGAAAAAACTGTATCTGCAGCAAGACGCAAGGCAAGTGTCAATGACAGGGTGAAGAAAGACAGAGGAGACAAAACTCCTGACAAGAGTGAGCATCCTCAAGCCAGGTTCTACAGGTGTGGATATACCAGACACCATAATGGCAAGAAGGAGTGCCCTGCTGTTAATGCAGAATGCTAAAGGTGTGGTGATGTGGGACATTGTGGTTATGGTAGAACTTGCATGAATCCGAAGGCCAAGGACACCACGCCACAATAGCCCTTGAAGAAGTTGGGGGGCCCAGAAGCCTTCTTACTATAACTCATTCAGGGGACGCAGATCCAATATGTGTTCTTTCACTGAATGCTCACAGGAAAAGAGGACCTTGGCAAAAGGTCATAGTAGACAAGATCCCACTTCAGGTGATGGTGGACACTGGGTTGCCTTATACCATGGTGGATGTTGTTATGTATCAGAACGAATTGGGTTGTTCTACACAAGAATTCAAGCCTTGCAATGTGAGACCCACAGGGTATGGCCAAAGCCCCATAAATATCTTAGGATCCCAATGAGTATACCTCAAGTTCGGGAGCAGGGAGATATATTGCAAGCTATTCGTGGCTGTAACGCTCACCTGACTCCCACGGAGGCGCTGGCCTGGTTCGAGCTGCTGTGACCTCTTCTAAGGTGATGCGCAGGGTTCGGAAGACGGACTGGACCGGGCCCCCAAATCTGGCTTGTCTGGCTCGCAGAAGTATCCTTCTGTAGGCGAAAATAGGGGATTAACTGTCTGCGGGGTAATGCAATCAGCCTCCCACTTTCCCCTCTCACCCTCCTCGAAACCCTTCTGTGATTCCTCGTAGCGTCTCACCTTAGGGTCTGGAAGGACGAGCTCTCCATCCTGCTTCTGATGCAGGGGCGCGATGGTATCCAGTTACTTCACTGGATTTTCGTATTGGTGAGAACCAAACTTGCTTGGCTTCCAGGTAAGTTTTTTTGTTGATAAGAGGTTCCCCTTGTGTCCATGCATTAATGTACTAATGCTAGTGTCTTTTTCCCCATAGGGGCCGGGGTACGGAATGCCGGAGACAGGCACCGACCCGAGATGAGAGGTGAAATCCTTGTAGAAATCAGGTAAGTCTTTAATGAGCGTTTTTTTGGTAATGTCTTTTCATTCGCTCATTAACGCTGATGTCTCTTTTTCCCCTTAGGGGCCGGGGTCCGGAAATGCCAGGATGCGGCGCGGACCCGAAATGAAGAGGGAATGAATCAACAGGTAAGTCTTAACATGGAGATTTAGCTTTCCTTATTCCCTTCTCTCTCTCACCTTTTGTTCTGGTCTTTTTCTCCCTAGGCGCTGGGGCGTGACTGCGAATCCGGATGATCGCTGCTGAACATGGAGGCGCCCTGTTAAGATGAGTGGAATGCTGCGCTGCAGCGATCGACGTGATGAGCTTTTAAATAAAAGTCTTCCTTTTCAGGATTGTCGGCGAGATGTCTCCGGGATGCGGATTTAGCAGGTAAGGACTTTTCCTTCTTCTGTTCTCTTCTTCTCTTCCTTTGCAGGTGATCCAGGATGCTGGCAGGCGTGGCAGAAGTCAGGATGCAGGAGCAGACACGGTGAGCGTCCAGCTGCTAGATGCAGAACAACGCGAAGCACATGTGGCTGTTCGGGTGGGGTTTAAATAGCCTTGGAAGAAGTTCCAGGTATGTATCCTTCCTCCAATCAGGTATGTATCCTTCCCTGACCACGCCCGGTTGGTAAATTAGTCCCACGGGTAAAGTAGTTCCTTTCAGGCCTCAAGGAGGCCGGGATCCTGCAGCATGGTCTGCATCAGCTAAGTGCACCCAAGCACTTCCATAATGAGCCTGGCGCCTATGGCGCCAGGGCTGATGTCTTTTATGAGCCTGGCGCCATAGGCGCCAGGACACTGTCCAAAGGGCCCCTATATGGGGTTGCTGGGTCCTTCCTTGGGGACTGGATGTCCGCTTTCGGGGACGCAGGGCTTGAACTGGCTCCCCGGGAGCGGGCATCATGACAGTGGCTCAGAAGGGATCATCTGTAGTGGGCTGGGATGAGCAACTCAGAATTCACCCTGAAGAGGATAGAGAAACCCATATTAAGTGTCATGACCTTAGTTTTTTCAACCAAGGAAGGCTTAGTGACATGGTTCCCACAACTGTTCAACGACACTATTGGGAAGCTTGAGAGATTTAAACACTGTATTGTTCTGAGAAGAGGAGCAAAAGCAGTTGTGCATAAAGTGAGAAACATCCCTATTGGCACAAAGGAGGCATTACAGCAAGAATTAAGGAGACAAGACATTTTAGAGCCAATTAAGTCTTCTGATTGGTTGTCTCCCATTGCCATCATGCAGAAAGCCGATGGCTCAATACGCATGTGTGTGAACCTCAAGAATCTTCATACCAACATTTGGGTTGACAGGCATCCCCTTTGTAACATTAATGAGTTGCTAACATCAATGCAGCCTGAGGAATATTTCACAACATTATACTTATCATCTTCTTATCATCAAGTAGTCTTGGATGAAGAGTCAAAACATGTAACATCTTTTGTGACACTGTTGGGGGCATACAGATATAAGCGCATGCCTTTCGGGTTAGCTTCAGCTGCCGTGGTCTTCCAGAGACTCATGCAACAACTCTTATGAAGACTGGACGGAGTTTACTTCTTCCATAATGACATCTTGATAGCCACACTTACTGCGAAGGAACATGATGCAAAACTTCTGGGGGTCTGTGCTTCACTAAAAAAAAAATAAACAGCACATGAGAGCACTCAGGAAGCAGTGTGCAAAATGTGTATGGTCTGTACAGTGCCAGAAACACTGGGAGGCCATAAAGACAGATGTCGATAAGGCGCCAACCCTTACAATGTTTAATACTGCAGCTACCAGTATAATTACGGTTGATGCGAGTAATGTAGGCTTAGGGGGAGTCATTGAACAAATCCAGGAGGGAAGAGAAGTAACTATTGCCTTTTCTTTGCTTCCCGAGTCCTGAAGGAAGCAGAGCTAAATTATTCTGCCATTGAAAAAGAGCGTTAGGTCTAAAATGGGCATTGGAGCATTTTAGAACTTTCATTCGGAGCCTGCCAGTAATAATCAAGACAGATCCTTATTCATATAATGAACTTGTAAAATCCTCACTTGGCCACACTGAGGATCCGCAGATGGAAGCTGGAGATCATGCAATACAATGCTAGGGTTGTGTAGGGTTGTGTATACTCCAGGTGAAGGAAACGTCATTGCTGATTGTTTTTCCAGGCTACATTGGGCTGAAAGGATGCAGCGGCAAGAGATGAAAGTTGCTGAAGAGACCATCATCGGGCGTATTCAGCCGGGAATCGCAAAGGAGGACAGGATAAGAAAATCAGTGGAGGACCCTGAACACTGTTTGCTTAAATGCACCATTCATGAAGGAAGGGAGAGTGTGGGGAACGCTCTTCCTGATTATGACCAGATTTTGACGAAATTGCTGAGAGCATGGAGTGTGTGTTGAGAGGATCAATGGATATAGCGGGAGCCTTTGAGGGTTTGGAGCCATGCAAGTTGTACATAGCAGTCCCTATTGACTATACCTCCACATGGGTGGAATGGTGTGTCATAGAGGAAAAAGTGACAGCCATCGGAATTGTGAACTTTTAGCTGCAGTGTTCAGCAGAGAGGGGAACCCTGAGTAATTGGTAATTGACAATGGGGCACAATTTACTTCTGAAAGCATGCAAAGATTCTTGAAGGACCATGGAATTGAACACCAACGCACATAATTATAATATCCCGTGGCAAACGGCGTCATTGAGTGAATGGGTGGCTTCATGAAGGGGATGATTCAATTGGTGATGGCGAACTCACTACCCTGGAAAGACATTCTTAAGGAGTCACTGGATGTATACAGGACAACATCTCATTCCATGACCGAAAGTCCATTGTGGTTGATAAGGAAAAATGTTAAGATGTTTCCATTGCAACATGGAAGTCTCTCACAACCAGAACCAGTGTCCTAATTGAAACCTTGAAAGACTCTGCTGCTATAATTGCTCCTACCTGTTTGCACATTGCATTTTTTGCCAAAACTGTGATTTTTGAATTTAGATGGACCCTGCCGCTATAATGGCTCCTACCTGTTTGCACATTGCTTTTTTAGCCTATACTGTGATTTTTGAACTTAGGTGAACCCCTGCTGCTAAAATTACCTCTGTGTGCATGTTGCCAGCACTGCCCATATCATGCCCAGCCTGCCACACTATCGCACTTTACTTAGCCTATGTGTGCTAACACGTGCTGTCTCTTTGCTTGCCTCATAGCGCTGCGACTATCGTGCCACTATCTGTTTGCCCAGCCAAATCTCTAGACCTCCTCTCTAACAACCTGTCTAGAAACCTAAGAAGTGCCCAGCCTAATACCAAAATATCTCCGCACAACTCGACTAACACTTAGCACCCACTCCAGCTCAACAGCCGACTCTCTCGAGACTCTACCACCTGCCCAAAACCCCCCAAAAACACTGTGATACCACCCAATGAGCCCACACTGCCAGGTATAAGAGGAGCCTTAATAAATGCCCGGTCTCTGGTGGCACATGCCACAGAAATAGCCGACCTTATCACAACTGAAAAAATGGACTTCCTTGCCATTACGGAATCCTGGCTGCATTCAGCAGCAGGCCCAGCAATTATGCTAGCTATTCCTGAGGACTACACTCTTTTAAGAATAGACCGCACTTCCTCTCGAGGCGGTGGCCTAGCCATAATTGCAAAAACTAGCCTAGCACTGAGACTTGCCCCTCCACTAAAGGTAGACTCTTGCGAACTCCTGACCACCAAACTAACTACCTCAACTACTCAAACCATATCTATCCACCTTATCTACAGACTCACTAACCTCAAAAATACATCGCCAAGTCTTCTCCTAGGAGATTTTAACCTTGGCTACAAAGACCCCTCAGATCCCAATGCCACACATAACACACTAGTGTCCGGGGTGAAGCCCTAGGGGAAGTTCTGGCTAAGTGTGTGCTGTCTGCTGCTGTTCACAGCTGGTATCAGCTTTTCTTGATCCCTCACTATGCTGTCTTTTACCTCTCTACTGGGTCCTATCCATCTCTCTTCTATACCAGGCTGTGCCCTTTCATCTAGTAGACTTCTGCCACTTCATACGCCCCCCCCATCAACTGTCATCAGGGATCCGTGTTCTGTATACAATCACTGGCTTATCCATAACCACTCTCCAACTATTTATTTCTCTTTTCCCTGCCTCCTTCACACCCTCATGCCTACGTTTCAGCAGTGCCTCTAGACCAACTGTTCCTCTCCTCGCAATTATGCTAATCTTATTTATCCCCCTATAGCTGACCTATCCCAAACCTTCAATGTTGCACTCTGGAACTCTCACTCCCTCAACAATAAGGCTCACTCTGTTCTAGATCTTTTTTCTCATTTCCATATTCGCTTCCCCTGCCTCGCAGAAACGTGGCTGTCTCCTTCCAACACTGCTATTCCTGCTGCGTTTTCATCTGCCCAGTCCTTCTTCTCTCACACCCACAGGCCCCCAATATGCTGTGGAGGTGTTGGCATTCTTTCCTCTGTGTCCACAGCTTCCTCGTCCCTTTCCATTGATTGCCGCATTTCTCACTAAGCAAATACCAGGGGTCTTCCTTCTCTTGCCCCTCTCAGACTTTGATTGTCATTTATTGTCTCCCCCTGTCATCTCCACTTTTTGAGATGATCATGGTCTTCCCCTCTCTACTCTCCTGCTCTCTACTACCCCTCTATTTCTCCTTTGTGACTTTAATCTCCATCTCTCTTCTATCCATGCCACTTTACCCATCCTCTCTATTCTTGATTCTTATTCACTATTGCAAGTTCCAACTCCACCCTCTCATACATCAGGGCTGTCTACTGACCTTTCTTTCTCCACTATCTGTATCACTGCATCAGTTACTGCTCTCCCAATCAACTGCTCTAATCACTTCCTTCTCTTTTTCTCTTTCTCCCTCCCTTCCTCTTGGCCCCACTTTTCAATTCTCCTCCACCTTCCATCTCCATGAATTTTGACTTGTTGATATTTCCTCCTTTTCTTCAGCTGTTGTTTCGACTCTCCCTTCCCTTACCACCCTTTCCTCTCTTGACCTTTTTTATCCCTCTGTTACTTTTACCCCATCTCATAAGCCTTCTCAGCCTTTGATGCCACTGATGCTTTGGACCACTTGCCGCTTGCTGAGCAGTGTTGGCATAAGTGCAGTGCAGCAACTGACTTGTCCCTTCTATCTTCTCTCCACTCTACCAATGACTCTCTCCTTCTCTCTAATATGCAACAATATGTCCACTCTCTCTTTACCTCACTTGCCTCTCATCCTCATAGCCTTTTCTAGAATTGAAATTGCATTCTTTCCCCTGCCCCTCCGGATCCTGCGTCATCATCTCCCCTCTTTGCATCTGACTTTGCCAACTATTCTACTTCTAAAATCTCTCTACTTCCAGTCCCCCCACTTCCTCTGCTCTCTCTTCTCCCTCAAGTGTTTCTACTTCTCCATCCTCAGTGAAGTCTACATACTCTCTCCTCATTGACTCCGATGTCTCCTCAGCCCTGACTATAGTACATCCTAGCTACTCCCCTGACAATCCTCGTCCTTCTCCTGTAATCCTGCCAGATTATTCAACACTTCTTTCCTATCTCACTGACCTATTCAACATCTCACTTTCCACTTCTACTGTTCCCTCCAACTTCAAGCATGCCGCTATCCATTCTATTTTGAAAAGCCTATGCTAGACCCCTCCTTGCCTTATAATTTCCACCCCATTTCTCTTCTCCCCTTTCTATTAAAGCTTCTGGAGCATGTTGTTTATTCCCATGTTTCTTCTTTTATTAATCTGCACTCCATCTTTCCTCCTTTCCAGTCTGGCTTTAGGCCATGGCACTCCACTGAAACTGCTCTCATGTCTGTCACCAACTCACTTCTCAAATCACATTATTCTAAATGTTCCTCTCTTCTTGTTCTTCTTGATCTCTAGGTTGCGTTTGACGCGGTCGATCTCACAATTTTTCTATCTTCTCTTGTTGAACTTGGATTTTGTGACTCTGTTCTCCACTCGTTTCATTCTTACCTCTTAGGACAGAGCTTCTCTGTTTCCTGGGCTAATCACGCTTCCTCCATTTCGCCCCCTTTCACAATGTCCCCCAAGGCTCATGTCTTGACTCTCTCCTTTTTTCTCTCTACACCTCCCCTCTCAGCTCTGTTATCACATCTTGGGGCTTCTCTTATCACCTCTACGCGGAAGACTCACACATTGTTCTATCCTTCACCTCTTTTACTGATTCTAGTCACTCTTCCTTGACTGCCACCTTCTTGTTATTCAGTCATGGATGTCCTCTCACTATCTGTGTCTTAATCCCTAAAAATCTGATGTTCTTTTCTTCCCTGCTCCTATCATTCCCCTCAGGGGTGTTGATCGGCTTGTAAAAGATCTGCGGCTAAGCTAATGGGGGACTGTTGGGACTCGGGGCTAGCTAGCCTTTTGGTTTTAGCCCCTGAGCTTCTATCCGGGGCTACAACCAAAAGACCCAGGGATGTAGCACCCTCAGCCCCCCCAGCAACCCCTCAATTTCACCTCCCCTTCCCCCCTCTCAGTCTCCTTTGCCTGCTCTACCCTTTCCTTCTCTCCATTGGCCTATAATCTCGGCGCCATTCTTGACTCTTTACTTTCCTTCTCCGCTCCTGTATATTCGCATTCCTGCCACTATCAGTAGTTCAATATTCAGAACCCACACTGGTAGCTTACTTCCTCCTCTATGACACTCCTCATCTCCTTGCTAGTTTTCTCCAGACTATTCTATTGCTCCACGCTTCTCATTGGTTTCCCAGCGTCTCACCTTGCTCCCCTTCATTCAATCTAATATTCATCAATTCGGGTAATCTACACTCATTTCCACCGCTCCTCTATCACTTCCGCTATCACTTCCGCTTTGCGCTCTCTACAAAGGCTCTCCTTTGAAACCCGTTTACTCTTCAACTTCCCTTGTAGTGTTTGATCTCTTTCTATTCTCATCCTTGTTCGCGCCATTGCCAGTGCCATTTTCTCTTAACTGTCCCCCGTTCTCGATGTGCACCATCCCATTTCCATTCCTTTGCTCTACTTGCTCCCAAAAAATGAATCTCTACCTATCTCTTGAGTTCTCATCTCCATGTTTCCCCTTTTTAGGCACTGCCTTAAAACTCGTCTTTTCTCACTGATCTGTTGATTTTGTTTCTTTGACCTGTTCATTTTACTGTAGCGCTGTTTACTCGGTTGACCGCTTTTAGTGCTTATATTTCCCTATCCCATTATCTCGCATCCACTTGAGCCTACAACATTAATACATTATATTTTTCTGCAGGGATAACTTTTAATATTACAGCGTTTAGAAGACTGAGCAATCTTGCATGAAACAGTATTTAAAAATGTCCCATTATCACCTCCTCTTTCAAGAGATTCCAGTGACAAAATGCAATATGAATATCCTTGCAGAAATGGCCTCCATGAAGATAGAATTCAAAAGTGGTTCCATTATTTATATCCGTGCATTTACATTTTTATACACTTGCATAGGTGCATTTGCATCTGTGTATTTGTAGTTGCAGTAAGTCCCGGTACCTGCCCTTTCTAATTCTTACGCCCCCCCTACTCTTTCTTTCATCTGTTTTTCTTGTTTGCTGAAAAATGAGAAAAGCGGATGCAAACGTACCAATGACAATGCATACAACTACAAATGGACCGATGTAAGCGTATGCCACTGAAGCCATGATAACTGCAATGAAGATTGTACGGCCTGAACAAAAAAAGAAACAATGGCCGTACAACCTCAGAATCTTCAACTTGCGAGAAAATGTAATGTATGCAGGTAACACCTAACCAAGGTGAGCGTTCCATTGACTTCCTGGAGCAAGAATTGCGCTCACTAAACAGTTGAAATATAATAAAATTAAATATACTCGATTTACAGTGGGAAGATTGCTGGAACTCTTTGGCGAGATTAAAATCGTAGCGCTTCAAGGTTAAATGCATGCCAATATTCAAGGGTCTAAGGCCCATCACATTCAATCCTGCAAGTAGCAGAACAGAACAGCTCATCTTCAAGTTGTTGCACCACAACCATGTCGTGCAGATATGATGTGCACTGATAAATATTCCTACTTTGAATGTCAAAGGTATACATGTCCATATCCATCAAGACTAGGGCCTCATCAGGGGTTGGGCGGAGTGGCAAATATGTGGTGGTAACGCTATTACCGCTGCATTACTGCTCCGCCGAATCCCGAGGTTGGGCAGAAAGTAGCAGATTTGAAAGCTGGAGGGAAATATTGCCACTTTCCACCCATTTGCAGCGCTATTACCGCGGGCACTATTTGCGCTGGCGGTAATAGCGCTGATACTGCCCCATAGAGTCCTATGGACTCTTAACAAAATGGGGGGTAACAGCCTTACCACAACTCAGGATCTGTCGCTTATAGCGCCTGACCAAGTTGCAGAAACGCTATTTGTGTTGGCGGTTTCCCGGTGGATTTACCACCGAGATACCACCATGCTTGTGCCTGTGAGAGAGTTCAAACTCATAAACAGGTCTTGGAAATTATTAAATTTCTTAAAGACCTTGACTAAACACTTTACTTATTGGATTCCTCTGCCATGAAGACTTTAGTTAACGGATACTGTAAGCTTTCCTCAGAACACGAAGATCTAAAGACATTCCTAGTAAGCCAACAACAGCCTAATGTCCCTCTTTATAACATGAATCGATAAATACATGTAGTGGGCCTTTCGTCTGTGAGGGTGCTGTTGTGCCTGAAAGGAGCCTGTGCTGGTTGGTTTAAATTGTATAATCATATTGTTCTAATAATGGACACAATCTAAACTTGTCAATTAAGTTGTAAGGGTTGGGCCAGGAGCAATGGATTACTACTGGGTGTTAGACAATAGGTTAAGGTATTCAAATCCAGCTTGCCGTTTCTACAAAGGTAGCTCTGGGTTTATGTTCAAGCATCCAGTAGGGTAGATGCAACAACTTTGGTGAAAATAATAAGTCAGTCTGTCAACCACCAACTACGGTGCAGTCACGTGTCTCAGGCGAAGTTGGAGTTGTTGATGTTCCACTTGTTCATCAGAGGGAGATTTACTTATGTATTTACTATTTTCTAGCGTTAACTCTTTCTTTCATGTAAACAAATTCTTCATTGATTATACTTGGGGAACTTGATCTCCATTTTTTTGACTCTAGAGACTCTCAGGATTCAGACGATATAATACCCTCATTGAACTTGATTTTCATTTTCTGCGCACATCACCTACCGACAATCTAGATCCCAAACTTGAATGGGTTATAGCCTGGAATTTTCAATCCTGAATACTCCTCTGTTATTCCCTTAGACTGGTCTGATCGTGGCACTACCTTTTTTGCCTAGACTATTTCCATCAAGAGAGGTTGAACCGGATAAGCGCTTGTCTATCTTCTTTCAAGATGCTCTCACTGACACTTCTCTTGGCCCTGTTATTAATACAATTTGTATTGACCTTGACAGAGATTCCAATATCACTGATATGGTAGATTGCTATAACTTCAGGTTATGAATATTGTGGACTCAGCCACTCCTTTGAAGACTGCAATAATTATACCTAACCCTTTTTGTAATAAATAGTTCCTTCCAGAACTATCTGCCTTAAAGCAGTCTCTTAGGTGTTCAGAACGCAAACGGAGAGGAGATCTGAACAGCCTTACCAACAAGAATCTCAAGATGGCCAGAGCTGCTTATAAATCTGCCATAGGAAAGGCTAAACTAAAAAGTGTACGCCATTTCCATAGAATCATCATCTAATTGTACCCCTCCTTCCACCCCACACACTTGGACTGATAAAATTCAGACCTATTTTAAATACATAATTTTAAAACTAAGAGATTGCATCAAGTTCTGTCCGCTTATGACTGAGCTACAGCCCAATGAAGGCAATTCTCCTGCCTTGTCGGTTCCCATTACTGGAGATATTACTATCGACAACTCCCTAATATGCAATTTTCTTCAAGTTTCTAACCAAGATACTAAGACCATTCTTGTTTTCCTTAACACCACTACATGCCCAAGTGATACTTGCCCAGTTTGGGGCCCATTATGAGTTTGAAAGTGAAGAAAAAAAGGTAATTTAGTTTACCTCCATTTTGCCCAAAACCGCCAAACCACAGGTTTGCTGGCATTACCTCTGCCGGTATTACCAGATGGAACTACTGCTGATTTTTGGAGGTAAAGTGGAGGAGTTACATTCAGCTGAAGCTGAAAGGAAATCCTCACTTTACCTCCAAAAAATCAGCAGTATTACCAAGGTAATGCCGTCAAAAATCCCAATGGAGTCAAACCACCACTTGTAACCAACCTCCAATGGTAATACTGCCTGACGACGTGGCGGTATCAGTAATAATTGAGTTTGCCGGTATTCTGGCAGATTTACCACCAGAATACCGGCAAATATGTAATGAGCCCCACAGTTCCTTCATCAGCTGTAATATCTCGTCTTACTTTAGTGATGGAACGGTACCTGATAAGCTTAAACAGACATGGGTCACACCCATTTTGAAAAGGCCTTTTTTAGATTCGAATGAATGTGCTAACTATTGTCCTATTACAAATAACGCATTTCTAACTCACAATCTAGATTGATCTGCCTCCTATCAGATATGAGGTCATCTCGAATCGCATCAACTCCTGGGCAATCGACAATATGAATTTTGTCCGGGTAAAGGCACCGAAACATCCGTCCTATATATATCAAGTATTCCCTTCCGCACTTAATGGGCCGCAGTCAGGTAGGATTAATTATGCTTCTTGACCTTTCAACGGAATCTGACACTATTGGTCAATCTCTACTCTGTAAATGCTTTAGAAATGTGGATATGGCATCTGACACTTCAGCGAATTGGCTATAGACTTTTCTAAATAACAATGTTTTGGGTTGAAGTGGACCCACACACTTCCAATTCAGAACTCGTGGAAGTTCCTCAAGGATTCTGCATTTCCCCCATTCCCCCACGTTATTAAACATTTACTTGAAGCATCTTCATGACTTGTTGACTTATTTGGGCTCTGTGTTAAAAAATTATGCGGATGGCACTCAGCCAGTTTTCTTCCTTAACCGAGACCCCACACCAACATTATGCATTTTCAAACCATCTTCAAATGTATTGAGTCCTGTAAGGCCCAAAACTGCTTTGGATTCAATCAAATCAAGAACGAGATTCTGTTAGTTTCTTCCACGTCAGCTCTTTAAAACTCCTTCATGACCTACCCAGACTTCACATTAGCGGATCACACTTCATTTAATCTATGCTGCTGCACATGCATCTAAAATAAAACATTGGTTTTGTTCTTTTTTATTTTTTATTGTGTTTTAGTATACAAAATACCTTTGTACAATTTATTCATAAGCAAAATTCATTTAATATTTCATACAATTTATAAACAGTATAAAACCCATACTCATCTTAAAATGTCCCTAAAATCCAGAATCATCTAAAAATGTTTTGCTAAAACCCACATTATCAGCTATCACATAGCCAGACTTAAAGCATATCCTCACCATCGGTAAGCACTTGCTCTAGATGGTTAAAAATCTTTATAAAAAATGTCACCAAGCCTAAAATTAATGAGACTTGTGACGTTGTCATCCGACTGTTCCAAAGCTCCATAGAAATAACTGCCGAGGGCAAATGCACAAAGGGTCCAAGAAATGATGTTCAATCCGAAGCAGTCGAAGGACATTTCATGACCACATGTGTAAAAGTCTCAACATCCTCAGTTTTACACAATCGACATATCCGCAATTCCTTTGGGATACCTAGACTTGGACCCATCCTTTCTAATGTTGGTAGGCAATTTAGTCTAAATTTGAAGTACCACCTGCAAAACCTCTGTGCAGGGAACTTTCTCAGGTACAGTCTAATGTCCTTTGTCGGAGTATAATACAGTGCATTATGACAATTCATCTTAATTCTGTAAAGGGCTTCCAAATCTTTAATCACGTTCCATCATTTGATTTTACTTCTCATGACTACCTGGGAATCTGAACTCAAAATCCCTGACCCTTCCATAAAATGGATACAGTGCATCTTATAATTCTGAAGAAAGACATTGGGCATTAATACAAGTTGGGCGGTATTCCAGTGGTAAATCTACCGGAATGCCGCAGAGCTGAATTACTGTTACAGCCAAGTGGCGGTGGTGGTATAATTCCCACATTGTGCATTGTACTCATTAGGACTTTTTTGGTGGAATTGCAGTGGTGGAATTTCCACCATGGAAATTCCACTCATTCTGCTGATTTTTCGGTGGTGCATGTCAGCATTTACCTCCAGGATTCCCCTGGAGGTAAATATTCCACTGCTTGGCCCGACCTTATAATTTGGCGTAGTGGTAAAATGTTACCACTTACTGGCATACTCGTAATGAGGCTCATTGGCCCCACCATCCATCATCTCACCCAAATGTGCCCCCAAATTGAATTTTTTTCCATGTTTGCCATCTCAATATATGAAAACAAGCATCACTTTAGATATTGTGCCCACCATGACTGAAGTCCCAGTTCTAGGCGTATTACACTTAGGGGTGTCGATCTAGGCAGGCCCAACACCTCTTTCAGGACTCTACCCTCCAGGATATCTTCCTGATAAAATGTATCCGTTCGGCTCCATATAACCCAATGGAGGTCACATTCAAATGATAGAACTCTATTAAAGGGATGAAAGAAAATGCACACATCCTACTAGTTATAAACTTCATTAAGGTTATGCATGATCGCACCTTGATCTCCATGTTCTCCTTTTGCACTTTCAATATAGCAATAGCGGAAAACGAAAAGCCCAGGGACTTAAAGAACTTAACTTCTGCCACTTGTGTTTCGTTAATTGACCACACACAGTGTTTCCTTCATTTTTTATTACTTATTTTTACTACAAAGGATGTTGCCGGATTTATCTCTAATTTATTGGTACTTAGATACATTGCCATCGCATTCAATGACCTCGGTAACCCTGCCAGAGTCAAATCTAATAGGATCAGGTCATCTGTGTAGGTGAAGTAGTTTGTTCTTAAACCAGCGTATATATGTGATTCACCACCCCAGCCGTTACTCTCTTCCCACAAATCCACCACATACAGATTAAATAATGTGGGAGCTAATACGCATCCTTGTCTTACTCCTTTACCCAGAGGGATGCACCTCGAAAGATCTCCTTCAGTATTTAATATTACCCATGCCTCATTATTCGAGTATAGCAGTTTGAGCATCTTCAATAACCCTGGGTCAATTTCCCATAAATTCACTTTTCTCAATAACATTCCAAAGTCAACTTTATCAAATGCTCTCCCAGTACGTCCTCCTGCGCGGGCCATACAAGAAGCAAACGCCATACCGCTTAATGTGGTCCCAATGACCTTTCTGAACCCTGTTTGTAGAGGGTTAAACCTATTAGTTGACTCCGCCCACTTTGTCAAATTCTTTAATACCAAGGCTGCCAAGATTTCTGATGATACATCTAATAACGAAATGGGCCAATAACAGATCGGAGACTCTCTACCGCCTTTTTTAAAGATTGGAACCAGAATAGACACCTTCCACGACTCAGGATTTTTGCCTGTAGCAAATATCTGCGTAAACAATCGATAGAGGATGTCTACCCATAGTTGCCTTCCACTTTCTAGGAGCTGATTGGACATTCTATCGGGCCCGCAAGCTTGCAAATCCTTTAGCCCCTTTATTATTGTCCCAATGTCATCTTTATCAAAATCATACATCCAGGGTATCTCAGCTGGACTAACAGCGTTTGATTTTCATAGCACATCATTCGGCTACTCTTTATATTTCATTGTGAAATAATCAACCCATGCACCCTCAGAAACACGCGAGTCCTGTCACTCGATTTGCATCATGTTCTTGTGATTCAATCCGTCTGGCATTTTTTCGAACCAAGTTCCTAAACAGGTCTTGATTTTTCTTTTTTTGAATCTGCAACTTGTGATCTTTCACCCATGTTTTATACTTTTGTCTGCAACACCTGAGAGCCTGCTCCTCGGCCTTCGCTCTGTCATATTTGCTTTCCTCAAATTCCTAATGTCAGATCACATCTATCGTTTCTTTAGGACAATAGCCTTATCAAAGTGGGGGTTTGTCCATCACAAAGACCTCCTGCTTCCACCAACTGGTTGAGGAACTATGCTGCTTCATTAACATTGTGGTTTGTGCAAACTCGTCCATGCAGTACACAGTTCTTTCTCATTTTGACCCAGATTACCCCACCATCCCTCAATGTATTTATTCACCTTCCCCATGTGTCTACTAAATTGAACCACTCTGTTCATCAAGGTATTTACCACAAGATATTTGCACCTGGTTTCCCCTATTACTTTCAAAAATGAGTAAGGACAAATCCAGCATATCATAGTCACTATCACCAGTTAATATCACCTCAAATGATTTCATGTTCTTACCTTTGATGGTTGCTATGTAGATTTAGACTATGGTTGAATGTGCAACAAAATGCCATGTTGGTGTGAGATTGGACCCAGGGCATGCCCATGCATTTAACTTACAAAACCCCCATCATGCTAAGAAGCGAGCCCATGTAAGCCCAAGTTTACTCTTTTAATAATGTAGGTCGGTTGAAATCACCGCCCAGTATAATCAGGCCGGCATTCTCCGAGTGTATATGTAACCATGTCCCTAAGGCGTTCTCTATTTCGTTTTATTTCCGCACTCACGTGATTGAAGTAGCGATTGATGGTGAAAACTGTCAAAATGCTCCTGTGTATCACATCAGTAAAAGAGGCAATTAACTTTGCTTCTGATATTGTCACAATACTGTTTACCACCCGACCCTGCTTAATTTTAATAGCCGTCAGGATTCCTCCAAATGGACGCCCTTTGGTGCCTTTCTTGGCAGTGTTTGTTATAACACTAAATCCGTCCATTATAGAGTCTGACATTTACCATGTCTGCAGTATAAAGACAACATCATAACTTACAAAAAGAGTCCTCATACCTACTTTCTGAATTCAACTCAATCCCTGGGAATTCCAGTTTAGCATTCCTCAGTTTTTAAATCCGGGTCTCCCCCCTTATGATAAGTGTAGATGCCATCAAAGCCACGTTTTCTGGGTGGTTGTCAAGGTGGGTCTGCCTCCATCCACCCAGTCCACTGTGTCACTGAAAACTTTATATTCACTTTATATTCACTTTGTTATGCAACCCACCCCCCTAAGCTATCCGCAAGCTCTGCCGCTAGATCATTCCTCTTTGCATAATAACATTCAGACCCCATTATCAGTAGTTACTCCTGATTAGCATTGATCACATTCTCAATCACCTCTGAGTATAGGTGCACTACACACTTCCCCATCCTCCTTTATCAAACAAATGCACAAACTTAATGTCCGAAGAGGCCATCCTAGAGAATAGCTGCAGTACTCTACTTGGATTCAGTGGACACTGCTTTGTTCCAGGCCAGTGATTTGGGCAATAAGGTGGAAGATTTATCTGTAGCATTTTGCTGAAGATAAGTCTTCACAATACCGCCAAGCTCATGATACGGTGGTGCAGTAATGCAAAGGTAACAAAATTACTGCTGAATTCAGGCCATCTTTACCTGCACTGCCATACTGGTAATGAGGTCCAAATCACAAGTGGGCAGATGAGAACAAGTGCCATTTATCGATATTAATCATTCGAAATTACATTAATGCTCCACAAACAAAATATGTCCATATGTTATGTATGCATATATCGCGCTGGTAGCCCACAGGCATCATATATATCCATATATTGCGAGAGGCAGATGTTATTACATCTAGTCGAATTAAACACATGGGTGACCTTACCTTTTAGAATACTCTACTTCTATGGTCCAGGCTGCACCCATTGCCTATGTTAACATATTTTTAGATTGCTATACCATCATTCGAACTTCAGGAGACAGTTTGTGTTTGAATAAGTATAGTTTGTGATGCATGATGAGGGGCCAACCTATAGCCTTTCATATGTTGCTTGCAGTACCCTGAAGACAACTCCTTGTCTGGACATCCCATCAAGATTGTCCCTGATTAATGTTGTTATATGTGATGTCATCAGTAATGTGTTGGGCCCCGATAAAATTGGAAAAAACATTAACATTCTTTGCATTGGTGAAAAATACAAGCAATTACCATAATAAATACTTTTTTATTTTTATTTCACAATTGTAAAATGACAAACAAATAATACAGAAAATAACATTCAGATTTTTAAAAAATAAATTAATATGTTATATGTTGTGTGATTGGCTTGTATGTTGACAAAGCCTCTGTATTGACCAACAGCACTTGGAAAATCTTCCCTGACCGCGTGTGCAATACATGTTGGTGTAACTATATATACGCTGAATCCACCAAGTATAGGCTCTGTACGCCACGAGCCTGTACCATCAGTTCAAAAAAGGGAAATTGATCCCTTGTCAGAGGGCGAACTAAAAAGTATTGTCTATTTGAACTTCGTAGGGCAAAATATTGAAGATCAGCTATCGACAACAAGTATATATAAAGTAAGCAATATAAAATCTAAATCAGAGGCCACATGAAATTGCGGGAGCAGCATAACAAGGTATATAATCTTCACAAAATATTTTCATATTGGGATTATTTTGTCATTATTTTGTAATCGGAGACTTTGTAAACTGTTCGTACAAAAAAAAGACCATGTGAACGATGATTGCTTGACGGTACACAGCTACTAGGTACAAAAGATAGAAAACACATGGGATTGGTGGACATGTGGCTTGTACAGTAACGTGACCCATATTTAAAGTTTGTTAATCTGTAAAATAAATTGACCTCATACTCATGCATTTTCTGGAAAACAGTGCCACAAAGTTCATGCATAAGTGCCATCAATCTTCAAAGAACTGAATGTGTAAGGCACACTACCCTGAAGTCACATTGCTGTGTTATGCACAGTGGCAGAGGATCATCTTCAGATCAATAGGTCCTGCAGGAGGAGGATTCGCCGCAATGTGTATTGTCTTCCAATGTTGCCATCAATTGACAAAGATGCTACCAACACCACTTGGAAACGCCTTCCATTCTCCTGAGTTCTGGATCAGGAGAATCCTCCTCCTCTATTGCTTCATGACTTTGCCCAAATTTCATTTCTTCATCCATACATTCTGATCCGTACATGAACCCTTGAATGGCAGCTATGCCTTTTGTAGATGGAAACAAGAAAAAACAGAACTGTTAAAAAAAGGAAAAAATCTTTTTTGAACAGTTCTGTTTTTTCTTGTTTCCATCTACAAAAATTTAAATTCAGCAAGCAATGCACAATTTGCGTAAAAACGCATGAAGCCTAATCTTGCGTTTTGTAACAACTTGTCTTAGAAAGGGAAATTGAACGTAAATGGATAAGAAATGATTTCACAACAATAAAGGTTGAATTTGTTGATGGGTTCATTGTGCCAAAAGATATCAGTAGAGACATATCTGGGTAAATAGTAAATTTACAAGTTTTGATTGCTTCATTATATGCTAACAGTGGTGATCCGTTTGAGGTAAATGAAATAAATAATCTTGTTTGTTTGTTTGTTTGTTTATTTATTTGATAATGCACACCAAACCCTTAGGTAGTTGGGTGCAGCAGTACAAGAATTCTCGAAGCTTAGTTACAGGGTAATTCACAGGCAGATGCTCTGTCAGTAAATACATCATACAATACAGTGTATAGTGCAAGATATAGCTGGATCATAGGTACATGTATAGTAGAACGCTGTTAAAACCTAGTCTATGCTTAGATAAGGGGAGAGCCTGCAAGGTCAGGTGTATTGGTAGCAGTGAGACGTGCTAAGTGCAGTATTGGTCACGGGTAGGTCGGGGTGGAGCGGCAGAGAGGGGGAGGAGAGGGTTAAATGTCGTTGGTACGGAGCCAGTTGAGAGCGTTGTGTCTAAATCTGCTATAGGGCAAGGGGCGTAGGAGGTCAATTGGGAGTGCATTCCATGCTTGAACAGCTTTGACTGGGAAACTAGTTCCTCCAGCTGTAGACAGTTTAAATCTGGGAATTTCGAGCATGAATGAGTTGGCAGATCTCGTGAGTCGGGTCGTGGTTCTCCTGGATATTGTTTCTGCTAAGTACGCAGGTGCTAAGTTATTTAAGCATTTGGATGTGATGGAGATAGTTCTGAGGAGGATTCTGTCTTTTATTTTGAGTCAGTGGGTCTCTTTCCTAAATTTAATGATGTGATCTCTTGGTGGGACATTCAGCGCTGGTCTTAATGCATTGTTTTGCAGTGGTTGGAGATTGTCAGTGACATACTTGTTGGCTCCTGAGTACAAAGCATTGCAATAATCTAACCTGGATATGATAAGAGCGTTGGCCAAGGTGATGCAGCTAGAACTAGAGAGGAATGGTCTGGCTGCACAGATTCATTTGCAAGTGTAGGCTGTTTTGGAGGCGAGGGAGCTGACTTGCTTTTTGAGGGCGAGGGAGGAGTCGAGATAGAATCCCAAGGTTTTTACCACACGCATCACCTTGATAATATTGTTATTAATGTTAAAGGATGTGTAGTTTGGGGATAGTTTTTTAGGTAGGAGTAAGAACCAAGGAGGAGTATCTAGGTTTTATCGTCATTCAGGTAGAGGCCGTGGGTCACCATCCATGCCTGAATGAGTGTGTATATCCTATTCACCAAAGCCGAGTCCGCATCATGGTTGCCCGAAAGGGGTATGAGGATCTGGGTGTCATCTGCATAGTTAGTGTAGTTGACACCCAGTCTGTCCAATTTGTCAAACAGTGGCTTGGTGAAAATGTTATACATAGTGAGTGAGACACAGGATCCCTGTGGGACTCTGCATGTTATTTGGATATGATCAGCGCAAGTGGAGGTGGAGAAGACTCTCATAGTCCGGTTAGCTAGAAAGGATTGGACCCATGCTATAGCTTCCCCTGTGAAATTGGCAGCGAGCCTGAGGTGGTTGGATAAGACTGCATGATCCACCAGGTCAAAGGCTGCTGACAGGTCCAGTAGAAGTAAAAAAGCTGTTTTCCCACTATCCTTTAACTCCTCAATCTTAGTCTGGGGGTCTAGCAAGGCTGTTTCGGTGCCATGGAGGGGGCGGAAGCCTGATTGCTGAGAGCCTAGCAGATGGTTGACTTCCAGGTAGTCCTGGATTTGTAGGTAGGATACTCTGTCTATAATTTTGAGTAGGAATGGCACGGTAGTGATGGGTCTGTAGTTAGTTGGGATGGATGGATCAAGGGTTTGCTTTGCTTGTTTGGAGTTAGTTGTGTTTGACCACAAAGTATGATTCTGTATGTCAGACATAAATACAACCAACAACGTGTGAAGCACAATCATGACACTGGACTCAGAGAATGGCTTTGCTGTAGACAGTATGTTTAGCTGCGTCGCCTGCTAACATCACGTCCAGGGGCACGATTTTGCAGCTGCGCCAGCTGATGTCACATGCGGGTGTAAGTGCTATAATGTATTGCTGCAAGGACACTTCACCTTAGGTTGATCACGTTGGTGAATATGTTACCACAAGATTGCAGATAAAGGCACTTCCATTTATGAATATTAATCGTTCAAAATCAAAGTTATGTTCCACATAATAAAAAAAGTTGAATACATTGAAATATGGTGTGAGGTAGATGTCATTACAATTGGTCGAATGAAACACGTGGGTGAACCTTTCCTTTCAAAATACTCCAATTCTATGTTCCATGCTTCAGCCATTTCCTATGTTAATGTATATTTAGATTGCTATATCATCAACAGAACTTCAGTAGAAAAGTTTCAATTTGAATAAGTACATTTTGTGATACATGGGCCAGTTCATGAGAGGCCTACCTATCACTCTTTGTATGTTAGTCCCCTTGTAAGGACTTTCTTTCAGGATTGTCACAAAATAGTGATGTCATCAAAGATGTCCTCGATGTTGCACATTTTTGATGTGATCTTTGATGTCCTGTGTGTTAGTCTGAGCAGTGCACAGCGGCCGTGAGTTTGCATAGTTTACCATAACGCATGCATTTCTTTGGTTTTTCAATTTTGTGCTGCACGCATAATATCCCATCAACAAAATGTGTTCTCTGAACTTCAAAGGTTTATAAATGAGCAACTTGACCATAACTCCCCTTTAGCAAAGTTTTTTCTCTGAATTTCACAGGTTTTTATTAGGGCAACTTAACCATAACGGGCCATTAACAAAGTGTTTTCACTGAATTTCAACAGTTTTTATAAATGAAGATGTGTTCCAGCACTGTACATAAGTTAATAATTCCTCATTTAACATATATGAAAGAAATATAATGCTCCTTTAACAAACATATTCTCTGCAGCGCATGATGATGTATGTTACTTTGAGCAGCACATGCTGGGGATGCAGGTTATGGCTAAATTTCCTGCGGCATGAGGCTTGACCATGACCCAGCACCACCAAACAACCCTCAATATCCACTGGACTTATCCTGCGGGCCAGTCCAGTCTACACTATACCCCATAATGGGACCATAGGCCACTGTCTATGGCCTGCAGCCATGGCCTCTGGCGGCAATCCCTGTGTGATGTGCTTTAGCCATAATGCAGAACCCGCTAAACACTCTACAGTAGAAATTTGGCAGGACAACTTAACCATTATTTGCCCATAATAGCGCTTTTTTCAGTGAATTTCAACATTTGTTATCACTGAAGATGTTTCATTGTGTTCTAGTACTGTATGTACGTTATTAAAAAAATTCCTCTGTAGAATTATATGAACCTATTATAAAGTACCCTTAACATATATCTTGCAGCGTACATTGACATGAGTCACATTGAGCAATGAATGGTGGGAACGAGAGCTAAGCCTGAATTGCTTGGGTTGCCTGGAACGAGGTTCGGCAATGTCCCAGGCCCCAGCAAGCCACCCACAATAACCACTGGATCTGGTGCAGTACTCACTGCACCATAATGGGGTCATGGCCACAAACACTGGGAATGGGTTTCAGCCATGTTGCTGGCTAACCAAAGCAACACACAGTAGAGATTGAGCCTGCCCTGCTGCCTGGTCCTGTGGCCACTATAAAAGACTTGCGCCAATGGCCAGTGGTCACACTTGCTGGGGAATGAGATTAAACCATCTTGCTTGGCCCATGAATCAATCCACAGCAGACATTGTGCATGTCCTGCAACCTTGCCCAGTGAGCTCAAAAGCCCCATTTTGGGACAGTGGGCGACAGTCCTTGGCTGGCACACTGACTAGTGGCCACAATCCTTGGGACATGGGCTTCAGCCATGTTGTAGGCCCCACTAAGAATCTCACAGTAGACTTTGGGCCTTGCTGCAGACCAGGCGCAATGGCTAATTTAGCCCCATAGTCAGTCCCTGGTAGACAAGGCCAGTGGTCGATTTTCTGTGGTATTAACATGCCCTGGACAATCTTGCTATTGACTACGGACATATCTCAGGCACCAAAACTAGTTTACCTTTTTAATTTTCACCTATATAATGGTATTTTTGAAAAAACACTTAATGAAGTAACAGCAAATTTCCAAAAGCATGCTTTCAGAACTGAGCCGAAGCTGCATGTGCAATTTGGCCCAAAATCCATCCAGTAGTTCAGGCTGTAGGACAGACATTTTTATTCATTCAAGTCAGTCCAGATTTTTAAACTTTTGTGACTCCTCTATAACTTATCACCCCCTGATGAAAACCGCACCCAACTTTCCAAAAACATTTAGAGCTGGCGCTATACAATTTTGGAACGTTTCATGAGGTGCTAAATCCATCGGAAGACCTCTTTTTGGGTGGCTTATAACTTCGCTCCCCGTGGACAAATCCTCGCCAAACTTTGTAAGAAAAGTATATGGCCCGCTCTGAATCAATTTTTACAAAGTTTGGAGTGGGTTTGTCAAGGGGGGCAAAGTTATGGGGGGGTGCCACATTTTTATTTCTTTTCCATAGACTGAATGCAGAAAAAATTAGCTCACGACTACAGCCCAAACCGCTGGACAGATTTTCACCAAATTTGTGGCAGGAGTGGCGGCTTGGTCCCGAAAGCATGCTTTTGTAAATTTGGTGGAAATCCGTCAAGTCGTTTTTTTTTAAATGACCAAAAAGTAGGTCCAAAAAAATGTGTGATATCTGGGTTCAGTCCACTGACCCATTTTCCTGTTCGGTCCGCAGACAAGGCTCTGATTGGCTTAGAAGGCAACGTGGTGGCTGCGGACATTGGACGCGCCCACTGATTGGATGGTGAAAAGCGTGAAGTTCGTCAGATTTTTGGAAACGCCTGCCATCTTGGATTCACGGACAGCAGCCTGTGTCCGTGGACATTACGGTAAAAACATATTGAAAAACACAACATTGCACTTGTCAAACTTATCAAATAATCTCTGGGGAGGTGAGGAGTGATGAGGATGGGATGGGATATGGCTGCAAGAAGCAAAAAACTGGGTGTTTTTTGCCATAAAATTTAGTGAACAGTCCTTTGAAGTTCGCGGACACCTCTAAAAGCAGTTCTTTGATGGCTTATAACCTTGGCACCACTTAATGAAACTGCATGAAATTGTGGAATTATATTTTTGACCTCATTCCAAATGAGTTTGCAAAGTTTGGTGGGATTCTGTCAAGAGGGGGCAAAATTAGGTGAGGGTCCCAAAATAATGTAAAGGCTTTTAAATGAGGTGCCATTTGACGAATCTACACTTAAGTTGGCAAACTGATAATAGATCTAAATATAAATGTTTTTGTAAAGTCTGATTGGATTTTGTCAAGTGGGGGCTAAGTTATATGACTATTGTATGTGCATACATTTGACACTTTTGAAAAAATAAAACATGGGTGGATTTACAGAAAACTTGTGTGAGGAGCATTGGCACAGACCTTAAAGCATGGTTTTGCAAATGTGCCCGTGTTTTATTTTTTGACAAGTGTCATAATGTAGGAACAAAAAATAGTGATATACCTTTGGTGACTGAGGTGTAGCCTGTGGCGATGGGCAGTGGCCACATTTTCTGGGTCATGGAATAAGGTCATGATCCGGACAATCTTGCTACTGGCCATGACCACGAGGGACAACACATGGGCCCTCATTACGACCCTGGCGGAAATCGAAAAACGATGGCGGAAATGCAATACCGCCATCGAATAGCGCTCGGTGCGACTATGACCCGTCACCGCAAAGTACGAAGCCATTAGCGACACCGTAGTGAACGCCAACGCTAACTGCACCAAGCATGCGCGCGCGCGCCATGCCAAACCGTAAACACCACCATGGCGCAAGGGTACGCCAATTCCGACCCTAGCGGACATGTACCTAACGCCATCAAGCATGGCGGAATGTACCATTCCGCCATGGTGAGAAGTACGGCATCGCGAATCAACCGTAAACGGCCCCACTGAGTGCCTGTACACCGCTCCCTGCCCACAAAGTACAACTCCCCGTAGGTGCAATGAAGTCACAATGCAACCAGTGAAATGTACAAGTCACCCATGCATGCCAACGAACAAATGAAACACAAGAGGGGCCAATGGGAGCTGCAGGGCACAGATGGCACGAATACAGAAGCCATCCCAATGGACATGACCACAGTCCCCCACCAAGAAACGCACGCAAACACAGGCACCTGTGACCAGCAATATTCCGAAAATCACATCATTCCACCAGTCCACCTGGCTGACCGGCATCTGTTACACAAAACCCAATCCCCCGCCCCTGAGCATGACAACATTGGCAGCCCCCATCCCTGACCTCACGGGCTTCGTAGGCAAACGCGCCCAGTACAGTACCACGCAACTAAACTCCGAAGCTGGAACCCAATGCAGATCTCCTCACAATACATCGCTCCCCAAATAGGAATATGCCACATCACTTGCAAAGAAGAACGCTACACGGGCCAAATCAGAATAGAAATTTAATGCACAACAAAATCACCAAGCCCATACAGCCATCAGGCCATGAACTCCAAAACACATTTCACCATTGTGGGCTGCATCCGCAAGAAATGACCAGCCACTACTTGTGTGACGCCCTGTTCCATCATGGTACACAGAGCCACATTCACGTACGAAAAGGCAACATGGAAGCGCACAGAACCGCAGGGCCGTCCCAATGGGGAGGCACTAGTCCAGCTGAAAGGCCGAAATGTTGCTCCGAGCCACCAGTACTGCGTAAGGGCATGTGGCCCATTGGCGATCGTCCCATAAGATCGTAATGCTGCTCCACTGATTAACACGAAGCAGCAGGTGTCGGGAGTAAAACCCATCTGCAGGAGTGGCATACAGATGGCAGTGGCAAAAGGGGAGGAGATACCTGTCAACCAAAAGAAAAGAAAAAGAACAGAATGGCCATCAGAACTACATTCCAACAACTCACTTCAATGATCACACTAAATCCACAGCCATATGCATGCTAGCCCACTCCAAAGGTTCATCACCACCCAAAAACCACTTGCGACTCATAACTATCTATATCGAGGTGTAAACACCATCACAAACGAGTGTACCTGTGCATGCGTCTGTCAAAACAGAATCCATCAGATGGGATTGGTAACGTGCATGGACACAAGTGTCTGAGGGCGCGTCGAGACAGGGAGGGCTCAACAAGGCCAGATAGACGATGGTCCCACTATGGCAGCCCTGCATCACATAGCGTAGGGGAGGCGGATAGATCCCAAGAAGCCCTGTACATGGCAAACTCTGTATCAAATCACCTGCCCATGCATCCATTCATCATTCCCTCATCCCGGGATTAAAACGCCTGAATATTTACTCACATAACATTAGAAATATCCATTGAGTCTGTGCGTCATGCAGCCTGCAAAATCCACAGTGCCCCAGCCCGTAATTCCAGTGTTGTGAAGTAACATGTAGTTGGGAACGTCCGGCCTCATCGCCCACGTCGCTATTGCGCATCCCAAACTATTCATATCAATCATTGCTTCCTCGCCATGGCCCCTGTCTCAAGGACATTGAACAATAGAACGTTATATTTGCAGTCAGACCTGTGGGCATTTCCTCGCCGCTAGCTGAAAACCGAAAGCGCCGCCCTTCGAATTCCTCATTTGCAACATCACGTCGAAGAGGCATCTGTGGCCGTTTGGAATCACTAATTAATCCATCGAGTGCGGCTGTGTGTGAAAATGGCAACTGCCTTCACCCACAAATGGGACGCCCCGCCCGTCGTTGCAACTCGGTACAGTGATGCATGAGGGCCCACCGTTACTCGAGTACTACGTTCCACTGACCCTTCACAAGTCTGTTCGCGACTGCACAGATAGTATGTGAAACAATGGGACCATAGCCGAATGTACATATCAACAAATGTTACACGGCCATCGGGTACAAATACATGATTGCAATAGCAAGATGCCATTCCTCGAATTGCAGCGTTGTGTGCGGGACGTGCTCGGCCAAAGGGGAGAGCAGTTTGCCCAGGTGGAATGAATCACCACAGGTGGAGGCCATACAGCCTGAAAACACATAAATTGCACACCCAGTCTCCTCCCACAACCACACCGAAATGCTACCGGCAGGACTCGCGATGTTGGCCCTGGGGGACATGATAGCACTGCAAGTACTCCAACTCCAAGAAGAAGACGAACACCAACTACAACCGGCCGCACGGAGGAGACGCAGGAGGAGGAGGAGGGCAAGGCAGGGCCAGCAAGGGCCGCCAGCACAGCCACTACCACCACGCAGGCAGCCCGCAATCCCACGCCTCCGAGCACATCCGTTCAACCTCACTGATGAGCAGATCCACACCCTCTACCGTTTGGACCGGGACACCATAGCCGCCATTGTGGACATGACACAGGCTGACCTTGTCAGCATGATAGATAGCCCAACCGCCATCCCACCCCTACTGAAGGTGGTGTCTGTACTCCACTTCCTGGCCACAGGCACCTACCAGCACACAGTCGGACAGTTGCATGGCATTTCTCAGCCACTGTTCTCACGGACACTATTGCAAGTGCTCGATGCCCTCCTGCAGCACGCAGACGACTACATCTCCCTACCACGCTCGGAGCAGGAAATTACCAACACAAAAGTGGGATTCCATGCACTTGCCGGCATACCGGGTTGCATTGGTGCCATCGACTGCACCCATGTGGAATTGGTCGTCCCACATGCCATGGAGGCCCAGTACCGCAACCGAAAACAATTTCATTCTCTGAATGTACAAATGGTGTGTGACTCCAACAGGATCATTACACATTGTTGTGCCAGATTCCCTGGATCAACCCATGATTCTATGGTCTTGAGGAACTCTACTATACCACGCTACATGGAGCGACACGCAGGGAACAGATCCTGGCTACTCGGTGAGTCACATTACATGCATGATAATGTGGGGTATGTGATTCGGCAATGACCTGGCAGGAAGGGGGGGGGTGTGCGTACGTAGCAATGGCATTCCACATCATACGTTTATCGTCCACATACAGGTGATGCTGGATATCCACTGAAGAGATGGCTCCTCACACCAGTCCGGAACCCACGGGACCAGCATGAGGAGGACTACAACCATGCCCACTCACGTACCCGTGTAGTCATCGAACAGGCATTCGGCCTACTGAAGGGTCGTTTCCGCTGCCTCAGCAGGTCTGGCGGGGCACTCCTGTACCGCCATGAGAAGGTTGCAAAGATGGTGATGGCATGTGTCATGCTCCACAACATGTGCGTACGTAGAAATGTGCCCATGCCCCCTGACGCAGAACTGCAAGCACCTGATGATGGTCATGATGAGGGTGGGGATGTGGCAGCACCTCAAGGAGTCTGCGAGGCACCGGAGGGCCGTGACATTCGTCAGCATCTCATTGATGTATGCTTCTAGCACTCACGCCTGGTGGCTGATACATGGACACGGGACTCGTGGCACTGTGTGTGTCTGGGACATGCACAATATGGACTGTACGCCTATGATGGCCTAGTACACAAAGATCAATGTCCACACATCTCATTGGTTGATCGTGCACTGTTTATGGCATATGTGATATCATATTGAACACCCTATCGACCCGCCACCCAAGTGAGCCCAACACACCCCCTCCACCCTCCTACCTCCCCCCCGAACACCAGTGTCCAAAGATGCTCATTGTCAGTGGGCAGTCGCTATTGCAAGCCCCCTCTGCGGGTATCAGGGGCACCCCTGTCTGTGGAGCGCAGGTTCCTCCCAGATCTACGTTGGGGGCTGCCCTGGACGGAACTTGCAACGGATGATGTCTCTGCCTGCTCACGTCCATGCATGTCCCTAAGGGTTTGCGAGAGCTCAGTGAGCACACGGCGCACTGCGGCAAGTTCGGCACATACGTCTTTGGACGTCGCATGCAGTTCCCCCCTCAGGCTCTCGGTGCTACTCTCCATTTGTGCCCTTAGTGTCTCTGTACTTCTCTCCATTTCTGCCCTAAGTGTCTCAGTTGATGTTTCTATGTCTGCCTTAGTGCCCCCACATTCATCGGCATGGTCCTTGAGGAGCGTGGCCAGTTGCTGCTGTTGCACGATTAACTGGTCGAGGGACTGTTGCCTCTGCTGGGCCATGGCCATTTGCGGGGGTGTCACAGAGGGGCTGTTGTCCTCATGTTGCCTTGCCACAGGGCTTGTGGGGGATGGCCAGTCGTCGTCTTGTGGGTGCCCCTGCGTGGTATCCTCATGTTGTACGGGATGGGACAGACAGGGGGATTGGGACAGGTCATGGATGGATCTGACTTCGACATCCCCGTCTTCTGTGTCGGAGCATGCTGCCATCAATGGGGTGTCACCTATGGTGCTGCTGCCACCAGAGGCAGTGCCTTCTGTGGCATCCGTTGGGGGGACCTGTGGTGGTGGTGGTGTGGGCATGCTGGCTGCTGGGGTGCCTGTTGATGTTCCCTCCTCTGTGCTGCCACCTGATTTGTGCTGCTGCCGTGTCTTGATGCGTGCAGCTGAGGTGGAGGGTCTTTGGCTGTTGGTCTTGGCCCTCTTTGCAGGTGTGCTGGTAGGGGTGTCCTGATGCTCGTCGTTTGGATCGGACCCTGTGGTGGAGTAAAGGAGGGCGAGGGTTATTAATGGGTCTGTGGGTATTGGAATGGCATTGTATCACATGCATTGGGGTGGTACCTGAGGGTGATTTGGGTCGGGGCCTTGGAGGTGCTTTCATTTGTGTGTGGAGTGAGGGTGCAGTTGTTTGGCAGCCTGCAGTTAGGGTGTGCCTGCTGCACGTGTAGTGCGTTTTTTAGGGGTTTTTAATTATTTATGTATTTATTGTGGGTTTTAACGTGCGCTATCAGGCCGATGTGTGTGGACGTTCTCCTGGACATGTGTTTCTGTTGCACTATGTGGACACATGGTACCTCACATGATTGGACATTGTGGATTTGGCATTGTTTTATTTGGCCCACCTACCTGAATCTTCGGATGTCTGCACTCCTTTCTCCATCCCTCCGACTCCCTCTATGCTCTCCATTCCGATGGTGGAGGCACAGATTTCTTCCCAGGGGGTCAACTTGATGGGTGAATCAGGGCCTCCCCCGGTGGCTGTGGCAATGTTGCGGTTGGCAGAGAGTATGCTGCGGACGCGTATCCGCAGGTCGTCCCATCGCTTTCGGCATTGCTGTGGGGTGCGGGGTGCGGTCCCCACAGCACTTACCCGCTGTGCCACCAGAGCCCATATGGCCTTCTTGTTTGCAAGTGCCGTCCTGGTCATTTGCGTGGAGAAGACGACGGCAGCATTCTCCTGGAGGGTCTCTGTTAGCACGGTGAGTTCCTCACGGGAGAAGTGGACCTGCCGCTTGCGGTCGCACGCTTTCTTCGCTACTTTTCCCATTTTTCTTGGTTTCGCTAGGGTGGATGACGGGTTGGGGTGTGTCTCTGGGTAGTGTTTTTAGTGGTTGTGTGGTTTTAGTGGTTTTATAGGTGTACGGCGGGATGTTTCCCGTTCCGGGCCCATGTTTTAACTTCCGTTTCCGTATATTTCCGGTCACCGTACTTTCCGGTAGGCGCACACTGCGGTGTCCGCTGTGATGGGTGGCGGTATTGCACCTAGGGCGCCGTACGGCGGCGGTGTGGGCCGTTTTGGGGTCATTTCCGCCATCGCGGACTTTGCACTTCCGCCATGCCGTGGTGCTCGTGCCCGATGGGTCGGAATGGGCCGCACTTTGCTCCATCGTGCAATGGCGGAAACGCTATTTACGCTGTGGCGGTCCGGTCAGTCACTTTCCGCCAGGGTCGTAATGAGGGCCATGGAGTTAAAGTGGCCATGTCCACCTGGGACCAGCTTTGTCGTAAAGTTATTCGAAAGTGGGATAGCTTTGAAAGGGAAGGAAAATGTGCTTGTGGTAATATGGTCATAAGGGTTCGGAGGCTGCCATGGAAAGTAAAGAGGGGCCCTGTATAGAACCCCGCCTTCCGTTTCCATGGTGGCCATCTTGGAAAAGGATTTTCCTTCCTACACCGGGACGCTGCTGCCCGCTTTGGGAACCTGGGACCCTGGGGTGCTAATGGCCTTCATCCCCCATTGCAGGGGCTGGAATGGGGGGATAATGGTCCAGAGTTCTCGTTATTCACGCTTGGGCTGATAACTTGGGCTGCCAGGCTGGTATCCACTGTTCCAGTCACTGATTGACGAATACTTCTGACCCACAGGGACATTGATAGATATGTGTCAGTGACATATTGTACACTGTGTCCATGTGGACATGCACACAGGGAACTCCCCAAAACCCCCAGTGAACTCCCAAAAACCCCCAGTGAACTCCTAAACCCCCCGGTAAACTCCCAAAACCCCCAGTAAACTCCCAAAACCTAGGAGTGTATTTAAAAGGACAGCTTACCGTCTGCTGTGGTGCAGCGCTGACGCTGTGCTAGGAGTCCTTTTGTGGGTACCACAGCAGACGATAAGCTGTCCTTTTAAATACACTCCTATTGTATTTTAGGAACCAATCAGCCTTTATTCATTAAAATTTTTAATTAATCATGTATACCCTGGGATCCTTACAGCTATCCCTTCCCCCACAGATTACCCCAACGGACAGCACCACTACCAGTGATTATCCTGATGAAGGCCACCACCACCTCGGGCTCTCACCCAGCCTTGTTTGGCCGAAACACTTCTGTGTCGGTGTCTTGTGGCACAACTCCTGTGTATATGTGTTTGTAGATAGTGTTTTGTACACTATTGTGTTTAGTACCCCCGGACCTACCACAGTCCTGGGCTGCACCCTGTAAAAAATTCTATGTCACTACTTACCTGTATTGCATACTCGTGCATCACTATGGAAATTGTTCCTCAACAAGAAAAGAGGACGATACTCACCTGTATTCCCCTTGTAAAACAAACGTCTGTCCAAAAAACTTTCGTGCTTATCGAAAGCCTTGTAAATGTTTAAATATACCTATCTGTGCAAAATCATTTTGAAGGCAAAATAAAATAGCTTCAAAACCAGATAGCTGTCTACGGATCTCTCACCCTGATTTTTAGAATTTTGTACACAGATAACCTCCTGGGCATATCAGGACTCCGCCAGGCGCCCTTTTTATATTCCATCCCCCTTAGGCCATGTTTCTCTAAGTGTTCTTGTAAGGTAGGTTCATATATTGGGCAATATGGCTTTGGGGGCTGACCCCTTCCTCACTTTAAAACTAAGCAGGGATCGTCCCAATGACTGCAGGGATGGAAACCGACTGTTTCTGCAAAAATATCTATTTTTTTTTTATCATTGACTAGGAGACTAGAAATACCATAATACAATTCAACAAAAAGCAAAACATGGTCTCTGAGTGCAAAACTTTCAAGGACTAACAGTAGGATGGCTTGAAAATAATCAGATTCCCATTCGGTCATCCATCCATGCAGTAAGCAGGACTAACCCTGCTTAGCTTCAAAGCGGGGCTGACCCTGTTTAGCTTCAAAGCAATGAAAGGGCTGGCACATTCCACTAAGGGGTCTTGTAACTTTGGCACATTTATTGGGCAACATTGCCTGAATGGGATGGCCCCTTCCTCACTTTGAAACTAAGCAGGGTCTGTCCTGGTTACTGCATGGATGGGAGACCTGTATTACAATCAAGGCATTGGCCATGCTCTCAGATATCTGTAGTCCTTTGTAGTGAAAACCAGCTAAAAAATAATAATGTTTTCCAGTCCCTCAACAAATGCCTCCCTCATTTGTGCCAGCTCCCCCCACTGCCTAGATGGCCTCTTCACCTCCCCTGCCCTCTCCCTTTCCTCCCACAACACACACTGTTTCTGTGACACAGTTTGCTTTCACATGTTGGCTATTGGAGGCTACAGGAAGCTTTGTGTTGCAAACTCAGTCCCTAGACCCCCTCCAAATCCCAAATGTCACTTGGTGCCCTCTAACCACAACCCCACCTCTAGCCTGATGACATTTGCATGTTCTTTGACCTGCAAATAGCTTTTTTTCCTGAGCCCAGATACCTTAGGGTTAGGTACGCTTAAAAAATGAACAAATACATAAATAAATGTAATTTTCCCATATCCTCGGCTATATCTGTGGATATCGCTCGCATCGAGAGAAAAACAAGATGGAAGTCATTTCATTTCTTTAAAGACCCAGTTTCGGGTAAATCCCCTAAATAGCTCTATCTATTTTTGGGAAGGGGGCACCCTCTTCTCCATCAAATATTTAAAAATAACTGCACGGAATAACTCCAAACAGAACATTGATCGCGAGTCAACGATTCATGCCCAAGTTGTTTTGGACCTGGTCCGAATCGGTCCAGTGGTTTGGGCTGTCCGCTTTGGCAAACATTTACCTTGTTTGTCTATTGGAAAATTAATGGGAAGTAGTTTGCACCTTTTGTGTTTTGACACTAAATAACTTTTTTCTTTTTTAGCGACTCTTTACGAAACTTTGCCGTCTGGTGGGGGCCCGCAGGTTTTTAATCACTTTAAAAATTTCGTTCAAATCCGTTACTCCAATTAAAGGTTATTAATGATAGAATTATGAGGGGTTAAGATGGGAGTCTGATTTACCTTAAATATAGAGCGGCGATAACTATAGGGCGGCTATTTCTGCCCTATAATAAATATATATATATATATATGTGTATATATACACATATATTTTGATTATTTGTGTAATGATCTGTTTGAGTGATTTTTCTATTAGATATAAATATATGTATACATATGCATGTATGTCCTCAAACATTTGTCAAGTTTAATGTTGCTGAGCATCTGCAAACGCATTGCCCTTATAACTTCCTCCAAGGTAGAGGCAGGGATCTAGAATGGGCCATGATTACAGTTATACCTCACAGAATGATGGCGTTAAGTCCCCGTTCCAGGGGCCCTAACAGGGGTTATTGGCCTGAGTGAAGTGAGGGCTGATAACGAGGGCTCTTGGCTTAAGCCCATTAGCAGCCTGGGTTGCCAAAGCGGTGACCCAGGGTACGAAAAAAAAGGATTTTCCTTTGTTTAATGGGACGTTGCGCGAATGAAAAAAAATCCTTTACAAAGATGGCCGCCATGGAAAAGGGAAGGCCGGGCTCCATACGGAGCACCTCTTCCATGTTCATGGCGGCCAGCTGGAGCCAGGAAGAAGGAGCAGCTGCGGCGGTGAGTGCCGCTACAGATGAAATAAGGTAAGGGGGGTGGGAAGGGTTTAAAAAATAAGAGGGTGAGGGGAAGTTGGTGGCAGGGGGGAAACGCCCATGAGGCTGGCTGGAAAGCAGGCTTGCAACGGCGGTTCAAGCCTGTGTTCCTAGCCATCTGATTGGCTAGCTTCCCCCTCTCATGTGCTAATATTGGTTCAACTTTGGGACAGCCGTCTATTCCCATTAACCTCCCAACTGTACAATGACTGTGAGTAATTTTTCCAGGCTTCCATTGGAATGTTATTGTTTACTCTTTGGCAGGAACCTTTCATTTCCTATTTTATCAGGGCACAGTGGATTTTAGTATCCTCAATTTCAATTGCATGTGCCAGGGTCCCCAAACTCTCGCTATACACTGTGCTTTCTTGGCTGACATCAGATGTCTCCTGACTGTACGCTCTATATAGTAAATTGGTTCCTTTCCTTCAGTTTTCCTTTTCCTTTTTACCCATAATAGCTCTTTCCTTTTAGAATGGCATTCCCTAGCATTCCCAAACCATTTTGATTAATGGCCAGATGTGCGGGCTGCTCTGCTAATGTTTCCGCCACAAAGTAACAAGTTGTTGAATGTGGGAGGCCTGTTGGTGTGCAGACCCTGAGAAAGAATTTGCTGGACTGCAGTAGGACTTTAGTGGTCTGTGTTGCATCTTGGCAAGTGGGGGTGCAATTGTAATTCCCAGCACTGGGTTAGCAGGGCATAGGTGTACTATTTGAAGGTCATGTACTTGATGATAATGGAATCACTTGCACTGGTGGGTCCAAGTTTAGATGGTTAGTAAAAGCAGTTGCGATGACGTGAAAATAAATAGCTCCTGAGGGCATTTCTATTAGGAAAATAATTAGTTTTGTGGGTGTGGAAGAGCTGCCCGATAACTACGCTTGAGGATTGGTTAGTTTTGTGGCTGTGGAAGAGCTGCCCGATACCTATGCTTGAGGATTATTTAGTTTTGTGGCTGTGGAAGAGCTGGGTGAAACCTACGCTTGAGGATTGGTTAGTTTTGTGGCTGTGGAAGAGCTGGGTGAAACCTACGCTTGAGGATTGGTTATTGGATTTGAGCCAGCAGGTTTCCTTTAAGGAAATCCATTATAAGGGATGTGACTGCAATCACAAATATAACAAGATATGGAGAAGCTCCCTGCATGATATGCCTGATTTTCCTGAGGTAGAGGTTTTCTGAGCTTCCCTTTCCAGCTCTCTTTCCAGTTTCTATTATCTTTCTTCAATTTCCCCCTCTTCTGCCTTCTTGACTTGGCTGTTCCCCACTTTTCCTGCTTTCCCTTTAATCTTTCTGTAGTGCCCTCCACCGCCCCCATTTTCTCGATACAATATTGGTTATAAAAAAACAATGCGGCAATTAAATGCCTTCTGTTTCCATCATCTGTGTTTAAAAACAAAATGGAAGATAAAGTAGTCAACTGGATCTATGCGGGCACCAGGAGTGGAGTGTGAAGCCTGGGGAGAGGTTCAAGAAAAATCAAACTGCTCATCAGCAAGTTCATGAATATATTTGAATATAAAGAACTCGAATTCATATTTCAAGCAGAACACAATCTGTGGAGGTCTCTTAATACCCAGCACTCGTTCTCGGAGCTTTTTTTCTGGCCTTAACGTTTGTAAATGGCTTGACGTGGTGGTGTGTGAAATAAACGGATGCATGTAAACTGCAACTCCTTTGGGGGTGCCATCATAGTCAGTGACATGTATGCATAACATTGCCTATTGTGGTGTATGGGGTTCTTTGTAATGCAAATGCGAAATACAGAATGCGTTCAACATAAATCAATAACCATTTACACAATTTTATCACTAAGGTTTGTGTTGAGTGTAGCGGTTCCCGTTGTTCAAGTTCTCATATGTACATATGTACATGTCTATGTGTGTACAAACTTTGAAGCACAAATGTGTGTCCGTATGGCCTGGAAAGAAATCTAATTATACTAAAGGAGGCTTTCATTTCTGGAAATAATCGGCTTTCTGAACTCTCCATGATCCTACATATTGAAAATGCAAGAGAGTTCCATAGGATGGCAACTTCATGGAAAAATAACCTGCCCCTTATACATGCTTAAGGTTTATTTGTGTGATTCTGATGACAGGGCATTCATATGAAAGTAGAGTGAGAATGTGTTACTCTCAATAAATGGGGGTTTCATATTCACAGCGTTATGCACTAGGTACAGAGCTTTGAAAAATGCTTAGAACGAGAAGGCTGGAAAAATACTGACTGGCGAAATACACCTTTAAACTCTGCTGAAAGGTACAGTACATAGGGATGTACCCCAGGTCACTGGGGAGATCCAAAGGTTGGGCAGGCTCTCTGACCCATATGATTGATTATGGTGAAAAGCAGGTTGGGGCAGAAATCTCAGATTTGGATAAGTCTTAGTGTGGTAATGTTTTGGTTCCTAGTTGAAATGTACAGACACATGTATTAATCAGGAATGGCCGACAATTACCAAGAAAGGATTGATATACTATGCAGCGTTATGTAAAGATTATATGCCTTCTCACTGCAAGTTAATATAGCTTACTCAGAGTAAGAGCTATATGACCTCTCAGAAATGTTCAAGTCACATCTGGCAGTCGCATTTGGAGGCATTGATATTGGGTGTCAAGCTTGTGATGGAGGTCTACATTGCTGATATTGGTATATTGCGTTCTGGACCACACCAGTGCAATAATTGCTTGTTTTCAGTGGGGTCGAGTCAAGATTAGGAAAGCAGAGTTTCAGTGATCTCAGGGGTTCGAAGCCTGTATAATATATTAGCACTCGGGTCGGGGCCAACAACCAATCAGGTTGCTCAGAACGCTGGCTGAAACAGCTGATCTAAGCCTGCATACTGAGCTACCTGATGGCTGCTTCACCGCCCGCTATCGTCCCTCCACCGTCCTTTCCCTTATTTTTCAAACCCCCCCCCCAATCCCCACTTACCTGATTGTGGCAGTGACATTGGATCCGCTGCCACAGCTGCTGGATCAGCTCCTGCTCCGTTGTGGCCGCTATGGCTCCGTATGTAGCCCCATCTTCCATCTCTGTGGCAGCCATCTTGGTACAGTATTTTGATTAAATAAACAGGATGCTGTACTGCATCATTCATTCAAAACACAAGGCTCTCAGCAGCCCGGTTTACTGGATTGGCAAACTGGTCTGCTAATAGCATTAACACTGCCGCAGGTGGACTGGATCGGGTGTTATCAGCCCGGGGACCCTTGTTAAAAGCCCTTGCTCCGCTCGGGCCTTTAACTCAGGCCCTGGGCCCATAACACCTAATCCAGCCCGCAGGATCAGGTGTCAATGCTTAATTAGTCCAGGCAGATGGCAAGATTCAAGACCGCAGCGATAGAGCGGGACACAAGCCAAAATAATTTGGCATGGGAGAGTTAACTGGGATGGAGTTATCACCCGCTACAAGGAGGTCCGTTTTGTTGGGTTGAGCTTTAGGAAGCTGCAGCACATCCAGTAGTAAACCAGCTCATACATTCTGCAAAGCAATACTTCTGGGGTGTCGAGGGTTGAGACTTTTATTCAGAAACCGATTGTAGCAGAAGTGTCAATGAGAGGAGAAACACATAAACAAAAGAACGCTTAATGCAGAACCCAGTGGTACGCCACAGACCATGGTATGTTATTCAGAAGAAAAAGGTGGACATGACACACAATGTTTCCTATTTGACACAAAGGATGTTAGCCACTTTAAGATCTCTGATACCTACATCTAATAGACGGTACCTTAAGAGACTTTGATTGATGATGACAGATGAGATATCAAGTAAGATCAAGGCTGCTGATCTCCTTTTCCACCAGTAAAATAAGATTGTCCAATACAGAGGTGAAAACAGCAGCGGAGCCCATGCCAAGTCTAAATCCAGCTTGGAAGCTATCTATCAAACAGTTATTTTCATTAAAGGTTTTGACTTGTTGAACTATCACTCTCTCCAGGAGCTAAACTGCAGAGGCCAGATTAGATATAGGCCAGTAGTTTCCCATGTTGACAGTCAACAAAATATTTCTTCAAGAGAGGAGCCAGTCTAGCTGTTCTCCACTTCTTCAACACAAGGCCCAACTCCAAGTCATTGGTAATGTCCATACCCATGTCCTCTGCTCGAGGCTGCCAGATCATTTAAATTGAGGGTATAAATTATTAAAATAACTGGATTTCTAGGAGTCTAAGTTCTGCATAGGTGGAGTCTGCCACATTGGTGCCAGAGGTAATATCATTGTAGATATTCTCTATTTTAGATGAAAGTACTTTTTGCGATTTGATAGGACAATTCCTGGGATGATAGGGAACCATCTCTTAGGGATGATCGGGAGCGGAGCTCCTCTAGGACACAGAATATCTTCTTGTGCGGGACAGATTTTGGTCAATGTTTCCAGTACAATACAGTTGTTTCACAGTAGGAACCACAGCATTATAATTTTATGTCAAATCCTCACAGTCTGGTAGATTATATGATTGACACCACCTATGTTCTAAGCAATACTTGCTTTGTCAGACTTCACGCTTAAATTAATGAAAGGATTGAATCTGTGGAATTTATAGACCTTACATTTTTTCACGGGTATTATGCAGTCCATACTAGTTGTTAGAGTTTGTATGCATCAGTCAAGAAGAGACTGGGCAGGGCGGAGCTGGTTACAGCATCCTACTTGTCATTAAATGTTTCACAAAGTATTAACATATCCAGATAGTCCACTCAAGGCTAATTTGGTTATGTGTAAATGTATTCTGTGGTTCCTATAATTCCAGTTTCCAAGAGATGGCAAGATGATCGTCCCAGATCAAAGGGAAAGCTGTACTTGCCGTAAGGGAGGTGTCAGATGATAAAAGGAAATCAAACTATGGCCTACACAGAAGTCAATGTGCCAAAACTGATCGTAGGGTTGAAGAGGCTTGGTCCTGATGGACAGGTTTAAAAGTACTTCTGCCGCAATATTTTGGACTTCCATCTGGTTTTTACATAGCGCTTGATGCCAGATTACTCCCACTTCCAAGCCATGCGATAATGGCTATTACGAAATTTAGCAACTGCATAAGGATGGAGGACAAGGTCGGCCCTGCCGTGATTTGAACTTGTGAAGAGAAGGTAGCTCCATAATGGACAGACTTACAGGGGCCTCACTACTAAAGGAGCACCTGATTGTGCTAAGGCCTTTTCGCATGGCTATGGGCGTGATTAGGGGTTGGAACCCCAGAGCGCCCTGACCACAATTGTTTGGGGGAATTCATTTTGTGTAACACCGCCCAGTGAAGGAAGGCTGCCTTGACAAAACCGAGGGCAGCCCATGTTTGCTACACACCCTGAATTTTTGCAGTACTCCAAATTGTGTACTTCAGTATCTAAACATGATTTCCTTGATGTGCTCCCTGACAGGGGAGAAAACAAAAAGCTCCGCGAACAAACGTTTCGACTAGTACCACGTGAATGAACGCACAGCGCGCCCATTATCAGCTTCATCCTTAACATTAGCAATTTTTTCGACAACGACAGCCTTTCCTGTGATTCTGTCGCATAAACATCCCGGGAAAGAGCATATGAAAGAGCGCGCATTTCCACAAGCTTTTTTCCCCAATCTCCACGGGCGCGCTCTATTTGAACAATGTCAAGTTGCACCTGTCGCTTCACACTGTGAAGATGAAACGCAACCCCGCAGTCACGCCCGCGGTTTGCATCAGACCTCCACAGGCATGAAAGCACTCAAACGGCAAAGCGCTTAATACCCGCTATAACCTCATCAGATCCCTCCACATGGGAAAATAATGGCCCCGCAGCTAATGAAGCTGTACTTGTCTGTTAAGTAAAAGAGTTGAATTGGACCCGCCAGTTAACAAGGGACAGATGGCCAGCCGCATGCCAATAAAGTCCGACTGTGTGAGGTACATGCCTGAAATGTGTTTCATCATAATCTCAGTGTGTGCAGCCAGACTTCCTAATGTGAAATACAGCACACTCAGCCAGCCCTCCGCGACTTCCCGAGAAAAGGTTTAGGTGTTATGCAGCTACAGCAGTGCTTCAGATAAATATTATCATACAGTCGATTCGACTTGCTCATTTCTCTACCATACTTCTAGTTACACTTTCCAGCCTATGTTCGGTTTATGAAAAAAGGTACACTGCCTTTAGCAATGGTAGCAGGAAACGTATTACCGTCACTTAAAAAAAATACTGCATGAGGAAGAGACTCGTGTGTCCCTCGAAGCAAACAGAAGAAAATATGCAGTTCACATAATATAGCATTTGTAACCCGTTCCACAGACTATATTTAAGGGGGGTAATGGCACGCCTGAGCGAAGCGAGGGTCTTTAACAAGCACACCGGGACGATACCCCCAGTATAGCCCGTGGAACTGGTTACTAACTCTATTAGTGCTGCAGGTTACCAAAGCAGTAACCTGAGAAGTTAAAAAATATACATATTTTCATTCAAAGAACGCTATGCGTGCTGCAGTCCGTTCAATTAATGAAACTACTCTACCAAGATGGCTGCCATGGTTGTAGAAGGCAGGGCTTCGTACAGAGCCCCTCTTCCAATTCCACCGTGGCCGAAAAAGCGAGATGCAGGGAAATGGCTGTGGCGGAGGCGGGTAGTGTTGCTACCACAATCAGGTAAATTGGGCTGCGTAAGGGGGTTTGGATTAGTAAAAAAAAAGGGGAAATGGTGGGTGGGTGTTGAGAATATGGTTGAGTGGTGCGGGGTAAACAGCAATCGTCTTCCATGGAACGCGGGCTGAGATCGGGAGTATCAGTCCACAAACCAAGGAACCTGATTGGCGCCCCCCCAACCCCAGCCCCGGGTGCTAATAGGGGTATCATTACTTCAAGATCCACTATTAAAAAAGAAAACAAAAGCAGCCTGCAGTTTTTCGTTGGCTAACATGGTATTCCTATCTCTCTTTAAAAACAAAATCTATTCTTTTTAATGGTGGACATGCTGTCTAGTCAAATGGTCGACAGACAAAGGGTCGACAGTCAAAAGGTCAACATAATTTGGTCGACAGGTCAAATGATCGAATTTTCTTTTAGTTATATATATTTTTTTAGGTTTTCATTAAGGGAAAAAAGGTGTTTTTTAGCAAAAAAAATAGGGTTAGGGGGACCCCCCCCCCAAAAAATAAATAAAAATGTGAAAAAAAAATCGATCATTTTACCTGTCCACCTTTTGGTGTCGACCATTTAACCTGTCGACCCTTTAGATTCGATCATTTGACCTACAACCGGTGGACATACAAGGATATTCATTGAAAGCTGAATTGCTGCCATTAACTAACCTCACTAACCCCCCTCTCTTTCAGATTCCGCTGAGTGCTCTCAGACCATGCAATTGGCAGCAGTGTACCGTATGAATCCCAATCACATCACCACCATCACCACTGCCATCACCACTGCCCCAAACCCAGCCATTGTTTTTCCCTTGCTGTGGCACAGTTTGTTATGGCGCACGGCAGGAGTCGGTGAAAGATTGACATTTATTAGCCCAAGGGAATTCTCTAAGGTGAGCTTGTGCTAAATAACTGTTCCACCTCATGAGTGAGGTCTCAGGGATATTTGAGATGTTTAGGGGGACATGCCTTTTTGTTGATGTTATTATTGTGTTGCGGTCATAGACAAGACCAATGCCTGTGTCGAAAAGTGCCACCAATACAGTGGATTGATCCAATTACACATGATGCTGGCCCTGCCACACTCCCCAGGGCACTCTCCCCAGCACATTCCCTGATTCCCCTGGCGAATTCAGAGGATTCCATGTGCTGCACCGCTGAGTGCAGGTGTCATTTCAAAGACTTGACATACACAGGATCTCAGGTTCTGGGCACTCCTGTACTGGTGCTGCGAAGTGAGGGACAGGGGTCCTTTCACATGCTGAAGAGCCACAGCAACTCTCATGGCAGCATTCGAGGCTGCCTTCACAGTAGTTAGGGACAAAAAAGAAGTGCACATGCAAATGTAATTCATGTGGAATAGCCTGCACACAGAAAGCTTACTATAGCTAAGAAATGTACATACAACACAATGCTGCCTAACCTGTACATGTAAGGCTTACTGTAACTACGAAATGCAAATACACAAACATTCTGCCAGGCCTGTGCATGTAAGGATTACTGCAGATAAGAAATGCAAACAAAAATCATTACAGCCAATCCTGTACATGCAAGACCTACTCCAGCTAAAATAAGAAGAACAAAGCGCTTTATAGGCACAAGGATATCCTTCATCAACTAGAGTTTCAAATAGGTTTTGAAGGTCTATTGTCTAAGTGAGGGAGCAATTCTGAAAGATTTGAACCGAATTAACAGCAAGCCGGAACTGTACACAAATATTCTCTCAACACTAGCACAACTGGTGAAATTGACCACTGTGCTTCATTTTTGTGGTAGAGCATTGTTTTAAAGTTGTTGTTGTTGTTGGTATTGCTCAACCCACATTTTGCAGGTCTTGAATTAGGTGTTGGATTCCATGTTGGCAGATTTTATTGAATACATATGCTTCTGCGCCACTGGTGTAAAAACATGCTTCTGCAGCTATAATTATTTCCTAATGTAGGCTGTGGTGATTGAAGCCAAGTGTATATTGTACCCCAAACCACAAAACAAAGGAGTAGATGTTCTTCAAATGCAAAATCTACTGCTTCATCCATTTTTAGTTGATTTGTACAGGTGGCGCAATAGCAAATTACTACTATGAGAACTTCTCCGGCTTTGCAGGCAGTTCCTCCATTCTCTATACCAAACAAGTCATGTCGTCACAGCAGCATAACACAAACTGGCTTCTTGGTAAGTTTAGCTGATGGTATCAGGTGTGCAGTTTTTCTCATGTCAGAGAGTCGATTAATTTCCGGTGCACAGTTCGAAGTTGATTACATTGTTGATAGGCAATTGAAATTAAGAAATCTAGAAATGTATACATGTATATGTTATAGTGAAGGCTCCCAGTTTTATGGTATTTATTTTTCCATCATTTCCGTCTGCATTTACCAATATTTATTTTGTGGCTGTTTTATCTGTATTTATCCAAATTCATTATTTACCATATAAAAAGATTGTTTGCAAATTGCAATCCGTATTTTTCTGCCTTTATTTTAACAAATAAATAAATGCATTCATTCACTCATACATACAGGACACAGATGCAACTTAGATATTCCACATCAATGTCTGCTCCATTTATATCATAACAGCAAATGACTGGTTCTGTGATTGCTCCTGACCCGAGATGTATGTTGTCAGCAAATATAAAACCTTCAAATCTATTTTTCACAAAACCTTTATGCTGTCCTTGCTGCCAGTCTGCAATATCATTGGCCTACATGGCAGCCTAGGGAACCAAGTATGTTAATTGAGTTGTATGTCAGAATCTACTGTTTGGAATTTCCATTTCTGTGAACACCTCATTTCGTGGGCACGTACTCACAATGATCTTCTTCCTTGCCTTCATGCTAAGGAGATGAAAGGGCTTATCCCCAAGTCCCTTCATTTTTTGCCCACTTTGCACCTGCAAAGGAAAAGCTGGGAGCATATTTATTTATTTGCATTTTTAAAGCGCTCACACAGCCCGGGGGCATCGAGGCGCTGTTACAGATTTTTTATAACGCGCTTAAATACCCAGAGGTTTCTAAGCACGGACCCGGGGATCGCACCTGTGCTGCTTCGTGTCGTACGTTGCCACTGAGCTACCTTCCCGGGACATACATTATTCGTACCCGGGACATACATACATTGGTACCGGCACTGTGCGTCCACGGGAAACACTAAACATGGATTGGCTCGTTTCCGAGCCATACCGCAGTGTAATCCTGTGGACGCACGAACGTCGTTTGCGTGCCGGGTACACTTTTTTTTCCAAGGCAACCTTGGAAAGGGAGAAAGGACCACACGTAGCCCCTTCTCCCTTTTCCAAGGTAGCCTTTTTTATTTTTATTTTTCTCCCATTGATTTCTACGAAGAAAGTTGGCCCAAAATGGCACCCTGTTACTCCGTACTAATGAAGCAGTACGCGCGTTCTAGTGTTCCTAGAACTAATGCGTACTGCGACTAAACATTTTCAAACGGCAAAAGAAATGCTGCTTGAAAAGGTTTCATCAGCCATTAGTATTCCGGGGCTGCAAACTCTGGAAAACTAGTATCCCAAGCCTGCAGAACCCGGAATACTAATGGCAATAAGCCCCTTGACGGCAGCCTAATGCTGCCCGCGGTAATGCCCCCGGGGTCTTCGTTAAGGCCCTCGTTATGCTCGTGCCTGTAACTATGAGCCCAGGGGTATTACCTGGGGCAGTATGGGCCCACCGTCTTGGGGCTTATTGCCTTGATGTGGTCCATTTACAAACAAGGGATAGATTTGAAAGAGCATGAGGCCTCATCACCTGTTTGGTGGTGCAGTAAAAAAGTGGTGGTAATTCCGTGACTGCCACTTTTTTTTCCTGGTAAAATACCATCATTTTTAATGCAGCAACACATTCCGATGTTTGGCGTTAAAGTTCAAAATGTACCTAGAGGATCATGCTTGAGGAAAATCCTCCATTTTAAGGCCAACAATCGATGAAATTACTGCAGTGGAATTACCGCTTTCAGTAATTCCGCCATAATCTTCATGGATTCGTATGGACTCTGAAAATGAGGATTAACACCACCCTGCTTCCTCTCATAGTACCGGGAATCGACTGCAGCAGTTATTAGGTGATTTACTGACAAATTACCGCCAAACTCGTACTGAGGCTACTTAAAGGTAGAATTTGCTGGTTACATGTAAGTCGTGGAGACTTACACACACATACATTCACACGCGCATAACCACACGCACAGCTGACAAAGCAGGATGAATAATACTTTCGCTTTCTACTTTTCAGGATATTGGCCCACATAGAAACAATCCGCTAATGGAGGAAAGCAATTTGTTGGGGGAACAAGATAAAGGACTACAAACATCAAGCGAAAGAACATTATAAAGTGGCAATGAAGGACAATTCATTAGATGCTAGCGCAACATTTCTTTGCTTTAACACACTGGCCATGATTGGCATCTCAAGTGCACAGTAAAAAATATGGACAATTGTGCTTTATGACATAGGGCACTGTGGCAATATACGTTATTTTTACAAATAGAAACATATTTGAATTTTGCTACTTGCCACTTACTGCATTTCAAATATCATCACTGTTTATGCAGTTTTGCCAGACAACTTCTTGAATTGTCAAAGTGCTAACCACATGATCACATTTTGAGAAGCACAGTTCTGCTAAGTTTAGTTTCACTACTCCTGCCTCTGTACTAATTAAGATGCTTTGCTAAAGCACCCACCTGCCCCTTAGCCTATCGCCTGCACCCACTTTGAATGTTACATGGGAGTCTTGGAGATTCATCAAATTGATTAATTACTCTTTTATAATCCACTTAATACCGGAAACCAGCATTTGAGAGGAGAACAGGGATTCAAATGTGTGCTGCTTAGTGTTGTCTTGCTTCCTTGGCCCTTGTTATGACCATGCCGGTAGCCGTGCTGGTAAAAGCAAAACGGCAACCGCTAGAGTAATTTTTTTTCCGGCGGCCAGCAATGGGGACTTACCGGGCATTACAGCCCAGGCAGTCCCGGTAATTCCCCATTGCTGGGTGCCGGAAAAAATTACTCTTCATTCCCCTCCGAGTCCCATTGGACTCAATGGGAATGGGGAGAACGGTAGCAGCGGCACCAATATGAATGGTGCCGGTGCTACCATCAAGGTCTGTGAGCGGGTGCCGTTCCGCCCGCCAGGTCAGACCTGGAGGGCTGAAAGACACCTGCTCGCAGAACTCAGAGTATGCCGGTCCAGTAACAACAGTGCCGGTAGCATACCAGTACTGTTGCTATTGGACTGGCATACTCATAATGAGGCCCAAATACTTTGCCCCTGAGGTATCATCCCAGCTGATGGAGCCTCATATCAACTGCTGCAATTAAGAGATTGAGGTCAAGGGCGACTCCTCATCGTCTGGTTTCATTTCTGGCAACGCTGTACACAATGATGGAAATACAGCAAAAGACCGAATATAAAAAACTGTATGATATGATATGATAGGTTATTTATAAAGCGCTTAATCCCCAGAGGTTTCCAAGCGCGGACCCGGGGATCAAACGTTTGTTGCTCCGTGTCATCTTGCTTCCAAGGCAAGCACGTTGCCCATGAGCTATCCTCCCGAGAGATGGCATATTTGACCGAATGTAGCCTGTATGAAAATCTTGTGTAGCCTCGAATTTCCAACAAATATGCCGTAGAAACCCATTATAGCGAACAAGGGGAACCGAGGTTGCAGGGATGTCTTCCACATATGGGAATACAGTTTTTTAAAAAGGAGGAAAAAAAAGGAATGGTCCCTGCGGCGTCGGTTCCCAAGCACATACGTGAAGGGAACCAGTGTTGCAGGGAGTCAGGGGAGTCGGCGGCACTCAATGAGGTGTGCCGCCAAAAGGTAAGTAAGGGGGAGCGGATGGGGCGTGTATTTCTAGACTATGGGTTGTTTGACCGTAATGGTCAAGTTAGCTATGGTCATGTGAACAGCAAACTTTTCAGTTATGGTCAAACAACACTAACTCCACAATGACATTATCTCTGGTGCATGGGTTGGCATCCTTCAATTAGTGCACCATGAATAGCTTGCTTTTTTATTGGATTCTTAAATTGCTGTGCACAGGAGATTTACTGCTCTGGTTATCCTACTGGGTTCTTTCTTGATGAGTGCTTCATGCACTTGCTTTGTAAGACCTGCAATCAACTCACACTGGCTCTCCGTGGTTTTCGACAAACCTGGCCTCGTTTTCACCAAGTTCCCCTTGATTCTTGACTAGAAGCTCAGTCTCCAGTGTCACCTCTTCATAGCCTGGTACAGTAATCAACCTTCTTTTATTGCCGCTGAGGTACAGACAAAGCTGTCACCTCGAGTGGTTCCTGTACTGATGATTCCTGCCGGATTGCATTAGTGGCAACATCTTCAACAGGTGAACTCTTCTTGTGCTGTCCCGGTCTGGGTTGGGATGTGTTTAGTCAGGACTGGCCAAGAAGGAACTAATGGGTCTCTATGCACGCTGGTCCTCTTTTGTGAGAGTCCTCTTGTGTTTTGCTCTTTTTAGAGGGTTTGGGCTTGCCGCCATGGTGACCGTGGGACCTCGTTGCAAAACATTTCCAGGTCCTCTTTTGCTTCCCAGACCACCCCTGTATGTGTTGCTCTTCATGTCTGTCTGGTGCCTCTGGACAAAGATATACAAAGCTGCATGGAAGGGGTTCATTCCCACGAGTGTGCACAACAGTACATATGACAGTACATATACCTTGGCAAGATAAAGGTATTGGAAGACGGCCGTTGTTCATTTACATCGGACATATTGACTCTATGCCACACCGTTAATGGCAAGACCCTGCTCCTTGATGGGAGTTGTATTCATTTGGAGAAGCACCGTGTGGCTATGTCAATGTTCCTTTGTCTCAAGGACCATTTCCCTGACTTTGCGTCAGAGGTCATACTGCCTTTTCTTAGATTCTCTGGCATGGACCAAGAGCCAACAAGTTGTGGCTCCACCCAGATCAACCTCCATTTCATTTGGGGAAACCTTACATTTGCACTTCCTTATATACAGGTCAGCCATAGTACCTGTGCAAATTGCAGATCTTAGTGGAACACGGGTTCTGTAACCCCAAACGTGTGAGCTGCAATGACACAGCATGGCTGTTAACCATAGAAAATAGGCGAGAACGAACACGGCTTCATGACCTGTTCTATGGGATGGTGCCGCCTCGAGAGTCCCCAGACACATTGTAGCAGGCTGTTAACCATGTTGCAGAAAAAATGGAGTTGCGGGGGAAAAGCCTGCGCAAACAAACAAGTGTGTATTACCTTTTGTTTCCCAGAGCGGGAAAGAAAGTCATAGGGATATTTGGAGCACTAGCATGGCAGATGTGTGGGGAGGTGGTCGGATGCCTCTGCACAAAGAGGTGTGTGTTCCTCACTGATGTCTGGCAAAACATAAACCTATTTCCACCTAGATTCACCAATTTACATTGTTCCTACCTTCAATTTGCAAGAAGCAATAACTCTTCCAGAAATGAAAAAAATCCAATTTGTTGTGTGAACCGCAGACCAGCTACAACACCATAGCTGTTATGACAGCGACTGAAACTGCAACTGCAACATCAAAAACATAATGCACAATGCCGATTTTAAGAAATTATAATCCACTGTAACTGCACTTACGCCACCTTTTCCAACTCCCATTTTGCACTCCACCATGCAAATGAGGAGAAATCGGCGGCAGGGACCCGTTTACGTGAAAGTGTACACGTAGTTGGTCCCCAGTGTCAAAATGATCCCCATTGAGTAACGTGATTCCTGCTGTGACCTCTGTGTGACTTCCAGGCCTCAGATTCTGAAGCTGTCCGTGCTGACTGCAGGGACGTCATTTGTGAGTCACCAGAGGTCACAAGTGCGACCTCTGTGGTCACAGTTGTGACCTCTGCTGCACTCCTGAGAGCTCTGGACTGGAGCATGGGTTTTTAAGAAACAGTTTGCTGATTTCAACAGGGGACAGACCCCTTTTGAAAACAGAAAACTGCTAGTTAAAAAAAGCATAACGCGCAAGCTGGCCCTGGTGGTGGGCCCCACTGTGTCTGCAGGCTCTGTCTGCACTGCACGTTCTCGAGCTCATGGTTCATCGTCAGTTTGCTGTTTGAGCGGCAGGCGAGCACAGGCGCCAATGTGTCGCCTTGTTTGGCCTTCAGTTCTACAAGCCTTGCAAGGGTTGCTTAGCAACCATTAGCTTAACCGAGAGCGCTGCGCATGCGCAATTGCGCCTTTTTATCAGAGCTAAGGGCCCGGCGCTGAGAGGAAAAAAAAGTAATACTGAGCGCTGCGCACCTCTGGGGAGAAAGAATCTTAATTTGATGCCCAGGGTGCCCTCAACATCCAATTCCAACTCGCCTGGACTCGGTGTGTCTCTGCGCAGATGCTCGGCACCACCAGATGATGAGACTGTCACCCGCTCGCCCCTTCCACCAGTTCAGAGGGCAGGTGCTGGCTCCGACCAAAGGGCAGAATAATGTCTGGGGCCGTTCGGCGGGCTACAACCAGCATGCGGGTAAGTGTCAGGGTGATTGTGGGCATGCTACTTGTGTATGTATCTGTACGTGTGTGTCCATTTTATTTGAAAAATTACACACACTGTACAAATATTTACATTTTACAAATTCAAGTTTATCCCTTGCTCTTGTAGCAGAATTTCTTTTGCTGCAGTAAAGAGCGCCAGCGCTGAGCAACTCGGGTCCACAGTCCTGATTTATTGGTGAAAGAAAGAAAAAGTAAAGAGTGCGAGTAGGTTGGTTGCACACAGAACCCCTGGTCTAGTAGCAGAATTTCTTTTGCTGCAGTTAAGAAGGCCCGCGCTGAGCAGCTCGGGTCCACAACCCTGATTTTTTGGTGAAAGGAAGAAAAAGTAAAGTGTGAGACTAGGTTGCTTGCACACAGAGCCCCTGGCCTTGTAGCAGACCTTGTATGGTTGGATGTGTATATAAAACAAAAAAATGATACTTGTTTGAAAGTGTGAGAGTGTGATAATAGTAATGTTTAAGAACTTGAAATGTTTAGTTCCTAGGCACTTTGAATACATACAGGAGGATTCTCTGGTAGCAGTATTTGCCAATGCACTAATGAAACCATTTTAAAGTTAGCTGTATGTTCTGAAGGAGATGAATATCGGAGATGTCTGACTTTTTTGTGCCGGAATAATGAGTCCATGAAACAAGGTAACTTTTTGAATCAGAAGAAAACGGGGTCAATCTGGGAAGAAACTGCATTTTAAGTTTTATGATCAGAAAAGTGAAGGAACCGCAACTGTATAAGAACATCTTTTCCCTTTTGAAATATTTCCCTCTCACCCCTTCTATCATGGCTTTCGCTCATTCCTACACCCGCCTTTCCGCCCCTGTCCCCCCAGAATGTGATTTCACTCTGTAGTCATGTTGAAATAACAGGGCGGATTCACATAAAGAGGGGATTTATCATTTGGGTTCATACTCTTCTGTGATAATAAAGGCCTTGGCACACTGCTACATATGATGATCCATTCTTGTATTACATGTGTGTCATATTACATTGATATTGTAACCATGTTTGTCTTAGTGTACTGTTCTGACTTGAGTGTCGTGTAGACCGTTGAGACCTCTGTCCCCAAGTGACGCACAGGGGAACCAAAAGAAACCCGCTGTGCGACCTTTGGAGCCACAGGTGGGAGATGTTACTTCCCGGATCCACGGAACCTCTGGAACACCGATGCTTCTGCAGAAAGAACGAGGTTAAGTACCAGGCAAATACAATATAACACAGTAATCAAAGGGTCTGAGTAATCTTACCTATCCGGTGATTAGAAAGCCCGGGAAACCTAGTGAAGGAGGTTCGAGACTCAGATGAGAGGCGGTCCCCAGAACAATAGGGAACGGAGTCAGGTGTGGATACAGGAGAGTCCACCTGTAGAGCTGAAGACGTAGTTTGAGTTCCCAAAGGGCAATGGCGTAGAAGTCCAACAAAGTACCAAGGGATGATCCGAAGACAGGTGAGGGACGGGGTGAGGTTCAGCAATGGTTAAACAGTTCCAAGCAAAGGTACAAAAGGGTAATCCGAAGAATTCCAGGTGAAATATCCAAGATCAAGGTAAACCAACAGAGTATATAAAACGTAGCGCCAAACAGAGTTGAAGACAGCTGAGAAGCGATGAGTGCTCAGTGCATTAAGCTTTATATACTGTGCGCTTCTGAGTCATGTGACGTCCACCATGATCACGTGGGAGACGCCGCTCTGAATCACGCGAGCAAATGAATGATCTATGCGGAGGTGTTCCGCCGCCCCTTCTGCTGTATGTTCTCCATGGCAACTGCCAATGCAGGAAGGGCTGCAACCGAGCACGTACGTTGTACCTGGTACAGATCTTTCGGTCCTTTGGGGCAACCACATCACGTCGAGAGTCTCGAACCCTGGAGGGAGTAGTGTGGGAACCCGAGGTAGGTGTTGTGGAGATGTTAGCAGTGTTCTGGTGTGCAGAGGAAAGTCTAACATATACTCAGGGATAATGCCTTAGGATGCAACGTCTGGTGATATCAAGGGAGGGGGAGTCAAATGCGATCACTTCCTGCGATGTCACTCGGGAGAGCGGGTTGAAATGGCATAATTTCCTGTGATGTCACTCGGGGGCATGTGATGTCACTTCTGTTACCCCTGGCATTTTGGTGAAATGATGTCCCTGGCTGGCTGAGCCTTTGGTCGTTCCAAAGTTAATCAATTGGTTACTAATAATTGGGTAATAACAGCAACGCCATTTACATTCTGTGCTACGAAAAGTCAGCATGGCGCAGCCGAGAGTTATATAAACCAAGTTGTTTCTATGAGAGTGCATTTTAAATGAGCTGTAACGTAAATGAAACACATAAAAACCTTGTGTGAGGTTTTTTCGCATTTCATTTCCGTCATGGCTAATTTTCATTGATTTGTGTGGCAATGAGGAGGGGCGCAACGTAACTTACGTTTCCGCCGCTTCCTTCCTTCCTCGCTTCCATACAAATACTCCAGCATTTGCGCCAGCATGGATTTTCATGCTGGCGCAAATGCTAGGGATTTCTATCGAGTCTGCTGGCTTTTTGCACCATACAGATCTATTGCAAACCCTGCCTGCCATGCCTACATAGCAGGCAGCTTTTTACTCTATTTACATGGTGGACTGCAAAAGGGCGTCGTACAAGCATGTACTCCACCTTTTTCCACTCCCTTTTGCACTCATTCATGCAAATGAGAAACATTTGGTGGGAGGGATCCATGCATGTGAAAATGAATAAGAAATGGGTCCCTGCCAATAAAATAACAGGGAACCCGAAAATGAGCCTCCATTTATTATTTGTAGAGCACACAAAATATGAAGCTGAGGAGAAAGTGCAAGGAGTTCACGAAAGGGGCGCCCCATCTGCTCTCCTTCTGTTTTGAAACTGTGGTTGAGCAGCAGATGTGGTGAGCGCCGGACTCAAATAGGGGGCGATCCAGTGTGCACAACTTCAGGTGTCCTGTACCAGAGGGTTGACTCTCTTGCATGTGTATGTGTGTGACAAGGGTGTGCAAGATCTAGGCAAAATCAGTCCTCAAGCAATTCTAGGGCTATCAGGCACTCGAAGTGGCCTTGATAAAGAGTGCTGGGACGTAAAAAATGCACTCTTATCTGAGCCCAAGAATAATAAAGGAACTGATAGTTCTGCATTATGGTAATTGGTTACGTGACAGGATGAGGTAAATAGCAACTTCATACACAGATATATTGTCGATGTCTGGTTTAGACATTTCACGCAATTATATACCGAAACATAAACAATATTTTGAGGGTACCGTTTCGGTAAGAGATAAACATGAGATTGCAGAACATAATATGATAACCAAGTATTAGCACCCTGGTGGGGGGAGCCAGCCAATCAGGTGGCTCAGAACGCGGGCTTGAATTGCTGGTGAAAGCTTGCGTTCCATGCCGTCTGACATCCGTCTTCCCCCACCCTCCGCCCCCCTTTTTTTAGTTTTTGTCTCACCCCCCCAACCCCCACTTACCTTATTTCTGTGTCTGCGAGTGCTGCTGCCGCCGCTGCTCACCATGGAAAGGGAAGCCCTGCCTTCCCTTTCCATGGCAGCCATCTTGGAAAAAGTATTTTCCTGCGTGCGCCATCCCGTTGAATAAAGAAAAATACTTTTTTTAGCACCCCGGATACCGCTTTGGCAACCCAGGCTGCTAATACCTTTAATCCCCTGTTCCAAAGGCTGGAATGGGGGTAATGACCTGAAGCCATTGGGCTGATAAATTGGGCTGCTGGGCCGTTACCCCCCATTGCAGCCCTTGGAACAGGGTATTAACGCCATATTACAATTCACAATGGGAGAGGTCCGAAGTGCACTAGTTAGTCAAAACGGTGGAAAGGGACCAGGTCCAGACAAAATCCCTGTTACAGTTTTAAATATCTGTCCTCCGGTCCTTTTTGGGCTTCTTAATGCTGTGGCAGATCAGGCCTGGGTTCTGCCATCCTGGATGAATGTGGAAACCATGCCTTGACCCAGCTAATTATTGGCCAATCTCAATATTCATCTATGCAAAGGTTGTGCTGATGCATATTACCAGTTGGATGGTAGAAAAATAAGTAATAAGTCATCTTCAGCCAGAGTTCCAGCCAGGTCTTAGTACCACAGACCAGTCCTTCAGACTCTTACTGTTGTTTCAAAAATACACATTACTAAGGAAGGTCAACCTTTGTGTCATTTCTGTAGAGCTGAAAACCACTATCGATGAAGTACCAAATGTAAATTGCCAGAAGCACTAAATGATGCAGGCTACAAAGCCTATATACTAACAACAAAGCGGTTGTTTGTTCTAAACTCTTGGGAGACACAACTACTCGCCTAAAAACCCACACTGGTGTAAGACAAGGATGCCTCCTGGCACCAACACTATTTTGCATTTTCATCAATAGTCTCAACGATACTATTACCTATTTGCAGAGAGATGCACCCAAATTAGGGCTGGACAGGATTCCTTTGTTATTATTCACAGACGATGATATTTCAATTTTGTTAACTCTTGTTTGTCTTAAGAAGCAGTGAAAGATAGTAAATGAAGGGTGTAAAAACAAAGGCCTTACTATAAACCTTGGCAAATTGAAAGCAGTGGTCTTCTACCCGCCGTTTAAGAAGCCCCCAAGACTGGACGGGGAATAGCATAGAGCAGGTGTCCAGGTATGAATATTTAGATACTAGTTTTATGGGTAATGGAAAATGGTCTGAACAGACAGAAATGTCATGCCTCTCACTAGAAAGAACCAGTAATGCGGTTATAAAATTAGCTAAAGACCATGAAAATGGAGCGCTCTTACCAAGAATTAACATACATAATATGCAGACGAGGGCAGCGCCAATATACAATTCGGAAGTATGGGGTTTTGATAATACTACAAAACTTGCAATTATTTCAAACACATTTCAGTAAAGAATATTGAATCTGACAAAAAGTAGTTTGAACATAATTTTATAAATGAAATGTATAGCAGACATTGCAGCGATTAAGCCATTGCTATACTGGGTGAGACTGTGGTCATCCCCAAATTTGGGAAAATACATAGACGCACTTCAGGACATAATGTCACAGGACGGTGGACAGGTTTTCCGATAGGGTGACCACATTAAATCGACCGTGGCTTCCTTGTGGATCCTTCATTTATGGCCTAACACCCAGTAAATGGATGAAAGTGTGGAGATTATGCTAAGAAGAGCGCAAGACTCCTTGCCTCCACATATTGGGCCAGTGAAGAAGAGTTTGGCTATGAGGGTTATCTTGATATGATTAGGCTATCATATGCATGATCACTCTTCAGAAGACTTCTCCTAGACACCCTTCCACAAGCAAACCTATTATACTTTTAGAAATCAATGGATTCCGATATCTGCCCTGCTTGTCATATAGCATAGAAACTATTGAACAATTTCTCATTTTCTGTTTCGGGATATACGAAGCTTAGAGCAACACACCTCAGACCCCTTTTGAGAGAACACTGTATTCATCAACATGATGCTTTGGCCATGTGCAAATCCACTAAATGGAGTGGCATAACCTTTGCAGTGACTACATTTGTGCATGGGGCATGGTTAATTCGAATTGCGTAGTTGCGTCTGAACAGGATATACACAAGCCTTGAGCAGACACTATGCACAAGAATGGGAACTGTATGATTTTAAAACATTTTAATTCTACATTAATGTCCTATTCTTGGTGATTATCATATTTTTTATTGTAATTTGTTTCTATTGTTTTAATGAATTGTTGATGTTGTGATTACTGTCTGTAGGACAGTTTGTTGAATAAAGCTGCTGTGACGTAACCCAACCAAATCAGAAAGGATGATTAGCAACACCACAGAAACAATTCGAACATCAAACCCTGGACTGAAGAAATTGAAACCAGCTCACAGCCTAATACAATGAGCAAACACGTTGGACCCTTCATGGGCCTTGAAACCCCATTGTGAGAAGATGTTTCTTTCATCTCCAGAGTATCCAGTTCATCATGCCTACTTGACCTTCTGGTACAAAACCATGACCGACATCACACTAGTACTATTTACATTAGTCTACGCCAAAAGCCGCTATCTTGGCTTCATGGAATACTTACTAACCAAACTATAAAGAGCACAAAATGCTCTCGCTCGACTCCAAAAATTGGAACACATCACCCCAGGCCCCCAGATCCACCACTGGCTCCCTGTCAAAAGAAGAATACATTTCAAAACCCGTTCTGTCAGACACCACATTCTACAATAAAGGCCCAGAATCCACCAAGAGGAAATACAGCCACTTTCAGCCAATAAAACATTTCTATTCACCACAATGTCAAGCCAATGCCAATGTGATAAGGCAAGAAGAGGGCTGAGGGTGTTATGTTGCTAGATTTCCCATAAAGGGTGGCACTATGCCCATGTTGAACAAGCGATCGAAACCTTAATCGGTTATATAGTCTTCACTAACCTCTAACTAGCATTATTGCTGAATTCAGTTCTCACTGTTGATATTTCGATATTGAGTGCCAGATACAACATATTGTGGGTTGCATTTGCCAATGTGGTGAAACAAATTACCAAAACAATCTGGCATGTATTCCAAAACAAATGTCCTTAATATTTTAATTTAGAGAAGAAAAGGGGTGACAAACGTGGCATGTATCTGTGTTTTTTTACCTTTTCTAAATCTGCAGATTTAACTAACAAAATATCTTGGTTATGGGCAGTTTGTCTAGTTTGTCGTCATCATACTGTCAGCGGAAGTGCTTTCCTCTTTGCTATTGTTGCTTTCTGGGTCTGAATTGACTTTAAAACTTCCTGAAGTAATATCCCTGGAGTCTTTCTAGTTCCAAGAGAATTATTCGGTTTTATGCAGTTTTATTTGTATTTATTTATTGAACGTTTGTATGGTCCCGATACAGTCAGTTAGTCAATATGTTTATACGGATACAACATCCATCAAACACAAATAATATACATAACACAGAATCAATCAGAATCAATAAAATCAATAAAATCCCTCCCTAAAAATTCCACATAAAATTAAATCGTATCAGATTACATCACAAAATACAGTACATAAAATAACAATACAGAAACTCCAATACTAGAAATATTTTAAAAAAGTACAAAATGACATTTGCAACAGCAGCCATATGGAAGACAAATAGCAAATAATCAGATCCCCTGGTCTTCTGGTAAAAAAACTATAGCAGGGCAGATGAAACGTACTAGCCATGAAGGTTAATTCGCTTAACAGCCCCTTCCTGTAATGCATGGCTCTTTTAAAAAAAAGATTGTTATGCCCATGCTTTTAGAACAGAATCAGCGCTCAAATGAAACAAGATAGCAGGCCTATAGGTGCACATGTTAGCTTCCCTTAGGACCGGCAATAAGGTTGACAGTCTGATTCTGCTATATCCAGTGGAAAACAATAACAAGTGGGCCAAGTCCTCTTTTATATGACCACACACCGGGCACCCTGCCAAATCAGAATAACCTCTCAATTTAGCCGTGGTTTCCCTCAAGAGGAGACAGTCAAATCTTGCACGTGTGATTAGCCAGCGATCTTTCCTGGTAGTGCCCAAAAGTAAATAGAACTGTATCTCCTTTGCCCAGCTAATCACTTCATGCTCTTTGTCTGAATTAATCTCATGCTCCAAAAAGGTCCTTTTCACTGCAAACACTTCCCCCAAAATGCATTTATAACTCCTCATCTGGGCTTTCATCAGTAGGGCATCTGGGGGTAAAATGACCCTTATATTGCCCTCAGACAAGGCTTTGTCAATATAATCAAGCCACAGGATTCTTCTCCAACCATCCTTAGACATTAAAGACCTGATTATAAAATGGCAGAGGAAAGCACGTTCATTTTCCCAGATCCATAAATTATTGGGGCCAGCGCCCACGGGACTTCCCAAAATTCCATACCCATTTCACTATGAAGGGAGAAACAGGGAGAGGAACTTGGGAGACCCAGTAGTCTTGTAAAAAATTCTCCTTCAATTGTACCTTTTTGGCTTTTTGAAAACCCCATAATGGAGCACCATACAAGGTAACGGCCTTTGTCTGTGCAGAATATATCTTTAGCACAACATCTAATGGTTGGCCCCTTATAGCGAGACAGAAAGCGTGAAATTCCCCCTACTTCTTGGGTTAATTTCGCTGATTGTTTATTCAAATGTGCCATCCCTGTTAGTAATTCTGACAATCTGATCCCCGGGTAATCAAACTCCTTCACCCTTGGGATGATTTCCCCATTACACAACATAGGAGGCATTTTCTCTGTCCCTTCTCTGCCCACAGAGCCCATTACAATCGATTTCTTAGTGTTAATCTTGAGTCCCAGGTTACCCATGAAGGTCGAATATGCATAAATGAGAATCTGTGGTGCTCTGGGAGTCTTGGGTAGCAACAGAGTATCATCCACGTATGCCAGCACAGGAAAGGCCCTGCCCCCCAAAACCAAATAGTCGGCCTTCGTATCAACCAAATCCTTAGGAGCCCATTAATATACATGCAAAAGCAGATTGGTGCCAAAACACATCCCTGCCGGGCACCACACCCAACCTTGAAACAACCTTTACAGTGTCCCCCAGACCACTGCGCACAAAGGCCTCATTTTCTCTGTGTATATACTCCCAAACCTTCAGGATAGTCCCTGGGCAACCCATGGACCTGAGCACAGTCCACAACTTTGACCTATCTACTTTATCGAAGGCCGTGCTCAGGTCCATGAACGCTGAATACACACCCTGACCCCTACAAAAGACTGAATTGGACACCAATAGGTACAGCTTGAAAGCCAATCTGCTAATCGGACAGGACAGACTCCTCAAAAAGCCAGACTTATATTAACCCCAGCAAAGCCCTTCTGAAAATCTTAAAAGACGTATTCAAGACCGAAATCGGTTTAGATGATATCGGGCTCGCTGGATCCCCCTTCTTAAAGATGGGGAAAATAATGAGCTTTATCCATAAAGATGGACAACGGCCGATTCAATACAGGCATTAAACACTACTGTTAGTAGCGGGGCCCACAAATCAAAGGGATCCTGAAATAGGTCTGAAGGAATCACATCTGAACCCGGAGCGCGATTTCGAGCTTGCTCGCTAATCGGCCAGGACACATCCTCCAGCCTGAACATCAAACAAGAGTGACTCTGCCCAGATCTATCCTCTAGAGTCCCTCCACTAAACAGATTCCTGAAATGCTCCAACCATGCTGCCTAATCCACATGGGTCCCACTCAACCTTTCCAATATGGACCGGGTTGCACCCCCCTTCACATATTCCCAAAAGGCTTTCTGGTTGTTACGTTTCAAAGTGTCCAGAAATCCCTCCCAAGCTTCCCCTTCAATTTCCATTTTCCTTCTCTTTAGCTCCCCCCGATGATTTGGTCTGGCATGCGCAATTTCGCCCCTACTGCAAACCGGAACCTTTAAGGCCCTCAGCAGTGCTTTCTTTGCAAATTTGCAGGCCTCATTAAACCACCCTTTATTTGGAGCCTTCCCATTCCTCTTGCTGAGTACCATGAAACTTTTAGTAAAGGCCCCCAATAACTCAACAAATTATTCCACAACCAACCCAGAGGTTGAGGGGGCATCCAAAATACCAAGAATTAGAGGTAAGTTCTCAGATAAGGTAGATATATGCAAATTAGCATCCTGAATTTTGTCCTATTTGATTCTCCTAGTACAAGGAGCTATCACATTTGTCGGACCCGCAGAGATATTGCAGGGGCCAACCTCCCCCAGAACCCTCTTCACTGTCAAGCAGATTGGATGATGATTGCTATTGACATCTGGCAGTACTTCGAAACCCACAGCCCTAACCCATAGATCACATGAAATGCAAAAATAATCAATTGTAGACAAACCTTGGTGGTTATTGAAGGCCAGGTGGCCTGGTATGTCGGGTGCTAAGCGACCATTGACCGTGCAAAACCCCATTATGTAAGCCATGAACTCATTTGAAGGCCCTTAGCGCAGACCCTTCAACCTTCATCGGGGGCTGTGGGATTCTTAACAGCTGATCCTCTAGTGGGTCTAATAAATGCTTGGCCAAACCTACCCCCATTTTGAGGTTGAAATCATCTCCCATATACAGTGCTCATTACAATTATTCTTGCTTTCTAATAAATCATCTATGAACACCTTGACCCTTCATAGCATGTCCAACTCTGTTTTATGCAGAATATTATACAAGTTTATAATTAGAAGCGGATCACCCTTAACAGGGGAATACGGATCACGTGTAGGAAGTCCATGTTAGTTTCCAATATCCTCACGCTACAATCAAGAGATATCTTGATTAGAGTTGCCAGGCCCCCAAAGCATCTTCCTCTCGCATTTTTCTTTGCAGGAATCCCAAATGATAAAAAATCATCTGGCAACAAGGTCTCCAGTGGCCAACCTTCCTGTAGGAGAATGACTTGTGGGCTTTTAATAGCTCAACGATGTCTGCCCTATCAAACTTCTCCCTTGACCCAGCTATATTCCATGAAAACCAGCAGGACTCCCGGGATGCCATGTTAAGTGCCCACCCTGCCGCACCAAACTCTATACCCACCTGCTCCGCCCTTTCCTCTTGATCATCCGCACGGGCTTGGGCGCCTGTGTGTCAGTCCAGATCTTCACATGAGTTTAGGCCCTCATACCGGCTAGCTAGCTCTGACCCAGTAGTGGGTTCCTTTTCCCTCAAAGGGTTCAAACCTTCTCGGTTTGGTTTTGTCCTCCAGCCCCCGATGCATCTGCAGCCAAAAAGTGGATACCAGGGACCCTAACCTTCACTCTGCGCCTCTCCCTCCCCCAAAATTCCCACACTGGCCCTTCCCCGGGGTGTTCTGTCTCTCTACACCTGAATAAAAAGAGTCCAGAGGAACTAGGCTGCTGTAAAGTCTGCAGCCTGTAGGTTTGAGGCCTCTCGAGAGATTGTTAACTGGTCAGATAACTAACCACAGTTGGGTCTGAAAATGACACCACTACAAAGTCCCCCACCATTCGTTTAGGCTTTGGGCCGACCCAGCCTACCGATACAGCAGAAAGTGTTTCCAGGCACCACAAGACAAAAGAGGGAACATGGGATAAAAAACGCCTATACCGGTCCTACTAGGCCTTGTGACATTCGGAACATGCAAGTGCAGTAACAAGAAGTGCAAGGGGGTAAGGGGGACGAATAGGGAGGAAGGATGGGGTTGGGAGATGAGGAAGAAGTGCCTGAGGTGGGGGCCCTATGGACTGAGCAAGTGCTAGGGGGAGCCCAGGAGGGCAAGGGCCAGGGAAACAGGGGTAGGGGTGTGAGGAAGGGTTTGGGCCAGAAACCGTGGATAGTCAGTGAAGGGAGCCAGGGGCAAGTGCAGGTAGAGGGTGAGGGAGAGGACAGGTTAAGGGAGGGCCTGGACACAGTCAGACCCATAGGGTACACAGGCAACCGGTCGCAATGGAAGGTGGAGATCATCAAGGGTGGGGGAGAGAGAAGGAGAAGGAGAAAAGGAAGGTCTTGAGAAACTTATGAACTTAAGCAGATCCGGCACACGATGGAGAGGAGCAAGGAGGTCATTCCAGAGGGAGGCTCCTGCCGAGCAAAGAGATCTACCTCCCACTCTCTGCTTAGAGAAATGTCTGATCTGCAAAGTGTTTGAGACAGAGGACCGAAGGGCTCCAGCAGGGAAATATTTGAGTACAGAAAGTTGGATATAGCGTGTTCCCAGGTCCCAGTAAACCTTGTGGGTGATGCAGAGGGTCTTGCATGTGATCCTTGCAGCCACTGGGAACCAGTGGAGAGTTTTTAGGGCTGTAGCGATGTGGCCCCTGGGCCTGGGGCCAAGGATCAATCTTGCAATCCTGTTCTGGATTAATTGAAGAGGGAGGAGGGAGGAAAGAGGTAGATTAAGGAAGAGGGTGTTATAGTCATCCAACCAGGAGAGAACCAGAGCTCTGGAGACATTGAGTTTTTGGAGCAAGGTGAGGAAAGGGAGAATGCCTCTGAGAAGGTTAAACTGAAAGCTTGCCTTTTTGGCCAGTTCAGTGATGTGCGGAGAGAAGGAGAGAGAGGAGTTGAAGATGACACCAATGTTTTTTGTCTCCCATGAGGGTGAGGGGAGGGGCCCAAGGAGGGTGGCCAGAGAGTAGGTGGGAAGGATGTGGCAGGAGTACCAATGAGAAGGATCTCAGGCTTACTGGCATTAAGGCAGAGATCGTTCACAGCACACCATACCTGAATAGCAGTCAGACAATCAGGAATGAGGGAGGAAAATGAGGAGGTAGAGGAGGGGTGCTTAAAGGAGAGCTGTGTGTCGTCAGCCTAACACTGGAAATGAGGGGAGAAAGTGAATATCAAGTGGGCCAGAGGGGCAAGGGAAATGCTCTAAAGCCACGGTGAGAGGATAGAGCCCTGAGGAACACCAAAAGTAGAGAGTGAAGTGTAGGAGAGAAAAGGGCCTAGATCCACTTGTGAGGGCCGGTTCGAAAGGAAGGAGGTCAACCAATCCAGTGTCAAGTCCGTAATGCCCAGAGTATCACAGAGCTGATGTATGAGGATGGAATGATTGACTGTGTCAAAGGCAGAAGGCAGATCAAGGAGTATTAGAACGGAAGGGGAGTTAGAGTCAAGGTTTGAGAGCAAGTTGTCACAGGTGTTCAGCGAGTAGTTTCCATGATCCGTTATTTCATCATGATATTCTTTCAAGATTGAGTTAAGTGTGATGTTATATTTATTTTTGATGGCTTTTGATTTATCCATTTAATCTATTTCCTTCATTAAAGATACATTTCGATTTTAAAGTCTTGCACGCATTTCTTTTTCAGAATATTAATTCACTTTTTACACAGATTAAAAATCTGTATGCTTCACATCATCGATTAAGTAGATGTTGAAGAATTCACAGCTATGTGGAAAGATAACCTCAATAACTCTTCAAAGAAAATGATCAAAATATTAATCAAACATGCAATCAAATACATGTAGGAGTAGAAAGCCAAATAGACCCTTTGATGAAGGAAATCGAAGAATTCATATTGTTCATAGTCAAATGCGGTACGCATTTGTTACAAGTGCAAGTTCTCCACTGGATGCTGGTTGTTTTGTCACTGATTTGTGCTAATAATTGTGGATACTTGAACCTAACTCGCATTGCTACTCTGTCCTTCTTTTCCACCTGAACAGGAACAGGAAGCTACTTAACTGGGACATCACACACATAGCACACGTCTATTCCAATTGCATCACAAGTGCAGTTCCTGCAGTGGATGGTGGTAATTTTTACAGTGCTCCATGCTGATCATTGTGGATACTTGAACCTACCCCTTATTGCTGGACCGCCCTCCTTTTCAACCTGAACAGGAACATGAAGCTACTTACCTGGGACATCACACGCATAGCGTGCATGCTTTGAAAGTGCATCACAAGTGTAGTTTCTGCAGTTTGTTTGGTTGTCTGAATGGTAAGTGGTCTCCTTCTCATTGTGCTGACAATTCGATAGCCATATCAATTACACAGTGTAATTAACACAAGTAAGACATGCGGTCACGGTACTAACCATTACTTTAAAAGATGTGTGCATAGCTAACACCACAGTGATGAGTCTAGCTAATGCGTTAGAAGAAAGTGATGTTCTGGCTCAACAACGTTCTGAATGAGGCAAAATCACGGCATTTATAAAACCGCCTCCTGCGCATCCTCTTCCTCCTACAGTTCCTGGTGTACCGCACATCGTTGAACAAGTAGAAGTGGTGACACATGCAATTACTGAATGCACTGAGAATGGGACACAGATATAGACCCAGTTTGACATCTTTACGGAAAATCCAGTCGATAATAATTAATTTTTGAACATGTGTCTCACTCTACAGCACAAATCAATTGGGACTGTCACTCAAGTGGATAATCCTTCTAGAACAAATGGGTTGGGGAACATTATTGGTATTGCACCTACACATTTCTCTAATCTATCTAAATCTCCCAATTTGGTGTGTAGCTCTGAAAGTATTTATGCCTCTTTGCCGACTTATGATGCATCTTTTAGTTCCATTGACAAGCCAATTGATTCTGATCAAACTAATGTGTAGTTAATAACCTTATTGAAAGCACTTTTTGCACTTTGCAACAACATATTCAAAGAGTAGCAAACCTTGAAAGCAGTCATTACTAAATTGGTGGATGTGGTCCTCACACTCATTTTGATGAAAATGAGCTAAGCAATGGCCAGGTGGGAGATAGTGAAGAGACTGAGACAAGCTACTTCTAGGTGAGCGAAATCTCAGCACCTTGCTCAGTTAACAATTTGCAAGCTGCAGATATCATTGAGCAGTGTGTTCAAATACCTACAGTGAGTATTGCCAATCATAATGCTTTTTCTCCCCTATCTATCGCTGACAGCCCGAAACATATTGTGAACAATAAGAGAGGGCAAGCAAGGAGATTACGGAAAAAAAGGGGAGAGCCATGTGCAGGAAGGGTGCCATTAATGATACCTCTCAAACATGTCCACCACTTATCAACAACTATAGGTTCTCCCAGTTGTTAGCATTAGGGACTGAGGTGGTAACTTGGAATGTGTGGAGTCTAAAAATCACTTTGACCTATTACCAGTAGATCCCATTACCACAGCCACCAAGATAACAGTTGATCTGCGAAAACCAGGTACTTTGGCTGCTAGGATAGTTCAAAACAGGGAAATTCCATGACCTGGCATGCCTTAGCATATCCAAATGATGAGTGACCTGAGATCAAGAAGGGTGGACTCGGAAGAGGGTCATAAGATCATAATGATACCCTCCACCCTAATGATTCATCTGGGGTCCTCCATCCCAATGAACATGCCACTCGATGCTTGCCAGGCACTCCACTGGGTAATGCCAGGTGTCATAATTGTATCAAAATACAATTCACTGAACTACGAGCAACATATTCTAGATCTTTTTTTAATCATAATAGAATTCTCCAATTGTTTAAATGTTTACCTCAACTACAGTTAATCTCATCTATGGATATAGTACTGGTAGACGCATCAACTCCAGCCAAGGACACAAACTGGGCACTAGTGCACTTTATCTCGCCAGTCATTTCAGAACTTGTTATGGTAAACTGGCAGGACATTTTGTGTTTGCGTTTTGTCATCGAGCCCTTCATATAGAAACAATGAAAAGAAAAAAGAATATGGACGTTGTTCCTAATCACATAGATTCTGCCTCAAATGGCCTGGAATCCATATAGGCGAAATGGTTGTGGCATTGCAAGTCTAATATAGACCTTCATGTACTAAAATGTTCAGTGGTGAGGAAGTCACATTAGAAGAAATTGCTTGACCAAGAAAAGTTAAAACAGTCTAACTGGTCTTAGTCTCTTGGAATACAAGGAGGTTTAATTCATTCATTACAAATCGACAGAGCCTTTCTTTAATAATGTAATCTTATGTTTTTATCCAACAGGAAATGTGGCTTACTTGTAAATACTATCTGGATGGTTACAAGGTCATTCAAAGATTGTCACGTAATAACCAAGTGTGAAGACTGTCCAGTGGCCTATTGAGGTTGTAGGTCATAGGATCGACAACAGAAGGATCGACGGGTCAAAGGATCGACACAAAAGGATGGACGGGTCAAAGGATCGAATTTCTTTTTTCTTTTTTTTCAATTTTATTTTTGGGGGGCCACCCCAACCCCTGTTTTTGTGGTAAAAACCACTTTTTTTCCCCAAACGAAAACCCCCCCAAAAATATATAATTTAAAAAGAAAATGCAATCCTTTGACCCATCGATCCTTTTGTGTCGATCCTTTGACCCGTCGATCCTTTGAATTCGATCCTTTGACCGCACACCGCCTATTGATAGGTGCCTGTTAGAGATATTTCTTGGAGGTAAACTTTGGTGATCTTTTTGGTGGTATTTCTGTATTATAGTGATGAGTCTAGAATATAGGGAACTTCCTGGTGATTGTGTACCAGGGTCACTAACTGTAAGACAAGATTGGAATTAGTACACCCAAGAACATAATTTCATGCACTTCCAGTATTTTATTTATTATACCATGTTATGCCCTTTTGGCTATATCTCAGAATACATTTATAATGTTCATAAAATACTATCATTCACACAGATCCCCAGAGAAAAATTCACTTCACTGTGACCAGTTGCTTTTTATATTTTACTAGATGTGATAAAGTGAATTACCGCCTGCAGTAAAATGAGTTTACCACCTACGCAGCATCCATCTGTATACCAACCCAAGAAACCTGAACACAGAATAAGTACACTGAGACTAATTCACCTTTCTTTTTGTTTTTTTATTAGAAGCTAAAAATATGCAAAAGACAATATGAGATGTGCACTGCACCATATCCACATGACATTTTAAAACTGTATTTATAAACACAACTCATCTGCAGTTGTTTTCCCTGCGATACATGATGTAATTATTTCTAATGCAAGATTCACTCGCGTTAAATGCATTTTCTCCAAACAAGCTACAATTAATTTATTTTTGATAAATGCACAGAACTCTGTTAAAGCTGACCTTGTGCTTATCATAAGGCTTTGCAATGTGCGAGAGCTTCAGTCACATCTGGAGCTTGTTAAAAAATGAATGCAGCTGCCCACTTTTAAAAGCTTGGTTCAGAACCTAAAATGAATTCGAAAATTCACCAGCCTACAATTGCATGTAACATATCCCTGTAATCACTCATTTAGCTTGCATCTCAATAAACCAGATAATCACCAATAATGAAGCTTAATTATGTATGTCCCCGGACCACCAGAGACCACAGTCTATCAGGATAACATCCACACAGGAGGTTGCCTGTCAGCAGTTGTTGCAAGCCCTCAGTGTCAGTCAGAGATTAAGAGTGCCCGAGACTGCCAGAGTCTTCTAAAACACCTACACCAGACCAAGAGAGCCAGCCTACAATTGCAGCGCTATTTAAGCCCTCTCCCTGAGACTGCCCACGTTTACATTTTACTTACATTAAATGTTAAAGTGCCTGCCTTTCTCTGTGATGTCATTCCTCATCAGAACCACCTTCCTTTTTAATCAACCACCCTCAAGCACGTGATTATTCCGAGCTGCTTAGAATGGCAGCAAAATGGATGAGAGAGTTACATTTCTGCTGCACTGCATTCCAATTTTGCAAACTTAACAATGGGCTAATTTCAAGCCAAAACGGATCTAACTTTTCATGCTTTTTGTTCTTGCATTTCAAACTAACTTAGCACAGCAGAAATGCCCGGTCATTCAGTTTATCAATCTGCAGCAAGTTAATATAAAATTCATGAACTGACTTGCTCTGAATATTATTAGGTGATATTAGTGGTTAGGGGATATTAGTATAACTTAGTGTATGTTATTCTCATGTTTTTCAGTGCAACTAAGCCCACAACTATGGTGTAGTGGTGCAAAGTGATAACATCATTTTTTGAAACGCCAAATTCAAAACCTTCATTTTTCTGATATGTGTTCTGTGCATTCACAATACTGACATCTAATAGATTTAGCATGAGTGTCACACTCTTGCTGTTATTCTGTTATCCGTTAGGGCTACAAATTGGAAACCAATGTATCACATTAACAGTTTTGATTCAAATGATACTCTCACCTCAGCAGACTGAATAATTCCATGGCAGGCCAATGCTGAAAGCAAAAATCACACCGACCAACGTGCCACTCCCTGCTCGGAAACAAAACCCCGAGAAGGAGTACGTGCCCGTCAGGGAAACCCTCTGGGGTAGAAAACCCTGGTAGAAAGTGTATCCCGGTGACTTGAAAGCGGCGTGAAGACAGCGTCACCTGAGGTTATGGAGGTTCAAACTCGGGAAGGCTTCTTCTGGAGAGGATGACAATAGAGAGAGGTAAGAGGAAGGAAGTAGGTGAATATGGCAATTAGAAGGTAAGTAACCATAGGACTTCCCCTAACCTCGGAACCAGTCGAGTCTTGAATACCTGGAGAGAAGCCGCAGAGGCGGGAGCCACAGAGGACTTGAAAGCAAGAATCCTGTCAAAGAGAGAAAGGTAAGTGAAACTCTAGGAGTGGGAGGCTACAAAGCCCAGAAGGATACTTAAGGAACTTAATATTACCCGGGAAATGATAGCAAAATGACCAAGAAACTGAATCGGGATACGAGATGCGGGTAGCAGTCTGATGGATCGGGTACACTTCGAAAGCTGAGGAAAGAATCTGGGAGATAGGTAATAGGCAAAGTTAGTTTAAGCTAAAGACAGAATAGGTAGAATCAAAGGGAAATTGTAACTGTTGGGTCTAGTAGCGAACTCATGGAGCATCAGCTAGAACTGTAGCGACACGAAGAGTTGACAAACTTCGTGATGTATAAGGAATCACGTGACCTGCACGCTGCGCTTCTGGCGTACGTGAAAAGGCTGGAATGCTGCATTTGGAACTGTGAGCAATGCGATCCGCCACCTTGAAATCAGCGCTCCGAATGAAGCGACAGAGTCGGTTCCGGGACTATAAGGACCACTTCTTCTTTAATCCTTGTTGAAATGTGGACCCCTAGCTAGAATTCAGAGTCTCCTCTCCCTGCAAGCCATAAATGGACCCGATATGCTAGAAATTCTGCCTAATGCTTCTAACCCCTTTGTATTGGCTGGGATTCTAGAGACTAAGTTGAGTGGTGCACCTCAGAACATACTAACAATTAACATCAATGATCCCCCTGTGAATTTGGAAACTAGAAACATCATATCTCATGTGGAATACGTTCCCCAACGAATGGTCATATCTTGACCTCTCAGTTAGTGGGAGATCTAAATTACTAGCAGTATCTATCTAGGTCATATGATCTGAGTAGAGATAATTGTTTTGTCCAAGCGGGAAATAGTTTTCATGTAATAGCTATTGACATGGATCTGGATCATGAAATGAAATGCCTTTTTATGAGTAACTAGGAAATCTATATCTCCTATTCAGCGCTGTTACAACTGTTTGCTGAGGGGTGTTCATGTGATGTCATACCATTCACTTTGTTTAATGAGAGCTATACCTCTTGGATAGACTATGGGCCTCATTACGAGTAGGGCGGTAAGGGGTACCGGGCACCGGTAAGGAGACCGGTGCCGGTAATCCCTTACCGCCCTACTACGAGTTCCCTTAGCGGGTCCCTCCTTTAACGCCTGGTCTGACCAGGCGTTATGACGGGACCCGTTAAGGGACTTCAGAGCTAATAATGGTACCGCAATTTGCAGTACTGTTATTAGCGCCTTCCCCATTCCCATTGAGCGCTATGGGGGCTCAAATGGGAATTGGGAATGGCTTTTTCAATGGGGACTTACCGGTCCCGCAGAGGTCGGACTACACCGATAAGTGCCCATTAAACCATACCGGTACCGGACCCATTATTGGAGGCAGTCATGGCGCAAATAGCGCCATGACTACCTCCAATCTCGGAATGAGGCCCTATGTATTCATAAGACGCAATCTATTTAAATATATTGAAAGGTTTGAACTTGAAAAGAATCCTCTTAGTGACTACATGATCACTTAAGTTTCTGGATAGCCTTAAAAACATGCCTTTTTAAGAGAAGGTGTACTTTTTTTTCATTCAGCTCTAAACTAATTCCATCTTTCGTTCTTTTTAGGACCTATGTGCCTCCAACCAATAGCCAGCGATGTACAAATTCTGTTGCATTACATGTAACAGTTCATGTTGCGGTTAATACAAGGCTTCAAACTTCCTACAGAACCAATGCAGTACAAATCCCTGGGACATCCACCATTAATATGGAAGCCAAATTACTTGTTTGGTCAGAAAACAATGTTGAAAACCTCAATGAGGAGGTAGCCTGGGTGTTTACTGACGTAAATGTTGAAGTGTTACATATTGATAAATAGTATTATGAAATGGATCAAATCCTGGAACCCATGAGTAAATGTGCAAAGAGAAATTGTTATTGTAAGCCTGGTGATAATACAATATACAATGTTGCTTTAGCTTCAAGGAAGAACTAATTTCACTCGGTTGGTTGAGGCATTAAGAAATCTGGATGTACACAGCTTGTTATCCATGACATTGTAACTAAATTAAGAACTAATTATAGAAATAGGGTTGGGCAGCATAAGCAATTGCCTGCCTCGGCCCAGTGGCAGATAATCAACAAGGTTCTGTGTAATTCTGATTCACGAAGCTTTTTGGATGATTTATAAATGCCACGCATCTGATCTTACAGAAAAGACAGGAGATCAATCCTATCTCAGATTTGAATGGGAGGCCCTACATTCGCTCCTTGTTAGCAAGCATATTTCATGTAGTGAAATTATAGTAAGATCGTATCCATCTTATAATGGTGAGGGCTCCACATCACTGTGGAGAACTTCTAGAAAGTTATTTTTAAGCTTAGAACTTCAAGGGCCCTTGCCCCCGATCAAAAAACAAGCATCGTTCTCAAAAGAGACCCGAATGGCTGGGCAATTATTATCGAATACATTTTTAGGCCAGTCATAAAGACAGGCACAAACCCCATCAGCTGGAAGAAATCCATGCTGTTGCCTGTCCATAACAAAGGCCCTTGTGATTCACCCACACATTATTGATTATTGGCTGTTGTTGATTCAATGGCCAAGATCTTTTTCCATTACATACTGGTGAAAATTACCAACTGGATCAATAGGAATGGCATTTTGAAGAACTATCAGACTTGATTTAGAAAAGGCTTAATTACTCTTGCCAACTTATGGTGCCCTGCTTACTTAATAAGCTCAAAGCTTCAAAAAAAGAGTGAATCACTTTATATATGTTTCATCAACTATTCCAAACATTTGACACTGTAAATTGCCAAAAGCTGTGGATTAAACTCCAGCGATGGGGCTTGGACCCTAATGTACTGCATTTCATTATGGCACTATACACCGACACCTCTTAGAGATTCGAAACGATCAAGATGGTTGTCTGGGTAAGACAATTATAATTACTTTTGGACTGAAACAGGGGTGCACGTTGGCCCCTGTTGTCTTCCATCTATTCATTACTGACTTGGAAGACACCTTGTGTAATTGTGTCAATTTTCCCCCTTACCTGTAATATGGTTATCTATGGAGCAGATGCGATATTCTTGATCCTACCTCTAATGATTTAGAGCATAGTTTGGCCGAATTATAAGAATATTCTAAAGAAAATTATTTGGATATCAACTTGAATAAAAGCAAGAGCATGAGCATCAGGAAAAACAAATAGACAACAGCATTTCGTTTGGCAACTTTTGGGAACAGTCATTGAAATCATCAAGAGGTATATCTACCTCGGTATACCTATCTACGATTATCTCGGCTGTAAGTTATTGGCTAATGACATCAGTTTTCCAAATAGAACTTGCTGTATTTGTGCTGGCAAAATTGAGATGCCTTGACACTTATTAACATTATGTCGAAAGCTTGACAAGGTGTATGGTAAAGGATCCAATAAGATGGGAAAACACTTGGACAACATTTGAACTGATCAATTTTGGGCCTTATTGTTTACTGGAAAATCTCAACCTACATTTTGCGAATTATTATATGTGTCATTTAATCATTAAGATCCATTTTAAAGTCATGGAGTAAATATTGATTCATTTTTATAATAATGTGATATTACATTTTAATATTCTTTGAATGCCATTTTATAAACTGTCTTTATTTAGTGATGTTAACTTGTGTTCTATATGAGGTTTAATTCTCTGATTCTTATTGTTATTGAGGGTAAATGTAACAGTTAGTTATTGAATTTTGACTTTGATAGACATGTTTTATCACTGTATTGCTAGTTTAATATTTTGATGTAATTGGTTCAATGGGATGTTAACAATAAACCTGCAAATAAAAAATATGCAGTATACATGAAAAGTTTTGCCTCAGCCATGAGTGCCATAGGCATCATTTCCTGTTCTTCATTTCGTACCATGTTTCATTCATATATAAGTTTGTATCACTTTTAATTTGGTTTGTGGTCATTGTTACCACGCACAAGAAAATGTGTTTGCCATGTCTTTGTTATCTACTTACAGGCAGACATAATCCTCAGTTTGTTCAGACAATTATTTATAATTTAAGAATGTATCAATGTTTGAAAATCAGATGAACACATCTAACTTCGATGTCCAGGAGTGAACCCAGCTTGGACTTCAAATAAGTAAGCATCTTAACAGCAGCAGAGAATATTATCTATTATGCAAGCAGGTAGTTGCCACTGAGAATATTCTAATTAATATTTTCGTCAGGTAATGCAGAGACACTGGAAAACCGGAGACTCTGAAAGAGTAATTCTGGTATTTTGTTGGAGGTTCTGTTCCTCCCTCCAAACTCAAGCTAAATGAAACCAAGTACAAATAACTTATTGCACTGAATTTTTTATTTTTTTTTACGTGAGTCATGAACTATAATGTATATGACTATAACCTTTACTGGGATACAGTTCTGTGATCATTATAGTGTTCATAAATTGTAGATGCTTTGCTATGAATGTTTTCTTCACCATAACTAGGAACTACATCACAACAGGTTAAAGAGATAGAAATTAGTACAGTCTTGTTCACTTGCAGGTACATGTTGTGTTTATGTGTATCTCTGCCGATGAGAAACACTTATCTCTTCCTTATTGTTTGTTTTTTAAAAGAATCACTTTGCAACTGCTACATTAATATGTGTTTCTGACGGCAGGTACATAGTTTATGGTATGCTAATGAACCTCTAATGGTTGTCCTTTACTTGCTGCCTTGTTCTTCTCTTGTTTATTGTGTCATATTATATAATTTTGTGACACTTCAATATAATAGAATGATTTTGTTGTATTAATTGTTCACTAAGTATTCAAGCTTATTATTAGGCCCTGAAGAAACACACACTGAAAGCAGTTATTGAGAGACTGTTTTATTATGAAACAGTTGTTCACCATTGTAGAACTTTTGAATTATTATTTAACTAATTGTCCGCTCTAGCTTTTCAAATTGCTATATAGAGATGTACTCATTGTTTAGTCTACTAGTATTGTTATGTAATAATGCAGTTCCTTTTTGGGAACTGTTTTGATTTTTAGGATTCTGACCAAGGGATTCAGTTTATCCCTTCTGAAAGGAAGCTTATTACATATTTCTTTTTAAAAAAAAAAGAAGGTCTGGGAGCCTCTCTACCAAGAACGAATATGGACAAATAACCTGTTATCTGGGAAGGTGCCCATTCAGGAGGGTCTCCAACTACGTTTTAGCTCACTCTACCTTTCACAGATGAGAAATATCCATTTTCATATCAGTATAGTCCCACCCACTTGGACATTCCAGGCCCAAAATGCTAGGTAATTCCCCTCTGAACAAGCATTCCAAAAGCAACTCCACACATGTGTTTCAGCCTAGTCAGGCTTCATCCGTGAGGTGAAGCCATGCCCCTCTAAGCACAGTGCACAAAGGGTTCATGCCTGGATTAACCTGGGTAGCTTAGGGTGAAACTCCAGGTTCCTTAATTTTTTTTAAAAAAGGACAGTCTGGGAGCCCCTCTACCAAGTATGAACAGAGCCAAATACCCTGTTCTCTGGGAAGGTGCCCACTGAGGAGGGTCTACAATCAAGTTTTTGCTCACTGTACTTTTCACAGAGGAGAAATATCCATTTGCATATCAGTCTTCATCCCACCCACTTGGGCAGTACAGCACCGAAATGCTAGGCAATTCTCCTCTGAACAAGAGTACCAACAGTAACCCCAGACTCTGAGCACAGTGAGCAAGGGGTTCATGTCGGGATTACCACGCATAACTTAGGGTGAAACCCCGAGTTCCTAAAAATTCAAACTAAATGAAGGTCTGGGAGCTCCTCTACAGAGAACAAACACAGACAAATAACCTGTTCTCTGGTAGGGTACCCACTTGGGGGAGGGCGGGGGGGTCTGCAACCACGCTTTAGCTCACTGTACGTGTCACAGAGGACAAATATCCATTTGCACATTAATCTGGTCCAACCCATTTGGGCAGTCCAGCACCGCAATGCTAGGCAATTGCAGTTCTCCTCTGAAGAATGAACTAAAACGTGATTGTTGACCAATCTGAGTGGAAGGAATTCCATAGAACAGTGTATTTGACCCATGTTCGTTCTCATGTGAGGGGCTTCCACACGCTTGCCTAATTTGTTATATTCAGAAACCTCATCAGGTGTTATGGGACAAAAAGAGGGGAGGGGAGGGAAGAGGGGGGCCAAGGGAGGACTGAGAGCAGGTGAGGGATAAGGGTGTGGCGTAGGGGAGAGTGAGGACAGGATGTCCTGCGTAGCCAGAGAAGTGTAGAGGGCCAGATAAGGTAGTGGATAAGTGGAGACTGCAGTAAGGTTGGCGAGTTCCTTGCGGATTTTGAAAAGTTCTGCTGTGTTGTTAGTGGCCGCAAGATGCAGACTTGGATATAGATACTCGTCTTAGAGCAGATGGAGAGTCTGTATTGCCTTTGTAACAGGCAGCAGGCCGATTTGTCAGAGGAAGTGCTCGAAGCCTGCCACTTCCGCTCAGCTGCTCTGCACTTGCGTTTCAAAGAGGCCAGGTCAGAGTCATACCAGGAGTTGCACTTGGAGGCAGGTTTCATGTGGATCCTAATGACAGGGGAAAGGATTTCCAGAGTGTTGGAGATGGAGAGTATGGGCTGCGTCAGAGTGAGAGTCAGCAGACGGGGCAGGAGGGGGAGTGAGGGTGGCAGCAAAAGGCAACTGACACTCGCTTCATATGTTGAATGATGGAGAAGGAGGCTGGCAGCACGGGCGGGGACTTAGCCGAGGGACCCAGTAGGTCCAGGTGAGAGGACAGGAGAGCATGATCAGACCAGGAGAGAGGAGTAATGTCGTAGAGCAAGGTACATGCGTATTAGGTTGGGACCAATAAGAGCCACTTACAATTTTAATTGTGCAGACAAAGAAGTAACTGCAGGTGATCCCATGGTTTTAGTGACTGCTTATGATTGTTAACATGTTTCCCCCAGGAGATCATTCATAAAGCTAGTAGTGTAGCAAAAGTGAGAAACATGTCAGTAAATGCTCGAGAGGAATTGAGTAAGGAATTGGATAATTGGTGTTTCCTGAGTGACAGTTAGAGCTGTTGGCCCAGGAAGTGAGTAAGAGGATATCCTAATTCTTCCTAAGAAATGTATCTGTACTCTTCTTCAAGAGCCTTCTGCTTATCCTCTTCCAGCTCTCTGCGGGTGAGACGATTTTCAAATACATAGATTTGGGGGTAGATCTTTATCCTCTGTAGGGGCTTCCCTCTGGAACAACCCCCCTGCCGCTCTCCATCTTGAGCCTGATCTCCTTAAGTTCCGGAAACTCCTCAAGATCTTCCTCTTCTCTTACTCTTTCCCTTTCCCTCTTCCCTTTTAACCTCCTCTCTATTCTTGCCTACTTCCTGCCTACCTCTCTCCCTAACACTGCGCCGTTTGCTGACTGGTTGCCTGATGCACCTTCAGAGTCACACAGGTCACAGGCTCCCCTGCCAGTCCTCACACTTTCCCCCAGCCCTCTGCACTCTGCTCACCACTACTGCACCTCTGAATACATTCCATTGGATAGGTAACCAGTCTCTGCACTTAACCCAGGGGCCTGCTGGACTGGGCGCACTTGTTCCCTCTCCTTCCCTCCCACTTCCTGTCTGCGCACTTGCATCACCTTATAATGCATTAGGCCTAGTTCGCCAGGCCTAGTACAGTAGTTTTTTGTTTCTGTATTTCTTCTCCTTCCCCCCTTATTACCTGTATGTTCTTCTCCTTCACCCCCTTATCACCTCACTCTCTGTCATGCACTTGCACTATCTGAAAGGTTGTTGGCCTAGCATGGTTGTTTAAGGATTGTATGCCCCTGTCAGAATTCCGGGAACCTGGTTCCGCGTTGACCCGTCGTGAAGAATATATTTCTTCCTACCAATGTGATTCTCAGGAGTACGAAAGGACAGTCTAAGAATCCAATTGATCGGAAGATGGTGTAGAGTCGTTGGGATCGTAGAGCTGAGCGGCCCGCAACTTCCCGGTAGATGATGGTTCCAGGTTCCAGCCAACGACTGCAGAATATTATACTGATTACAATCAAATACACCCCTTTCAAGAGAACACGTAACAAAATCTCAACAGACTAACCTGCAGAAAACGGTTTAACCAGAAGTGTTTCATGCAAGAATGTCCTCTATACTGGGGTACTCTGGAGACCAGAAGAAGAGAAAAGACAATCAGTACCAGAGAATGAGTGGAAGAAAAAATGGTAAGGAAAGGTAGGTTTCTTACCCTTTTTTCCCTGGAAGTGAACGTCCCTGGCAAAGTCCTTCTTCTTTCCTGTAGGAACAGTGTGATGGTATCTGCCCTCTGTTCGGTGGACCAAACAATCCAAGGTGTAAGAAGTCACTAGTCCAGCAACCACCTATTCCCGCCGGCACGAGGACGCCTAAAAGGTGCTCAGGAAGTCTCTAGTCCAGCACCAAGCCTGTACCCGCCGGCACGAGGACGCCTACAGCACCCTGGGGAAGGACAGGGAAGGGATTGGAGAGGGAAAAGGAAGGAAGGAAAGAACGAAGGTAAGAGGTCTCCCAAGCTTCGAGGTCCGATTTCGACAAAACCAAATCACTAGGCAAGAATAATCCATAAACAATCCGAGGTCAAGATACAAGAACAGGTAAGGATAATCCAAGAGCAATCCAGTAAACGTAATCCGAGATCAAACAAAACCACAAAATCTGAGCAAGAAAAAACCGCTGTCACTATTGGATCAGAAGCAGCGAGAAGTGGGCGCCAGATCATTAAGTACTTGAAGTACCGGCACCAAGATGGTCACGTGACCCAACACGTTTTCTATCACGTAGTACCGGCACCAAGATGGTCACGTGACCCAACACGTTTTCTATCACGTGGAAGATGCTGCGTCCACTGACGTAGTCTCCATGGCAACTTCCACGTGAGGCGTCGGGAACGCAGTTCCCGACGCAAATGTGTTCCGTGCGTAGAGCGTGGATACCGCAAGCCCGCCTTCTGTATGGTGGTATAACGGGACAGAAGCTTTTGGTGAGGATGAGACACGTGAACCGCAGGGGTGATACAAGACCTGGAGCGTTTTCTGACAGTATCCTCCCCCAAAGGACCCCCATGCCCCCGAGAGGCCAAAAATTGGGAAACCAACAACGGGGCATGCACATTCTGCTCCGGTTCCCATGTCCGATCTTCCGGACCGTAACCCTTCCAGTCCACTAAGAAATACCTGGTACCACGAGAAACCCTGGTATCAAGAATGGAATTGACCTCATACTCCTCCACCCCTTGAACCAATATCGGAGACGGAGAAGCCGGTATCCTGGTGCTGTCTACACAAGGCTTAACCATGGACACATGGAAAACCGGATGTATCTTCCAAGAGTGCGGAAGTTCTAATTTGACCACCAATGGACTCAAGACGTCCTTTATAACATAAGGACCTACAAAACGTGGCAACAAGCATCGTCGACCTGGAATGCGTAGGTTCTTAGTGGACAACCATACCCGTGTACCTGGAATGTAGACGGGTGCAGGACGGCGATTCCGATCCGCGTACTTCTTCGCCTGTTCTTGTGCTTGTTTCAGATGTTCCAGCACCCTATCACGGACCAGAGACAAATCTTTGATACAAGATTGAACTGCCGGACAATCCTCAGGTAGATTCCAATCAAGAGGAAGGGTGCGTGGGTGTTGCCCATACAAGGCATAGAATGGCGATGTTCCCGTTGATGAATGGCTGGAATTATTATACGCGAATTCCGCCAAAGGAAGAACTGCTAGCCAGGATTCCTGATGTTGAAGGATGAGACACCTGAGGTACTGCTCCATGGTAGCGTTAACCCGCTCTGTTTGACCATCCGTCTGGGGATGGAACGCTGTGGAACACCGTTCATCTACCCCCAAAGAGAACATTAGATGCCTCCAAAAACGCGACGTGAACTGGGACCCCCTGTCAGAAACCACAATCTCAGGCAACCCAAAAAACCTGAAAACATGTCGCAAGAACAACTCTGCCAGCTTAGCAGCTGATGGCAGGCCTTGGCAAGGCACAAAGAGAGACATTTTAGAAAAGCTGTCAACCACCACCCATATGGTATCAAACCCATCAATCAAAGGCAACTCCACCACAAAGTCCATGGTAATCATCGCCCAAGGTCTGGCTGGCACTGGTAATGGTTGTAATAACCCCATAGGTTTCGCTGAATGGGACTTACACTGGGCACAGATGGCGCAGGTCAAGATATATTGCGAGACGTCTCTTCGCATGGAAGGCCACCAACACCAGCGTTTGAGGAGTTCAAGAGTTTTCTGGGAACCAGGATGCGCTGCGATAGCAGCGTCATGACACAAAGAAATAGCTGTACACCGGGTATCCTGATCAGGCATATAAACTCGACCCTGGACATAAGGAAGACCATGCAGAATATCCATGTTATAGTCTGCCAGTTCTGTGGGCTCTTTATCAACCCAGTTCTGGAGCGTTGACTTCAAAGTGGGTTGTAGAACACAACTACAGACCACTTGTGTAGGTAATAACAAAGACCCATCCTGTGGACGTGAACCATCATTACCCAGGCTTCTGGATAGCGCGTCCGCCTTGGAATTCAAGACACCTGGGCGGTAAGTCAAACTAAAGTTGTACATGGAAAAGAATTCATGCCAACGGGCATGTCTCGCAGTGGTGCACGTCAGGGACTGCAACGCCAACAGGTTTCTGTGGTCAGTAAAAACCTGGACCGGTAATTCCGTCCCAAGGAGATGATGACGCCAGATCATAAATGCGTCTCTTACGGCCAACAATTCCCGTTCAGTAACGGTGTAGTTACGTTCATAGGGCGTTAATTTGCGCGAATGGTAGGCGACTGGATGCAACTCCTTGGTATCAGCGCAGGTTTGGGACAAGACAGCCCCTACCGCAACATCCGAAGCATCAGCTTCGACAACGAATGGACGTTTGACATTTGGGTGTAGCAACACCGGGGCTGTAGTGAACGCGGCTTTTAAAGACTCAAACGCTATTTGGGCGTTATCGTTCCATAAATAAGGTTTCTTGTTACTGGTCAATTCGGTGAGGGGTGCAGCAATCGAAGAGAATTGTCTAATGAACCGCCTGTAAAAGTTCGAAAACCCCAGAAATGATTGTAACTCTTTCCTTGAAGTTGGTACAGGCCAGTTTAAGACAGCTTTCACCTTATTGCTACTCATCTGCACTCCTTTATTGGTGATGTCATATCCAAGGAACTCGACCTCACTCGCATGGAATACACATTTTTCCAGTTTGACAAAAAGACGATGCTCCCGCAAGCGTTGTAAGACTTGTGAAACATGACGTACATGATCTTCCATGGATGGAGAATAGATGAGTATATCATCTAAATAGACAATAACGAATCTGTCGATCATGTCGCGTAGAACGTCGTTGATGAAATTCTGGAATGTGGCCGGGGCATTGCAAAGCCCGAATGGCATCACCAAATACTCGAATAGGCCATATCGTGTCTTAAAGGCTGTTTTCCACTCATCCCCTCGACGTATCCGGACCAAATTGTACGCACCCCTTAGATCTAATTTGGTGAAGAATTCTGAAGACCCTAACTGATCCAGCAAGACAGAAATCAACGGGATCGGGTATTGATTACGGATAGTACCTGCATTGAGTTCCCGATAATCAATACAAGGTCTTAAGTCCCCCTCCTTCTTGGGTACAAAAAAGAGCGGTGAAGCAAATGGAGAGTGAGAAGGCCGAATGAAACCTAACTCGAGGGCTTTATCCAAATATTCTTTAAGGACGACTTCTTCCTTTTGTGTAAGGGAATAGATACGTCCCGAAGGTGTCTTGGCATCCGGTTTGAGAACAATGGGGCAATCATAGGGCCGATGAGGCGGCAGGATCTCTGCTTTCCCCTTGTCAAAGACGTCCTTATAACTTGTGTATTCGACAGGTAATACGGTGTTAACAACAGCTCCGATTGTAACCACAGAGTTCAACAACGCCCGACTAGGAGCTTCAGGTACTTCATACATGGACTCTAGGGAACTGCAGGATCGAGGGCGTTGCTGAGCACTGAAAGCGATAACCCCGGTCTCCCAGTTAACGACCGGGTTATGAAGCTTGAGCCACGGTAAACCCAGGATGAGTTTGTATTGCGGTGCCATAATGACGTCAAATGTGATGATTTCCGAATGCTCGGCGCCAATAGTTAACAACAACGGAATGGTATGTTCAGTAACAAGCCCCGAAAGTAGGGTTGAACCGTCAACCGCATTGACTACCTCCGGAACACTTTTTGACAACAAGGGAATACCCCATTTCCGAACGTATTGGGCATCAATGTAGTTACCGGTTGCCCCTGAGTCAAGAACAGCTGCAGAACTCCAAGGAGTGACCTGATCGTAACTCAACATGACGTCAATGTAAAAAGGCGTGGACAACGAGGAACCCTGCAGGGAAGAGCTCGGCGTAGGGGTTCCTTCTACGACCGGGCCTTGGCGTTTCCCGACTTGCGGGGTCTCTTTGGACATGCACTAAGCAGATGAGTAGAGGAACCACAATAAAAGCACAGATTGTTCCGTCTACGATGTTCTCGTTCTTCTGTCGTTAGCGGGCCCCTAACTGCCCCAATTTGCATAGGCTCGTCACCGCCAGAAACAGGGATTGGGGATATAGTGGTATTGACCGTAATCATTCTCTTCTCCCCCTTTCTTTCGGTACGTCGGGCATCAATCTGGAGTACTAGATCCAAGAAATCAGAAAAGGACGTAGGAACCACCGGAACCGTAGCTATGGTATCCTTTAACGTATCCGACAGTCCTTTATAGAACAGAGCGGCTTTCTTATCTTCCGGCCAACCAGTTTCAGCCACCAACTGATTGAACTTAGCCAAATACGATAATAAAGGAGTGTCCCCCTGACGGAGATTCAGCAATTCCAGATCCGTGGCCTGAGTCTTGTAGCGAGTATCAAACACCCTCGTCATAGCACTGATCAATGCATCGCAGTCGAACAACAGCGGACTGCCTTGTTCCAACAAAGGATTCGCCCAAACCGCGGCCATACCTCCAAGGTTAGATAAGACAAAGGCTGCTTTAGTAGTCGCATCAGGAAACGAGGTAGGCCGACACAAGAAATGCAGTCTGCATTGGTTAATGAATGTCCGAAAGGATTTTGGATCCCCAGTAAACCTTTCTGGGGGAGCAAGCGGGAACTGAGCGGCCATGTACACATGCGTAGAATCAGGTCTGACCGAAGGCCCTGCCTGACCTGAAGCGGAAGCGGAGGCCAAAGATGGTATTCCTGTAACCACTTCCCTGATACCAGCTTGCATTTCATCAATGCGCCGGTGGGTGTCAGCCTGGGTGGCCGTCATATCGGCACGTAGGTCGGCCACTAACTGAACCAAAACGGCCAACGGGTCATTCGCGGCATCCATAATAAGGCTTCTGATTCTGTCAGAATTCCGGGAACCTGGTTCCGCGTTGACCCGTCGTGAAGAATATATTTCTTCCTACCAATGTGATTCTCAGGAGTACGAAAGGACAGTCTAAGAATCCAATTGATCGGAAGATGGTGTAGAGTCGTTGGGATCGTAGAGCTGAGCGGCCCGCAACTTCCCGGTAGATGATGGTTCCAGGTTCCAGCCAACGACTGCAGAATATTATACTGATTACAATCAAATACACCCCTTTCAAGAGAACACGTAACAAAATCTCAACAGACTAACCTGCAGAAAACGGTTTAACCAGAAGTGTTTCATGCAAGAATGTCCTCTATACTGGGGTACTCTGGAGACCAGAAGAAGAGAAAAGACAATCAGTACCAGAGAATGAGTGGAAGAAAAAATGGTAAGGAAAGGTAGGTTTCTTACCCTTTTTTCCCTGGAAGTGAACGTCCCTGGCAAAGTCCTTCTTCTTTCCTGTAGGAACAGTGTGATGGTATCTGCCCTCTGTTCGGTGGACCAAACAATCCAAGGTGTAAGAAGTCACTAGTCCAGCAACCACCTATTCCCGCCGGCACGAGGACGCCTAAAAGGTGCTCAGGAAGTCTCTAGTCCAGCACCAAGCCTGTACCCGCCGGCACGAGGACGCCTACAGCACCCTGGGGAAGGACAGGGAAGGGATTGGAGAGGGAAAAGGAAGGAAGGAAAGAACGAAGGTAAGAGGTCTCCCAAGCTTCGAGGTCCGATTTCGACAAAACCAAATCACTAGGCAAGAATAATCCATAAACAATCCGAGGTCAAGATACAAGAACAGGTAAGGATAATCCAAGAGCAATCCAGTAAACGTAATCCGAGATCAAACAAAACCACAAAATCTGAGCAAGAAAAAACCGCTGTCACTATTGGATCAGAAGCAGCGAGAAGTGGGCGCCAGATCATTAAGTACTTGAAGTACCGGCACCAAGATGGTCACGTGACCCAACACGTTTTCTATCACGTAGTACCGGCACCAAGATGGTCACGTGACCCAACACGTTTTCTATCACGTGGAAGATGCTGCGTCCACTGACGTAGTCTCCATGGCAACTTCCACGTGAGGCGTCGGGAACGCAGTTCCCGACGCAAATGTGTTCCGTGCGTAGAGCGTGGATACCGCAAGCCCGCCTTCTGTATGGTGGTATAACGGGACAGAAGCTTTTGGTGAGGATGAGACACGTGAACCGCAGGGGTGATACAAGACCTGGAGCGTTTTCTGACAGCCCCTAAACCTCTCATCTCCCCTTTCTTGCCTCCTTTCTTGTCATTCACTTGCACTAGTAGTAATGCTGTCAGGCTTAGTTTGCTTATCTTTTTTGCTAGATCATTCGGAAACTTCAAGGCCTAAGAATGACTCTGTATTCCCTTGTTCCCTTCCCACCTTGAAGAGATTTGAAGCACTTGAGTTGCGTATACGCACTTTACAAATAAACAATAACAATTACAATTACATCTTTGTGTCATCCTCTTCATGTCACTTCACAAAGAAATCTACAAGTGGGGCTATTAAAAGACACCAAATAGTTTGTATTTAAACAATAAGCACGCAATGGGGGGGCTTCGCTGGCTGGTGATGGCCCAGGTCCCAAGTTATAGGCCTGAGCAAACTGGGGGCCATAACACTGGGCCCTGCAACCATCACCAGCAGGTGAAGCCCCCAAAATGGGTAATTACTAATATTGGCAATACAAGGTCAACCCTAGGGGTGCTAAGAACCATGTATTTGTGAGAAACAATAGGTTGCGGTGAGCATAAATTGGACATATACCAGGGGCAGAACAACACAAACAGAACAAATCTGTGCAGGTTGTGGCAACTGCGGGTAGCAAAGTTGAGGACTTGGAGTAAGATTGAGCAGAAGTCAAGTTTACTGAACACAAGATTGGAAATTATAGTGGTTAGTAAGAAACTGACACATTTTCCAAATGTTGAGGAGGTTAACACGAGCAACAGAGGCAGTGATAGTGATGAATTGTTGCAGATGTAGGATTGCAAGCCTTGGGTGTGGTGGTAGAAGAGGGAAAGGGTGGGATGGCATTGGAAGTGGAGAGCCATCCAGTGACCAATTGCAGTGAGACAGTTCGAAATCTGTTCCAAGACGACTGGATTGAAGGAGGGAAAGAAGACAAATATTTCAGTGTCAGCAGCAAAAGGTTGATAATAAAAACCAAAGATGAGATAAGTCTTCATACAGCAGAGGTATATAAAGCGAAGAGCAGAGATCCAAAGACTGATCTTTGGGGACACAGAAAGAGAAAGGGGTAAGGTCAGAGGTTTGCGAGCTCCATGAGTTTTTTAAAGGATCAATCTTCCAGGTAGCAGTCGATCCAGGCAAGGGCAGATTTGCAAAACCCAAGGTCCTGGAGTGTGAGAAAGTGAGAGAAGTAGTTAAGTGTGTCAACAGCGGTAGAAAGGTCGAAACGGATGGGTATAGAAGAGAGTTTGGAGCGGTGAGCATTGGAGAGAAATTTGAAGACATGCAGTCCCAGTGGAGTGTTTAATACAGAAGCCAGACTGAAGTGGACATCCAAGGACAGTAGGAAGACCACCCACTCAAAGACCTTTGAATAATGGGGAAGGTGAGAAACTGGAAGATAGTTTGCTGGAATGTTTGAGGTAGCAGAGGGTTTCTTCACTAGAGGTAAGCCAGTTGCAGGTGTGAAGGAGGCAGGGAAGAGTCTGACAAAGATAGATGGGGTAAAGAGCTCAGAGGGATAAGAGCAAGTGATTGAGACTAAGGCTTTGACCATTTAGGAAGCAAAAGGGCCAATAGGAGCAAGATGGTTTGGCACTGCAAAGGATGGGTAGTAATTCAATAGGAGAGGTAGTGGAGAAGTAGTTGAGAGCAGAAGAGAAGGAGGGTTGGTGGGCGAGAGTGGAGGGCTGTGAGAGCAGATTTGAGAGATGTTATAGGAAAGGTAGTGAGCAAAGTCATTAGCAGAAAAGGAGGAGGTGATGGATTTTGACCTTTGAGGTGGCTCTCTCCAACTCTCTAGGTCCTCCCTCAACTGTGGTTACTGTTATACTGTGATCTGTGTCCCACCAGTATACCTCCTTCTCTCTAGGTACCCCTTCTTCTTGGTTAGTGTTGTTCTGTGAACTGTGTCCCATTAGGTTCTACCCTACTCTCTAGGGTCTCATCCACTGTGGTTCTGTTTCACAGTGAACTGTTCCCACTTAACGATCTCCCACTCTCTAGGACCCTAACCTGCTGGGGGTACCGGTTCTAATGTTCAGTGTACTTGTCTGCCACCTCTGTGTGTTCCCTACTGTGTGATTCCCCCCTGTGCATCCTGCGTTGTGTGGCACTGGGCTTTGCATCTCTCCTCTCTCTTTTGCTTCCTCCTCCTCCTGCTTCCTCCTTGCACTCTCTATGGTGCTTTCCTTCTCCCCTTTCTTCTCCGACTGCTACTCTATCTCCTATCCTAGCCCCCTCACTAAGTTGTAGTGGACAAAGAAGGAAGAGGTTCAAGAGGGACATCCTGGTCTCCAACCCAGGCCTCCCTATCGCTGATACCTACATCAGTGCTTCCTCCAGACAGACTCTTACCGACATCCTCTTTGTCGTTCCCTCTCCAGACCTATGGACCCCTCATATGGTCTCTGTTCTCTCTCCTTTTTGCTCCTCCCTCCTCTCCCATTAATGGTGGCACTTGATGGGAGGTGGTCTGGCCCACTTCCACTCCTCCAAGACCATCATCAACGTCTATCTGAAGGGCACCGTCTTGGTCCAGGGACCTCAGCCCAATCGCCTCCTTTTCAATAGGTGTCTCCCGCATCTTATCAACTTATTTCTTTGCATGCTACTCCTACCAGCACCTCTCTAGCTCATTCACTACCTACGTCTACCAACTATGGCACCCTTCTCCTCCTCTCTGGCTACTTTTCCTCCTCCTTCTGCCAACTCTGCCCACTCTCGGGTCCCTCTACCACTTCTGCAGTGTGTACCTCAAGCCGGTACCCCTCCGCGGAAGTCTTTCAAATGTGGAAACTTTCTCCCCGTTGCTACTCTCAACTCTCGCTCTGCTGTCAAACACTCTTCTAGCATCTGCTACTTCCTCAAAGAACTTGATCTGCATGTCCTTGCTTTCACCAAGACTTGCTTTACTGTCAGCTCTGTCACACGTTTTGACACTCTCCTCCCTGACAACTACAAGATCCTCTCCTAACTCAGAACCAACTGTCCTGGAGGTGAAGTAGCTATGATCTTTCCGGAATTGGTCCCCGCTTCTGCCATTCCTACGCAGGCTTACTCCACCTTGGAATGCCTGATCTGAGGCTCTGTATCTCTCCTGGCCTCTCTCTGACTGTGGCCACTCTCTACAAGCCACCTGGCCAGGTCGCCCTCTTCCTCTCAGATTGGGCTCACCTCTCCTCTTCTCGCTTTTTCTCTACCTCTCAACTTCTCTTCCTCAGAGACTTCAACATTCACCTGGCTGTTTCTAATCCCTCCTCAGGGATCTTCTGCAACCTCTGCGATACTCTCTCTCTTTCCATTCTACCCTCTGATCTGACACACTTTCATACCTTGGATGTTCTCATTGCTTCAGACATCCCCCTCTCAAACCCTCTCACCACTCCTCTGTCTTGGACTGGCCACTTTCTGCTCTCCTCTGACATGTAAGGGATTTCAATCAGGCACATTTTTGTCTGTAAGTTCAATATTCTGTATGATACACCACTCATATCACACCCTTCTCAAAATATCCCCCCGTCACACTGATCCAGGAATCAGGCTAGTTTGTAACGGTAAATATTGATTTAATTCTTTAGAATTTAAAATCACAACATATTTTTAATAGGTAATGACAATCACCACTGGGGTGACAAGAAAAGTGAATGATATCTTTAATGCAATGGGAATCAGGTAATGAACACCGACAGAATGCAGCAAAGAAAAGAATAATTTTGGGTTGATTTGGAACAGATAGCACTGGGGTTAGAGGTTCCCCCTGCAACACCCCTCAACCCACCAATAGGCAATTTAAATAGATGTGAGGAGAGAGCAGGTACTCGGGAATAATACAGACCAAACAGAATATCACTCCCACCTTCCCCCCTTAAACAAAAGAGAAAAACAGATTTGACTTTTCAACTGTCAGTATGGCTTTGGAACTGGCTGAGCAAAAACACTAAATGAGTTCAAAAATGTTTAAATTATTATAAATTTCTACGGGAGCCACTTTGAACAGATGACAGCAATCAAAAGCAATTATTTAATCAAAAGAAAACAATTGAAGTCTCAAAGGCAAAGTGGGAATTAATTTAAAGACAATTCACATGTGTAAAACTTTTGCAAAAATGTAAATTTGCGGCAAACTTTTACTATGCGATTTCTGATAAAAACAGGTCAAATACACTGTTTTGCAATGCGGTTTTTGGTTGTGGATGTAGCTAAGGATGTTAGGTATCAGTGGGAGTTATAAAGGTTTTAGGGAGAGGTGTTTTTCGAAAATAAAGACACTAATTTGGACAAGAACTTCAGTTTAAAACCAGAAATATGGATTATGCTTTTACTCAAGGCTAGAGCCTGCAGATTAGACAACCAGGTTGGGAGTAAGCTCTGAGACTGATTCATGACTTCAGTAACAGATCCCCAGCACCTTCCCCGGCGGAACCAGTCCAAACACTCGAAGTGAGATTTAGGGATAAGAGTTACACAAATAAAAATGACTATGAAAATAACGCTTTAGCGAACATACAGTGTAGGATAGCACTAAATATTTGACACTGGTACTGGTTATGAAAGTAAGGATAGTTCAGAGATTAGGATGGAAAAAGATAAGGCAAGGTATACAATAATTCTCTAGCGTCCTGTTAATACTCACAATCCACTGGGATTTAAGATTTCTTGCCCGTCAAGATTCTGGTCAATGGATCGGGTCTATCAGGGAAGGACAGCACATCAGCTAGGATCAGCTAGGCCAGTCGCCGAACTGCACGGGATCTGCCCTTCTTGTTTCTGGATATTTCAGATCAGCGAGATGGTGAGTTCATCAGGCAAGCATTATGGTAGCAAGCCAGAGAGTTTCAGGATGCATCCCACACCACAACGCTTCACTGTGTTGTAAGGATTAGTTGAGGATGGAGGCCTAGCTGAATATGGTTCAGCTACTGCTTGGCCTGGTCATTGGCATCTGGATCTAGAAGGATGTTGAAGGCTGGATGTTGAATGCTGGATCAAAGTGCTTGGCTGTGTCGTCAGATGTCCTTATTTATCCGGTCAAATGACATCACAAAAATGGGTGTATGGGCCGGCTTAACTAAACTTGCCCCTGTGAACTGGGATTGGATCAGAGCCCCATCTCTGCCTTGCCTCTGAGTGATTGGATCAAAGACAGATGATGTCAAGTTTATGGTTTAGTTTTTGCAATACCTAGAAACCTCCCCTAGCCACTTGTATCAAAATCGAATTTTGTCCTAAATACATATTTATACATTTGTAACATCTATGAAAATCACATACAAGGATTACATATTTTACGGAGTATCTGTTCATCAAAATCCCACAGCTGGGAGACCTGTTTTTGCCTTTTAGCAGCATTTTGTCAATTTCGCCATGACATTTTTTTCCAAACTTTCTCCAAATTTCCACAAATATGTGTATTTATCATAGGAATGTGTGTGCAATGTTTAACAATTCTAGCATACATGCAGTTCCCATAAAACCACATATACTGCCATTCCTTTTCAGAATATGCTACACAGTTCCACCACGTTTTGAAATATAGGGCCAAAAATCTGCACTTTTTATATTTTTCACCACTTCTGATAGTGAGTTATAAGTCTCTAAAAAATGTTCATTACATATTCTTAGCAGCAAATGGTCAGCCTTTTTCTGTCTCTGGAGGCAAGGAGCAGCCCCCATCTTTGGGATTTCCTTCTGCAAGCCTTTCCTGGCCTGGAGAATCTGCCATTGTTCAGTCCCTGGCAGCAGACACAAGTCTGGCGTACCCCACAATTATCATGTCTCAGTGAGCATCTGCTGAAATCAATGCCCTCCCCTTGTGTGGAAACCTGTTTGTCAACCTCTAGCAAGCCCAGCCAGCCTAGGTTAATTCTTAATTTCTTGACCTGATATCTAGCATAAAACAAGCTTGTTAAATCAGATGACATATATAATTTACATTCTTAGATTTAAACCTGTGGGATCAAACAACTGAGATCCTTGTTCTTTTCAGCAACAGTCCTTTTATATTTGCTAATCCGGCAGATCTTTAGTTTTAGACAACTTTAAAGTTTAATCAGGAGAGACAATTTGACAGGGGCTGTCACTCACAGGTAGCCCAGTGTGGCTGCACACAATTTTTTGACAGGAATTGTCATTCACAGGCAATCCAGTTTTGCTGAGAAGGTGTATTGCTCTTAACATTTCAGGACCTTGTAAGTTTACAGTGCTTCATTAGATTAACTGAATTTTAGCACCAAACAAGATTTTGAGTGTTGGAAAGTGTTATGTACAGGAATTTTGAAGTTTCAGCAGCAAAGTAAATGTCATTTACAGGCAAATTCTGGAGTTTCACCTGCAAAACACTGCTGCTCCCTCTGCACTCTATGTTTGCTTGTCATGGAGCCCACCGGCACGTTTTCTGCATTGTGTGCTCTGTTCCACCACGCATGCACGATGGGTGGCAGGTTGTGCAGCCATCTTTTTGTGTGTTGAAAAACACGGTTTGGAGGTTTTGGCGCACACAAGGTTTTTGCCGCTATTTTACAGTTTCTCGCACCATAGATAGCAGAGCGAGGCCGCATAGTATAGCAGAGTGTGTCAATACATCCCACACACATGATGCTCTCAGTCCCCTAGGCTAAGCTCACCCCATCACAACCACCTACCTTCTTGATGTTAGGCAGAAACTTGTGCAGTTCCCTCTGGGAACCTGTAGTCTTAAATCTTTTGCAGTGACACAGGGGTGTCATAGGTACACCCCACCATAGACTCCATACCCTGGGACTGACTACTGTCTCCCAAGGCATGTAAAGTCACCATTGGCTTTACTAGTCCCAAATTATGAACAGAAACCAGTATAAACCATCATATTGTGGACGTACTGTTCGGGGCAATTCGATTGCCCCGGGGTCTGTTAGTCGAGGGGGCACGTCTCCATCCCCCTGATCGAATTTGGGCTGGTGGCAGTGGATACTACTTTTTATATTCGACCGCAAATGAGGGTGCAGTGTAACACACATAGTAAAAACACATGAGACCCTATGGAGTAAAAGACCCCATAGCCCATAAAAAACATTAACAGTCAAAGGAACCCCTCAAATCATGTCCAAGAGTGTGAGGAAAAGAGACTCACTCTTGGCAGGAGAAAAAAACAAACTCCAGAAATCCAGCAAAGCTGCTGGGGGACTCATTAGGTTAGGAAATTCAGCCTAAACAGAGAATTCTCCGCAACACTTGGTCTTTTGGCCCATGAAGCATGTGGCAGTGGATTTCTTTGCCACTACTTTTCCTGCATCTTTTTATCATAAACACTCTGGATGTCCTTGTCCCTGTCATGTGAATCTGTCTGAAGCCCACCTACAAGTGCAACTCTTCGTATGACTCTGACCTTGCCACCCTGAAAACGTAAATGTAGGGTGGCTGAGTGTTACGCTCACCTGGTATCCACAGGGACGCCACCTAGCTGGGTTACTCGCTGGTATGCTTCTCAGCTTTGCCCTGATGTGGTCTGCGGGGAAGGTTCTGCCTGAAAATACAGGAGGACTGTGTTCAAGACTGACCGACTGGGGTAAGTGTTCTCCCTCCACCCCCTGTATGCTTTCAGTCCCTCTGGCGCCCTCTCCTCACCTTGTGGTAGAATTAGGCGTGCTCTCCGTCCTGCCTTCTTTGCAGGGGCGTGTTGTCTTTCATGGGCGAGTGCGGTCCAGTTCTTCACTGACGCCGGCCCGTTTGATATTGTTCAGGTAGGTCTTATTGCTGTTCTTTAGTTTTGTTGCTATCCTGCATGCCTTTCTTTATTTAAAATGTCTCTTTTTTCTCCCTTAGATATGCAGAGCTTCAGCGCGGCGAACTGACTTGGTTGAGCCCCGCTGGTAAATGATGGCGCATTAAGAGCGCTATGATGCGGTAAGTAAGCGCTACGCGCAGCGCTGCAAAGTCTTGCCTTTGCTAACCTGTGTTTTCCTTCCTTGTAGGTCGCAGTGTTCTTCAGCGCGAGTGGAATGTCCGGAGTGGTGCCAGCCGAGAGGCGACCAGCCAGGTAAGCCTTTTGAGCAGTTTGTAATTTGTAAATGTCTCTACAGCTTTCTTTAATGTTGCCTCTATCTTCCTCTTTCAGGTCATTCTGTCCGGTAGGCGTGCAGATTCGAGAAAGCTGTTCTCAGTAGCTGCGAGTGTTTAAAGATGAAGACTGCAGGTAAGATGCTGCTGCTAATGATGTTCCTTTTGTCTCCTTGCAGGTTCTGCTTCTCTGAGGTTCGAGGGAATAGCTGGACACGGTGAGCGTTACGTTGCAAGCTGCAAAGTAACACGAAGCATGTTCTGCAGTCAGGGTGTGGTTTATATAGCCCAGGTAAAGTAGTACCAGGGAAAGTAGTTCCAGGCCTGCCACACCCAAATCACTAGACCGCATAGCTTGGTTATGAGGAACCAAGCTATCTGGATGCCTCCATGTTGGCTGACAATACAATAAAGTATTTCCCAAGCACATGTTCATGGCGTATGAGCCTGGCGCTAGGACTGGCCCCATGAGGGCTTTTGAAGAGGATGCCAGGCTCTAGAGGCCCGGGCCTGACTCCACCTGGCCAATGGGTTTGCCAGAGGGGGTTTTGGGCGAGGGTCGTGACACTGAGAGGAAGTGCAGGGCATCGGGCGCAACCTCTGACAAAATGGCCTGCCGCCTGCTCCAAGGGCAATACAGACTCTGTCCTGTCAAAGAAGAGGGCCCACATCCACGCCTGCGTCTCTGCATCCTCTAACAACATGGCAGAACTCTTTAAAATCTACAAGGATCGGGCCAATCCTTTTGTAGTCTCCACCTCTCCTGTTCCCTCCGAGGCCCTCTGTATGGCTCTGGCTTCTCACTTCACCACTAAAACTCAGGACATCCGGTCCTCTCTCTCTTCTTCCTCTCTCTCTCCCTCTACCTCTCTCGGCACCCCTCTGGCCACTTCTCCATCTCCTCCTCTCTTCTCCTCTTTCTCTCCGACTACACCTCAGGAGGTTCCTAGACAAGTCTGATCTATGAAAGTGTCATCCAAACAGGTGCTCCCTGCTCCTCCAAAATCATTGAGGACAACATTGACACCCTTGCTGCAGCCTTGCCTGATTTCTGCAATCACTCTTTTGCCACTGGAACTTTCCCCTCTCTCCTTAAGCACTGACTTGTGAACGCCCTCCTTAAAAAGCCTTCTGCCGATCCTACCTGCCTGGGCAAACTATTGCCTGATCTCTATCACTCCTTTCCTGGGCAAACTCCTGGAAAAGCTGGCCATCTACCAGCTTACTCTCCACAATGAATCAGTTGGTTGTCTCCATGACCATCAGTCTGGCTTCAGAGCAGCCTGAGGCACCCAAACTGCTCTCCTAAACACCCATGAAGATCTGCTCACTAATCTTGATTCAAGCCTTCCTTCTGTCCTCGTCCTCATCTGCCTTTTGACACGGTCAATCACGCCACCTTGAGCAATCACGCCAGCCTGATCAATCAACTCGGTGAGAACCTGGGCATCACAGATCAGGCCCTGGAGTGGTTGTCCTCCTTCCTCCTGGACTGACCCTCCCAGGTCCAACTTGGGTCCTTTCTCTCCACCACCTCCCTCTCCACATGTGGTGTTCCCCAGGGCTCTCACTCTGGCTCTTCAATATCTACTTGGCCCCTTTGGCCCACCTTATCTCTACTTTCTTCTCTAACTTTCAGTATTATGCAGATGACACTCAGCTCTCCTTCAGGCTCCCCTCAGCCTCCTCTCCTTTCCCAACATCCAGGCAGAGAGTAGCCTCTCTCCTCTGCACATGCCTCCCTTTGGGAGCTCCTCCCTTCCCCTCTCAAACTTGAGCCGAACCATCTGAAGTTCCGGAAGCAGCTCAAGACATTTTTTTTCTTTTTCATTTATATAGCACATACAAACCCTGAGGCATCAGGGTGCTGGAGAGAACCAGTTACATTTAGCCCGGAAGCAGGGTAGCAAACATAATGATGCACAAAGTAGTTACATTACACATATATCAAGTTACATCAGGTACAACAATAACAGGCTTTAAGCATGCTAATCAAACAGCCAAGTTTTAAGGGCTTTGTGGAAGGACCAGTAGGATTTTGCTGCTCTTCGGGCATGAGGTAGGGAGTTCCATTGCTCAGCCACCATAGCTGGGAAACTAGTACCACCTATTCTGGCACGTTTGAACATTGGTTGAACCAATCTGTGAGTGTAGGGGGTTCTGGTGGGTCTGTCAGAGTGAGACTTGGTAATTTTTTTAACTAGATACAGTGGGGCAGATTTGGAGATACATCTTGCTAAAAGGCATTATTATGGTAATGTGCAGTACAGTTATTTTGACATTAATGTATGTAACAATGTCAGTAAACTTTACTGCAGTTTTAAATGCGCTACTTCATGTAGAAAAATAGAAACGACTCCATTTTGTATTTATAGCACTCTCCTTAATAGCCATTACACAACATGGCCAGACTTGGATTGTCCCTTTCCAGTGGAACATCTGGACATTTGACCCAGGTCACCCCTCAGGTGGTCAAATCACAGGACTCACAAAATAATGCACCATCCTCATTTTTGGGGGTCGCCTGCCATGGTCGTCCGGCAGGCGCAGCACGACACAGGCCCACTATCTGTGGGGGTTGGGGCCTGCCCTGGACATCCGGCAGGGCCCCTGGTGCTATGGGACATCAGCAAAATGCAGTGGGGTCACAGCCTGCCAGGCCCCTGACCGTGCGGACATCGGCTGCCATCCTGGCATGCGGGTCCCACGGCATCAGGGCATGCAGGCCTGTGCTTCCACGGGTAGGCTTGCGGCCTACATCAATAATGAGACACGGACTCAGTCGTTCCTCTTTGGGAGTCTGCAGCCGTTCTGTCTCACGTGCCTGCAGGAGCTCCTTTTATTAGCTTGGGCCATGACAGAGTCATGGCCCCTCTTAAAGGGGCAATACATGTGGGAGGGACACATCCCCTTAAAGGGGCAATGCACACATTGGAAGGGTCACCCATAACACTCCTCCTTTTTCATAACAAAAAGACAAGCGTGGCTAAACATACTTGCGTCCCACTGGTTACAGAACGACAAACTGCTTCTTACTTCAGACCCTGCTGAACAACCAAGTGCTAAGCTATAACACGGCCACATACATAGTTAACTCAAAATAATTACAAACATAACACCAACCAAGTATAAACCTGCTCCATGGGGAAACAGTCGCGGGGGTGAGCTGCTGGTGGAATGTAGGCAGTTCCCCACAGTTTACAAGACCCTTTATTAACCTGGGGTTCGAACCTGCAATCATTAACAACCGCCATGGTCTGCGGCTGGCGCTATGTACCTCTCGTAGCTGCGGGGCCACCGCTTCACCTTATGGTTCATTACTGAGACCACTCTAAGCATGTTACTAATATACAGGTCCACAGCAACAACGCACCGGATTACAGAGTCCTCTATAAGCAATCGCAGGATATCATTTCGCCTACTACCGGCGTCAGTTCAGGAGTCACTTCCCGGGTCCAGGTCCAGTGATAGTACAAATCCATGGCCGGCAAAGCCGCACCTGGCGGGTGCCAGGCCACATCGGCCTCGTTCCCTGATTTTCAGAGTAGAGCAGCGGGACACCGGTCACCGGGCATCCGCGCTTCTCCTCGTGCTGTTGGTGGGGCACGGTGCTGTTAATCGGGCACGGGGTGACAGGTCATCACCTGGCCCTTCTCCGGCGATGTTCCCCAGTCCTAAGTGTCTCCTTCCACCAGGATCGCACAAAGGTGCACCAGCCCCCATGCTGAGCTGTGTCTCACTTCTATCCTGATGCACTGACCCCTGGGGTTGGGGTCCAGGGCCTCCTGGTTTGCTGGTCAGTCACACGGTCCTTCAACGTCGTGGCATGCAGGGTGTCCTTGGTGACCCGCGGTCTGGGGCCACCAGTCTGGCAGGCAGGGTGGTTCTTGTTCTGCTGGCACTGTGCTGGGAGATGACCACCTCACTGTGGGTCGGCCTTTCTTTCTTCTTGTTGTTACAGTGCCCCTTCCTTGTCCAGCTGGCAACGCTGAGCTGGATTAGCATCGCCGGTGCATCGTGGGAGCCACCCTATTGGATCCCCTGACAGCACCTAGCGCCCCTTCCTCGGAATTGGGGCCCCATACTTTGTTCAGCTCTGCAGCACCCAGAACACTGGACGTCCCGGTACTCATGACTGTGAACCGTGAGTGGCGTGAGGGTGAGAGTCCCACATTGGCCATGGTGAGGCCATGGTTGGCGCTGGGTCGATGCCATGCTTCAAAGGTACAGGGCAGTCATTGGTGCACAGAGTCATTCGTCCCTTCCGCATAGTGCAACCCACTCAGGTGTCCTCTGCTCGGAGTAACGCTGCGGTGCTGGCGGATTAATACTGCCCTGCGGCTAGTGTCGACATGGCATACGTGATCGCTCACATTCCTCTGGACTGAATGGACTCATCCCGACCTGCCCAGTGCACCACTTCTTCATGGGAGTGTCACGGTCAACATCAACTCCTTGGTCCTCAGATGGTCCAGTGGGGACTTACGTGGCAAGGTGTCGAGGCCCCTTGCAGGGCGGGCACGGAGTCTGCCTTGCTGGTTTGTCCTCTCTCTCGATGGTACTGTTATTCTGGTGTATAATGCACAGGGCGTAGGACAGTGAAACGACCCGGAGTACACTGCACAGGGCGTGGGATGCTGAAATGTTCCTGCTCGGGTTCTGATGAGCATGAGGGAGGAAGTCCCCGGTTGAGCACACCCTGGCTATCCATTTGCCACCTATGGTGCACTGGGGTCATTTCTTCTTCAGGCAGGAGCACGCACCTGTGGCAGTGCAACACTCCTGACTGGATGAGGCTGGGGAACACTCGTGGCCGGGCGATGCTGGTAATGAGGCGCTGAGAGTGGAGTGGGCAGCCACACGTTTATTGCTCAGCTCCTCTCGCATGCAGGCATGGAGCACTTCCTTGTTGGCTCCACTAGGCTGGGCTCATTAAAAAGGGCCTTTTGTTTTCAAGGGCTCCGGCGCTGGGCGCTTCTGCGAGTCGCTGCCTCCAGGCCTGGGTCCTCTTGAGCTTCCTGCGGTGCCGGTTGTAGCCTGGTTCTCGGAGCTCGCCTCCTGCACTGCTATAGGCCCCAGGATAGTGCCGGGGAGCTTTGGTGGTGTCACGTCACCTGACAGTGTCAGCACGAGCCGGAGAACCCACCTCCCAAATTCTGCTCCCAAACGGAGCACCTCGTACAGTTCACTGCCGGGCCCAAGATTTGTATAGGGCACTGCACACCGTCATTGATGCTCTGACATGGGGCAAGATGTCACTGCACCTTCTCTTCTCCAGGCAAGAGTGCGCACGCATGGTAGTGGGTCCCTTGTAATAGGGCAGTGCTGGTAGTGTGGCGCTGGGAGTGGTGTGGGCAGCCCCATGTCTGTTAATCAGCTCTCTCATGCAGGAACAGTATCCACACTGCTGGCCCTGCCGGATGTGACACCCCTACCCCTCTCACCATTACTGGTGTCTTGGATAGCATATCAGGCGAGGCAAACACTTTTCCAGCAGTCACCCGTTTTTTCCTTTATGTTGTGGAAATGGTCATGGGTGACCCAGCACAGTGTGGAGGGTGGGGGCAAACTCCTCCTCATTTTCCTCGCACCGACGAGGAGTACTTGGTGTTTCACCCAGGGGGCTGCAGGTGAAATGGCCGCCGCTTCCACTCAGAGCACCGCAGCAATGCTCCCGGCAGGAGCACCTTTTTTTCTTCGTTTTTTTTATTTTTATTTTTATTTTTATTGCGACCGGCGGGCCCGGGATTCTTGTGGGGGTCTGGCGGCTGCACCACATGAGGCAGCACCGCCGCCCGCAGGCCGGAGACCCATCCGGCATTAACCCGAGGCGAGAGCAGGCGATCCTGCTGCCCGGCATCCCGGGACCTGGATGAGGGCTGCCGGCGCCGCTCACCCATCGTGTCGGGCCCTTCTTCTCCCTGCGGGAGATCGCCACTGTCGTGGCCTGGGTCTTGCAGGCCCTCCCTCTCCGCAGCACGGCAGGGCTTGGACGTCCCCTCTTCCTCGCGGCGGCGGAAGCCGCCAGGCATTTCCATTTTTCTTTTTTTCTTTTTTGGTTATGTGGTGGCGGGCGCCGCAGCGGTTGGGCTGGCTCCCTCCCCATCAGCAAGCCAGATGCCACCGGGGCAGGATGGCTCCCTCCCTGGCCGCACAAGCACCCTCCTCCCAGAGGGCCGCGGCTAGGGAGGACCCACCTGCGAATTTCTTTTCAGAGGTCTTTCCTTCGCCTCTCTCTGCCCGGGGCCAAGGCAGCACAACCCGTCGGCTCTCGGCGAGATGCCGCCGGGGCTCCGTCGGCAGTTTTTTCCGGTGCGGCATCATGCCGCGGGGTGGGATGTGGGCTGGATCCTCCCCTCTCGGGGCCGCACCAACCTTGTTCTTACAGTGGAAATGCTGCAGGGGTGTGTGCGCCTCACCGCGGGGTGGCCCGGGCCCACATCGCTCACGCTACGGCGGTGAGGCGCAGGCCACACGGGACCTGCAGTGGGGTCGGACGCTCTTCTTTCCCCCCCCACTACCCACTGGCAGTAGGGGCGGGCACGTGGACTTGTAGTCTTCGTCGCCATTGTTGGGCGTCGCCTGCCATGGTCGTCCGGCAGGCGCCCCTAGGTGCTATCTCTGTGAGCACGACACAGGCCCACTATCTGTGGGGGTTGGGGCCTGCCCTGGACATCCAGCAGGGCCCCTGGTGCTTTGGGACATCAGCACCATGCGGTGGGGTCACAGCCTGCCAGGCCCCTGACCGTGCGGACATCGGCTGCTATCCTGGCATGCGGGTCCCACGGCATCAGGGCATGCAGGCCTGTGCCTCCACGGGTAGGCCTGCGGCCTACATCAATAATGAGACACGGACTCAGTCGTTCCTCTTTGGGAGTCTGCAGCCGTTCTGTCTCACGTGCCTGCAGGAGCTCCTTTTATTAGCTTGGACCATGACACAGTCATGGCCCCTCTTAAAGGGACAATACACGTGGGAGGGACACATCCCCTTAAAGGGGCAATGCACACATTGGGAGGGTCACCCATAACACTCATCATAGTTGCTAAGATCCGCATGGACAGTTCTGCAAAATTCTAACACATGTATCACTGATCCTTGTTCATGACTGTATTTTTATTGCTCCAAGTACTGATCTAATACTGCGAAAAGTCGCCATGTTCTTCCAAGCAATAGAGTTAACATAGATATTGCAGTATCCATATCAAGACTTCGCTGGTCCTTCTCCCGAGCAAAACCGAATGCGTAGCTTTATATGTTCTTAAAAGATGGAACATCATTCAGTTCTGAACGTAAATAATCAAATCTGTTTTGTAACGTTTCTGTACAGTCGCTCTGCAAAGAGGACCTCCCCTTCAACCATTCTTCCTTGGTAAGAAATCCCATACTTTCGGCTCCCAGATTCCAGGCTAAAACTAACATAATAACATTTTCAGGTTCAACACCAATGTCTTCTCAAAATGTTTCCATCGCTTCTGGTCCCAAAACATCATCAGACCCAGCGTACTCATAAAACCAGGCTATGCACTTCTTACTTAAAAAATAGTCGTCTCCTATTACTCTGTCCGGGGGTGGCAATCTGTTGTAGCTTGTGATTTTGCAATTCTTTAGATTAACGTCTTCAGAACCAGAGGATTTTCTTTTTTTCTTCACAGGCATATTTTCCCAATATAACGATACATTCTGTATGGCTGCACTGTGAAGACGTTTCGGTCTGACAGGGCTGCACGAGATCCCAGAGGGGAGGTGGCTGCTACTGGGGACACCACTAGCGGCTCCTGGCAGGCGCTGTGTGGCACCGGGGGATATGCATAGGGGCATGCTGGATCCGGGACGCTGGGCAGCCCACCAAGGAGTGGCCGGACAGTAACGTAGCACTACTCGTGGCTCACCAGCGTGGCGGCAGTCAGTAAACAGTGTGCACGGCAGGCCCCCTGCACTGTATTGTCCACCCCGGCTCAGTGCCCACAGACCGGTTCCGGGAAGATGCCCGCTGACTTTGTAATGTCTTGTGTTTCCCTGCCTTGGTACTGCATGAATGCTTGCTTGATAGAATGCCTGGTGGAATGAATGCCTGTGGAATGTTGTGGTGTGAATGCTCCTGGAGATTCTGTGTATGTCAGTTGAAGAGAGCCTGGCCCAAAGTAAGGGGGCTGGTGGATGTTCTCCTCTATGTAACTCATCTTCATCTGTTACCCTGAACATGCATCCTGAACCTAAGTAAAGGTCTTACCTTTAGAGTGGCTTCTGAATCATCTGTCCCAGAGCAGATCTTATCAATGGCGACGAAGAACCTGAAGAACCCATGACCCAGACCTAAGGTGAAGGAAAGAAGAGAGCAGCAGGTAGCGTAAAAGTAAGAAGAGGAAAGCACATAGCAGAGATACAGTGCTGAAACCCAGAGGGAGAGCAGATATCCACCAGACTCCCTCGAGGTCCCCAGGCCCCCAGAGCATAGCAGCAAGGACAAGGGGCAGCAGGGGGCGGGAGTGCTGCTGAAGGAGGAAGCAAGAGGGCCACTGCAGGTGAAATTGGGCTATCCTGCAGTATCAGGACACCTAAGGAGACTGGGACAGCCAAGAGCCCAGCCTAGGGGAGACACAGTTTAATGGCAGCCACTGTCCTGGGAGAGACACAGTCTAAAGGCCGGCACTGGCCTGGGAGAGACCAAGATTGGTGGCGGCTAAAACAGCCTGGGAGTGAGCAACGTGGTGGCTGTTATAGTTTGAGAGTGTGGGGCGGTCCAAAAGACCTGAGAGAGACGTTTGGAGCATATTGTGGGAGATCTTGGGCAAAGAAGTGATCTTCCCACTTGAAAATGTCTGTGTGGGCAGAATTACTGCTGCAAATCAGAACGGAAGGAGCCACTTACCAGCATTTTATTTCCTGGCGGCCAGAGCTTGAGATTGTGGCTGGTACTTGGCGCGTATGGCGGGTTAGGAGCCATTGGGTGTCAGAGCACAATGCCCATGAGGAGCTATGTACGTGTTGGAGGCTGGCGGTTTATGATGATGTTTTGGAACACCCACAAGCGTGCCGACATGTCAGTTGACCCTCAGCGCAGATGACGCAAGGTTCTTTTCTTTTTGCCGGAGCTTTCTTCGATGAGATGTTGCCTGTGCGCCTATTTCTGGACAAGCTTGCAGCGCGGGCATGATCACTCCGGCGTTTATGGGCACCTGGTCATGGGCGCAATTTTAGGGGGGACAGGGGTGTTTGTCCCCCTCCAACTTTCAAGGCAAAGCATTTTGTCCCCATTCGTTTGGCTGGGGCACCTTTTCTTCAGATGTCATGCCCCCCCCAACATTTTCGGCAAAGTTACTCGACTGCACCTGGTACGTTGTGAGGATGCTCATGGATAAGAGTGGACAGAGGGAAAATAAAAGTTTCACATATTTTTCCCTCAAGGTTGCATTGTCTGGGCACCAAAGGTACTGCATTTTGTTCTGAGGGGAAACACCCCCCCTGCCGTGTACATGTGTTTATGTTAGGTGCTGTTGGGGCTTAAAAAAGTTTCAGCGGAGTGCTGTTGGGTTTTCCTTACATTTGGCTGCAGGGAGTGCGACGCTGTGGGTGCTATTACGGTTGGCGCTGAAAGTGAGGAGATACTGTGACGCTCTGCTGTATTTTTAAGAACTGTATTTTAATATGCTCTGTCCAGAATTTCAACACGAGACGTTTTCTGCATTTGAGGAGACTGGCTGACATCTGCTTTAAGAGCACATGCACGGCTCCATCGGTAATTGTTTTAAAGTTTATTGTACCCATTCCTGAATTTGGATGCTGTGTAATGGCAATATTAGATGTCATGCGAGGCCTGTTGTGGGTGTGTGGTCCGGGTGAGTTGTGGTGCAGTGTCCATGTGGGGCTGTGACAGGTGGCTAACTATGAGTTCTGGTTTTGTGGGCCTGATTGGTAAATATAAATGACATGGCCCCTGTTTGTAAACATTGGGTAAGATTTGGAATGGAAGTATTTAATATTGACAGCTAATTTAAATATAAATTATGTTTGTCTAACTAAAATGTTGCATCCACAGGACCATCAATGCTTAAGGAATGGTTTAGCTTAGGGCAATGGAACCTGGGGTTTATAGTCATAATATCGAAAACATAATTTCGAATTACAAAAATGTCGAATTCAAAAATGTCGAAAACACATACATATAATAGAAAGTCATTAATTCGAAAATAAAATGTCGAAAAAAAAATCGAAAAACCAATGTTAAAATAACTATGTAAAATGTCAAAAATACTAACGTTTTTTATGGGGGTGTCCCCCCCAACCCCTCATCCCAAACCCCTACCCCAACCCCCCCCTCCTCCCCATCCCCCCCAACACCCCCCATGGATATACCTTTAATGTTTTTAAAAAAATATTTAATAAAACATTAATTAAATAATTAATTATTAAAAAAAACCATCCCACACCCCTACCCCAACCCCCCCTCCTCCCCATCCCCCCACCCACCATGGATATACCTTTAATTATTTTAAAAAAATTATGTTTAATAAACTATTATTAATTAATTATTTATTTAAACATTAATTCGAAAAAAAATCGAAAAAAATTCGACATTTTTGTAATTCGACATTTTTATTTTCGAATAAATATTTTCAACATTTTGACTTTCGAAAATATTGTATTCGAAAATATGACTGGACACCGGAACCTGGACTAGTTTTTTTTTCTGCTTGCCATCCCTTCAATGTTAGATTGCAAATAATGTTTTGTGTGTTGACGCTTTGAGTGTGATGTGTGTTGTGTGTAACCCAGCCTGCTGAATTAGCAACATACTGGTTTGAGGTTGTGATGGCCCAGCCCAACGTTTATGTGTTATTGCAGTGTTGTGTCCGCTGAAGAGCCTGACCTTGCCATGTGTGTGTGGGTTGGTGGTGCAGTGTCTGCTAGAGATCGTGACCCGGCCACGGGCTGTCCGGGGTGTTGGACACCCGCACTTGGAGGGGATTTCCTGGCCGTGCTTCTGGGGAGCTGGACACCGTATCTTAGGGGGTGGTCCTCTCCATCATTCTGTGCACTGGCGTGGGTGCTCGTGCCCTGTACTTAGTTCTTTTGTTTGGGTGTAGTAGTACCTGAAGGGTGCGCTCTGCTGTAGTTCACCTTAGTGGTTGGCGGTAAGATGATTGTGGGTCCTGGTTTGAGGTTTAAGGTAGGTGGGAGCGTGGCTCTGTGTTCTTCAGAATGGAGTGAGTGGGAATTGGTTTGGAGTTTGGAGTTGGAGGCTGTGGCCAGAGTGTTTAGAGTTGTTGGTTATGCTTTGGTCGCATTACCTCATGGTGTTTCCCCTATGCTTTTTTCCGTACCTTGGTTTCTGTTGAGGAGGGAGATGTGTTATGCCTTGTGTTTCCCTTCCTTGGTCCTGCATGAATGCTTGTTTGTTAGATTGCCTGGTGGAATGAATACCTGTGAAATGTTGTGGAGTGAATGCCCCTGTAGATTCTGTCTATGTCAGTTGAAGAGAGCCTGGCACAGAGTAAGGGAGCTGGTGGATGTTCTCCTTCTATGTAACTTACCTGTACCTGTTATCCTGAGCCTGCACATTGAACCTAAGTAAAGGTCTTACTTTCAGAGTGGCTCCTGACTCATATGTCCCAGAGCAGATCTTATCAACCTTCCATTTCTCCTCTGTTTTCTCTCTCTCCCCTGCTGACCTACCGGTCTGCTGCGCTGACTGGTGGTTTGTCTACCCTCAGAGTTTCACTGGGTACCAGGCTCCTCCAGGGCCAGTTCCCCTTGCACTACCTACCACGTACTTCGGGGCTGAAACTGTACCCTACAATCATCTGCCTCCTTGCACATATCCAGAGCCACGCTGCCCTGTCTGCACTTACTCAAAGCAATGGTGCCCTGATTGCACCTCCCTTTCCTTCTCCCTGGCAATTGCCCCATCTCCCCCCCCCCTGCACTTTGTGCTATCCCACTTGCACGATCTGAATGACACAAGGCCTAGTAAGATCGTTTGTTTTGTCCTCTCTCTGTCTTCCCTCCCTTGTCGCGCCTAGAAACACTTGCGCACAGGCAGGAGGAGATTAGGTTTGTGTAGGAGTAGGAGGATTTGGCATAGTCCAGTGCAGAGGTTAGGGCAGCAAGGGAGTTTGTGTAGGCTAGCAGTAAGGTAGGTGTCAGTAATTGGCACCAGCTTTGTAGGCCATGGCACATGTTTGTTTTGAGGGTCTGAATTTCAAAAGTGATTGATGCAAGGCTGAGGATGGGGACAGTAAGGTATGAAGGTGCAAGAAGTATAGTGTTGGTCAAATGGAGTCATATGTGCATAGTGAAAATCAGAGAAAGCATGGTCAATGGAAGAGACATGAATAGGGAAGGAGACTGGAGAGGGGTCCTCACATCAGCAAGGTAAGGGACAATAGAGCCCTGCCTGAATTTCCTCTTATTCATTGAAGAGGGGTGATGAGGAGTAGATGGTGGAGGGACAGAGATGTTAAAGTGAAAAATGTGTGATAGGAGGGAGAGGAGTAAATGGAAATGTCAGAGAGGTGTGAATTAGAGATAAAGACAAGGTAAATTACTCTATCTAGCTAAATCCAAACTGAACAAGGGAGGCAACATGGACATTGAATAACGAGATACTCCTGCCACAGATCAGAGCTAGGAAACAGAATCTGAATCAAAATAAAGGCTGACCTGGCAGGACACGGGTGAGAAATGGCACACCTGAACATTTCTGATTTATAGATCCAGGTAAAAGGCAGTCTGGCATCCATTACTGTCCCGAAACCACAGTAGTGATGGCCACCACTACTGAGGAAATCAGTCACAGATCATCTATGGGCTATAGAAGGAGACTGAAGAAGATAACAGCCACATACTGTTAGAGTAGAATAGGCGATTCAGCTAGCAAGCCACACTTGCCTGAGAACCAACTATTAGTCATTGATGAAGTTCACCTCTAATTCAGAACCATTCATCAATCCATTGTGGGTATTAACATGAGCTCAAAAACATGCTTTTTGCTCCTTTAGAAACGTGTCTTTATGTAAAAAGGCAATCCAAAACATAACTCCAGAGAGAAATCCACACTGAAACAACTGAAGCGCAGACTCGCCTGCCATTTTGAAACTGACAGAGCACACCATGTCACGTCACTATCTAAACAGTGCCAGACTATAACAGACAGCTGATCTTGAAGATGTTGAGATACATGTCAGCCTATTTAAAAGGGCAGTTTGAGACTGCTCCACCATACTATTACCACACCATTCACATGCAAAACTCCTCCATCAGATGATAAGAAGGTTTGTCAGGGTCTGGCACCCAGGTGGAATTTGCTAAGTTATGTATGCAACCTATAGCATTCAGCACATCTCAGTCACAACCATGGCTAATTGTTTTTATGACACATCCGGTTGAGTTGCCCACCTCAAAAGTAGTCACCTGGAAAACATGAAACTTCCATCACGATCAGAATGAAATATCAATGGATGCTTTTAAAAATGATTTATTTTGTTATTTTCTCAGGGTGGTCCTTTGGGGATAACTGAACAGTAATAAAGGAATGCTTCCATTTCGTGTGAAGATGTCTAGTTTATGCTAAAATTAGAAACTAATCGTATACATGAAATGATTACCCAAATTTAAAAGTCCATTTATTTTTCAAAATCTCTTAAATATTATAAATCTAGCCTTGACGTCTCTCATTAAACCGGCCCTACAATACCCTGTTGCTGTTATGGATTTCAACATAATACAAAACACTTTGCTGATGAATCCCTCTTTAAATACCCATAAGATCACACGCATTTAAAGTGATATATTCCTACAGCATTCATCAAATTACTGCATACATTCTTATTCATTTATTCATGTCCAGGCGGTTTGCATTACATAGGCAAGACAAACCGGAAATGTAAGAGTTGCATGATTGAACATAGGAACTGTATCAAGGCCAAGGTTTTACAAGCACCCATGGTAAAACACTTTATTGAGAAGGGCCATACGCATGAAGATTTAAGATGGGTGATTCTAAAACGGGTAAATGGGACCAACAAAGAAATTACAAACCAAAAATTAGTCACCCTGGAACAAAAACTTATTTTCAAAACCCATAGCCATAGGCTTGGTTTGTATGAAGATGTTCGAGTAGCACAATGTTAGAAGGATTTAGTGTCATGGGCCCGTATTTCTTTCCCTTGCCCCCCTCCCCACTTTCTCTGTTTTTGAACTCAGCATACAGCTCCTATGTTACTAATCATTTGAGTCAACCACTGACATTTGTTTTTTTTGTGCATTGGCTGTTTCTCCCCTTTTTCCCTTTATTTGATCAATGTAACTCCATATAGGAAGTGTACTTTATGTCAGTCTTCTCTCTTGTTTTGAAATGGGCACATATATAACGAGTTACTTGATATTACTTTGACATGGTATTTTTCATCTTGCCTGCCTTGCAGTAAAGTGATGCACCTGCTGTGAAAATTGTGAGTGCCCCCTGTCTGTGCAGTGTTAAAACATTAGTAATGGGCAAGAATTACGAAAATCACAAAAGCATGTAATATGAATGAATGTTGTTTCAAATTGTACACTTTGTTACCAAACATTGCAATGGGTATGTATACCGGTTTCCTAGGCACATTCTAGTACCCAGTGAAGTGGTTTTTTGTGCGTTATGTAACGCCTGGGTGATCTTTAACATGATTGTTGGGAAAGTTTCACAAGCGCCTCGATGTACGGTGTCTGCTCTCTTTTGTTTTCACCTTTTTCATCTTCTTCTTCTTCTTAATTATCAGATGCGTGGGCGGACCCACGCAGGCGCTTCCCCATCCTAAAGGATGATGCGCACCAGACCCACCAATCAGTACTTAGCTCCCATAAACTCACAACTCCTCCCACCGCCCAGTCTGCCTCACAAAATCCAACATCACGCTGTTCCTTCTCCTGCCTCTCACCCCATCACCTCCCAGCAAAGCCTTCCCACTCAGCTCAGCCACACCCAGCGCAGACAACCGAACCCTCATCAATTCTCTCTCCTCAACATATCTCTCACACCTAAGCAGAAAATGTCCCACAGTCTCAGGCACCCCACACAACGCACAATCTCTCGACTCACGTTTCCCTACTCGAAAGAGACAGTCATTCAGCCCCACATGTCCTATCCTCAACCGATTCAGCATCACCTCCTCCTCCCCCCTCCTCCATTCCAGGCTCCCCGCATCCACCTTCACCGACACTTTCTCACGAACACTGAACATCCGCCTTCCCTTCACCCCACTCACCCACCTCTCCTGCCACTCTTCCATGACCCGTCTCACCACCACAGCATTTACCTCATCCACACTCAAAGGCAGCCTCACATAAATCGCTCCCTTTCTCATACCCTCACCCGCCGCCCGATCCACCAACTCATTACCCAAAATGCCACTGTGACTGGGAACCCACACCAACTCCAAATCCATTCCCCCACGCACACACCGATCAATCTTCCTCCTGATGTCCATAATCACATCCTTCCTATCACCATCCCCTGCCACAATCGCCTGCAACCCACTCAATGAATCTGAAAACATCACCACCTTCTCTAACCCCAACTCACACCCTATCAATCGCCAATGCAATCGCCACCAACTCAGCCGTACAAATCGACACATCATTCGTCAATCGTCACACTTTATACTCCCCATTGCTTTCCAGATAATACGCCACACCCACTCTCCCAGACACAGGATCCTTCGAACCATCCATGAACACCTTGCTTCCTTCCTTTCCTGCCACATACGCCTGACCCAAAGCTTTGATCTCACCTGCAATCCTCTCTTCTTCGACACCACATTCGCCAACTCCAAACACACCTTTGGAGACCCCATCATCCACCTCGGCCATCTCTCCAAATCTGTACCCGTCACAGTCATCAAATGGCCCACACCCCACTGCACCCCTTTCTCCCACACGTGAAACCCAAAAGCGCCCCCCTTCCTCCTCCACCGGTCCCTATAATAGTCAAACCTCCAATTATAATTCAAACATTCACGCACCGGATGAGCCACACTCTTCGACTGCTTTTCACCCAGCATCTCATATTCAATTCATCCCTCCTAAACCCCAACGGCATCTCTCCCACAAGCACCTGAACCGCATTCACTGGAGAGGACCTCATCACACCCGAACACACCCTCAATGCCCTCGCCTGTACCCTATCCAACCGCAACTTCTGACTCGCCGTGAAACCCACTGACACCTGGCATCCAAAATCCATCACACTCAAAATCAACCCCTTATACAACATTCGTAGACACTTCTGCTGCGCACCCCACTCTTTCCCAGTCACCGCCTGCAACAAATTCAATCTACGTTTACACTTATCCACCATGCCATTCACCTGCAAATTCCAATTTAATTTCCAATCCAAAATCACCCCCAAGTACCGAAACTCTTCCACGCTTTTCACCCTCTCACCTTTCAAAACCAAGTCCAACCCTTGCTGCACTCTTTTCCTTGAGAAAACCATACTCACACTTTTATCTACAGACACCGAAAAGCCCCATTTCCCACACCACTCCTCCATACGCACTATCGCAGCTTGCAGCCGACTCTGCACCAACAACAAACTCCTCCCTCTTACCCATTCCACACCATCATCTGCGAAGAAATCCACCTGACACCCGAAACCCGCCAAAGCTCGAATCAACCCATCCACCATCACATTAAACAACATCGCACTAATCACACTCCCCTGCGGCCTCCCATTCTCCATCTTCCAAACCTCAGACAACACCCCCTCACTCTCACCTGAAAGGTCCTGTCAGCCAAAAAAAACGCCTTAATCCACCGAAACATCCTCCCCTTCACACCCATCTCCAACAATCTCACCAGCAACCCATTCTTCCACACCATATCATACGCCTTCTCCAAATCCAAAAAGAACGCCCCCACCATCTCCCCATCACACAATGCCTCCTCCACCCCAGTCACCAACCTCACTTACGGATCTGCCACCGACCGATTCTTCCTGAACCCACTCTGAAAATTACTCAAACACCTATTTGACTCCAAATAAAACCCCAAACGCTCAACTACCATCTGTTTCATAACCTTACACATCACAAAAGTCAGCGCAATCGGCCTATAGAACTTACACTCTTTCGGGACCTTGCCATTCTTCAAAATCGCTACCACAATCGCTCTCTTCCATGACCTCGGTAAAACTCCACTCTTCCAGATCTCATTGAACAATGCTAACACCTCCAACTTACATTCCACTGACAACTTCTCCAAAAATACATACATGATCCCATCCACCCCTGGGCTAGACCACTTCCCTTTCCGAATCACCCCATTCAACTCTACCATAGAAAACGGAACCTCATACTGCTCTTCCCAAGGCCCAACATTCGCCAACAACTCCCGCTTCTCCTCCTCTACCACTCCCATACTTAGTCTCACCGCCTCTGGAAGTTCTCTGAACTGTGCACTCCCGCAAAATGCTCCCCCAACAAATTCGCCTTTTCCCTATCTTCACTGACCACCTCCACCCCTTTCAACAACACAGACATACCACCCTGAGGCCTCATCAACCCAGCCATCTGCTTGAACTGCTTCCAAACCTCACCCACACCAGAATTACTCCCCAGAGACCCACAATAGCCCCTCCAATATCTTTCCCTAGTCACCCTCTGCACCACCGCCTTCGCCTTCTTATATGCTAACAAATCCTCCAACCTTCCCGTTCTCACCGCCCTGGCCCTCGCCTTCTTACGCGCTGCCACAGCCCGTGAACATTCCACCGACCACCAAGGAACCTCCACCTTCCCACCCTTCCCCTTCTCAACCTCCGGAACTGCTGCCACCGACGCCGCTCTCATTCCCTGCACCAAATGCTCATTCCATTCATCCACCCCCCCCATCTCTATCTCGAGGAATAATCAATTCCTGACATAGGCCCTCATTACGACCCTGGCGGAAAGGGGTTTACGCCAGCGTAATGCATGGCGTACCTTTCCGCCTTACTACGAGTTCCCGTAGCGCCATGGTGCTTTTTTCGCCTGGTTTTTCCGGGCGGAAAAATCCATGGCGCTACGGGACTCGTCGTTAATTACGCCACCGTAATTTACGGTGGCGTAATTAACACCTTCCCCACTCCCATTATACCCTATGGGGCAAAAATGGGAATGGGGAAGGGTAAATGGGGATTGGGGACTTACTGCCCCGCCAAGGTCGGAATGGGGCGGTAAGTCTGCCAACCCCCATGGCGGAGTTGGCAGCTTTGCGCCATGGACCATGGTGCAAATTGCACCATGGTCCTCCGCCAGGGTCGTAATGAGGGCCATAATCTTTTATACAACTCCCAATCAGCCTTCCTAAAATTCAAACGACTTCCAAGCATCCGAGATCTGACCCCTACCTCACCCCTCACGGTCACCAAAATGCCAGAATGATCAATCCCCACATCCCCATCCTCACGCACCGTCCAGTCACATTCACCCGCAATCGCAGCAGACACCCAGGTCAGATCTAAACACGACAACTTCCCAGTCCTCAAGTCCAACCGCGTGCCCGAACCTTTTTCATCTGTTTGTACGCTTCGGTAGTCCCCTTTCTGTGTCTATGGACATGAAAGTCTTGTCAGCACTGTGGGTCAAAGGAACCCGGTGTATGGTGAACCTGTGTCATCCGTCCATGATGAATAATGCCTTTGGACAACACGGCAGTCCTATTTCTGTGTCTATCTAGCTGGTAGATCCAACAGCATTGTCGGTAAAAGCAACAAGACCTATGGTAAACTAGAAACCTTTTTAATTTGAACAATGTTGCTTGGTGCGCTGCATGGCGTGATGAAAACTAATGGACTATGCGTTTTTTGGAAACACACGGAACTGTTTTATCGTGCCGGTAGGTCTACATAGGAAATTTGAAACTGTTTGAGCCCGTAAATGTCTGGCCTGGTTGGCTGTAAAATGTTTGTTATACATGATGCACAGATGCAATTTTGAAACTAATTGAGTCCGCTCATGTTATAGTTTGGCGTTGTGGCCATAAGATATGTGCCAAAACACGGGTGGTGCTCTTTAGGCTGCACTAGTGCCACATGAGAATAGTGTTCTTCATTTAGGAGTGCACGTTTGTTGGTGTTTGGGGAAACTTGGTTTTCGTACTATCATAGCATTTTATATCTGTTTTATAGATTGAAATTGGAAAGAAATAAAGAATACAGCACTTCCGCTCAAATTGGAAAGATTTTGGATATATGCCAAGGAATACCTGGTACTTGAAATATACCCGGTGAGGTATACATTATGAGGTATTTGTAGTGTTATCTATGGGCTGGTGTTTAAGAGACTAGTTTTCTGGCCTTTGAAACATTAGTGTGTGATACAGTGTGTTTTGTCTGTTTTCTTTTCCTACACAGTGTGTTTCCCTGATACCCATTTAAAGGGGAGAACAAAAAGCTGGCTGAAATATGGCCAGTCGTGATGCTTTATATGTTTCCAATGGAACCTTGGAATACATTGAGTTCAAGGTATTTTTCAGCAGACTTTATGGTGCTACGATGTTCCTGATTTTGTGAAAGATGCCAGTTTCTCAATTATGCTCTTCAGATATAATATCCATTAACCCAAAATCAAATAAAGAACGGATAGAGAGTGGAAGCTATAGACCACTCTCTCTATTAAAGGTTAATGCCAATCTATGTGCTCAAGTACTTGTAATCAGATTACATGCATTTATAAAAGAGGTGGTCCACTTGGACCAGAGAAGCTTTATTCTTGGTGAGCAAATATCTGCTCTAAATCATATTATGGTAGGCTATATAGGTTTAGCTATAATAAGCTGGCACCCTTGTCAGTATTAGCTGCTGACGAAAAGGCATTTGCCATGGTATCATGGCCCTTATTGTGGATTTGTTCAAAGGTTACAGGATTTATTGTGCATTAACTAGAAGGGCTTGCACACTATATAAGACTTTAACAATTCACCTGACACTTATAACACAGGACTGACACGGTAGGAGAGCCTCTTGTTTCCCTTTTTTATTTAATCTTTGTATAGAACCACTGGCACAGGCTAAACATATGTAACCTAATACAAAAACCTGCTGCTATTGGGACTGGGAGATTACATTAGTAATGAATGCTAATGATCTGGGGCTAGAGGCCCTCTACTATCTAAGCCTCCTAATTATATTAACTCAGCTGTTGAAAATGATAATCATTATGGAACAATTCGCACCAGGCTTACACTGGCTGATAAATTGCAAGATATCTTAAAGGTCTGTTCTGAGTTTGATAAATTACATAAGCTAAATTAAATATTCATAAACAGAGAAAACAACAACCCTTTAAGCAAATTATGTTCCATACCTTAACTATTAAATACAAAATGTATTTGGTTATGAAATTGCTTCTTCCCAAGCAGTTTTTTCTTTTGACAACATCACATTTTATGTGCCTTAGGATTTTGTCTCCCAGGTAGAATCCATTGTTGATGGCTTTATTTGGGGGTAGAATATGTTGGCAGAAGCTTGCTAAATGTTTCAGAAAGGGCATGGTAGGGGTTTTTAGCTTCAAGCTGCACTATTTGCTTATCCACCTTAACAGAAGTTGTGATCTATTGACAGAACCAAATGATGATCCTGTATTGAATCTTATGCATTATTCTATGGTTGAAAACAACAACAGTAGGGTTCTTGCTCTGGTGCTTGGTCACATGAAATTCTACAAGGGGTCACTTTGCTATGACTGCAGAGGTATCCATTTTTTTCTAGGACTAGCTGTTGTCAGTCCTCCGTTCTAACTATTGGGCTCCCCATTCTTTGAGGCAGGGTTTACAAACTCACATTTTTATCCAATTAAAGATTTTTCCTTAGAGTGGTCTACTGGCTAATGCAACTCTTCTACTGTGGGGTTGAAGCAGTGTGGCAAGTATACATTTAATCCATTTAAATCTGTTCAGCTGAACAGGTTTTTTCAATGAAATGTTATCTCCATTTTTTAAGAACGGACACTTAACTGACACTGGAAAACAACCAGCTTTGGAAGAACTTTTTTAAAAATTATTATTCACCAGCAGAAGGAAATCTGCAAAAAGCACTGATGGCTCATGGCTTTGAGATTGATCATCTGGAAGCCCTGGATTTAAAGTTATCAGGAAAAAATAGGACTCAAGTTGCAGTGGACTTGATTTAAGAAAGCATTTACTTGGCAAACAAAAACACTTTATCCAGCAAACCTAAATAAATTAAACATTTCTTTATAGTCCTATATTTCTCTTACACATCTGATGAAGATGATGATAGATGCCAATAAAGAAAAATCAGATGGCAACCACATGCTAATAAGTTGTCTGAACTTGTTACAGGCTATCGCAAACTATGAGTATAATTAGAAAATAGCTGCCATATTCCATCAAGGTGAGTCCTTCTTTGATTGTTTTTAGATTATATGTAGATGACAATTGTATATACTATCTGACTTCTCAAGCCGGATTGTTAGCAGAATCTCTGAATGGTGTGCCTTGGCTGTCAAGAAAGACTTGGAAGAAAAGAATGGAAAGTTGTTATCAGGCCAACATTCTGGTAATTGTTCATTGTTCCAAATTTGATGTTTCTATTTTGCATTCACTTATGGCTACCTGTACCCTAAGGTTGAATTTATAATACTACCATAAAAATAGAATCACTGTCGGACAAAGGTTGCTAGTGACTCTGCAGTGACTCTTAATAGGGAAGTAGGGATATTGGGCCAGGAGTGGTTGAAATAACTATTTTGTGTATGTACATCTCCTTCTGTATTTTATCAGATTAGACTGCACTTCCTTGAGCTCCAGATGCAAATTGAACTTATGCGAGCACCACATAGGTATCTGTTAATGTAGAGGAGCAGGTGGACATGTTATCCCTAGCTCCTGCAACCCTCACCTCTGTCATACTGGAACAGTAGGAGAAGAGCCCTATGTGGGACACCAAGTATCAACCAAATACTGCATCGACTGTATGAGGGATGATATGCCCTCAGACAACAGTATCAAATGTACCCTCGCACTGAATGGTGAAAGGATGGCTGCACACACCACTGGATATCATAGAGCTATAAGTGAAATCTGACAAGAGCAGAGTGACATCATAGAGGAAAGATACTGAGATTTACTGAAACGATATGCAAATACTCAAAGAATAAATATTTTTCTTTAATAACAAGAGAAGCATGTAATTGAACTGAAATAAATGTATATGCAAAGAAGATAAAGTAACCTGATGATTAATAAATGTATATATGCAGAAACGCAAGGTAGATGAGACATATAGAATTTTGCTGCAGATGAAAATATAACATGGCTAGAGCAACCATGATGGAAAGAAGGACGTCAGACTCGTATTAAAATCATTCAAGCTACCTTAGAAACAGACCAGGACTGCAGAGTCAGGAGACGCTGGATAAACAGCTTTGTGTGAGGAATAAAGATGAGTCTATTTGCCTGGGATAACGGATAGTACTTCAAGGAATAATTGCAAGGCACAAAGGGAGTCAAAAGGATAAGTCATGTACTAAGACATATTTATCTTAGATTACGCGAAGGAGAAAACAAGTATTAGACAATTAAAGGAAACCCATGTAAGATGGAGTGAGCAAGTCTCTAGAGGCCAAGAAGGGTAATAGCACCCAATTCAAATGAATCAAACAGCAGTAAATAGAAGGTCGAGATGTACAAATGTGTGGTCTCCTCACACGTGAATCAGAAATTGAAAACAAGGGCTATTCATTAAGCCCAAACAAAGATAATAACTTCAAAGGAGAAGCCTTGGCTTGGGGTCTGACCGATGAGAGAGGATGGGCTAATTGGGAAAGTGGGGAGTAGTCTGACATTGCTTGCGACACCTGATTTTCGTTTTACTTACGTGCTTCTAACGAGCCGAAAGTACAAGGGTGAGAAAGCATGCTCAAAAGAGGGTCAGAAAAGGCCAAATTACCCGCTTACTGGTATTTGTCCAAAAAAGAGACCACATAGAGTGCGGTATGCTGAATGCAAGGTAACCAGTTTATTGCAATATACTGGGGGAAAAAAATCAAGATTGAAAGCCAAACTCTCACTTCAGAATTCTCCAATCTTTGTACATACAACAGGAGTTTATGTAGTACAAAAGGGTCACTGTGATGTCACAATTATGGAAACCTATTACTCCTCCTCATTGGCTTCCTTTACTAAGCTACAGCTACATATGGGGCCTCATTACGACCCAGGCGCTAATGGGTTAACGGCGCCGTAAAAGGCTGCAGCGCCGTTAACCTATTAGCGCCTAATTATGAGGTCCCTTTGCGGGACCCGACCTTAACGGCTGGTGTAGACCAGCCGTTAAAGTAGGGACCCACAAAGGGACCTTGGTGCTAATTACGGTGCCGCAATTTGCGGCACCATACTTAGCGCCTTCACCATTCCCATTGAGCCCTATGGGGCAAAAATGGGAATGGGGAAGGGCCATGGAGGAAGGGGGAATTACTGCCCGCCAACTTTGGAATGGGGTGGTAATTCCCCCTTTCTCCATGGCGGAGTCAGTAATTTACCGGCATGGACCATGGTGCTAATAGCTCCATGGTCTTCCGCCAGGGTCGTAATGAGGCCCATGGAATGTATATGTGTGCACCTAGGGATTGGACGCTCGTTATCTAAGACCCCACCCATTGACCTTCCCTTAAGAAAGTGCTACCTCATCATATCTGGAAATTAATTGGTAGGCCCTGAATTACTTCTGCAGTGAAAAAAGACATGTGCTAATAGGTTATAATGCGTTCACACTATCCATCAACTGGCTGCATGCTGACATATTTATGAGAGAGCGAGATTCAAGTGTGTCGCCTTATTTTAATTAAATCAAATAGTCCATGTTTTACCTCCCATGCCATCAGTGCCGAGGCTCAAGGCCTGTTATCGCCATCCTATTGTTGACAGGTTTATGAATCGTTATTTTGGGAATCATCCTGCTAAGATTTCTTCTTGGCATTTTAGTTGTTCTTTCTTTAGCTGCTTCTTATGTCTTCCCTTCACGTCTAGAAGGGTGCAGAATACATAAATCTGTCACCTCCTTCTGATTTCCTGGGATTTTATAAACTTTAAACGGTTTGCTGTGTCTTTGCAACGTGATTTATCTGACAGCTGACCGAACACAATAATAACTCATTCCGCCATGTACACTTCCTGCAACAGCTTGGCCTTGACATTCCTTTGGCTAGTCACCATCAGGCTGGCTACAGCATTTTCCTTGATTTGTTCAAGCGTGTTCAACTGAGCTTTTCTTTAAGTTGCAAGGTTGAATTCTCCGCTGGTGCAATTTTTAAAATGGCGTTTTGTCATGTTATGTTTCTTCTGCAACACAGATTAGCTCTCCATTTATTTGCTACGTACTGGCCTGGTGCATGCCTGGCACATCTCAGTTCTACATATAGGTACGCTGCAACCTCATCCCTACCTATAGAAATACTGCCCTACTAGAGTTGTGAGTCCCTGGGCCTCATTACGAGTCCAGCGGTAACCGCGGCGGTAAAACCACCTGGTTACCGCCAGACTCGTTCCAGCAGTAAAACTGCCATTCCGCCTCCGTGACTCCCAGAAATACCAGGGCATTACGACCCTGGTGTCCTGGGAATCCCGGAGACAGAATGGTGTAAATCCCCATTCCCATTGAGTCTCACAGGACTCAATGGGAATGGGGAAGTGGAAACACCTGCACCATCTCGTGATGGTGCTGGTGTTTTCACGTCTGCCTACAGGCGGGAGGTGTTCAACCCGCCAGGTCAGACCTGGCGGGAAGATCCCCTCCCGCCTGCAGGACTCGGGATCGGGCGGTCCGGAATTAACAGTGGCGGCGGGTTTACCGCCACTGTTAATTCCAGACCGCTGACCTGTAATGAGGCCCCCTGTCTTGGTACACGCTTTCCTGAAACCTAGTCTATTCTATTTAAAAGGACACACTAATTGTGCAAGCTAATGCCTCCTCTGTCCCTATTTGTGTAGCAAAACGAACTATTGTTTGTGCCAGCTGCATTTCCAGGAGGATTTAAAGTGCAGTTTCAAATGTATTCTTTCTGATTTTATAATCCCGTGTTTTCTGGGGAAGGCAAGGGGCACCTACTTTCTAGCCAAAAACTGCCCCACTAAAATGCTAACAAATCAGAGGATCTATGTAGCAACATGCTATACAATGTTGCAAAGACCAACCCGCTCCCATTTTTCTGCTATAATCAGTATTATATGTATTAGGAGGTGATTTGAGGCATGCCCACCAGATAAGGGGCAGCCAATGAAGTTATTAACACATATATACTACAGCTACATATGTTCCCTTAACCAATCCCTCCCTTCAAAAGGTTTTAGTTTGCCACATAGGATGACATCATAGCTGATGCATTTCAAGGTATACAAACTTTGTATAATCACATTTGGGTGTGAGTGTGTGAATTACTGCCTGTTATTCGCCAGATTGCTACTTGGTCCAGATCAAAAATGTGCTCTACCCATTTGAGCTTATTGATGATTGTGCAGATTTCAAGGCTCCAGTCAAATCACTAAAAAAAATAACTCTTTGACTCAATGTTCCTTGTGTATTCCTTTGATGAGTCTTTTATTATTGCATGGGTGAACACTGCTTCCAAACCCACCAGGGAACCGGGTTCAAACCATGTGGTCTACAAATGACAAGTGAACAGAGAGTTATGATTATGAACTACTTTTTGGAACTTCGATTTCAAGTTCATCCAATAAGGGCAATATCAGTAAATCTAAGAGCGAACTAGAAATGTAATGAATCCCAAGTTGATTGGTTTCCCTAAAGAGGAACTTGTATAGTCGAAACACGTGTTGGCTGTTTCACCCATGCAATAATAAAAGACCATTCAAAGGAATAAACAAGGGAAATAAAATCAAAGAAGCCATCTGGCTTGCAATATGCTCAATCATCAATAAACTCAAATTGATAGAGTGCATTTTTGATCGGGACCACTCCCATCCTGGTTGCTCTTCCTCTTCCTCTAAAACTCAGAGATACCGTCTCAACTGCTACCCTTATGTCACAGCATTTTGCTGCATTCCATGATCAGCTAAATGTGCAAATCTGACAGGTGTCTATTCGACCTTGTACTTTCTTTGAGTGCCCCAATAGAAACACTCCTGAAGGGTGAGAACATTTATTTTCCATCCAGTTCCTCTTTTCTATTTCAAGTGATAACTCCTTTAATGCTTAACTACTAGTATGCCCAGCAAGTAAGGACTGGAAGCTGGCTGACATTAGTACATCTCCAGCATTCCATCTTTGGTGTGTGGTGAGAGCTTATCTATATGTGGCTGTTGGGCATGTCGCTGATGGGCATTCTGCCTACGGTAGTGTAATTGAGTTTGTGCAGTAGTTCAATTATGACAATTGATCAGCTCCACATCTCTCACTGCTTGCATCCGTGAATCTGCCCTCAGGAAAAGGCCATGCACATATGCCTCTTGCCGGGTGATCTTCACTGCCTTTCTTCTCTTCTCTTGCTCTCACTGTGGTTACTCGCTTTCACCTGTTTTTACTCTGCAAATTCTTGGTTCTGTGTCTTCTGACAATTGGCTTGGCATTCCCATATTACATACCTGCGATTTGAGCGGGTGCCTAAAAATCTTTATCTGACAATACTGGCTTCCACATTTCAAGGGAATCCCAAGCACATTTAGGGGCCATTGCAAAACCATACTTCCAGTAATTCAACAGTTTCTTCCATGGTACTAGAAACTACCATCACTGGAAAATGTTTTCTGCCACACGTTTTCATGCCTCTCTTTCTATATCAGCGTTCCACCTGATCCACTGATTACCATTTCACAGGCACCCCTACTTATACTGCAATGTTTCCTCTACTGTCACACCGCGTGCGCACGCGCGTGCGCCTCTTGCCTGCTACGGGGATCCGGGTCCTCGGCCACGGCAGTCTCCTTCATGGAGACTCTATCCGCGTTGGCGTCTTTCCTCATGACGTCCCGCGGTCCGGGTCAGCTCCATGGGCGCAGCCATCTTGCATGTTCTGCGCATGCGCGGATCGTCAGTATCCGACGTTTCGCGCATGCGCAGTAACAAGGACATGCGTCCCAGGCCTCGCTTTGGCCCCAGACTTTAAAAGAGCTCCGCATACACGGAAACAACGCGTCTCAACGCGGTTGTCCCGTGTATGCGCTGCTGGAGTCCTGCTTGCCTGTGCCTCCAGTCTCTTCAGCCCTTTTGCTCTGCCTTGCCTTGTTTTGCCCTGTCTTGCCTCTGCCACTCTTGCCTGCTCCTTGGTGGTTCCTGCCCTTGGTCCCCAGTCCTGCGTTGTCCTTACCATTCTCCTGGTTCAGGGGTCAGGGGAGGTCCTGTCTGGGTTCCCTGCCTAGCTTCCTTTCCTGAATTGATTCCCGTTCTGAGGGAGACCCCTGCCTGTCCTCCCTATCCTTGCTGGCCTGTCCTTCCCTCCTTTTACCAGTCTTGTGCCCTGCCGGTACCTGTGCCTTTTCTGCCATCCTGGAAGTTCTGAAGAACAGTTTGTCTATCTACTGGTGTTACAAAGGACTTCGCTTAGCCTTCTCTGTCAGTGGAAACACTTTCCCGACGTCACGTTAATACAGAGAAGTGCCACCCGTGGCGTTGGGAGTTGGTTCAGTGCCGTCCTGTCATTTACTGTCAGGAGGGTGTTGGGTCGATTTCCTGTGTTACTGTTTCATCGGCATTGACTGGCAACCTCAACTCCACGGTCTCCAGGAAGAAAAGGTAACTAGTGATCTCGTGACGCCTCGTATAACAGATTGAAATGCATTTCCTCCAGCCTCGACATGGATGTCATGCAGGAACTATGTGAAAAAATGCGTGCCATGCGCCTCGAGATGACTACTCTTCGCCAGGAGAACGACACCCTTCGACAAGCGATGGGTCGGGGTTTGGGCAGACCCTCACAGCCTGTCCCACCGCCTGAAAATACCATGGCTTACACAACTCCCATGAAGTTTGATGGTGACCCGCGTCGAGTGGCAGAGTTCTGTACCCACTGTCGGATCCATTTCCAGTTCAGGTCAAGTCATTTCAGTCAAGACAAGGCTGAGACCGGGTACATTCTAGGAAATTTGACCGGCAACGCGCTTGCTTGGGCCGCTCCTCTGGTCTCTACTAACAGTCCCCTGTTAAGTGATTTTGCTGCTTTTGAGAAAGCCTTTTTGGATGTCTTTAATCCTCCTAACTTGGCAGCCATGGCCCAGAACCAACTAATGGAGATCAAACAGGGATCGGGTGATATCATTCACTACATTAGTCGGTTTCGACAACTGGCAACCGACTCTCAATGGCCCGAAATTACTCAGAAGACATTATTTCGTCGGGGTCTGCGAGAAGAATACAAGGACGAATTGCTGCACATCCCAGAGCCGGAAACATTACCCGCATTGGTGGATCAAGTCCTACGCATTGACCACAGGTTAGCTGAACGACGAAGTGAACGTCGCAGAACTGACAGGTATCACCCGGTCCTTCCAGTACAGTCTCCAGGACCTGCTACCTCAACCGACGTGGGTCCAGAACCCATGCAACTGGGTGCCATCCAAGGTCCCTTGTCCGAGGCCGAAAAGAAGAGAAGATGACAGCAAAACCTGTGTTTGTACTGCGGTGGTTCTGGCCATTATCTGGGCACCTGCCTGCTACGTCCTCTGAAGAAGCAGGAAAACTAAAGGGCCCGCTGTTTTGTGAGAAGGCAGCGGCGGGCCGCCTCCTTGAATCAGACCTTCCTCCCATGAACCCGGTACCCTTGTTGGTCTTGGAAGTTGGTATGGCTTGGCTATGGAAGTGTATGAAGACCTGGGCTCTTCTGGATTGTGGTGCATCAGGCAATTACATCGATGCCTCGTTCGCGATTTCCAATGGGATCCGCCTGCACTACAAAGAACGGCCAACAGTGGTTGAGGTGATCGACGGTACCCCTTTGTCTTCTGGTCCGGTGTGCCAACGGTCCGATCCTTTGTGGCTCTCAGTCGAAGGGCATCTTGAACAGATTTCGTTGGACGTCATCAAGTCTCCCTCTTTTCCGGTGGTGCTGGGCCTGGCCTGGCTGCTTCATCACAATCCTCAAGTCAACTGGACTGCTCAATCCCTGGTATTTACCTCTGCACATTGTCCTCAGGACTGTGGTCTTTACGATTCCTTTCCGGCAAAGCTGGGGTCTCTTACTCCTGCTAACATATCTGTCCGTCTATGTGCCACCCAGTCAGTACCTCAGGAGTATGCCGGATACCTCAAGGTGTTTTCGAGGCCAGAGGACATTCCTTTACCGCCTCACAGACACTTTGACTGTTCCATCGATATCCTGCCTGATGCAGTAACCCCCCACGGCAAGATCTATTCATTGACCCAATTCGAAAAGGGTGTCCTACAGGATTACATCAAGGATTGCCTTAACAAGGGCTACATCGTGCCGTCCAAGTCTCCCGCAGGATTCCCGCTTTTCTTTGTCAAGAAAAAAGAGGGTACTTTGCGCCCTTGTATCGATTATCGCCAATTAAATGAGATCACGTGCAAAGACAGATACCCACTGCCACTCATCCGGGACATCATCGAATCCTTGAAATCCGCACGGGTCTTCACCAAGTTGGATCTGAGAGGAGCCTATCACCTGGTGCGGATTAAGAAGGGGGATTAGTGGAAGACGGCCTTCAAGACGCATTTTGGCCACTAAAAGTATAGAGAAATGCCGTTTGGGCTCTGCAACGCGCCGGCCATCTTCCAACGGTTCATGGATGATATTTTTTCAGATCTTATTGGTATATCAGTGTGGGTATACCTAGACGACATCCTGGTCTTTTCTGATACTCGCACGTCGCACGTTGCGCATGTTCAGGAAGTACTCCGTAGGTTAACTGCTAACTACCTGTATGCCAAGGTTGAGAAATGTCAATTTCATTTGGAAAGCATGGAATTTTTGGGCTATGTAATCAGCAGCACGGGAGTGCGGATGGATCCTGCGAAACTGCAAGGCATACAGGAATGGAAACAGCCTCATGGTTTACAAAGGTTCCTGGGCTTCGCTAACTTTTATCGACACTTCATACCTAATTTTTCTCACCTTACCAACATGTTAACCCGCCTGACCAGCACTAAAGTGCAGTTTTTCTGGGACTCTCAGGCTGATGTGGCATTTCAGGAATTGAATAAATCCTTTATGCCGGCTCCTGTTTTGAAACATCCGGATGATGAAAAACCGTTTGTAGTTGAAACTGAAGCCTCTGACTATGCGATTGGCGCGGTCTTACTACAGCATGACCCAGTTACGGAAATAGAACACCCGGTGGCCTACTATTCACGGAAATTGTCTGTGAGCAAAAGAAACTACGCTGTGATAGAAAAAGAACTGCTGGCAATTAAAGCGGCTTTCGAGGAATGGCGTCATCACTTGCTGGGTCGGAGGTATCCGGTGGAAGTTCGCGCGGATCACCATAATCTTCAGTTCTTACGATCTTTGCAATGCAGAACCTCCCGGCATGCACGTTGGGCCTTCTTCTTTTCGCAGTTTGATTTCACGGTCATGTACATCCCTTGTTCCCAGAATACGAAGGCCGACGCTCTGTCTCGATCCCTGGAGAACAACATCGAAGGAGCCAAGAACCCGGAACCTCTGATAGCCTCAAAGCATTTCCTGTCGATGGTGACTCCCCAGCTTCAGCAATTGTTAGATGCCACACGGACGGATCCCTCCAGGTAACGGATACTGCAATGCTCTGATATTAGGGAACGTGACGGATTGTTGTTCTTCAAGGATCGCCTGTACGTTCCGACCTTAGAACTTCAGAGGATCGTCCTGCAGAATTGTCACGATTCCGTCGTTTGTGGTCACTGTGGGGTTCCCACAACTCAAGAACTGGTTGCACGGCAATTTTGGTGGCCTGGATGGGCCACGCTGGTTAAGCTCTAGGTGGATTCCTGTCCAGTATGTGCCCAGACCAAGATTCCTCGCAAGAAACCCATTGGTCTCCTGAAACCCACGCCTATGCCACCATACCCTTGGCATACCATTGCTTCGGACTATATCGTCGACCTGCTGCTTTCTGGTGGTTACACATGTATCATGGTGGTGGTGGACTGCTTCACTAAATTGGCTCACTTCTTGCCCTTTCCTAAACTGCCCACTGCCTCCCAGATGGCACAACGTTTCCTACACAAGGTATATCGTCTTCACGGTCTTCCTGAGAAGATTCTGTCGGATCGTGGGTCTCAATTCATTTCTTCATTTTGGGACCAACTGTGTCGGCATTTGGACATTCAGCGTGCTCTGAGTTCTGGTTATCATCCCCAAACCAATGGGCAGACGGAGCGTACCAACCAAACTCTTGAGCAGTACCTAAATTGTTACGCCAATGCCACTCAAGACAACTGGTCGGAGTGGTTGGACACCGCGGAGGTGGCTTACAACAATGTTGTTCATTCTGCTACCAGACTCAGCTCCTTTTATTGTTCTGCCGGTCTACACCCCAAGTTGCTACCTGTTCATCCTACGTCTTCCAGTGCTGTACCGTCAGCAGATGCCTTGGTGACTCTGATCCGCGACTAACATCGCCTGGCGGCCAGTACCTTGGTAGTGGCACAAGCACGTATGAAGGGACAGGCTAACAAGAGTCCTGAGCCTGACCTTCAAGTTGGTGACAGGGTATGGCTATCCTCCAAAAATCTGCCGGTATGCAATTTACCCGTGAAACTGGCTCCCCGCTTTTTTGGCCCCTTTCGCATCATTGGGCGGGTTTCCTCTGTTGCCTTTCGTTTGTCCCTGCCTCGTTCTTGGAGGATCCATCCTGTTTTTCACATCTCTCTTTTGAAACCTTATGTACCCGATGTTCTGGGTTGTCCCTGTTCCCGTCCTGCCCTGGTTTTGGTTCAGGGGGTCCCTGAGTTTGAGGTGCAGGAGATTTGCGGTTCACGATTCGCGGATTAGGCGTAGTGCGCTGCAACTTTTGGTCAGCTGGAAGGGTTATCCGGCTTGTGACCGCACTTGGGAACCACGCTCCTTCGTGCATGCACCGCGCCTGGTTCGGGATTTCTATTTCTGCTATCCCTGGAAGCCTGGTGCTGCGGGGTTGTCCGGGAGGGGGTATGGTGTCACACCACGCGCGCACGCACGTGTGCCACTTACCTGCTACGGGGATCCGGGTCCTCGGCCGCGGCAGTCTCCATCATGGAGACTCTATCCGCGTTGGCGTCTTTCCTCCCGACGTCCCGTGGTCCGGGTCAGCTCCATGGCCGCAGCCATCTTGCATGTTCTGCGCATGCGCGGATCGTCAGTATCCTACGTTTCGCGCATGCGCATTAACAAGGACATGCGTCCCAGGCCTCGCTTTGGCCCCGGACTTTAAAAGAGCTCCACATACACGGAAACAATGCGTCTCAACGCGGTTGTGCCGTGTATGCGCTGCTGGAGTCCTGCTTGCCTGTGCCTCCAGTCTCTTCAGCCCTTTTGCTCTGCCTTGCCTTGTTTTGCCCTGTCTTGCCTCTGCCACTCTTGCCTGCTCCTTGGTGGTTCCTGCCCTTGGTCCCCAGTCCTGCCTTGTCCTTACCATTCTCCTGGTTCAGGGGTCAGGGGAGGTCCTGTCTGGGTTCCCTGCCTAGCTTCCTTTCCTGAATTGATTCCTGTTCTGAGGGAGACCCCTGCCTGTCCTCCCTATCCTTGCTGGCCTGTCCTTCCCTCCTTTTACCAGGCTTGTGCCCTGCCGGTACCTGTGCCTTTTCTGCCATCCTGGAAGTTCTGAAGAACAGTTTGTCTATCTACTGGTGTTACAAAGGACTTCGCTTAGCCTTCTCTGCCAGTGGAAACACTGTCCCGACGTCACGTTAATACAGAGAAGTGCCACCCGTGGCGTTGGGAGTTGGTTCAGTGCCGTCCTGTCATTTACTGTCAGGAGGGTGTTGGGTCGATTTCCTGTGTTACTGTTTCATCGGCATTGACACTCCGACAGACTGGCAACCTCAACTCCACGGTCTCCAGGAAGAAAAGGTAACCAGCGATCTCGTGACGCCTCTTATAACATCTACCACATTTACATTGTATCTTGTATCTTCCCAATTGGTTAGTTCTGTGTCTCTCTATCCTATTCCTGCTTTTCCTCCCCCTGCCATATTTTGCCCTGTTTTTCTTTTACTTCCTCCACAGACCTCGGCCTGGTTGCCAGGGCGGAGGCACTCCACCTGCACTGTAAGGCCACTCGGCGCTGAGTGGGGTTAGTACAAAGCTTTTTATCTGAACATATGAAGGGAAGGCGGGGCTGCCCAGCACTTTTCTCCTGCTACTCCGACTGCACATACTGAGCTCTTTGAACCAGGAGATCTGATGCAAAGAACACTATGCACACACCATCGGGCTGCCACCTAGGTTAGGGAAACTCCATTGTAGTTGTTTCAGGTGAAGTCTGAAAACTGCTTCACCCATGGACCTGCATTTGCCTGCAAGCAATATGATGCTTCCCTCACTTCAAAGTAACCTTGATGAATATATATTTATCTATATAATATATATATATACATATATATATATATATATATATATATATATATATATTTTTTTTTTTTTCACCAGTTATGGTAAGCTAGGCAACCATTACTCACGCCACCACCGTGCACTGCTAAGACTAATACCCAGGACATAAAATATGACATCACACTACCACCAACTGGAGGACCTACACAACAAAAAAAGTGCAGTACTTCCAAAGACAATGAAGAGGACAAAGAAGATGAGGTAGAGGACGTGCCTACCTCTAGCACCCAGATAGAATCATGGGTGTGGCAGTTCTTTACCACTGTTGGGAATGTACCAAAGGCTAAAGCTACCAAAGTGAAATGCACTGAGTGCAAATGTGTACTCAGTCGCAGACTACCTGGACAGTACCCCAATGGGACCACCAACATGTGCCGCCTCACTAAATCCAACAACTGCAATGCTCTCAGAAAGGTTGTTCCTTTCTTAGCAAGTAGTAGGCTGTCTTCCCCCACCACATCTTTCCCAACCAATACTGTAACCACACAGCCTACTTCCGTGGGACACAAAATCCCACCAGCTACCTTGCAAGCAATAAAAGAGGCTGTTGATCCACATCGTTCGAAGACGACAGTCCTCTGTATATATTGCAACACATCAGTCTGCAGGGGGAATCAATTTCAAAGTGCTTTTGAAGCTGTAATCAAGGAGCATGGGAAACACTGGCCCCCACCATAGAAGTAGCAACATCTTCCCCTGTCCAGCTGCCCTTCCATATCGGTGCTCTTCCCTGATTTCCCTCCCCATCTTACGTTCTAAGCTCTAATGCTACAAAGAAATACATAAAAAAACAACAAAAGAAAGGTTCCTTTATGAACCACCTTTCACTGTTAAAAAATAGAACTAAAAAATAATCTTATAGACTCCACCTACTTTACATTTCTCAGTAAAGTACACAGACTCAATAAGATTTCCCATCATTCCCATTAGCATTGTGTGTTCTGCTAATGGGAATAATGTGGCATTCATCCCCCGTTCCGGGGACTGGAACGGAGATAATGGCCTGGCAGCCCAAGTTATCGGCCCAAGCGAAGCCAGGGCAGATAATGAGGGCTCTTGACTGTTATCCCTCGTTCCAGCCCCTGCAATGCGGGAAGAAGGCCATTACCACCCTGTGTTCCCAAAGCGTGAACCAAGGGGGGGTTCTAAAAAAAGGGATTTTTCTTCCTACACCGGGATGCTTTTGGTGTGCCGCTGTAGGAAGGAAAATACTTTTCCAAGATGGCTACCGTGGAAAGGGAAAGCAGTACAGAGCCTCTCTTCCCTTTCCATGGCAGCCTGCAGAAGGTGAAGAGAGAACCCTATGACCATATTACCACAAGCACATTTTTTTCCTTTCAAACCTATCCCACTTTCAAATAACTTTACCAGATAGGTCCCAGGTGGACATGGCCACTTTAACCCCATTTGTTGTCCCTCGTGGTCATGGTCAGTAGCCAGATTGTTCGGGTCATGTCCTTATGCAATGACACTAACAATCTGGCCACTGCCCATGGCCAGAGGCTATACCTCAGTCACCAACGGTATATCACTATTTTTTGTACCTGCATTATGACACTTGTCAAAAAATAAAACAGGGGCACATTTGCAAAACCATGCTTTAAGGTCCTTGGCAATGCTCCATACACAAGTTTGCTGGAAATCCGCCCATGTTTTATTTTTTCAAAAGTGTCAAAATGTATGTACATACAATGGTCATGTAACTTAGCCCCCACTTGACAAAATCCATTCAGACTTTACACAAACATTCAAGGTTGGGTCTATAATTTTTTGAAAACCTTTGTCCACATTTGTCAAACGGCAACAAAGTTATAAGCCATCTAAAAATGTTGAGACCAACCCTCTAATTTAGCCCCTCTTAACAAAATCCCACCAAACGTTACAAAAACATTTATATCTAGATCTAAAATCTTTTTGCTAACTTTTGTGCTGATTCGTCAAATGGCACAACATTAATAAGCCTTTACAATATTTTGGGACCACCCCACATTTTTTCCTCATTGACAAAACAGCTCCACACTTTCCAAAACTATTCAGAATCAGGTCTAGAATAAAATTCAAATATGCCATGCAGTTTCATTGGTGTCGCCAAAGTTATAAGCCATTCAAAAACTGCTTTTCAGCAACCCTGTAATGCAGAAACTGGCAGAGATATCCGCGAATATCTGAAGTGTTTGCGAACACCACAGGACTGTACACGAACATCTGGACTGTTTGCTGACTTTGAGGATGAAAAATACCCATTTTTTGGCTGCTTACAGCCATATCTCATCCCATCCTCATCACCCCTCACTTCCCCAGAGATTATTTGATAAGTGTGACAAATGCAATGTTCTGTTTTTTTAAATATATTTTTACTGTGATGTTTAAAGACACCAGCGTGCGTCTGCGAATCCAACATGGCAGGCGTTTCCAAAAATCTGACTCACTTCACACTTTTCACCATCCACTCAGTGGGCGCTTCCGATGTCCGCAGACATCACGTCGCACTCTAGGCCGATTGGATGCCTGTTCACGGACCAAACAGGGAAGTGATTCAGCAGACTGAACCCAGATAGCACTATCTACTGGACGGATTTACACCAGATTTACAAAAGCATGCTTTCGGGACCAAGCCCCCGCTCCTGCCGCAAATTTGGTGAAAATCCCTCCAGCGGTTTGGACTGTAGACATTAGTAAAAAAGTGTTTCTATTGCTTCTATGGAAAAAACAGAAATTTTGGGATGCCACTACAACTTTGCCCCCCCCTTGACGAAACCTTACCAAACTTCCCAGGAAAATTCTGACGGGACCATATACTTTTTTTGCAAAGTTTTCTAAGGATTCGTTTGGGGGGGGGGGGGTAAATGTATAAGCCGGCCAAAAGTGCTCTTTCTATGGGTTGAGCAACTTAACCATAACTACAGGTCCACTACTGCAGGTCCTAAAATATATATTTGGTTATTTCTAACCCGCTTAATACCCAGAGGTTTCTTAGCGCAGACCTATGGATTGAACCTCTTGCTGGCATATGGCTTTTTGAACAAATATTGACCTCTCGTGAAGTTTACTTAAATTGCACCTCTGTTGCTTTTAGTATTGTCTTACGGTGTTTATTGGGATCATCTGATATTGATATTTTTTACAGAACGCGTCCTGCCTTATGCTGTAAACATCCTCAACTGGACGCCGTAGAGGTGATTAGTAAAAAGGTGTGTGGGAATTCCTTATGTGCTAGCAGCAACACAAGATGAGTGCAGCACGTGTGCTATGTTATCTCATTCTTTCTACACCAAGCAACATAGACTCCAGTATTCGAGGCTCACACAGTCACGAACAGATGTGGCACAGCTTTATATATGTATTTATATATATTTAATGTTATTATTTTATTTTATCGTACTTATAATAGTGCCGAACTAGCCCACTTGGAGCAATGGAGTGTAATGCCACTTAAAAATACTGTTCAGCTTTATTGACTAGTTAACATTGCACCTTGTGGTGCTACTTTAAATCTGAATTACAGTGAACAAGGCACACGCTTCTTCTAGCCTTTTAAAAAGGCCCACTAGTGGTTTGGCCAGACACCCTAGCCTCTATCTTTTCAGAACCTTTTGCTGCAGGTACTGGAGAATGATGTATGATTTCACCCCCACCGATCATATAATGGCCGCAGTGTTTTCTTTCTCATCACCCCTGCTAGCCTACTCTGACAGCTGGTAAGGAGGAAAAGAAACAATCTACACACTTCACTTCACTAAATCCTCTATATGGAGAGATTAAGGTGCACCTTTGACCTTCTGCTGCCTAGGAGATTAGATATTCAATACACAATGGATCTCGCCTACAGCTCCCCCGAGCCTCTTCTCCACAGCCCAGAGAATAAGCTTGCTCAGCCTGCTGGCGGAGGAGAGAAATTGATGGCACTAAAATGCATTCAGGCAAAGGCACCTTTCTCGTTGACTTCCCAAACACAGAACATGGTCGGTCTTGCTTTTCTGTTTTTATATTTAAACGAGAACTCCTCTTCTTTCCTACCTTTCTTTTTAAAATAAAACATGGAAGCCTGCAATATCCGTATAACAGCCTGGAATTAATGTTCTTGTTACAGACTAGGTGAGACTTGACATAACCACTCTGAAATCAGTTATTAAGCTTCAGTTGTGACGTCACAATGCCTGCTGCTTGAGCCAGCAGAGAGAATTCAGCTGTCGTTGCAGCACTTAATTAAAGCCCTGAAAAGCTTTTCAAATTCCTTACTTGTAGAATTATTTTCTGTGTCACTTAACAGCCATTCATTGACAAGGAACCGTTTATGGTAAACTGTTCAATTTGTGCATTGCTGGACTTTAACACATGTCAGCAAGAATCTGCAAGTCTTATTTTAAAACACAACATGAAAACTTTTTTCAATACATTTTATTAAAGGTATACAGTAATTATACCTAATAAAAAATAAAGAATGAATTTATAACTAATAAAAAATAACAAAACAATTACCGAATTTTTATAACAAATATATGTTGGGGTGAGGGTTACATCTCGTGGCGTGGGGTTTTAAACATGGGGAAACAGGGCCCTTCGGGTGGCACTCACCCCCCCCATAGAATTGGCATTTATTTTGTTATTTTGGGATCTTTAAAATGTAATTCTTTATTTTTGGGTTCGTTAAAATCACATAGAACCTTTTTAAAGTGCTTGAACAATTTTCCTGCAAAATAACCAGAGCTACATTTTTGCTTTTTTAAATTCAGATTCTGTATTGAATATATGGATCAGAAAATGAAAGCTCTCATGCATTATATTACGCAAGAGATGAGGTATTAAAGGGAAAGACATTTGAGTGGCCATATATTATAAGGAATAAAATACCTGCTAACATACATAAAAAATTATATTGCAAGTCACCTACAGAGGTACGAGGCCGAAACTCCTCAGTGACTTGCAATATCCCAATAATGTGCAGTAGGAAGTACTTTATCCCATATATAGCATGGATAAAATAATTATAACAGGTAAGGGGAGCCCAAATATGCTATGCCCAAATGCTGTGATTGTATGCCAAGTCATGCCGCAGTCACTCAAGTACTGTCATCTGATGACAGGTAAAGCCTGATATGCCAGATAACCAAACTAGCCTGTTTGCTTTTTACGGTGCAAACTAGACTTAATTAAGTTTAGGTGATCTCAATTTGAGAGGTGAAGAAAAATGGGGTCCTATGAGGTAAAAGGTTTGGCCCAGGATTCCAGATGTTGGTCAAGAGGAGAAATCAGCATTTGTGCAAAGGTGACCTGTTTCACTGTCTCCAATTTACCCAGTAGACCAAACCCTCTTGTGTTCTTTATTCAGCAAAACCAGCTGTTTGTGTATAATACAGCGCACAGGTGAAGTACTAGACCACACCCTAGGGCATTCTAGCAATGCAAACACAATCCTGCTCAAATCCTCTTGGGTAAAATAGGTATGATTTCTTGTGCTGTGATGCAGAGTGAACATATAGCACTTATTTGACTGCGATTCCGCCATCCCTTTCTATAAATTGCGTAAAAAGCTAATTTCCCAAAAGCACAAACGTAGAAAGTGGTGAGACATAAAACGTTACACGTAAGCAAGCAGCTAACAGAGAGACGTATCTCTACTCCTACTCACGCGATGACACAGCGCCTTACACAATACTCATTCTGAAAATGCAATTGCAAGCGCTATTGTGAAAAAGGATTAGTTCCCTTGTGGCAGTGGACAAAGCATACACTCCCTCAGGAATGACTTTTGTGGTGGCTACCACTGTAAAATTAGCCATAATTTCGAGAAAAAGAATGGGCCCAAACACACATGCACTGTCATTGCCCAACCCCCTCGTGGAGGAAAATTGATGTAAAAGCAGACATACAGGTTTTACGCCTGGCTTTACACCTCTTCTTTCGCTGCAGGAATTTGTAGATGTTGGCAGGAAGAGCATTTACACTGACAGAAATGTATGTGTCCTCCAGCCTCACACGTGCCACCCGCCAAAAACAATTGCTTGAAAATGTGCTGCTGTTGTAAAAGTAGTGGATTCCTACGGAGTCCACCTGTTTAAGCACCTGCTAAAAGAAGGCATATTCCGTACAAGTGCACTGTAAATACCTCATGTACGCATTCATTTCGGCAGGTATTTACACTTTTTGCATTATGACGTAAGAATAGCGTTTACCGTTTTGCCGCTTTTATGACACAAGTGGAAATGTAGATGCTCCCATCCTGTGTAGCTACATCTTTTTTGTAAGCAAACGTTAGCCCCTGAGTTCTAAAACTAATGTGATTTATTTCAAGCTAAGAGTGTGTTTTCACTGAACAAAGCAATACATCACTCTTTGACATCTAAGTACAGGGGTCAGTAGACCAGGGTTGTCACAAGGGCGCCACAGAGACTGCTAGGTGTATCAGCTGGCACACCTAGAAAGCCCTAATTGACAGTCCAGCAATGTTGGCAAAGACAAACAAAATGCACAATGATACAAGAAGCTATTGTATACATCCCACACCATACCTTTGAAATATGTTTCAAATGTACGAGACAACACTCATTGTCTAGCCAGGACATCTATACTCAGCAGGAAAAACTGGTAGTTTCATTGAAAAACATACCATCTCTTAAGTATTGGAGCAATTTCCTTGAGAACTTTGCAGGAACAGTAACCTTATCAAAGAGGCAGCCATGATCCATTGGTCGAACATTCAGGCAATATTGCAGGGTGCAGGGTTCTTTTTTGATATGCATTTCCTAGTGAATCTCAATGCCCTATCTCAATATGTACATCGCCCACACACTGCACATCCTCATAGGTTTAGTCTACATCTTACTTACTAGTAGTATTGCCTACTTCGTGCCCACAGGGCAACCCAACAGCCATATCATGGAACTTAGGCACATCACCACACACGCTACTCCCCCCAAAATGCCTGAGATCTCACTCAGGCAGCACAGACTCAGAACACACACATTCCCTTTAGCATTCCCCTCCACACCAATGCCGGTAACACTTAGGAACTCTTGCCTAGGCTCACGCACTCACGCTAAGAACTGCAGCCCGCCATACACTATTACCCACAAGCGCCTTAACAGGGCGCCGATGCTCGCTCCTCCCAGACATCACAGGACCAATAAGCCTACCCACACTACCAAAAAGTTCATTCCTATTATCGACCTCAAGCCACCACAATCAAGAAAGCTCCAACACCTTAAATGTGCTCTATTAAATGTTCGCTCACTCAACGCCCACGCGTTAGAAGTCAATGATATTATTACCAGCCAAGACTTAGATATGTTAGCTATAACAGAAACATGGATGCATTCTGCCTCTGGCCCTACTATCACCCTAGCTTTACCATCAGGTTACTCGATCTTAAGACAGGACAGGGTAGCTAAAACGGGAGGTGGGGTCGCTCTAATTTTTAAAGACACCCTAGCCTTAAGACAGACTCCCACCACCGGGGAAGACACCACTGACATCCTCTCAGCCAAACTCACCCTTTCCCCTAAAGATACAGTAAACATTCATGTCATATATAGACCCCCAGGCTCTGTCAATAACTTCACAGGCATAGTCAACCATCTCCTTGGAAAAAACATCAAACAAACTTCCAAAACACTGCTCCTAGGAGACCTAAACCTTGGATACAATGATAAAATTGACAAAGCAGCTACCACTCTCGCCAGAAACCTCACAGATCTAGGATTCACACAGATAGTTACTGCCCCGACCCATAATAAAGGCTGTATCTTAGACTGGGTGGCAGATCACAACTGTGGCTCCACCCTCAACTCCAACACAGCCCTTACATGGTCTGATCACAACTGCCTTCAATTCTGCATTCCCATATCCTTATACTCCAAACCACTTATACCCGCACCAGCCAAGCTAGCCAGAAGTGCCAAAAAACGTACAGCAGACAAAATACGTCCCTTTCTCAACAACCCCTGCCTAGCACCTCCTTTCTCCTCTGACCCCAACATTCTAGCAGAGATCTTCAAAGACACCCTCACCCATGCCATCAACGTTGCAGCTCCTCTTGAAAACAAAAAAGAAAATAAATCGTTTCACTCCAACTCATGGTTCACGGAGGACCTATTAAATCTGCGCCAATGCAAGCGCCAAGCCCTCAAAACATGGCAGGCCAATCCCTGCGATGCCACCAAAATAGACTTTCTTTGTATCTCTAAAAAATACAAAAGTGCCATATTTAAGGGGAAGTCAGAAACCTACAATAAACGTATCATGGAAGCTAACTCCCACTCAAAAGAGCTTTTCACTATCTTTAAAGAGCTCACCGTCCCCCCTATCTGTACAGATGAGATTGTTAAGGATGAAGCCTGGTGCAATAGCATCCAAACAGCAATGATAAATAAAATAGACCTTCTTCAAAATATAATAGCAGAACACTTCAAGGCCCTGCACCCCCAACAGACCCTCTCCGTCAATACTGCTAAAGATAAGCACACTTCCAAATTCAATTTTTCTCCAATCACTGAATCTGATGCTGTCCTCATCCTCAAACAGCTCAAACCATCTCAATGCAAAGGCGATATATGCCCCCCAACATCATTAAAGAGTGTGCGGCACCCCTCACACCGATCATCACAGCATTCATTACCGCCTCATTCAAGAAGGGCAAAGTCCCTGACAGCCTTAAAGAGGCGTGGGTGCGCCCGCTCTTAAAGAAACCAACCCTGGACCCTTCCCAACCTAATAACTACCGGCCCATTACAACGGTTCAATTTCTTCTAAAAATCTTAGATAAAGCTGCACACATGCAGATACAGTCCTACCTGGAAAATAACTCTGTCCTAGGTAAAAGGCAGTCCGGATTCCGCAAAGGTCATGGCACTGAAACCGCTTTACTAGACCTGAAGAACCAAATTACCCTAATTTTAGACAAAGGCAAGCCGGCCCTTCTGCCCCTCCTAGATCTCTCGGCGGCATTTGATTTAGTCGATCATGCCATCCTCACTAACCATCTCACTCAGGCCGTACATTTCTCCAAACAAGCCACATACTGGATCACCTCCTTCCTCGAAGGAAGAGTGATGAAAGTGTTTTCCAATATAGCTAACGCAGAGCCTACCACCATCAGGCATGGAGTCCCTCAGGGCTCATGTACGGCTCCTACTCTCTATAATCTTTTTACCAAAACTCTCTTTGATAAACTGGACGCACTTGGGATCACATACACCAACTACGCTGACGATACCCAAGTACTCCTCCCGCTCACAGGACTCTACCATCAGGACGCAGCCACCCTCCAGAATATATACGCCACCATCCAAGCATGGATGGCCACGAACGGCCTATGCCTTAACGGAGATAAGACCGAAATTCTCATCCTTGGTCAAAAATCCACTCTCACTAACCTCGACCCACTCTACACCAACTTCTGCATAGACAATTGTGTCATCCCAGTTCTACCTTCTGTTAAAACTCTAGGAGTCCACATCGACGCCTTACTCTCCATGGACAAGCAAGTCAACTCCTTTGTGTCTGCCTCCGCCCTGAGCATTAAGTTCATTAATGCCATCAAACCTTTCCTTACCAAAGATAACTGCCTCTCTATTGCCAGAGCCACCATTGGAGCCAAACTAGATTATTGTAATGCGCTATTGGCTGGCACCTCCAACTCCAATCTCAATAAACGCCAAACAACACAGAACAATGCACTAAGAGCAGCTCTCAATATACCTAAAAGGGACCACATCGCGCAAGCCAGAAAGGCAGCGCACTGGCTACCTGTCAAAGAGCGCATTACATTCAAAATACTTACCACCGCACACAAATGTATCAACTTGTCTGCACCTTCATACCTGTCTGACACGCTAGCCAGATCTCACTCCACCAGACCAACCAGGCAATGCCACACCAACCAACTTAGGGTCCCACGCATCAAACGAGCCAGAGCAGGTGGAATAAGCTTCCCCTACATTGCCCCTAAGCTATGGAACGCACTACCTAGCACGCTCAGAGCAGAAACCTCTCTCACTGCTTTCCGAAAAAAACTGAAAACCACCTTGTTTAACTAATTCCTCTTCCTTCGTGTCGTCTACTCTCTCCTCCTCCTCTCCTCTCTTCTCCTCCTCTCCTGTAGCTACCTTTTTTTCTTGCAACTAAGTAATGACTTCACTGTATGTACAACAAGTCATTTTCATATCTGTAACAAGCGCCACAATGCCCTCTGGGCTGCCTGTGCGCTAAACAAATGTGAATAAATAAATAAATAAATAAATCTGTGTTTTAATAGGAACAGGGCTGCCAGTGACGGTATGGCATGAGGACACCAGGTTAGCAGTTGGTGTGGAATGTATGTATACATCTAAACCTTTGAACTGCTGCATTACTTTTCTAAGGTTAATGTTTTTCTAATCAACATAAGGCTGCTGTGCGTATGGTGGCCTGTGTGAGCAGTGCAGCTCAGGTCTATTCTCTATGGTGTAGCAACTGATCTTGGTTCCCACACCAGAGGGGGCAGCACCCCATGCCACACGTCCTGAGACTATCTGAAAAGGTAAAAGCATATTAGGCGACCTATTTTGAAGCATAACCAGACTGGTTGTGTCCTTGATTCATTAAAAGAGCCCCATTGTTTATCCTACCACCCGGTGAGAGAGCACCTGCAACCTACAAATCAGCATTATTGTGTAACTCTGAAAAAATCAGACCACACCAGGCTTCACCGCTTTGGTTCCCCTAACATTCCGGATGCCACACAGTATTTATCACATTCCACTGGTGTAGGTATATCACATCACCCATGGGATCGACGGCATCACTTATCATTAGGTTACCTACAACAGTCAGTGAGGTTTTGAGCCCCAGTGCTTCACAATGAAGATCCTCATGACAACCAGTGGTTCCCCCCACCTGCGTCCTATCATAGTGTCACAAAGAGAGGAAATGGGATCAGACGGTGGAAACCTGCAACCAGAAAGTTACCACTAGTGGTCATGAACTCCCTAGTTGTATGATTCTGTGCACACATAAGTAATTACCCCTCTACCAAGGTGTACCGGCCACCTTCTCCACAGACACCCACTTCCAGCTTGAGCGCCACATTACTGCATGTAAGGGGCCATCAGGACATGGCTACCACTCGTCAGGTGTGCCTTTAACAGATACATATCTTGTATGTGGGTTTAACTCACCTTAAAACATGGGCTGCTTTAGCCCGCCACAGGTGTTTTCTGCTTTAGTACCTGACGCATCTAGGTCCTACTATGACCAACTGAGGTAACCCAGGGCCCTCCCAAGGGCCGCGATCTTGCAATGGCTTTTTCATATGGACATACGTTTCATATGTTAGTGTGTATCAGCTTATCCACAGCACTGTCCCTCCAGCATAGGTCTGGGCAGAGCCGGCCTTAGGGCAGGGTGGGCGCCGTAGTCCCCTAGGGCGCAAGCTCAGGGGAGCCTTTCAAAGGCTCCCCCGAGCTGACGTGGTTGGAGAAGTGTCATTTTGAAATGAAATGCGGTCGCGGGAGCTGGCACCCTATTGAGATAATTACCACCCTGCTCTGTTGCGGGAGTGGGGCGATAATCATTTTAACAGGGTGCCGCAGCACCCGATTGTTGTTAAAGTGCCGGCTCCCGCGAGCGCATTTAATTTTAAAATGACACTTCTCCCACCACAAAAAGAACAATTTGGTACGCCCCCATTTGACATGGGGCGCAGCGGGGTGGGAGAGGGGCACCAAATTGTTCATTTTCTGCCTGGGGTGCTGCTGCTGCCACTAAGGCCGGCACTGGGTCTGGGACCACAAGTCTTACTCGTGTCAGTCATAAGGTCCAAAGCGACCTCTTTCTGCTGAAGTGTTCCTGCTCATCTCCGTTTTGGTCATCTGTCCTGCTCTGGGGAGCCCAAGGCGTATCTCTTGGCACCATCCCTGTTGTAACAAGTGCCTAATGTCCACCTGCCTTGAATTGCTACACCTTCTGCCAGCGTGGCTGTGATGTATGCCTTCATCTCCCTGCCCATGCCACGCTTACCTAGGTGCAGACATTTAACCATGGTTGTTCTGGGGTGGTTGCTGGCTCGTCCATCCCCACCGTCTCAGCGCTACTCATAGAGGCACTTCTCCATGCTGGTATTAGGTCAAAAGACCTTTTAAAAAGAACAAAACAAAAAAAGATCGATTCAGAAAGACTACTCTGTGACCGCACAGAGTGGTCTTTCTAAATCGATCGATCATGCCCCTGCCGCACACGAGCGTGCGCAGGGGATGACAGGGTCACCAGGACCCAGAAGTGCATAAGGGGACAAGCAGTAAGTGTGTGTGTGTGTGCTTGTTGCGTGCTTGTGTCTTTTTGGGTGAGGGCGATTCTTGTGTGGGGAGGGAGGCGGCAGGAACAGAGGTGGGGGCTTTCGGCGGTGAAACACCCCGCTTTCTAGCACATACTGCTTGAGAGGGTGGGGGCAAAACTATGTCATGTTTTTGCTTCTTTAGGGTCACATAAAATCAGACGAAAGAAAATTGGTCTTTTTGTAAGTCGACCTGCAAAAAGCGAAAATGTGACATATAACCCTCCATGCTATGCACAGCCCCGTGCTGGTGTATTGTGGCACACCAGTCTCTGCTTCTCAGAGCCTCTTCTTAAAGCCCAGATCAGGCTCATACAGAGGGCACCACATTGGCTTGCTCGGTCCCACACCAGCACACCCACTGCCCAAGCTTTCGCCGGGCTAGTTCACTCCTGTTGCCTGGATACTGCAACCCAGGACACCACACATTGTAGGGCTTGATAGGAGATGTTGTGGGAGGGCTTCACCACACACTCTGGGTGCCTGCTAGCTGCAACGGCTTCCTAGGAACAGTCCTGTGCCACTCGTGGTGAACATCTCTTTTTCCAGTCCTTTAACAGTCTTTCTTCAGCTTTTGCTGCATGTTAGGAAAGATTTCCATTTCATGTGTAATTTTCCCTCCAGTTGTGTACCCTCATAACTTTTTGCTGCTGTCAACCACCATAGTCAGAATTTGCCAGAAGAGCACAGCCTTCTGCTGCACTCCCCTGGGCGTTTCTATCACTTTATTATGGGGAAACTGACATGCCCTTAAAGACAGTCAGTACTGGGAGACTTTGTTTCCCTTAGTCCTTGTCAATGTTGCAACTTTTCTGCAACATGTTTCAAGTGCACAATGTACCTTCCAGTATAGTGCACTTGGGTCTTCCTGTCATTTCTAAAGGCCCTAGATACCCTCGATTTTCTAGGAGATTGCAGGTGTGGCTTGGACAGTGCTGGTGGCAGCATATCTTTTCATATATTATTAACCCTTTCCTGCGAGGTAAACTGTGGTTACCGCATTTGGCTCGAATAGGTGGCCTGGCTCCAAAATGCCCATGCCACGAGGTTCTTTGTCCTTTTCTTTGGCCATCTTGCCCCTTCAACTTCCCCAGATCGAGCTGACCCGGGTCAGTCCTTATTTGGGCATGCATTCTTCCACGAAGCGCCAAGCTTTTGCGGGCTTCTGCATGCCTTGTGTGTGTACTTCCAGGATATGAACATGCCTGTCTGGTTCCAATACACATCCTGAGTGCCAGAGAGTCTGGTGTGCTGTGAAATGCCTGGGACCACATTGGTCCATGATTGATCCATGTATGGTATGCCTGTATGTGAGCTGATCTCCCATTGGGTGCTCTTTGTTTTGGCGCAAAGGAGATTTTGGATCAGAGAAGGCTCCAAACACCCAGACCATGTCGATCTCTAGAGTAATCACTGAACGAAGGATAGGATAACAAGTATTCTGAAGCAAAGAAGACAAGTTGAGGATCCGCTGGTGACCTGCTGGAAGGTTTGGCACCCTGAGCCCGCTGTCGTCCCAATGGACCCCTGTGCATCTGATCGTCCTAGAAGGTCTGCAAAGACGCTTTGAGCCATTGGAATAGTAATAGTGGGACCAACTATTCTTGGCACCTTCATCAAACCCTGCAAGTAAGCCTTCTCGGAAGTGTCCCTGGGCCAACCAGTGTGCTGACCAACTTGCGCAGAACCTTTGCTCTGACACCAACGCCGTTTCAAGGAGGCCCTTGAAACTTGGTACATCGCAAGCTCTGTGTTCACAACACTTTCACACTGAATTTCCTACAATTGGCATTCCCAGGTCTGGAGTAAAGAGAGAGAGCCCAAACCGGAGAACACGTGGTTACCGTGTCGCCCCGCCGTGGTGACAAACTTTGCAAGTTCATTGAAGCTGTGCCCCTCTGTGCCCTGAAGCCTGCTACAGCAGAACTGGACTGATCCATCCACCAATAGCGGAGAAATCGCCACTGTCCCGTTTGGGAATCAATGCTGTAACTTGGCCGCTGAAAGCCGTGGAGCCGCGAGTTTGACGCATTTGAACCTGCAACCAAAGAGGACTCGACTGCCAAAGGTTGGTCCGGAGTGCACCGGGGGTCGGGGAGTAATTGCAACCCTAACCGGTGGCTCCTAGTGCATCCATCCATTTTTACGCACGAGTGGCCCCTCAGGGCCCCTCTCCTTTCCACTGCTAGTGTGAACTAGCAAACTATTCCCAACTCTTGGAACCTGCTCTGCCCTCAAGGGGAGACCCTCCATGAATAGTGGGAACCTATTCAGCATCACCTCACCCACCTTCCTGAGCTGCTTCAACCCCTACAAAAGACCCTGTTTCGCCCATCTGCACTACCGCGTGTGCCAGCATCGCTAGTACATTTGAGCACAAGGCTCCTCTCATCTTAGGGATTGGACTGCCTTTTAGTTAGGATTGTGTTTGATGCAGAACTGCCTAAAGACTATTTGTAATATCTGCTTCCTTTCCTTTTTAGATTGTGGACTCATTTTGTGCATTAACCCTTTGGGCCCCTTTGGTCTTGTATATCTGTATTTTGATAGGATTGTGTTGGATTAGATGTGTTACTGTGAATATTATTGTGTGTTGAACCTCAAAGGCCTTGAAATAAATGTATTTGTATTTTTAATATATATACACCTGACTGGGAATGATTTGTCAGTGTCCTTTACTCTGTGTGCTCATTGAGGTCTTTTAGTCACCCTCACCCCTCCTGAGACCTAGCCTTGACCGCCGCCAATACTACCTTGATTGGTCTGGCTTGTCCAGAAGGTTACCCTGTTCCAAGAAACTAGGCTGCCTTATGAACCTCTGCCCACCAGGTAAGAGTTTAGAAATCCTTCTTAACAATGCACAATCCTAGTCAACAACCACTACATTGACCACTCTATTTTTCACCAACCCAACGTTCTAAGTGGCCCCGTTCATGGGGGCCTAGCGGTGTAGTCTTTCCCAACACTGACCAGCTACCCAATACAAAGATTAACATCAACAGACATGTGGATACACCTTGCTACAATTACATAATGCATGATGTATGAGTGTGCATGTGCTGCCAGGAAGTAATGCCTCACCAGTAACCCACAGAATGTGTGCCCAATTAAGTGGAGGATTGCAGTAGTGTAAATGTGCTGGTAAATGGAGCCGTGTGTTTTCTAGTTGAGGAACAGAGGGGATTTGGGATTAATGGAGAATTCCATTATTTGTGTTTACTGCTGGACAGAGTTAGAGTTCCACTTTGCTGCTCACCTGAGAGAGGAGGTTGTCATCATGTTGTTGTCCATCAGAATGCATAATTCCTACTTCTCTGGGTTCCATTTTAGTAATACTGCTGGTGTGTTGGAACTGTAGAGCTGATGGGTAGGAGCAAGGGAGACTGATCTGAATGTCTTAACTGTGGCAATCTGTGTGGCAATATAGTGTATCTTGCAAAGGGTCCAGTCTCTGTTTCATTCTGGTTTGCGATGATGGTGTCAAAGTCGGTCTTTGTTTCACAGGGTCTTTTGGGTCCAAATCCATGATGGGTGCTTTTTGTGTTAGCATTCAAGTTGCTCAACTTTGCAGTATGCTAGTCCATGTGTGTCTGTTTGCGATGCGTGTTCAGTGTCTGTGATTGGTATTGGTATTGCTTGAAATTGATGTGGCTTGCTTCAATTGCCTGGCTTGTCTGACGATTAGCTGTCTTCCGTGCTGTGAGACTCCTTGGATGCAAGTTGCAGTGCTTGGTTGAAAAAAAAATGCAAAGGTTTTTGGTTAAAATCTGGCACTGCTGTTACGGCCATGTTGTTGAATTGCAGGGTTCCAGGCAGCTTGTAGTAGCTGAATTTATTTTGGTGGATTTGGTTGCTTTGCCGTGGAAGGCATGGTGAGCAGTGCCAGCCTCCAAATATTTCTTTTTGGTGGTGGGAGAAAGCGTCCTTTTGAAATTAATTGAGCAACAATAGGGTGCTGCAGCTCCCTACTGAGATGATTACCTCCCCACTCCCCCACGGGAGCAGGGAGTTAATCACTGGAATAGGGCGAGATGGATGCATCAGCTCCCTACTGAGATGATTACCTCCACACTCCCCCACGGGAGCAGGGAGTTAATCACTGGAATAGGGTGTGATGCATGCATCAGCGCCCTATACTAAAGCAAACTGCCCCACTCCCGTTTGGAGCGGGAAGGTATTTATCTCAATAAGGTGCCATAGCACAATAGCACATTTAATTTCAAACGGGCGCCTTCTCCCACCATGCCAGCTTGGGGTAGCCCTTGAAAGGCTCCCCGAGATGGCTCCCCGGGGGGCTAATTGTGTCCCGGTTGGCCCTAAGGCCTGCCCTGATGGTGAGCGATAGAATAGGTTTTTAAGTGTACCCTACATGGGATTCGAAGTCCGTGGAATGTTTGGCTGGTTGGGGAGCAGTGTTTTAGTCTTTGCAGTATTAGGATTAATCTGACTACAGCATATAGGGCTCTTTGTAATTGGGTTGGTAAGTTTTCCTGGAGACCAATGAAGAGGCTGTTGGAGTAGTTGAGCTTGAACAGTGCTATTCTAACGCCTGTCATCGTTCTTTGGGGAGTGCTTGGGGCATGATGAATATGAAGGTTCAGAGCTGGAAGAAACAACGTTTTACGACTGCTTTTACATGCAGTGCGAGTGTAAGGGTCTGACATTTGTTATCTTTGCAGCCAGCTATGAGCAGGTAACCATTTCCCCAGCAGGAAGGGTGGGGCTGATTTGGGGCTATTCGTTGTGGTGCAGTAAAATAACCATTTGCATTGTGGTTGGGTTGAATTTGAGATGATTTTTCATCATCCATGAGTCGACTTGGTTCAGGCAGGTGCCAACTTCGAGTTGTAGTGAGGCTGTGGCGTTGGTAGGTTTGTAGAATTGTCTGCTTAGATGAAGCAGGTGAAGCCTGAGTTGTTAAATAGTTCCAAGAGGTTGCATGTGGATGTTGACTAGAAGCGGTGAAAGTCTATATACCCTTGGGATACTCGAAATGTGATGGTTGAGGGGCTGAATGCGGAAAGTGCCAAGGGATGATGTCCAAGTTTGTACCAGGAGTCCTTTCTTCCCAAGTGGAACCAGTCTCCCTTCCACATAGACAGGGTGGCAGTGCCTCCAGCAAACATGTTCCACTCCCACCACCCGTCTAGTTGTATCCATTGGCTGATTTCAGCAAGAGATGAGCGTGACACTCATGCACTTCCTCTGCCTCGCTGTGTGTGCTGATTCCTCCAGTCAGCAATGGCTACTGTAGGATTGGCCATGAATCAGGGGGAGCAAGCCTAAAGCCAGCGCCAAAGGCAGTGCCATAGTTAACCATTTGGGAGAGGAAGGCATGCAATTCAAAGTCTGAAGATATGGAAGTCATTCCATTATTTTTGAGAGGTCACCATATGTGCATGTAGTTAACAGTTGGGTAAGAAAACATTCAGGAGTTAATTTTCATGACTGCTGAATTAGAAGAATCATATGTATAAACCATCCGTATAATTGCATCCTCTACCAGGTATTAACCACCATGATGGGCCACTATATTGCTTTTCGACTGATCCTGCTGACATCAATTGCATTAAATCTCGGTTTTATGCAATAGCAGATTTTTCCAGCATGGTGAGCTCACTGGATTGTACACACGTGTTTCTTGTATCAGCCAGGGTCCAAGGGCAAGAATAATGTAACAGACGCTTGCAGAACAACGTCAACATGCAACTCCCCTGTGATGCTGACCTGCTATTCTCCCACATGTATGCAGGATCCCCCCATCCATCAAATGACTTTGCGTTCCTGACGCCCGAGCAACCTGCAGAGTATAAGTGAGGGCCTGGAACAGTGCTGGGCATGGCTGCTGGTTATGTACATGATAACACAGAACCACATAAATGATCATCATCAAAGACCTAATAATCATGAAAACTTCCAACCTACTAGCCCATTCACATGTCCTGATGAGAGGACACAGAGCTAAGGGGGAATATCCTGCCGCACCATTTATGGAAAGACTAACATATAATATCAGATGAAGGGTGGCATGGCCAGACTCCTTTGACCGGGGTGGCCCAAGCAGGGCACTGATTTATGCAGGCGAGGCATGAAGTACGAGCACGCACACACACACAATCATCATAGTTTAGCATAATTCGTTGGCACCTGGGGTGGCCTATCAGAATCCAGGGTGACAGGTGCCACCCCAGGCTACTCCCTGGACACGCCACTACAGATGAAGGTACAGTGATATGCCACCAAATATATATCGAGGCCATTTCATTGTGGCGCTAATGGCATAAAACAGGTTATCAGTGTATCATAGAAAAGTATTATGCATTGAATATTGAGTTTGTGGGGTGAAAATACCGACCCAAGGTGACAGAGTTTGAGAGGCCATGCAAGGCCCTATTATCAGAATGAAGTTGGGTGATGTTGATACCTATTGGAGGCCAGTTCAAAACTTTGACTTCCGTCATAAGGCCAAGAGAAGGAACAAAAATAAGCCTCCCTCAAATGTGTCATAATGGTAAGGCACTCAGCTCTAGGAGAGTGTGCTTCAGAACTGTAATATTTCTAACTGTGTCCAATGAATTGCAAAAGTACATGTGGAGCTGCACATGCTGACTTTGTATAAACTGGGAAAAGGCACATTTTGACATATTCAAAACTGCAGCAGTACACATGGGAAAAAATACATTGAAATGCTCTGCATTTGAAAAACACAAAGGAGGAATTGTGCATTACATTTCAAAAGTGACATATTTCGGAGAAAGACACTTACTTTCTACAAATAAACTGACATTTAAATGGAAAGGCCTATTTGGTGGAGAAGTGAATACTACTTTCCTATGTTAACTGTAGCCTATGGGTGAATAATACCAAAAGTGAACTTGTATTTGGTTAAATATTGTATTGTAGCTATAAAGAGCAGGACTAGTAATGTAATGATGAACACATCTTTTCAATTTAAAATGCTATCCTATTAGAATTATTTATCTAGCTTGTTTTCCCCACTGAACTGAAAGGTATGTGCCCCTGAAACTTTGACCTCAATTCTTTTGGGCTGGTCCACCAGGAAAAGCAGGCCTGGTTCTCAGTTTAAAATAAGAAATATTAAGAATTAGATCAGAATTGTCAAGGGTATAGATAAGACTGCCAGCAGAAATGATGTTTAAGGTCAGGCCTCCCCATTAACTGTGCATTGGCTTTGAACAGAGACCTTTGAAGACACTTAATGGCAGGGTGGAATAACATGAGCCAAGCAGATGTTCAGGTCACATGTGACCATGTGACCAAGGAGAAATGAAACTCAGGAGGGGGTTGTTGGGAATATGAAATTACGACCTCCCACATGTATGCATTGCTATTGATTAACATTGGACTTCTTTTTCCTTAATAACAGGTGAACCGTGCGTCGCAGTGAGCTCACCCAGGACTCATATTACAGATCACAGAATGCCCGCCAGTTCTATGTATAACTTAATCTTCTGTGATGTAAAGAATTTGAGTTACGAAGAAAAGCATGATCCTGACCTTCCCATAATTCAGAGGAATTTGAATGTTTGTGAACTGATAGAATACACAATGAATGGTTGAATACAAAAGTGGCATATCCTTCACTATTTCGGCTCAGGAGCAAATTGCGAAAAACCATAGCTCTTCCCAGGATAAGCGTGCCAAAGTGAAATTAGTATTTCCAGATTCATCATAAAATGTAGAATTTTAAGATATATATGTGTATGCAGTTATCTGAGAAACGAAGGTAGTTACCATGTTGAGATTTTTTAGGAAACAACAGAGGGTTAAACCTGTCATTTTGAAATAATGAATGTTCCTCCTCCCCCATTATCCATAATACAGACCTCTAAACTCCTTGCCCTATTAGCTGGCAGTAGGTGGATTAGTGGGATGGGGAGAAAGAGAGATGTCCAATCCGTAGGGTGGGAATATTCATCATATGTAAGTGTCATCAGCGCTATATAATATCAGTTTCCAATGTAAAAGGGAGGGACAGGAGGGAAAAAAGAGAAGAGAGCAGACTGACAAAAACAGAGAGGAGAGAGAAGGAAGGCTGCCACCCAGGAGACCCTGGGACACTTGCGGACATTTGCGTGGAAGCTTGGAGCCCTATCGGAGAGAGAGTCCTAAAATCTGGCTGGAGGGAACTTGCTGTGAATAGAGACCAGAGGTGTGAGCTGCCTACCTATTCCTGAAAGAGGGTCTGACATCCAGCTGGCCTTTTGAACTAAGAACAGAGATCTCCCATGTTAGTAGATATATCCCAAAGCTATCAATTGTGTGCAGGAGCTACCTGCCTTAATCTATTTCCATTAGTGGGTGGGAGGGCAACACTGGGTAGACCCTGACCATACTTGACTAAAATGATAACTCAATTAATTCCTCATAGAAAAACATCCTATCCATTTAAATTGAATTGTGTTGGGAACTACCTGCATTAATCCTGTCCATTTAATTGTGGGTCGGGGAGAGGAGGGTCGGGGAGGGACAAAACTGTGTAGACTCTTAGCACATGTAATTAAGATCATAGGATGAATTTTGTTAGAATTCGAAACTAATGGGGGCATGGCTTGGCACCAAAGGATATGGCAGTCTAGTCTGTGTGCTCTGCTCCGGTGGGAAATATAACTTGATTTTCCCCTTTACTTACCTAATTTATGGCCACCTTAGAAGTAGTAGACACTGCGCCAAATTATCCAGGAGCCTGCAGTGGCTTTGGTTGCTGCGTCGTGGCTGCTCCTCACCAAAAAATACACGCATCATCCCATTGGAGGCGCGGCCAACAGTTCCAGTCCGCTGTGCAGCCGCGGCGGCATTGACGACCCGTTCTTTTATACAATAACACTTTTCTCACATAATACCAGCACAAGTGTTAAAACTGCATATGAAGCAAGAAGATTTCTTCTTTTTGGATGACTTTGGGGCTCTCTTGCCAAATATTATTGGATTACTTGTACCTGACAGAAACCTCTATACAAACTGCCTTTTATTCTATATTGCAATCTGCCTCTCCGTTCTCTTATCTAATAATAAATCCTCTGAGCTTTATTGGTGCTCTCGCTTTAACACCTCACATATTTTTACTTAAATGTGAGGAAATTACTAAAAATAAAGAGAGTAGGAAGTGCGAAATAAGTAGAGGGAACGGCAAAGAAAGAAATAAGGAAGAAGAAACAAAGTAATAGAAGAAAAGGAAGGAAGAGGAAAGAAGAGAAAGAAGATATTGTAAATATTAGTTGGGAAGAAGAAAAGGAGACTGTTTAAGAGAAAAGAAAGGAAAGAAAGAAGGAAAGAAAGAAGAACAAAAAGAGGGGTAATAATGGAGAAAGCAGTTAAAAGGGAAAGTTTAAAAAGGAAGTAAAAAACAAATAATATAAAAAGTACAGACAAATAAAGAATATTATTATAAACATATATTCTCTGCTGGTATTATGGCCTCCAAAACATTAAAACTAAAGAGATTCCCTCATCATCCCCTACTACTCACAAAAGGCAAAAGAGTGAATCTCCTACACCTAAAGAAGATATGACTGATCCTGTTATGCAAACTATTCTATCAGAAATAAGAGCTCTCAGGCCCATCATGGAAGATACCAACACTAAACTTCAACAATTGGACAATAAATTGAACATCTTTGATGCCAGAATGAATGAAGTGGAGTGAAGATATGTCTAATAAAGTTATCAACTTAGAAACCACAGTTGCCACTCTAAAACAACAAGCTGAAAACCTTGAAAATAGGAGAAATAATCTTTGCATTAGTGGCCTTGTGGAGGGAATTGAAAAGGATAACCCTATTGCCTTTGTTCAAGAGTGCTTGCTTCGGATCTTAAGCCTACCAACATCTGTGCAGCTTAAAATACAAAGAGGTCATCGAATAGGACCCATTAGAGCACCCCGCAGCTCACATGACTTACCAAGGACCCTCATACTTGCTCTCCTAGACTCCACCCATGTGACTCACAGTATTGCCCGGGTTAAAGAAATCAAATGTCTGACCTGGGATGGAAAAAAAGTTTTCATTCCTCAAGACGTATCCAAGGAAACCGCGGCAAGAAGGAAAGAGCTCCTAACTTTCAGACCAGCCCTTAAACAACTGAACGTCATATATGGCATTATCCATCCTGCCACGTTAAAAGTCACTTTGAAAGGTCATACCTCAACTTTCCAAAACATAGGGGACTTAAGACAATTTATCCAATCCCATAAAAGAATAGACATGGATACATCAAATCCTATCACATGAAAGATAACTATACTTCAATCAAGCTGATCACTTTATTTTTTAATTCTCCACCGGAATGGGGTGTAGGTGGGCCTATCATCCTTTTTCTTTTTTTTCCGGCTCCCCTACCTTTCATCTTCATATTGTTAGACATGGATTGGTGTGGCCGGTTCCTGATCGCCACCGTTCTGTTGAATTTTTTGGATCACAACTCTTTTTTACCAATTTTCATGTCTTCATTGTTTTTCTCACCCCTTTCCTTTTGTACTATCCCATTCATGTGGTCCTTTGCTTGGTTGGGTATCAGCATGTCTCGACTAGCTAACAGGATCTTCTGCTTTAAAGTTACCTTGTTATCCATATTACAGGTTATGCTAATGTATATTTATTCCTTTTTGCTTTGATTGATGCCTCTGAATATTGTATCCTGGAATGTTAAAGGATTGCATAATCCCATTAAGTGGCAAAAAGTACCATCACACCTCAACAGATTAAAGCCTTCTATAACTTGCTTACAAGAATCACTTCTTTCTACTGGTGAAGCAGCAAAACTCAAGCAACATTGGGTGGGTCAGGTTTTTTCCAGTGCTGCTAATGGGAAAAAGAATGGCGTAATCACACTCATTAATAAAAACCTTAATTGTAAAATCATATCTACGGAATCTGATCAGTTAGGAAGATGGGTTATCCTTAAGTTATTAGTTGAATCTACCAACATACACAATTTTTTATGTATACGGACCTACTTCTATAGATCCCTCTTTCTGGAAACAATTTAGAAATCATATAGTACTCTGTAACCCCCTTAGTTCGATAGTTTGTGGTGATTGCAATCAGATTGTAGAACCTTTTTTAGATAGAAATCTGAAGTGTGGTACACTAACACTACGTCCCATACTCAATTTATTAACTTCATATCTGAAACAGGTCTCACTGATGCTTGGCGTATCTTACATTCCACCGATTCAGAATTTACCTTCTATTCTACACCTCACAACTCCTTTTCATTGCTTGATTATATCTGTATCCCCAACTCAATGGTTAGCCTCTTCCTTGATGCCCATATACAATCCATTACAATATCTGACCATGCTTCAGTGCATATTCAAATTGCTACCACAATTAACTCTCATAAATCGTGCAGATGGAGATTTAATACAAATCTATTTAGTGATGCATCTTTTACACAATTCATCATACAGCAACATAATAACTTCTTCTCTGAAAATAAAGATCAGTACACCTCTATTCCCAATAATTGGGACTGCTATAAAGCGGTTCTCTGAGGTCATATTATTTCTTTTGTAGCTAACAAAAACAAAAACCTCAAATTTGAATCTGAATCTATCCTCAACCAACTTAAGCCACTAAAAATTCAATTTGCTTGCGCCAACTCTCATGTAACCCTTAGGGACATATTGAAACTTAGATTTCAATACAATAAAATTATTTCACAATATTCATGTTCTAACTTGTTTAAATACAAAGCCAAAATATATCAATTTTCCAATAAAACCATTAACACATTGGCTATTTACCTTAAACTTAGGAAAGAGAAAACAAAAATTGTTGCTATTAAAGATTATCTGGGGAATAGAAAATTGTCTGATCAATAAATTATGCAGATGTTTCAGAAATGTTATTACAATCTATATACCTCCGAAGCCCACCTAATAATCCAGCAATTAATAACTTCTTAAACAATATATCTCGTGATTCATATCATCAAACTGACCTCTCCTCTCTTAGTGTTCCAATAACTTCCCAGGAAATTCATTTAGCTATAAACCCTAAAAGAGGTAAGGCCCCTGGACCAGATTGTTTTCCTATTGATTTTTTCACACATTTTTCAAACCTTCTGGTCCCTAAGCTTAATAAACTTTACTCTCATTTTATTTCTAATAATATAGCCCAAGGTTCATTTTCGGAAGCAATGCTAATAGTTTTTTCAAAACCAAATAAAGATCCCGAACTTCCCCAAAACAATCGTCCAATTTCCCTTATTAATTCAGATTGTAAAATTTATGCTAAAATTCTTGCCAACAGACTTATTCCATTTCTACCTAATCTTCTTAAGCAAAACCAAGTTGGATATGTAAAAGGTAAAGTCTCCTCCCATATTAGAGTCTTTTTAGACATCATTGACACTTTAAACAAATCAAACGCCCTTTGCAGCGATAGCTCTCGATGCTGAAAAAGCTTTCGATAGAGTTGAATGGGGCTTTATGTTCCAAGCGCTCAAATGGCATGGCTTTGGTCCCCCTTTTCTATCTATAATTAAAATTCTATATTCAAACCCCAAAACGGCAGTCTTTGTAAATGATCAATTATCCTCCTTTTTCCTCTTATCTAGAGCAAAACGTCAAGGATTCCCACTATCCCCTATTCTCTTTATTCTGGCATTAGAACCTTTTCTTGAAGCCATAAGACAAAATAATAATATTTTAGGTTTCTCATTTGACAATTTGCATTTAAAAACAGCGGTTTATGCCGATGATGTACTTCTATTCTTAAAACACCCTCAACAAAGTGCCCAACACTTACTCAATATTATATCTAAATTTTCAGAGGCGTCAGGCTACAAACTTAACACCGACAAATCAGAAATTCTTCCACTTAATATATATTGCACCCCGTCTCACACTAATATTTTAGGTAATAAGTGGAGTCCACTTGGCTTCAAGTACTTAGGTATCCATATCTCATCCTCGATCAATAGCATTCATAAACTTAACTCAGATAGTATACTAGCCAGAATCAAAGAATTAGTTTACTCCTGGTCCCCCTATATCTTTCTTGGTGGGGCCGACTGGAATCAATTAAGATGATGATTTCCCCCATTATACTATATCTCATCTATATGCTGCCTCTTCCTCTTTCTCCTTGCTTTTTTCAAATCTATAGTTTCTTGTCTTATTAAATTCTTATGGGGGAAAAAGAAACATAGACTATCGCTATATAAGCTCAAAAGACCCCGCTTACAAGTAGGGGTAAACTTCCCTGATTAAAAATAAAATCATGTTGCCTTTACTACTAAGCAAACACATTGGTGGTTTTCTCAAGATGAGATATCTCGAGAGCCTAGGTGGGTAGCCCTGGAGAGAGCTATGGCTTCCCCAATGTCCCTTGCTGACCTTTACCTTATTAAAGGGAAAAATACATTTATGAAATACTTCTGTTTTCGTCAATCCATCCTTTTTCTTAAGATTTGTATGTTTCCATTCACTACTTACCAATCCTCATTCATATCCCCATTCATTTGGTATAATCCCTTGATCAAAATTAAAGGTAAATCCATTAACTGGAAGCAATGGCTCTCTAAGGGTATCTCATTTTGTAATCAATTATTTAAATGTGGCACTCCCATTACATTTGATGAATTTATTGCCATATTTCATATGCCTGGTTCTTCCTTATCTCAGTTTCTTAATGTTATTGCTGCGATTGCGGAAAACTTTGAGACACTGTTGTATTGTTCCAATAATCCTGATCGGCTAAGATGACTTCAGATGCTGAACTTCAATTTTTCCGCCTCCATATATCACAACATCCTTATGGATACTCCTCTAAAACCTAGAATTGAATGTCTTCACAACGACTGGAGAAGAGATCATCAGTTTTTTTTGGCCCCTTCAATGGCAACATATCTCTAAAATTACCACCTCTGCAAGTCTTATTCAAACTTTGTTCTTTTTTCATCACAGAGCATTTATCACCCCTACATCCCTTTTCAAATGTGGTCTATCACCTAATGATAATTGCTGGAGTCGCTTGCAAGTTCAAAGTTCTTTCAAGCATATGTTCATCGAGTGTCAATATGTTAAACCTTTTTGGAACTCTGTGTGGAATATCATCAAATATATTTTTAACCTTTCTAAGGACTTCAGTTTTTATTTTCTTATATTAGGTAGCTCCTTGGTAAATAACAACTCTGTCAACAAATATGCGAGATACCTATTTGATCTATGGTTAATGGTAGAAATCCAAAACATTACAAGCAATTGGAAAAACCTAAACTGAATTCATTATACATTCTGGTGGAACTCCATATGTAATATTCATAGATTAGAATGCTGTAATGTGTCCACACCTGATTTGCAAGAGAAATATCAGTTGAAATGGCAACTTTTCAACGATTTTTTATCCGTGTAAATTCTCATTAGTATCTTGTGAAGTATCATCCTATAATACACTTGTTATATTTGTACCCTACTCTTCTTTCCCCTCCCTCCCTTCTTCCTCTTGTGTATGTTCTGTCCAGTTGATGTTTTGTACTGTTGTGTGTAATGTTTCTCCCCCTTAAAACTCAAAAATTAATATGACTGTGTTTAAATCTCTACGTTGTTAGGTTGCTTGGCTTACTTTAGTATCAATTCATACTTTATCTTATATGCCTGGTTTTACATATATCACTATTTTTATTACATGATTTTTTGTATTATTGGCCTTGTTTACCTATATATCTTACCAATAAATCTTTAAACAAAAAAAAAAAGAATTTGAAACTGACAAACGTCATACCTAGTGTGTTATAGCCATCATAGCCAATACAGTCTTTGGGTGACTCTACCTTTCTGAAACCCTGACTTCCCGATATAAGGGGTTGTCCACAATCCCAAAAGTAAGTAACCCCAAAACCCTAAAACCTTGCCATTCAAGTGAATGTAGAGTGTGCAAAACGAAATTTCCAATTTAGTCACTCGCATTTCAAATCAGAATCCGAAGGCCATGCATTTTATTCAAATAAAAAGCCCAAAACGATTTTCCCATTGAGTTCCTATCTCAAACTTGCCTTTCAAATAAAAAGCTCAAAACGACTTTCCCATTGTGTTTATTTCCCCAACCCTGCCTTTTTAATAAAAAGCCAAAACGATGTTCCTACTGTATTCCCACTATGTACCTTGCCTTCCAACTAAGGCGTCATATATAACTGATGCCTGGAGCTCGTGGTTGCTGGGAGAGAAGAGCATTGTGATAACCCAAGCAATCACTGGGGGTTGTTTAAAATGTCCTACTTGTTAATATGCAGAGAAATCCTATGTGTGTTTTGATTTCGAGTCTTCATATTTAACCTCTGTTTGTTCTATTAACTGAAAGTCTTTTAAGGAATACATGTCAATAAGTTGATGCCAGTAATTTGCATTTGTGATTATTGTGTTGTGCCACTGAGATGGTGACTGGGGCTCTTTTGTTTTGCGTTGTTCAGTGAAGAAATCTAAATAAATATACACTATTATTTCTATAAACCGGCCTGGTTTCTAGATTATTGGTGATACACATGGTATCTGCTGAATGGTGTTATACAGGTTGGAGGCCTAACTAAATTTGAATCTGCTAAGCGCTTTGTTGTGTGACACCTTGATCGGTGGGGAAAGGAACTCCCTGAGTTGGGAGTGACCGCCCAATAAACCGTGACAGGTTAAATACTAAAGGGTACGGCCTGCTCTCTAAAGGACATCCCCTTTATTATTATGCTATTTATTGAAAAGGGGGGAATAAGGAGGAGCTACATATATGAGATAAACAAAAGTCTAGGTTCCAGGGTGATCAAAAAGCAAATACAGAATTCCAGAGCGGCGGGGGGGTAAAACTCAAATTCAGGCTTCAAGGGTGGCAAAAAGCAAATGCAAATGCAGGTGTCAAGGGGAGCAAGATTCAAATCCAGGATCGAAGGGGGAAAAGAAAGAAATTCAGTGTGCAGCCAGCGGGAGCCCAAATTAAATTTATCAAAAAGATAGGGTGTGGGAAATCCAACATAAACACATCTTCCAGCTTGGTAGAGGATTTGAAGATAGCATAATGTGTGTCATCCTGGGCTTGAGCATACTGTCAGCCTCTGCAGGAGACAATTCAGTTACTGTTTGAGCAGCAGCTTACTGGCATGCCTCTACTATCCTCTGGGTGACAAATCAAATTCTGGGGTACCAGTGGTCCAGGGGTGAATATTGTTTTCTAAACCATCAATCAGCCCCACACATCCAATACACCAGAATGGATCCAAACAGATTGGATTAAACAAGCATACAATTAAAATAATAAACCTACTGCCCAATTTTGGTAACATGGATGGAACGACAGGCTTATCTCCTCTAAAGGTCGTGGATTGTTGTTTATTTGCAATACAGCAAACATACAATTATTACCCAATGTTAAAAGGAGTGTACAGTCAAGCTTGTATAAAAATATCTACTTTATTATAACAGCAGACCATCTTATAACACTACTAAATACAACCCACCCTGTAGAGAAATGTAGAAAACTGACAGTTTCTAAGAAGGAAAAGGGATGCACTCTGGCTACTGACAGAATGGTATGGTTAATGATCGTAATAGTTTTTTTAAAAGGCTTCTTGGCTTCAGAGAAAGGGTCTTAAAATGTCTCTAGTGGCCTTCTGGGAAGGACCGGGGGGACAGAACCACAATGTACTCTTTACTCTAGTTGTGTTTTGTGCTCCACAGCATCGAGTTACGTAGGGCAAACCGCCAGACCTGTTCACAAAAGAATTGGAGAACACAGGTCCAGGATCAGGTGCAAAGCCCAAAGTACTATCACACCTCAACAGATTAAAGCCTTCTATAACTTGCTTACAAAAATCACTTATTTCTACTGGTGAAGCAGCAAAGCTCAAGCGACATTGGGTGGGTCAGGTTTTTTCCAGTGCTGCTAATGTGAAAAAGAATGGCGTAATCACACTCATTAATAAAAATCTTAATTGTAAAATCATATCTACGGAATCTGATCAGTTAGGAAGATGAGTTATCCTTAAGTTATTAGTTGAATCTACCAACATACACAATTTCTAATGTACATGGACCTACTTCTATAGATCCCTCTTTCTGGAAACAACTTAGAAATCATATAGTACTCTGTAACCCCCTTAATTTGATAGTTTGTGGTGATTGCAATCAGATTGTAGACCCTTTTTTAGATAGAAATCTAAAGTGCGGTACACTGACACTATGTCCCATACTCAATTTATTAACTTCATATCTGAAACAGGTCTCACTGATGCTTGGCATATCTTAGTTAGGGCAAACCGCCAGACCTGTTCACAAAAGAATTGGAGAACACAGGTCCAGGATCAGGTGCAAAGCCCACGCAGCACCACTAGTCTCTCATCGTCCTCCAACAGTGCCAATGCCCTTAACTTTAAAGAAGCCTGGTGGATTTTTAAGCTGCAGACCACCACCAAAGGTCTCAACGAGATAGCACCGTTTGAGTACCAATAACATCAGGCTCCTCCTTTCACAGCTCACCCAAACTGCCTGCGCCTTGCCTAACTGCTGGCCACCATATACTGAGTCTGCTTCCTTCTATACTATAATATCAGCATACAGCACTTTGTGAATTCCACTTGCTACTGATATCTTCCGGATTTTCTCCCCACCGCAGGCCACCCTGGGCTCCCTGCCAGAACCATGCGGGAGACTACCAAACATGCCCTACTGACGGCCCTCATCTGCGGGCCCAACATACTGTTCGATTATTATCCATAATGATCACCCCATGTTCACTTATGTACCTCCAACAGTGCAGGCATACTTCATTTCTAACAGGTACATGCCCACCTATCCTTCTTTTAGGTATCACTATCAGTGCAAGCATCATTGCTCACACTCCGGCACGCCCTGCCTAGTGTCCATGTAGCTGGCTCATTTATGCTCCAACTCCATTAGGTGAGCCTGCAGCCACAGACACATGTGTTTCATCCGCCTTTTTAACAAAGCCTGACTGTCGGCTTCACTTTTACGTTTCTCAGAGCATACTTTCCACGCCTGTATGCGCAGCATCTGTCACTTCAATACACCTTCTGTATTAACAGAGCCAGGCCCCTTTCAATTGACGCCCACGCTCCTGGACCGAGCTCCATAGCAACGGGAACTTTCCATCAGTACGCATGCGCGGGAATGAGACACTATATTCCCACACATGCGCGGAGTCTATGTGTACACAGCTCCAGCTCTCTCCTGCATACGGACGCGTGGCAGACCCCTCCACAGCTCTTTTCGAGCCGCTGGCCACTTTCAAGGTCAGTACCTCTCTCCACGAGACACCAGACACACACTGCAACCATCTGATTCGGGCCCCTCGCTAGTCTGGACCCGCCCGTGACTGTGTGTTCCTTTTATCCTGTCTTTCTTTGTAGACCTGCTGGCTACCTTTCATGAACCACTGGCAACCGACAGGATTCTCTCAGCAAGGGGAGACAGAGCCAAGAGACGTTTGTCCGAGCCAGCATGGTAATCTTTCTTGCCTGGTTCCACTTCCCCTTTCTCATCTCATGAAGCTCTACCCACCACTCCACACCTCACAGGTTTTCTTAACCCCAAGTATGTCTCCCTCTCTGCAGACAACCACAGCAAGCCTTACCTGCAACACTTAGAATTGTGCCGGCAAGGATGTTGAAGCTACAAATGCTCAGAGCCGATACCTGATTCCGGCTCTGTCCAAGGTCAGTCCACTGGGCCACAGGGTTCCAAAAACCCTTTCACTTACTTGTACCCATTTTTATTGTTTTTTTTAACCTTCTCACTACATACCGTTTCAGGTATGATCTATCCTCTGGTCTGTACTCAATATATACATATATTGTTTTTATCTCTAGGGAAACCTGCTAACACTTTGCCCCAGAAGAAGGCTGCCACACAACCTAGCCGAAATGTCAGTGGTCACCATGTCCCCGCCGGGACTACTATGAACTATGACCATATTCACTTTTTACTACTTTCATCCTGACGTCGACCAGTTTTTTGGTCATCCCTCTAATGCCAGGCTATAGGGTATCCTATTTTTAAGGTCGGAATTCCACACAAAGTGGACTATTTCACCAGACTCCTGTATGTATGTCTGTCACCATGCCACCTGTCTAATAACCCCCCAAAATAACTCAGACGGCTTAGCCCGTGACATGGTGGTGACACTCCTATACCTTATACCAGGAGCTGCCCCATGGTGGAACAGGTGCCTGCAGGTTCCTTACTGACTCCTCAACCGATGCCTTGAAGCTTAAGGGTCCCAGAGATGATGTAAGCCCTTGGGGGAGGGGTAGAGGAAGAAGAGAGGGCTATTGCTGCCTGTGCCTGGGGAGCGACTGGTCTGTATTGCCCCAGAGGACTGACAACGTCCCTATCTGTGGGGGAAGAGACAAATCCACAGGTGGAATGATTCTCTCTGAGACGCCCACCCCCGAAAGTATATCCTTGTCCTCAGCTGCTGCAAGAATGGTGCATTAATGGTGACAATGCTACTGGACAAGATGGTGGTAGTTATGTTACTGTGGGCTTGTAGCTATCTGGATTGGCTGGTGGAGGGCAGGGGCGCAGTGCCAGTTGCAAGAGGTAGTGGTTGCTAACTGGGTGGCCTGTCGGAATAGAAACAATATTATGCCTCCTATTGTAATAATTGTATGTGTATTGGCCTACGCCAAGTTGTCTAAACATAATGTGTGAACAAACTCCACGGCAAGGTCTTGACCTTAGAGAAACCAATGTAAGCCGCCATCTTGGATTGAGCCGCCATTTTGGGTTCTCTTGTTATGTAGAAGTCACACTGAACATCAAAATGGAGGCCAAATGACATTCTGAGTAAGATTCTGGCCGTTGTGATCTCCGTACAACTGAATAATTAATATGCCTGCAGGCCACTTGTCGGGGTCGCGAACAGCGACCTTGTCCTACCGTTGACCTATATGTAAATGTACTACTTATATCAGCGAAACTAATCGAAATGCATATATTAAAGGATTGACCTGTCAAGGAACCCTAAGACCATAATTAAATATTTCGCAGAATGGTTAACCCGCAAGAGGGTTGGCCAAGGGCTGGACAAATTGTATAAAAGGCCCGAGTATTCCCATGTGCGCTCTCTCTCACTAACACATCGAACCCTCGTTGAAGTTCGTTATGTTATACTGAGAGCCGAATAGCTATCCGTTTGTCAATTGACTTGGTAACTGTTGTAGCTTGAAATAAAGAACTTGTATGTTTCTTTGTAACCTGTGTTGGTGTGTTTCTCTTTGGGCTTCCCGGCCTCATATTATTTCTCTGTTTTCACAGGCCGAGCAGCTGTCTCGTCCCGCAAGGGCATGACAGGCTTGCTTGCCCACTGGATTGGCTCTTCAGAGTCATCTTCTCACCGACCATCCTAATTCTGTGGTCCAGCCTGGTCCCCTGAAAGTGGGGATAGAACGTTTGTAGGCAAGCCAAATCCAAAGCATATTAAGATCAAAGCAAACCCCTCACTGATGTTGGAGTGGCATATCCCAACACAATTACTGTTTCACTCAGTGCTCCTTGGTGGAGCGAAGTGTGATCGACGGGAACCGTGTTAACAGTCTACTGCTTCCCTTGTTACTGTACTGAATAGGGGCAGAAGTGGTGTCAGTAATGTATATGATGACAACAATGGTAACTACAATGTAAGGTTTGGGCGGCATAGACAGGAGAGCAGCTATGATGCCATTCCTGTCACACCTTGCTGAGGGAACGATCTATGGCCATACTGTTTCAATTCCTGTCAATCACTTTACTCTCTGGGATGCACATGTCCATTTGCCATCACCAGTTCCCTTTTCGATGCTGTGTTCAGCTTGTTGCACACGCTGGATCTTGTCCAACAGTTTCCATTCTATCTTTGTAGGGTAGTCTGCATTTAGTCACTAGTTTGCTCTGCAAGATGACACGCAGAACAACAAGGCCCGACCCCTTGGTAGTTCAGTTCCCTGGATGGGATATGGCATTGGAACACCAATACAGAAAACAAATTTGTTTCAGCTGTTTTATGCAGGTACATGCCACATGTTCAATAGCAGGAATATGACACGGCAGCCACTGTGTATGTTGTTAATGTGGGATTACTAAGGCAACAGTTGAAGAAAAATAATAATGTTACCACATGTGACCGGAACATTTAATTTTTCTTACTCCTGTGACTCACCAGGAATGGCTGCAAACATCCGATGGAGAACCTTTTTCTTCCCTGGCCAGTATCTTTACTGTATAGATAAAAAGAGTGTTCTGAGGGGTCAGCGGGGCAGGGGCAGTCGCATATAATGGACATTCATTCACACATGATACCGGTTGCATGGTGCATGACTGGCAGTGACTGTGCCATCCTGCAGGAAAGGAGGATATGCATTGGCCAGGTAAGCAATGGCATTCTTTTGCTGTATTGACATCCTGGCACTGCCCACAGATGTTGTCTTACAGCTGTGCGGGTTCACACACATGGTGATTGGTGACGGGCGCTGCTATAGGGATCCCCTACATCACATCCCTGGGGAGAACACATGCGCCTTTCCTCCAGCACTACTCTCCAAACATGCAATACATATGCATGGCGTGGATGCCTCTGTTGTGATGATGGCTACAGACAAGTCATACCACACACTGGCTATGTCACGTTATTTGGATTTAGGATTCTGGGTCTGCTGGGCCAAGAGTCTCAGGATCATCTGTTGGTCATATGCACAAGGAACATTGCATGACATGTCCTCCAACAGGCGCGGCGTGACAAAGGTTATTTGATTCACAGGTATAGGAAGTGACAGCATGAAAGATCAGTGGTTGGTCTACAGGCCTATGCGTGCCATTTTATTGCCAATTCATGTGTTTCTGAAGCATACATGCCAGTGCCATTGCAGATTTCTGTTATTTGTCAGGAATGTATTATGGGGACTGACCAGATGGATCGTGTGAACGTGAAGTTGCCAGCCTTCATGCAGCTCCGTACGGAACGGGTCTCGTGTCACGATTCTTGACGAGACTGTATTCATAATAGAAAAAATGGGCATCATCAACAACTGTAGATTTGGGTTGTGAGCTAAATATGCTCCTTCACTTGCCAACTTATTCATGGCACAACTAGAAGAGACTCACATATTGAACAATATACATTATAAACATAATATTGTTCTATGGAAAAGGTTTATTGATGATGTGCTTATGATTTGGTCTGGCACAGAAGAGGACCTCACACGATTCACAGAACACGTCAATAACAAATCATTTGGTATCAAGTTCACAGGAGAATCTAATAAGGAACATATAGATTTTCTTGATCTAACTATTTTTAAAGTAGATGGTGTAATCAGTACGGAAACCTTTCGTAAAGCACCTGAAGTCAATTCAACCTTACACTCAAACAGTTGTCACTGGGTATCAACAATAAAGAAATATTCCCAGGGAAGAGTTCTATAGAGCTCACAGAAACTGCAGTAGAAATGAAGATTTTGAAAGGGAATGCAAGGTCACATCAAACAGATTTAGGCAAAGAGGCTATTCGGAAGACAACATTAGAGACAGCCTTACTAAATATTCCTCAATGGACAGGTCCATCACGCTAAAATCGAAGCAATATACACCGAAATCACAGAATAGAGTTGATTTCATTACCAAATACTCAAGGGATTCCAATCACTTATACAGATTGTTGCTCAAACATTGGAATATTATTTTATTAGATAAAGATATCAAGCCCTTTCTGGCAGAGAAACCTAGATTTGTCTATATCACAGCTCTCACCATACGTGATAAAATCATTCCTTCATTTCTGAAACCTTTACGCCATACAATCGAGAATAATAACACATGGCTAACCACAGTCAAAGGATTCCACAAATGTGGAAACTGTTCAATGTGCAAATATGCACATAAGCACACAACTCATTACAAACACCCAAATGGACTTGATATACAGATACGTGACTTCATCAATTGTAGAAGTACTTATGTGGTCTGTGCAATACAATACATCTGTTATAAGTACTATGTAGGATCAACCATTAGACAATTGCGCTTCAGAATTCGGGAACACATGGGTAGCCTGGGCAGCCAGGACCCAAAATTACCGCTTGCTATCCACTGGCAAACTAAGCATCAGACAAATAATAAAGAAGATGTACGCTTTATTGGTTTAATGAAGGTCAAGAAAGGACTAAGAGGTGGTGATAATGTATTGAAGTTGAGACAATTGGAAGCAAAGTTATTGGTCTATTACGCTGTACACAAGAAGGTCTGAACACAGACAATGAAATGCATGTTTTCTTGTGAATTTGTCATCCTATATATATGTCAACAGCATAATGTGGCCAATACTTTATCTTATCATCAGATATCTGACTCACCATGTTTTACTTAGGGTATGCCATCATAATGTGAAATCAGTATATTTGACATATAACATCATTCAACTCGATCTAGTCAGTAATTCCAATTAGTTTTCTGAATTATGATTTACACAGTATACATAAAGTATTGATGAGCTCGAGCCATTTGCATTGTGAGAATGCACCCAATATAAATTAATATAGTGTTTATTAACACATTAGTAAAGACGTGATTCTTATTTCATGAGCTAGTTGATTGCTGAATTTCATTAATAAACTCCGATATGACAAATAGAGCATTCCGACACATATTGAATCATATTGAATCAATGCGCATAGCCGGTGAATTAGTGGCTAACCGTAGAGACATCTATATAGTGATTCATTTCGGAGCATGCGCACTTCGCAGCTCGTAGAGATGTTACAATGCGCAATAAATGAGTGTACTAACTTTGCGCATGTGCAATCATCTCTGCAGCGTTGCCCAATCACAGCGCTGCACATCACAGCATTACATAGAAAAAAATGACCGCAAAAGAATGCTCGTAATATGAATTAACCAACACTGTCACTCTAACCCTAATTAAGCATTTGAACAACATTTATTTTTGTTTTACATAAGCCTCACCTTCAATCATTTGTTGTTTTGTTCTCCCTCTCTTGTATCCTGTGAACATTACTGCAAATGGGGTACGTGAATTTTGTAATACTTTATGCCTGTGATTTTATACATGACCATGTATACACAATTTATTTTGAACAATGTTGTCAGCCTTGAAAACGACGTTAAGGTCGAAACACGTGTCGGCTGATCTTGAAACAGAATAAAGAATTGCATCTGAGTGGAACACAATAGTTCAGTTATTTACAAGAGATAACAGAACCAAAGGGACAAGCCCAAAGCGTGTCACAACCCGATCAGTTGTGCTTTCTTATAGGTGTTAGCGAGTACACCTAATTTTTGAATTGTGCATTGCAGCTCAGTCCGTATTTAGGATTTTTGTGTGGGGATTAGCGCACAGCCTAGACCCTTACTCGCATATTGCCTATTTCATCTACAACTGTAGCTTGTTAGATTTCTACGTTTATTCAGAATCAGATGTCTCCAGACCTCATTGATTTTAGTAGATAGATATATTGTATTACATCTGTCTTTGGATTGAGCTTGGTTTTATGAAGAATTTGTCCCCAAGCTCCCTCTCGGTAGAAACAAGGAATGTATGTTTCTGTTTTACTACAAGAATGCTGCCAGAAGAATATTGTCATACAAGAACAGGTCGAGACATCCAAGCAGCATCAACTATCAACCGGAATGTGATATTGTCTCAGAAATGATTTTTAGTGCTCTGTCCTGAGGAAGACGACCATCAGTCTTTCATGACTAGACCCAGCTAATTGTGGAAATTACTAATATTAGGATATTTGGGTCGCATGTTTGAGAGTTCTTCCGTGTCCGCGAAACTTTCAGTTGACACATAGCACTTTGAACTTGATTAATGATTAATTCTTCTGCACTTGTCCTGCACTTTATTACATACTCTTGAGAATAACAGTCTTAATCTATGTGAACTTTGGATCATGTGGAGAGAGTCCTGCTCTTCTCACATTGCATATTGGCATTTATTGAATAGCCTATTTGCACATTAAGCCTTAAGGAATACCGGGTTTTCATGATGTTTTGTGCTTTTCAATAATACCTTATGTCCCGGATGAATTATGCAATGAACATTTGGGTATTTTTTATTATGACTATTATATTAATAACATTTGAATATATGTTAGCCTTTTTGTTTTCCCGACCTGGTCCTCTCTCCTATTCACCAGTAGATGTCCTCCGTGAGACATAACCCACTTGTGTTTCAGTTTATTAGCTTCCCCCAGGTCCAGACGAAGGGGACACCCGTCTCTTCAGTACACGACTCACCAGTCTGGCCTCACCCAACTCCTGATAAGTTGATCAACACTTGGGTTTGCTACCATCCACAGTCGCCAGTCGCAGGTGAAAGAGTGGTGGTCGGGAGCTACCTCCTGTGGTCAGAGTCTCCCGGTGTTTTGCAGTGACCAGCTTCCTCATGCACCTCCTCAGGTAATGCCAGTGTCCTAGAGGTTGACTACACTGGGATGTTTCCAACAGCATTGACCTCATGCAGGATGGACTTCCACGCCACCTTTGTTTGTGTACTGGCATGTTGGGAGTATTAGTAGATTCTGTCACAATGACGTGGCTCTTCCTTCATGATGCCATCAACTAGGACCTTATGCTCCCGGTCGCAAAACGTTGCCTTGCATCCTTTTTTAATACATTGTCCTGGTGGTCCCCCATGTAGTGGGGACAATGACGGAGATGATGCCAATTAGGCATGGAGATGAACAGAGGCTTTGCTCGCATCAATACCATGTGACAGATGCATGGATGCAGTCTTCCAAACCATGTGAAAAGCCGGCATCAAGTGGAAAACTTGCATAATCAGGCAGATAGTCTGCTGCTACTGGGGCCAGTAGCTAACCTGCTATTTCAAAAGGACGTTAAACTTCAGAGACCTTTTCCCGCCTTATATCTTCAAGTCTGAAATGTAAAAGGAAGATCTGCTAGCAACTGGATTTGTAAAAGTCCTGAGTTAGCCACAGGGACTGGAGGGATTGTGCAAGGAATATCAAAGGCCACCTGCATGCACATTGATATTGTAAACATAGAGTAAAATACAGAACTTTCAGATGATCTGGTTTCTACTATTTGTGAGCTTTTAAAGATGTTTCTGAACTTCAAAAAGTCAAAAAGGATCTTAACTCAAGCCTTGGCTTCAACTGATTTCCTTACACAGACGGAGAGCCACTTAACAGAACTATCATGCCGCATTGGGGGTGCAAAACCTGTGTTTTGTATCAAAGAATATTGAAAAGTTGGTAACCAAATCAACTAAATCAATTAAAATAATAATAATAATAATGATAATTGCTTGTTAAAAGTTGACGGGTAGGTCAGGATATATCTCTGTGACACAGTAGGTAAGTCTTGATAATCGCCTACATGAGAAGATACCTTGGACTCTATACAGTGCATAGGCCAGAGATGTTTGCCACAAAACAGAGTCACAGCTCGCTTCTCCTAAGGACAACATACGATGCTGGCCAGGGTTTGACAATGAGGAACAACCTCACAGACAATTCCTTGCTGTGACTATAAGGTTTCTAAGAGCGGACCCACGGATCGAGCCTGTGCCGCTTCTGCGTCATCTTGCTTCCAAAGCGAGTGCGTTGCCCCTGAGCTATCCTCCCGAGTCTATGACAGTGGGGCTTAACTTTGCAGCACGGATTTCCTGTCTTCCAGCTCACTTCTAAACCAAACTATGAGGAATAGATGAGCAATACAAAGATCTTTTTCACCCAACTAATGGCGGTGTCAGAGAAGGAAAAATAACTCTTCAGCACACGGATCCTTTCGCTTGCCTCTGGACTGAGTGATAAAATGAGGGATGGATCTTGCAGCCTTAGCCCGGAAAAAGGGCCAGCCAGAAACATAGCTACAATGAACTTGCCGAGTACTCGTGACTGATACTGCAATATGCACCAGAACGTTCTTTGATAACCTATTCCACATTTTTGTAAATTATGCAGTAGTGCATAAACGAAGTAATGTTCTTCCTTTTCAGGACGGCTTAATATTCCTGAGTGTATAATAATATTGATTCATGTTATGCATAGTCTAGAGCTACAGAGTTTGCAAGTCTTGGGCAGATCAATAATTTACTCATGTTTTGGATTCTGGTGCACTGGTGTCATGCAGAGATGCACTAATACATCAGTCATGCAGTACGTTTCACCACGATATCGAGCACTCTGCAGATCACTGCCCAGCCCGCTCATCATTTGGCCCATCTGCAATTGTAACTAATATTATGAGGTAGGGGAAGTAGTCCAGACAATTATTTATGTGCCAACTTGGCACACTTGGGTCCTGTGAGAGACAGGATGCAACACTGTGCATCTTCAATGAAGTTGTGAACTTGGGTGGATTAAGGAGGTTCGTTTCAAGCCCTATATTTTAATGTTTTTTGATCTCGGTGTTACTTTTGCACTCGTGCATAGGTTCTAGGCCATGTTGAGTAGTCCTGTGACCTCAGGGAGGGCATCAAGGCTTAGAGGTATATAGATAGCAAGTGATTCGTGGATTTGTGTTGGTGTTGTGGTCATCTTGATCTTGAACCTCCATACAAGTTGTCTTTCGGTTAGGTGGGTTTGAATTTTCATCCTGTGATGCTTAATATTTGTACTAGTGGGACCCAATGATGTATTGGTAGATGTCAGGAGTTTTGATGGTGTTATTGTTAAGACGGATTTCTGAACTCTGTCCTGGTGGCGCAGAAGTTCAGAAGGCCAACCTAATTACTTGGAACAGGGTAACCTCTGGACAAGCCAGACCAATCAAGGTAGCGATCGCGGCGGTCAAGACTAGGTCTCAAGAGGGGTGAGGGTGACTGAAAGCTCGCAATGAGCACACAAAGCAAGAGCGCTTACAAACTACTCCAAACAGTTGTTTATATCAAAAATAGATACACATTTATTATAAGGCCTTGAAACTAATAACCACAGTAAAAGCAGCAATATACAACGATATTAAACCAACACATACACTATCCACCCAATATATATACAGAATACACAGTTTCACAGCATTAGCAGCACGAAATATGTTATCCACCTGCAGGGGAAGGAAAACAGGCAGTGCGAACCAATGCGTGTGATATGTCCGCCTTCTGAGGCCCCTAACTAGATGGTAGTCCAATCCCTACGAAGAGTGGAGCCTAGCGCTCAAAAGTACCTGCACACGCCGGTGCCAATGGGCAGAAGGTGAAGCTCTTCGGAGGACGTTGAACAGCTCTGTAGGGAGCTCTAATGAAGGAGAACACGGTCCGCGACTCTAGCGCAGCCTCCACTGTGAGGCAGAAGCAGGGCGCGAGTACGGACAAGGGGTGCTGTATTCACAGCGGGGAAAAGCAAGGGGCACTGCAGGAGGGCGACCAGATCCTAGCTAATCTACTCACCGGTCCCCGAAGCACGCAGGCCCGAGCTTCTCCTCGATAGATGCAGCTTCTGGCAGGTTCTGAAGAGCAGGGAACGTCTCGTCGTCGTGCAGAGTAAAAAGACGTCCCGATCGAAGAAACAAGCACAGTTTTGTCGCCACGGCAGGGCAACGGAACGGCCGGGTGTATTCAAGCCAAACGAGCACCGTTCACCTCTAGCTTAGGACTGCTAAGCAAACGAAGCGTGTGAGCATGCCCCGGACTCAGAATACCACCCAACCTGTCGGCGATTACAGAGCAGGCCTCCTTAGTAAGCTGGTCAGTCAACTGGATGGCCCAGAGACACTTCCGAAGGCTTACAGCAGGAGTTGATGAAGGTGCCGGGAATAGCTGGTCCTGCTATTCCAATAGGTCGAAGCGCCAGTACAGGCCTTCTTGTTCGATCTTAGGTGGAAAGGGCTTCACCGGACGACAGCAATGAGGAGCAGAAGTTCTTCAGGGGGTCACCAGTGATTCCTCGGTCCAGCCTCGTGTTCGCAGGATACTTGGCTCCTGTATCCCTGGGTTCGTAAGAACTCAGGAGATCGACATGGCAGTGGTGTTTCCAGCTCCCTCTTATCCACGGTTCCCTTCGCGCCAAAACGGAGGGGAGCCAATGGGAGATCCGCTCATCAACACACATACCATACGTGGACCAATCACGGACCACAGTGGTCCCAGGCATTCACACCACCCTAGACTCTCTGGCACCCAGGATGTGTATTGGGACCAGACAGCCCAGCCCACATCCTGGGGGCACTCAAACGACATGTAGAAGCCCGCGAAAGCAACCGTGTTTCGCGGGAAACTACATGCCCAAATAAGGAAGGCCCCGGGTCGCCTGACCCGGGGGAAGGTAAAGGGAGCAAGACGGACAGTGGACGAGACAAAGGAGCCTCGTGGTCCGGCCATTTTGGGTAGCCGGGCCACCCTTTTGTGTTCGCGGCAAAAAGGTGCTCAGAACGGCAAAAGGAGCTCAACATAAACCAAATGATCGCTGCCACCAGCCCAGTCCCTGAATGACTTGCACCGATCCAAAAACCATCCTACTAGAGTGTCTAGGGTCTGTAGAAGGCTAGAGACCCAAGAGAGCTGTAACTTAGCTTACAGTGCCCTCTTGTGTCGTGTTGCACTAAAATGGCGACACGATAAAAGAAACTACGGGAAACAGCGTTCCCCGGTACTGACTGTCTTAAGGGCATGTCAGTTTCCCCGTAAGAAAGGAGCGAAAGCCCAGAGGAGTACGGCAGAAGGCTGCACTTCTCTGGCAAAGTCAAGAAAACAGGTTGAAAACAATAGCAAAAAGTTTAGGGGTTGCCACATGGAAGGAAAGTTCCCTACAATAACGAAATCTTTCCTAACACTCGCCCCTCCCAGACTATGGACAGGGGGAACTAATCCACCCCTGGATGAGTCTCTTGTTCAGGTCGGTAAAACATTCTGGACAACCCATCAGCATTGCTATGTTGGACACCTGGCCTATGCTCAATAGTGAAGTCGAAGCCTTGTAGACTTATGGACCACCTAAGCAACTTTGGATTCTCCCCCTTCATGTTCATTAGCCACTTTAACGGCTTATGGTCAGTCTGCACAGTGAAGTGGGTCCCATAGAGGTAGGGCCGCAGCTTCCTTAGGGCCCACACAACAGAGAAACATTCTTTCTCTACCGTGGACCATCTGAGCTCTCTGTCCTTAAGCTGGCGACTAATAAAACCGATAGGGTGTTCCTTACCCTTCTCATCTACTTGTGATAGTACAGCTCCTATCCCAGTGTCAGAGGCATCCGTCTGCACGATAAAAGGTCTTTGATAATCAGGGGCCCTGAGCACAGGGGCCTGGCACAAGGAGTCTTTCAAGCCATTGAAGGCCTTCTCACACTCGTCAGTCCAAGTTACCTTCTTGGGTTTCTTCGGAGTTGTGAGGGCAGTCAGAGGAGCAGCTATGGTGCCATAGTCTGCCATAAAATTGCGGTAATAACCCGTGAGTCCTAAGAAGGCTCTCACTTGGGTTTGTGTAGTGGGGGTAGGCCAGTCTTGTACTGCTTGTACTTTACTGGAGAGAGGCTGTATCCTTCCTCCACCTACTTCATGCCCAAGGTAAACCACTGAGCCTTGTCCAATCTGGCATTTACTCGCCTTTATGGTCAAGTGGGCTTTCTGAAGAGCCTGGAGCACAATCCCGAGGTGTTTCACATGGTCTTCCCAGGTGGCACTGAAAACTGCTATATCGTCCAGATATGCAAGACAGAATTCGTCCAACCCATTCAACACATGATTCACAAGCCTCTGTAAAGTGGCAGGTGCATTCTTCAATCCGAACGGCATTACCCGGAATTGGTAAAGCCCGTCGGGAGTTGAAAATGCTGTCTTCTCCTTGGCATGTTCTGCTAAAGCTATTTGCCAATAGCCCGCAGTCAGGTCAAACGTGCTGAGGTACTTGGAGGCACCCAAGGTATCCACCAGCTCGTCAGTTCGAGGCAAGGGGTGTGCGTCTGTCTTGGTGACAGCATTCAGAGCCCTGTAATCCACGCAGAACCTCAATTCAGAAGTGCCTGCTTTTGGAACCAGAACCACAGGACTGGACCAAGGACTACTAGAGGGTTCAATCACCCCAAGGTCTAACATCTTGTTGACCTCGGTCTTAATATAAGACCGTACTTTATCCGACATCCTGTATCCCCTACTTTTGGTAGGTACACTGTCTCCTGTGTCAATGTTATGTTTGCACCAAGGTGTCAAACCAGGCGACTGTGAAAACAGGGGGGAAAACTGCCTAAGCAAACTTTTCACCTCAGCCTGCTGATCAGAAGTCAGGTGAGGGGCCACTCGGACACCCTCAACGGAGCTATCTGAAGGACCGCTTTGGAACAGGTCGGGAAGAGGTTCTGACTCCTCTTCCTCAACGTCTGACGCCAGTAGCAGTGCTGCGATTTCGACTCTTGGGACGAAAGCCTTCAGCCTATTTACGTGGAACACTTTTGGAGCCTGTCCAGGCCTTCCAAGGTCCACTAAATAGTTCACCTCACCCAGGGGCTCCACCACTGTGTAAGGGCCTGACCATTTGTCCTGTAAAGCGCGAGGCCTTATAGGGTTCATGATCAGGACTTGCTGACCAGGGGTAAAGTGAATTAAGGAAGCTTTCTGGTCGTACCAATGTTTCACCAGCGCTTGTCCTGCCTTCAACTTTTCACTAGCCAAGCCCATCAGGAGTACCATCCGTTTTCTGAGCCCTAGCACATAGTCAACTACATTGGTAGTAACAGGGGGAGAGGGCATCTCCCATCCCTCTTTGACGATGGCTAAGGGTCCCCGTACGGGATGACCGAACAGAAGTTCGAAGGGGCTGAAGCCAACACCCTCCTGTGGTACCTCTCTGTAGGCAAACAGCAAGCATGGTAAAAGAAGATCCCATTTTCTTCTCTGGGGCTCCTCCAGAGCCCCAATCATGCTCTTTAACGTTCTGTTGAAACGTTCCACCAGACCATTGGTCTGGGGGTGATATGCAGAAGAGAACTTGTAGGTGACCCCACATTCTTTCCACATAGCCTGCATATACTTCGACATAAAGTTGCTGCCACGATCTGACACAACTTCTTTAGGGAAGCCAACCCTAGTAAATATGCCGAGTAAAGCTTTTGCAACTGACTTGGCAGTTACAGTCTTTAATGGGATGGCCTCAGGATACCTGGTTGCATGGTCGACCAGCACCAGGATAAACCTATTGCCTGAGGATGTTTGCGGGTCAAGGGGACCAACGATGTCGATCCCTACCCTTTCAAATGGTACCCCCACAACTGGGAGCGGTACCAACGGAGCTTGGATTGTCGCGCCAACCTTACCAGACAACTGGCAGGAGGCACAACTCCTGCAGTGACTTTCTACTTGCACCCCCATCTTGGGCCAGTAGAAGTGCATGGATAACCTTTGCTTGGTCCTCTTCATACCAAGGTGACCAGCAAGGGGAACTTCATGCGCCAACTGCAGGAGGAAGGGTCTAACAGAAAGGGGAACCACCAACCTCCTATGGTCTCCTTCTGTAGACTCTGTGGGCTCACTGTACAGGAGTCCACCTTCCCAATAAATCCGATGCTTCCCAGGAGGTTCACCCTCAAGCTGGGAGCAGGCCTGTCTCCTTAGGCCTTCCAGAGATGGGCACTCACGTTGGCCCTTACTGAAGTCGTCCCTATCAGGACCTCCTTCAACTAACAAGTCTTTTAGTTCAGGATGGTCGTTGGGGTCGAACACTTCAGGCATCGCCACCTCCTCGTCAGGCTCGGGCGATTGACCAACTCCCTCCACCGCAGTGGTAGGCGAGCTCGGGGGAATATTCTCTTTCCCCCGTCGGGACTTGTTGACTCCTTTCGCCTTGGGTTTCCCCTTCGGCTGGGGCGGCGTATTGGTCTTGGCCAATGCTGCCCGTGCTTGAGACCGTGTGTAGGGTCTTTCGGCAGTGTCTCCTACGAGCCCTAGAGCTCTGAGATCATTGCCCAACAAGACCTTTCCCGGGACGTTTCTCTGAATGCTCACTGGAATCCTAACTGCTGTACCATTTAAAGTTAGATTAACAGGGATCACGGGAAACATACGGAGGGGGCCGTCAGCCAACTTAGTGGGCATCAGAGTAGCTCTGGCAACTTCCTCTGAGTCTACCAAGGTAGAATCCACTACAGTTCGACTGCACCCACTATCCCTAAGAGCTGGAGTATCCACTCCATTGATCAGCACACTGTCTTTAAAGTAGTGCTTGGTATTATCCGGAATCCTAGCATACGCCTCTGCGACTTTAGGCTCCCAGGAACCCAGGGACACTAAAACTACCTCAGCCTCTATTCCGCTGGGAAATGAGTCTGAGGAGAAGGATGCTCCTGTAATCTCTTCTTCCTCGTAGGAGGAGAAGGCCAGATTAGCGGAGTGGACCCCCAAAGGTCTAACCTTACAACGGGGATCCCCCTTCACATGGTCAGTTGCTCCACAAGAAAAACAAGCCCCATTGGGTCTGTTTACGTAGGGAGGCTTATTATAACCAGAGTTCTGTTTCGGAGGCGAACCTCCACTACCCTGTGAGTTCTCGGATGGCTTACCCTTATTTTTCTTTTTGTGGCCCTTATGGGAAGAAGATTTAGCAGATTCCCCACCCTCCATATCTTTGGACTTTTTCCCTTCCTCCTGCTTACCAGGATGAGTTTTGTCCTTATGGGACACTCGATGTGACACCCATAAGTCTGCTGCAATGGCCAGCTTCTTAGGATCTATCTCCTTCGAATCGGCCAAATGCTGCTTAAGCTCCGGGGAAGAAGAAGCAAAAATGTGTTCCAGCATGACCAGATTGATCATGCCTTCGAAGGTAGAAACCTTATAACCTTCAACCCAGCCAGTCAAGTTTTTCAGGGACTCAGCTACATACGACACCCAAGTACCACCTTCCTTTTTCTTATACTCTCTAAACCTTTTCAAATATTGGGTCGGAGTCTTCCCAAACTTTAAAATGAGAGTCTGCTTCAACATTGCAAAATCAGCGCGCTCAGCCTTCGACATTTCCATAATGGCACTGCAACCAGAATGGGGCAGTCTGCTGAGTAACCATGCAATCTTATCCGCATTATCAACCTCTTGAACCTCGCATGCATACTCAAACGCATTTAACCAGTCCATAATGTCATTTCGTTCCTCATACACACTGAGCAGATCTTTTGGAAACCGTGGATGAGAGGAAGCCCCAGAACCATGTCCAGGACCCTTGGACCCATTTGCGAACTGAAGCTTGGCCAGTTCCAACTGGTGATCCCTGTCTTTTTGTTTTTCTGCCTGGTCGATTTTCAGTTTGGCTATGCTGAATTCAAGCTCCTGCTGCCTAAACCGCAGCTCTTGCTTCTTGAATTCAAGCATAGCCTCCCCATCAACACTGGCAGAGGAAACGTTAGACATTACATCCTCCCTGTCCTCGTGGTCGTGATGGATCAGTGCAGCGGCAGAACCGTCGGTTCTGCCAGTGAGAGCAGTCCCACCACCTTCTGCACTGTCCTCGGAAGTTATAGCGTCAAGCTGCGCTTCTTGCCACGCCACGATTCTCTGGATCATTTCCAATTTAGTGCCTTGAGAGGAAACCCCTCTCTCCGCACACATCTTCTTCAATGTTTCAGATTTCGAAGCATTTAAGGTTAATAAAGTATTCGTTTCCATACTGTTGATAGGACTATGGCCTTTTTAACGTTATATTCAATACTTTACTGCGTGTCCTGGTTGGAATAACCTGAAAACGCCTTAGCTCGTGCGCAACACTGGATACCTTCAGTCGTATCCCACCGCTGTACACCAATTTGTTAAGACGGATTTCTGAACTCTGTCCTGGTGGCGCAGAAGTTCAGAAGGCCAACCTAATTACTTGGAACAGGGTAACCTCTGGACAAGCCAGACCAATCAAGGTAGCGATCGCGGCGGTCAAGACTAGGTCTCAAGAGGGGTGAGGGTGACTGAAAGCTCGCAATGAGCACACAAAGCAAGAGCGCTTACAAACTACTCCAAACAGTTGTTTATATCAAAAATAGATACACATTTATTATAAGGCCTTGAAACTAATAACCACAGTAAAAGCAGCAATATACAACGATATTAAACCAACACATACACTATCCACCCAATATATATACAGAATACACAGTTTCACAGCATTAGCAGCACGAAATATGTTATCCACCTGCAGGGGAAGGAAAACAGGCAGTGCGAACCAATGCGTGTGATATGTCCGCCTTCTGAGGCCCCTAACTAGATGGTAGTCCAATCCCTACGAAGAGTGGAGCCTAGCGCTCAAAAGTACCTGCACACGCCGGTGCCAATGGGCAGAAGGTGAAGCTCTTCGGAGGACGTTGAACAGCTCTGTAGGGAGCTCTAATGAAGGAGAACACGGTCCGCGACTCTAGCGCAGCCTCCACTGTGAGGCAGAAGCAGGGCGCGAGTACGGACAAGGGGTGCTGTATTCACAGCGGGGAAAAGCAAGGGGCACTGCAGGAGGGCGACCAGATCCTAGCTAATCTACTCACCGGTCCCCGAAGCACGCAGGCCCGAGCTTCTCCTCGATAGATGCAGCTTCTGGCAGGTTCCGAAGAGCAGGGAACGTCTCGTCGTCGTGCAGAGTAAAAAGACGTCCCGATCGAAGAAACAAGCACAGTTTTGTCGCCACGGCAGGGCAACGGAACGGCCGGGTGTATTCAAGCCAAACGAGCACCGTTCACCTCTAGCTTAGGACTGCTAAGCAAACGAAGCGTGTGAGCATGCCCCGGACTCAGAATACCACCCAACCTGTCGGCGATTACAGAGCAGGCCTCCTTAGTAAGCTGGTCAGTCAACTGGATGGCCCAGAGACACTTCCGAAGGCTTACAGCAGGAGTTGATGAAGGTGCCGGGAATAGCTGGTCCTGCTATTCCAATAGGTCGAAGCGCCAGTACAGGCCTTCTTGTTCGATCTTAGGTGGAAAGGGCTTCACCGGACGACAGCAATGAGGAGCAGAAGTTCTTCAGGGGGTCACCAGTGATTCCTCGGTCCAGCCTCGTGTTCGCAGGATACTTGGCTCCTGTATCCCTGGGTTCGTAAGAACTCAGGAGATCGACATGGCAGTGGTGTTTCCAGCTCCCTCTTATCCACGGTTCCCTTCGCGCCAAAACGGAGGGGAGCCAATGGGAGATCCGCTCATCAACACACATACCATACGTGGACCAATCACGGACCACAGTGGTCCCAGGCATTCACACCACCCTAGACTCTCTGGCACCCAGGATGTGTATTGGGACCAGACAGCCCAGCCCACATCCTGGGGGCACTCAAACGACATGTAGAAGCCCGCGAAAGCAACCGTGTTTCGCGGGAAACTACATGCCCAAATAAGGAAGGCCCCGGGTCGCCTGACCCGGGGGAAGGTAAAGGGAGCAAGACGGACAGTGGACGAGACAAAGGAGCCTCGTGGTCCGGCCATTTTGGGTAGCCGGGCCACCCTTTTGTGTTCGCGGCAAAAAGGTGCTCAGAACGGCAAAAGGAGCTCAACATAAACCAAATGATCGCTGCCACCAGCCCAGTCCCTGAATGACTTGCACCGATCCAAAAACCATCCTACTAGAGTGTCTAGGGTCTGTAGAAGGCTAGAGACCCAAGAGAGCTGTAACTTAGCTTACAGTGCCCTCTTGTGTCGTGTTGCACTAAAATGGCGACACGATAAAAGAAACTACGGGAAACAGCGTTCCCCGGTACTGACTGTCTTAAGGGCATGTCAGTTTCCCCGTAAGAAAGGAGCGAAAGCCCAGAGGAGTACGGCAGAAGGCTGCACTTCTCTGGCAAAGTCAAGAAAACAGGTTGAAAACAATAGCAAAAAGTTTAGGGGTTGCCACATGGAAGGAAAGTTCCCTACAATAACGAAATCTTTCCTAACAGTTATCATCGTATCTTTCTTCGATGTAAGTTGTTCTGCCTTTCAATGTTATTTTGAGGTAGTCCCATTCGTTTGGAGCTATGATTAACCATAACAGGCCTTCAACAGTAATTGTTCCATGATGGAACAGAATTTCCTATTGGTAATGCAGGAGGGTCAACATGACATGTCCTTTAACCTTTATTCAGGTATTTTATGCAATAACATTTGATTTAAAGTGGCCTCTAACATTTCTATGCAGCCTCATGAATGAATGAATGAATGATATTTTATTTCTATCGCGCTCGTACACAAGTGTTTTAGAGCACGACCAGGCAAAAGGGACGGGAATAGGGGAGAACAAAATATGGTTCTGCAAAATAACGTTTGACGGGATAGGTAGGTCCAAACCTTGTTGTCTTGCTGAGTGCAGGCCAGAAGTGCTCAAGTCCGGAGTGTTGGTATGGTTTCATGTGGTTTGTGGCAGTGACACCTGGGTGTATGTTTTATTCAAAGGGGAAAACCCAAGCATGATAAGATCATGGCACAGGGCACGAGGAGAGCCGCTGAATGGATGGATGGATGGAAAGATGGATGGATGGGGTTTGGAAGGGAGTTGATAGAGGTAAAGATGTAGTGAGAGTATTGAAGAGGGGTGAGGGACAGGGTGAGAGGGGCCAAGTGGGGCAGGAAAGCAGCTGTTTTAACCACCACCACAATCTCCCACATATGGCAAGATTCTGAGATATACTGCTGGGAGTGGAAACCTGAATGTTGTAACATATTAACCCAAATTGTGCTCCGAAATCACAAACTGTGACACACAGTCTTGGAGATAGGGGTACAAAGAAAGCTCTGTCCATGGATATTGCTGTGAGAGCCCACGCATGAAAACCTTACAGCAAATTACTTAGGGGAGACTGCAAGCACATGCAACATGGGGGAACAATGGGACTGAGAGGGTTAGCCCCGTACATGCCGGCACAGGGAAGCCATGTTGGCATCTAGCAGCGGTCGATGACACAGTCTTCTGATCCCACAATGGTGGACCGCCTTTACAACAGCTCGGCCTGTGGAGCAAGGTGCTGAACATGGATCATACACACACCACCAGAGATACTTGGGAAGGAGGGAGGATAGCCTGCCACCAGCCAGTCACGTAGCCACATTACTAACAGGACCCAGGTTTCTGCAGCCATGCTCTCTTTACCCTAATTCCTTAATAGTCCAGAGTATAAAAGAGAACAGTGGCACTGGAAGATCAAGGTAATTTGTAGAGAGGTTGAGAGGGAGGAGATGCAGGCAATGAGCAAGCAAGGAGAAGGAAGGAATAAAAAACAAGCAAAGAAGGAAGGTGAAGAAGGACAAAATCAAGGAGAAGAAAGGAAAAGGTATTGGGGTGGAGGAGGTGAAAAGCAACATCTGGAAATAGGAGGGGAGGGGAACAGTCAGTGAAATTATAAAGTTATAGAAGGTAGGATCAGAGAGAAGAGGTCACGGAGAGGACAGCATTGGAGGAGGGACTACTGAGCAGGAAGGAGGGGAATAATGAATTCCATAGGGGGTAGAAAGAGTGACTGAGAGAGTGGCGGAGGTCATTAGGAGTAGGGAGAGGTTAGAGACAGAGGACGGACAGAAGGGTGGAGGAGATCATTGAGGGGGACGGGGTAATTTTTTCTGAACACCCTCCCAGCAGTACATGCTTTTGTGAACACTCACACCAATCTATGACCTGTCCCTTACCGAGCTGGTCTGGCCATTCAAACCCCACTTTCTGATCCCGGCGTGTGCCTTGCAGCCTACTTTGTTCTCTCCCCTGCTCCTCTGTGCCTGCACTACATTCTGCTCCTTTTTTTTTCTCTCAGGATACCGCTCTCCCAATCCTTTTGAGTGTGACCATAATCAATCCCACACAGATTATGACAACCCCCATGTGTCCCTTGCCACTAACCATCTTCCCCCTCCATCTCTCCATCACCCATCATGTTCCTATCCCCTGATGCTGCTGCTTCATGCTTGCAGTAAGTTTGTCTCTGGAATCTTGCACACGTAATAATAGGGATGAGAAAGTCTCAAGTAAGTAAACCGGATTGGGCAAGCCATCTTTCAGGAAGCAATTCCAAATCTTTCTTATCTAACCATTATCTGATTTTGCCAATGATTTCCGCCAAACTAGTGAGCAAGTGCTTTGATGCCTCGGCTGCTAGCGCTTTTCAAGAAGCAATAGCAATAACTAAAAGGGCCACGGGCAGAAGGAAGTTTTGGGAGATGGGGCCTAATCTCGAGGAAAGCTGGCGAGCAAGTGATAGGAAGGTGTAGAGATGTGTTATCCTGGGCCTGGAGACTGATAGGGTTAAAGAGCATAGAAAGAGAGATTCATAATGAAAGTGTGAGCAGCCAGGAGACATTCTGGTGGGACTAGCAAACCCATCAAGGGAAATAAATAAGAATTATTGAGAGAAGCAGAAAGTGTGAGAGAATGGTAGAGAGCAATTGTGTGTATGCGAGAGAAAGAGGTAGAAAGGGAGAGAGAGAGAGAGAGAGAGAGAGAGAGAGAGAGAGGGAGAGAGAGGCAGAGAAAGAGTGCCAGAGAGAGAGAGATGTGTTGTCTTGTGTTCCCTGCCTTGGCCCCAAGAGTGCAGTCCGGTGGATGTCTCCTGTGTACCATCCTGCTTACTTACCCATGGACCTGGTATACCTTGTCACTGGAACAAAGTAAAGAATTTCACTTCCCTTACCTGCAGTATCAGACCTTTCATTTCACCCTGCTACACTGGCAACGAGCTGACTTGAGGGAAGGGCCAGGAACCTGCAGCAGCAAAGAGTGGGCAGCGTCTAGAAGCAAGTAGCAAGCCATTGATACCATAGGAGGAGACCACTGGACCCCACACACGTCAAAGGTGAGCTGACCCCTGTCCCTTAGCCCAACAGCTTTTGCAAGGCAGGAAGGGGGCAGCTTGGGGCGGGAGTTGATGACTAGCAGTAGTTAGAATAGCACTTCCGGTTGGGGCCACCTTTCAGTTTCTGGCCATTGGTTAAGTGGTGCCAACTTGCAGCTTTTAGCCACTGGAGGCGGCTGGTAATCCAGTTACCAGTGGGGCCACCTTGCAGCTTTGGAGAGAAAACATTGAGACTTTATAAGATTATTGGCTTCAACCCCAAGGCATTTTATTTTTTGTTTGGCTTGGTCGGCCCTGAATATGGCAATGATCTGATGTAGTGAGTTTTCGTACCGGAGAAGTGGGCTGCTCTGCAGCAGTTCGGTGTGGGGTGTGGTGAGCCGCATGCCTTTCTGCTGGCCTGGGAGTCGTTGGCCGTGGGAAGTTAAGTAAGAGCTCAGTGGGATCTCTGCACCCAGCAATGGCCTCTCTGCAATGATGATGTCATCATTGGTCCACGTGGACATGGCGATTGCAGGGGGAATGTTACGGGAGTCCTGTTACACGCACCTGTTCGGAGAAGCAGCCGCGGTTATTTGTCTACCCAGCAAAAGGTCTTTGGAAATGTTAGAGGAAAGGCATGCATCGTGTCAGCGTGATCATGTTGCTGACCTTGTTTTCATCCATAATGAGAAAGTGCCTGTGCCTTGCATTCGGAAAGTCTGCATTGCAGTACTGGAGTGTGGCACATGGCTTGCTGTGATGAGCAGCAGGTTACGACCTAGGAACATGAGTGGTCCTAAAATCACACACCTGGTGGGATATGAGCGTCAACTGGACAAGGTACTGGGATAGTTTGCTTCCCTGCAGTATGAAGACCAGTACTGTGGGTTATATGATTTGCATTGAGCTGCTTTGCTATCCATGGTATCTGGTGTTTTTCACTCTTGAGATTCTTTGCTGAACATAAGTTGTTTTAATATGCGCCAGCTCATTAGCCTGTGGGAAATGTTAAAAAAAAAAAAAAAAAAAAAACAGTTGTCATGTGAGGCCTTAGTTCCTAAGGTTCTGCATGTATACGAGATGGTGCAGTTCCATTTTGGGTGGGTATGACTGTATTTGGCCTAGGTATGACGTTGGCTGATGTGAGTATATTTGACGTGACCTCTGTTAAGTTTAATTGCCAGGTATTGAGCATGGAATTATTTTATGTTTGATATTACAGTGATGCATTAATTAATATCAGTGTATCTAGCATAACGTTTTTCTTCCACAGGGCCACAGGGTGGACTTAAAGTTTAGGGCTCGAACATTTACAGTTTAGGTTTCAATTACTGTGTGTCTAATGCATTGATCCCATTTCAGTTTGGTAAGAATGTAATTGGGTGTGAGTGGGGCCTCTTGTTATGATGCCAACAGAGTGTTTAGGGGTGTTCTGCCACCCGTGCCACGAATATTAGGGTTTGGAAACCGGCACTAGTTTTAGGGGTGTTTTGGCATCCATGCCACAAATATTGGGGTTTGGAACCTGGCACAAGTTTTTAGGGTTGTTCTGCCACCCGTGTCACAAATGCTGGGGTGCTGGAAACAGCGCCTGAGGGGATTTCCTGCCCTTTCCTTTGGGGAGTTGGACCCCAGTACCTTAGGGGGTGGGTCTTTCTACCTGCTTGTGCATGGCAGTGGGTGCCTGTGCTCTGTGCCTTTTGAACGCTGGGGTGTTGGACATCGCGCCGAAGGGGGTATCCTGCCCGTGCCTTTGGGGAGTTGGACACCGGTACCTTAGGGGGTGGTCCTCTCCACCTGCTGGTGCATGGCAGTGGGTGCCTGTGCTTTGTGTTTTTTTTTTAACCTTGATCTTTTGTTCTGTATTAGAATAGTAGAAAATGAAGGGTGTGCTGTGTTTCAGTGCACCTTGGTTGTTGGCAGCAGGATGAATAAGGGTGCTGTTTTGGGATTGTGTGGAATGGTGGTTTGTTGAGAGGTAGGGCTGGTTCCTTTGTTTGAGTATCTGTTGTTAGGCCTATGACAGACTTTGAGTGCTTAAAATAAATGGTTGCGTGGCTTCATTGTAGGTTATTGAAGGGATGAGGTAGGTGGGAACGTGTTTTCTTGTTCTTCGGAAATGGAGTGAGTCGGGTTTGGAATGGAGTTTGGAGTGGAGTTTGGAGTTTGGAGTTGAGGTGGCCAAAGTGTTGTTGGTTATACTTTGGTTGCATTATCAATGTATTTCTTTTGTACTTCTTCTTTCCGTACCTTGATCTTGGTTTCTGTTGAGGAGAGAGATGTATTGTGTCTTGTGTTACCTGCCTTGGTCATGCATGAATGCTTGCTTGAGAGAATGCCTGGTGGAATGTCTGCTTGTGGAATGTTGTGGTGTGAGTGCCCCTGTAAGTTTCATGAATGTCAGTTGGAGTGAAGCAGCTTGTGAGAGTGTAGGCCAGTGGATGTCTCCTGTGTACCTTCCTACTTACTTACTCTACCTTGTCACTGGAACTTAGTAAAGAAGTTCACTTCCTTTACCTGCAGTATCAGACTTCCATTTCACCCCACTACAAGAGAGAGAGAGAGAGGGGCAGAGAGAGGCGAGATCGCTGGGACCCGAGTCTGGGATCAGCAAGCCAACAGGGGAAATAAATATGTTTACTGGGTACCATCCAAGCCTGTCTGGGATGGGTAAGAGAATGCTGAACCCTAAGGTAGGCTCATTACTGCCAAACTCAAAGCATAACACACTTCCCTTGGTTGGGGGTGAACCAATAATGCATGCAGTCTGGAAATTCACCCCGGAAAGGAGGAGAAATCAACTGACTTTTGGAAGTCAAGTGACTCATGCCCAGGAGGCGCAATGTTCACTGGCAACATTGACAAAAGGGACCTGGGATTGCGGGGGTCCCCCACGAACTGTGAGTGGCTTTATACAACAGCCATATCTATACAATAGGATCCCAGGCCTTGGTAAACACACAGAAGTGTGATAAACATTGTGAAACACCTCCAGTACAATCCAATCATGGGAAAAAACTGGCATGGAGTGGGGCACTTGGACTTTGGTGCACAGTCTTGTTGTGCATTGACATTTAAGACTCAAATCCCTTTCTTTCATTTGTTCTCCTTGACTCTCAAATGAGTTATCAGAGAAGTCTCTCTCTTTGGGTACATCCCTGCTCGAACACCCCCCTTGAAACTAAATAAGAACCTGTCCGATGCAGTCATTCAAAGCTTTAAGTCACCTATTGATCCCTTGGTCTGTGAGGTGGGCCATGCAGTGAAGTGTAAGCAGTTTTGCAGAGGTTAATGTGGTGGTGCTTTCTGGCATTAAATTGATGTATGTGCAGTGGTCTGCGTGTGTAGTTTTAGGGTGCTGGTAGGTTCAAGAATGATTAGATTAGTTGTGGAAGGTTTAGTTATTGTAAACATTTGAGGAGTTCTGGTATTGAAATTTAAGTCTAGGCGGAACCCGTAAAGTTCCAGTCAGTTGTATTATTGAAATTGGAGGTCGTATCATGTATTCATACATCGGGCATGAAAGATGATGGACACTTAAAACTCAGATGACTGTGAGTTACTGTGAATTTATCATGAACTATGGGTAAGCAACCTTGACTGAGTATGGCCAGTTAGTTAAATGCAAGTAGAAACTATCCTGTTGAATACGTTTTATGTTGGATTTTTATTAGATTCACCCAACTCTATAACTAGCCCTAAAACCTTTGCTTAAGCATACACCATTGTGTCTGCCATTTCTTTTATTTTACTTGGTTTCTTCGCCGCACAAAGTACCTCAAGGGTCCAAGTCAAGAGTTTGAGATTCTTATTCTCGACAATGCATCTATAAGACAGGGAGAGAGTCATATAAGCATCTGCGTACTCAATGTGCGGCAGGGAGCAATAACAACTAACCTCTCTTTGTGCTTGGCAACTAAATGCAGAAGTGATGAGGTGCCACCTGCATAAAAGAAAGAGGAAATAGACCCCCAAAGTAATTTGCTGTCTTGCTGGAAGCATTGCAGGTCAAAGAACCACTCTCCTCATTGCTAATTGACTGCATGTTTGTGAGTGAGACCAGAATGAACTGTCCGTAATCCTGAGAGCAAAGTTCCCGGTAGCTAAAAGATATAACTGTTCTGCGCTGCATTTTATTTTACCAGAGCAGAACCATACCCATGCAAACATCCAAAATAAAATGTTTGTGGTGATGTATCTCAGAAAAATATGCTGCTGAACAGCATTTAGTAATTGGTGCATTCATCAAGACCTGTCAAGTCCGGGATCCTGTGCTCATCTATTATGTGCTTGTTTCACCTAGTGAACAATTCTTCTCCCTCCTCTTGTTTTAGCCATTCTGCAAAAGATGAGAATAGACAAAGGCAAGACCCTGAAATGCACTTCTACTACCACAAAAAAAGAATGAGTAAGTAGGAGACCCTTGTTAATTCGGTCGCTACGAACTACTTACGCAGCACTCAGAACAACTTTTCCTTGTCCCCTGCTTCTTCCATTATCAGAGAGGGATGACACTCTTGTTCTAATCTCTATGGCTGCATAGTTCATAAACAGGTGTTTGTGTAGAAAAATTCAAAACAAAAAAAGCTCTGTTAACTTCTTTACGGGTGAGACCAAGTCGATATTGAGCAGAGCCAGAATGAAAATATGTCTCTACAATGTCATGTTGGCCCTAACAAAATGAAAATGTGTTTTACAGGACAATGCAGGAATATGTTGTTGATATGGGCCTCATACTTTTATCTTTGGACACTACCAGCAAGAAAACATTTTGTAAAATATGCTCCTGTGTGATGTTGGCAAAACTAATTACCTCAAAGCGATAAATATAGAATTGTTATATCTGAATAGTCCACAGAACATTCTGGAACAAAATCATCTTAATTTACAAACAGATGAAGTTATTGTTCCTACCAACCTTTTACTGCATGTATACAGAAATTGCAGAATATAAGAACTGTTGGCTATTTAAGGGGACAAATGTCCAGCAAATAAAAGAAACATTGATGGGCTCAGGTTTTGCCCCAAGTCTTGCAAACCTATAGATATTGTGATTCAATTAAATTCTGTGGCCAAAATATATTCTCATCATATGTAGAAAAGACAAACAAGGACATGATGACTTTATGAAATGTATCTGCACATTGGATATTAATCTTCAATTCACTTCAGTTATTAGTAAAACAGAAGTGACATATTTAGATATATGGATTCATGAGATGTATTGGTTTTTTAATGTTACTCTACATAGAAAAGTTACTAATAAGAATTCTGCACTTCATTTTAAGAATCAAGATCCAAGAGCTTTGAAAGAGTACATACGATTTGGACAATATTTAAGAGCAAGAAGAAATCGTACATCCTTAAAACAATTTTATTTCCAATCTGATATTGTTACAGCAAGGCTGAAAAAAAGAGGATATCCAAATTCTTTACTCAAGTAATGGTTGAAATGAGCCTGCTTTCCTTATATGGAATAATTGTTAAATAGACAACAAGAGAAAAACACTACAGACAGAACAGTATGTGCAACCAATTTCTGACAGTATAATGATAAAATGTGCAATCTCATAATACAAAACTGGAATATCTTGAACTTAAATGTAATACAGATTTCTAAACCTTTGTGCAAATTTAAAAAAGGAACTGGTATAAAAGAATCTCTTGTCAGAGCATTACGAAAACAGAATTTTTTTTTTTTAAAATGACCTTAAAACAAATTAGGGAGCTGCTGCCAATCATGGGACATTGACTCTGTGATAATTATACTGTTTGTGAATTAACGTACACTCTTACTGATTTCACTCACAAATGCCACAAGTGTATACTTATAGAAAACACCAATTGCAGTAGTGCCAATGTAATTTATGCCATCACATGCCCTTCCCAAAAATGATATGTGGAAAAAAACCTAAAAAAACATCAATGCACATATTACTGAACACAGACCCATGAACAGAACCCAAACCCTAGGGGCACCATTGGTCGATCATTTTCTAAAAGAAGGACATAACCATAATGATTTTAAATGGTTTGTCATTGAGAAATTAACTAGAGACCCACGTGGTGGAGAATTTGAACTCAAACTAGCCAAGCGATAACAATTCTGTGTATACAATTAGATGGATGTCATTGATGGCCGAAATGATCAAGAAGAATGGTGGTCCGTGATAACACAATAATACCCTGATATTGAATCCATGTTCTGCAATTCAAAATAAAGCATACTATGATGTTTCTGAAATTTAATATATAAAGAGTGTAATGGTTTATTGAAAGGCCACCCTCAAAATGTGGTGTTCCTTCCCTCCCCAATCCAGTTGACATGCAACAAAATGTTTAATGTCCTTCTTTATTCAGCCCTATTTCTGATTCATCTTATGCCCCTTGGATCCCTCCCACTGAGCTACCAAGGTGCCAAGAACCAGGCCGGTGTACAGGAAATATATTTGTATTTATTCAAATTATTCTTGTTTTAATTGAAACTTCAGTTCAACAGTCTTAAAAGAAAACAATAAAAACGTTTAAACTTTTGTTACAACCACACAGAAATCCAATCCTTCAACGAAGGAACAGAAGAGGCTAAACTGAACTTCTTTATCTTATCTCTTTTCGACACAGCACACAGAGCTTTAGAAAGATTGATCATTTGTCACCAAATTAAACAGATGCTTTTGTCAGTATCAAGTCCATATAGTCGACTACAGCGCATGTGAGTTTTACATTGTGACCCACGGTTACATACGCCCACCAATTTTCCAAATCATTGTCTGCAGGAGCAAAATTCCCTAGGTGGTGAGACCGCTGTCTGCTGGTAGCTGGGCAAACTGTAACAAGATGTTGTAATGATTCAATTTCAAGATTACAATAGCAACATAGGTTGTCTTTTATTTCTTTGTTGTGCCTTAGGCACAGCATTTCTTTGGTGTTCAACGTGTTTAATCATAGCCTCAGGAATTGTTCACGATGATGGCGTGACAGGCAATTTGTCAGGTATCTAGATTGTACATTTAGTTTGTGTGCGCCTATTTCCGACTTCAGCGTAAATTGCATTTTTTCACGTTTTTCTGTGTTGCTAATCCAACACCAGGATTCAAATTTCTTTTTAATGAGTTGTGGATGTTTAATCAAGTCGGATGTCTTTAGGTCACGTTTGCCAAGGTTCCTCCCAAGAGACTTTTCCAAGCCTCTAATAATCTTGGTCTACCAGACTTGTGCTTTGCTGCGAAAATTTGAAATGCAGGAATCAAAGGGTTCAGGCACATTTTTCACATGGTTGCCAATGATTTCCAAATTACCCAGGAATGCAGGGAATTCAAAGATAATTCATAACGCAGCGCTGTCATCGAGATGTATGAAGGTAATTTTAGCACACGCCGCCAGAATTGACCTTCTAATCTTTTCCAGTAGAGGAGATCTATATTCCAACCAGCTTCCGCACCAAATGTAATAGCAGGGACAACTTTTTGTAAGTAGTATGACCGGCGCTAGTGTGAATTTCCCATAGTCCTTGTGAATCTTTGCGCCTTGTATGCTAAGTTGCGTCATTCTATTTACTAGTTCTAGCCTCCAATGATGCTCATTTAGTGAGATGTTGTATGTAATACCAAGATAACGAATGGAGGTAACAGGGCTTAATGTTTCATCAGCAATTTTCCACCTGAAACCTTGCTCCTTCTTCGTACCCAACGACCCGATGGTCATAACCTTTGTTTTTTCTGTGTTTAATTACAGGTCGTTTTGATTTAGGTACTCGTGTAGTTTATTTGGCAATCGTTGGAGACCAATCTGCGTGAAATCCATAAGAACAAGATCATCGGCATATGTTATGCATTTGATTGGAGCATCGTTGAGTTTTGGAGGAAATCATCGAACTTGATCTAAATGCTTTGGCATGTCTGAGATAAATAACCTGAACAGTTCAGCAGCTAAGGAGCAGCCCTGTTTTACCCCTTTCTTCGTTGATATTTTTTCCGGTAAATCGCCCTGAATGTTTAGGCAAATCCGAATCGATGTCTCGGTGTGTAGCGCTTTCAATGGTTCAAGTATGGTTGAAGGACAATTCCAATCGGATTGTTTCTGCCAGAGCATTCCACGATTTACTTTTTCGAATGCTTGGCGCATGTCAATGAAAGCCAGAAACATTTTTTTCTTCGCTTTTAAAGTTTCGAACTTTAATATGTTCAAGATCAACAAGTTTACTTCTACTCCCACTCCTTCTGAAAAACCAGTTTGGCGGATGTTGAAGATCTTATCACGACAAGCCCATGACACCAGTTTCTGCCTCAGAAATGAGCCAAACATTTTTCCAATAGTGTCCAGAAGGGCAATCGGATGATAGTTGGTCGGATCTGCCGGATTGCCCTTTTTATAAATTGGCACTATTATTGCTTCTCGCCAGGACTCAGGAATCCGCCTTATTGTAGAAAGTGTCTTAAACAGAGCTTCGATGAAGTCTGCCCACTCCGGTGCATATTTTTTTAGCATCACATTTGTGATCAGGTCCGGGCCAGCTGCGTGTGAGTTCTTTAATCCACGGATTGCTCTTTCAATATCTGACGCGACAATTTTTAAGTCCCACATGTTTTGTTTGTTCTTTATTTGATCGGCTTGGCTCAAACGCAGGTTTGCTGTAAATTTGAGCAAAATGCAACTCCCATTTAGCAGCAGTAATTTCATTTGAAATAAGTGAAGGACATCGAGAATGGCCCAAATTTGACGACTGTTTTTAGTCACCAAAAGTTTTGTCATGACTTCTGCTCAATCTTGTTAAATAATGATTTTCTGAGATTTGAGCCAGTTTATGTCATGATTCCTGCACCTCATGTCCCCAGCCCTCCAAGATCTCAGGCTGGAGCCAGGCCACGTTCACCTACATGGCCCTCAAGGGCCTCTCCATCCCTCCAAAGACCCACTTGGAGTCAGACTTGGCGCTTGTGGCACCAGACTCACTCACTCCCATAGGATAACATTGGGGATTGGTCTTGTAATGCATTGATGGGGACAAGATGGATGCCCCCACATATTTCGATTCCCAGAACTGCATGTGCGGTCTAGTATTTTGGGTGTGATTCAGCCCAGAGACACCAAGGATACCCAGAGACTATTTAAGCCACACCCAGGCTGAGAAACATGCTTTTCATTTTTTGCACCTGCAGCGTGACACTCACCGTGCTCGTATCGGTCTCCAGTAGGCCTGCATCTTTCTTGTGCCCTCAGCTCCTGCAAGAACAAGAACACTGTTAGGAACAGCCTTACCTTGGGGCACTTCTGCCCCTCATTCATCGCTCCTTCTGTTCTACGGGCATCTTTGGCGGTGTCATTCCCATCCTGGCACGTCGCTTCCTAAGGAAAAGGCAAAAGAACAGAAGAAAGGCATTAGTAGGCATTCTGCAAATCTTCGCTTATTTTTAAATACTGTACGAGCTTCAAATGCTTACCTGAATCCCAGCCGCTCTGGGGGAACTCTGTCTCCGGAACTTGTCATCCATCTGCAAGAGGGAAAAGACACTCCAGGTTAGCGTGGAAACATCTAGAGGCGCCGCATACCACGATTACCCACCGCATTTGTTCTTCATAACCGGCATCCACGCTGAAAACGTTGCGGCACCTAAAAGACATAGAAAAGAACTCAGTTGAATGCAAATACGAAAGGGGTGCATCGCGCATCGCACTCTCACTCACCTTCAGCGCTACTCATCTCAGCAGCACGCCGCCATCCCCGGACACGACCATCATCTAAGGAAGGAAAGGAACGAAGTTAGAGAACTGTTCAAAAGACTCATTATACTTACCTGTCGGACTCTTGCCAGAAAAGTAACTAGGCAGCAACAAACTCGCATTAATCAACGCTCCCCTGCGCTGAAAGCAGGGCGCAGAGCACACTATCCAAGAAAACAAGGTGAGCTGTGCATCAAAGGGAAGGGTTGATCCCCGGGGAAGAAGGGGTTCAAGTACACAGAGTCAATAGAGAGTTAAACTCTACCAATCCTGTGTTTCAGGCCCAGTCTCCAGTCGAATAGCCTCCAGGGAAGGGTTCGAGGTCGTAAGAGGTCAGAACAGGCTGAGTGATGTCCCTGTGGATACCAGGTGAGCGTTACAGTTTCTGTATTGTGGTATTCTGTGTTTAATTGGGATACTCACTTCTGCCATTTTCCTGGGAGAGTCTTTCTTTTTTTTCAACAATCTTATGTCGCGTCGCAGAGCTCTCTTTGCGGTTAGATGAATATGACTTGATATATGCTTGTGCATTTTGCCCATTGGTCGAGATGAAACTGTGTGTGTTTTAAAGTCTGTCAACAGGGGAGCATAGTCTGCTGAATGGGTGTCTTTTTGGTTTAAAAACCTTTGGCTTAGATTTTGAATGTGTGGTCTATTGATACAAAGTTGATTTACCCATGCATTAACAGAGAGTGGAGTTTCATATACTTTGTGAAACTGTGTCCACTCAATCATACAGGTGAGTCGCAGTAGCTCATGGTCACTTTTTTTTCATCTGACATACTTGTAGGTTGATTTCACCTTTGGCCAAAGTTTCGGGACACCCAGAAGTAGTCTAGTATTTTTTGTAAATTTGCACATTTCCAGGTTGCATTCGGCGGGAGATCTCCTCTCATGTTGCCATTTACCATTTAGCGAGTGCTAACATCCGCTGTTGTCCTCTTACAGCGACCTCATTTACTGGCAGGCATATGTTTTTTTGTTGTTTAAAGTCAAATTTGAACCAAGTACAGTTTAAATCACCACAGCAGATGACTGATAAGTTCTTGAATGTAACTATTATGTTGTCAATGAGCCGAGTGATTGAGTTAAGAAAACACATTTTGCTGATTTCTTGGGGGTCCCAATAAACGTTTATAATCAGCAAATGTTTTTGTTTTGAAGTATCTGAATGATTTGTCTGAAGAAGAATTCCTTGGACAAATGGGTTCAGATCAAACGTGTCCAAAATTGACCACCAGGCGTTTATTTTTACTAAGGTCAAAAGTCCTGAGTACGGACGACCTTTTGGATTTTTTACTGCAGGATTTAAAAAAATGGAGAACCCGTCTCTTGTTGGAACGCCACACAACCAGGTCTCCTGAAGACAAATTACAATCACATTTTCCAAGTTTACATCAAATTCGGTAAATAAGTGCACAAACCCCCTTGTGTTCCAAGATAGGAACACACACGGGCACTCGTGCACCTCTGGTCATGGCTATTGTCGATCCTGATAATGTTCCGACTTGGCTGTAGATCTAGAAAACATTTGACATTGTTGACCCTCTCTTTGTGACGTTAAAGATGAATAGGTCAAGGATTTTCGTAGTTGTGCGCATCTTTGTGCAGAATTTTCATTGTCTGTAGTCTTTGAAATCGGCTCCACGTTGATGTTTGTCATCGTCAAGGGTTCAAACATTAGGTCAAAGCCAAAGGCGATTAGTTTTTCGGTGGCTTTCAAGATTGTGTTACGGATCGATGCAGAAGCAATATGTGGTAGAACTTGGTACGAGGTATTTTCTGTAGGGTATTCTACAATCTTGATGTCGTCCAACAAGATGGTGCCTAGTGAGGGAAGGCAGTTGAATAACTTCATAACGTTATGCCGATTTAAGTTAACTTCACAGTCATCAGATTGAATATTTTGGAGTCACAATTTCCAGATTTGCCTTGACATTGTAGTATTAGAATTTTGATGGACTAGTGAGTTACAATGAACCAAATTACTCTTTTGAGTTAGAGTTAGTTTTGGATTCAAATTTGATTTGTGTGTGGAATTGCGTTCCATGACCTCAAGAGTATCATCATTTGGCTTGTCGTTATGGGGTGCCAACTTCTGGACATTGGATAAGACACAAACTCCTGGTTTAGTCGCCGCCGTAAGGGCAGTTTTTCTGTGCAGAAGATGGCCTTTTGCACTAGCCTCGCTGACACCGGAAACATCCCTTGATGAGAATATGTTGATAGATCGCACAGATTGATTGCAGACACAATATAAGTGCTTGAAGCATTTTCAATGCCTGAGTCAACTCTTCTCCGTTTATTTGGTAGAGGAACTGATGAAGTCGGGTCAAGATCAAGGGACTCTTTGGTTAGGGAAATTTTTAACTGAGATGACTTCTTGGTTTCTGCTCGAGTGAGCAGTCCTGATTTCATCGGTGATGGCAAATTTCTAATGAATTTCTTTATGTTGCATCCTCCTGTCTTCAATTGAGGTTTTGGTGCAATTAAGATGGGTTGGAACATCACCTTTTGAAGAGTGATAGCTGGTTTAGCTTCTCCCACAAAAATACCAAAAGAAGCTGGAGGACCCTGCACAACAGTTCTCGGGGCTTGATTGCTGCATTGGAGATCGAGATTCTCCAACAGCGGGTTTGAATCCTTGTTTATTTCATTATCAAGGAGTGTTTTGTTATGAAGATTTTCCGTTGGAATTGGATTGTTGGTTAAGTTGTCAACAATGATAAGTCATTTTCTTGAATTGGTTGAGATGATTTTCCTTTTTGAGAGGCAGTTGTTTGTGATTGGAGCATCATAGCAGAAGCAGCTTCTTTGCCAGTTTGCTGAGTCGAATTTAATGGTAAGTTTGATGTTTTTGAAGACTTGTCTAATGCCTTTATTAGCATAGACATGGTGTCACTTGGCAAGATCCCGCCTAACGTAGGCGCAGATTTTTGAGGCACCACATCAGCAGTGTGACGCATCCATTTTACAGCTTCAGACAGTGTGTCATTCTGACAGTGGTGTCGGGCTGCTAGATCACGTAGGCGCTCTTACCAATGTGTAGTTAAGTCGGCTTCTCTTGAGATCTGATTTTGGAGAAAGATGTTAAAAGCTTCAGTCTGGTCAATTTTTTCCTTTAGGGTTAGGATTATCAATGTCTGATCCTTAATTGTTTCATGCAAGGATTTGTAGAGTTTTACAAACAGGATCATAGCCATTGAAGAAGCAGCTAAGACGTTATCATAGATCTGGGTGGAGGCTGCAAAAGAAAGGCTTGATTTCGAGCTAGTTCCAGAGTGCCCGGCAACTCCAGAATGCAAGGTGTTTGCAGTGACTGAATGCTGATCATCAGTCAAGGAGGCGTTCTCACTCGTCTGTGTGGTTGGTTCTCTATACGAATGAACACTCTTGGCAATTTGAACATGGATTTCGTGGCGTACTAGAGGAAGCGTCTCTTTGATATTGTAGAGTCGTAGAGTGATCCATCAGTTTTTGCGAGTGATGCTTTGTCATTTGTACAACTCCTCTTGTATTAGAGTCTTGATGAGTCGATTTGGAAGCAGTTTCCAAACCTTTCTTGTTGACTAGTATGGGTTCATGACGAGCAGTCAGCTTTTTTTTTGCCATCAAGAAGTTGCTATCTAGTTGTGCCATCCTATATACATCTCTTTGGGCTTTTTTTAAGCAACGGATTTCACTTTCATCGAAGACAGCTTGTAGACAGTTGCTGTCATTTGTTTGCATTTGGTCTAGAGAAGGCAATTGGAGTGCTTCATTGAGCATGGTTGATTCATCCCGCTTGGATAATTTTTCAGAGATAGAGGCATTCATTGAATCATCTTCAGACAGGGATTAAGCGGAAAGAGTATCGATCACTTTAAGTAGAACAGTACTTTTTTTAGAATGGTAATGGCTGTTTGTTTTATTTGAGACTTTATTGGTGATGGATTTATGCTAAGACTGGAAGTCAAGCATGATAATCTGTCATGCTCATCAAGTGCTTGAACTTTTGCGTGGGCACTGTCATACGCAATTACGTGATCTTCTTTGTGTTTGGAGTTTGTTGCTTCCATTAACTCTGCGTCTGTGACATCAAACGGGGAGGAAATAAGTCCAGAGCTTTGGGACTTTTTGCTGATACACACGTTTGAACAGAGATGAGAAGAGTCGAAGGACTTGCGGGGGCTGGGGCCAAACCAATTAGAGTTAGTAACACATTCGGTTTTCGAGGCCAGTGATTCTGGTTCAAGCACTTCCACTTCCAAAGCTGGCTCAACCTCAGGACAATGTGTCAGGTCGTTGTCATTTTCAACAGTCATTCTAACTTGAGTAAACGAGTCGACTGACTCAGGCTCATTTGTAGGAGGATCAGCATTTCTTTGTGCACTAAGGCAGACACGTGTTCTGGGACAGTTACACTGGCTACATTAGTTTTGTTTGTCAAATCATACGTTATTTTTGGTACAAAGGGCGGCGTGCTTACCTTTGAGGATTTGACAGCTGTGACGGCTTTCAGTGCAGTCCAAGGGTTTGTCATCCAGCGCTGCTGTAAAGTATTTCGCCTGGTGACTTGGCCAATATTTCCTGTGTTCGCTGTCATTTTCCCCAGGTGCCCACTGTGACCCGTCATGGACTGAAAAAGACTGACTCTGCTTCACGACTCTGCGCTGCGCTCTGCACGGTATGTGATGCTATATGGGCACACCTCCTGCTTAAAGGCACAGTAACAAATGGCAGGCAGTGGCAGGCAAAAGGTGAACAATGTTGCTGCAGCTCCTCAAGAAAAGCAAAGTGGACTGATGCAGACTGACTCTGCTTCACGACTCTGCGCCGCGCTCCACATGGTATGTGATGATATATGGGCACACCTCCTGCTTAAAGGCACAGTAACAAATGGCAGGCAATGGCAGGCGAAAGGTGAACCACGTTGCTGCAGCTCCTCAAGAAAAGTAAAGTGGACAGATGCAGACTGACTCTGCTTCACGACTCAGCGCCGAATTATAGGTAAAAGAGATTGGACTAAACGTCACATGCCACTTTCTTTGTGTCTCACAATTAAACTTCTTGTTATATAAATAAATCACACAAGCTTGGTGGGAAAACACAAATCACAATACTTTACTTTCTACAGATTTCACTTAAAAAAATAATCAACACTGGTCAGTGAACAAAATCAATTTACATATGCAATGCTGTGCAATTTTGATTTTCCTGCATGCTTAAAAGGCTAGCAGTTTGGTTCACATCTTGGTTCAAATGCATATGGCAATTATGATTTCACCCACACTTTTGCTTTATAATCAACATAATGAGATTTAGCAGTTTGTTTCTCAGACACCCCCTGCTTTGGTCTGTGTTGGGAAAGTCGAACAGAAACCTGAAACATTGGGATGATTTTGGAATTTTGTATCTCAACCCACCCTCCACTTAAAGGCCTGTGTTGGGGAAGCTGGATAGAAAAACATGGGATGATTTAGACATTTTAGATTTCAGACCACTCTCTGCTTAAAGGCCTTTGTTGGGGAATCTGGATAGAAAGAATGTGATGTTTTTTTAGGATTTTGGATTTCAGACCCCACTCCACTTAAAGGACTGTGTTGGGGTGCTGGACAGAAAGAAATTAGGATGATGAAGGAATTTTGAACTTCAGGCCCCTCCACTAAAAGGCCTGTGTTGGGGAAGTTGGACAGAAACATTTGATTTTATTTTAGGCACCAAGACATCCCTCTTCCTTAATAAAGTCAGGGGTCACAGGACAAACAGGATTACCCAATTAAATTACAGGATGTTTTCAGCGCACACTGGCAATGAGCTTTGTTAATTTTGAATTTTAGCAAAAATCACTCCATGGGGTTCCGCCAAGGAGAATGAATTACATTAATATTTTTAGTTAAATAGGCTAAGGATCTACACAGTTGTATCCTCTCTCCCCCGCCCAATATAAAGGAAAAGGATTTAAGGCAAGTAGATTCCCGACACCTTTTGGTTTCAAACGGCTCAATTTGACTCACATTGAAAACCTCTGTATAAAGTTCAGAAAAGCCAGCGGCATTTAAGGACCATCTTGGAGTATAGGGCAGGGGTCTGGTCACATCACTCTCAAGGATGGTCCACAGCTTTTCACCATAGAGCCCAGTCAGCGTTTAGGCCTCTGCAGCAATAGACAGCTCCACCCAGATGCAATCTCATTAAATCTTTTGGTGTTTCCTTGTGGCTGTCAGGGGATCATTTTTAGCAGCTCTCCCCTTCTCTCTTAGTGCATCCACTTTATATACCAGTGATGGCACCATCAAGATTTCAATATTGGGCAGTGCCTTGCAAGAATTCTTACAACCAGGATTGGACAGCTACCCTTCTCTCTCCCACCAAGTCCAGTCTCTCTCTAAGGATTGGGTTAGGAGCCTAGAGCAGAAATATGGTAACTCTCATTTGAAATCCCCCTTTTTTTGTATGTCAACTTTTTGGCAAAAAGTAGTTATGTGGCAAAACCTCATAGTTTACTAGTACCTGACATAATATATATATATATATATATATTCCGCTTCAGCTAATGATGGGGAATTTTATAAAATGACAGCCGGGTCTGCACCATGTTGCACGGCCGTGTGGGAATTTTCTGCCGTTCATACAAAAAGCATAATAGTTATGAACATGTAATTTACTCTCAACATGCCCAATTTAACCCACCACAAGTCCGCCAACTCTTAAATTCGGGACATGTTCAGAGCAGTCAGGAACACATTTTAGCTTGCCATTACAATTCCCTGAGTCACAGGTGGATGAATTTTATTTCAACAAAATCACCTGAAATGTATCTTAAAATGATGCATAAATAAATGCAGTAAGACTTGTGGTTGCTGAATAAAATGCATAAGTTATGATAATCCTTTTAAACTGATGGGAAATCTTCATGTTATGCAAATATGAGCTCTCCTTCCTCCAGGCCATTCTTGGCCAGCAGGTGACCAGAGCTTCCTGGAATGTGTTTTTATTAGCCTCTTTGTTGTTTGAAGTTGGTGGGTGCTGGTCCTAAATCCTTGTGAGACATCAGCTACACAGAGATCTCCCACTGCAGATAATGAGCAAAGCCGGCCCTGTGATGTCACAAGGCCTTGATGCCATCTGGCATCCTGTCCTGTTATCTGAGGTGGACCAACATTTCGATATGAAAAACCTTCCAATTTTTTTTTTTTTAGAGTTCAGCTTATCTTGATTGCAGCTTCTCCTGCATTCTAGTCATGTATTGGCTATGCCATTTACCATTCACAGAAACGAGCCTTCAGAGACAACCAGTCTGGGCAAAGTTTGTTTTCAACACCTCTTAGCAGGTCATACTTTATTGCAGTTTTAAATAGCTGGGATGCAAAATCCAGGCTGGCAGTGGGGGAGTCCTTTGTGAAATCTAATCAACAAGCAAAAGGGACTGCCTCGACCTAAATGAAATGTTCATGTGACCTATCAAAACAAAGTGGCCTTTTCTTTTCAATTGACGATATTTTTCATTTGAAACATAATATACATTACATCTTGTCTTTTCTTTGACATCTTATGTTAGCAGGGGACAGTTTTCTCATGTCTTGCTTTCAAATTGCAAACACACAAGCAAAGCCATTTTGGTGTCAAATAAAGTGCTGCTTTTCCTTTTCTAATGACAGATAGGCCTTTTTCACAATGCACTTCCTTACAGAAACCCCCACAGTGCCTTAATAGGCCCATTTTCAGTGTGAAAGTATTTTTATGAAGGCTGTCCGGTCATGTTTCTAGTGGGCACTTCAGTTCTGTTTGTTGGGGCTTTGATTAAACCCCACAATAGAATGGGGTATCTCTATAAGACACATTAACCTGTTTCCATGAAGTTAATTGTCAGGTTTCGTGGGATTTGGATGAATGTGGTGGAATGAGGATATGATTAACATAAAGTATGGTTTGGGCCTTAACTTTCTGTGCAGAGTGTGGAGAGCTTCCCAAGTCAAAATGGAGAATTCCAAAAGGATCAGTGATTGGTCAGAAGTAAAAGAAAGGCATTGTTGGAACATTCTAAACCCCCTTTCATTGTCAGAAGCCCAGCTGGAAGGTCTTATGTTTGAAGCTCTTAAGTTTTAGAAAACTTTAGTTAGGCCCTTGTGCCTAAAATTAGTTATTTGGACCAGGAAAGTGTTGGAGATTTAAGAAGAAACTTAGAAAACGTTCCGGTGAAAGAAAGAAGCAAGCTAAGTGAATTCATTATCTTTTATGGAATTTTATGATTTTCAAGCAGGAGTTAAATATCAAAACCATTAATTAACTGGTTCCTGTTTTTCTTAGTTTTTGTTTATATAGTAGTTCATTTCGTTCTTTCAAGAATTTATTTTTTAACTTCTAGAACTGTATGTAAATTAATTGAACTGCGTCACATTTTTTGCACCTGGCAAGTTGGAGTGTGGAGGTCTGTTTATCATTTTAGCGTTGTGTGTTTTTTCGGCCGTATAAAAGTTTATTGAGTATTGTACCTTTTGTCGGTAACAGTGCTTTTCTTAGCGTCGGACTAGCGTTAGAAATCTTACACTGTCTGCGCAAGTGACAGTGTGGTAGCCACGCGACTCTGAGGCGTTATGTTTAATTTACTAACATTCTAACCTGGCGCGTGATCTTCACTGGGCTGCCTCTTCAAGGATTAGTGTCCGGAACTGAGGAATTTCTTCTTTCATGTTTGAACAATTCATATTAAGAAGAGTGGAATACTATTCCTTTACGCATGCGCCCATGCCAGTTTCCTTTTTGAACTCAATTCCTTGTTCATGTGCGCTTCCATTTTAGAAGGAGTAAACAATATCTTCACGAATGCGCATATTCTGGTTAAAGGAACGCTTCTTTTATGAGCGATCTTCTTTGCAAGCAAAAGATCCAATTAATGAACACTTTTATACATTCAGGAAACAAACAATTTTAAATTGAATAGCTAGAGTGTCATTCTTGGAATTTGTGTTGAAGCTAGACACCAATACAAACTACATGTATAATATTTCCAGCGGGTTGTTTGGGTAAAAGACAGTTGAACTGCTTGAAGACAAACTCATTAAACTGAGAGAGATTAGCAGTTTTTTGCAAAACCGAATTGAAGAAATTAGTAAGAGCATCTGAGACTCTATTTTTATGTTTTCTTCAGTAGAATTCATACACGTCCTCTACGTTATTCACAGAGGATAATCAGGTATGGTGGCGTGTTTATTTACTTAAATTTATAAAGAGAAGTCAGAGCCAAGGAATTCAAAGGTTAGTGACTAAAGTGAATTTGTTGTTATTTTCACCAACAGGTTGACAGATAAAGAAGCTGAGCAAAACCTGAAGTTGATTATTTTGTCCCATTTTCCCCCTTTCCCTTGGGGGTGCTCTCAACTGAACTGTTTGATACCAGTTAAGAGGTTAGCATCCAAAGGGGACTGCGGGGGTTCAGCAGCTTCCGGGGACAACATCAGATTTGAGAAAGCCTGACAGTATGAAAGGCCAGAAAAAATAGTCCTCCTAAGCTGTCATGAACCCCGAGTTCTCAATGGAAGCGTTAAGTGTTTTAGTGAGGGAATTACAGGAGGAATTAAAGGTGGCATATCAAGAGAATAAAAAATTAGGACAACGAGTAGATGAGTTATGTGAAAAGGTGGCACAGACGCAGGGGATTGGGAGAGAAGAATTTCCCCCGGAATTGGTAAGTGCTGGTGAGGAGAGAGGTGTGGGTCGAGGTGATGGGGCAGAGGGAGGTTTTAGGGCATTAGTTATGCCAGTACCTTTGGCAGCTCCAGAGCGTTACTATGGAGATTCAAGTAAATATCAGACATTTGTAACCCAATGTGAGTTGCACTTTCTTAGTAGGCCCGAACTATTTCCTTCTGATGCTTCCAGAGTTACTTTTATGATGTCTTATTTATCTGGAGAGGCTTCTACTTGGGCAGGTTTATTGGTCAGGCAGAAGAGTTTATCTTTAAAAAATGTTTCTCTTTTTATGGAAGAATTTAAGAAAATGTTTGATAAAAGACAAATGTCCTTAGAAGTTGATGGGGAATTATTAGATTTGCGTCAAGGAAACAGAGACTTGGTCACATATATCACACAGTTTAGGTCTTTGGTTTTAGAATCCCAGTGGCCAGCAGAGAAGAGGTGTCCTCTTTTTTATAGATGCCTCAAGGAGGAATTGAAGGATGCCTTGTCCAGTGTAGCCCAACGCCCTTCTTCTTGTGAGGAATTGATTGATTTAGTAGTTCAGTTGGACTATCGTATAAGTGAAAGAAAAGCAGAAAGGCGTCGTTGTACTCAGGGGGAGGTGAGGTCAGTCATTAGAGGAGATCGTTCAAGGCTTGAGGTGGGTAGTAAAGAAGTGAAACCAAGGTTAAATGATCAACAAATTAGAATAAAATGTCCTTTATCAAAGGAGGAAAAGACTAGGAGGCGTGAGAATAATTTGTGTTTATATTGTGGTAGGGGCGGTCATTTTTTAGGAAATTGTCCCTTTACACCCAAAAAATTTTCATCAGCCGGAGGAAAAGGACAGCAGGTTGCAAATACAGTTCAGTCAGCGGTTCCACACATAACTGTAAATGTATCCTTGTATTTGAAGGAGGAAAGGAAAGGGTATGGACCGGTAGTGATTGATTCAGGAGCCACCGGGAACTTTATGGATTGGGGAGTAGCTAAGGCATTGGGAATACCACTTGTGAGGAAGGAAGTTGTGGAACAGGTTCGGGCTGTAGATGGAACTTCTCTTTCATCAGGTCCTATAACTCATGAAACTGGTGTCTTGGTTATGGAATTACTTGGAGGTCATAGAGAAGAAATCTCATTTGATTTAATTGATACACCAATTTTGAAAATAATTTTAGGCATGCCATGGCTAACCTTGCATAATCCTCAAATTGATTGGAGTAGGCGAGTGGTAGAATTACAGTCTAGTTTCTGTTTAGAAAATTGCCTTTTGAAAGGTAATCCTGGGAGGGAAGAAACACAAGGTTTGGTTTCCTTTTTTCTGACTGATGCAGGTATTACAGGACATAATATAGGAGCGGTGTTAGGACATCTTCCGGAGTGTTATCAAGGGTACAAGGAGGTTTTTGATGAAAAGGAGGCAGGAGAATTACCTCCACATAGGAGTTTTGACTGTAAAATTGATTTGGAGCCCGGGGCGGTTTTACCAAGTAGTCGAGTGTATGCATTAACTGAAAAGGAGAATGATTATCTTAAAGAGTACCTTGCAGAAAATTTGGCTAAGGGTTTTATTCATCATTCTCAATCTCCAGCCGCATCTCCATTATTTTTTGTACCAAAACCAGATGGGTCTCTCAGAACATGCATTGATTATAGAGCTGTGAATAGGATTACAATCAAAAACAAGTATCCTCTCCCTCTAATTTCGGAAATCTTGAATCAGGTCCAGGGAGCCACAATTTTTTCCAAACTAGATTTACGTGGTGCCTATCATCTGGTGAGAGTCCAGGAGGGTGATGAGTGGAAAACGGCATTCAAAACCCGATTTGGGCTTTATGAGTACCTGGTGATGCCTTTCGGTTTATGTAATGCACCAGCTGCCTTTCAATTCTTTATGGATGAAATTTTAAGAGATTTCTTAGATATATTCGTAGTAGTATATATTGATGATATTTTGATTTATTCTCAGGATTTAGAGTCTCATAAAATTCATGTGGGAAAGGTTCTACAAAGACTCAGAGAGAATCATTTGTTTGCTAAATTAGAAAAATCCCAGTTTCATACTAATTCTGTGGAATTTTTAGGATACATTGTTTCTCCCAAGGGATTGGAGATGAATCCGAACAAAGTTCAAGCCATCACGGATTGGCCAGCACCAACGAAAGTAAAAGAAATTCAAAGCTTTTTAGGTTTTGCAAATTTTTACAGAAGATTTATTGAAGGATTTTCTCGGTTGATTACTCCCATAACAAAACTCTTAAAGAAAGGTGCCAAATTTGTGTGGTCGACAGAGGCAGAGGAGGCATTTCAAGAATTAAAGAAAAGGTTCAGTTCGGCCCCTATTTTAATTCATCCAGATCCATCTCAGCCTTTTTATGTAGAAGCGGATGCATCGAATCTTGCCATGGGGGCTGTTCTTTCTCAGAGACATCGAGAGACAGGACAACTTCATCCAGTGGCTTACTATTCTAAAAAATTTTCTATGGCAGAACAAAATTATACGATCTCAGATCGAGAATTATTGGCAATCAAGTTTGCTTTTGAAGAGTGGAGGCATTTTTTAAAAGGAGCAAGACATACAGTGACTGTGTTAAAAGACCATAGAAATCTGCTTTTTTTGAAATCAGCGAAGACTCTCACACCAAGGCAGTTAAGATGGTCATTGTTCTTTGCTGATTATGATTTTGTAGTGACATTTAAGCCAGGTAGGCTTAATGGAAAGGCTGATGCTTTATCACGTCAATTTCCTGGAAGTGAGATGGAATCAGAAAAGGAGATGATATCCATTATCGATCCATGCTGTTTTATTTCTGCCGGAATACAGAAAATTGAGGATGTTGAGGAAGAAGTTCGAAAGTCCATGTCAATTGCACAAATGGAGGAATGGGTTCGAAAGGATCCGGTTCGAAAAATTGAGAAAGGATTGCCGTTTTTTGAAAATAAACTTTACTTACCTATTTCGGAATTGAGAGAGAGAGTAATAAGAGACTGTCATGAATCTATGCTGTCCGGACACCCAGGTTTTAGAAAGACGCTGGAATTGGTCAGGAGGAGCTTCTGGTGGGAAAAAATGCGTCAGGACATCTTAAATTTTGTAAAAACCTGTGCTATTTGCGCTCAAATGAAGAATCAAACCGGAAAACCAGTCGGGTTGTTGGAGCCGTTGCCTATTCCACCTCGTCCTTGGCATACAATCTCCCTGGACTTCATTACAGATCTTCCTTGTGACAAGGGTTGTACATCTATTCTAGTTGTGGTGGACCTCTTGTCAAAAGAGGCTCACTTTGTTCCAATGGAGGGAGAGGTTACTGCAGACGTGTTGGCCAAAGTCTTTTTGCGAGAAATAGTTAGACTGCATGGTCTTCCTAATCAAATTATCTCAGATAGAGGTCCTCAATATATTTCTAGATTTTGGAGGGTTTTTTGTAAGGATTTGGGTGTGGAAGTCAGTTTATCATCAGGTTATCATCCCGAGACCAATGGACAAGTAGAAAGGGTAAATCAAGAACTGGAGAAGTATTTGAGGTGTTATCTACAGGCAGGGGAAGAATGGGTGGATTTGATTTGGCTTGCCGAATTTGCTTATAATAATTGTGCTAAAGATTCAACTAACATGTCTCCGTTTTACCTTGGAAGAGGTTTTCACCCACGGTTTTTAAGTTTTGAAATTACTGAAGAGTCAGAGAATCCTGGAGTTGAGGTTCGATTAAAAACTATGAGAAAGAATTTGGAAAGAGCAAAAAGGGTACTTTTCGATAGTAAACAGAAGTACAAAAGATTTGCAGATCAAAAAAGGAGGTTGGGTCCTAAATATGAGGTTGGTGACTTGTTTTGGCTTTCGACTAGATATTTGAGAATTAAGGGCAAAAACAAATTTACTCCACGTTTTGTAGGTCCATTTAAAGTAGAAAAGGTGATCAATCCAGTGTCAGTACGGTTAAAACTACCTACTTCCTTGAAAATACATCCCACCTTTCACATTAGTCTATTAAAACCTGTGATTCAGGGGACTAGAGTTGTACATCCACCTTCACCAGTTCAGTTAGAGAATTCATCTGAAGAGTTTGTAGTGAAAAGAATTGTAGATTCCAGGAGGTTAAGAGGGAAACTACAATATTTAATAGACTGGGAAGGTTTCGGACCTGAGGAACGTACATGGGAGGATGAGGTGAATGTGCATGCACCACAATTAGTCGCAAAATTTCATAGAAAGTATCCTTCTAAAGTTGGCCCTGGGACAGGGCATTAAGGGGGGGGGTACTGTCAGGTTTCATGGGATTTGGATGAATGTGGTGGAATGAGGATATGATTAACATAAAGTATGGTTTGGGCCTTAACTTTCTGTGCAGAGTGTGGAGAGCTTCCCAAGTCAAAATGGAGAATTCCAAAAGGATCAGTGATTGGTCAGAAGTAAAAGAAAGGCATTGTTGGAACATTCTCAACCGCCTTTCATTGTCAGAAGCCCAGCTGGAAGGTCTTATGTTTGAAGCTCTTAAGTTTTAGAAAACTTTAGTTAGGCCCTTGTGCCTAAAATTAGTTATTTGGACCAGGAAAGTGTTGGAGATTTAAGAAGAAACTTAGAAAACGTTACGGTGAAAGAAAGAAGCAAGCTAAGTGAATTCATTATCTTTTATGGAATTTTATGATTTTCAAGCAGGAGTTAAATATCAAAACCATTAATTAACTTGTTCCTGTTTTTCTTAGTTTTTGTTTATATAGTAGTTCATTTCGTTCTTTCAAGAATTTATTCTTTAACTTCTAGAACTGTATTTAAATTAATTGAACTGCGTCACATTTTTTGCACCTGGCAAGTTGGAGTGTGGAGGTCTGTTTATCATTTTAGCATCGTGTGTTTTTTCGGCCGTATAAAAGTTTATTGAGTATTGTACCTTTTGTCGGTAACAGTGCTTTTCTTAGCGTCAGACTAGCGTTAGAAATCTTACACTGTCTGCGCAAGTGACAGTGTGGTAGCCACGCGACTCCGAGGCGTTATGTTTAATTTACTAACATTCTAACCTGGCGCGTGATCTTCACTGGGCTGCCTCTTCAAGGATTAGTGTCCGGAACTGAGGAATTTCTTCTTTCATGTTTGAACAATTCATATTAAGAAGAGTGGAATACTATTCCTTTACGCATGCGCCCATGCCAGTTTCCTTTTTGAACTCAATTCCTTGTTCATGTGCGCTTCCATTTTAGAAGGAGTAAACAATATCTTCACGCATGCGCATATTCTGGTTAAAGGAACGCTTCTTTTATGAGCGATCTTCTTTGCAAGCAAAAGATCCAATTAATGAACACTTTTATACATTCAGGAAACAAACAATTTTAAATTGAATAGCTAGAGTGTCATTCTTGGAATTTGTGTTGAAGCTAGACACCAATACAAACTACATGTATAATATTTCCAGCGGGTTGTTTGGGTAAAAGACAGTTGAACTGCTTGAAGACAAACTCATTAAACTGAGAGAGATTAGCAGTTTTTTGCAAAACCGAATTGAAGAAATTAGTAAGAGCATCTGAGACTCTATTTTTATGTTTTCTTCAGTAGAATTCATACACGTCCTCTACGTTATTCACAGAGGATAATCAGGTATGGTGGCGTGTTTATTTACTTAAATTTATAAAGAGAAGTCAGAGCCAAGGAATTCAAAGGTTAGTGACTAAAGTGAATTTGTTGTTATTTTCACCAACAGGTTGACAGATAAAGAAGCTGAGCAAAACCTGAAGTTTATTATTTTGTCCCATTTTCCCCCTTTCCCTTGGGGGTGCTCTCAACTGAACTGTTTGATACCAGTTAAGAGGTTAGCATCCAAAGGGGACTGCGGGGGTTCAGCAGCTTCCGGGGACAACATCAGATTTGAGAAAGCCTGAAATTGCAAACACACAAGCAAAGCCATTTTGGTGTCAAATAAAGTGCTGCTTTTCCTTTTCTAATGACAGATAGGCCTTTTTCACATTGCACTTCCTTACAGAAACCCCCACAGTGCCTTAATAGGCCCATTTTCAGTGTGAAAGTATTTTTATGAAGGCTGTCCAGTCATGTTTCTAGTGGGCACTTCAGTTCTGTTTGTTGGGGCTTTGATTAAACCCCACAATAGAATGGGGTATCTCTATAAGACACATTAACCTGTTTCCATGAAGTTAATAAAGATTAATTATAGCCGTTCAGTATTGATGAAGTAACATTATGGTTTTATATGTGAACGAGTGATGGTACATTCTCAATGACCTTGGCAGTCTAGTAGTTTCCTAAATATCTCAATATCAAGATGTAAAATAATATGGTGAGAGGGTCTATTTGAATGCTTGAACACTTTTGCTGTCTAGTTGTTACTGAAACCCTTCAACAAGATGTAACAATGTAATGATGACATCCTTTATACAAGCACTTTGAAAAACATAGGTATGCACCACTAGAGTTTATGATCAATGCCAGCTCCCTAAAACAGATATTCACGGATAGCCATCAGTTCTCACGTGATTACTTACTTACTTTATTCTTTATTTGGGTGCAATTACGCATGCAAGAAACACACATTACAATCATACAATACAGTACAGACAATCATAAAACAAATATTGACACATCAAAGTAAAACATCAGAAGCAAAAATAGCAACATCCCAAATCATGCCAAACACATCACCAATAGAAATGATATTTGAAATGAAAGGAACCTTTTCCTAAAAGATACATTTTAAAAAGCTACACTCAAAGAATTAGGCTTGAAATTTGATGGTGAATTTGTATCACCTTTCTTATGAATGGGAAGAAGAACTGCTTCTTTCCAACTATTTAGTGGAGTATTAGTAGAAAGTACGCTATTAAAAAAAAAACTTTGTAAGAAAGGAAACCCAGATGGCAGGTTCACTATTGAACAAGTCAGATGGGAGAAAATCCGGACCTGGGGCTCCGCCACCTTGTTGCTCAAGCAGAGCACACTCCACTTCCTGGGCAGTGATGGGCCTAATCGTGGCCTACACACATTGAGGACCGATCCATGGCTTCATCACAGCCCCTCCTGAGGCCTCCCCTTAGATGATAATTGACGATCTAGCAAACACAACAAATGGCCTCAACCATTCTCCTGAAACTACGTTATGAGATAAGGTCGCTAAATCGGGCTTGTTGTTTGCTTTAACTAGCCCCCAATTTACCGTTTGTAAACTCTCAGTGCTATAGCACAAAGAACCCCTGGAACCTGCATCCCCTCCATATGTTTCAAGTAAGAGGGAAACAGTGAGGGGATCTTGATCACTTTCAGCACGTTACACCACTTTAAAGGAGACATGGGCATCTCAGTGGATCATCGATATCCAAATATAATCAATAAGACTGCTCTTGCATCGGGTATGTATAGTCACATGAGCCAGGGTGTCCTCAGGGTACCTCCCATTACAAGCTCCAAGACCATGAGAATACAAAATGCAGCGCCCCCTGCCTGCAAAAGGATAAAAAGATAAGAGGTGGAACAACCAGTGCCAGGATTCCTCAAGGTTCACCCTCCTTTATTAAATCATCCAGAGTTTGAGTAGACCTGTCCAATCCCAGGCCCTCCGGACAGGTGGTGGAGTGGCTCTGATCTTCCCTGAGTGGTTGCCTGCCTCCATTATCCCCACTCAAACCTATTCATTATTTGAAAGCCTAGTCTGCAGGCTTTCAGTCTCGCCTACTTTCTCTCTTACTCTCGTTACCATCTACAGGCCCCCCGGACAGACCTCCCTCTTCCTCTCAGAATGGTCTGACCTGTCCTTCTCTCTTCTTGCCTCCTCCCCCAAACGTGTCTTCCTTGGGGACTTTAAGATCCACCTCGACTCTCCTGATGTGGCCACTGTTCTCTTTTGCAACCTCTCTGACTCTCTTTCCCTCACCATCCTTCTCTCTGGCCCAACCCATTCTGCCTGACACACCTTGGATGCTCTCATCTCAACATCCCCCTCTCCAACCCTCTTATTACACCTTTCTCCTGGTCTGACTACTCTCTCCTCTTTTCCCACTTCGACCTCCCCTGTATCCTCATGATGCCTTTGCCCGCATTGCCAGTCTCCTTCTCTGTCATTCGACTGATGAAGTGTGTTTCATTCACTGCATTTGCCTTTCCTTCATCTCTCCTCCACCCCTTCCTTGGACTCTCCTTCTGACTGCATTCTAGCTAACCTCCACTTTTCTATCTCTAACACCCTAGACATGCTTGCCCCCATCATGAGGATACACTTGAAGACTGCTTCTAAATGCAACTCTTTGTATGGCTGGTCATTTTGAAAGGCAAGTGCAAAGCTGCAGAGTGGAAGTGGTAGGCATCTAGCTCATCCTCTGACAAACTGTCCTGCCGCCTACTCCAAAGGCAATATCATCTCTCCATGTACTCCAAGGAGAGGGCTTGTGTCCAAGCCCACATCTCTGGAGCCACCAATAACCCAGCTGAAATCTTTAAAATCTGCAAGGAACTGGACAATACTACTGCAGTTTCCCCCTTTCCTCCTTCCTCCCAGGCCCTCTGCTCTGCGCTGGCTGCCCACTTTTTTCTCCCCGCACTGCTACCCCTTCTCTCACCTCACTTGGCCCCTGTCTCCCCTCCCCATACTCTCCTCTTTCTCTCCCATTGCACCAGATGAGATCTCTAGAGTTGTCCATTCTATGAATGTCTCCTCTAACCAATTGCTCCCCTGCTCCTCCAGAACCATCAAGGACAATGTCACCCCTCTTGCCCTAGCCTTGGCTGACCTCTGCAACCACTCATTTGCCACTGGCTACTTCCCTCAACCTTTCTCTTGTGCACCCTCGCCTAAAAAAGCCATCTGCTGACCCTTCTTGCCAGCTAACTATCGCCCTTTCTCTATCACCCCTTTTTTGGGCAAACTCATAGAGAAGCTGGTCATCTCTCAACTGACCCTTTACACTGAAGGAGGGGCTGGCTGCTTCCATGACCACCAGTCTGGTTTCAGGGCAGCCAGAGGCAGAGAAATTTCTCTCCTGATCACCTGTGAAGACCTACTCTCTAAACTTGACTCCAACCCTCCTTCTGTTCTGATCTTCCTTGATCTTTCTTATACATTGGACACAGCCAACCACTACATCCTCATAAACTGCCTGCATGATACCCTGGGAATCACGGACAGGCACTAGCGTGGCTGACCTCCTTCCTCTTAAACAGACCATCCCAAGGGCAAATGGTTCCTTTTCTCTCCTCCTCCACACTATCTACATGTGGCATCCCAGAGGGCTCTATCCTATCACCTTGGCAATTCAACATCTGCCAGCCCCATCTGGCCCACCTGATCTCCACTTTCTCCCCTCATTTCCAGTGTTATGCAGACGACCCACAGCTCTTTTTCAAGCTTCCATCCCCCATTTCCTCCTCCTCCTCCTCACTTATACCTGACTGCCGGACTGCTGTTAAGGCATGGTGATCTGCCTATGATCTCTTAATACCAGCAAGACTGAGATCCTTCTCATTGGGATGCCTGCTCCTTGTTTCCCCCCACTCTCAGGCCATGCTCCTTAGGTCCCCTCTCCTCACCCACCTGTGAGTCAAAATAACTAGGCATCATCTTTGACTTGTCTCTCTCTTTCTCGCCACACATCACAGATCTTGCCAAGTCCAACTTTCAGCTTCACCTTCTCAAGGACATTCTACCTATTCTCACCTTCCCCCAGAAGCTCAAAGTCTCCAGAGCCCTGGTTCTCTCTAGGCTAGACTGTTACAACAGCCTCTTCCTCAATCTAACTCTTTCCTCCCTACGCCTCCTTCAACTAATCCAGAATAGGACTGCATGACTTATCCTTGGCCTCAAGCAAAGGGACTGCATCTCTCCAGCCCTAAAATATCTCCACTGGCTCCCGGTGAGCACAAGGATCAAATTCAAGACCCTTTGCATCATCCACAATACTGTCTGTGGCCTGGGACCTCTTTACATCCAGCATTCCATCCCTAAATACCTCACGGCTAGAGTCTTTCGGTCCTCTGGCTCCAACTCTCTGCAGGCCAAACCTTTCTCCTGAACTGGGGGAGTCGCCACAGCCCTTTAAGACAAGGTAGCAATACAATGAGATGAATGGGGATGCAGAAATTACTCAAACATCAATAACTGAAACGACTCAGGTAGTTGGCAAAAAGGTTAACTGTTTTAATATCAATTACCTAAAGTAGGAAGTACAACAGACATCTACGGACATACCACTGCATGTTTTCTCAATTTGCTTCTAAATAAACACTGTACTTATTGTAAAAAATCGTCATTGATGACATTGAACCTATGTATTTACTAACGTCATCCTACGTGGCATACTACAAAAACCTAGTGGCAATTGTGATTGGGTCTAAAGGAACATCTACTTATACGTTCCATACTGGTTTAAGAAAGTTACAGGCTCCTTAACATCAGGTGGGGCAACTAAGTCATCCCCTCAAACAGGTCACGATCAACTTCACTAAATACATGACATCCCATTGGTTACACAACTATAGGCCCCTTAATTATGCAGCCCTCTACAATTGGTTGGCACTCTTACATCCGTCAGTACTTTTCCACCTACTTTTACCAGAACGTGAGCTGGTCATAATTATTGGTTCTCACCAATTAGCATATCATCTATCATCACCTCAGTGGTCTGCTGCCAATTAAGGCTTTGAACTTGTCCTTGGAAATGTTGTTTGCTCTGGAGAATTCAGGGGAATGAAGGCATGCTCTGCCTTCATGCATAGGTGTGGTTTGTCATGTTTGTCCAACTTCATGTTCCACGTAACAAAAGACCACAAATTTGAGCTCTGCTGCATTTTAAATATTATTTATTGTTTAATAGACCTCTGGCGTTGTTAGGAACAAGGGTTGGAGTAGGAGGGGAGTGGGTTGTGCCCTCTGAAAGGGCTAAGGGCCTGAAATACATTACAATTACACTTCCCAGCAGTACTTGGGAAAACTATGTAGTTTATAGCCGTGTGCGCGTGTGGCCAGCTGACATTGACTGCAAACAGCTTATTAAGGCCCAACGGCGCACGGCAGTTGTGGCTTATTTTGTGTTCTGTGCGGAGCCATGTAGGAGGAACGAAGGAGATGCCCGCGTATGGATCCACTGCTTTTCTGAACCGGCAGGTGTGAGTTTGCAGTGGCGAGCGGAGAGGACGCTGGCAGCTTCTACGGGCTACACAAGACTTCGTCCGGGAATGCTCGTGGAGCTTCCCGGACCTAAGATAAGTGTGGGAGGGGCTCTCATGAATGGAAATGTGTATGCGCTCAGCACTAGTGTTATGGTTTATGCAAACTGGCATTTATAATATGGGGGCATTGTGATTGTACCATACCGGTATCTGGGAATCCACGTGAGCTCAGCATGTACTATTTACAAGTCAAAATGCCCAAGGAGAAAAAGCTACAGCATGTGCTTTGTTTATGTAATACTAGTGCTCCAGCTCTTGATGTGCTGCATTTTACCTGTAACCAGTGCTGTCAACTAGGTGTTTGGGGAAAATTCATGATCAGAGAGTGCAAACGGCATATTTTCTATGTTTCATGTTAATGACTGGTTATGTTCAATGTTGGTGCGTGTTGCTTACCCTAGCCCAGAAGGCCATGTGTTTTGTTTATCATCATGGGAACATTCCCAGCTGTATGTTTCATCTTGCTTACTATGCATGTTATTCATGTAAGAGGGTGACATAGGTACATGCATCAAGGTGTACTTACTATTGGTGTTATTAGACAAGGAATACATGGTACCTGGTAATTACAAGGTACTAGGCAGGGTAGGGTTTTTTCCCTGTTACGTCCCCGGTCCTATCCAAACTAGGTGCTCCCTTACCCTCTATCTGGTGTTTCTAAAATCCCCCACCATATCCACAACCTCTTCCTAACCCTCTTCCCCCCACTGGCTGCCACATGGTGACCTGTTTTTCTATCTATCAGGTACCTGTGCCAACCACGGTGGGAGGGTCGAATTAATTTGTCTTCTATGGTTCGGGGGAGAGTGTCGAACTCACTTCCTCCATCATTGTGTATGATTGACATAATAAGCCACCCCCATATTGGGATACTTACGACCACCAAAGCCAAATGGAAGCAACTCCACTGCCTTTGGCCGATGTGCTAAAGACGATTCAAGACATTCAGGTGGAATTAGCTCATGCCAGACAGGATTCTGATAATTTAAAGACACAGGTACAGAATTTGGTAACCCAGCGGACCCATTTGGAGGGGGCCAGTGCAATGGGAGCTTCCACGAGTCAGAATCCCACGGTAATTGTTCAACCTCCCAGTAGTGTACCTTTGGTAGCGCCCGAACGCTTTTCAGGGGACCCTAGAAAATACATGATGTTCCTCACTCAATGTAGACTTCATTTTTTGTGTAAACCCACAGCGTTCGAGAAAATTCAGGCTGGAATGGCTTTTGTTATTTCATATTTGACAGGAGATGAAGCGGCATGGGCTATGCTATTGGTACAAAAGCATGACCCTCTGTTATATAAATGGGATGGGTTTTTAGTGAAATTCGGCAGGCTATTTGACTGACGGGAGGTGTCACTAGCAAAGGATAAAGAGTTGTTGGGATTGAAGCAGGGAGCCCGAGATTTAGTAACATATGTAACACAGTTTAACAGATTGGTGATAGAGACCGAGTGGCCATTGGCCAAGCAAACAGTGTTATTCTATCAGGGCTTACGCAAAGAACTTAAAGATGCTATTGCTCAAGTTGAGCCGCAAACAAGGACTTGTACCGCAATGATAGATTTAGCCGTAAGGTTGGAGCATCGCATGACCGAGAGGAAGGGAGATAAGAAGAGACCGGAAGCAACGCCATTTGTGCGATTAGATAGGAGTAGCGGAGGACGGACAAGTGAAGTGGAACCAATGCAGATTGGTAGTGTAAGAGGACCATTGTCAGCGGCAGAAAAGGAACAACGCAAGATTAACAAATTGTGTCACTATTGTGGGCAGGGAGGACATTTTATACGTACATGCCCCAATACACCTCAGAAAAGCGTGAGAGGAGAGAGGAGCACGAAGGAAGCATGAAAAGAGATGGGCCGGCCTTAGGGGGAACACATGTGCCAGGCCCGATTGATGCAGGGTTCCCCAGATGGGTTGCAAATACAGTGGCTAATAAAACTTCTCATTTATACATTTTGGTTACGTTATGTTTTGCTTTAACTAAGCAGGAGGTCATGGCGATGGTGGATTCAGAGGCTACAGGCAATTTTGTGGATATTACCCTTGCTGCAGAGTTAGGATTACCATTGCTGGATAAACATAAGGTGGAAGGAGTGTAATCAGTAGATGGTTCACCATTAGTGTCAGGGTCCATACGGAAACATACAGAAAAATTGGAAATGATTTTTGTAGGTGGTCATTGAGAAAGAATTACGTTTGATTTAAGAGCAGCACCTCAGTTTGGATTGATTTTGGGAATGCCTTGGTTGGTACTTCATAACCCCAGAATTGATTGGGAAAGGCAGACAGTGTGGTTTGATGAGCAGAGGTGTCAGGAACACATACTGCCTGAAGTGGGACCAGCAGCGTTGCTAGTTGAAAAGGGGTCAGTGGACCAGGTTGTGGGAGCAGTGGGAGAAGGAATTCCCTCACAGTACATGGAGTTTGCTAAAGTCTTTGACAAGAGAGGTGCGGAACAATTACCCCCTCATCGACCCTATCATTGTGTTATTGAATTGGAAGAAGGAGCAAAGTTGCCTTGCAGTAGAATTTATGCTCTCACGGAAATGGAAAATAAGTATCTGTTAGGGAGAATTCTCTGTTTAGGCTGAATTTCCTAACCTAGTGAGTCCCCCAGCAGCTTTGCTGGATTGCTGGAGTTTGTTTTTCCATCCTGCCAAGAGTGTGACCCTTTTCCTCTCACTCTTGGACATGTATGTGTGGAATTCCTTTGAATTGTCAATGTGTTCGATGGGCTATGGGGTCTTTTACTCCATAGGGTCTCATAAGTTTTTCTATGTGTGTCACCCCGCACCTTACGTGTCGTGACACGGGGGCACCCTAGCTGGTCCCCCCACCATAGACTCCATACCCGGGGACTGACTACCGTCTCCCCGGGCATGTAAAGTCACCATTGGCTTTACTAGACCTAAATTTGCTAACAGAACTAGTACCAACCATCTTATTGTGGACGTGCTAGTAGGGGTAATTCGATTACTCCTGGATCTGTTACTCGAGGGGGCACTGTCCCGTCCCTCCTCGTCGAGTTTTGGCTGGTGGCAGTGGAAACTACTTGTTATGTTCGACCCCGAGCATAACCCTATGGGATTCGTCCCATTGTTGAAGATGAATACTGTTTTTCGTTAATCTCCAACGTACCACCGATCTACTTATCTTAAATAGGTTTATCGAGTGGTATTTTCTGCCAGAACTCGGGTTGTAAAATGGCGTCTGTGTTTTTCTCTGTGACTCCTAAACCAAAGGTTGAGCCCTTTGTTCCACTTTTGGCGGGCCTCTGGACAGAGACCCTCCAAAGTGGTGCCATTCTGTCTGGGTTACCTCAGGGGTGTGGGAGGGGGTTTAGACACCCTGGACCGAGTTGCCTTGCCAACTCAGGTCGCACTCTGAAGTGATTGGCCCAGGTGGTGAGCCTTCCCGCTCACCACTTAGCATGTGTTGATTGACAAGCTAGGCTGAATGAATGGGGGACGTCTGCATAAAAGCAGGGCTTTGGGACTGGATCTTCAGGAAGTCGCCACTGGACCTAAAGAATCCGACGAGGGTAACGCTGAGCCGACCTGCACGACAAAACCTCCGGTGGAGCCCTGCGGAATCGTCTCACAATCTCCCGACGACAGAAGAGATCTCCCTGCCGGAGAGGCTCTTTCCCTGGCTGGTGGGAACAACCAGTCTTCTTCTTCTTTGTGCTTTTTGATCGCCCAGGACGCAGTGGTCGAATTGCCCGTGCAGAGCACCCGGCAACCGGATAGCCACTACTCCTGCATCGTGATCGAAAGGTGGTGCCTTGTGACGAAGCACTCCGCGGCTGGTTTCTTCCCTGGTGGTGCACCGGACATCTTCCCTTCGACGACGAGAGCATCTCTTCTCTTGGCCAAGACCCGTCGTGCATCCACCACCAGGAACAACTGCCCCCGTCGGAGCTGTCTTCCCCAACAAGGTACCGTAACCGCCTGGCTTCCCTTTTCGATCGGTTCGTGTGAGGTATCTGATTCCTCTCCGTTCCGTTGGGTTGCCTCCAAGCTTTATTCACTCTTTGTTCTGAACTGGTTCAACCTGTCGCTAACCAATTTGCTAAACAAGACTTGAGTGCATCCGTAGAGACTTTCCAGGACATCGTGCCTTGCCTCTCACCGAGTGGGCCTGGCCGCCGAACTGTATGATCTAGTGTGATTAATGCCTTCTTGCCTTGCATTTTTACCCGCTTCAGTACGAACCGTGTTGACTTCATTACCTGCCTTTCTCTTCTCTCCCTTCCTCACTAAATATTCGAGTGTCATCTGGGTTGAGGTATACACCTCTGTCTGAAAATAAGTGGTGCCGTAGAACCTAGAGTTGTCGATATTGTGTTTCGGGGGATTGAGTTTTATTCCATTCTGCAGAGTAATTGTATTTTGATTTGTTTGCCGTGGTTCACTTTAGTATTTTTCGTAGACGTTCTGTTATTAATAAATAACTTACTATCTTTATACTAAAGCCTGGTTGCGTGTTTACTCGTTTTGCTGCGAAGAATTACCCTATCTTGTATACTCCCTATACTGACCAACTTTTCTTGAGGGAAGTCTGACTGCTCAGCCACAGCTACCAATTGAATCTGTGTGGTACAGACTGCTACCAAGTGGGTTCATCGCAACACCTGTAGTCCTAAATCTTTTGCAGTGGTCCCAGAGGGAACTGCACAGGTTTCCGCCTAACACTGGTGTACAGCGGTGGGATTAGTATCGAGTATACAGTTTAGAGTGTTTTTCGACGCTGTAGGACGACTAACCACAAAATGTTACAAAAGCAACTTTCAAAAAACATGTCTACGATGGAAATGTACAGCCAAGAGTCTTTGTCGGATAAAAATACTGAGAGTCTGCGAGCTCTCTGTAGACAAGAGAATCTTCCTGTAAAAGGCAAGAAGTTAGAACTGATAGAGAGATTGCTGGCGAACCAAAGTCTGGGTACTGGTTCAGAGGAACCAAACTCTCCAGCAACTGTAGATAACAGTAATGGTGTTGATCTGAATCGTAATTCTGATGATAGCGATGAAGAGGCTGACGAGGACGGCGAGGCTAACGAAACTGTCTCACCTGTTCCTCTACCTGCCTTACCAACTGTGCCTACGGGGCCAATACCAGGTCCCACAAGTAACCCTGCTTATTTTGAACTTGAAAAAATGAAGCTCGAATTAGAATACAAACGGTTTTTGGCTCAATCTGAACGAAACCAAGAGCTCGAGTTCAGACGAATGAATGCCCAGGCTGAGCAGAAACAAGCTGAGTTAAGACTCAGGGAAATAGAGCTTAATCATGAGTTACAAATGAAAAAGTTGTCTATGGAAAATGCTTCTCTCTCCTCTGGTTCCTCTAGGAGCTCCAGTCCCAAAAGACCCCGGATGCCGAAGGAATTAGTGGGTATGTACGAACCGAGATTGGATGTGTTGGATTGGTTGAAACTGTTTGAATACAATCATGGGCTCCAGGACATCACCGGGAATGCGTTGCTTCCCTGGTTGTTCTCTAGGCTTCCTCCTGTTGCGACTGATGTGGTAATGGAATTGGGGGAGGTGGATAAGACGGATTACGAAAGTGTGAAACTAGCTTTGATAGCTAGATTCGGGAAGACCCCTTCCCAGTATCTTAAGAGGTTTAGAACCCTCAAAAACATGATGGTACCCCTTGGGCTACCTGGGTGAGTGAAGGGTTGAAAAACTTAGAGGGATGGATTAAGGGTTACAAAGTTAACACTTACGAGGGTATGCGAAATCTTTTTATGTTGGAGTCGATTTATGATGCCTGTTCTCCTGAGCTCAGACAGCACTTGGCTGATTCGAAGGAATTAGATTCCAGGGCTCTAGCTAAGGCTGCTGACTTGTGGGTTGCCAACAGGGCTACTCACAAGGATTCTGGGGTAACTCAGAAAAAGGACGAGGGAAAACAGCCTAAAAAAGACTCAAAGGAGAATTCGAATAACTCACATTCCAAAGAGGGCCCCAAACAAAACCAGAAGGGTAAGCCACCGGGAAAACCACAACAGAATAGTGTGTCTTCTGGTGCCAAACCGGAAGGAGGTCAGAACAAGCCAGCATTCCAGAAAGCATTCGGGAAATGCTTTGTTTGTGGCTCGACTGATCACGTGAAAGGAGATCCCAGATGTAAGGGTAAACCTTCAGGGGTCCAGCTTGTCTCCTTAGCCTTCGCTCCAGAGGAGGAAGTCCAAATGGCAAGTGGAAACTTTCTACTGCTAGCTGACGAACCCATTGGAGTCTCAGCCAGCGTTTCTTTAGTATCTCTGGGGTTGTGGGAACAACAGAATTTAGATGTCTATAATTCTATCCCCGATAATACTAAAGAGTATTATAAGGACAGTGTCCAGGTGAATGGTCAGGAGACGCCTGCCATTAGGGACACTGGGGCCAGCATAACTGTGGTGGATAAATCGTTTTTTCAGGCTGAGGATGTTGCTAAGGCACCCAAACGCCTCACCAAGTTAGCTGGAGGGCCTGTGCAGATGCTTCCCCAATTACCAGTTCTCATCCAGTGTAACGACATGACTGTAAAGATACCTGTCAGCATACAGAGTGAGGTACCAGGACGCGTACTGTTGGGTAACGATTTAAAAACTCTCGGAGTTGTATCGCATACTCCCAGACCTCCTAGTAAACGGTTACAGGAGCTAACCAGACCTGCAAGAGAGAGGACCCTGCGCGGTACTCTCGGGGAGATGATGAAGAAAGAAATCACTCCTGCTCCATTGGAAATGGCGGCCGCTGTCTCTAGGAACACAGAAGTCAAAGGGAAACCTAAAACTTCTAAACCGAAACCAACAGCCCACATTCCGATGCAGCCGACACGGACTTCCCCGCGGTTGTCCAACGTCACACCCGTAACTCCACCTCCAGCTGAGGCTGAGGGGGAAGTACAACCCTGTATGGTAGAATTAGACTCTGAAGAAGAGCTAATGGAAGGCCAGGAACTCATTGGAGATCTGGATCCTGTTGACCATCCTGAGCTGCAGTCGTTACTGGCAGAAGGTGGACCCAGCAGGGCAGACTTCAGTAAGGGACAGAGAGAATGTCCAACTCTGGAAGGTCTTCGCCGTCAGGCAGTAACTCAGGCTGAAGGGCAAGAGCCTGGGAAACATAGGTTGCACTGGGAAGATGGCCTCTTCTATAGTGAACCGACCGAGTCTACACCTGGAGACTACAAACGCCTTGTAGTACCCCAAGAGAACAGACCACAGTTCTTGCAGTTAGCCCACGAGATTCCTTTGGCTGGTCACTTAAGTTTCAAGAAGACTAAGGAAAGGCTCTCACTCTACTTCTATTGGCCAAAAATGGGGGCCGAAGTAGAAAAACACTGCAGAAGCTGCCATACCTGCCAGATCTCTGGTAAGGTTGGGTCCAAGAATGTGGCACCGTTAGTGCCTCTTCCCGTTGTGGGAGTCCCATTTGAGAGAGTAGGGATTGATATCGTTGGTTCCCTTGATCCTCCAACCTCCTCAGGCAACAGGTTTATACTTGTTGTAGTAGACCATGCTACTAGGTATCCTGAGGCAATTCCTATGAGGACTGTTACAGCTCCGGCTGTGGCTAAGGCCCTCCTTGGTATTTTTACTAGGGTCGGATTTCCTAAGGAAGTTATCTCTGACAGGGGGTCAAATTTTATGTCCCACTACATGAAAGCCATGTGGAAAACCTGCGGGGTAACTTACAAGTTCTCAACGGCTTACCACCCACAAACCAATGGGTTGGTAGAACGGTTCAACCGAACCATGAAGAGCATGATAGGTGCTCTAGAAGAACCCCTTAAGCGTAAGTGGGACCTTCTATTGCCATGCCTTCTTTTTGCTTATAGAGAAGTCCCTCAGGAGGGAGTAGGCTACTCTCCCTTCGAACTGCTCTATGGTCATCCCGTCAGAGGTCCATTGGCCCTGATTAAGGAGGGGTTGGAGAGTGCTCCTTCCCCCAAGCCAGTCAGAGTGACTGACTACGTGATAGGTCTCCGGAGGAGAATGTCGCACCTGATGACAGAAGCAAGCGATAACTTGAAAGCTGGACAAGCATTGGTCAAGCACTGGCACGATCAAAAGGCTAACATGGTTGAGTTCGCTCAAAACCAGCTTGTTCTTGTTATGATCCCCACAAGGCAGAGGGCCTTGCAAGATAAATGGATGGGACCCTACCGAGTAGTGGGTAAGCTCGGTGAGGTTAACTATCTGGTGGACTTGGGCAACCCCAAGGAGGCTCCAACAGTCTTTCACACCAACCGACTTAAAGCGTATGTCTCACGACCTGACGTAGGAGCGTTACTTCTAGCATCAGCCGAGGAAGAAGAAGAGAGTGAAACTCTTCCGGATCTCCTCAGAGGCTTACCTTTAGATGAAAACATTGAAGGAGTAAATCTCTCCTCCAATCTGACACCCGAGCAACAAGAAGAGTGCAAGTCTATGTTGAATCAGTTTGCCTCTCTGTTCTCGCTCTCACCAGGCTTGACCCCTTGGGGCCAGCACGAGATACTCACTGGTGACTGTCTGCCTGTCAAAAGCAGAGGATATCGCATGTCAGAAAACGTAAGAACCCACATCAAAGGTGAGGTCAGCAAGATGCTTGATCTCGGGGTAATAGAGCCCTCTACTAGTCCATGGTCTAGCCCAGTTGTGTTAGTACCAAAGGCCGGATCTAAAGAACTTAGATTCTGCGTGGATTATAGAGCTCTTAACGCAGTCACCACGACTGATGCCCATCCTTTGCCAAGAACAGATGAGTTGGTGGATAAACTTGGCGCCGCCAAGTTCCTCAGCACATTTGACTTGACGTCAGGCTATTGGCAAATAGCCCTGACCAACCATGCCAAGGAGAAAACTGCATTTTCTACCCCCGTTGGTTTATACCAGTTTACGGTAATGCCTTTCGGACTAAAAAATGCACCTGCTACGTTTCAACGGATGGTAAACCAGGTTCTAACCGGGATGGAGGACTTCTGCATGGCATACTTGGATGACATAGCAGTGTTCAGCAATTCCTGGGACGAACATGTAACCCACCTGAGAGATGTTTTGCAGGCTCTTGGACGAGCCAATCTGACCATAAAGGCGAGTAAATGCCAAATTGGACAGAGTAAGGTAGTCTACCTTGGGCATGAGGTAGGCGGTGGAGAAATAAGGCCTTTGCTCAGTAAGATTGAAGCTGTGCAAAATTGGACAACACCGACTACTCAGACTCAGGTGAGAGCCTTCCTAGGCCTCACCGGGTATTACAGGAATTTCATAGAGAACTATGGGACCATAGCTTCTCCACTGAATGTCATCTCCTCGCCCAAATTCCCTAAAAAGGTTAAATGGAACGAGGAGTGCAATCAGGCTTTTGAAAACCTGAAAAAGGCTCTTTGCCAAGCCCCAGTACTCAGAGCTCCTGATTACCGCCAACACTTCATTGTGCAGACAGACGCTTCCAATGTAGGGATAGGTGCCGTACTCAGTCAACTGGATGGGAAAGGTAGGGAGCACCCCGTTTGCTACATCAGCCGCAAGCTGAAGGATCCTGAAACAAGGTGGGCAACAATCGAAAGAGAATGCTTTGCTATCGTGTGGGCTCTGAAGAAGTTTAGGCCGTACTTGTATGGTTCTACTTTTGTTATTCAGACTGACCACCAACCCTTGAGATGGTTAATGCAAATGAAAGGGGAAAACCCAAAACTACTGAGATGGTCGATCTGCCTGCAAGGGTTCGATTTCACCATTGAGCACAGGTCAGGGTGTCACCACCAAAATGCTGATGGTCTCTCTAGGATGTATATCATCGACTAGAGGTATGAGATTCATCCAGGAGTGGATTAAATCCTCCTGTCCCTTAGTCTGGGGGGGGCGAGTGTTAGGGAGAATTCTCTGTTTAGGCTGAATTTCCTAACCTAGTGAGTCCCCCAGCAGCTTTGCTGGATTGCTGGAGTTTGTTTTTCCATCCTGCCAAGAGTGTGACCCTTTTCCTCTCACTCTTGGACATGTATGTGTGGAATTCCTTTGAATTGTCAATGTGTTCGATGGGCTATGGGGTCTTTTACTCCATAGGGTCTCATACGTTTTTCTATGTGTGTCACCCCGCACCTTACGTGTCGTGACACGGGGGCACCCTAGCTGGTCCCCCCACCATAGACTCCATACCCGGGGACTGACTACCGTCTCCCCGGGCATGTAAAGTCACCATTGGCTTTACTAGACCTAAATTTGCTAACAGAACTAGTACCAACCATCTTATTGTGGACGTGCTAGTAGGGGTAATTCGATTACTCCTGGATCTGTTACTCGAGGGGGCACTGTCCCGTCCCTCCTCGTCGAGTTTTGGCTGGTGGCAGTGGAAACTACTTGTTATGTTCGACCCCGAGCATAACCCTATGGGATTCGTCCCATTGTTGAAGATTAATACTGTTTTTCGTTAATCTCCAACGTACCACCGATCTACTTATCTTAAATAGGTTTATCGAGTGGTATTTTCTGCCAGAACTCGGGTTGTAAAATGGCGTCTGTGTTTTTCTCTGTGACTCCTAAACCAAAGGTTGAGCCCTTTGTTCCACTTTTGGCGGGCCTCTGGACAGAGACCCTCCAAAGTGGTGCCATTCTGTCTGGGTTACCTCAGGGGTGTGGGAGGGGGTTTAGACACCCTGGACCGAGTTGCCTTGCCAACTCAGGTCGCACTCTGAAGTGATTGGCCCAGGTGGTGAGCCTTCCCGCTCACCACTTAGCATGTGTTGATTGACAAGCTAGGCTGAATGAATGGGGGACGTCTGCATAAAAGCAGGGCTTTGGGACTGGATCTTCAGGAAGTCGCCACTGGACCTAAAGAATCCGACGAGGGTAACGCTGAGCCGACCTGCACGACAAAACCTCCGGTGGAGCCCTGCGGAATCGTCTCACAATCTCCCGACGACAGAAGAGATCTCCCTGCCGGAGAGGCTCTTTCCCTGGCTGGTGGGAACAACCAGTCTTCTTCTTCTTTGTGCTTTTTGATCGCCCAGGACGCAGTGGTCGAATTGCCCGTGCAGAGCACCCGGCAACCGGATAGCCACTACTCCTGCATCGTGATCGAAAGGTGGTGCCTTGTGACGAAGCACTCCGCGGCTGGTTTCTTCCCTGGTGGTGCACCGGACATCTTCCCTTCGACGACGAGAGCATCTCTTCTCTTGGCCAAGACCCGTCGTGCATCCACCACCAGGAACAACTGCCCCCGTCGGAGCTGTCTTCCTCAACAAGGTACCGTAACCGCCTGGCTTCCCTTTTCGATCGGTTCATGTGAGGTATCTGATTCCTCTCCGTTCCGTTGGGTTGCCTCCAAGCTTTATTCACTCTTTGTTCTGAACTGGTTCAACCTGTCGCTAACCAATTTGCTAAACAAGACTTGAGTGCATCATCCGTAGAGACTTTCCAGGACATCGTGCCTTGCCTCTCACCGAGTGGGCCTGGCCGCCGAACTGTATGATCTAGTGTGATTAATGCCTTCTTGCCTTGCATTTTTACCCGCTTCAGTACGAACCGTGTTGACTTCATTACCTGCCTTTCTCTTCTCTCCCTTCCTCACTAAATATTCGAGTGTCATCTGGGTTGAGGTATACACCTCTGTCTGAAAATAAGTGGTGCCGTAGAACCTAGAGTTGTCGATATTGTGTTTCGGGGGATTGAGTTTTATTCCATTCTGCAGAGTAATTGTATTTTGATTTGTTTGCCGTGGTTCACTTTAGTATTTTTCGTAGACGTTCTGTTATTAATAAATAACTTACTATCTTTATACTAAAGCCTGGTTGCGTGTTTACTCGTTTTGCTGCGAAGAATTACCCTATCTTGTATACTCCCTATACTGACCAACTTTTCTTGAGGGAAGTCTGACTGCTCAGCCACAGCTACCAATTGAATCTGTGTGGTACAGACTGCTACCAAGTGGGTTCATCGCAACACCTGTAGTCCTAAATCTTTTGCAGTGGTCCCAGAGGGAACTGCACAGGTTTCCGCCTAACAGTATCCACGGGAATATTTAGATGAGATGTTGGCTAAGGGGTTTATTAGACACTCTACTTCCCCAGTCTCCTCACCTTTATTTTCCATTCCCAAGAAAGAAGGGATATTACGAACATGCATTGACTATTGTGTATTAAATAAGGCAACAATAAAGAACAGATTCCCGTTACTCTTGATTTCGGTTTTATTAGATCAAGTGAGGGCAGCCAAGGTCTATACTAAACTGGATTTAAGGGGCGCTTATCATCTGATATGAGTAAAAGAGGAAGATGAGTGGAAGTCTGCATTTAGGATGAAGTTTGGATTGTTTGAGTATCTCGTTATGCCTTTTGGTTTATGTAATGCCTTTTGGTTTATGTAATGCCCCAGCCTTCAGTTATTTATGCAAGAGGTATTGCACAAATTCATTGATGTTTTTGTTATTGTCTACATTGACGACATTTTGATTTATTCAGATTCCACAGAGCAACATGTAAAGGAGGGCTGTGTTGCAGCGGCTACAGGAATATCAATTGTGTGTTAAATTGGAGAAATGTGCATTGCATGGAATGCAGATTGAGTTTCTGGGACGTATACTGACTACTACAGGGATTGTGATGGATCCAAAAAAGGTTCAGGCAGTTATGGACTGGTCTTCCTCACAGTGCATAAAAGACATCCAATCTTTTCTAGAGTTCGCCAACTTCTATAGGCGCTTCATCAGTAATTTCTCTAAAATTGTCACTCCAATCACGCAATTACTGAAAAAGGCGGTGCGGTTTACTTGGAGTTCTGAAGCAGAGAAAGCCTTTCAGGAGTTGAAGGTAGCCTTCACTACCGCCCCAGTGCTAAGATATCCCAACACGGAGAGAGCATTTCAGGTTGAGAGTGATGCTAGTAATGTTGCGGTAGAAGCCATTTTATCACAGAAAGATGAGAAGGGAGTATGGCACCCAGTGGCATTCTATTCTAGGAAACTGTCTGGTTCTGAACAGAATTACCCCATCACTGATAAAGAATTGTTGCCCATTCGGTCAGCATTCCTTGATTTGAGACATTACTTATTGGGAGCAAGGCATCAGGTGGTGGTGGTAACTCATCACAAGAATCTACAGTACTTCAAAACTGCCCAAACCCTTAGTCCTAGACAACTACAATGGTCTCAGTACTTCAATCAATTTGATTTTGTGGTGACATTCAGGCCGGGTAGTAAGAATGGAAAGGCGGATGCTTTATCCAGGCAACAAAATTCAGACAATTCAGCTGCACTCCTCTTTGCTTTCGCTCACTTTTTATGGGGATACTGACATGCCCTTAAGACAGTCATTACTGGAAGACTTTGTTTCCCTTAGTCCTTTCCTCATGTTGCAACTTTTGTGCAACATGTAACAAGTGTGCAATGTATCTTAGCATACAGCACACTTGGGTCTCTAGTCATTTCCAAAGGCCCTAGATACTCTTGCTGTACTTTTTATGAACTGTGTAGAGGTGTCATGGACAGGACTGGTGGCAGCTATCTTTTCAAATTATTTTTAACCCTTTCCTGCCATGTTAACCCTGTTAACCACGTTTGGCACGAATAGGTGGCCTGGCTCCAATATGGCCGTGCCACGAGGTTCTTTGTCCTGTCTTTTGGCCATCTTGCCCCTTCACCTTCCCCAGATCGAGTCGACCCGGGTCAGTCCTTATTTGGTCATGCACTTTCACAGGCTTCTGCATGCCTTGTGTGTGTGCCTCCACGATGTGGGCTGGAACGTCTGGTTCTAATACACATCTTGGGTGCCAGGGAGTCTGGAGTGACATGAATGCCTGGGACCACTGTGGTCCGTGATTGGTCCATATATGGAGTGTGCGTTTGTGAGCAGATCTCCCATTGGGTCCTCTCTGTTTTGGCGCGAAGGTAACTTTCGATAAGAGGAGGCGGAAAACACCACTACCATGTCGACCTCCTGAGTTCTCACTGAACAAAGGATAGGATCCAAGTATCCTGCAACACAAGGCTGAGTAGAGGAACCGCTGGTGACCCGGTGGAAGGTTTGGCACCCTGAGATCGCTGCGTCCCGTAAGACCCCTCTGCATCTGGTCATCCTAGAAGGTCTGCGAAGACGCTTCGACCCATTGGAATAGTGGGACCAACTATTATTAGCACCTTCATCAAACCCTGCAAGTAAGCTTTCTCAGAAGTGTCCCTGGGCCAACCAGTGGACTGACCACCTTATCCAGTTGCTTTGCTCTGTCACCGCTGCTGTTTCAAGGAGGCCCTCAAAACATGGTATACTGCTAGCTCATTGTCCCCGGCACCCTCACACCAAATTTTGTACACTTGCCGTTCCCAGGTCTGAATTGAGACGAATGTGCCAGGACCAGAGTAAACGCGGTTACCGTGTTGCTCTGCCTCGGCAACGTCCTTTGCAAGTCCGCTGCATTTGTGACCCTCTTGCCCCTGAAGCCTGCTGCAGTGAAACTGGGTTGATTCATCCACCCGGAGTGGAGAAATTGCCACTGTCCAATTTGGGAATCATCGCTGCATCTCAGGAACTGAAAGGTGCAGAGATGTACTTTTTGCCGCATTCAAACCTGCAAGCGAAGTGGACTGACCTGGCGAAGTTTGGGTCTGCTTGTGTCAGGACCGGTGAGTACTCCATACCCAAACCATTGGCCCCTAGCACAAGGGCCCATTTTTGTGCACAAGTGGCCCCTGGGTGCCTCTCTCCTTTCCACTGCTATTGTGAAATAGCGACTCCATCCCGAATTCTCGAACTGCCTCTGCCTCCAAGTGGAGGTCCTTCTTGAATAGTGAGAACTTGTTCTGCATCGCCTCATCCACCTTCCTGATCTGCTAGAGACCCCTGAAGAGACCCTATTTTGGCCATTGGAGCAACCGTGTGTGCTTGCATTGCATGTACTATTGAGCATAAGGCTCCTCTCCTCTTAGGGCTTGGACTGCCTCTTAGTTAGGTGTATCGTTGATGTCGAACTGAGCCTAAAGAATATCTGCACTGCCTGTTTCCTTCCCCTCTAGGTTGTCGACATATTTCGTGCATTTAACCCTTTAGACCCCAATGGTCTTGTGTATACATTGTATTGATTGAGTTGTGTTGGTTTACTTAGTGTTAATGTGATTCTTTTGCTATGGTCTGTGTTACAAAGGCCTTGTGATAAATGTTTTTGATCTAACACCTGTCTGGAATAATTTGTAAGTGGCCTTGCTCTGTGTGCTCATTGTGGTCCTTCAGTCACCCTCACCCATCCTGAGACTTAGTCTTGACCGCCTGCCATAGCTACCCTGATCGGTCTGGCTTGTCCAGAGGTTACACTGTTCCAAGAAACTAGTCTGGCCTTCTGAACCTCTGCCCCTCCAGGTCAGAGTTCAGAAATCCATCTTAACACTAACTCTCCCTCTGTCACTGCGACTGGGGCCTGGTCTCTTCAGATTAATACAGGGGCCAGACCCCCACCCCACCAGTCCCCCCAGCATTCTTTCCCAGTTCTTGCCCTTGGGCTCCCTTTCCCACACTAGCCCAACTTGGTCCTTCATGTCCACCACCCTTATCCTCCCTTTACCCCTTTCCCTTGGCACTTACCGCCTTGGCCCACACTGCACTTCCCACCCCCCCTCCCTGGAGCCACCCCACTGCTCTTCTCCCTCTACCTTGTCCCCCCCTTGCACTTACCACCTTGTCAAGCACTTGCACAGTAGGATTATCACAAGGCCAATATAACCGTTTTTGTTCTACTTTTGCGATTCCCATGTCCCTCCCCCCTCCCCCATCTTGTCTTGTGGAACCTGGAAACACTTGTGTATAGGCACCTTCCAAATTTCCAATAAATAAAAAAAAATAAATAAATAGAAGCCTCGATCTGGCAGTTAGAATTGCCAGCCAGAAGAAAGATCATACCGGGAACCTTACAATAGGAGCGCAAACTGTATTAAGCACAAGCTTCAATTTGGGCTTCTGATTGCCGATTTTGCCTAAGATATAAATTGAAAAGAAGTACATTAGGACCACCCCATGCCTCACCACCATAGTTGTGACTAGTAGGTGCATTTTGTAAAACATTTTTAGGCATGTTGCGGGAACAAGACAGCTAAATTACCATTAGGATTCAGTTTTGTAAAAGCAAACGACCTGCAGTTCTGTGCAACATGAAGTAATATGGAAAATCAATGATTGTGAATATTGTTTGAATATGTAATATAAGAATATTGACCTATCAATGTTTGTGAATATTGTTTAAAAATGAAAATATTCTCTATTTTGATGCTGTAATGTACGTATTTTGTGTGCACAGGGCGCAAACATGCACTTTACATATATGTACTTTTGTATAATACATTTTGTATACAATGTTATTTTTGTTTTCCCTACTGATTTCTTCTTTCGACTGAATTGGGTCCACCTAGAATGTGTTCGTTGATCGTTAAATTGGCATCTGCTTGAGTTTTCACGTGTTCCCCTGTAAGTGCTGTTATATGTCCCTGACGGTGTTGTGGTGGGTAGGAATCCCACAGGAGCACTCCTACGTATTTTTTGGCTTGCTGCCCAGTCGGGGGGGGGGGGGGAGGGGGATTGAGGGGTATATTTACATCCCTCCACTTAAAAACGACACCAGCTGTCAGTGACTACCTTTGTACTGCAAACGCATGCATGGAAAGAGGAAGATGCTAAACATATATACTTGCTCGTGGCTGAGATTGCAATGTAACAGATGAGCATTATTTTTACAACCTGAGGATACTGGCCCTCTACTGAAACATATGTCTCACCTGTGCAGATGTTGGAATATGTTTTCAGCTGACTTAAGAGTTTACGCAGCCTTGGTGCGTGTGTGGTATCAGGACAGCTGGCACACAGCTGCCAGAGAGCGGGATGGGGTAACGGGCGCGGGACATGGAAGTGCTTCCACCGGACTGCTGCATGGCTTCACAGGGTAGCCTGGAGCAGGGAGCGGGTGCTCAGGAGCCAGTCTAGGTTTCTGAAGCTTCTTTGCAGGATGTGTCCACCATGCACGCGCGCAAGCGTGCATGTGTTGTGGGCTGTGTTCAAGCTCCATTCAAAATGTTTGTCTGCAGCAATGTTTGACACAAAAAAAAGATAGGAAATTTCTCAGGAATGTTTTGCAATAATGGTATGATTCCTTTATAACTGTTTACACGGTGCTGTGGCCTCCCAATGATCACACACACACGATTTCTAGTCAGACACTTCTTTTATTGCCAATAGTAACACAGCTTGGACACAGTTGCTTCACTGTGATAATTCTAGTCTACAATTTATTCTGCTAGTGGCTAAGAGGGGTTTTGATAGGGGTGGGAGGCTAGCAGGAGTTGAGGCCTGACTTGCTGGTCTGAGCGCTGGGGCTGCGCTGCTGTCCATCCTAGCCTGCGCTGCGAGTGCCTTTCTCGCACCCGCACTTTCCTTTTCCGCGAGAAATCTGGTCGGCTTTTGCCAAATTACACAATAAACACGGCAACTAGGAAACTGGGTTCAGACATGCTGGGACGTTGCATGCATGGAACTGACTTTTTCAGGTAATTGGAACTAATCCAACTTGTCTACATGGGCCTGGTTAAGTTTAGAACAGAACAGATCTTCAAGAAATTAAGGGGGCAATTCATAGAATTCAGCGCACAAGTGGCGCACGCGGCTGGTGCACAGCGTGCGCGTGCGACTTTCTGCGCCAATCCACGTGCCCTAAAATCCATTTCCGCGCACAGCGTATTGATGGATTTTAACATTCAAAACCAGCCGTGGCACACAGTGGTGCATCGACCCTGCAGCAGCGCCAGTTACGCCCCCAAATCCTCCCTGTGCGCCATGTACAGCGCACAAATCCCATACATGGCGCACAGGCTCAGAACCTCAAACGCCTGTAAAACTCCCTGCGCACCCCTCCGAATACACGTACCCCGCTGCGCAGGTAGTCTCACACGCGATTGGCCCTGTGCGAGCGGGGTACGTGTATTACTGGGTTTCGCAGGAAGTTTCACACGCGATTGGCCCTGTGCGAGTGGGGTACGTGTATTACTGGGGTTCGCGGGAAGTTTCACACGCGATTGGCCCTGTGCGAGTGGGGTACGTGTATTACTGGGTTTGCGGGAAGTTTCAGACGCGATTGGCCCTGTGCGAGTGGGGTACATGTATTACTGGGGTTCGTGGGAAGTTTCACCCGCGATTGGCCCTGTGCGAGCGGGGTATGTGTATTACTGGGGTTCGTGGGAAGTTTCACCCACGATTGGCCCTGTGCGAGTGGGGTACGTGTATTACTGGGGTTCGGGGGAAGTTTCACACGCGATTGGCTCTGTGCGAGCGGGGTACGTGTATTACTGGGGTTCGCGGGAAGTTTCACACGCGATTGGCCCTGTACGAGCGGGGTACGTGTATTACTGGGGTTCGCGGGAAGTTTCACACGCGATTGGCCCTGTGCGAGTGGGGTACGTGTAGTACTGGGGTTCGCGGGAAGTGTCACATGCGATTGGCCCTGTGCGAGCGGGGTACGTGTATTACTGGGGTTCGTGGGAAGTGTCACACGCGATTGGCCCTGTGCGCGCGGGGTACATGTATTTCTGGGGTGCGCGTGAAGTTTCACATGTGATTTTGCTGTCGGAGTGGGGTACGTGTATTTCGGGGGTGCACGTGAAGTTTCACACGTGGTTTTGCTGTCAGAGCGGGGTACGTGTATTTCGGGGGTGCGCATGAAGTTTCACACGCGATTTTGGCCCTGTGCGAGCTGGGTACGTGTATTTCAGGGGTGCGCGTGAAGTTTCACACGCGATTTTGCTGTCAGAGCGGGGTACGTGTATTTCGGGGGTGCGCGTGAAGTTTCACACGCGATTTTGCTGTCAGAGCGGGGTACTTGTATTTCAGAGGTGCGCGTGAAGTTTCACACGCGATTTTGCTGTCAGAGCGGGGTACGTGTATCCAGTGTGGTGCGCGGGGAGTCCTAAACGTGAATTGGCAGTGTGCGTCCTCCCAGGTGTCGCCTCTACCCCCTCCACGGCCCCTGCAGGCAGCCCACACCACAGGGGACTACCCTGCACCCCTGGTCATGTCCCGCAGGCAGCCCATCCACCATGGGCATGCCCCCCAGCCAAGCCACATGTCACCTTGCAATATGATCACCAACTCATGTCCCCCAGGACCCACACCCCCCAGCAGTGAGGGGCACCTGCCAGCAGGCCCCCAACTCATGTCCCCCAGCACCCCCACCCCCCGGCAGTGAGGGGCACCTGCCAGCAGGCCCTGACTCATGTCCCCCAGCCCCCCACCCCCCAGCAGTGAGGGGCACCTGCCAGCAGGCCCCCACTCATGTCCCCCTGCACCCCCACCCCCCAGCAGTGAGGGGCACCTGCCAGCAGGCCCCCACTCATGTCCCACTCATGTCCCCCAGCACCCCCACCCCCCAGCAGTGAGGGACACCTGTCAGCAGGCCCCCACTCATGTCCCACTCATGTCCCACTCATTTCCCCCAGCACCCTCACCCCCCAGCCCCCCCACCCCCCAGCAGTGAGGGACACCTGCCAGCAGGCCCCCACTCATGTCCCACTCATGTCCCACTCATGTCCCCCAGCACCCCCCACCCCCCAGCAGTGAGGGGCACATGCCAGCAGGCCTCCACTCATGTACCCCAGCACAACCACCCCCCAGCCGTGAGGGGCACCTGCCAGCAGGCCCACACACATGTCCCTCTGCACCCCCACCCCCCAGCAGTGAGGGGCACCTGCCAGCAGACCCTCACTCATGTCTCCCTGTACCCCACCCCCCAGCAGTCATGGGCACCTGCCAGCAGGCCCCCACACATGTCCCCCAGCACCAGCACCCCCCAGCAGTACAGGGCACCTGCCAGCAGGCCCCCACACATGTCCCCTTGGACCCCCACCCCCCAGCAGTCAGGGGCACCTGCCAGCAGGCCCCCACACATGTCCCACTCATGTCCCCCTGTACCCCCACCCCCCAGCAGTGAGGGGCACCTGCCTGCAGGCCCCCACTCATGTCCCCTGCACCCCCACCCCCCAGCAGTGACGGGCACCTGCCAGAAGGCCTCCACTCATTTCCCACTCATGTCCCCCAGCACCCCCACCCCCCAGCAGTGAGGGACACCTGCCAGCAGGCCCCCACTCATGTCCCACTCATGTCCCCCAGCACCCCCATGCCCCAGCAGTGAGGGGCACCTGCCAGCAGGCCCCCACTCATATCCCCCTGCACCCCCACCCCCCAGCAGTGAGGGGCACCTGCCAGCAGGCCCCCACTCATGTCCCCCAGCACCGCCGCCCCCCAGCAGTGAGGGGCACCTGCCAGCAGGCCCCCACTCATGTCCCCCTGAACCCCCACCCCACAGCAGTTAGGGGTACCTGCCAGCAGGCCCCCACTCATGTCCCACTCATGCCCCCCAACCCCCAGCAGTGAGGGGCACCTGTCAGCAGGCCCCCACTCATGTCCCCCTGCACCCCCATCCCCCAGCAGTGAGGGGCACCTGCCAGCAGGCCCCCACTCATGTCCCCCAGGACATTAGCGCGTACACGTGTAAGTGACGTTGTACGTGTGGGCCGCTTTGAAAGGTACATGTTGGACCCCATTTCATTGTAAGTTCTTTTTCGTGGAGTGAGTGGGTGAATTCTGTACTTCTTGTTGGTTCACACGCGATTACTTCACAGCGTTTCAAGTTCGTACTCCCTGTTACCTCTGACAGCGTTCATTTTTTTTGTTGGGCCTGTTTCCTCAAACAGCATTCACTTCTTCTTTTGTCCTGTCTCCTCAGACAGCGTACAATTCTTCTTTTGGCGGGGGTGTTGCCAACCCGCACACGCGCGTTTTTTTACGTTCTTTTTCCAGGCAGACGGTGAGTTACGCACGCATTTACCAACTATGCTTGACCCGTGTGTCACGTACCCCTTCAGAGAACATTGTAGGCAGTGTGTAACACGCGGATGCTTATTTTTGTGTTCATGGGTGCCACAGCGTAGTGCGGGTTCATTTTTCCACGCACATGTTCTACGAGGGGTTGCGTGCACGTTATTTTTTGTTTTCGGGTTGCCTGTGCGTTGCGTGACCCGTCATCTTCCCCCAGGGGTCACAGACAGCCTTGCTAGAGCACTAGGGTACGAATTCCATCTAGTGGCCTACCCCTTTCACCCCCAATTGCCCAGGACAATCGTTTACTGCTACTCCCATACGCACAACAACATCAGTGCCATGGTTGGGAGGCGACCAAGCGGTAAGGGAGGCAAAGGTGGCCGACCTCCAAAAGGTGGGTGTGGTGGGTGCGGTAGGGGACATGGCCAGGATTTGCAGGGTGCCCCTAGACCCCCATGTGTGGAGGACCAATCAGGGACACTCATGCCCCCCCCATTGTTGTGGGAAAACGTAGCTGACACCATCCCAGCTCAGCCCTTGTTGGACCAGCCCATTGTGGCACCTGAACCGGCACAGGGTGACTCCCAGGCTGACTTCCAGGTCAGCAAGTCTAAGCCACGTGTGGTGGTGCAAGTTGGTGTCACCAGGCCATGTGGATCTGGGGCAGCAATGTCCTCTGCTGCCCCAAGTAGGCAGGGTGGGGAGGCTGCAGGGGCAGCTGCAGCTCTCTCCACCCCAGCTCTGAGTCTCCCAGCCGGGACATTGTCGGTCCAGGTCCATCAAACCGATGTTGCCCCTGCCAACATCACAGTTCAGCCAATGCCTGCACCAAGACCTATGGTCATTGTGCCTTCGCACACTCCTAGTACCCAGTCCACCGGCGCTTCGGCCCCTACTGACCAGAGCGGCGTAAGCCACTCAGGCTCCGCTCCACCTTTGAAAAAGAGGAAGAAGGGTGCTCTGGCACTACAGGCTGAGACCCCAGACACAGATACACACTCCGGGACGTCAAGGAAGCCTAGCTTTAATGACGCCGAACTTGAAGCACTTTTGGCCTATGTGTCGGCACATAGCCGCGAAATGGTGGTGACTGCAGAGTGCAAGACCACACCTGGTCAACGTAGGGCACTGGCAGACCATCGCGGACCGCATAAGTGTCGTTGGATTTGTGAGGCGCACAGCTGATGATTGCTACAAGCGGTGGAATTACCTAAAACGCAGAGCAAAGAACAAGCTGGCCTCAAATCATGCCGCTACTCTGGTGACTGGCAGTGGGTCTCCACAAGAGGACAACAAACTCACTGAACATGAGTCTGTTGTTGGGACCTTTGTCACAGAGGAACAGATCCAAGGCGTGAGAGACCTACCTGATTACGATGCATTGTCCGGTGAGTGCCCATGCATGTGTGTGTAATCCATGTGTATGTTGTTTGGGTGACGGGTTCTGATTGAGTGCCAGGTGAGGGTGTGCACTCCTGAGTGTTATGGGTCACCCATGTGCTTCCTCCGATACATTCACGTGCCTTTGATTTGGGTATGACAGGATCCCTTCTGCCCACAGTAGCCAATTAGCCCCTCATTACTGCTGTTGCCCTTGAACTATCATCTTGCAACAACATTGTTCTGATTGTTTCTGTGTTCATTCAGGCTGATTGTTCAGATCATCCCATTTTTCATATGCTTTTTTCATCACTAATGCCACATATGTGACATGCTTCTGTCCTTGTTTATACCCCACATTGTGCCACATTTGTTACCTTGTTATGTGAATGATTAGACCATTCAGGGCGAGAGAGTATTGGCCTGCTGAAATGTATTTTTAGGGCCTGTTTGCATGTGGAACATGATAGTTGTTTCCTGTCATGTTGAAGTGACCAACCATTGATGTGTACATCTGCCTACAATCACTGTATTATTGTACACTGGATGTGTTGCAGTGTGAGGCATATGCATATTTTGCAACACTATTCTGCATTAATCTTCTCCTCATGTCCATGTGACATGGATGTGTGACAGTACTCATTCACTGACATATTGCTGTAGTTGTCTAATTTATCATGGCTATGCTACATGACATCTGTGTGCTGGCATGTGTCATGTATGTGTATTGGACATGCCACTCACAGGCTGATGTGTGATGCCAGTGCTACACAACATGCTGCAAATGTGTTGCTTTTCCATCTTGGTGTCCTCATTGTCTGCATTTTTGACTCCCCTTCGAACTCATTGACAGTGCATGCATGCCAGGGTTATAGTCATGTGGGACATGTGTAAACCATGTCCAGGATGTCTGTCTTGTCAGACCTATGTGTGTGCTATGGTGCTCATGCCTGTTTCCATTTGTTGTATTTCATATTTTTGCAGGTGATAACGCACTTGATGCTGGTGAGGTTCAGGAGATGGTGCAGACCCAGGAGGATTCTCAGCCTTGACCAAGCACCAGTGGGGGACGTTGTGGTGGATGAAAACACTTTGGTACTGCAGACCATACTGTTGAGGGGTGTCTCTGGGTGCAGCTCCCCAGACCTCTATTCAGGTGCTGAGTCGGATGATGAGACTTATGTGCTGTTGCAGGTGAGTGCTTCTGGCAGGGATTCTGTTCTGTCCAACCCACCTGCACCAGGGATAGAACCCTCTATGGGGATGTCATTGTTGGTAGGTCCGCCTTTGGCGGTTATGGATGCAGGGTCATACTCCACAGCATCTGATCCTGTTCCTGGGCCAGCAGATCAGAGGGGGAATGCAGTCCTGCAGCCTCAGGCAGTGCCAGCACAGCAAGGTGCAGATCGCCTTGACCCAAACAGGTGTGGTGCCCGCCGACGCGGTGGCTGTGCGCCACCAGGCAATACTGTATGGGAAAACTCCATGTATGGTATGGCAAGCCAACAGGCAGCATCAGTAGAAATGATGGCTCAGGCAATGGAGAGGGTGGCCACTTCCATTATCCCCCCTGAAAGGCAGATGGAGCAACAACAGCAGGCAACAGACTCCATTTGCCAATCACACAGGGAAGACATGTTGGCGTCCAACAGGGACCGACAGGCGGCACTGGAGACTCTGCGTGAATCCATATCAATAGAGTCACAAGGCCACAGGGAAGCCCTGAGGGTAGAACTCCACAACCTCAGGCAGAGTCTGCTTGAACTTGAGGCTTCCTGAAATATTAGGGCAGAACAGCAGCTGGAGCAGCTCACACGTTCGCTCTCAGCTGAACTGCAGGCAACATGTGAGGAGATCCGGGCATCACGCGAGGCCATGCGTGCAGAAGTGCAGGCAACCCGTGAGGTGCTGCATGGGGACCTCCGCACTTTAATCCTCCAGAATCAGACCTTCCAGACCCGCATGCTTGCTGCCATGGAGGACCATACCAGGGCTTTGCGTGGGCTGCCTCCCATAGTGCCACCACCTCCTGAGGCAGCAGCAGAGGGTAAAGAGAGCGACGGCAGTTCTCCCACAATGGCATAGCCGTGCAGGGCATGAGCCCATTGAGGTATTTTTTTTTTCCCAACATCCACGCAGGTGGGTGTTGGTGTGCACCCTGTCCTCGAACCTCCTGGTTGGCCTCCCCCCCCTGCCCCCCACATGGCCATTTTAGATATTTTCTTTTTTTACAGTGTGTTGCCTTGTGTGGCTCCCGTGGGCATCCACTGTATTCCGGCTGGGCACATGCAGGCTTGTCCTGAGTTTGGGTTAGATGCTTGGTTTAGTGACACACACACCCCTCCTGCTTCCCATTTCCATGGACTTGCAAAGGGTGTGACCAAGTGACAGTGATTTACACAGTGACACTGGGCTCCCATGAGCTGGGTGGGCAGTCTGTAGTCAATACTGTGTGGACATCCCTAGTGGGTATTGTTGGTGTATTGTACACTGCATGGTGTATTGATATGTGCTTGTGCATCCATGTCTTCATCCTAATTTGCAGGTTCCTTCCTCATGTCTTCACAAGGCCGTCTCCTTTGCAGATGGAGTTCATGTTGTATGCAGTACACTGACACATTTGTGTGGCAGCAACACTCTGAAGTTGGAAGGGGTCGATGTGCTGGCTTATTGAGGTTGTATGACTTACATTATTTTGAGTTTGCACTGTCAAATATTGGTGATGTTTCATGCTGTGTTGCTGTATTGTGTTGCTGGTAAGTATTTGGTCATGTGTGCTGTTTGTCATTGATTACTAGGAGCATATTGTCTGTGGGCAGTTTCCATTTGGAACAGTGCACTTTGTGACACTTGTGTCATGTGTTGTGCATTGCTTTGTTTGCTTTCACTTTGCAGGACATGACATGGCGTGTTGGGTGGCGGAGATGGGGAGGGGTTGGGTGACATGGCACTATTTTCATGTTGTATTTTGCAAGGGGGTAGTCATTCATGCAGCATAAATGTGTGTCTTTTTGTGACACAGCATTGGTTGTCTTTCGGTAGGTAGGGATGCACACAATGTAACACTTCCAGGTGACCAATCTCAGGCTGGTATGGTTGTGACAGTTGACTGTCCCTTATGTCATCATCATTGATTGTCAGCTGGTATGTGCCAGGGCTGTGTGCACTCCACAGGGGTGTGATTTTAGGTGAAGTAATTAGCCACCAGCTGCGTACAGGCTGCCTCACCACGTGCCCTTTCCCCTCCCATGTGCAGCAGCCGTGCTTGTGGTTGGGGATGTGGGGGCACCACCATGTCCACCGGCAAGCCCCGGCGTGTTGAAACGTTGTGCAGGACACATGCTGCCACTATGATCCTGCACACTACTGGGGGCGCATATAGCAGCTGCCCACCAGAGCGGTCAAGGGAGCGAAAGCGTGACTTGAGCACTCCGAATGTGCGCTCCACTATGCAACGGGTTGCAATATGGGCTGTGTTGTATCTTACCTCGGGTGGTGTGGTGGGGTTCCGAATTGGCGTCATCATGTGGGTGCTCAGAGGCTAGGCACTGTCCCCTGGGGAGGTGATGATGGGTATCATTATTGGGGTTGTGAGATTACTCAGTATCTGACATGCATGCATGTGCAGGGGCATTTATACTCACCAAGCAGCCATGTATCACCATGCCACCCAGCCTCTAGGTCCCGGTTTAGGGTTGACATTCTGTAAATGAAACTGTCATGGGTGGACCCTGGATAGTTGGCATATACTGAGGTGATGATTCCCTTGGCATCACATACTACCTGCACGTTGATAGAATGCCAGTGCTTGCGGTTTCTGTAGATGTGCTCAGTTGCCCTGGGAGGACGTAGAGCCACATGGGTGCAGTCAATGGCACCTAGCACTTCGGGGAAGTGTGCCACCCCGTAAAAATCCTGGACAACAGCCTGCCTTTCTGCAGGTGTTCTGGGCAGGTATATGTGCCTGCAGACTGATGGGCGTGCAGTCATGATGGCCAACACCTGGTGCGGGCAGCGTGACTGCGTGGCCTGTGACACCCCCCCCACTATGGCACTTGTCCACTGAAATGAACCAGTGGCCAAGAAGTGCAGTACATTGAGCACCTTTTCCAAGGGGCTCAGTGCTTTGGAGCACAGGGTGGGTGATGTGAGGTCATCCTCCCACTCACTCACCAGGTCGAGTATTATGTGAGGTGGAAACCTGTACCTCCCATACACCTGGTCATCAGGCATCCCAAAAAGGCTGGTTCTGGGTGTAAAAATTCTGGCCCTGACTATCCTCCTCCTCCTGCGGTATCCCACGACCACTGCTGCGAGGAACGGTATATTCATCTTGGCGTCTGAGCTTGTTTGTTGTTTGCGCGCACTTTTATGCTGCACGGGTCCACGTATGCCTGCTTCCTGCTGGCGTACGTGTTTCCGGATTAGCGTGTCTTTTTTGGTGCACGCGTTAGCCCCGTTCGATTCCATGAATACGTGTTGTAGGCACGCGTGTGGGCGTTCCGCGCATTTGCCTCCTGTACTTCCCCCGTGACGCCCACATTTTCACGCGTTGTTCCCCATTCTGCGTGTTACGTCCCGTGTTACGCCTACTTTGGTTGTGTGCGCTTTGCTATATGTGCTTTCGCTGTGTGCGTAGCGCACGCTGTTTGAAGACGTGTGCGCCAGCGTGCGCCACGCAGGATTTTAGCGCACATCCATGGATTTACACGCGCATGGACTTCCATGAATCGCTGTGCGCGGGTTTCGCTGCGATTTTCGCACTTGCGCTGCAATTTGCATGCTTTTGCACGCTTGCGCAGGAATTTTCAGCGCACATTAATTCCATGAATCGGCCTGCATGTGACTACAGTATGTTAGAACGTGCGACCTGAAAGGCGTACTAGTTATTGAGGTCCACGTCGGTGAGCGGGATAGAGAATAGAAGTGAGATGCCATAGAGGTCAAGCAAACAAGGTGAACGAAAACCAGGTATATAACTCACTCCAGTACAGAAGATTGGTCCACGCTTATATGGTGTGGAGGAGTGTCCAAACGTACATGGTATCAGGTAGACATGGCATGCCACGGTAACAAATACTGCAGGAAAAATGGAATAATGTTACATAAAGTGGTAAAGACTATCAAGTAACTAATCTGGTTAAACCGTGAGCAAGTAATCCACTCCCAACCGGTCTATGGAATAAATGCCAGACTATGCAACTATGTCAGTATTAGAAGCATTCAATAGAGTTAGGGCTGGTGCCCCAGAGTACCGGAAAAAAAGTCAAGGCAAAATATGTGGAACAACGTGATGCTATCACGGTAAAGCCACTGAAGAATAATTTTAATTACCTCATTATGCATCAAGGAGTACGTAATGGTACCGTAGTAATAAGGAAGATAAGATGATCATTGGGTCCTTAACAAAACAGGAAATCTCAGATCTCGAGCTGCAACTGATAAACCCACAAAAATGGGAAAGTGTTTGTGAGGTTTGACAGAGACCAGGATAACAGAAAACAGTCTCTTGATGTGGTAATAGTCGAAAACTGTATGATAAAAAGTAAAGGAAAGTCTAGGGATTACCTCCGTGGACGGGCTTCTATTGCTCATGAGGCGCTCCGTGCTGTGGTAACGTAGGTGACCGTGGCGTCTGCGTGCGTTGCTGTAGCCGTATCGGTCTTAGACAAGTATATTGTTTTCAGAAGCAGGTGTGCACCTAGCATCAGGGAGAATATCGTTGTACTAAGGTTCACTTCTACTCAAAGATATCGTTCAGCAAGATTGGGACAAACCGATCGCATACCTTTTTGCATCAAAGATCTCTGCGAGTGAAGGCTGGGGACGGCGCCCTGAACGCAAGCACGGTCGTTGCCTGGGCCACGTTCCACGCCAAAGTGAGGTAGCAATGTTGGCCCAGAAAGAATGGGCATAGATATAGAAAACGGCGCTAGAGCCGATCTAGTAGGTGGACCCGCCATCTTGGAGTGGTCAAAGTAAACAGTTGGCCTATGGGGAACGAGTAGTGATGTGCCCTAATTTAAAAGGTCATGGCTAACACTAGAAAGGGAAAATCCATAAAGTGCTTAATAGAAAATAGGAAATATAGTAAAAACTGGAATAACAACTCCTCATGGAGGCCGTAGTATGTATGATCCTAAGCCACATGTTAAACATGACCAAAAAACATTTTTTGAAAGTGTTAGCTGATGTACTATCCAGAAAGGGGGCATATATACACATATATAAGGGCCCCAGGCTCCATAAGAATTACATAATGTTGGAAGACTGAAAGTTGGCTGTTTACCATCTTGCTGCATCATCCCGCTGTATTTTTCAAAAACCAACAAGTCAGCATACCTACAGTATATATTATAGTGATGATTGTGAAGTGAATCACCCATATAGTCACTTTAAATGGAAACAATCAACTTCTCATTGGTTAGTAAGTTTGATTACATCTATACAAACTCAAGGCAGGATGTTAAACATGTATGTCTTTAACAGTTTGTAACCAAGTCACATAAGCCTTCAGATGTTAATTAAGGCATTTTTGGAATTACATAGTCCAGAGATATCAAGGGGTACACAGATCACTCAATATAGATATTTACATGTTGCAATATGCAATGTCACTAATGGCAAGTTGAAAAGAAACCCACATCGAAAGTGATGAAGATATACACAATTGAAAGAATAAATCCAGGTCACATAAGTGTCATGCTCAGGTCTTATCAGAGGAACTAGGATAGCATTAAAGACAGGAAGAGTAAATTGGTCAATGATCAAGCTCATGGGGCTCAGTTGCCTATATTCAAAAGGGTTTAGTAGCATTCTACATTACATCTATAGAAAGCAACTCAAAGAGAATTCCTCATTGAAACCCTTTGGTTGCAGGGTGTCTAATGTGTGAATCCAGTAGTTCTCTTGTTGTGATACGAGAGATTGGTAATTGCCACCTCTAGGTGGTCGTTTGACAACTTCTATCACTTGAAATTTGATTTGGGCAATCGTATGTTTTTGTTCAATGAAGTGTCTTGCCACTGGGGATTTAAGGTTCTTACACCTGATGGTGGATTTGTGTTCAGACCATCTTTCCTTCACGGGCCTTGTTGTTTGCCCTTTGTATATTTTGCCACAGGGACATTTTAGCGAATAAATGACTCCTGTAGAAAGACAGGTTGCAAAGTCTCTTATCTTAAATTTCTTACCCGTTTGGGGGTGGGATATTGTTTCACCTTTGATGACATTATTGCAGTTTGTGCAGTTGAGGCAGGGAAAAGTGCCCTTCTTTCTGGTACTCAACACAAGTTGTTTTTCCTTTGGAGGTCTTTCTGCTCTTACCAGTTTGTCCTTTAGATTACAGCCCCGTTTGAAGGCCATCATGAGTGCATTGGGAAATAACTTCAGAAGGTTAGGGTCGTTATGCAGAATGGACCAATGTTTTCGCAACGTTTTACTGATTTGGAAACTCTGGCGCGAGTACTTGGAAATATAGAGTAGTGGTGTAGATTTCTCCTTGGGATTAGGGGTGCAAAGTTGTTCTTTCGTAAGGGTAGCCGATCTATTGCGGGCTTCTGTTGTAACTATATTCGGGTAACTCCTGGATTTGAATCGCTCAACCAGGAGTGAACATTCTGCATCCAGAGCTCCTGGGTCCGAGATTATTCTCTTAAGTCTCAACATTTGTCTATAAGGGAGACTTTTTTTACATAGGTTTGGGATGGAAACTGCTAAAGTGTAAAAGATTGTTAACGTCTGTGGGTTTATGATAAACCGTAGTGTCGATGTTGCCCTCCTTAATCTGAAGATTCACATCCAGGAAATGTAGTGATGGTTCTCCTACTTCCATTGTAAATTTGATCGTGTTATTTACAGAGTTCAAATATTCCAGAAATAGGTCAAGTTCCACTCGTGTACCACACCAGATCCCAAATATGTCATCTATGAATCTTTTCCATAGTAAGATCTTCAGTGACCAGAATGGATGATCCAGTACATTTTGCTTTTCAAATTTGTACATATATGTATTGGCATACAATGTGGCCATAGTATTTGTCTTGAAAGCGGAAGTAACTGTTGTGGGGTATTATTTCTAATAGTTCCACAACAAATTATTTGTTGCCTTTTATATGTGTGTGATTCATCAGGAGCCAGAGTACGGCATTTATCCCATCGGTATGGGGAATCGAGATAATGGGATAAATGCCGTACTCTGGCTCCTGATGAATCACACACATATAAATCCATGCTGAAGAGGATACAACTTGTGTCTAGAGCTGAAATTTCCTGTAGGCAGTTTGAAAATCTGTGGTGTCTTTCAAATAAGTTGGTAATGGTTGGAGTAGACGATCTACATAAATAGCCAATGGATGCAACACGCTGTCTGTGCCCGCCACTATAGGTCTTAATGGGGGATTTATATTATCTTTGTGGACCTTAGGTAGGCCATAGAATACAGGCGTGATGGGATGTTTATTTCTAAGGGACTGAGAAGTTTATTCGCTGATCCAGTCACTTTCTAATGCGTTGTCGATGGCTTTCTCAATTGTGGCTTTGATACTATGTATTGGGTCACTATCAAGTTTGGTGTAAGTGACAGTATCATTGAGTAATTCCAGGCATTTTTGTGTGTAGTAAGATGAATCCATAATAACGATAGCTCCACCCTTATCACCAGGTTTAATAGTAAGATCTTCATCTTTGTCCAATTGTTCCACATGTTCTAGTTGACTGTTCTTAATGTTCACTGGTGTAGTACTGTCAGGTAGTACTGTCAGGGTAATTGGCCCCCAGCGCCAGTGGCGCCAATACCAGATCACGTGCCTTATCAACTACCAGACACCCTGGCAGCCCAGATGCCAGGTGCTTCTGATGTTACTGACACCAGCAAAATAGGTCCCAGATGGACCAAGTGGATCAGAAACTTTGATCTGTACATGGGAGCCACAGGGCCAATCGCTGACTCCAGGCAAATTTGCCTACTAAAATTGGCCGTTGGGTCTGCCACTCGTGAAATCATTGATGAAATGCCCCCAGACTCCATAGACTCGACCCAGGACCTCAAAGACGCGCTAGCAGCCTACTTCGCTCCCCACACGAATGTGGATTATGAAAGACACTTTTTCTACAGCACCAAACAAGCGAAAGGGGACACCATGGATGCATACTTAATGTGACTACGTACCAAGCTAAAGCACTGCAACTTTGAAAATTATTCAAACACCGAAGTGCTTAGGTCACAAATCATCTCAGTATGTGAATCCAAAGCTTTCCGCAGGAAGCTCCTTCAAAAATCCTGCACGCTGGAGGAAATACTGGCACTATCAAGAGTCGAAAGGGCCATTGACTCCCAAGTAGAAAGTTTCGGTAACACCAACCCAGGGGAAAATGTGAACTGAGTGCAATTAGACAGGAAAGCTGAAGAGCTTTTCTGCTACAAATGCAGGTTTGAATATCCACACGACGGAACATGCCCCGCGATTGGACAACGCTGTACCTCCTGTGGCGACGAAGGGCACTTCAAGGCCGTATGCAGACTATTCCGAGACCGAGGGAGAGACCAACCCAGAGACAATCCCTCCCGGTCAAAAGGCCGGAACATGGAGTCGTCAAGCAACATCCCAGCCCCAAGTACCCAAAGCACCCCGAGTCAACCCACATTTGACCTCAGGGACAGAGACTCAGGAGAGGACCGGCAGAAGAGAGAGAGGAAAGAAAGAAGAAGATTTGTAATGCGTGCAAGACCCGAGTGCAGATCGAGACGGCATGTACGATATCTGGTGGAACAATCCCCCACAGACTCTGACCCCAGCTCGTCAGGGAGCGACCAGAAGAAAAAGGCCTACGTTTATGCCCTAGGAAACCCCACGGCAACAGCCCACAGCCCAACACTCATCATCAAATACAAATAAATAAATAAAATAAATAAATAAAATCAAACTCAATGAGAGACCGACGGATTTTCTCATAGACACGGGGGCCACGGTAAATGTGGTAAGTGAGAACGTCTATGCCGACCTACCGCAGAAACCCAAGCTACATCTGGCAACTGTCGACATATATGCCTACGGGGCCAAGGCACCCTTAAAGTGTCTGGGACAATGGGACAATTCATTGAGCTCTGCCGCTACAAGGGTCACGAAATGAGAATACTGATACATGTCCTGGCCACAGAGACAGATAGTGGTTGCGTTTTAAGCTTCAAGGCGACTGCTGACATGGGGCTAATCCTCATCCTCTACAACATAATGGTCAATAAATACATAGACCTGGTCAAAATGGTCAACAACCTATGCCCCAGAATATTCAAGGGAATTGGCAAACTCAAAAACAGGCCAGTCAAGCTCCACGTGGACAACTCCATACAACCAGTAGCCCAACCGTACCGTGGAATCCCAGTCAACATCCAGAAGAAAGTTGAGGATGAGCTCCACAAACTGTTGGAACAGGGTATTATTGAACATGCCATGGGCCCTACCACGTGGGTGTCCCCAATTGTCCCAGTCCCTAAAAAGGGATCCGAGGCTATAAGACTGTGCGTTGACATGCGCCGCCCGAACAAAGCCATCCGACGGGAGAGACACCCAGCGCCCCGCATCATGGACATGATTCATTTACTGAACGGGGTGAAGGTCTTTTCCAAACTCGACCTGCAGAAAGGGTATCACCAGCTGGTACTAAGCCCCGAGAGTAGGAACATCACAACATTTGTCACCCATATTGGCCTCTTCAGGTACAAAAGATTGAGCTTTGGGGTGGCCTCGGCAGCAGAAATTTTCCAGGCCATGGTACCTAACACATCCCATATTTTCTCAACTACAGCAACAACATACTTGTGTTTGGTGTGGACGTGAAGAAACATGATAAAACCCTGATGAAAGTATGCAAAGCCCTGCACAATGCCAATCTCACTTTGAACAGGGACAAATGTGAATTTGGCAAGAGCACACTAAAGTTCTTTGGACACGTCTTCTCGGAATCAGGAATGACACCAGACCCAGAGAAGGTAGCAACACTAAATGACACCTCAGCCCCGGCCAATGTGTCGGAACTTCGGTCCTTCTTGGGCCTGGCCAGTTATTGTAATCGATATATCTAGGACTTTGCGTCTGTCAGCGAGCCGCTGCGACACTTAACACATGAGGATGTCGCGTTCAAATGGACCGATGACTGCCAAAAAAGCAACCAAAATCATAAGGGAAAGAGTTGCAAAAGCTGAAAACATGGCATACTATGACCCCAGCAGGAAGAGCGAGTTAACAGTTGATGCCAGCCCTGTAGGTCTGGGAGCCATTCTCGCGCAAATTGACCAGAAGGACCCCTCTCAGAAACACATAGTGACCTATGCCAGCAGGAGCCTATCCACCACCGAACAGGCATATTCTCAAGCGGAGAAAGAAGGTCTTGCCGTCGTATGGGTGTGTGAGCACTTTCACCTATTCCTGTATGGGAAGCCGCTCTGAGTCATCACAAACCATCAGGCCCTGTTATTCTTGTACGGAAACCCCCAAGCCAAGATGCCCCCTCGAATCGCCCGATGGGGCCTGAGATTACAGGACTATGCATTTGAAATCATACACAGGCCGGGAAAAGGGGAGAATGCGGCAGATTTCCCGTCCAGGAGACCACGGGAGGGGTGCACCCGAACCCTCAGTTGCCGACAGGTACCTCAGATATCTCATCCACCAGACCACGCGGAGGGAGTCAATACAGAGGCACTCGCCAGAGCGACCGAAAGCGACCTAGCCTGTCACATCATATGTGAGGGACTCGAGTCTGGACTGTGGCGAAGGGCAAAGGAAAGGGGGAGAGCTTCAGGGAACAAGGTGAGAGAGGACGTGGAACGCCTAATACAAGTGAAAGACGAGCTAGCATTGTCAGAAGATCATTTGCTGCTGAAAGACTGCTAGTAATACCCGAAGCCATGAGAGCAAAAGTCATCGAGCTGGCACATGAGAACCATAGGGGAATGGTATCCACCAAACGCATGCTCTGCCAAAATGTGTGGTTCCCCCACATGGACACCATGGTAGAGGCCGCACTGAAAGCATGCCACTCATGCTGTCTCATCACGCCAAACCATCACCTCGAGCCATTGGTCAATTCTGAGCTCCCGCAAGGAATATGGGAGGCTGTTGCAGCTGACTTCTTTGGACCTATTGAGGGAGGAAGATATGTCTTGGCCGTAATGGACAAATACTCATGATACCCTGACGTCTAACTAATATCATCAACTGCAGCCCATCATGTCATCCACGCTTTGGATCACATCTTCTCGGCCTATGGAGTGCCCAAGGTACTCAATACTGACAATTGACCGCCATTCTGTGGGCATCAGTTCGCACAGTTCGCCGAATAGCTAGGGTTTCACCATAGGAAGATCACACCCCTATGGCCCCAAGTCAATGGGATGATTGAACATTTCATGGCAAATCTCAAGAGAGCGTAACAGATTGCCCGGCTAATGGGACAGCCATACGAACAGGTCATATGAGAGACTACAGGGGGACACCCCATAGCACCATGGGGAAGACCCCGGCCAAACTAATGTTTGGACGGAATACCCAAACGTGAATTCCCCAGGCGGAGGGGGATCAGCCCACCTCCTGCTCTAGACCCGGAGGTGCGGGAGTGGGATGAGGCAGCGAAAGCCCGAATGAAGGAATACACAGACACTCGTCGGCGGGCACAAGCGGCCCAAATAGAGATAGGAGATGTGGTGGCGGTCAGACAACCCAGGACGCACAAACACACCTCGCAGTTTCGGGAAGAACCTCTACTTGTCACCCAGAAGAAGGGTTCCATGGTCACCGCACAAGGGTCAGAGGGATATGTCTCGAGGAACTCCTCCTACTTCAAGGAACTTCCACAGACGGGGACCCGACGCCTGAGTGGGAGAGTGCAAGCTTGTTTGGACTATGAATCGGATGATCCCTATCAGGGAGATCAGTGGGACTCTGACGACTCGGAGCAGGACGTGGTGAAGGAGAATGCCGAGAGCGGACAGTCTCCAACGAGGAGTCTTGCACGCCCACAGAGGGCCCGGAACAGACCTCACCGATGGATTGAGGAAATGGACTAGAGGCCCACCAGAACGTCGCCCGTTGCGAAGAGTCTGGTAACTGTTTAAAATGGGGGGGAGATGCCATGTTGATGTCTTCATGGGAACGGGGGACGGGAGTCAGAAGGGAAGTGACGGGAGAAGGGAAGTGATGCGGGAGGGGGGGAGAGTAGTTACTGTATGTTCAAGATCAAAGATGGACGTGTGCATGCTGAGATCTGTGTCTGTGCTTTCTTTGATGCGCCACCGCAGTGTTAGGCCGAGTGAGGCCATCACAGTGCTGTCGTTAGGGTGCATGGCCTAAGTATGGGGGCTCTCATTGGGGTGTGTGGCCTAAATATTACAGGCCCCCCAGCAAGACCCCCCCCCCCCCGCAACCCTTGCATTCAAGGAGCCATGATTAAAGAATTGCCTGCAGGGGCTGCTGACTCTCCCATGCAACCCTCTAACCACAAAGCTCCTTCAATGCAATGAGCTGCCTGCTGCGTGATGTCTCTTTAATTTGAAACGGGAGGAAGCTGGGTTGGCCAGCCTCTCCTTCTGTTTCTGAGTAAAGAGCTAACGGGCAGTGGAAGCCCTTTAACCAAGCATGGTTAACAGGCTTCCTGGCTGCATGTCTGAAATAAAGAGACATCACAAAGCAGGTTCAGGTGTCAGCATTTTGGAGCAGAAGAAAGAAAAGGCGGTGCCTTTTCTTTTTTCTAATTTGAAATGCTGACACTTGCAGACAGCTGTGTAGCCTTGCATTGTTCGGCTAAACAGCTGCCTGAGAGGTCGACGTGGCTGAGGATAGTGAGGGTGAGCCCAATCGGGGCCTTGGGTTGCAATCCCATCTCACATACTGCCAGGGCTTCTCCCTGGCCAGCCACGGCCCACTTAAAGCCTTGCATCATGCCTTTGCGCACATACATATCTCCCTGATGCATGGATTCACTATTTAAAGCCGTCTCAAATCATTGCAAAGGCAGTGTCATATCTCAATGTTCAGTGGATACAAAAATACAATGAAATTAAATGAAATTAAAAAAAAACGCCCCATCCAGAAAAAGACATTGGCGCAGGTGAGGTTAGAACTAAGCTCGCATGGCAGCCCCCTCTCCACAGCATCCAGGCAGGTCATCATACGTCACCATATGTTGCGAATGCGCAATGCATTTTCTAACTAGCACCATGAAGTGGAAAGAATGGACAGTTGCCTATTAGTTTGCCTCTAGGCCAGCGGTATTCAAACTGTGGGTCGCGACCCCCCAGGGGTCCACGGGTGCATCCCTGGGGGGCCCTGAGAGCTCAACATGAAATATAAAAAAGAAAATAAAAATAAAAATATATATTTTTTTTAGATTGGAAGAAATGGGCAGAGGTGGCTCACATGGTCGGGCTGAAGCATGACACTGTCTCAGGCAACAATGAAAAAGTGGCCCGCAGTTGTAAATGGATATTCATTCCTTTAGTCACAGAGTGGGCCTCATTACAACTATGGCGGGACGGTAACAACGGTGACGCTAAGCTACCGGCACCGTTGCTACCGTACCGTCATAGTACGAGTTGTGCTTGCGGGTGCCTGACAGCCCGCCTGGTCTGACCTGGCAGGCCGTGTGGCACCCACGAGCACAGCTCGTTGGATGCACCGGCACCATTATTAACAGTGCCGGTGCATCCGAGCTCCCCATTCCCATTGAGCCCTATGGGGCTCAAATGGGAATGAGGATCTACCGGTATCGGCATCCGCGAAAGGGTAATGATCAGGTCTGCCTAACTCAGCATGACCCGGTAATTGCCCATTCGCGGGTGCTGGACACGTATACATCTCCGACGGCAGCTGTGCCAGTTTTACCGGCACAGCTACCGCCAGGGTTGTAATGAGGCCCACTGTTTCAATAGTACCTTAGGGGGTGCTTTGTGTAAAAATGTAAGTAAATAGTGATATATTCAGCAACAATGGCCAAAATATCTAACTGCATAGTTAAGTAACTCATCACACTGGTCCACATTGGCCAAAATGGTGACCCATTTTGACTGAACCACATCAGCATTTTACGTTTTTACGCTAAGGAGCCAGCCCAGTGAAACCGTGAGCACTCCCTCAGCTGCTTTTTCCAGTTGATGGAGTGCTCCAGGGCTGGCTGACCTGTCACAGGGAAACACTGTTTCCCTTTGACAGTTCAGTTTAGTTCCCCAGCCGCACATGCTCACTGAGCCATGCAAGTGCTGCAGCGTTTTGATTCGCCAGCATTGCATAGCTCATTGGCAATGCTGGCTGGGGCACTGCATGTCTGTATGTCCGAGGGGGAGCTCCTGCGCCTACTCGCACATACGGACAGAGCAGCCTGGAGCAGGGCGTTTCAGCACCCACACGCAGGCCAATGCAGAAGGTACATTTATGTTCATTGTTTTTATTTAAACATGTGTATGGATGCGTGTATGCTTATGTTATGAGTGATTGTATGGTGATGGATGCTCGTTTGAAAGATAGTGATTGCTGTATGAATGTGCAGCGCCTTGCATACACACATAATCATGTTGATTGTGTTAGGCCCAGTGGGGCCTAGGATACAGGGATGGTATCTTTTTACTGGACATCTATCATAGATGACCAGTTAAAAAATGTCATGCCTGCCCCCTGGGCCCCCGCAGCACCAATTGCAAACTGTTTGGCTATTTACCCATTTTTTTGTTAAAAGTATGCTCTACAATGCAACATTTTAACCCATTATTTAAAAAAAAATCACAGGGGGAAACCCCCCCGAACTCCCCTTTTTGGTTCGGGCTCCCTCACTGTGCTCGGTCACTATGGCATTTTTGGGGGAAATAGTTATGCCCCTCCACATAAAAAAAATCACCAGCCGCCACTGGCCCTCAGACTGTGTTACGAACGGGATGGGGGAATCCAGTGACTATGATAGGAGCACAATGGGCGGGAACCATGGGATAGTGGTGGGAGCAGAGTGGGGAGAGCCCTGGGTGTGTGATGGGGTGGGGAGAGAATAGCGAGTGGGTAGGAATGGGATGAGGGAGCCAAGCGACTGTGATGGGAGCAGGTGACGGTGCGCAATACATACTGTCCATTTGGGATTTCTGGGGGGTCCCGACCTGCCCAGATTTTTCTCAGGGGGGCCCCGGCCAAAAAAGTTTGAAGACCACTGCTCTAGGCCAATCGGCGCGGAGAATAGATAGATACCAAAGAGGCTGCTTGCCAGAATAAAGCATCTCCTATTAGTGCACAGAGTGGACCAGGTGTCAGCCATTATTATATATTTGAATTAAAAGTACTGTAGGCATCTTCATGCCCCCCAAAATATAGAATTCTGGAGCCAGACCTGTTCTAAGAAGCTTTTAGCACAGACATTTTAATACTGTGTTATTCGTTTTCCAAAGTTAGAAAAGTAACGAGGTAACGAGTAACCAGTACCCAAAAACAAAACCACAACAAAACTGATCAGTAACACATATGCATACAACATACTTTTCATTGATGCAAATAATTCAAGCAAAGTACCTAGACACAAAACTTCAGTATCCCCCTATAAATCAACATTTCCCAATGTGTTATGAATCCTGGCGGATTTATGCGGGCAGCCCCTACACCTGTAAACCCTTTCTTCCATTGGCATGCAGTCTCCCAAGTCTCTCTCCCACTTGGAAACTTTTGGGGAATCTTTCACCCCCGCCCCAGAATGGCAATATTACGTTTGGCCACAATCAACGCATTTGAGATAAAAAGTTTCTCGTACCAGGAATATTCCGCCCCCCCCCCCCCTTATACCTAGTAGTGCCAATTTTGGATAATCCGGGAGGGGCTATTGAGCGTTTTGTAAATACGTCTTTGAATTGCGAGATAGAAACAGAATTTTCGTGAATGAACATGTCGTGGAACGTACCAATTGTCCCATGGCATCACAGCCAGTTAGGGATTTGGGTTTGGCCACATCTGAAGAACCTATCTCAGGTGTAATACACCCTGTGATGAATTGTTAATTGGAGTAGTTGGAGCCTCGAAGGTATGGCAATTTCACGTGGTTTCATTAGCGCTTCATGCCAGTCTTCCGGGTAGGTGTGGCCAACGTCTGAATCCCACTTCAGTTACAGCGCCTTCAAGGAGTGGCAGTCGAAGTGCAGGCATGTCATTTTACCAAAATGCCAGGGGTAGCGGAAGTGACACCACATGACCCTTGACCTCTGATGACATCACAGGAAGTGATGTCATTTAGCCTACCCAGAAGTGACATCACGGGAAGCGATGGAACACAACCATTACCCCTTGCAAAACAGGAAGTACACTATGAAAAATATGGTTACAATATTACCATAACGTGATATACATTTCATACAAGAATGGATCACCATATGTATTGGCAGAAAAAAACATGCAATAACTGCAACTAGTGAAAAGCAAAATAGATAGCCCGAAATGGATGCTTATTCTATTCTAAATGCTTGTCGGAGGATTTTGTCTGTATTATGAATTTGAGGTGTTTAAGAACAGACTAAATCAGTGACTCACCCCCTGAAGTGCGTCTGAAATAAACCTTTAATGAGTCTAGCAATTATTATATGGAATTCCAGATAGACAAATAGCTCAAATACCCACATGGCAATAGCCACAGCCGAGGAGCTTCAATTTGTAAAAATTCTTCTTTTTTTAGGGGTAGCAAGGTAGACCACAGGGGTCGCAAGTGCGACCTCTGGCGACCCCTAAATGACGACCCTGTCGAAGTGAATTACAGACTGGCATAATGTTGATATTGCCCTCGCCGGAAAATGAAATCTTCATTCAGACTGGCCTTTAGTGGGGAAGGGCATTCATAGTTAACCCTCAAGTTGCACCTGCATGGTCTGTTTAAACCTGTGGCATCGAAATTCATCCACTGGGGCCAGCCCAAACTCACATTGCATGTCTGCAAAATTCAGCATCCGTCCCCCATGAAGCACACCCCAACAAGGCATATATTTTCTCTCCACCATATTTTTGCGAATAACAGTTTCTGAGTTTCCAGTAAATTCCTATTGTTCTACAGGGGAGCGTTTAGGGTGACAGTTCCCACCCATCCACGGCACTAGTGGACCCGGCATGCACCCGGACTACTTGTTGCACCCCACAAGGCAATTCCTTTATAGTCGCAGAGTTAGTGTCTTAACGGGGTGGTGCTTGCCAGCCAGTCAAGTTTTATTTGCATATGTGGGTGTATCGGGTTTCCCTGTAGACATTCATTGGCGACTGTCAGATGAAAGGCCTAATAGTATTTTTGAAGATGAGGGATGCCAACACCCCCTTCCCATACTAAGCTATAGAGAGTGTGTAGTGCTATTCGGGGCTACAACCCGTACCAGAGCAGTTGTTGCAATGCTCTCTTAATTTTCAGAAATTCACTCTTGATGTATTGCCATGTTCTGAAGAATGTACAAATATCTTTGAGGTCATCATCTTGAACAGAGTTGTCCGCCCCAGCATGGGGGAGAGTCGCAGAGAACCTGGTGTTCGCAAAAAACCTTTCAGTGACTGGCACCATAATATTTCTATGAAAAGTGGTCGGGTTCTGACATATTTGAATGCTCGAATATTTCAACGACTCGGTGTCCACGAAGAATTTACAGTCCATCGGGAGCGAGTCCTGTCCTCCACGGACCGGGAATAACATTGATTTATCTCAATTTATGCAGAATCCGCTATATGGCTCACCAAATTGCAACATTTCCATGACTCTGGGATTGGACCTCCAAGATTTCCCCATATGCAACAGTAAATCATATGCATAGAGCGATGCTCTCATCCTGATGGCCATAGAAAGCCCTTCATGAGTGGGTCTTCTCTTAACCAAATCGTAAGTGGTTCCAGGGCCAGAATAAAAAGCAATGGGGATAGGAGATGCCCCCGACGTGTTCCTCGCCCAGACGGGAAATAACGAGAAGTCCGTCCGTTCACCCTGACCACAGCCATGGGTTGCTCATATAGCAACTTGGCCCATTGTAAAAACACTGGTCGCACCCCCATTTTAGCCAACACCACTCAAAGAAATTCCCAGTGGACAGAGTCAAATGCATTTTCAAAATCTATTACCTCTACACCGAGACAGCCCGGAATGCGCCCTGCGAAATCCATGGCAATATGGAACATGCGCATATTCATACGGGTGGCCCTGTTCAGTAAAAAACATTCTGGTTGTGTGGATCAAAGGGGATATGACCCCCAGCAGTCTCTGAGCAACGAGTTTGGCCAACACATCAGTTTCACACTTAATAAGTGATATTGGCCTAAAAGAGGCACACTTCTCTGGTGGCTTACCTTTTTAAGGGAGGAAATGTTTGCTGGACGCAGACTCCCTCCTGTGTCTGCTACCCAGGATCATGGACAGCACAAGCTTTGCCTGTTGCTCATTTTTCCATAGGGAATGCGTTGAGCCCATGCCATCTGCCTGATTGGAGAGATGATATGTCCGCTGCCACTTCCTCTTCAGTAAAGTCGGAATTTAGAGCACATTTTTGGTCTTCTGTGATGCTATGAATGGGAAGTTCATCTAGCAGGTCTGTGTATTGTGGTTGAACCTGATCGAGAGAGGCCCCATACAGACTGTCCTACAAATTTGCAAAAGCCTAACATTTTTTGCCATCTTCCATAATCTCCCCATCTACTTTCTTTATCTTGAGGAGGACTTGCTTCCGTCTAACCAGGCTAGTAGTTTCCCAACCTTATCTCTGGTTTCATACATTCTGGCATGAGTTGCTAGATATGCCTGCTGAGTGGCACAGTTGTATGCATTCCGGATATATCTCGCAATAATCGTCTCCAGAGAGCGGTTTGAGATGAATTCCGGTTTATGCCGCTCAAGGTCCAAAGTGGCTAAGATTTCCATATTACCCTTTCTCCTAGCCGTAAGCAGTGAGATGCATTCTCAATGCTTTATATCCCTCCCGGGGTATACCCAGGTCATCAACTGATGGAGAGTTCAACTCAAAATAGTTCTCAGTCTTGCCTTCAAGTTTCTGCATCACCTCTGGGCCCCAAAATAGTATGGAGCCAGCTGCAAGGAACACCAGCTGGGTGACCGTGAGGCGCCCAAACCCATCAGCAGTGGCGATTGGTCTGAAATACCACAAAGAAAGTATTGTATGCCAGTGACTTGTGGGATATCAGTGTTAGGCACAAAGAAATAGTCGATTAGTAACAGGGAAAGAACCTGCCCCTAGCATCCAGGACCACTCTCTTACTCTCAAAAGGGATATTTTTCCAGACCATGATCATGACCCCCATGGAGCTCCTTGTAAATCCTGCATGATAGTTCTTAAATAGTTATTTCTCATGTAAAATGTACATTCCGTTCCTGCCAGATGAGTTTCTTGGAAAAAAAACGAACACAGCGTTATATCTATTAAGCTGTTGCAGCACAATGCCCCGCTTGATTTGATCACATAGCTTGAGAACGTCCCAGGATGTACAGTGATACCCATTCTCACCTTCCAAAGTCATCAGGAAACCCCAGCCCGCCTACCCACGATCACACATTTGTGTTCCAGTAAATACTTTGTGACGCATAAAGGGAATAGCACACATGCACTGACTGCAATTGACAACCCCTTATTCCCCATCACCTTCATCCCACCGCATACATTCAACAGCCTCAGTGTATCCGTTGCCCAACTTCAACTAATAATTAGATCAAACCTTTGTGGGGAAGGAAGAGCAAAGCGAAATGATGACCCCTCAGTTAACGACCACATGTCCTCAATACAGAGTGAACTAACAAACCCACGATTCCTACCACCGCTTTGTATTCACTGCCCTTTCATATAAATCTCACTCCTGAATATTCCCCATTTAGTCAATTGAGGCATCCAAGTTCCTTAGGGCAGAGTTGTGGTCTGTGGATCCATGGGTGTTTCACATCTTTGGTTTACTGGTATGGCACCGGCGGCCGTTATCGCTGACGCCCCTTGGTTCCACAAAGAACAGCAACCGGCCCTTGTAGTATTTATTTGCATAACCTCCTGGAAGCTGCTGCATTGCATCTCTCTCTTCTTTTGCTTTAATACAATTCATCTGTGCCTAGATGCAGCTTGCTGCTAGGTTCCCTTTGGGATATGCACGATACAAATACACAAATCACATCAAATCAGTAGAGGGCACACTTTCCATTGCTAACAATTGTTACCTTACAGAGCCAAATGATTGCATTATTCCCCGACCTCACCCGGGCGGTGCATACAGCCCAGCAATCTTGAAACTTTGCCATTCGAGGGCTCCTTCCACTTAGCATATTGTATTATAGCATCTCAGTGATGATAATTAAGCTATAGGTGGGGCTTCGGGCGGGTGGAGGAGCTTGGCTTGCACCCAATGTGCTTGCTCGATTGCGAATAGGTTGGACAGGCTGGTGGGTCCTGCTACAGTCTTAAACCAGGATTCCAGAAAGAGTTCCACAGAGGGACCCTCGGCTCTTTCAGAGCGGCCCACCACACACATGTTATTCGGTCGGCATCTCCCCTCTGCATCATCCACTCTATCTTCCAGGAGTCTGGTGCGCTGCATGCAGTGTTGTAGCTGAATGCGCTCAGTGGTTAGAGCATCCTCTGTGTCAGACACCCTGGTCTCAACTTCTCCCAACCAGCTTGAGATTGTGTACATATCCTGCCAAAGTAGGCCACACCAATTCCAAGGGAGTCAATATTGCCCTCCATTGAGGACCTGGAATTATTTATAGCCTGTATTACATCCAGCTTTCAAGGTGCATCAGCTTTGTGTCGTTTCTGTCGCCTGTGGGTCTTCTTCGGTGCCAGCGCAGTATAGGCCTCCATCTTGCTCTTTAGACTTTGTTTACGCAGCTTGTCCCATGTTATTTTCCCCCTTTGAGGTGGTTCCGCAAATCCAAGAATCAGGCAGCCCCAGCGAATGTGACCTTGCTGCTCATGTGGAGGGCAGACAGTGTCTCAGGCCTACATTGTGGCACACAGCTATATTTCAGCGCGACTGCGGGCTAAGAGTTTGGCCCAGTGTGTATCTTGCCTTGGGCCACTATACTCAGCCTCTACCAGTGTCGGAACACCCCTGTGAGGTGTGCTCCCTGGCCTGAGAGCCCTAGTGTAGGAAGGTGCCACTGTGCAGTCCCTGGAGGATTCCTGACCAGGATCATGGTGCCGTAGTTGCACCCAGCTCGTCTTGCGCACCCACTGATCGATCACCCCCCACCTAGGTCTGGCCACCTGCGTAATTACATCTGGGACAAGAATCCAGCAATCAGGCACCCACAACAGTTCTTCAGATTCCTATGCCAAGATGGGCTTCACTTACTTTATACGCTATGTGCCGGTGCCGCTCACCAGTGGACCCAATATACTGCAGAGTCAGATGTTGATTGTTATATTTTATCAGGATATTTTTCAGGGGTATGCAGAGCCACGGGCGGCTGCAACAACACTACATCCCATTGCTGTGCTCTAGGACACCCTAGCATAGACTTTTTATGAATTGCCTATTATAAGGAAATCATTTCACCATTGGAAACCTCACATCAGGAGATACTGTGAGGCAACAGTTAATTGCCGCCTTCTGGATTTCTGTGCCCGAGAGTGGTGGCTGGGTTTGGTTTTTATTTATTTATTGTGTATTACAGTTCATAAAGTTAGACTTTTCACACAGTGTAAGATACAAAAGAAACATTTCATTAGTACAATAGATAAGAATAGGAACTTTAAAAAAAAATGTTCACCAGCACAAATTATTTTAAAAAAAGGAGTTTCCAAAAAGTCTAAAACTACTAAAATCGCAATTTCATTTGAATTTTAAATCCTAATCCAGAGTTCCTCCTGCACCAGATGCAAGTAAGGCGAAATTCTTTCCTTTCTAAGAGTGGAGAGAACTGGGAAAATTATGCATAGATGATACAAAGTTTCGTCCACACTCTTGCAGAATCAACACAAACGCAAGCCTCTTTGGACATTTCCCCTAATCCCCAAAACCTCAATTGTTGGGAATAGGTTAAGTTTTCATCTTGATGGTTTATAGCGCAAATCCCTGGATGGATGTTTCCTCAGGTATGGAGAGACTACATTGATGTTTTTAAAAGCCCACCTGAAGTGATCATTAAAGCACTGATAGGTCAACAATTCTGCCCTTAACTCAATCCAAGCTTACCTGTAGAGCTTAATTTTAGTTTTGTTAGGGTTTCCAGCCAGCTCCTCAGTTGACGACTGAGCTCGCTACAGATTTGGACCCATTGATCCAATGCCCTACAATTTCCTTCTGCTCAGCATGGAGTTAAGGCGGACAATGAAGGACGCCGGGTGGGGGGGGGGTCAATATGTTAGAAAATATTTGTCAAAGTCCCCACTCAATGTAAGTCTGCACTGGGAGTTGGCCCTATTCATGGAGCCAGGGGAACCGACTGTGGGAGATGCAAAACCTTCTTCCACATTAACGCTTCCAACTTATCTCAGGGGATACTCCTATCATAGGTTTGAGCACCAGAAATGTACCCTCAGAGAATTTATATAGTTTAATAAGTGGAAGTGCTGAGTATCTCCCGAATTTATAATCAAATTGCTCAACTGAGAAGCAGCTGCTAGGAATTTAGTTTGAAGATCCATTACTATGCCCGTTTCCCCCCTTTAGTGTAAACTTCAGAACCCAACTATTTAAAAGAGTACACTATTTCCATATTCTGCCCATTCAAGAACCATTTGAATTTTATTCCACTTAGAACAGCCAAAATTCAGGACCAGAACTTTTGATTTAACAGCATTAACTGTGAGGTCCAAATTCCCAGGAAAACAGCAATGCTCTCCAGGGCCTGTTGCAGGCCAGTTAGGGTCATGACACAAATAACTATATAATCTGCATAATTTAGATATTGTAACTTTACTGCTCCCAGCACCACAGGGGTTAGTCCCTGCCGTTTCCCAAAAGACCGCCATATCCTTGATGTAAAAATTAAACAGGAAAGGCGCAAGGACGCACCCTTGTAACCCTCGATTGGTTTCAAGCCAAACTGAGGAGGACCCATAAGCATCTAATCTAACTCAAATGTTTGTCCCTGTGTGGAAGGCTTCTAAATTACTAATCAGGGGATGGGGACACTAATTTGCATTTAGCTTTCACCAGACTACTGCCCTATTGTCATGGTCAAAGGTTTTACCTCTGTCCAGGAAAGCCAGACAAGCCAGCCTTCCTTGATCCTTTACCTGGGTAGCCAGGAGGGATAGAACAAGGTTATCTAATTTTAAGGCTTCCCAACTATGGCAAGGAATTTGATTTATTTTCACACACTGATGGGTCAGTAATGACATCAGTACTCAAACAAAGAACAACATTAGGATACACTCCTTTGGCATACTACAGTAGGATTTTAGACTCAGTTAGGGGGGACATTTCCCATGCAAAGAATCTTTGGCTGCTGCCGCATTTGCAGTGGAGAAGTCCACAAGTATTACCATGGGCTGTTCCATGACTCTCTACACGGAGCATGCCTTATTTGCCATTTTAGAGAAAACGTAGGGTACATTGACGCCACAAAGAGCTTCAGCTTCCAAGGTAATGATTTCCAGCCGAGTCATCAAGGTAGTGAGATGTATGATAGAGCGCATGATCTACAATGCAAGGGGCTGCCCCAATAAAGCCTCGGAAATATGGGAAAGATGGGAAGCGGGAGTGACTTAGGGCCCTATGCCACATGTGATGCGAGCATGAACAATACATATAAGTACTTGTGTAAAGGCTCTCTGGAGATGGACAACACGTGTAATACCTTTTGATAGTGAATGAATATGATAGTCCCTATGTTGATTTTGTTTTGTTGTTTGTTGTCTTAAAACAATAAAAAATGTTTTATCAACAAAAAAAGGTAGTAAGATGTAAAATAGTGAACTCCAGCCACATTTGTAGCTGCACCTATAGAAGAAGGTGATCATGTGCATGACTGTCCAAATGATATCGAATTTTATGATGATATACCTTGTTTGAAACAAAATGCTTTAGCAGGAGGGGAAATCCTCTTTATTGATGGTTCTTTGAAAGTTGATCAAACTAGTGGGTAGAGGCATTCAGGCTGTGCAGTTGTAAGACACATATTAAATGGTGAATTTGAGGCAGTGGCTAGTATAAGACTACGTCTCACTTTTCAGTACAAGCTGCAGAATTGGTAGCGCTTATTGTTGCACTCGAGAAACACAAAGGGCAGGATGTGACGGTGTACAGTGACTCCACCTATGTGGCGTCAACTGTGCAAACAGGGCTATCACGCTGGAAAAGGAGGAGTAATCTCTGTGCAGACAGCACTCCAGTGCAACATGCGTCTTTATTGGACAGGCTCATTAAGGCACTACAACTCCCAGTAGCCATAGCATTCGTGAAATGTGTGGCACATATGAAACAAACTGACTTTATGTCTCATGGAAACAAAGCCACAGACATAGAAGCCAAAAACGTTGCATATTGTTCCGAAATTTTGAGTTTTGATACTGAAGATACTAAAGAAATTTTGAATAGATGAATGCTAGTATGAGAGGGGTTTAATATGCTGTTAATCGCACAACTAATAGAGATTCAGGGTACAAACCCAATACGAAGAGCAAGTGCTATGGAAATGAAGGTTGTGTTCTTTATCTAACACAGAAGCATTATGGAGACAGAAGAGCACTGTAAAACCTGTGATGCCAGTGGCATTGTTGAAAGTCACACTCGAGCAGCTGCATTACCCCGCGCATATATCCAGAGAAAGTCTTGCTACCACAATTGACTGGTTTATTCCCAATTTATTGGAACACGTTGCACAGTTCATGGTGAATGGCATCATATTTATTTATTTATTTATTACATTTGTTATACTCCCAGACCCGGAGGTATCACAGCATAGTTACAGACAGTGGTAAATGCAATCTTAGTAGTATAAAAGAAACAGTAAGCACAGGAAGGATAATACATACATTATATATACAATAATATTCAGTTGATATAGAATACATAGTGTGGGTATTGGTTAGTCTTTAGTGTTGGTTGAATAACCAGGTTTTGAGCGATTTTATTTAAAATTGTGGGTAGGACAGTTCATTCTTAATATTGGTAGGTAGGGCATTCCAATGTCTGGGAGCAAGGACTTTAAAGCTACTACCTCCCGCTTTTTCTCTTTGGTATCGAGGGATTTATAGGTTTTCATTATTATTGGATCTGAGGAGTCTAATGTGGTTGTTTTTTGTGACTGCATTGATGAGGTATTTGGGGGCTTTTTTGGTGAGGCATTTATGAGTGATACTTAAAGTTTTGAAAAGTATCTTGGCTTTAATGGAGAGCCAATGGTTATCTCTCCTAATGTTAGAGATGTGTTCAGATTTTTTTATGCCTAGTGCAGCCTGAAGGGCTTTGTTCTGCATAAGTTGGAGTTCGCCTATGTTGGTTTTGGAGGTTCCAAGGAAGAGGATATTGCAGTAGTTGAGCTTGGAAAGTATAAGCGCTCTTGCTAGTGTAACGCAATTGTCAGCTGTGAGGAATTTGCGATTGAGGGAGATGAGTTTGGAAGTGTAGGATGTGGATGAGGCTAGGGTATTAACTTGTTTGGACATCGTTAGTGTGGCATCTAAGTAAACACCAAGTGTCTTAACTTGCTTGAGCACTGGGATTGTGGTGCCGTCGAAGGTGAAGGATGTGAAAGCAGGCTGTAAGGAGTCGATTTTAGATGATGATCCTAGTATGAGAAGCTCTGTTTTGTCATTGTTGAGACATAAGCTATTGTTGGCCATCCAGTTTTGGATTAGTGAGTACATTTTGTTGATGAGAAATGAGTCTTGCTCATGGTTGCCTGTAAGTGGGATGAAGATTTGGGTGTCATCTGCAAAGTTAGTGTAAATGTCACCCATGGCATCCAGGGCTGCAAAGAGCAACTTTGTGTAGGCATTGTAGAGAGTGGGGGATAGACAGGATCCTTGTGGAACGCCTATAGGAACTGGTATGGGGTCTGCTGATTCTTTGCCAATGGAAACTCTAGAGGTCCTGTCTGCCAGGAAGGATTTGATCCAATCAGTGGCATTGTTGCACAGGTTAAATGTATTGGCGAGAGTGGCACAGAGTTTATCATGATGGACCAGATCGAAGGCTGCAGAGAGGTCTAGTAGCATAAGTAGGCAGATTTGCTTGCTTCTCTGGTGGCATCTATTTGGATCTTCAGGTCCAGTAGGGCTGTTTCCGTACTGTGGCTAGGGCGGAATCCTGACTGTCGGTCCCCCAGTAGTTGGTAGTGTTCTAGGTGGCTTTGTACTTTAGAGTATGCGATTTTGTCAATTATCTTCAGGAGGAATGGGAATGTGGTGATTGGTCAGTAGTTAGTGGGGATTGAGGGATCCAGGGTCAGTTTTTTCAATAGGCGAGTTACTCAGGCTTTTTTGATGCTGATGGGGGCTGTATTAGTGTTGAAGGAGGCGTTAACAAATTCGGTAGTGATGGGTGAAAGGGTGGGGGCGCAGAGTTTGACCAGGTGGGATGGGAATTGGTCTTCTTTGCAGTTCGAGGCTTTAAGTTTGGCTATTGTACCTAGGATTTGGAGACTGGAGTGAAGTGGAAGGGAGTTCACGGGGAGGTAGTGGGACGGTTGGCTGTTGTGTTAGGGAGTGTTTTTTCAGTATTTTTTTACTATCAATTTTCATCTGTAGCAATAGGATTTTAGAGGCTAGGGCATCTTGTATTGTAGTACACCATGTTTTTCTGCAATTGCTAGGTGCTGTGACTTGACAGGGGTTCTCTAGTTATGAGGATAGAGAATAACTCTTTGCTGTCGGAGTTGGCATTGGTGATGCAAAGATTAAAGGCGTTAGCTTTGTGGGATATTATGGCCGATTTCTATTTTTTATTGGCAACTTCAAAATTCATTGCTGATTCAGGTGTGTTGTTTTTTTCTGTGGAGGTGCTCGAGTGATCTTTTTGTGCGTCTAATGGAGACTAGTTCTTCATTGAACCAAAAGCTGGAGCGTTAGTCTGGTTTCCGTGATTTGATGGTGATAGGGGTGAGTGAGTCAATAGTATGGGTGAGGCTTTGTTGGTAGCACTCTGCTAGTTAGGCAGGATTGTTAGTGTTTGGGATTATATTGGCTAGTGCTGTACTCAGGATAGGGGAGAGGTTTTATGCTGTGAGTTTTTTGACATTTCTAGTTTCAAAGGTGACGGGTGGTTTGGGGGTGGTCTGGTCATCGGTGTAATCCAGTTTAAAACTGATGACGCAAATTGTCTGACCAGTCTACAGGGTGGATTGAATCAATGGTGATTTGCAAAGTAAGGGTGAGGATCCAATCCAGAGTTCTACCTTTTGCGTGGGTAGGTTTATTTATCAGCTGCATGAAGTTCATGTCTCGCATGGCTGAATGGAAGGCTGAAGCGTCAGGGTCAAGGGGATCGCTGAAGCCTAAATTGATGTCTCCGAAGGAAAACGCATTTGCTGTTGGGCTTAATGATTGGCGTAAGCAGTAGGGGGGATATCCAGATTAGGGTGAGTGTTTTTGTTTGGAGCCCTGTAAACTACTAGGAAATTAGTGGTAGTTTTGGGGTTTGAGGTAAGTTTGACTAAAAGGAGTTAGTAGCCCTGTATTTGTTCCAATGGGCAAGCTCTGAGTTGCAGAGTGGTTCTGGCTATGAGGGCGACACCACCTCCTTGGCCGTAGTTTCTATCTGTCCCAAGGATGCTGTATCCTGTTGGGATGGCTATGGCTAGGAGTGGTCCTGCAGCAGGGTGTAACCAGGTTTCAGCGACTACCAACATGTCAAGTTGTTGGTCCACAATGAGATTGTGGATTTCTATGGCATGTGCTCTGAGGGAGCATGCATTAATGAGAGCACCTTTGACCGTGAGGGTAGGGTCTTGAGGTGGCGTATTATCTGAGTTAGGTGAGTGACTAGTATTTTAGTATTTATTATGGGTTTGGGTTTTTTGGAGGAATCTTTGTGTTGGTGGTTATTAGTTGTGGTGTCTTGTTTGGTGAGAGTATCTCTGGTTGTGTTGGGCTTGGAGGCTTGGTGAGAGGTTCTGGATCTAAGTCTGTGAAGGCTGGTGAAGCCCTTTATGGGTATTGTCTTGTTATTGGTCTCAATAGTGGGGTGGTAATCCCCTGAATTATCACTCAGCCTAGGCGTGGTTGGTGCTACTGGATTCGTAACGTTTTTTCAGAATGCAATGTTTGTGTGCAGTTGAGGTGGGGAATGGGGGAAGGGAATGAAGGAATGGGTTGGGACAAGGGACTGGGTGGTGGCGCTGGCATCCCATTATAGATAGGCCTTCATTGATTTTGATGAAGTGTCCTCCTGTGCATGGCACAGAGTGGGGCATTATGCAGAAGGGAAACATTATGGTGGGTAGGAATGTCAACATTATATTGGTGAAATAAGTAGGTAGATACACAAAGTGAGTGACACAGAGAGGAGGGTGGATCAACTAGGAAATAAGTCTGAGCTGTGCAGACCTATGGACTTATAAGTTATGCCTAGTTGACTTAACTACAAGGTAGTTAGATGAATCAAAGTTTCACCTAGACTAGTTCAATTAATGCCTGGCAGCATGTACAGCAAAAGACACAATTAGGTTAATCCAATCAATGCCTGGCAGCATGTAAAACAAGTATCACAAATAGGCTAATTCAGTTTATGCATGGCAGCATGTATGGCAGTTGTTACCATTTTACTAATACGCATAGTTATTGGCAGTATATGAGACACTTACTGCACTTTAGACTACTTCAAGTGATACAAGGCAGTATGTGTAGCAATATCCGCAGTTGTGCAAGAATAGTTTGAGGATATCATCGTATGCATCAATATTGCCTTGGATAGAGACATTATAGATTTGTGCTGTCTTTTGCAGTTTGTGGGGCAGTGGAGCGGCGTGGGACGTAGCATTTGCTCCGTGGACTTGACGTGTGCTGTGCACGCAAGTGTGTCAGAGGATTATCTGCGAGGGCGTGAGGCAATGACGGTAGTTTGTGGTGAGAGGTACTCACAGACAGTAGAATCGATGAGTATGCTTCATTGTAGGAATGGTGAGCACAAGGGAAGCTGAGGCGGCAGCAGCGTCAGGGGGAGAGCTGGTAGGTGAGATGTAGGACCTGTGTGCCCTCTGCACCCTGTCGCAAACAGGGCCTTACCTCTCGTGGGGTTCCCACGAGAGGGCCAGCTTCCGCCCAACGGCAGATGCGCGCTGCAGAAGACACGCTCGTTGCTTAGCAACGAAATAAACAAATCAGAGGTCAGCCATTTTAGGGTGATCTCTGCATCGGAATGATGCAGGTCAGGCATGGAATGGGCCAGCAAAGGCTTGGAGTCAAAGGTGGGCAAGATTAATGCCTTAGAGCGAGAATGCACACCGAGGGTTGTGCTTACACAATGCACTGCAGACGTTCTACAACGTTACAGCTGATTGGCGTTGCTGGATGCTGCATTGTAGCTTGCAGGCAGGGTGGGAGTAGGCGTCCTGCCCTCTCCAGGGGTGCTGCTGTGATGGTGACCAAGGTTTACTGCTGGTCATACACTGAGAACAATCAGAGGAGTAATACCTCAACTGAATGGTCTGTTTCAACATTTACATATCAATTACGTCGATATGCTGCAAACATGTAATGGATACAGGTATCTAGTAGTGGTGGTGTGTTTCTTCTGATCGAGGCCGGTCCTTGTAGACACTGTGATGCCACTTGTGCAGAAAAGCTTTTAGTGCGTGAAGTCTTTCCAAGATGGAGTGTGTGTGAAGTACTAAGGTCAGATAATGGACCACATTATGTTAATGAGCTATTTGAACAAATAGAACTTCTATTAAGCATAAAGAATATGTTTTCTTCTGCTTATCATCCTCAAGCAAACATGATATGTGAGCGACCAACAGCCTCCTCAAGGAGAGGATAGCCAAGATTAAATTAACTCTGAAGAACGGATGGCTATATTGCCAACCCCTAGCCTTATATGCTCTTTGAAATCAGCCAGGTTCTGACCACCATCTCACTCACCATGAGTTAGTGACTGGGTGTCGCATGAGAATGCCTCTTACACCTCCATCTAGAGTCAGAAGTGATGCCCAGAGTGTATCGAATGCTCTGTGTGATGAAATGAACCAGAATTTGACATGTATGACTACCAGTGTTTCTTTCAATGCAGATCAAGTCAAGCATCGGAGGCAGGGGTCAGGGAACAAGGAAGAGGACAGTCTAGTAACCGACCCACGTGAACTATTGGCACAGCCAAAGTTATATTTTGGCGATTTAATCCTTATCAAGATTTTTAACCGCAAGTGGCACAAGCTCAGGTTTAATGGTCCCTTTAGTGCTGAGGAAGTGTTCCCTTCTGCGGTTAAGGTTTTGGGAGGACGAGCATGGCTGAATTTAGGAGATGTAAAGATCTACAAAGGTGAGACCCTCCATCAAGTTCCCGTTGACCAAGAAGCAAGACAAGAAGAAGAATTTCTGCCTTTACAGACTCGATCGATGACTAAGAAGAAGGACGATAAAACAGCGGGTGATTAGCACATATTTCTTTTGGACTGGAATTAATTCTATGCATTAATACTATGCCTAAACATCAGTTCCTCATTAGATATTGGAAGAGAGATCAATACCCAGAATCCTTTTTAGGAGGATATCTGTTTCAATGATAAATATATGATACCCATCGACAGTGACACACATCGGCTTGTAGTTGCTATTTTTGTGTTTATACTTCAGTCCTACCCTGCCCTTGTTAGGAAAGATGTTAATATTCACACCTTTCTACATGTCCTAAAAATGCCCCTGTGAATCAAAGACTCTTAATCGTGATTATTGAGCAGATTGTGCAACCACAAATGCAAAATTGAACTCCTGTATTAGAAATGATTTGTGAAGAGGATAATAGCATTATAGAAAGAGCACAAGTTCAACCAATACTTGCATGGCACATCCTTATGTTTCTCCAGACTTTTATGCCTGATATATATGTGCATGTGTATTCTTTTTGATCTTTCTGTATCTTACATTTTCAAAGTTTTTTTTTACCCTAACGGTCCCATTGAAAAAAGAGCTCCTATGATGTTTCCAAGTATGAGTACAAATGATGATAAGTTCTTTAACCTATATGGGCATGTCAGGCAACATAAGAGGGATGCAGAAGAAGATAACCAGGGGATAAATACCTATCTTGATAATGCATCTTACCTGGGCAATAATATGTGGTATCAGCACCTGAAAAAGGTGGGGGAGAGACATCTGATGAGAATTGCTATGTCTGCTCTCCCATCCCCTATGCCATGAATACAGTAAAGTCCTTCATTTCAAAAGAGATGTCAGCATGTAAAAACATATGTATTTTGCGTTATATTGTTGACCTAATCACGCACACATTGAACCGCGCCATCACGATTTCTGAAAACGCCATCTTGGCTGGTTTGCTCTCATTTCCGAGTTTTCATTCTGAAAGCAGTAAGAACTCACAAAGTCACCGCTTCGGAACCTTCTCTAAAACATGCTCCTGCACAGGAATGTTGAAACCGTTTAGCACATTGTTACTCTGTAACAAAGAGCCTTGAAGCACTGGCACGAACATAGCTAATCTGTGAAGTAGGTGCCATACTGTCTTCATTGACTCTTTTGTTTTCCGCAGCTAATTATGAATGTGCATCCAGACAGTTAAAGTGAAGCACAATTGACAGCATATGTTGTTCTGAAGGATCGAGCTACTGAGTAGAAATACAGACGGACCTTTTAGTCTAGCGATAATATAGATAAAGGAGTGTGAGGAATGTTACCTTGTGTTCAGAACACAATATACTCCTACACCCCTCTCCGCTCTGTTTCCAAGACAGTAAATTGTCTGAAAGATGATTTGGAGTGCTTCTACACATGTTGCCATGGTACAATGTCCACGTCTATAGATCTATAGGTCACAAGCCATTTTTCACGTGATGAGCTAGGGCAAATTCATCATGGTATTCCCACTTTGTATCAAATACATCGACTCCCCCATGTCTTAGCTCACTTTTTCTATGCCTGTGTACATGCATTGTGAAACCTGAGACCACTCGAGTGTTAATAAACTGTTGTTTATATATATTTGCTCCTCGTGACTGGTGTGTCTTCATTTCTTTGCAATAGCCTCATATTTTTGCACTAACAGAATGGCGTCCAGAACGTGGGCTCTTCTGATCAGGACCCATCACTTGGCGAGAACGGAGTGGGCGGACTGAGATCAGTGAGTATCGGGGGTCCCTGCAACTTGAGATGCAATTCATCAGCAGGCTGCTGCTTGCGATCTCTGGCCGCAACACTTTGCCCAGAGGTCATGACGGCAACAATTTGGGTACTTTGATGAGAGATCTCTCTTTGAGTGAAATCAGGTGGGCCTGTTTCAAGTTATGCTAGAATATTTGCAGGATGATTGTTTGTCCTGCTGACATTATGGTAATTTAGAACAGTGTGTTTTCTGCTGACACTGCGTTAACTTCATTGTCACTCTATTTTGCTTTACTTCTTAATAAATGTTCAGAATTTCCCACTGTACAATTGCCTATGAGAGAGGTTCCTCCAACTCTTGTTCCAAAGGTAGAGATACCTTCTGTAGGGGGAGCACCTGCCATGACTATTCCAGCATATTATAATTCACAGTTTGTCCATGTTTCGTTTTCACGACAGGAAGTGAATACCCTTAAACACTCTATTTCAGACATTAGGAACAATCCTTCAGGATTCTATAAAGAAATATAGTAAGTTTTGAATTTGCCGTTTTTCACCTTGGGTGACATCGACTTATTATTCCCTGTAATTTTACCGACAGATCTATGGAAGCAAATTAGGACCATAGACGATCAAGCTGCAATGGCCGATACTTGGAATGCATTGGGATTAACTGATAGTTCTAGGAATGCTGGAGAGAAACCGCTGCAGAGCATATTAATGTTACCAAACCACATAGTAACTAAACTTAACACTTATTGCCTGAAAAGAGAATCATATGGGATAAGTTAACCGCATGCATGCAGGGAAAGACAGAGGGAGCAACCACATTTTCAATAGATTTGAACAAGTGTTTTCAGACTTTAGTGTTCAAGACTTAAGTACAGAGCCTGGGAAGAGATTGTTTGTTGACAAACTTGTGGGAGGATTATTGCCAGACATTCAGTCGCAGATCACTGCTTATGAAAGTGCATGGCGGGCTAAGTCACAGTCAGAGGTTTTACATATGGCTCAATATTATGAAAGGCTAGGGTACTTTTGCAACAGATTGCAAGGGGATCACGAGGTGGGAATACACAACCAAGAAGCCAGTTCATACCGCAGATGGGGCCCGTTCATATGAACCAATGTGCTTACTGTAGGCAAGAAAGTCACTGGAGGGCACAGTGTCCGACCCTCCAGCAGAGAGCAGCAAATAGAATGATTGGTAGAAGATCGAGAGCACGCAATGGCATGACGGTCTAAATAGGAATCAGTTTGCTCAGAATCAACTGAACCAGCCACAGGATAATAATGCGAGTAATAAGGGAGGTCAGCAACAGAATACTGGTAGTACAAACACTTTTGACAACAACTCACGCTCCTATTTTACTGAAGATTTCACATCTGACGATGTTTTGTTCCGTTAGGACAGCCCGAAGCAGCATCTGGAACCCATTTCTATTCCCGTAGATCAGAAAGGACCCTACGTAGAAATGAAAGTTGGTAAGAGAGCATATTTTTCTAGTAGACACTGGAGCACAGAAGTGCTCCATTGACCATCTGCGGGTTCCAGATATCCCACTGTCAGGGCAGAATAATGTTTCCAGTAGTGAGTCCAGGTTTCTCGACTGGTGCCAATAGCTTTGGGACCATTCACTGACTCATGTCCATTTTTCTTGACTACAAATTGTGGTGAGAATCTGCTGGGATTACAGTTATTGAAGAAATTGAATGCAGTAATTTACTGCTCGCCAGATGGAGTGAATTTGAAGATTTCACCCCAGCTGAATTTGTAACTGGAAAGGAAGAGAGATTGACACTCTCCCCCAAACCACGGAAGCCGAATGAACTGGACCCTCCCACCGTGGTTAGCACAGGTGCCTGATATAGAGAACAGGTTGCCACGTGGCAGCCAATGGGGGGAAGAGGGGTTAGGGAGAGGTTGTGGATAGGATGGGGAATTAGGATCACCAGAGAGAGGGTAAGGAACTCCTAATTTGGATAGGTCAGGGAAGCACCAGGGAAGAACCCTACTCTGTCTAACATATAACTAACATCAATACCATAAATGCTACTGATATTGCCCAATTCCTAAGCAGCACACCTTGATACATGTACTAAACACTGCTCAGTCCTCAATAGCACACCTTGATACATGTACTACACCCTGCTGGTTCACAGCAAACACATAATCAAGCAACAAGATGGAAACACACAGAAGGAAGAAATTCCAATAATGATCAAACAAGACACATGGCCCTTTGGGCAGCAGAAGCAACATACATACATAAATGGTAACCCCCACTAGTTCATTGCACTTGTGAAGATTAACGTCATTCCCATGTCATGTAGAGTTTTTGTCCATGGATATTTCTTTACACTTAGATACAAATACCCGAATGCCCAGCCAGGTACTACATTTGCATGTTCATTCTTATTACGGCATGTAACGTAGATTTTACTTGACACACAGCACTGCATTAAATGAACATGCTCTGCTACTTATCTTAGGTCTGGGAGCCCCTCAGGACTTCCCAGACGAAATATGGCCCGCTGTAAATCACTCCAGGCAACATTTCATAAATACCATTAAACACTGTGCTTTCCGAAGTACTTATCTTTGGTCTGGGGAGCCCCACGGGACTTCCCAGATGATGAATGTGTCGCCGTGTTAGTAATCTGTCACCTCGAGCCTTCCTGCTCCTTCCGAACCGTGGCCGTGGAAAGTTCAGAGTTCCGGGACTTACATCGCACCTCTCTGCATGCGGCCGCCTGCCTCCAACGAGGCATCAAAATAAGCCACACCTGCACGCTGCCGTTGCCTGCTAATAAGCTGTTCTTAATTCAAGACAGCTGGCAGTGCACGCGCGTGCAGAACTACAGGAAAGCACTAAGGATGCTGGGAACTGTAGTTTCCAAGTCTCCAATATCTTAATAGGCATATTTTAGCACTCCACGCCTTTGCCAGCCCTGATTCCTTACATTACCTCCTCTTCGAGGGCTCCTCCCAGGACCTGGTTTACCCGGATTGCGTAAATTAAATTGTTTGACTAACCTGGGAGCATGGACATCTCTTGCTGGTTCCCAAGAACAATCCTCAGGACCGTAACCTTCCCATTGAATCAAATACCATAATTGTTTATATCTTCTTTTGGAATCCACAATGCGTTTTACTTCGCATTACATTTGCTCTTCTTTCACTATGGCTGCCGTTTTTTTCGTAGTCATCCCTGGAGCTGCGGGTTTAAGCAGAGAAACATGGAATACCGGGTGTACAGGTAGAGTCTTAGGCAAACACAGTTTCATTGCTGTAGATGACACACATGCAACGATTTCATAAGGTCCAATAAATCTAGGCATACATTTACGATATCCCACTATAGACAGATTTCTGGTTGATAACCAAACCCTGTCTTCTGCCTTATAGCGAGGACTCTCCTGTCTGTGTTTGTCAGCGTGTTTTTTATAGGTTTTCTTAGCCTGTTCCAAATGTGTGCGCGCGTTCTGTCTGATCTTACAAAGCAACTGTTTTCGGTCTTGTAACACGGGTATATTCTCTACTTCAGGTACATGTTCTGGTATCAAGTTTTGCTCTTGCCCAAATAAGCATTCGTTGGGGGACATACCTAAGGAAGTGTGCAGCGTATTGTTATAAGTAAATTCCGCCAACCATAGTGCCTGCACCCAAGAATCTCGGCCATCACCTAAATAACCCCTCAAGTATTGTTCGAGTGTTTGGTTTGCCCCTTCTGTCTGGCCATCGGTTTGAGGGTGATAACTGGTACAAAGGGCACAGTTGATTCCCAACATGCGACAGAAAGCGCGTCTAAACCTTGAAGTAAACTGTGGTCCTCTGTCCGAGACAATACTCTTTGGTAACCCATGTAGCCTAACCACATATTGAAGGAATAACTCTGCTAACTTGCCTGCTCCAGGTATTCCTTCACAAGGAATGAAATGAGCTTGTTTTGACAAAAAATCCACCACTACCCAAATGGTATCAAACTGCTTATCAGGTAGAAGGTCTGTAATGAAATCCATTGATATGTGAGTCCATACTTTCTCAGGAGTGGGCAATGGTTGTAGTAACCCTCTTCTTTTTACATGATCTGCTTTATTCCTCATGCAATTCTCACATTGTAATAGATATTTGCCCACATCCTGCCTCAAAGTAGGCCACCAAAAATATTTTTCCAACATGGTTTGCATTTTCCTTTGACCAGCATGTCCAGCTAATGGAGAATTATGACACCAGTATAAGGCCTTTCCCTATACTTCCTTAGTACGTAAAAACAATCGATCAACCCCTGGCGCACCTTCCTTGCAGGATGACTGTCCCGCCACTTAAGGATTTGCAGGGGTGGAAGAGCCCTCTTGACCTCCTCAATTAAGTTTTTTGTAATAGCTCCAATAACATTTTCTGGGGGAATAATTGCTCTTACTTCACTCACCACACTATCCAAATTTTGCTGACTGAATAATGCGTCTGCTTTGCCATTATTCTCTCCTGGCCTGAAGGTTACCACAAAATCAAATTCCTTGAAATATTGGGACCAGCGGAGTTGCCTGGACTAAGTTTATGAGCAGTCTTAAAATATTGCAGATTCTTGTGGTCAGTTACTACCACCACCTGATGCTTAGCCCCCAATAGGTAATGCCTCCACTCTAAAAAAGCTGATCGAATAGCCAGCAACTCCTTGTCAGTGATTGAATAATTCTGTTCACACACTGATAGCTTTCTGGAATAAAATGCCACCGGGTGCCATACTCCCTCATTATCCCTCTGTGACAAAATAGCCCCTATTGCCAAATTGCTCGCATCAGTCTCCACCTGGAAAGGTTGACTTGTGTCTGTATGTTTCAAAACAGGTGCGGTAGTAAATGCAACCTTTAATTCCTGAAAGCCCTATTCTGCTTCGGGGCCCCAAAGAAATGGTACTGCCTTTTTGAGTAGTCGAGTAATATGCGTTACTATTGCCGAGAAGTTACTAATAAAACACCGATAGAAATTGGCAAATCCTAATAACGATTGTATGTCCTTGTTGCATTGTGGAGATGGCCACTCTGTCACAGCTTGTACTTTCTTGGCATCCATCACGACACCCTCTGGAGTGAGCATAAACCCCAGAAACTCTACTTGCCTAGTGTGAAAAGCACATTTCCCCAATTTTACACAAAGCTGATACTCCTGCAGCCGATGAAGCACTGCCCTCACATGCTGAACATGCTGTTCTGGCGAATCTGAATAAATCAAAATATCATCAATGTACACTATAACAAACACATCAATGAAGTCCCTCAAAACTTCTTCCATAAAGAATTGAAATGCCGCAGGAGCATTACATAATCCAAACGGCATAACCACATATTCGAATAGTCCAAACTTTGTCCGGAATGCTGTTTTCTACTCATCCCCCTCCTGTACTCTTATCAAGTGGTATGCCCCTCTTAAATCCAATTTAGTGTACATTTTTGCAGCTTGCACATGACCCAGTAACACTGAAATTAGAGGCAATGGAAACATATTTTTAATGGTTACCTTGTTTAAGGCGCGGTAATCAATACAGGTGCGTAAGGTCCCCTCCTTTTTTGGGACAAAAAGCAAGGGGGAGGAGACTGGTGATGTGGAATGTCTAAAGAACCCCTTCTCTAACATTTCATCCAGATACTCTCTTAAGTGTTTATTTTCTGTTTCTGTAAGGGCATAGATTCTACTGCAAGGCAACTTTGCCCCTGCCTCCAATTCAATGACACAATCGTAGGGTCGATGGGGCGGTAGTTGCTCTGCCCCACCTTTGTGAAATACCTTTGCGAACTCTTGCTATTGCAGGGGAATTCCTGATTCCACAGCTCCCACCACTTGATCCCTTCTTTCCTGGTTAACCAACCCAGCCGTGGTTCCCACTTCCAATACCATGTGTTCTTGACACCTCTGCTCTTCAAACTCTACTGTCTGTTTTTCCCTTTCGATCCTTGGATTGTGTTGCACTAACAAAGGCATTCTCAAAATCAAACCAAACTGTGGTGCGGCTATTAAATCAAAAGTAATGTCTTCTCTGTGACCTGATGCAAATGACATCTGCAAATTTTGCGTTTGTTGTCTTATAGGACCTGACACTAAAGGAGACCCATCCACCGACTGCACCCCTTCCACTCTTGGTTTGTCTTATAAAGGTAGCCGCAATTGTTTGGCCAATGTAATATCCACAAAATTACCTGTGGCCCCTGAATCCACCATAGCCAGTACTGCCTGCTTGGACATCTCCCAACATAACATCACCAATATATACAAATGAGATTTCTTGCTCCCAACTGTATTTGCCACCAATTTGGGGAACTTTGCTTCCTTCGGGCCTGTCACCTGAGTTCCCCCTAAGGTCGGCCCAACTCTTTTCCCGCCTCCTTCTTGCTCTGTTACCCTCCTATATTTCTCTGAGGAGTATTAGGACAAGTGCGTATAAAATGGCCTGCTTGTCCACAGTACAAACACAATTTATTAAGCTTCCACTGTTCTTTTTCAGCTTCTGAAAGGGGCCCTCTCATACTACCAATTTGCGTTGCTTCCACCTCGCTACTCCTTCCTCCCCTACTCCTATCTAATCGCACAAACGGGACAGCTTCCGGTTTCTTCTTATCTCCTTTTCTCTTATTCATCCGATGATCCAACCTAAGGGCTAGATCTATCATAGCTGTACAGGTACTTGGTTGCGGTTCTTCTTGCACAATTGCATCTTTCAGTTCCTCCCTTAACCCTTGATAAAACAGTACCGTCTTTTTTGATCCTGGTCATTCAATTTCAATCACTAATCTACTGAACTGTGTCACATATGTTACCAGAACTCGTGATCCCTTTCTTAACCCTAACAACTCTTTGTCTTGTGCCAATGAGACTTCCCGTCTATCAAACAGTCTACCAAATTCTACTAAGAAATGATCCCAATGATATAACAATGGGTCATCTTTCTGTACCAGAGGCATTGCCCATGCTGCTGTATCGCCTGTCAGATATGATATTTCGAAGGCGGTTCTTGCTTGGATAGTTTCGAAATGCCGCAGGCTTGCACAAAAAATGGAGTCTACATTGTGTAAGAAAGCTCATTTATTTTCTAGGGTCCCTGAAAACTTTCTGGAGCTTCCAAAGGTACACTACTAGGAGGTTGAACAATGACCGTAGGATTTCTACTAGTGGAGGTGCCCCCAGTGTTGGATGTACTGGGCCCCTCTAAAGGTGCACCTTGTGCTACCAATCCTTGTACCTGCACTTTCAGCATGGTAGCCTCCTGCCGAGCATGCGCTAACTCTAACTGAATATCTTGTAAAGCCTTTAGCACATCAGCTAAAGGTGGAGGTGTCGTGTCCATTTGGCTTGGGTGGTTGTGAGTATCCCAATATGGGGTTGGCTTATTATGTCACAATCACACTTAAATGGAAAGGAAGAGAGAACAGCACTCTCCCCCAAACCACAGAAGCCGAATGAACTCGACCCTCCCACCGTGGTTGGCACAGGCACCTAATATAGAGAACAGGTCACCACGTTGCAGCCAATGGGGGGAAGAGGGGTTAGGGAGAGGTTTTGGATAGGATGAGGAATTAGGAACACTGGAGAGAGGGTAAGGAACTCCTAATTTGGATGGGACAGGGAAGCACCAGGGAAGAACCCTACTCTGTCTAACATATAACCAACATCAATACCATAAGCGCTACTGATATTGACCAATTCCTAAGCAGCACACCTTGATACATGTACTAAATCCTGCTGAGTCCTCAATAGCACACCTTGATACATGTACTACACCCTGCCGGTTCACAGCAAACACATAAGCAAGCAACATGATGGAAACACACAGAAGGAAGAAATTCCCATAATGATCAAACAAGACACATGGCCCTTAATACACTTTGGGCCTCATTACACGGATGGCGGTAGGGATTTACCGGTACCGGTAAAATACCGGTACCGGTAAATCCCTACCACCTTACTACGAGGTCCCTTTGCGGGTTGGGGGTTTTAACGCCTGCTTTTTGCAGGCGTTAAAATCCAACCCGCTAAGGGACCTCGGAGCTAATTACGGCACCGCAAAATTGCGGTGCCGTAATTAGCGCCTTCCCCATTCCCATAGAGCCCTATGGGGCAGAAATGGGAATGGGGAAGGGCAATGGCAGAAGGGGGATTTACCGCCCCTCCAACCTTGGAATGGGGCGGTAAATCCCCTTTCCGCCAAGGCGGTGCCGGTATTTTACCGGCATGAGCCATGGCGCTAATAGCGCCATGGCTCACCGCCTATCGTGTAATGGGGCCCTTTGACTTCATTGAGATGGAGCAATGCCAAAACTACAAGTCAGCTTCCTACAATGAAAGGCTCACTAATGCCAAATCTGAATCTAAAGAGCTCTTCACCATCTTCAAAGAACTCACCATACCAGTTACTAAATCCCAAGATATTACGAAAGACCAAACTTGGTGTAACTGGAAACAATCTGCCCTATTGAAAAAAATTGAGCTCCTACAAGAAAAAATGAAGGAACACCACAAAAACTTATCTCAGCACACTAAAACTACCACCAGCACTGACCACCTGCTCTCCTCCAGCACAATGCACCCACCTACCAAAGCCCCCATAACCCCTTTCACATTCAGGGAAGTAACAGAACAGGAAGTAATTGAGATTATGAACAGGATTAAACCATCAAACTGCAAAGGAGATCCTTGTCCAGCCAGTCTCATCAAAGACTGCACTGAAACACTTGCCCCCTTCCTCAAATCCTTCATCAACGCCTCCTTCAATGCCAACACAGTTCCAGACAGTCTAAAAGAAGCCTGGGTATGCCCCCTCTTAAAAAAAACACTCTCGACCCAGAAATTGCCACCAACTATAGGCCCATTACTACAATGGCTTTCCTGCTCAAGATCTTGGATAAAGTTGCCTATACACAAATGCAGGAATACCTAGAAACCAACCATATCTTAGGCAGAAGACAGTCAGGCTTCCGTCCAGGTCACGGGACAGAGTCAGTCCTACTCACCTAAAAATACAACTTGGTGACATCATGGACAAAGGCAAACCTGCACTCCTTCTCCTACTAGATCTGTCCGCCGTCTTTGACCTTGTCAACCATGATATTTTAGGCATGCACCTAAAAAATTAAGCCCACTTTTCCCCAGAAGCCATCGCCTGGGTGGCCTCATTTTTAAACGGAAGACTCATGAAGGTCTTCTCAGACACAGCCTCTGCATCCCCTACTATCATCCACTGTGGTGTCCCTCAGGGCTCCTGCACCACCCCCACACTCTACAACACCAACTACGCGGACGACACGCACGTGCTACTCCCACTAACTGGGACCTATGAAGAAGATGCAACAGCCCTAACCAAAATTTACACAGCCATCCAAACCTGGGTGTCTGCCAAAGGCCTCTGCCTAAACGGGGACAAAACTGACATGCTTATAGTAGGTACTACCGAAACCCTCAACAAACTCCCCCCGCAATATAAAACTTTCAACATCGACAATTCCATCATCACAGTTTCCAAGACTGTCAAAACCCTAGGTGTTCACCTAGATGCATCATTATCCATATCTCGACAGGTCAACGCCATAGCCTCCTCCTCTGCGCTCACCACCAAGATGATCAACGCAGTCAAGCCCTTTCTCTCCACCAAAAACTGCCTATCCATAGCCAGAGCCACAGTAGGTACTAAACTTGACTATTGCAATGCCCTATTCTTAGGCACCTCGGTCAACAACCTAAAAAAACTCCAAATCACGCAAAACAACACGCTCTGAGCAGCACTGTCTATTCCCAAAAGGGAACACATCTCTCAAGCTAGGAAAGAGGCCCACTGGCTACTGGTTAAGGAACGTATACTCTTTAAAACTATGGCCATCACACACAGATGCCTTTCATCTGATGCACCACCCTACCTCTCTGAAAGAATCACCCTCAACTCCTCTAACCGACCCACTAGAGCCCACTGCGCCAACCAGATCTATGTCCCAACATTCAAAAGGACCAAAGCTGGAGGGTCTAGTTTCCAACACCTCACATCCAAAAATTGAAATGCCCTGCCAACTTCACTAAGGAATGAAAACTCATACACCACCTTTCGCAAAAACCTAAAAACCTTCTTATTCCGCTAATGCTCTACTAACATCATGTAAATGATGCTATTGCACTGTAACCATAGCAAAGCATAATATTTGACCTGCTCTGCTACTACCTGTCCTTCTCATTGCTGCAATATAGTATTTAATCTGCTTTACCGCTGCAACTGACTATTTGTATCTTACCTGTGTACCTGTGTACCGCTACTACCTATCCTTCTCATTTCTGCATTATGAGTATTTAATCTGCTTTACCACTGCAACTGACTATTTGTATCTTACCTGTGTCAAGTTCAGGTTCGCTGTAACAGAGTCATGATGCCTCAGGGCAGTTTTTTGTGCGCTTTATAAATGCAAATAAATAAATAAATATAAATAAATAAAAAAACAAGTATGTGTTAGCAATGATATGTGCCTTTAGTAAATGGATTAAAGCTTTCCCTCTGAAGGATAACACTGTTATGTCCACTGCAAAAGTAATTCTAAAAGAATATTTCCCTAGATTTGGATTACCCAGAGTAATTTGGTCCGATAATGGACCACATTTTGTATCGGCTATCATACTACAAGTATGCGAGGCGCGACAAATAGATAAGAGAGTTCATTCAGTAAGGAAGCCACAGAGTGCCGGTTTAGTGCAACGTCATAAGGTATCCTTAAGAGCAAACTTGCAAAGGTGTGTGCAAATAGCAAACTGAAATGGCCTGACACCTTACCATTAGCCTTACTGTCAATGAGGACAGCGGCAAAGTCTAGAACGGGACTTTCTCCCTACGACATTGTCATGGGGATAATTGCTAATATATGGAATGCACCTAGACCTAAGAAATTATGTGAAATAGAGTACCCGCTATTAACTGATTGCTGTGACCCATTGACTCAAAACCTGTGTTTGATTCACCAACAGATGAGCTGCTGAGCCTGAGAAATATGAAGGACCTGGTCATTGCATTCGACCTGGGGTCTTCGTCTTGGTGAAGGACTTAAGGAAGTCCTGCCTTGCAGCTCGTTGCAAACAACCATATCAGGTACTACTGGCTACTCAGACGGCTGTTTGAGTTGAAGGAAAACGCCACTGGATTCATGCAGCGCACCTGAAATGAGTGCCCTTGCCTTCACCCTGTGACAAATGGGTTAAGGAGAGGGTTGATGATCCTGATTGCAAAAATGTGCCTTTGAACGAGGGCACCCATTCTGATCCTGGGCAAAACTTTGAGCACAAACAACTCGAGAATTCTTCACTTTCTTCAGATCCTGTTCCATTGTTCACCGACCACACTGTACCTGAAGTCACAAGGTACAACCTTCGACAATGGAAATAGCTAAGAAATGACATTTTGATATATTTGGAAAGTGTAGCATGTATGTTGCACCCACAAGAAACCAACGACCTTCCCTCCAATCCTCCTAAAGACGATTTGAGGAGTTCCAGAGGGGAGCAGGGCAAGAAGTCTACAAGCAAGATCAACAACGTGGTCAAGTGCTACCTACGGATGAACTTATAAAGCCTGTTTCAGTGAGGCTTCTTAACGGACACTGAAAACTATGCCTATCTTTGGGGCATGTAGAAACGAGGACATGGAAAGCATTGCCACTGGGAAGCCCATATCTTGAAGGCTATGGTCCACAAAAAAGAAGTTTATAATAATCACACTTGCAGCTTGTGTTGTGATCATATTGATACCTGTATTATGGTACTTGGAGAGTTCACATCCGCTTAGTATACTACTGCCTACTGACAGCACCACTTTGTCTCCTCTCTATGCACACTCTCACACTCTTCGTTCACTTGATCTGAAACATTGAGAAGGATATTATAATAATACACTCATACAGATTATGAATGCTACACATGAGATCCTGAACAAAACTAACTGCTGGCTATGATCTCACCTACCACAACACAGTGAGAAATGTTTGGGATGATATATCTATCCGCTTCCTCTAACAAGTTCTTGCTATGCATCCTTTAGAGCCCTATTCTTTGGGAAATGGAACGATAGTGCTACTGATAACTTCGATGCAACGAACATCAATGAATTTGATTGACTAGTTTTGTTACCCCTGGGATGTTCTGTCTTTGCGAATAAGAGTACGACAAATATTGCCTCCACTAGAAATACCGATAAACATGCTAGACCCTACCAATCCATGATCTCATTTAGGATGGCACCAGTAGGAAACAAGGAAGCCATTCCTCTATCTTACACCATTAATCATGATCCAGATATAGTACCATTTTGCTTAAGAAAAGAAGGTTCCCGGGATATGGGCACATATGATAAATGTGTAAACACTGCTGTTTTGGTGAACTGAAATAGACCGTTATACATTGGGGACCCATTTACTTTGCCTGTGGAAAAGCATCCTATACATGGTTACCTAAAGATTGGAAGGGGACCTGTTATCTGGCGATATTGCTGCCAGGAGTTTGTCACAACCACTGCAGACATACTGAAACATCACCCGAGGAGAGGAATTGACAATGGTACCCCATCCAGATATTGGGTGATGTAGCGAAAGCCATGGTTCATTTTTGGGGACAAGTAATTCATTCATGAGATATTAGGAAATTGGCTAGAGTATTAGAAAACACTATCAATGGGACTACTGACATATGATTTAACATGACAGTGGAACAAAGAGCAATTACATCAGTCGCTCTTCAGAATAGAATGGTTCTAGACATTGTTAGCTGAATGTGGTGGTGTATGCAAAACCGCTGGGTCCACGTGTTGTGTGTACGTACCTGACTCCTCCCCCATGGTGTTCCAAGCTATTAAACAATTACAAATACTTAGTACTGAAGTTCATGGTCCCGAAGGGAATTGGGACATAGAAACACAGGCCTGGAATCTGCTAAGAACCTGAGACTGGAAAATGTTCTCAGAACTTGCTATTATCATTGGGATAATTCAGTTTTTCTACTAATGCATACAATGTCTGCACATTCTGGGTTCTGCACTAGGTGACTGCTGTTCTAGATCCCTAATGAAACTAAGACCTGGTCCTCATCTTCCTGTAAATGTAACTAATGCCTTGATAATGCAAGAAGTCACTATCAAACCGTTTATATCCATCAATATAGATAACAGTGATGACTCTGGTTGTTCTTATGATGACGATGATACATGGTCACATAATTCTAGCAATGGGTTGGCTTAGGCCAAAAGGAGGGATTGTAAAAACATATGTATTTTGCGTTATAATGTTGACCTAAGCACGCACACATTGAACTGCGCCATCACGATTTCTGAAAATGCTATCTTGACAGGTTGGCTCTCATTTCTGAGTTTTCATTCTGAATGCTGTAAGAACTCACAAAGTCACCGCTTCGGAAGCTTCTCTAAAACATACTCCTGCACTGGAACGTTGAAACCGCTGAGCACATTGTTTCTTTGTAACGAAGAGCCTTGAAGCACTGGCATGAACGTAGCTAATCTGTAAATTAGGTGCCATCCTGTCTTCCTTGACTCTTTTGTTTTCTGCAGCTAAGTATGAATGTGCATCCAGACAATTAAAGTGAAGCACAATTCACAGTATATGATGTTCTGAAGGATCAAGCTACTGAGTAGAACTACAGACTGTCCTTTTAGTCTAGCAATAATATAGATAAAGAAGCGTGAGGAATGTTACCTTGTTTTCGGAACTCAATATACTCCTACACCCCTCTGCGCTCTGTTTCCCAGACAGTAAATTGCCTGCAAGATGACGTTGAGTGCTGCTACACATGTTGCCATGGTAGAATGCCCACATCTATAGGTCTATAGGTCACAAGCCATTTTTCACGAGATGAGCTAGCCCAAATTCATCATGGTATTCCGACTGTGTATAAAATACATCAACTCCCCCATGACTTAGCTCACTTTTTCTATGCCTGTATACATGCATTGTGAAACCTGAGACCACTCATGTGCTAATAAACTGTTGTTTATATATATTTGCTCCTCGTGACTGGTGTGTCTTCTTTTCTTTGCAGTAGCCTCATATTTTTGGACTAACAAGCACATGATGCAAAGTGCCTCAGTCATCTAGCAGCATGCACCACTAGAGGACAGTTTTAAGGGACCTGGGCAACCTTGCGATGGAGATCAAGACAGTTGTTTCCATATCACGATGATTACATCACAACCAGACACATGGAGAAAGAGCCTGTATGGACAGAGAGGATTCTTGTGTATCCTGCTGCAGAACAAGATATGGTGATTGTTGAATAAATGAAAAGAATGAACCATTCTGACATGACGGAAAAGACTGGAATTCCTGGATGCTGGGAACGTTCACAACTTCTGATCTATGGATGAGTGAGTACAAACAAAGGATGGGAAGATGGAATGATGTCCTTTGCAGCTCATATGTTAAGGAAGGAAGCTATGCAAGGAGTACAGAAGGTGAATGATGAGTGTCTGAAGTCTTGGGCCAAGTACTCCAAACTGGTGACATGGGTGGAAGATGAAGCAGGTCCGGTCTCTGTAGTCCCTCTGATTAATGCAACAATGTGCTTCCAAAGCAAAGGAAAGAATTACATCGGACATAATAAAGGGTGCAAGAACATAATTGATGCTCCAGAAATGAGGAGAGCGTCAGCTGTCTTAATGGATTGGTATTGGGCCTGCGGATCTAGAGCATATATGAAACTGCCCAGGAATTGGGGAGGAGTGGGTTCCTTGGTATATATCCGTGTTCCATCACTGGTAATTCCACAGAGTGACCTGAAGATTGAAGAATGTCCAAAAGTGGATGATCACCTGAGAAGAAAAAGGACAATAGAACTCCAGCAGATGAAGAGATCAAATTATTTCTCACATAAATCTCAAACGGCTTATGAAGACATTCCTGACAAGCCCAAACTTTTCAGCAGAACTGCAGTGATGTTCACATTCATGTTCATGCCTGGAATCCAAACAGCTGTGAATGCCAAATGGCTACAGATCACCAGATGGGAGCTGTTACAAACAATAAATGCCACTATGAAAGGATTTAATGCCATAAAGGAAGAATTGAGGGCTATAAGGTTGTGACCCTCCATAATAAATATGTCCTTGATATGATTACAGCAATGGAAGGAGGTGTTTGCGCCAAGTTCAGGCCATCATGTTGCAGATTTATACCATCTCATGATGGCAAGAATGGGACCTTGATGGAGGCCATATAGATGTTGACAGATCTACACATTAAAATGATGGATGAGACAGAGGTCATTGGAGAGGACTGCTCGTGTGCACTCCTGTTCTCATGGATTCCTTATTGGATGGCCAACCTATGCAAGTTCCTTGGAGAAATATTTGTGATAATCATATTTGGATTCTGTATGATTAGGATAATAATTGGACAATGTAAGAAAATGACCAAGAAGGCCTAGGAATTAAGATTATGAATGACGCAAAGGATGAACCAGAAGACAAGGTGCTGACCAATGATGCCATTAGAGATTACATAAAAGCAAGTACCAGGCTAGAGAAGATAATCGGACCGAAACCCCTTGGTGATGTCAAGCTCTTGTCGTTAGTTGCCCATCAATTGGAGATACAGTCATTGAAATCCTGCAAGATCCTATGTGACCATTTTACTTCACAATTACGGAGATTTATCTCGAGGACCATCCCAGAAGGCCTAGTACTACCCAAGCAAACCATAGGGATTTCGCAAATAATCATGCAATGCTCACTTAAATCTGTCTGGGCTACCTCCAGCCTTGCACCAGCCTCAACAAGGTCAGTGGAGACAAAACAGTGGTCCAGGGAGGAGCGCCAAGTAGAGTTATGCCAAGTGAAGCATGGGTGCACATCGCCTATATAATTGTCAATTAATAGTGCAAGGTCCCGAACCGCCAATTCCTGTCTGACCAGAGCCCCACTTTCTCAAGCTAATGTGGACGTTTCCATCCTTTTTGGGGCCTGGTACCAGTGAATTTGCAGGCCCTCAGAATTATAATCACCCATCACCATTAATGTGGCTCCTTTCTATGGAATTTCACGCAGCAGCAAAAAATAGAGTGCAGAGAGCACCTCCTCGAACCGCTCACGCTCAGGATTTAAATAAACATTTAGCAAGAGGCATTTTTGTGGTGCCTTAAGGTCAAAGGCAGGCCAATCCAGGAGGACTGCAAGCATGTCATTTCTATTAATATCTATTTGACACATTTTCAGGGCTAGATTACACTTAACCACTATCAAGAGACCCCTATAGGGCTGACCCCTCAAGCCTCGCAGGGCCCTAACAAACCTTTAATCAAACCCCTCCATAAGCAGGGTGTCCATCAACAGTTTCCGGTAAGCAAATGATGTCAAAAGGTTCAAGCCTAGCCTGGTTCCTACAATGTTAGTAAACCTTGTGGAATTCCAAGATAGATTCTTTCCCACTGTCCATCACTCATTTCAGGCATATCTTTCTCTGTGTAGTGGTGAGCGGTCATGGTTTGACTCCAATCCAGAACCTCAAGTGCATGGTGTCTCAGCCCACCCTTATCATGCTTTTGAAACAAGGAATCCCCTCTGGTGCCATTTGAGCACGCCCCCTTTTGCACAAAACCTTCACTCTGCGAAGATAAATTTGATGTAACCAAGTGCCCTCAATCAGCCACCTCGAATCCTATTGAGAAATCCCACCCTCCTCTTCCAGAATTACATTTTTGATGATTGGGGCACACAGGTGGATTTTCACAATATTAAAGCAATCACAATATACACATTCCCATTATGATATACTCTGACGTAACCAAACAGAGGCTTAGGATTTCAAATAGCAGCGAAAAGATGTATTGCCTCTTTAAAGGGATCCTGTTAGAGCTTTCAAACAATCGACTCAGGAGCACACAATTTGCGTCTTTTAATAGTTTACCTGTTGCCAGCTCTATCGTACCTGCCCCTTTTGACTTACCCCCTTTTAACAGCTTTTTTTCTTCCTACCTTTAAATAATATGTTTATCGGCTGTTCCGCATCTATTTTCGTCAATGGTGCGGAACATGGGAAAATCCTTCTTCAACACTACCTGGGGTGAGTCCGAAATATTATTAGGGCCTCTAGTGCCCTGGGCTTTGGAAATTATTGGGTAGAGAGTTGGATTATTTTGGGGCACTCACCCTACTTCTTTGCTCGTACTCGTAGATGGAATTGAGTGTAGCTTACTCCCCTTCAGTGTTACACCATTTAGGTCCCTTAAAATGCAGTATTTCTTGCTACCAGACCCTGTTTCGGGGATCAGCGACTGATGTAGCTGACATACAAGCCCCCCCTCTATGTCGATGCTGTACTCACATGGATAGACAGAGATGTTGCTAAGGTCCAGTGACACTTCATCACCCGTGATTATCGGCCCACAGAGATCGCTCGGGATAAACTCCAACCTACCCCACTTAGATGGCACTCTTACAGTAGCAGTTCCAATACCCTGTTACCCCTTAGCACCTTTCCTTCTGCTCAGCTGCCCCTTTTGCTCAGACTCCACATGAGCTGCATGTGCAGACTGAGGCTGAAGATTTAGGTGATTGATACATTTACTAGACCCCCTGTTATTTTGCTTACTAGGCATCTTACAATTCTTTGATTTCTTTACCGTCTTACCCTTGACTGGGGAAGGATTTGCCCTGGGTTCAGGGAACACACCCTCCATGTGGCTGCTACTAGGAATGTCTTGCTTCATTACACCTCCAGCACCCAGGAGAGAAACTGAAGGGAGGCACTCAGCATTAGGGCACTCTGCTTGCGCTTTAACCACAGTAGCCAATTTCTCTTGAGCATACAGAGTAGGATCGCCTGAGCTGCCAGGATGAATATACACCTTATTATTCCTGCAGCATATGTGTTTAGATTGGAGCCTTGTGGATGCTATTATAAATCCCTCGAGGAAACTAACCTTCCCCATGAGATCTCTCAAAACCTGTCTTACCTCGCGCAGTTCAGAATTTAAGGACTCATAGCCCCTATTCTTAGAGTCCATTAACCAAGCCAGCCCCGGGAAAGATCATTAATCTCTTACTGTGGCTTCTGGCCCGGTTCAAAGGGACCTCTCCCCAATGTTGTCCCTATGCGCACCCCAGGGCCACCATCTGCCACTTCCTCCACTGCCTGTACAGAACAAGCCTCTTCAGGAGATGAAGCAGCCAGAGTCCCCCACAGCCTGCCACAACTGGGTGATTTTAACATGGGGAAACACGCCACCTCTGTGAAACCAGTATATTGGGCTTCTGGCTGGTTTAACACAATTTCGGTATATACATGAGAGTTCACTGGGGACTCTGGAATTTTCCATTGATTAGATTTAAATTCCAGCGAGAGTCTAACTCGCTTACCCAGTTCATTAGTTAGAACCAGGGCCAGCATGGAGAGTCTGATACCAAGTCCTCTCCAGCACACGTGTCTCCTGACACCATGGGCCTCATTACACGGATGGCGGTAGGGATTTACCGGTACCGGTAAAATACCGGTACCGGTAAATCCCTACCGCCTTACTACGAGGTCCCTTTGCGGGTTGGGGGATTTAACGCCTGCTTTTTGCAGGCGTTAAAATCCAACCCGCTAAGGGACCTCGCAGCTAATTACGGCACCGCAAAATTGCGGTGCCGTAATTAGCGCCTTCCCCATTCCCATAGAGCCCTATGGGGCAGAAATGGGAATGGGGAAGGGCAATGGCGGAAGGGGGATTTACCGCCCCTCCAACCTTGGAATGGGGCGGTAAATCCCCTTTCCGCCAAGGCGGTGCCGGTATTTTACCGGCATGAGCCATGGCGCTAATAGCGCCATGGCTCACCGCCTACCATGTAATGAGGCCCCATGTCCTGAATATTCTCATCCAGTCTAGTCAGTACTTGATTAAGCTTGCCAGTATAAATCTTTATTGGATTGCCAGACATCTCCCGGGGCTCCAGAGTATCGTCAGAGGCGGGGTTGAGGGACACACCCTCCTTTAGTTCAACCCCCAAGCCTAGTCCCCCAGGCGGAGACTTCCCATCCTCAGAGGCCATGACAGGGATTGATGCTAGATCCGCCTCTGGACTATGCATTTGTTTTGAGTTTGCAGGCAGAGCAGCTGGGCTGGTTTTCGCTACTTTATCCGCTACCCAGGGCAAACAAGCCTTAGATTTTGCTGACGTCTAAGCCCCTTCATTCATGAGGGGGTAGAGTTATGTGCAGATTTACCAAATTCCTCTACCCATGCTTCTCAGAGTTGCCACCATAGTTTAAAAATGGGTAAATAAACGCCTGAAATCTGAATGCATGGTAAAAGTTCCACACTCGGCAGAGGTTGCTCCCAACTGCTGTAAACTTGAAAAAGCATGGTTCATAGGGCTACCCCGCAGACACCGTGTGCAGAAGGAAGAAAACACAGATAGAGTAACAGGGGGACAAGAGGGGCCTACAGAGAGCGTTGAGCCGAGGGCTATGGCAGTCTATGCAGTCACCGGGAGACAGGCCCTCGTGGCAGCACACTCCCGCACATACTCCTGCTAAATGTTACAGTCTAAACAGAAGCTGACATGTAGGCTGCCAAGCGGTAACCCAAACCAGGCTGTTGGAGCTGACCCGCTTGCACACGCAGAGTAAGAAAGGATCAACTCTTGCCAAATCCAGGACGGTAGGACATATTTTGGATGGGACTTAAAGTCGCTGGTAAGGGAAACGTGCAAGTACAGCAGCTCACAGAGGTGCTCACCAGTGATAACACCCACCATGCGAGGGCACTCACAGCTACTTGCAGGAAGTTTCAGTGTTCACAACCACGCTCTCCACACCTGTCAAAAACTGCCACTAACTGCAGCTCACTCTGCAGCTGACACCGTGGTGCTCCATGCTGGAGATCAGTATTTGTGGATTGACTCCTTCACCTCCAGCAAAGACACAGAAAGTAGACTGCAGAACTGTCACTAAGTAACTGCAGCTCACTCTGCAGCTGACTCTATGGCGCTCTGTGCTGGAGCTCATTATTTGTGGATTAACTCCTCCTCCTCCAGCAAAGACACAGAAAGTAGAAAGCAGCACCATCTCCACACTGTCTCCCAGTAGCTGCAGCTCACTCTGAAGCTGACTCCGTAGTGCTGCCCTCTGGAGATCAGTATTTGTGGATTAACTCCTCCTCCTCCAGCGAAGACACAGACAGTAGACAGCAGTACCGTATCCACACCTTCTCCCAGTAACTGAAGTTCACTCTGCAGCTGACTCCGCTGGGTTTGGTTTTACTGTCTTAAAGTTAAAGGGGGGTCTGCAATAAGTATTTTAGCCTTCCAACACAGTTATTTCATATGAACGCTTATCATTTAAGGGTATTGTTTACTAGTGATATCCATTTATTAGTTGCATTATATATGGGATAAAGTATCACATGCCATAAATTATAGGGGTATGGCAAGGAGATCCAGGACAAAATAGAGGAACTCATCTTAAGGCTGAGGTTCTTTATAAAATCATTTAACTCTGATATGACTTGCAATTTCCGTTTTAATTACAGTATAATACATTTTATATTTTATAATATATATCCATAGACCATCATCAACTTTAATACCTGGCTTCTCGCTTAATGTAATGTAAGAGATCTTCCAGCTGCTGATAATATAATCAATATTTAATCTGTTTAGATTAAAGGAAAACAACTAATATGAATGTTCTAATAGTTGCATAAAAACAATGGGCCTCATTATGAGTTAGCCGGTCTGGATTTCACGGTGCCGGTAAAACCGTACCGCCATCGTTTTCCGGACCGGCTAACTCTGAGTTGTGTGGCAAGACCAGGCGGGCGTAATGCCACTGGCCGCACATGGACGTGGAAGCACGGTACCATTACTGCATGGTGCCGGTGTTTCCACTGCCCCCATTCCCATGGAGTCCTATCGGACACCACGGGAATGGGGAGTAATGGAATGCTGGCTCCAGAATGACCGGACCACCGGGGCTGTAATGCCTGGTAAATCTGGCAATTACGGAGCCTGTAATTAATACCCGGTCCGGTGGCAACCTGCTGGTTTTTCCGTCACGGTTACCTCCGGACTTGGAATCTGCCCCAATGTAAGCAGTTTAATAAAATGCATTTTAAAAGATTTCATTTTGTGATTTGAAATAAGCAATACCATTTATTTTTATTTTTATTGGATATTTATAAGGTGCTTATACAACAAGAGAGTGTTTCAAAGCACTGCAAGGCAAGAGGGAAGGAAAAAGGGAGCAAATAAACAATGAATATGACAATGAATATAAAAAAAAGGGACCGCAGTCCAACTAGGTCTTGTGACATTCACAACTTGTAAGTGCAGTGAAAGGAAAAATGGGGTTGGGGTTGGGCTAAGTGCTAATAAGGGTCCCCCAAGGGTGAAAGTGTCAGAGGTGCCTATTGGGGAGGCAACAGGTAAGTTCATGGGTGGAGACGTCCCAAGTGAAGAGTGCGGTCTACTGCCCAACACGTAAGTGCAGGCCGGAGACAAACCACCAGACAGGCGGGTGTGGGCCCAGAGGGCAGTGCAGCGGGGGATGCTCATGGTGATTGGGCAGAAGGCCAGGACCCTATTGAACTCTTGAGGGACCAGGTCGCCAATCTCAGCGACAGAAGGGGAGGGGGAAGGTGAAGGAGAAGAGAAAGGTCTTGAGTTGTTTGTGGAACATGAGGTGCATCAGCTCAAGATGGAGAGAGAGAGGGGGGAATGTTCCATAGGAGGGAGCCAGCATAGGAGAGAGATCTGCCCTCAGCTCTCTCTGTGTAGAAACGTTTGATCAGCAGAGAGTTGGAGCCAAAAGACAGAAGCGATCTGGAAGGAGAGTATTTAGTAAGAGAGATTTGCAGGTAGTATGGTCCAGGGACCCAGACAGCCTTGTGCATGATGCAAAGGGTTTTGGATTTGATCTTTCCAGCAACCAGGAGCCTGTGGAGAGATTTTAGAGTTGGAGTGATGCAGTTCCTGCGCTCGAGGCCAAGGATAAGTCTTGCAGCCCTATTCTGGATTAGTTGAAGAGGACGGAGTGAAGAAAGAGGCAGGGTGACAAAGAGGCTGTTACTGTAATCTAGCCTGGAGAGGACCAGAGCTCTAGAGACATTGAGCTTCTGGGGGAAGGTATCTGAGGAGGTGAAGTTGAAAGTGGGCCTTCTTGGCAAGGTCCAAGATGTGAGGCGATGGCCAAAGGTTTCTGAATTCAGTGGAAGGAGAGGGAGGTTAGCCAATAGAGGGCAGCTAGAGTGCAGAAGTAAAACAGGGAACAGGTGTCTCGATAGGAATAATCTCGGTTTTACTGGCATTAAGACAGGGATCATTGGAGGTACACCAAGACTGAATAGCAGACAGGCAGTCAGGGATGATAGAGGAGGAAGTGGAGCTTGAAGAAGAGTTGTGTGCCATCAGCATAACACTTGAAATGAGGAGAAAAGGTAGATATCAGGTGAGCAAGAGGTGCAGGGTAGATGTTGAAAAGCCAAGTTGACAGGATGGAGCCCTGGGGAACACCACTTGTAGAGAGAGAGGTGGTGGAGGAGAAGGAGCACAGGAGAACCTTGGAAGGAGGTCAACCAACCCAGTGCACAGTCTGAAATACCAAGGGTATCATGGAGCTACCATATGAAGATAGATGGGTTGACCATGTCAAAGACGTAAGAGAGGTCAAGGAGAATGAGAACAGCAGGAGAGTTAGAGTCAAGATTTGGAAGCAGTTCTTCGTGGGTGTTCACGAGAGCAGTTTCCAAATAAACAATAATATTTCAAAGGCCTCTCACCGACAATAATAACCTTTTCAAGGGACACAAGGTCTGGAGTAAGGATCCCTATTCAGTTTCACAGAGGGTCAACCTACAAAAGATTTCAAACATTAACCCAAAGTATTCCTCAACTCGTTTTCTAAATCTCAATGTCTTGCGCCTAAATGGACAGTACCATGTATCTATTCTCTGTAAATATGAATGGGGGCAAGACACTGATCTGGCGAGCCAGTCTGATGTCCCGTCCCTGTTCGATTTAAAGATCGCTGGCCTAATGCCATATGACATGGAAGGAGGTTCCCTGTTCTACAGCGGCTAGTCGCAGCAGTGGCCATCTTAACATGGTTTTCCAATGCCAGCAAAGCAAATAACAGTCCCTTCATATCAAGAATACATATTTTATCACAGAATGAATAAGGTCTATACATCATCTGCAGGAAAACCAGCCTCATCTTTCTATCATGTAGTCTTTCATCCACCTCAATCGAAAATAAAAAGCATTATCCAGTACTGTAAGTTTATATATCAACGGATGTCAACATCTTCAGAGGATTTAAATCCTGAGAGGGTAATCTAATATTGCTCACAAGTTGTAACCACAACTTCAGGCATAATTCGGCGTCTGACATGGAAGTAAATACTACTAGGAACGGGTGATACATAATGGCCACCATATTCAAATGTACAATCTAGTCTGGTGGGCGTATGATTCATAACTCTCTATGTGGGCTCCAATGACTATCACAAGTCACCCATATAATTAATTAAATATGCTATCAGTTGTTTGTTGAAAGTGTCGTTACCAAACTCCATCATATATCAGTCCTATCAGGACCATGTTTTCCACTCACAATCTAGTCATAACATCAACTGAGGTAAAACATAGATTAGACATTCCAGTGTTAAATAAGCATATGAATACACTAATTTGCTTTCAAAGAAATAATTCCCATTAAGAAAATTCTGTCAGAGTAAATGATTCTGCTCGCAGTCTTATTTGCTCATTGTTGTTCCTGCTTGAATAAAGTGTTCAACATATCATAACATATTCCAAATTTTCTCTGTTAGTGACAACCTGACCAATCTTAGATATCTAGTAAGTGTGAATAAATCATATCTATATGTTGGAAAGAAGCCTACAACAGGTCCCTTATTCAGCCTATAGGCGACCTGCCAGATCCCATTCAGCATTATTCCCTCTCTTGGGGTCATTGAGTTGAGATACTATACCCAGAATGCTTCTCTTTGTAACAGTCTGTTAGTGACATCGCCAACCTGTCTGGATCGAACAATCTGTTTGAGAATAACAATTCGCATTTGTGCTGCATTAAGTCGAGTCTCTGGGAAGTGTACGGCCACATGAGTTTTTAGATTTGTAAGTCTAACATTGTACTTGTGCTCTGTCCATCATGTTTTTGCCTTTCTTGCAGACATTCCAACATAAAGTAAGCCACATGTGCACTTGCGACCACATATGATATTTTTCGAATCACAAGTAGTGTCTCAGAATTATTTTCTTGCCTGAGTATGGATGAAAAATTGCATGGTCTTTAATTATGCTGCTACAATGCTGCCAATTGTTACAAGCTAGCGTTGCTTTGTAGTTAGATTCTTTTTTAGCATGTTCGGTAATGCAAGCGCAAATTAAGGAATCGCTGAAAGACATGCTTTTTTATAGGCCAATGTTGGAGAGGAAGACTAAGGGCCTCATTACGACCTCGGCGGTAGCCATGCCGCTATTGGCGGCATGGCTGCCGCCAAAATCGCATCCGGGTCTGGGTTCCCAGAATGGGGAATTACAGGGCCATTCCGAGTTTGGAGGGCCCGGTAATTCCTCCCTCCAGGAACCCGGGCCTGGACCTTCCCCATTCCCATTTCAGCTCCCATAGGGCTGAATGGGAATGGGAGAGGGAGCAAACAACGGGCTGATTACAAGTGGCCTGTTGTTTGCTCCCTCTTCCCCTCGCGGGACCCGGTAACGACACCTGGTTTTACCAGGCGTCCTTATCGGGTCCCCCGAGGGGACCTCATAATGTGGCGGAACGGGTTTGACGCCCTAAGTCTTTCTAGTGTAGGATCAAGTTTAAGTATGTGCCAATTTCTCTTCACAATGCTTCGAATCCTTGAGCTTTGCTCAGAGAAAGTAGTAAGATACACTAAGGATATTCCACTTTTTCCAGTCTTTGACACCATCAAAGTTTCTCTGGTAGTCTGCGCAGCGCACTGCACTGCTAGTTCAACAGTGTCATTGGTATACTGATGTGACAACATTTTTGTTTCAGCACTTCAGATTGTTTTTGAAATTGCAAATCGCTAGAGATAACATGTCTTTGGGCCTCATTACATGGAATGCGATAAACCATGGTTGCCGCCGGTACCATACCGGTACCACCATGGAGAAAAGGGGAATTACCACCCCATTCCAAGGTTGGCGGGGCAGTAATTCCCCCTTTCTCCATGGCCCTTCCCCATTCCCATTTTTGCCCCATAGGGCTCAATGGGAATGGGGAAGGAGCTAATTACAGTACCGCAAATTGCGGTACCGTAATTAGCACCAAGGTCCCTTTGCGGGTCCCAACTTTAACGGCTGGTCTACATCAACCGTTAAGGTTGGGTCCCGCAAAGGGACCTCGTAGCAAGGGTTAAGGGTTTACCGGTACCGGTGCCCTTACCGGTACCGGTAAACCATTACCACCTACCGTGTAATGAGGCCCTATATCTCAAACATGTACTTATTTGGCAACGCTTTATAAAGTTATTTTGGGGTGAAAGCTATTCGCCAATAGTAAGCTGTTTCTATCAGTCAATTTGGTGAAAATAGTTGTTTGTAAAGTGTTCCCTCTAGAGATTATCTCAACATCCAGAAAATGCACTTTAAACATGCGGTGTACTGTAGAGAATTGAATGCGAGGCTGTGTGTTGTTCATAAATTCAAATTAAATTCAAGAGTTCTGAGAGGGGTCCATTCCAGATCTCAAAGATGTCATCTATATAACTTGCGTACATAAATACTACTAGGATCGGGTTATACATAATGGGCACTCTATTTAAATGTACACGCTAGTCTGATTGGCGTACAGTTCATCACTCTTGATTGTCTGTGCAGGACATTGAGATTTAGACATTGAGTTGAGGGAATATTTTGTTTGTGTTACTTTGTGTTAACAGAGGTAATCTTTTGTAGGTTGACACTCTGTGAAACTGAATAGGGATCCTTCCTCCAGACCTGAAAAGGACAATGTTTTCTGTGAGAGGTCTTTGAATTATTATTGTTTAGTTGGAATTCATGATTAGACCTGCCGTCACTTGATGACTTACTGTGGTAACCCATTGAGGGGATTTGTTAAGTGTGCTTTACTTAACTTTCAGAGAAAGTTGTGTGATAACCTCAATCCATTTTACCTTGTCACAGCCGTCTGTGTAGGTGAGCCCCTACAACTTTTCTCCCTTAATATTATCACTGATTTATTATTTGTTTTTTTTTTAAAGTGGGAGCATTTATTTATTTATTTATTTATTCAAATTTGTTGAGCGCACATCAGCCCAGAAGCATCGTGGCGCTTGTTACAGACATCTTAGTTGCAAAGGAAACCATAGTTACAAGCAGTACATAAATTACAGAGGAAATATATACAATAGCAAGGCAGTATATTTACATGGCTTCCTGAAGTTTGCTAGTTATTTAGCAAGGAACAAGGTTTTCAGTTTCCTGCGAAAGATGGGAAGTGAGTTTTCCGTTCGGATGTCTGAAGGGAGAGCGTTCCATGTCTGTGCTGCAATGTAGGGAAAACCTAGACCTCCGGCTTTGGCTTTTTTGATGCGTGGGGTGCAGAGTAGGTTAGCGTATTGCGTCCTAGTGGGACGTGTGGAGGAAGGTTTGAGGATGGTATCTGAAAGATAGGGCGGGGCGGAGAGGGAGAGGCATTTGTGAGTGAGGGTGAGGATTTTGAGGGTGATCCGTTCTTTGACTGGGAGCCATCGGGCTGAGATCCTGGCCTGGGTGATATGCTCTCTTCTTGGGATACTAAGAGCGGCCCGGAGAGCGTTGTTCTGTGTGATTTGTAGTCTATTTATGTTTTTGGCTGATGTGCCTGCTAGGAGAGCATTGCAGTAGTCCAATTTGGCTCCAATGGTTGCCCTCGCTATGGAGAGGCAGTTAGGTTTAGAGAGGTAGGGCTTGATGGCGTTTATAAGTTTGGTGGTGTGTGCGGATGCGGAAGTGATAGCGCTGACTTGTCTAGTCATAGATAGCGAAGAGTCAAGGTATACTCCCAGTGTCTTGACGGCTGTGGACACGGGGATGATGGAGTTGTCAATTGAGAAGTTAGTGTACAGTTTGTCCAGTTTGTCTAAGGTGTTCTGTTGACCTAGTATCAAGATTTCGGTCTTGTCACCATTGAGGCAGAGGCCATTAATTGCCATCCATGCCTTGATGATGGAGTAGATAGTGTGGAGTGCCTTTGCGTCTTCATTGTATGAGCCTGAGAGGGGTAGAAGTACTTGTGTGTCGTCCGCGTAGTTTGTGTAGGTGATGCCGTATGAGTCAAGTTTGTCAAAGAGGGGCTTGGTGAACAAGTTGTAGAGTGTGGGTGCAGTGCAGGCACCTTGAGGGACCCCGCAGTGGATTGTCGTGGGTGTGGCGTTAGCGATGTCCGAGAAGACTTTCATGGCCCTGCCTTCGAGGAAGGAAGTGATCCAGGCGGCTGCTTCTTTGGAGAAGTTGGCTGAGTGCGTGAGGTGGGAGGTGAGAATCTTGTGATCAACCAGATCAAACGCGGCTGAGAGATCTAGAAGAAGCAGAAGAGCCGGCTTGCCTTTGTCCATGATTTGGGTGATCTGGCTCTTCAGATCTACCAGGGCTGTTTCTGTGCCATGTCCTTTCCGGAAGCCCGATTGCCTCGTCCCGAGGATGGAGTGGGTTTCCAGAAAGTGTTGGATTTGGCAGTGTGCGGCTTTGTCCAGTAATTTCAGCAAGAATGGCACAGTGGTTATTGGTCTATAGTTGTTGGGTTGTGAGGGGTCAAGAGTCGTTTTTTTTAGGAGGGGCCGGACCCAAGCCTCTTTGAGGTTGGCTGGGATGATGCCTGTTTTAAAGGACGCATTGATAAATGCCGTGAGGAGAGGCGCAAGGCAGTCTGCGCAGTCTTTGACTAGTTTAGGTGGGCAAATGTCGCCTTTGCATGGGGAGGGTTTGAGGTTTATTAGAAGGTTAATAACTTCTGTTTCAGTGACATCTCTGAAGGAGAAGTCAGGTATGGTGGGCTTGGAGGAAGTGGGTGGGGTGTTGGTCGGTTTGGTTCCTGTCTGGTGAGGAAGTGCTTTGCAGTGGTCTTTGATTTTCTTTTGGAGAAGGTCAATTTTGTGAAGCATGGCAGCTTGAATGCTGGTACACCACGCTTCATCTTTGATTATTTCATCTGGAGTATTAGGGGGGAGATGAGCTCATTAAAGATTGTGAAAATCTCTTTGGAGTTTGACTTGGCATTGGCGATACGAGTGTTGAAGGCGTTGGCTTTGGCATTGGAGATAGCTCTCTTGTATTGGTGGGAGATTAAATTGAATATGTTTTTGGTATTGGTGCAGGGGTCAGATTGCCAGTTTTTTAGTGCTGCTCTTTTGTGGGCTCGCATTGAGTGCAGTTCTTCAGTAAACCAGGAGTTGGAGTGTAAGGATTTCTTTTCTTTTTTCCATTCAAGTGGTGCTATTTCATCGATAGCTTTGGTGAGGACATCTTTGTATATGTCTGCTAGGATATTGGGGTCGCTAGCGAATGGGGGGGCTAACACTGGGGTATTGAGGTATGGGCGTAGGTTCTCCTCTGTGAGTTTTTTTGAGCTTCTGACTTGTGCAGCGCTGGCAGGGGTCAGAGTCTTAAGGTGTTTGGTGATAGGAATAGAGAACTCTATGCAGTTGTGGTCAGTCCAAGGCAGTGAGGAGTTGGAGGTGATAGAGGAGAGGCAGTTATGGTCTGCGATCCAGTCAAGTATGCAGCCTTTGATGTGAGTAGGACTTTCTACTTTTTGGATGAAGCCCAGGTCATTGAGTTCCTTGGTGAGGGTGGCTGCAGATTTGTCCTTGGGATCATTAAATCCTAGGTTGAGGTCCCCTAGTAGAATGGTTTTGGTGGAGCTTTTGATATTGTTGCTAAGGATGTGCAAGATGTTGTCCTGGGAGTCTGGGGAATTGCCTGGGGGGCGGTATAGTAGGTGAATGTTGATGGTGCTGTTGGGTGACAATGTGAGTTTGGCCGATAAGAGGTCAGAGTTGTTGGTCGAGGGGTGACTGATAGGTCGGAGCTGTAGGTTCTCTTTGTAGATGAGGGCTACTCCGCCTCCTATTCGATCTGGCCTATCTTGTCTGAGTATGGAGAAGCCCGGTGGTAGCGCAAGTGTAACGGCAGGGCCTGATGCTTCATGTAACCATGTTTCGGTGATGGCTAAGAGGTCAATGTTATTACTGGTTATAATGTCATGGATATCAGAGGCATGAGCTGGGAGTGATCGGACATTGAGGAGGGCACATTTGATGTGAGGTGTGTGATGTTTGCTTGTGGAGGTGTGAGTGATGGTCGTGTCTGGTTTGTTCTGTGAGGTGGTATTGCAGGGTGTGGCTAGGTTAGTGGGTGGTGGACTGTGGGTGTGTGGGTATTCCGTGCGGGGACAGCGTGTGGAGGTGGTGCGGGAACTCAGTCTATAGTTTCTGAATTCCGTGGGAAGGGCTAGTGTGCTAAGTTCTGGGGTCTGTCTGCGCGCTCTAAGTCTTTCTAGTCTGTGCAGAGTTACTACACAGGGTGTACGATCTGACATGGTAGGCATGAGGCATGAGCTGGGAGTGATCGGACATTGAGGAGGGCACATTTGATGTGAGGTGTGTGATGTTTGCTTGTGGAGGTGTGAGTGATGGTCGTGTCTGGTTTGTTCTGTGAGGTGGTATTGCAGGGTGTGGCTAGGTTAGTGGGTGGTGGACTGTGGGTGTGTGGGTATTCCGTGCGGGGACAGCGTGTGGAGGTGGTGCGGGAACTCAGTCTATAGTTTCTGAATTCCGTGGGAAGGGCTAGTGTGCTAAGTTCTGGGGTCTGTCTGCGCGCTCTAAGTCTTTCTAGTCTGTGCAGAGTTACTACACAGGGTGTACGATCTGACATGGTAGGTGTGATATCCTTAATAGCGAAATGCTTGTGGCAGAAGAGTGGGCTGGGTGGTGTGTGGATGAGGGGATGGATGGGAGGATAGAGTTTGAGAGTAGTGAGAGTGGAGAGGAGGGTGAGCAGCGTGGTGGCGGCAGCGGTGAGCTTGCAGGACGCTAAGGGCATGATTGTGTACTTGGTAGTGCTGTGAGTGGGGGGACTCAACACAAAGGCGACCATAGGGCACAACACAACTTCAAAAGTGGTCTGTAGGCGACCATAGGGCACAACATAACTTCAAGAGTGGTCTGTAGGCGACCATAGGGCACAACACAACTTCAAAAGTGGTCTGTAGGCGACCATAGGGCACAACACAACTTCAAAAGTGGTCTGTAGGTGACCATAGGACACAACACAACTTCAAAAGTGGTCTGTAGGCGACCATAGGGCACAACACAACTTCAAAAGTGGTCTGTAGGCGACCATAGGGCACAACACAACTTCAAAAGTGGTCTGTAGGCGACCATAGGATAGCATTGTGTAGTATTCCTGACTCTTAAATGTTTCTAATTTACAGAGAATAGAACATATATACATTGAATCTGCGTACATTGAACCTACGTGTTCTGAAGTTTGGTGAACATACTTCTAACAACTGCAGCGGTGGTTTGCGATTAATCAATTGTGTTATGAACTTTTTCTGTGATTGGATGATATGTTATCGGTTCCCTTGAAAAAGGATATATAATTATCCGAAACACGTTGGGAGTTATTCAATAAAAAATATCAATGGATCATTCTCATTAATTCATGCTGTATGTGGTGGAACACATGTATAGAGAAAAAACTCTTGTATTGCAAACTGTTATGGAATTATATCAATTTATTTTTCTGTATCTAAAATATTTATTTTTCTGTATTTAGAATACGTTTCATTGTGGTTTTAAACAAAATACCTTTTGAATTTAATCTTGAGTGTGGGGATATTATTTTTCTTATTTTTTTACTTTGTTGTATTTCAATTTAAGTGTGTCAGATACATTCTGTCTTAAATCTGATTTAACATTATGTTTGAATCGTCTGCATTCTATAAATGGTTTGAAGAGGATATATTCCTCCATTAGAATGCATTGGGGTTACTCGTTAACTTAGCAAGTCTTTCTGATATTATTTTGTTATTTGTTTTCCTTTGGACCAAGGGCGACACCCATTTGCACCAGGAGCTTTGTTAAATCTATATATGTGTTATTTATACACCTTAGGAAATGGATGCTGTGATTCCAACATAGAAAACGTTTTATTTTATTTTTACATGTCAGTAGTGATGTCACACCTACCCTGTAATTAAACACATTTTCACAGGCTTTTATACAGATTTGGCAGGCTTCCATGTATTATTATTATTACTACTAGTATTATTATTATTATTGTTGTTATTTTTATTTTTATTTTTATTTTTGTTTGCTATGCAATTCAGACAACATCTTAAAACCTGCCTCTTAGACCAGTCCCAGTCTCTTTCCATTTCTCCACCCATTCAATGTACTCTCTTCTACATCTTGTTCTTCACAACATCTAGCAACAATTTATTTGGTATTTGTACCCGTGAATGGTGGGTGCAAACACGGGCATGAACTGCCAGTGTACACCTTTATTTTCCCAGTCACTTTAGGCTCTTCCCCAGTTGCTGCCATCTTGATTGTGTAGAGGCAACCGAGCCCCTGGCCAAGGCCCTAGTTTCGCTTGGGCTTGCCTAAGCTTGGGCTAGCAGGCCTTCACACAGTGTACACCCCACTGGACCCTCATGGCACCTGGGCGATTGCTACAGTGTGCACTTTCTAAAAACCCCTACATAATTAAAGAAAGACAAACCAAAATGCAAAATCGATGTTGAACCGTACATACTAATTTGCTAATTTGTCAATGCATACGTCACATGACATTCTACTCAATATTGTGAATGGACCTATCAAGGATGTCTTTGTAAACTGCTTTTCCTGCGAGAGAACAGGATCATGGCTACACGAAAAACGAATGAACACAAAGGGCCTTTGACCCCTGCTCAGTGCATATCCAGACCTTGTCAGGAAACACGTGAGGTTGGGATACAGATCCATGTGGATGTATTGTGAATCTTTGGGACACGGGTTTGCTTTCGGTATTATAACCAGATGGCCCCTCTTGGGGTCACGCAGAGCTGGCGATCTGTAATCTCAGCGGAGGCCTCTATTGTGTGTCACTTTCACGCTTCAGAAGCCTGCGCAAGAGCAAAAAACAGGATGGATTAATGTAACATTGCGCACTGTGCGGAATACTTACCTCTGGGTGGCAGACGCTGCTTCCAGAGGCATAGAAAGGCATTGCTTCGCAATACGAGCCCAAAACATTCGAATTTTGGGATTTTAGATTTGTCTGCAGAGCTCTGTAGTAAGTTTTCTTTATTTTGCCACACATAAACACGTACACATACATCCAGTGAAAAAATCAAGTTCTACAAAATATTTAAATACACTATCTATAAATAGAGGAAGTCTGCAAATGTTGGGAATGCCAGTGCTAAAATACAAGCGCTCAGTGCAAAATACCTATTTCCCGAAGACAAATTAAGCTCCCCGACACTGCAATGGACGCGCAGCACACGGTACAGCGCCAGTCCACAAAACTCCTTTTAACTATAGCATAGGTGTAAACCCCCCAAAATGAGTGCTGTGCGGAAGTACAGCGACATTTCTTTGTGTTCCTGTGTATGGAGCTAATGTGCACGATAGTTGTCTATTTAGCAACACTATCATTAAGATTACATGACACTCCTCATAGGTAAACAAGATAATGGTTTCCCCTGTAACATTTCTCCAACAAACTGCTCTTGCATAATACATAGCGACTTACCAAAGACGCATAAGACCATTTCATGAAAAAATAGAATGTGAAACATTTGGTGTTTTTGCTTGCAGTTTTACATACAATAAAATAAAATAAGCTTCGAAGACGCATATCTTTGATTTTTGAGATGTGTGACCTGCATACTGCGATTGCCTGGAATCGGTGCACATCATAAGATTTTCAAAAATAAACGGAACTGCACAGTAGGTCTAACATTGCACAGTCATCTATGTGTTTGGGGATTACGCATGTGAATTCAAACCCAGACCATGATTGGCCATACCATGCTCAGAAGAAATGTCATGGCTATGCAGTAATCTCAGAAAACAAGTAAGCACCATGCGCATAGATAACACACACAGAGAGTACACTTGAAAGGACTACACACAAACCACTAATACAATACACTAAAACATCTACACCACACACAGTATGACCCCCCAACACACACACACCACACACACACACAATGGTAAGCTCAGAATATACACACATACATGAAACACTCGGAATGCACATAACCATCTGTGCTCATACATACGTAGACAGTAACTGACGATTCATGTGCACAGACAATACACTCAGAATGACTATGCATACACACCTCTAATACACTACACAAGGACACACACACACACACACACGCGGATATCCTCAGACCATACACACGTTCATAGGATACATCCTGAATACATGTAAACACAACATGAATACACAATATGCTCAGAATGTAAGTAGAGCTTGACACCAGATTCTGGATAGTCATTTGCACAGTGAAAACAGCCTGGAGGACAGACAGACAGATACACACACACACACACTTAAAACCCCTGCCCCACAAACACCCACACATGGCAACCCATCACACACATCCTGCCCACACACCGATACATCTGATCATGCGTATGCATTTTCTACACACTCACAATACAAGCAATCAAAATAATGAAATACGATAGGCACATAATGTAAGTAATCATGGCCATGAGCAAACTAAATCTGCATAGTGGATCCAGAGTGTACAGAAGTATTTTCTCATGGAGATTGCACATCTGAATCAATACAGAAATAACAGCTCTCAACACTATGGGCCTCATTACGACCCTGGCGGAGTGGGTTTACGCCAGCGTTATTCGCGGCGGACCCGTCCGCCCTACTACGAGTTTCCGTAGCGCCATGGAGCGTTTTCCGCCTGGTTTTTCCGGGCGGAGAAATCCATGGCGCTACGGGACCTTGTCGTTAATTACGCCACCGTATTTTGAGGTGGCGTAATTAACGCCTTCCCCACTCCCATTATACCCTATGGGGCAAAAATGGGAATGGGGAAGGGTAAAATGGGGGATGGGGATTTACCGCCCCGCCAAGGTCGGAATGGGGCGGAAAATCCGCCAACCCCCATGGCGCTATCGGCAGCTTTCCGCCGTGCTCCATGGTGCATTTTGCACCGCGATTTCCGCCAGGGTCGTAATGAGGGCCTATGTATTAAATATGCACTTGCACAAACATTGCACTCTTAATGCAAGTTATTCCAATAGGACCAGCCAATACAGTCAGAATCCGTATGCATAAATACCCACACATATATCCCCCATGCACATCTCGAAACACAAACACACGCAGAACACACAGAGGCACACGTATATCCTCCTAAAATGCATAGAGACATACAGTATGCCTGGCATACGAGTGAGCTCAAAAGGCACAAACTATGCAGTCAAAGTCCAAGAAATCACTAACACTACTCTTGAAAGATGCACATCAATTCCAAATGCTTTATTCAAGATGTCCGCATGCTGAGAGGGATTTTCAGTGTACTCCCCAATAGTGTGCAGAATAGTTCCTCATTGGTTTAAAGTCCCTAGGGCCACCAAAGGTCTCTGCGATCCAAATGAAAGAATCTGGGGCCCAAAGCAAAGATTTATGAGGCAAACTATGTCTACTTTTTTCAAATGAAAGTCTCTCTGACGATCAAACCAAACGATACTAGGGTCAAGGAATGTTTCTGGGATTGGACAAAACTTTCCAGAGTTTTAACCAAAAGTCTCTGGGACTCAAACAGAAAGTCTCTGGACGCTATACTCTTAATTCAGGCCTGCCTTCCCTCGGTCTTACTCCTTCTCTATTGTTCAAACTCCATGTTTCCTTCTAGGCTCCTCTGTCCTTTCGTTGGTTTCTCCTTCTCGCCCCTTCCAAGATCCCTTTGCCTTTGTCTCAACCCTACTTATGCTTGCACAGTGGGCCCTAGCAGTAGCAGTAGGGGGTGGTGTAACAACGTATTACATTCAGTGGGTGGCCACTGGAGCTGCTTGATAGGCTGGCCGTGTTTCCGTTTACCACCTCCCTGTCTTAGACTCCTGGTTCTACTCCCCAGCACCTCATCCTTGTCTAGATACTTGAAAGGATGTCACAGTCTTTTTGTTATGGGGACCTCTTCTTCGGCTTTTCAATTCTCCTCTCCTCTCTTTCCTTTTACCACCTTGTAATTCTCCTCCACGTGCTTGTACTCACACAACCTTCTGCCACACCACCTTGGCTCATGGTGTGATTCACTATATTTCTACCCTCTGTGTTCTCCTCCAGCTCCAACCTTCATTCTCTAAGTCTCCTCCTCCTCCTCCTGATTGCTCTTATTCTAGCATCCCACTAGACACACTTCTCTGTCATTCTCGCTTCACAGACTCTTTAGGTTATCTACACTAACCCCCTTGGGACTCTCTTTTCCCAGTCTCTTCTTGCCCAGCATCCTGGGTGTCTGTGGTCTTTCACAGCCAAACCTTTGAAGTCTCTCCCCAAGCTCTGGGGACACCCTCTTCCCAACCTATGGATCCTCTCTCCCCCAACCTATGGGGTCTCTCTCTCTCAAACTCTAGGACAGCTCTCTTCCAATATTCCGGGGCCTCTCTCTCCCCAACTTATTTCCTACCTCTGGGGTCTCTATCTCTCTCCCCTTCTTGCCTTCTGCTGCTCCTCCATTCCCCCTCCCTACACCACTACCTCTATCATGTCCAGAGTCCTCTCATGTGCTTTGACAGTCTCTCTCTAGCTACATTCTTCCTTCTCCTACCCTTCAGCTCCCACCACCCACATCCTCCAACAATCCTATTTAGCCGCCAAACTCCCCCTCGAGAGCTCCAAAATTCTCTTCCGCAGAGCTCACTCCTTTACATAGGGTCTAACTTGAATCAGTGCAACCGGATGGGCTGGAGACGTCACATGATAGGTTTGGGCATGCTCAGTAGCACAGGGGACTGTGTACATCTGTCCTCTGAATGCAGTTTTTCAAAAGGACAAACTATCTTTTATTGCAGACTATAATGAGCGTTGCACTAGATGGGTCTCAGCTGCTATTCTATGTATAGGTTTGCTTCTGTGAACATCATTTAACTAGCACATTTAGAAACCCTGGTGAGTGCTGACCTTCCCTTTGAGGCATGTCGAAGGCTGACACATCCTGTTTCCTACATTTGGCAATGAGGTATCCCCCATTGGTTAAAATCCGAGGGGGGACTGCATTTGCTTCTGTCCCTCAGTATTAATTGAGGTAACATTGCTGGTTGCCCATGAAGGACCTCTGTGTTGGTTGTACTGTGCCTATGTGGGGTAATGTGTTGTTTCCGGGCCACAGTCAGCAAACATGTTCTTCTGGTCCAGTGTGGGTTTTATTTCAGAAGGAAAGGAGAATTGTGGAAGACATTGTCCTTCTCTTCCTTGTCTGTTGACAACATCCGGGTACCCTGGCTTAGGGAAAGCCTCTTTGTGGTCCTTCAGTTATACCAGGGATCCACATATGGATTGTCTACTGGCCTCTTGGGGCACTCCCAGATCTGGTCCAGTTCTTCTGCCCAAACAAATGCTGGAAGTATGGTATCTGGATTCAGAACTTGGGTGGCCTGGTCTCAAGAATTTGAGGATGTGATTTCCAGGCATGTGATTTCCAGACATGGGTTGATCAATCTAATATCTTATGTAAATTTCAAAGTGGGTTCAGACAAGGATGCTCCACTGCCCACAATCTCATGGTACTAACATCTTGCATACTAGAGCGCCTAAAGGGGGGCAGCCCCCCCTGTATGCATTATACATAGATTTCAAAGCAGCGTTTGACTCAATTCCAAGAGGTAGACTGGTTGAAGTTAAGGGATATGGGTTGTCCAGAGGGTCTACTATATTGCCCTAGATTATTACATCGGAATACCTCAGTTAAACTCAAATTAAACCGGGAAGGCCCTACGACAGAAAAGGTATATCAGAACAAGGGGTGAAGCTGGGGTGTGTCACTGCTCCACTCATTTAAAACTTATACGTGTATGATATACCATCGGCAATAGCGTAGCCAAAAATGATCCTCCTAGAATTGGCGAGGCACCTTGCCCTGTTGTAGCGTACGTGGATGACTTGGTTATTTTTAATTATACCATTAGTGGGATACGTTGATCTGCCATAGCCCTGTGGGAGTATGCAGAAAGTAATGGTCTTACTATCAACTTGGAGAAGACTCAGGTGATGAGATATGCTAGTGACAAAACGTCACGAGTGAATCTGATGGTGGGCGAAGATAAAATTCTATATGCTCCTCACTATCGCTATCTTGGAATCGATTATGACCCCAGCAGCGACTATGTTAGATGGAAACAAGCACGTACCATCAGAGCAGCACAATTGACTGCTTTGTTCTATAGCTTTACTACCAAGCAGGGAGGTTTCACATTGTGGGGAACTCGCCAATTATATGTGCAAGTATTTTCCCCTACGATGACTTAAAGCCTTGAAGCTCTTTTGCATTCAGATCTGAAATGGCTGCAGGTTATTGAGGGAAAATTTTGGCGGAGGATGCTAGGTTTACCTATCTGCATACCCATGGCCTTTATAAGGCTAGAGTTAGGGTTGATTTCCCTAAAAGCCACAGTCCTGAAGAAGAGGGCAGGGCTTTATCTGAAGATGACCAGTGGAACAAAAAATGCATTATTAATAGCAGTCCATAGGAAATGTCCAAAACTAATACCACCTGGTCGCTGAACGGCTTCATGATAACCTTTCTAGCGGAGATAGGCTGGTCTTGTAGAGGAGTGAGCTTCTCAGAGGAAGTGCAGAATGCATTGGGGAAGCGTATTGACCTTTGCGATTGGTTGGAGAATTTTGACCATCTCAATAGGTTAAAAAGATATCAGTTTGTCGAACATAGACTGTATTCCTTCAGGAAACCTCAGGAGTATCTGAACCTATGTCCATCTAAAAGGCTCAGACGTTTCATTCTTATATTTAGAATGGAGCAGTTCCCCACAATGACGGCTATGTGGATAAAAGACAAGATCCCTATAGATTAACGATTCTGCTGCATGTGTAAAGATCAGGAAATCCTGGAGACAGCTAAACATCTGCTGACTGAATGCCAGAGAATGGCCAACATAATCAAGCATTATGTTGGTAAATATGTGCATAATTGGGAAGCTATCGGGGAGATGCCCTTCTGGCTTCATTGCACTAATTCTAACAGTATGCGTTTGATGACTGCCTCATATAATAACTGGTTCATGATAGAATCCAATTTGGGTGTATCATTATAAGTATTTGGTAACATAATCAACACAAAGCGCCCTCGGCTAACTGGATAGTTGTCCCTTGACTTCATCACATAAGCAGGTTTTTCGGGGAGAATTAATGCAAGCATATCTAATACTATCAATAAGTATCAGAGAATGATCTATATCACTAAAGGAATTTAAGGGAATCCTTGTTTTATTATTTTATTTGAGACTGAAATTTTTAAGAGATGAATTGCTGATTTTGTTAGATATGTGTTTTGTGAATATTGGAAATATGTTTATTTTATTGTGATGATATGGGAAATGTAGTTGGTATGTTTTTCTTGTTCATTTCTGTTGTTGTTTCTTTGGTGCTATATGGATATTATGTTATATTTGTATGTATATTATGTGTAAAGTTTATTATATAAACCAAATCACATTAAATAAATAAATAAATAAATACATTTCCAATTTCATGTCTTGATGACTTTGGGGCCATTCTATCACATTGTGCTACAATTTAGTTGAAATACAAACTGTTGAGAACATCAATCACAATATGCCCGCTGAGTTGCACCAGTACATACTCTAAAAACATACTGCTTACTTCCTATTTTCATCTCCCAAGTAAAAGCATGATCTCTTCCGATCACAGTACACTATGTTTACTCATTATATGGTCCTCCAGATGGTTTGGACTAAAGAACCCTGGATCCCTCCACACTGCCTATGCTGGCTAGAAGGAGAGTTGAAGTCCAAATCAAACACTCTTTTCAACTTACCCAGATCCTCCTCCACTTCTACCTATCATCACCATGCTGAATGGCTCTCAATACAAATTCACTCTGTCATTAAATCCCTGCCACTTGTCTATAAATCCATACATGGTCTTGCTCCTAACTACCGCATTGACTGGACCTCACTGTGCTTACCCTCTCAAACTGTCTGCCTCATATGTCTTCACAACCTTTGGGCTCCCCTCGCAGTGTGCCTTCTCCCACTTTCTCTCCTTTTCCCTACTTGCCTCACGTTAGGCTTCTATTCCCCTTAGGCTCACAACAAAGTAACTCAACTTGGGTTACCAGCATCTAGATTAAGGTTTTAGTGAAGTCTTGCATTGTCAATTGCCTGATCAGTCTCTAGGTTTCATCTATCTATCTATCTATCTATCTATCTATCTATCTATCTATCTATCTATCTATCTATCTATCTATCTATCTATCTATCTATCTAGAGAAAGTGGAAACTGGACCTACAAGGGTTTACCACTTTCCTATATCAAATAAAAAGGTATTTAGATGTTTCTTAAATTGTACTGTTGATATACATCCTTTAAGTGCTAGGGGTAAAGCGGTCCAGAGGTCAGGTGCCCCTGCATTAAAACGTGTACCACCTATTTTTTTCAATAATACATAAGGCTGGAAAAGTTGTAAGTGATTATTGGAGGGTAGAATGCATGCAGGCATAGTTTTCTGAACTCTAGACGTGAGATATAAAGGTGCTTCACCATTCAAACATTTTAACACCATCAAAGGGCCCTTAAACTGAATTCTCTAGTCAACAGTAAGCCAATGCAGCTTCCTAGGGGCATCTGACACCTGAGATCTACGTCCATTTTGGAGCACCTGCTCCTGGCTTCTTTATGTTAGTTAGAGAGGTCCCAACCAATGAGCTGTTGCAATAGTCCAATTTCGTATTAATAATCTCTGCCCAATTAATGCTCTGTTTTCCTGTTTTTCCTAAATATGGTTGAATCTGCCATAAAAGATGAACATAATAAGAACATGAGGACTTAAGATGGGATACCTGTTTCTTGAAAGATAGATGAGGAAGAATAAAACTTCTAGTGTTTTTACTGATTCAGAAACTTGAATGAAATTCCCTGCAATCAAAAAGCTTTTATATTGTTGATTAAGTTTTTCAACGTCTGCTGGGTGCCAAGAATAAGTAACTCAGTTTTTGAGTTATTCAGAGCCAAAGAGTTTACAGCCAATCCATGACTGGATTGCCTGAACAATCCCATAAACTCTTCCCAAGTCAGTATTGTATGTCCATGTTAATTCGATCACCACCTGAGTATCATCTGCACAATCTGCAAATTGAACCCACAAGGTGGCAAGAAGGTCACATAGTACCTTGTGGCTTGGAGTAGATATTAAAAAATAAAGGTAACAAGCATGATCCCTGAGGCACACCACACGTAAGAAAAGTTCTAGATGCTTGTGCATCTCACTTAGCCACGTTAGCAGTTCTGGGGCCTAAAACATATTTAAATCTTTGGGCTGCAATAGGTGCACTATCACTAGCCTTGATCAATCTGTCCGCCAGCAAATTATGATCAACTAAATCAAAAGCGGCGGACAGATCCAATAATGATGTAAAGCTGTTCCACCTCTGTCAATTATTTCAGCAATATTAGATTTCTAATCTAAGCCTGCCATTTCAGTTCCATGATTCATCCGGAAACCTGATTGTCTTGAATCAAGGATATTTTGTTGTTCTACAATTTTTTGTATTGACAACATGCTATCTTATCCAACATTTTCAATGTAATATGGATATTAGTAATAGGCCTATAATTTCCTGGGTCAGCTGGATCTAAAGTACCTTTTCTCAAAAGGGGTGTGATCCAGGCCTCTTTGACGTTGTCAGGGATAAGTGCTTCCTGAAAGGAGCGGATCACACATCTAGTGACCCATGGAACAAGGGTCTTAATAGAATCCTTAAAGAAGGAAGAAGGAAAAATACCACCCTTACATGATGTTGGTTTTCCTCTTCCCAGTCAGGTTTCTTAATCAGACTTGCGTTGCCTTCTTTGGTTGTCTGGTTCCACCAGCACCCAGAGTAGGCTAGCCTATGACTCTTCTCACTTCTACTTCCCAGTTGATTTTTTGGACTTCAGACTTGCTACTTATCAATCCTTGGCTGAGGTCCACAACGATCTCAACTCTCTCTGCCCGGAAAATTGGGCTACTTCCCAGTACTGGCTTCGCTGATCTAGCTGTAAGCATCTTAGACCTGTTCTCAATAGTCATCCCCGTGGAGTTGGCTAATGTTGGCTAATGTTGATTTCTTTGATTGGATTTTCCGGTCCACCTCTTCCTTTTCTTCATTTTCAAAACACCTTCAATCACTTTGTCCTTCCTCCTCTTGCTTTTTCCTGCTATCCGCTACCCACATCTTTGAGCTACTATGTTCCCCATTCAACATCTTCCTCCTGAATGTAATCTCCTGGTGTTTCCATCCTCCAATACCTTTATTCTCCTCTTCTTTTCTAATCCCACCACTCTTCCGGTTATCCTTTCTCCAACACTTTCCTTTCCCATCTCTTTCACCCTTCCTAGATTCTCATGATCTTTATCTTGTCCCTTCTTTTCCCTTCTTTTTTCCCTTCTTTTTCCTTGTTCTCACTCTCTATGCACCTCTCCATGCTGTCTTCATGTCGCTAAACTCTCTAGTATCTCTGGGGTTGACATCAATTTGTTTGCAATTTGTTTCGGCTCTCCATCTGATGTGAAGCATAGGTGAACTCGTGGAAATGTTTGCAAGCCTCACTTGAATCCCTTCTTTCACCCCAAAGCCAGGCAACGGGAACACACTATTTACCTACAAACTACAGGCTTCTCTTCAATATTATTCAAAGTCTGCCTCTTCACGCAAGAATGGGGTGAACTTGATCATGAGGCCAGGAAAGGGTAGATAACCTACGGGATGCAGCCATAGATCTCCTCAGGGGTTGGCATTGCTTAGCAGGTGGCCTTCAAAGCTCCCAGGGTGTCTTTCTTGCCAAACCTCCTGGCTTCACTGATAGGAGTCCTAAACAGACTCAACGGGGTGTCACTCTTAAGCTTCTGTGATTATCAGCACCCAGTAAGTCAAATAAAAATGTTCAGGTAGTCAAAACATTGCAGCGCTTGTAGCCGGCATACCCATAAGAATCTGGTCGCTAGACACATTGTTCCTAATAACCATGCTCACTATATTAAACACATTAAACTCTTGCTCCTGGCAGATTATTTATCAAAATCACTCACACACCAAATCAGTCCCAATTTTGTAAGGGCTCTGAAAACGGTATGAGCTCCAAATAAAAAAATAAAAAAACTGGGTGTCTTCTGCATCTTGATTCTCATTTGGCAAGGGTGTAGAAGACCTGGATTTTTTGATTTTTAGTAAACTTATACAATGATATGTGTAAATTAATCCCAGAAAGGGGAATCTGCTAATCAGATATCCCTTTCAGAATCTCCATGCCAAATGCCAAAAGCATAGTGTCCACTTGTTGGAGCAGTATCCTGCTCTGCAGTCCCTGCTCTCCAGTGGTACAGAGCAGGGTCAGGGGCCACATGTGCCGACAGCTGCAGTGACAGTCAAGCCTCTGCAGCACAGAGACTGCATTAAAGATATGTAGCCCTGTTAAAAATAAAACACATAACTATGAGAAAGCTATCCTGTGGCGAGCTAAACTTTGAATATAAGCCATAATAATTTGCGGATAATGCTTTTTAGTTAGTTTGTTTATATAGTTGACTGTGTTGATCAAACACATTTTTGGAATAGGTCGTTAAGTGGTTCATGTACCTCGCTCACTATTGCGCTAGTTACGTTTTTAGTCCATATTAAGTTGTCTTAATCATGAAATGGGTTTGTGAACTGTGATTTATTTGATGAATTTACTTGATGTATTTCTCTAACCTCTATCGATGAATGTTTTTTCCTTTTTGTGAAGCATTACTATTTCTAATTTGGTTGTTTTATATTTGTAAAAGTTGATATCAACCCACACAATAAAACATTTTCTTTAAAAAAAATAAGCCATAGATGAGTTTGAAGTAAGGTGGCTAGCATCATAATTATCAAAGCCATATCAATTCGATATCACACACATCAGTCCTGTGAGCCTAGCTCAGCTGTGAAAGGATTATGTGTATTGCCCCAACCAGGCTGTCCTTCATGCTCCTTCCAAGAGTGTAGCCCTAGAGGTTGCCTCTCTTTGTTCCTTTTCTGATGGCAGGTAACACCCACCCCAGAAAGACAGCCAATCTACATGAAGATGCCCTGGGAACAGGACTCAAAGGGCACACCCATTCACAAAAGGAGTAGCCTCACACCTGTGTGCTGCATACCAAAAGAACCTTGTATTCTATTCAGAAGAGAAGGGCTGGTGTTAGTGTAGACAGGGGAACTCATTATAGGTGGAGTAAGGTTCCACCATCTTGTTTCTCTCTGCCTCTATCTTTCCTTCCTGTCCCCTCCACTTCTTGTAGCACAAAGCACTTTGGATGTGATGTCAAAAGACAAATACACGGTAGGCGGTAGGGATTTAACGTTACCGGTAACGTAATACCGGTAACGTTAAATCCCCATGCCAATCACGACCTGGCTCACCGCTATTAGCGGCACCGCTAAGTACGGTGCCACTAATAGCGGGCAGGCCGCGTGCGCGCGACTCTCCATCCAGTAAAAAACGCCATGCCGCTAATAGCACACCATCACAAGGCGAGCGGACATGGTAATAGCGGCATGGTAAAGGCCCCCAAACCCCTTACCGCCATGATGCTAATACCGGCATCGCGAACCACCCGTTAATAGAACTGAGCATTGTTCCCACCTGCCACAGGTGGACACAATCATCACAGGTGGAGGCAATGGACAATGTGGCAGCTCAAAAGGAGCACACCACACTCCTTCCCACACCCCTTCCCACACCAAGATGGTTCCAATCCTGGCAGCATTACATGGCCTAGAGGACCTCATTGTAGTGCTGCTGCTACAACAACAGGCTGCACAAAGGAGACGCAGGAGGAGGGCCAGACAGGCACAGCAAGCACCACCACGCCACCTATTCATACCACAGTGGCACCCACCAATTCCCAGGATCAGAGCCAGTCCATTCAACCTAACACCTGAGCAGATACTCACCCTGTACCGTCTGGACCGGGACACCATCACCAGCATTGTGGACATGATACACGACAACATTGTGAGCCTCATAGACATCAGGACTGCCATCCCCCCTCTACTGAAGGTGGTGTCAGTGCTCCACTTCGTGGCCACAGGAACCTACCAGCATACAGTGGGGCAGATGTATGGCATCTCCCAACCAGTATTCTCACGCACACTGAACCAGGTACTCAATGCCCTCCTGAAGCATGCACCCAAACACATATCCATGCCACTGACTGCCCAGGAGATTGCAAACACCACAGTTGGCTTCTATACACTGCCAGGCATTCCAAGTTGCATTGGGGCCATCGACTGTACACATGTGGAATTGGTTGTACCACATCACAATGAATTAGTGTACCGAAACAGGAAGCAATTCCACTCAATCAATGTCCAAATGGTATGTGACGCAAACAATATAATCACACATTGCTGTGCCAGATTTCCCGGATCTACCCATGATTCCATGGTCCTGTGGAACTCAACTATCCCCCGCTACATGGAGCGACCAACGGCACAACGTTCGTGGCTACTTGGTGAGTAGCAGGGCAAGCACATGGCAGTGTGATTGGGCGGGGTAGAGAGATCCTCCAACTGGGTGTGCATGGGGGGGTAGAGAGATCCTCCAACTGGGTGTGCAGGGGGGGGTAGAGAGATCCTCCAACTGGGTGTGCATGGGGGGGTAGAGAGATCCTCCAACTGGGTGTGCATGGGGGTAGAGAGATCCTCCAACTGGGTGTGCAGGGGGGGTAGAGAGATCCTCCAACTGGGTGTGGCCTGTAGTCCGTTGCACAAATGCACATGCAGATGTACGCTAATGGGCATCTGTGAGGGCAGCAACGTACTTGGGATGAACGGACATGCAAGTATATGGCACACGACACAACTGCCAATCCAAACCCATTGACATTAAAGACCAATCCTCATCCACATTGCACGACACTCCATGCCATGGAATGCACATATGACATCCATGACATCGACATAGTCATGCAGCATTCCTACAGCACAACATCAACAATGCATTGTGCCCTTGGATGCATGCATTGGGACCCCCCTAGCCATGGCAATGCACCACGAACACATGGCACCACTGAGGCGTTGCCTCTCAGCATGGCAAGATCAATGTCGGAAGCACTGTACACCACCAGTGTGGTACCAAATCTGCCTGGCCACAGGGACACCAATTACCTGGCCTCACCCAGGACATGGGAATTACTGTAGGAGGCATCAAATGGGCATGTCTACTTGCATGCTTGCGCTCACCTTTGCACAAAGCAGTCACACAGACCATATTCATTGATGCAGTTGAATGTGCACATGATTCTCAATGATAGGTCAAAGTATGTGACATGAACAGGCCACACATGTGCCGAAAAGTAACATGAACCCATTCCTCCCCCCATATAGGTGATGCCGGCTATCCCCTGAAGAGGTGGCTCCTCACACCTGTACGGAACCCACAGAAAAGGCATGAAGAAGAATACAATCGTGCCCATACCCGTACCCGCCTTGTCATTGAGCAGACTTTTGGACTTCTGAAGTCACGGTTTAGGTGCATAAGCAGGTCTGGTGGCGCACTCCTATATGGCCATGAGAAGGTGGCAAAGATCACCACGGCATGTGTCATGCTGCACAATATGTGTATGAGACGGAATGTGCCACTGCCCCCTGAGGTTGAAATGGAGGCACCTGATGAGGATGATGATGGGGATGAGGATGGAGGTGAAGGGGATGCAGGTCATGCAAGAGGGCATGGCCAGGAGGGACGCGCTGTGAGACAGCATTTGATCAATTAATTGTTCTGAGTTACATGTAGTCATACTGTCACCTGAATATGGCTGGTGGGGCACTGGTGTCGGTTTGTTAGCTCACAATGGACCTTGGCGTCAATAAATTGATCATACACAATGAAGGAGTCCAGGCCTGTGTTTTGCTCAAACAACTGTGTATTAATGAACAGAAACAGAAAAATGTGCAACTCCCCATCCATCCCGCCACCCTTACAACTGTCCCAACACACCCTTCACCCCACCCCCCACAACTGTCCCATCACACCCTTCCCCCCACCCCCCACAACTGTCCCATCACACCCTTCCCCCCACCACGCACAACTGTCCCATCACACCCTTCTCCCACCCCCCACAACTGTCCCATCACACCCTTCCCCCCACCCCCCACAACTGTCCCATCACACCCTTCCCCGCACCCCCCACAACTGTCCCTCATAAGTCCTTCAACAATGCATGTGTTCTGGCATGCACCGAGGTCAATGGACGTTCATGCCCTATTGTTCATTACCAGGGCCAGCATTTGGGGGCTGGCTGGAGGTGCGCCTGGTGGTGCGTGAAGACCGTCTCAGTGGACTCGTCTGCCGCGAACTGCACGTTGAAGAGGTGGCAGACTGTCCTTGTGTGAATTGGCGCTCCATTGCATCTGCGATGCGGGTCAGCACCTCCCGGACGCGTGTTAGCTCGCCACACAGCCGTCCGTGCAGGACTCCATCCCCTCCCTGGAGTGCCTGGATGTCTCAGCGAGGTCAGCCCTGAGACGGGCAGCCTCCTCCACATGTTGACCGACAAGCACTGTTAGAGCCTGCTGGTGCTGGATGACGGTGGCCAGGTCAAGGGCAGTGGCAGCCTGCATAGCTCCCAACTCACACGCTTTTGGCGGGTGTCACCCGCCTTGTAAACAGCAGACTCACCCGCCAAACCTCATGCACGCCCATTCATTTCAATGGGCCTCTCACCCGCCAAAAGTAAAATCGTGTGTTTTCACCCGCTTTTGCGACATAAATGGTTGAAAGCTATGAGCCTGTGGTGGTGTGTCTGCTGCGCAACTGGATGCCTGCCGGTCTGCAGATGCCGCCTCTGGGGGGCTACTGAAGGCCTCTAATGACTCGTCAGCAGTGACGTGTGAGCCAGGTGTGGGGGCGGGGGATTGCTCTGGGATTACAGCAGGGCTTGGGGTGTGCATGGGCAGATCTAGATACTTGGGCTCATCCACGTTGGACAATGGCCCAATTGCTGCAGCCTCCGCTGCCGAACTGGCTGCAGCTGAGGGTGGACCCTCGGTGGTGGGGATTTGGGGGGGGAGTGGACCTCTGGAGCCGGGGCAGTAGGGTGTTGCTTGGCACTGGCAGTGGCGTGCAGGTCTTGTTGTGGAGGCTGCAATCGGGGCCTTGGCCCTTTTCCCCTGGATGTCATTGGGGCATCCTCGCTGGGCTGTGGCCTTCGCTTCTTTTGCACAGGGGGTGCCTGGGTAGCTCCCTTGCTGTCTGAATGTGACCCTGTCGAGGACAAGAAGGGGGATGTCATTGGTTATGGTCGCATTTACTCAATGCAGGCTACATCATGATTACATTTGGGCCCATTTCAAAATCATTGTGGAGGATGCAGGTGAGGTGTCATTTCAGTGCCTCATCCATGCAGTGTTGTGTGTGGCACTTGGCTCTGTTGATGTATGCATGTGTGGGTGCTGGGCCAAACATGCAGTGATCCCGGGCTGACATTTGTGGGGACCTGTACATTCACATTGCATGCTTGCATCAGTGCACTTACCTCCATCAGATGTGTCTTGCACGCCGTGCTCCATCCTTCCGACACCCTCAATGCATTCTACCCCGATGAGGTTTGCACAAGTCTCTTCCCACTCCTTCAACATGATGGGAGACCCTGATCCTCCAGCAGTGGCAGTTTTGTGATTCTCGGACAGGATCATCCTGACCCGGAGTCTCAGGTCGTCCCATATTTTTCGGCAGTCGCGTACGGTGCGCGTGCTTCTGCCAACGGCACTCACTCTGGTTGACCCTTCCTCCCAGATGGCCTTCTTCTTTAGGAGGGTCTCCCTCCGCATGTCATTAGCAAAGACCACTCCTGCATTGTCTGCTAATGTCTGAGTTAGCATGACTAACTCCTCAGTGGAAAACTTCTCCTTTCGCTGCCTGTCTGTGGATTTCTTTAGTGCCTTGGGCATGGTAAGGGTGTGACGATGGTTTCCAGGCAGCAGGGTAACACGTACAGGTCCAGGGCGCAGAGGATGGCAATGAATTGTGTGTTTAAAGATGGCCGCCGCGCTCTTTCCCGTTCCTGTGCGATGACGCTATTTCCGTTTCCTCTTTTTAGCGGTCACCGCTTTTTAGCGGTCACCGCTAATAGCGGTCACCGATATTTGCATGCTGCGCGAGGGCGGAGGTGCTATCTGCACCTTCGGGGAGGCCGGTAAGGGACTTTTTGGTCACTTTAGCGGCATGGCGGTAGGGTCATTAACGGCATGGCGCAATGCTCGTGTCCTCGTACTCGTAATGTCACGCTATTAGCGCCCTCTTGCGAGGGTGGACACGTTAATTGCGCCATGCCGCTAATTTACGATTTTTAGCGCACAACGTGTAATGAGGCCCAAAGTCTGCATTCTCTAAGAACAGGGATTGGACCCCTAAAGCAGGCTAGGTTTAGTCCAATCACCTGCAGGCTTTTGCTTTTAAACAAAGAGGTCTTCTCCTGCATTCCTCCATTGATTCACTCTTTTTTTTAATCAAACAATTTTATTAATTTTCCATATACAGTATTAAACGTACATTTACTGGTAGTCTCTCTGTGAACCTCCCAACTCCCCTTGCATCTCGGGCATCAGCAGAGCAGACTAGAGCACTGAGCCAATGGCAATGTTGGGCAATGTTCTGTTGGCGTTTTACTGTTTCGCATTTTACTCATTTCTGTATCTACCTGACTAGGCAGTTTCCTAGTCAGTGTGAGTCTTCCCATTTTTCCATATTTTGTTTGCTTTGTCAGGGCAATCTCTCGCGGAGTACACCCTGTGTTCCATTGCAGCGCATATGTCCCCATCCGTAACCCATTGGTTGAAACTGGGGGTGACTTCCGATCCCCATAGCTGTGCAATGTTCCTTCTGAGTATTGCCGTGACAGTTGACAGGAATAACTTTTCGTATCTTGTCATATCACTCTCGTCTTCCACCCCCAACAATAGCTGCTTTGGTTCTCTCAATATTGTTTTGCCCATGACCCTAGATAGCTCGTCGTAGCATGCCTGCCAATATTGTTGTTGTATGTGGTTACATTCCCATAGAATTTGAAAGAAGGTGCCTTCTTCCCGTTTGCAACGTAAGCACCGCAGGTCTGAGATTTTACCCCATCAGAAGAGAGCCATTCTCGGGTAATGGGTTCGGTGTAGAATCGTTAGCTGTACGAGCCGGAGTCTGGATGAAATTGCGGCCTCCCTCGGGTACATCAGTGCAGTTATCCAGTCTTCTGGTTGTAGTGCTCCTACATCTCGTTCCCATTTGGCTTTAAGGCTGACTAGTTCCTTTGTGGCGAAGGAGGTCATCGCATTGTACATGGTAGAGGTGACTTTGTGTTTGATTTTCTCCGGGAATATGTTGCGTTCCATCGGGGTGTACTCCGGCATATTGGTCATGTCCGGGAGATGGGCTTGTATTGCGTGTTTTATTTGAGTGTAGTGGTATTGTTCTGTTGGTGGGAGAGAAAAGCCGGATTGTAAAGTTTCAAATGTGACCATCTTGCCCTCCTGTATGATGTTTTTGATCCTCGTGATCCCATGTATTACCCAGGCAAGCCATCTAGGAAGCTTATTAATTTCTGGGAGATATCTGTTGTTCCACAGTGGTTGCTCAGGTGTCAGTTTCATGTCCCAATCCATGTATTTATGTGTCTCTACCCAGATTTGTGACAAGTGCGTTAACATGGACGGGGGAGCTGCTCTGTTCAGGTTGCAGCATATGAGCTTGAGGGAGGGCAGTCCCATGCCAGCGTTTATTGCTCTGACATGTGGCAGTTTTGTGTCCCCATGTAGCATGTCATTTACGACTGCCATCTGGCTGGCCCAATAGTATGTTTGTAGTCTGGGCAGTCCGATTCCTCCCTCCCATATGGACCTTTGGAGTGTGGCAAGTGCTATTCGCGGGTGACCACCGCACCACAGCAGTTTTGGGAAAGCGCTGTCAATTTTCTGGAACTCAAGTGTTGGAATATATAATGGGGCATTTTGTTCTGTAGGATGTACAGGAAGCGGGGCATGGCAATCATTTTGAAGAGGGCTGCTCTGCCCAGTAGAGTTAGAGGTAGCGATACCCAGTGCCGCGTGTCCTCTACGAATCTTGTTGTAATGGGATATAAGTTCTTGGGTATGTAGTTTGTGAGACTATTTGTGATCTGTATGCCTAGGTTCTTGAATCCAGTTGTTTCAACTCGGTATGGGCAGTTTACTCCTATCGGGAATAATATCGATTTGGACCAGTTGACGCGTAGTCCACTGAATGCTCCATACCTCTATAACAAGTGTGTAATTGCAGGGCTTGAGTTTACCGTATCCTTCAGGTAGATTAAAAAGTCATCTGCATACAGTGAGACCGTGTCTTCCCATGTGTCCAACCATCAGAAGCCTTCCCATAGCTCTGACTCCCACATCAGTGTTGCGAGGGGTTCTATTGCTAGTGCGAAAATCATAGCGGATAGGGGACATACTTGCCTTGTGCCCCTCCCTAGGGTGAAGGGTTCGTGCCAGTCGTTGACTCTAGTTCTCGCCCTTGGACAGTTGTAGAGGAGTTTTACCCATGTCAAGAATTGGTGGCCGAATCCCATGCGGTGCATTATTTCCCATATGGCCTCCCAGTGCACCGAGTCGAAGGCTTTCTCGAAGTCGATAGCCAGCAGTGCCAACGGGCTCTAGAGTCTGTCAGCTCTTTCTAAAGCAGAGTGTAATCTGTATAAATTCATTCGGGTTGACCTCTGTGGCATAAAGCTGTGTTGGTCCTGGTGGATCAGGGATGTAATGACCGATTGTAGTCGGCAGGCTAAGACCTTCGCTAGGATTTTTGTTTCGCCATTTATAAGGGAGATGGGTCTGTATGACCCGCAGTTTTCGGGGGGTTTGTCCGCATTGGGTAGCACTATTATAGTGGCTTCTCTGAGGTCCGGTGACAGGGAGCCCTGGTCTTGCGCGTTCATACGCAGTAGGTGTGGGGCGATCTCATTTGCCCCTATTCTCTGCCATAGTTCTGTTGGGAAGCCTTTCGGGCCTGGGGATTTCCTGGGTTGGAGTCCTGACATGGCTACACTTACTTCTTCTGTGATCTCCTTGTCAAGGAGGGACCGCTGCTCTGTGGTAAGAGTGGGGAGGGTGATTTTGTCCAATATCGATGTGTCTATGGGGGAGGAGGGTGTCCTGTATAGGTTAGCGTAGTATGTGGCGAAGCCCTCCGCTATGTCTCTGTCCACCGTTAGTGGGTCAGAGTCATCATTGCTGAGTCGTCTAACATGGTTGTGGCCTTCATCCCTGAATTCTAACCATGCCCGCATTTTCCCGGCTTTATCCCCAGTCTCATATACCCTATTGCCTAGGGCTCTGTGTGCCTGCCTGGCATTGTCCAGGGCTATGTTCCTGTGTTCAGTTAAAAGTATGTTTTGGTGGTATCTTTAATCTTTTCTACCAGTTCCGGGAATCCCAGGTAATAATTATTTAGGCACCCCATGGGGGGGATTTGGTCTGGAGGTGCTGATTTTTAATACCAGAGGGAGTGGTCAGAGATTCCTCTGGGAAGGAGATGCGCTTCGCGTATTGTATGTGTGGATATGGATGGGATGAAGAAGTAGTCTAATCTAGATAGTGAGGCGTGGGCCCCAGAGTGGTAGGAGTAATCCATTGATTCACTCTTGAACAAACACCTGTTGGGAGACATGATCTTCCTAAAGGCCTCTAACATAGGTGAAGAATGAGTGACCAAGGCAGAGGTGAGCTCTGTCCCCTAACCAACCCTAGGACACATTGGGGGTTAACTGCTTTTGCTACAATACCTGCCTCTCTGACAGCCATAACTGTACCCAGGGCCTCATTGTGTTGAAGGGCACCTGCGGTTGAGTGGCAGCCTCCACCATTTTTGGGATCCCAAGAACAAGAACTAAAACCTATCTTTGAGCCAATTGATTGGCACTCATAGCAACCTGAAAATCAAGACAATTAACCCTGTGCTGTCAATGTTAAACCAGCTTGAATCGTGATTTGAGCTCATTCAACCCAGTCGAACCAACAGGACACCCTAGTGCTGCATCTTTCAAACCATTTCACTGCCGCAACGCGATAGCCGAGTGTATTGTTGTCTCTGCTCGAACAAGAACCCATTGCTGCACCTGCTTCATTCAAACCACTCTTCCAACCTCAGTATTTTCATTGCCAATCTTCATCGACAGTCAAGCAGACCCTGAGGGACTCATCACACTGTGATCTTTGAATACCACTGTGAATCACCTGACCTGAACTGCACACTCAATTACCAGCATCTTCACTGTCACCTTGACTGTTGAACAGACCCTGGTGGCCCTCACGATCAACACTTCTTTGAGCATCTCTTTGAACCACAGTGAGCCTAATTTTGATGCAGTCAGATACCAAGTAGAGCCCATCACCTGTTTGGCACAAATTAACCAATCATTTGCCAGACCTTGTCTTGAACCACTGGGAGCATAAAGTCCCGCATAGACTTGATCCAGTGGTTACCAAATTACTCAAACTGTGGCAACATCAAGTTGCTACCTTGTCAAACTGCACCTCGGATCATCAGGTTCACAACTTTAAACCATCACTGGATCTCACCTTGAACTGCTGTAGTGTCACACGCTGATTCCAATCAGCAGTTCCCATGACTCGAACTGAACCCGATCTGCAAACTTACCCTGGTGAGCCATCCGAACTGCTCAAACCCTGCACTTGAATTGCTCTGAGCTACTGTATCGAACCAGCTCAATGCACATTCCCTCGGCAGCACCCACACTTGGCTCGATCGACTTGCACAGCACCAAGAAGCCTGGTTTGATGATGTTGAACCACCAAGAACTGCAGAAAGGTATGGTTGATGAAAAACTGCCACTGTGGTCCAGTTATGGGCCCTAGAGACTGGCTAGGTCACTGTAATACCTTTTTGCATGTAAGAATATTGTGGTTATTCCTTGCTTTTCACACCAGATTCATTATTGAGGATGATACATCTTTCTATGTCTGCATATTCTGTGTTCCTTCCTAAGGGGTGGGTTTTGTGTAGTGTTTTTCTGTTTAGTTATTTTTGCAGTTTCTATTCTATTCTATAGATTTTTTATATCGTGCCAACATGGTCACAGGCCTCCGGGTGCTCACGAGACTTACAACATGGAACAATCAAAGAGGAAAACAGAGACTATTCTCCAAAATTCCCAATCATCTCCATTGTCAAACAAGTATATCTTCAAACCCTTAAACTGTGCAATTGAGGGAACCAGTCTAAGTGAGCGTGGCAAGATGTTCCATGTGGTAGGAGCCCAAGAATCAAAGCTGATTCCTCCAAACCTCTTCAAAAGAGTGTGTCTTGGTCAGAAGGTCAACCTTTATTTGAATGCAGAGTACACCTAATTGATGCTCTCTTAATTCGTGAACAGAGGTAAGGTTGAGCATCATCAGCCAAACATTTATATACCATGCTATATACTTTAAAGTGGATTTTCTATTGAACGGTTAGCCGGTGCAGCTTCCGGCGGGCCCAAGAGATATGCACCCTCTGGTCCATACCACAAACCACACAGACTGCCCCATTCTGAATCACTTGAAGATTTTTAATGTTAGTTTGAGCTCTTCCAACCAAAAGACTATTACAATAGTCAAATTTTTTGTTTATCGTAGTGGCTGAGATTAGTGCTCTGTTTCTTTCTGATAAATAGGGGCAGATCTGCCAAAGTAGATATCTTGTGTAAGCACAAGAGGAGCTCAAATATGAAACATGCTTTTTAAAAGTTAATTAGTGATCGAAATAAACCCTTAAGGTTTACACATGTTCCGAGTCGAATCATGTTTGCTTCAATGATAAATGCCCTATATTGTGGATCATTTTTTTTCAACTTAGTGTCAGCACCTAAGATCATAATTTCTGTCTTTTTATCCGTTAGAGCAAGTGAGTTTCCAGCCATCCATATTTTGTTGGCACCAAAGACCTAACTTGCCCTTGCTAGATCTTCTGTATATAACCCTGATAACTCCAGGATGATCTGGGTGTCATCAGCATAATTTGCAAACTTAACATCCAAGCCATCCAAGGAGATCACACAGTGGTCTAGAGTATACATTGTACAACAAAGGCGACAAGCAAGACCCCTGTGGATACCAGAGTTAAGTGGAACCTGCTGTGATTGCTAGTCATCCTTAGACACACTTGTCATACTTGGGCCAAGGAATGATTTGAACCAGTTTGCAGCAAGGTTTGAGCATTTGCCTATATTAATCAACCTGTCAGCCAGCATCTCATGTTTTACCAAATCAAATGCGGCAGACAGGTTAAGCAACAGCAGCATTGCTAAGCCACCCTTGTCTATGATCTTGGATATATCCGACTTCAAATCAAGTAATGCAGTCTCCGTACCATGCTTTGTTCGAAAACCTGATTGTCCTACAGCCAAGATTACTTGTTGCTCAACAAAACTCTGATACTGATTACAGGCCACTTTATCAATAACCTTCAACAAGTAAGGGTCATTGGTTATGGGTCTGTAACTAGCAGGGTCATTGGTATCAAGATTATTCTTTTTTAGCAAGGGGGATATCCATGCTTCCTTAATACACTATGGAACATAGCCTTCCTGGAAGGAACGGTTTGTAAAAAAAACCTGATCCAGGGAACAAACCATGGTAAAAACTCTTTAAAAAGTATGCAAGAAAAGCATCTTGCTTGCATGAGGTGGGTTTCATCGTGTGCACTATCTCTAAGACATCACTGTCTGAGACCTGTTTGAAGACAAATGAACAATCATCAGTATTTGGTTTCACCCTAGGAGCAAAAGTTACAGTTTCAGAATCGGGTATCTTATTGATGCAGTATGCAATACATGCTTGGTGCTGGTTTATTTATTAAACCCTCATGCACTTTTGAGACCAAAGGTTATCGGTGACAACATGGGATTCATTGGATGTGCCGTTTAACTCTTGTAAAATTGTAAATAGCTCTCGCGAGTTGGATTTGGCTCCCCTAATACGTTTATCTAGTTTGATCTCCTTTGCCTTGAAGATAGTTGTCTTATAACATTTAGCTGCAACTTTATACATTTCAAGAGTGGAGTTTGAGGGATTTTTCCTCCAGCTCCGTTCAGCCATACGCTGAACGTTTCTAGTTGCCAAGACTTCAGCAGAAAACCACTGGTTAAGATTTGTTTCCTTTTTTAACCTTAAATGTAGGGGTGCCAAAGTTTCAAAAGCCCTATTGGTAATAGTACAAAACTGGTTAGTAAGGGACTCAAGAGAAATATTTTCTTCAAGAGAGGTTAACTGAAGGATGACGATAGATTCAAAAGCCTCATATGTCACTTTCCGAGTACTTCTACAACGAAAGGGTTTAGCACCCACCCGACTATCTTTCATTGATACGTTTGGAAGTTGATAGTAAAATTGCGGAGAAAAATGATTTGACCATGTACATTTTTGAATGTCAATTAATGAAATGGCTTGGTTTATTGTTAAGATTCAATCAAGAATATTCCCCCAACAATGTGTGGTCACATTTGCATGTTGTTTCAATCCCAGACTATGTAGGAGGTTCAACAATGAACTAGCAATTTGGTCTGATTTGTCGTGCGCCCACAGATCAAAGTCTCCAAGGACTATAAGAGAGGAAGAAGATTTTATAATAGTTGCCAGAAAGGACATTGTTTCTCAAGAGTAGGGGATAATGTTGATGGGTGATAAAGTATAAAAATACTTTATATGGTCATGGAATTTAATAGAAAGTGGATTCTACAGGCACATACAAAATTCTATAGAGTGTTATTTCCTATTTTTGACTGTAGTGAGGTGCAGAGGAGTGTGTAACAACCTTGCCACTAGGTTGCAGTTACAAGGAACAAAAGAAGCCAGTGTCCACAGTGTGTGGAACACTCTGGTCCCCTGCACACTCAATATGTTTGCCCAAGGGACAAGCAGTGTATTAATAATAAAGTTTACAAAAAGAGAGTTTATCTCAAAATGCTTTAGAGATGTGGGGTAGCCACATAACAAATTCATACAAAAACTTTTATTTATCACAAAAATACACTCATGAGAGGTTTTTAATTCAAAAGTATAGAGTATCAAAGGTTATCTGTAATATTTAGCTCATATTGCACAATATACAATCAAACATATAAATTAGTCCATGTAATTCAACTTCCAAATAACTAAAACCATGAGTTCAACTCATTTCGGGATGAAGATCCCTTCTTCAGGAGCACCATTTCATATCATTTTCATATTTCGCATTTCATTTCCAGAGATTTAAACCCCAGGATCTGCATAAAAAGTGGGAGAAAGCGTATATTAGCTACTCTCAGTGAGATGGTAATAATCTATATACCAGTGTTCACAGTATATCAGAATGGTACCTCTCATGTGAGCCACATGGACCCCCTCTATGCTGTGTAGAATGTCCTCCTGTGGTATTTTGCCCTAAGGTAAAAGGTAAAGAAACCTATACAGTAATGATCCCTTAAACTGGCGGTGGTGGTAGCATACTGTAGAGACACGTGTTAAATTTCTACCTGATTTTCTAGTAGGAGATTCGATGAATGATGGATCTCATGAGTGTCCCTCATCTAGTCCTTATCAAATTCATGGTGGTGGATGATGCTTCTATTCACATGTGCCACGGTTGATTGAAAGCACGTTACCTGCGTGTGTATGGAAGTTAATTAGTAAACCTGTTTGACAGTATTACAATAAAGAAATAGCATAATGGGCAGAAATCCATTGCTTACCTAGTATGGTGTAATTTATGAAATATGGCCACATGCGCAATTGGTGGAGCACTATGTTAAAAGTAGCTGCATCAGATTACCAAGTTCAAGTGAGCATCCCTCAGCTGTTCAGAAAATCATGTGGGGGGATAAAAGTCTCGGTGATTCGCAGTGTCCTGGTCGAGTGAATTGTACCAGAGACATAGGACCTGCGTGTAATGAGGAGTAATCAGTAAAATACTTGAGAAGCGTATTAATAAAGGATAGCTACAGACAGAGGCCCATCACTTACCTCATAAGGTCCCAGTCTCGAGAGTCAGATTGCGCATTTTCTGGCGGGTTGTAATTCCTAAGGCAGCATCAAACTGAGGCTGCTGCAAAAGTGTACAGATCACGACTGTAAAGACTGGAGGGGAGTATCTGTACTCCTGCTCTCTATACGGCAGAGTAGAAGCACAGAGCACCCCAGCCAAAATTGTCTATTTGGTAACGTTGGACGAGCAATCAAGGTTTAAGCTCTCAGTAGGTGATGCGGACTGGTTCTTAAGTACAGTGTAGTCCCCAAACACCCACAAAGGAATGTCCACACACTGTTAGTTATAACAAAGTTCTTTATAGGCAATACTATAATGATAAATGAACAATTTCTACATGCTACCACAATTACTCTTTGACTCCATTAAAATGCACCAACTGCTGACAGTTTCAAATGGCAACCACATCAATAGCAGCAGGTATCAAAAATAGACTTGGGAGGAAAACAAGTTGGTTAAACAATTGGCAGAATACTGGGCCCATACCACTAGGCACAGCTCTGTGCGAGGATCCACCCACCTAGGCAACCTGAAAATAATATATATAATAAACACGCCCAGGCCATATATTGCTTGGCAGAGTCTTATTTCCTTCTATGAATGTTATACTACCCCAATGTACTTGGTTTATCAGAGTTCGACGTTGGGTTGTCGATGGATCCTTCTTGAGTGAACTCCCTTTAAGGCAGGAGCCATGGATCGTCGAGATCCCTCAAAGAAAAGGATGAACAATGGCAGCGAGGTAGCCTCTTCGGTCCTGGCCGTGCTCGTCGATGATTGGTCTTGAGTGTTCTGCGAAGATGAGGCGTGCGGTGCACCTTGACGATGATAGTTCGTTGCCGCAAAGAGTCAATGAAGAACGTAGGCCCAGCAAGGGCATCGTGTCATTGGAGTTTGGTGTCGACGAATGGGACTTGACCACGGCTGGCTTTCTGATCCTTGTCGGCATCTTTGAGGACTTCGGGTGGCGGGAAACCCACAAGCAGATTCTCGTGGGTTTGGTGGCAACCTTGACTTTCTCCGGCGGGACAAAGAGGTCGACGGTGATGGGCAAGGGAGTACTTGATTCAAAGTGTCTTAGGCAATGGAGCGGTGCGGCTGCTCCGGTCGATGAGGTTACAGTGGTCCTCCGAACCTCAGTCGACGGTCGCAGTCATCGATGGCCTCGATGACCTGGTGCTTCGCTTTCACATTCCTCGGCGGTCTCCGTCTCTGGCCAGCAGCCTTTCGATGACTGACTTCTAGGGAGCCTTGGTGAAGGTTAGCTGGTGCACGATGTTCCCTCGTAGCTCAGGAAGAGGTCTCCTAGCCAGGTCCTCTCTTGGATAAGTTCTAGAAGGGACAACAGCTTTCAAATTGTGTTGAAGGAAAGCAGCAGCAATTCTTCTTCTTCCGGCTCGGCTTTGAGAGTAAGCATCAAGTTTCGACTTCAGCTTCTGAACAATTCCAGTAAGTGAGAGGTCCCCAGATATACTGTTCTGTCTCTCATTCACACTGCTGGGCCAAGCTCAGCAGTCAATTATTCAGAAGGACATTCATGCAGGTAGGTAGTCAATCAGGCTCAGAGTGCATTCAGGCCATTCTTTTCCATCCAGACACTCACAAGGAATGTGGATTGGGACAGGCACCCAGCCATTCAGCACTCCACACTGCATTCATACCAGTTTTGGGCAAGGCACCGTCCAGTCTGGGCTGGACTTCCCCACAAAACCATATATGGAACTTCCACCCAACAGCAAGACAAGGGAAAGGACAGAGTCAGGCCTTCCCAGGACTTTGGAAAAACAAGGTAACAGGCAATAGAAAGCAAGAGGCCACATGGGCCATCTTGTCTTCTATCAGGAATCAACTGATTTCAATGGCAGGGTCTGGGTATCCCAAAATGGAGGATACTCAGAGCACCTGTCACATTCAGCATGGAGCTGCCACCAGCCCATACCCTGCCCTGTGGGCCACACACAGGTGCCAAAAACATACTAGGCGTACAGGGTTGTACCCCCACCCATGGGTGCCATGAGGGTATCCCTGTTCAACAAGACCAAAAAGAGGAAGAGCTGCACTGCCAGGAGTCCCACATTGACTCCTGTTCAGAAAATAACACAGAACACACATGATAAAAAGAGTACAGCATAAGGACATGGAGGCCCTGTCCATCCAATGCATATCCAGCATCACAGTGAAGTCATATGTAAACAAATGATGTCACTGCATGGCGCCACCAGGCGAGGCTTTGGATGCTAGAAGTCCCATTAGAGACAGACGGAGACACACTCTTGTGGTGGTAAACAGTTGGGTATGTCTTACCAGGTGTCCAGCGGTCACCCATGCTCACAAATTGTATAGAAACACATACATCTCATGTTAACAAGCCAAAAACTATTATTTAGGGATAATTGTTGAATAGTTTATCTACTACAAGCATGTATCAATTATATATGGACTAGAATGCAGTTCCTCATAAGGCATTCCAAGGGTACCAAGTATTTTGAGATCCAGGGGAATTCTTCCCATTTTATGTAGTGTAATGTGGGCAAGAGATAATGGTCCTCATCTCTAACAGTGGGATTAGGTGTCAATTAACTTGATATGCTAGTGGGGCATACATTAAAGAACCAAGATTAAAGTCTTCATTCATCCTATGCGGATTAAGACTGTCGAGTTTGTCAATCCAATATAGTTCTCTTTGATCTAGTCTCTTGGAGTGATCACCTCCCTGTGGTGATTTGTAGACAATCTCAAGTACCATAAATCTCAGTTGTGCTACGGTGTGTCTTTTCTCTGAGAATTGCCTAGACAAAGGTGAGCGGGTATTGTTAGTCCTGATGTTGCTTTTGTGTTCATTACATCGTTCCTTTATTTTCCTCACTGTCTGTCCCAGAGAACAAATACTGCAGGGACAGCTCAATCCGTAGATCACTGACACAGTGTCGCAAGTTGCAAAGTTTCTTGCCTTGACTTTGGAGCCTGTCCGGGATGTCTCACGTAACTTCCTTTCATTATATTATTGCAATTACAACAATGTAGACAGTTCTTTTTGTCTGTAGTGTGGTTTGCTTAGGTTTGTTGGCTCATTCTGCTTTTACCAGCTGGTCCCTTAGGTTTCTGCCCCACTTCTATGCAATTAGTGGGGGTTGTGGAAATATTTTCTGTAGTTGGGGTCGAATTGGATGGGTCTCCAATTATTCTTAATCAGGCGGGTGACCTGATGACTCTGACTTGAGTATTTTAATGTGTAGAGAAAAGAAATCTCCTGATTCTTAGGTTTATTCTTCAGAAGATCTTCCCGGGTAGTCAGAGTGGCTCTCTTTCTCTCGCTGCTCTGATCACTCAGTCAGGATATCCCCTCTCTATGTACTCGGAAGTCATTTTGAGCATTTCACTTGCTAACATATTTTCCTCAGAAGTAATGCGTTTAGCTCGAAGAAATTGGCTATAAGGGAGGTTGTCCTTCAGGTGTTTTGGATGATGGCTCAAATAGTGTAGACTATTATTGACATCTGTGGGTTCATGGAAGAGGTTGCTGGTGATCTTTCCTTCTTTAACCGCTTAAATGCCAAGGGCGAGGTAGCTCGTCCTTGGGATTACCTCCCTGTTGCCAAGGACGAGATACCTCTGCAAAGCAGGGATCACACAAATCAGTAATCCAACCCCTGGGCTATGTGAGGGGGAGGTCCCCCCTCACTGCCTTCAGTTTCACGTCGGCATGCGTAACGCACTTCGACATGAAACTGAAAGTAATGTTCACCGCGGCAGCCATTTAGGGCTGCCGTGGTGAAAAGAGAAGGTAAACTCCCTTCTCCCTCTCCCTTGATCTCTGGCTGTATTTCAAGCCGGAGATCAAGGGAGGTGTTGTTGGAAAGGGGAGATTCTACCCTTTCCGACACCTTTTGTGAAAGCATTGCTGGGCGCGGATCGGGTGGAGAGCGCTCGATCTGTGCTCAGCAATGCCACTGGACCACCAGGGATCCGTTTTTGACATGGGGGAGAGGGGGTTGCTTACAGTAAGCAGCCCTCTCCCCCCCGGCCCCCAAAGCATGGGGGCACATATATGGAGAACCCTGGGGGCAGATGGCTGATCATCTGCTCCCAGGGAAGGGGGCACATTGAAAAATAATACAAAAAATAAAACAAAGGAAGATTTGGGTTGTGTGGGGGGCCACTAGCCACCAGGGATTTTTTTTTTTTTACAAAAAATGGGGGTGGCCTTCTCCCCCTCACCCCAAGGAGAAAGGGGGGCACCCCTTGTAGCCCTCCTTGGGGACAGATTTCTGCCCCCAGGCAGGAGTACATGAGGTGGCCCCCATCCAATTGAGGCGAAGGGGGCACCAGGAAAGTGTGAACAGGCCCCCCAAAGGATGGGGCCTGCAGATTAAGGCCCCCCTGGGGCAAATGGGTGCCCATCTGCCCCCATCTGCCCCTAGGGAAGGGGCCCAAAGGGAGAAAAAAAATTCAATGATGGTTTTGGGGGGAGTGCCCCCCCACTAGACCAGCAGGGAATTATTTTTATGGAAAGGGGGTGTCCCTTCCCCCACCCAACCAAAATGGACTGGGGGCCATGTCATACAGCCCTCCCTGGGGGCAGTTATTTGCTCCTAGGAAGGGGCAGCTGACCCCAGGGAGGGCTGCATTAGATGCCCCCCTCTTATCCATCCCAGGGAGGGCTGAATGAGATGTCCCCCCTGCATTTGGTGTGGGGGGGTGGAGAGGGCCACCCCCCTGACAACAGAAAATTCCCAGGCTGTTTAGGGTGCCCCTAAAGTGCAGTTTACCATTTTCAATGTTTTTCTTTCTTTGTTTACCAAACATCCCTTGGTGCAGATGGGTACATTAGTGTACCAATCTGCCCCCAGGATTTCCAAACCATACTGCCCTATCCAATGGGGGGCCTGTCTGATGTTTTGGGGTGGGCCTCTCCCCCCATCCTAAATGGAATGTGGGGGGCACCTCATGCAGCCCTCCGTGGGGGCAGATTTCTGCCCCTAGGTAGGGGCAAATGTGTTTTCATTGGGCGGGTGAGGTTCAGTAGACCACCAGGGATTGCTTGCAAGGGGGGGGGGGGCATGATTGGAAAGTTTGAGTGTAGATTTGCTTTTGCTGGGGTGACCGTAGATAACAAATGTTTTTTGTTTTGTTTACAGCTTTTTCTACGTGAGCCGCTGCAACGTTATGTGAGTACTGTTTTTTAATATTCTATTGTTAGGGCCCACTGTCAGTGGGGTGGGTTAGGCTGGGGCTGGATTGTTGGTGGTGTGGATGGGAATGGGCTGTCTGGGCAGATATTTTGGTGGGCTGGGACCCAATTGCATGGGCAGGCCACAAATTGCTCCCCATGCCAGCAGAACATTGGTGTTTCCCTGGGAGCGGATGTCTCACATGTGGGTTGTCCGTCTGCAAGCCCAGACTGCACCTTTGGCTGTGCTACGTTACAGATGTCACCTCTGGGGAGGAATGGGGATCCTGCCGGGGCCCCCTGGAGCTGCCGCTGTGCTTAGGGGGCGGTACACCCACATGGTAAATGGATGTCCAAGGCCGGGGACATCACCTCCAACCGTCCTGGAGTTGTGGCTGGGCTGCATTACAGCCTTTCCCTTCGGGAGGTATTGGCACACTGTCGGGACTCCCTGGTGGGGAGAAGCTGTAACACAGGCTAGCCAGAGCTCCAGCAAAGTCGGCGGTAATGTCCCTGGCCATGGGCACCCTTTTCCCATGCGGGTCTTTGGCGAGGCTTGTAGGTAATACATTCTGGGGAGATTTGCGTCAGACATCTGGATTCCCACGGGTGTCTTCTTTTCAGAAATGCATGGGGTTTCCTGTTTTCCTTGGTGGCTTCGACACCCTAGGTCCAATTCTGTAGGATGTCTCCCCACACCCGTTGGGTGTTACCTGTGGTTTAGCCTTTTCCCTTTGCACCCAGGTAGGTGAACCCACATATATGAGGTACGGTTTTCATCGGGACACGTGTGTGGACGCAGGAAGGTAGGCCATGTGCTGTTGGTGGCGTGTTTCGGTGGGTGGCCAGAGCAAAATGTCTGAGAATTGTGTTTATTTCCAGCAAATTTCAGAGACATTTCCCTCTGCCCACCCATAAAAACACATCAGCAACAACAGATGTCATACCTTCTCGCGTTCCCACAGGTGTTCCGACGAAAACGGTACCTCACATGTGTGGGTGCACCTACTGGGCGCAAAGGGAAAAGGCAAACCCACTGGTATCCCCAAGCCTTTCGGTACAGCACATTTTGTTCATGTGGGCAACCAACAGATTTATGAGGGTGGTACTTGCAGTTCCTGTAGCAGCACAACAGCACAGTCGGTCCAGGGCCCAGGATACCTGCCTGAAGCCATGGAGCACAACATCACACATTGTTGCCCCTCAGCCATGCGCTCCATCGTATTCTGTCACCTCACCATCTGTGTGAGCCTCTCTCAGATGTCATTCATGGTGTGTTGTGGCACTGGCCTTGGTGAGGGATGGAGGTGCATTCCCTGGCTGTCTGACGCATGTTCACCAAGCACCTCATCATCATCATCTTGGTGTACTTCAGTGTCCTCCTTATGGTGCCAATGGAGGGCATGGTGAGAAGACAAGGGGGATAGAGAAGACAGCATGGGCGAGTGTTCAGTTGGCGGGATGATCTCTGGGACATCTCTGTCACAGGGGCCGCTAAAGAGGACGAGCCAGGGGTGCCAGTGTCATGTGCTGCTGTCGCAGCAGGTCTTGTGCCGGTGTCCACTGTGGTGTCCTGTTCCACTACCACGACTTTAGCAGGTGTGCCTTTGTCCAAACACGTGCCAGCAGCAGGGCTCTTGGACTGGGGCATCCTGGAGATCTACTTCTGATGAAAGTCCTCTGAGGGTGTGGCATAACTTGCTCCCTTCCTTGCACTTGATGCTCCAGGTGTGCCAAACCCACTAGTGCCCTCCATAGGGACATTAGTGTCTTGTGTGTCTGTTGGGAGACAGAAAACAGTGCATAATTTCCCTTGCTGGAAGTTTGTAGGGTGTGCTCTCGTGCAGTGTATGGAATGTACAATTGAGTCACAGTGACATTGCACCCCATGGTTGCCTTCTTCATGTGACAGGCATTATGATGTATTAGTGGCATCATGTTTAAGTGTGAATCTCAAGTGTTGGGTATGTGTGCTTTGCCTGGCCTGTGTTGTCATGTACTTTATGGCTGTGCAAGGGAATGCGTGCCAATGTAGGGTTGGCCCGTTGTTTCATGCATATCCATTTCTCCCTTCACATGAGGCATGGCTTGCTAGCCATGGGAGTGTTGGTGTGACATTCGGTGGCAAGCTTTCTTCACAGAGACCTTACTGCTACTGCTTTGTTGCATTTCTTGGGTGTTTGACTAAGACATCTACAGCTGTTGCATGTATGCCATATGTGCAGTGTGTGGCAACCCTTTGGTGCTGGCACGAGGTGGTGGGGATACACCTTGTGAATGGGTGACTGTCCATGATACTTGCTCTACCATGGTTGTTGGGTCCGTCCGCCATGAGGGGAACATCCTTGTAAATGATATGCCTTTTGGGGTGCTCAGGCCTACCATGCCAATTGATATACTGTCCCAAGGTGTTTCATGTGATGTTTCTGCATTGGCTGGGTGACTGCAAGTGTGTTTGTTGCCATTCTATTGTAGTTGTGCATGTAGCCCATGATTCACTCATATATTCATCAGGGTCTTCCTGGCTCCCACCTCTGACATAGCCATGCCCTGGAGGATGCCTTTCACCCTCTTCTCCCATGGTGTGAGCTGCAGTGAGTCCACAGTTCCTCCACCTGTGGCCGTTATGTCTCTACTGTGGTTGGAGATGAGCATTAGCACCCTGGCTCTTAAATCATTCCAGCGCTTAATGATTTCATCACATTCCCATGGGACTTTTCCCACGGCTGCCACCTTGTCCCTTATTCATGTCCAAATGGCAATCTTGCGCTGGGGGGGACGTCTTACAGTGGTGTGGCCCATATATTTCCCTTGCATGGGCCACCACCTCCTCTGCAGGCACAGTGAGCACATGTTCAGAGAATTTTGGTTTTTGTAGGCGTATTTCTGCCACCTTCCTTTTGCCTCTGCCAGAGGACATGCTTGTGGTGTGTTTTGGGCTTGGATGGCAATCACTTAATGGTGATTTTGAGTGGATTGTGTTTTACAAAATGGCTGCTGCTGTGCTTCCCGTCCCGGCAATGACGCTATTTCCGCTGGTGGTAATTCCATAGGCAGAATTAGTTCCAACTGTATGGCAGTAATGGTAATTCTACTGAATATGCAATTACTGTCATGGACTCCATTTCAACTGTAATTCCGCCCAACACCATGGCGGTAATAGTAATTCCACTTAGGCAAAATTACTGCTGTATTACCAACCAACTCGTAATAACCTCCAAGGATTTAAGAAAAAACTATCTCATTAACTCTCTTTAGATTTTAAAATATATGAAAGTATTTGTCTTTCGCAACCATGTCAACAGTTCTTTAAAAAATGATCTTATTATGGGGAACTAGACCTTTATAAGAAGAGATATTTCTATCCTGTAAAGGAAATGTGTTTCCTTTAGAGTTATATATGCTTATGCTGATGGTCTTGTCCATCTCAGCGGCAGAGCCAACCTCTGAGTCTATATCAGGAACAAATTAGCCAGGAACAGTATTAGCAGAAATCAATGGGTTTCTGGCACTCTCTTTGACAATACAAATGGGAAATCAAATGGAATGGAGTAAGTGACATAACCAACATTAGCTACAGACGGTATTAGCATAATTGTTTGTTTTGAATTGATCGAATGGTACGTTAGACCGAATTCGGCGAGTACCATTCGATTGATTAAACATGAACAATTAGGCTAATACATACCGAACATGTGGAGCAAGGGTTGCGGGGGTGACCCCCGCTCACCATGATCAGTATGTATTAGCCTTGGGAGGTTGGAGGGGTGTTTCCCACTTCCACAACATGGGAGGTGGGGGAATCGAAAAAAAAGAAGAAAAGGGGACCGTGCGGCATTGGATCTGACCCGCAATAGAGGGACGGATCTGACATTGCAGGGGTGAAGGTGACCTGGCAGTGAGCAAACAGGTAAGTAGGGGAGGGGAGTGGGGGTTGAAACAAGCGCATTTGGTTTACGGTTTGATCCTCTGATAATTGATCGAATGCGGGCAGGTTTTTCTTGGACAGTTGGTCACGTTCAATTATCAGACAATCAAACGCCACTAAACAGCTACAGACACAATGGAAGAAGACATGTTCACCAGTGGAATGGCCCATTGTCTTCCCGTAAAGTGCAAATTCAGCATCTGAAAGCTCTTTTTGAGGATAGTCTGCAAAGTGACATCACTCTTTATAGGATACCGGCCATCCAATTCGAGCTGCCCATCAAATAGGCACTTTACAAAGTGTAATCTGCAAACCGTACGGTAAGACCTAGTGTCCCGATAACAGTATATAGAATTATTTGACTGTCAGATACATTCAGCCCTTTTTGTACTAATTGAATACAAAACCTCTATTTGTTGAAAATATGTTCTTGCCCACGACTTATATTGCTTTAGATTCTTAGATCACTAAAGAGGACCAAACACAATTACTGACTATCCCTATCTGAACAGCTCCATGCTTTCATCAAATGCTCAAAACTAGCAACGGTCTCTTACTTATCACAATTTAAACAATGTTTCACCATATGAAGAATTGTCAAATAATCTGCTAACGTTGCAATCATTCTCCCTATGCCATTCCGAAAGGCATCATCAGGAGTTCTTCCAAAATGGTAAAACCTGGCTGAAACAAAGAAGCATGTCCAAATTTATCCAATTTCACTACACGCTCGCTTGTCCGTCAAGTAACCACACATTTATGAAAAGGCTGATGCACTGACTTTCTCAAACCATCCTAAATCAAAAGGAAAATAAACATAAAATTGTCAGGGCACCGATTCAACTTCTAGTAAAGACACTAGTGCGCTTAACTATAGAATACATTTCACAACATCTCCTGCCACCTAACATGATTGTGGGTGCACCCATCTGTGTGCCAAAGGAGATAAAAGCTCCAAAGAAACACAGCAGGAAACAAACATTAACAAAACCAATAGGTCTGACTTTGCAAATAAAGAACATACGCCTTTTTCGTCCTTAAGGTGCTTTTTAAAAAGAAAACCTTACTCTATTCATTTACAAAGCCATAGCTATTGGGTTTGCCAGTGCTTGATTTTAAATATTGGCTGAATTTTTATGAACTATGCCTTTAAGGACTCTCTTCAGGTAAAGGGTATTTTTGAATAGACCAGCCAGTTCATTGCAGCATAAATCTTATCTTTACCAAGAGTCTCTATATTTTAAGTTAATATATTTCTTTCCTGGCATTCTCAAATGACATTGCGTTAGGCGTGTAAGAGTCAAAGGCGAATGGCGTGTTTTTTTGCGTTTTTTCTTTATTAAGTGCATATGGTAAAATTAACCTTCCACACTACATTAAAACCATAAAAAGGATGAAAAAGATTACAAGCAAACATTTTTAAATGGTTACACACAATTAAAAAGAAAACATTCTGACCATCATAAAGAAACATAGGAAAAATAAAACCACCTAAACACTCAAACGGTGTTTCACCTTTTGCCAAATGTGATAGGCGCCTGTGGTAAGAACAAGATTACCGAAGATATTCGAACTGCCTGCTAGATACTGTATTACTTGTGCTCATAATAGGAATCGTCACAAGGATACTGTAAAACTAAACTACTCATCTGTAAATGCTGTTACCATCCACAAAGACAAGACAGACAAACACCACAAACAACATACCAGCCCAGCCAAACACAATAGATCTGCCTTACCCAGCCCTACCCTTAAAGGAGCACTTATTAATGGCAGGTCATTAATAGCCCATGCCACAGAAATTTCCGACATCATAGAAATAGGCAACTACGACTTCTTAGCCATTACCGAAACTTGGTCACACCAAGCAGACGGCCCAGCCCTGATGCTCGCTGTGCCCACTAATTACACTATTTTCAGGGAAGACAGAACTAACTCCTGTGGAGGAGGCTTAGCACTCATTGCCAAAACTGATCTGTCAATCAGAATAGAAACACCCCTGCACACCAAATCATGTGAGTCCCTAACTGTCAAGCTTCTAACTTCCAACTCACAAACCATTAACATACACCTTATCTATAGGCCAACAGGACCCATTAGTTCTTTCGAAGAGAACATCTCTAAGATACTCTCTGATAATTTAAAAAACACATCTCAAGCCATTCTATTAGGAGACCTGAACTTGGCCTTCAATGATCCTAAATACACACAAGCCACAAAAAGTTCCAATGTCCTATCAGAGCTCGGCTATACCCAAAGAGTGACACAGCCTACCCATGAGAAAGGCTGAACACTTGACTGGATGGGTGACCATAAATGCAACACAACTATTACCTACATTAGTCCACAGGTTTGGACAGACCACGCTCTTACAGCCTTCTCTATAGACGCTAAAATCCCCCAACCCCAACAGAACAGTATATCACCTCCAACACTAACAAGGAACAAAAAAAACATAACCACAGACAGGTTATTACTGCTAATTCTACCTACCCTAAACTCACTGCCTGACAATCTTGATCCCTCATCTCTAGTCAAGAAATTCAACACAATTATGGCCAATGCCCTTGACAATATTGCCCCACTAAAAATGAGAAACAGAAAACCTAGAGCACACCTAAATGCCTGGTTTACTTCCTATTTGAAATCACTAAGGCTAGAAAAACGCAAGTGCAAATCCTCCTGGAGACTAGCACCTACAGAGGAGAACAAAGTTACCCTTACAGACATATCTACAAAATACAAATCTGAAATCAATCGAGCTAAAAAAGAAAGCTTTGACACTAGAATAACGCATGCCAAATCAGGAACTAAGGATCTTTTTACAATCCTAAAGGAACTGAAGAACCATATCCCGGTACCTGATAACTGTGTCAAAAACAAGGTATGGTGTTCTGACATACAGAAAGCCCTTGGCGACAAAATTGCCACCCTCCAAGCTAAAATTGATAAGAAAAAACTAAACCTACCTCCCACATCTACCCAAACCAACATACATTGTACTACGACCAAACCTGAATTAAGATTCAACTTCACCAAAGTGTCCATACTGGAGGTGGAAAAAATAATTCTATCACTTAAACCATCAAACTGTCGAGGCGATAACTGCCTGGCGCAAATAATAAAAGATGCTGCGCAAATAATAAAAGATGCTGCTAGGGACCTATCACCATTTATCTATCTCAAAACTCCTCATTCTCATTAGGTATTATACCAAGCAATCTTAAGGAATCTTGGGTCCTACCCCTCCTCAAGAAGCAATCACTAGACCCGGCCATACCCACAAACTATACGCCCATCACCACAGTGCCATTCTGACTAAAGATTTTAGATAGCGTGGCATTATTACAGATCCAGAAATTCTTGGAACTGCACCAGTTCCTAGGTTCGCGGCAATCAGGTTTCCGACCACAGCACAGAACCGAAACAGCAGTTATTGATCTTAAGACACAGGTTGACGAGCTGAGAGACAAAGGAAAAACTGCCCTGCTTCTCCTTCTGGATCTCTCTGCAGCTTTCGACCTGGTGGATGATAAAGTGCTCTGCAACCACCTAGAGTCTGAAGCACATTTCTCACCCCAGGCTATAGCATGGATCAAATCTTTCTTAAGTGAAAGAACCACAAAGGTCTTCTCCACCTCAGCTGCTGCAGACCCTGCTCCTATTACATGTGGTGTACCCCAAGGATAATGTGTCTCCCCTACTATGTATAACATTTTTACTAAGCCCCTGTTTGATGATTTGGACCTTCAAGGTGTCACCTACACTAACTATGGAGATGACACCCAGATTCTCATTCCACTTTTTGGGAATTACAAACAGGATTTGGCCTTGGTGAATAAGATATACCTCATCATCCAGGCATGGATGGCACGTCATGGTCTATGCCTGAATGATGACAAAATAGAACTCATCATTCTGGGGACTACACGGAACATCAAGAAACTTAGCCAAAACTACACAACTTTTGTCATAGACGGCCATACAATTAAAGTTGCCAAGGAGGTAAAAATACTAGGTTTTAACCTCGATTCCACTATGGCATCCTCCACAGCCTATACTTGTAAATTGATCAGATCAGCTAGACCTTACCTCTCTACAAATAGTTGCACCACATTGGCAAGAGCACTCGTGCTGTAGAAACTGGATTATTGCAGTGCCCTCTATTTGGGGTCTAATAAATACATCACGCAAAAAATCCAAATACTGCAAAACATTGCCCTTAGAGTGGCACTAGGAATCTCCAAGAGAGCTCAGATATCAACGACTAGAAGACAATCTAACTGGCTCTCCACAGTCGACAAAATTAAACTCAAAACTTCTTCTCTTCTCTAACATTCAAGTGTTTCTACAACCTAGCACCAAGCTACCTAACAGAGAGATTTAAAAGAAGAGTTTCATCTAGACCCACAAGAGCTGCCTATACAAACTGCCTATCAGTTCCCCTGTTCAAAATGACCACAACTGGTGGAAATAGTTTCCCGTCAAAGCCGCCCAATTGTGGAACTCTCTCCCACCCACATTAAGAATGGACCAATCATACCCACATTTTAGAACAAATGTGATTAAGTGGCTTAAAGAAAATGACCTATAGTCCAGCCCCACGACCCAGTTGACCTAGCAAACAAATTGGACTTTTGAACTTTGTGCGTGACCCGCACCTGCACTGCATTTTGGACTACCTACTGTATTGAATCCTCATTTGTAATGCATATGTATTACCTGTTGTATTCCTACTAATCTGCATTTTGTCTATGTAACCTGTAACCTATAAGCAACTTGTAAGTCTAAAGCATTGTTGTTCCCGCACCCTGATACCTTTGGGTCTGGTGCGCGCTATAAATAAATAAACAAACAAACAAACAAACAAACAAGAGCTTCTGCCCCATACAAAAGATTTCAAAATCGATCAGACCATATGTTACGATATGGCGCATACCCCCTATCATACATAGGTTGGAGACATGGACACTGGGTCAAGATATGTCGAACTGTCTCCATTCTTCATCACAAATCCTACAGGTTCTAAGGTCACGGGGTATTCGCATCCAAGCTCCAGTGAAAGACAACGCTGGCAGGATTTCAAACCTGAGATATAGAATAAATTGCACCAGTCCAGGAAAACAATATTTAATCAACTAGCTGCGTGGGCTACTCCCAAGTAAGCCCTGATGGGTATATTGAATGTATCTGGGATGTAAAGGTAATATATCAGTAGATTGGGCACGGTCAAAGACATGTGTCCTATCCTCAATTTTAGCCATATGATAATCAATCATTTAGGAAGGAACGGTCCTTAGACCAATGTCCGAGAAGTGGATCATGACTGTTTTTACCAGCCCACAAAACCAAATGCTCGGGGATACCCTGCATGCATGCATGACATAGTGATTCAAAATATTAGCCTTGCTATTTACCTCAAGCGTAATTTATGCCCAGAGTCTACAGGCAGCAAGTTTCCATAGTGGGGTCAAAGACTGCAAGCCAAGCTCCAACAGTTCTGCGCAAGGCAAGCCCAACAAGGAACGCAGAGTCTTCACCTCAAGTCATTCCAACCATCGAACAGAGGTCTCTGGCAATATCTCCAGTAAGAACATAATAGCAGGGACAATAGATTGTTTATATGCCATCAATTTGGCCTCAATCGAGCCCCCACCAAATCTGTTGATAATGCTCCTCAGGGCTATCCATTTACACAATGCCTTTTTACAAACAGCCTCTACTGTATGTAAATGGTCTTTAGTTGCTCGAACAGTCATAGCCAGATATTTATATTCACCCACTTGTTCCAATGGCTGACCATCTATTTTCCAGGCAAAATCAGGAGCGCGGTATACTCGCATCCCAATTGTCATGATTTTAGACTTAGAAATGTTCAATTTAAGACCGTGATCATGCGCATGAGCAGACAAAGCCTCAAGAGATCGTTGTAGACCAATGGCTGTTCGATCAAAAATGACTGTATCATCGGCATAGGTGAGGCAGTGTATATCTTCACAACCAAACCTGGGGGAAAGGTGTTTAATGATCGTAAGCATTCTACAAAATCAGAGACATACAAATTGTATAAAGTAGGCGCAAGCACACTGCCCTGCCTTAGGCCTTTATTAGTAGAAATAGAAGCCCCCAGAATGCTGAAATGAGCTAGGCGAATCTGTACCTCAGTGTTGGAGTGTAGCAGCTTTAGAAAATACAAGATGGAATCATCAATACCCCCGTTCTCCAGCTTAGGCCAGAGTACCCCACCCCCCCACCCCGTGACACACTGTCAAAAGCCGAGCTATAATCTACAAAGCACAAATTCAATGCCTGGTCTGGAACAAGTAGGGTATCCGAAATTAGGGTAAGAAGAACCCAGAAATGGTGGCTCATGGGGCAATTCTTCCTAAAACCGGTCTGAGTAATGTCAAGCAGAGCACGATTTTAACACATTGCAAAGGCGCCTCATGCAGCATATTGGAGAAAGAAAAATGTGAGGAGCAATCTAGCATAGCAAAGAGTTTGAAATTCTCAGGCAGGTGCCGGGAACCCTTCTTGTGGACGGGGATTAGGACAGATTGCTGCTATTTCCTTGGGATAGACCCTGTCTCGCAAATATGCAAGAACAGTTGATGTAATACCACCGCCCAAAACGCGGGAGCCCTCTTAAATAAGATGTTACATAGGCCATCAGGGCCTGCAGACCAGGAGGCGGCCAGTTGTTCAATAAGAAGAAAGAAATCTAAATCCTTGACCAACTGCCCCACCAGCATGTTAGTCATAGGCCTGCAGACCAAAGTCTGGGGGAATTCCTGGGGGACCCAGTAATTGTCCTGAATAAAGGTCCTCCAACAATGCTGGTCAACAGAGCAAACCTCCAGAACCGCCACCTCCGCCAGATTAGACCAAATTAAGTGCCAACCTTTCTTGTATCTTGTTCTTGGATGAGTTTATATGCAGTCATCCAAGCAGAGCTGGGCTTACTATCACGATGTTTTTTTAGCCAGCCCTTACATTGACCTTTCAAGACAGAAATGTCTTGATTTTTCAGAACAGGAGTGTGATAATTACGTCTTTTGAACAAGCGAATGGCAGCCCTCAGCTCTCTTCTTAATTGCTATAATAACATCATAGGGTGTTCCCAATTTTTTTGTGCCACAACCAGCTATGGAGGGCCTATCGAATGGCGGCCAGTACTTAGCAACCAGTGAATCAAGCCGCCACCCACAAACGGGCAATATCTGGGCCCCTGAAGCCTTGCCACAGTCATTTTCTCATTTAGTGCTCGGGTAAAACCCATAATCCAAAGTAATCTGTTACGCTGGATATTGACTGTAGGATTACATACCAACTGCTGGGCAACACCAGACTGAGTGGTCTTTAAAGCTAAGTTCAATATTGCATGGTCACTCATGGGGACTGGCATCATTACCAGTGATGGGGATAATCTACATAACAGACCATTAGCAAAAATAAAGTCCAAAGAGCTATAGAGCTTTACACTCTACTTTCCTAAGTGGGGGCTGGAGCAAGAAGAGGAGTTAAACCCCTCACTTTGTTGAACAGTGGATGCAGGGCAAAGGGGTTCAGTGATTTCTTTAATCAAATTCTGTCCCAAAGCCAGAGGACAAGAGTTGAAATCGTCTTCTGTAGCCATTGAAATGCAAAGGCTGTCTGTCTGTTGCCCTGTAACCTGCAGATATCCAATTATCAGTGAGAAGGATACGGGATGGGTGCTCGGACTGTACAAACTGATCTGCCGAAAATGTTCCGTTAATTCCTGTATTCAAACTGAGCAGATGAGAAACTCTCTGCCGTCAAAAGCGTTTTGCTTATTTTCTGCATGGCTTTCTGCATGGTTGAGGATGCCGTTCCTGTGCGTAAAGGGAAATGATGGCCTAAAGGGATGGATGCACTCTCATGAGTCAAACGAAAATACCAGCTGGAAACAAATACTTTTTGCTAAATGCTCATTACAGATTGATGAATATGCGATTAAACCGCAATTAGGTGAGTTGTGTGGCCTGTTAAATCGGCATTAATTGGTGTCTTGTCCCAATAAATATAACAACACGCAAAGGGCATTGAAGGCACATAGAAATAATGCAAATTGTCTTGGTTTAGGTTAGGATGTCTCAGTAGCAAATTCATTGGCTTTCACTTGCTCCTCTCCCTCCCGCATCAGGTAATATTATCCCTATATATATGGTCGCCGTATATAATGTCGCCGGGAAAAGGTGACATTATATAGGTGACCATATATATAGGCATAGGGGCAGCTGGGGTTCCGGGGGTGTCCCCTGCTCCCCATGAACAAAAAAGGGTTTGGGGGTTGCAGGGGTGTCCCCCGCATGTTCCATGTAATTGTGTCCACACAAAAAACAGCAATTTTCGGCGATTTTTTTTGCATTGCGTTATTTTTGAGGGGACATTATTACACGAACCCTCCCTCCACAGGTTTAGTGCCTCCTTTTCACCTGCTTTGCACCTATCATTTGTACAGACCCTTGGACAATCGTGTACAGGAACATAGCTGTTTAAGGAGTCTACTTGTGTGCTCTGATAGGCATGTCTGTGTAATAAGTGACAACTGTAGGAGTAGAACCACTGAGTACCCTTAAAATTGGGTGAATAGTAACGAAGAGAATGGGAACTGTTGATGCATTAACACATTCACATTCTAGGAACTCATATCTTTGCTTTTCAAGACCTGGTCACAAACTGCAGCACAAACAGTAAATACGTTCTGCAACTGGTCATTAATACAAACCGCAACCAGGCTGGTGCAAAAGCCAGTGACAAATAAGCAAGCAGACATCCTAAAACCATATGTTACTGTGATTAATGGAGCAACACCACAAATATAGTTTGACTGCATGTCCAATACTTATATCGGACTGCGCAGTACCACCTATTAACAGATTGTGATAGTGCACCTCGTTCATCCAATGTTGGTGCCTCTCTTCACAACACTGCCTATATAGGGCCATGAGTAATGTATTAAGAATGCGGAAACATGTCTGGGTTTCCTTGCAGTGGGGACCTCGACTAGCAGTTCGGGCAGTGCTGCTCCCATATGGCTGGACCCCTTTTGCAATGGCGCAGATGGGCTAAAAAACAGTTGTGTGGAAGGTTGCACAGAGCAATGCCAGTGGTCCAGATTAATTCAAAACCTTCCACCCATCACTTTTTTGGTTTTAGTTTGTCTCCCTATGTGAGAGAGGGTATGTCCAGACGTGGGTCCCTTGATTGCAGTGCCATAGGGAACCAAGCTTCACCTCACCAAGGAGGTGCATCAAGGCTGAAACATGACTGGTTTTGTTTGTGTTTCTGTGCAGAGGGGACCTAGCCTAGCAGTTTGGGAAGGACTGCTCCCATTGGTGGCAATCCTGACTGATTGCATATGGCTGAACCCCTTTTGCAATGGCGCGGGCTAAAAAATAGTGTGTGGAAGGTTGCCCAGAGCAGCACCAGTGGTTCAGATTAATGCAAACCTTCCACCCATCACTTTTTTGGTTTTAATTGGCTGGTGAAAATGCTTGTGAAAAATAAAGTAGCACAGATTCTTCATCCTACGTTTGACCTAGACACCTATTAACCAACCACATGTAGTATTGCAACCTCATACATCAAGTCTTGGTGCCGAACTGCACAGTGCTGCATATTTCCCATGACGTAGCACCCCCGGACCTAAAGTGCTTGAGCCCAGCTCAACAGTTCTGCACAATGCTATGGTATATATATTAAAATGGTGGCTTACCCACGCACATCAGAATGGCCCCCTCTACAAAGGCCAGTATGCAGCCAAACATCATGAAGCTGCCTGCTGCTTTTTACAAAAGAATAGGAGTAGAGAGAGACCTAGGAGAAAGGTGGAAAGAAATATCAATGAACTAGATAGGGCAGACTAAAGGAACTCTTACAGGCAGAATTCTACAACTCTAGCCCCCATGGACATTGTAACCCTGGCAAACTGTTGATCCTATGCACTCCCATGCCCCTGTCGGGGGGAAATTCTGCCGGGGTCGGCCGGGCCGTCCGCAGACCTCCGGGCAGGGAGGCCCCAACTCCTCCCGTATATCCCAAAAGAGATAGAGTATGAGACACACGCAAGAAGCAAGGTGACTCTGCTGTTTATTAGACAAAACGGCAGGGATGGGTCAAGGAGCGTACGCGTCCGTCCTGACACACACACAATCGTGGGGCTCGCAGGCCCTTTTTACCTTAGTATGACGCGCTACTTGCGTCACTTGGAAAGTTTAGCAAAAAACCTATCTCCACTCTGGATTGGTTACTCGAGTGGTAGGGTTAGTATAGCATACATATAGAGAACGGTATTAGTGGTTGAGGGTTAGTCAGGTGGTATACCTGGGCTGTCCCTTCAATTTGATACATGAAAATTGTTACATGAAGACCTCTGAGGATTGGTCAATGTTAATGGCGTCAGTGATAGGAGCCCCATGTTCTGATTGGTCCGCTCGCGAGCCTCCCAGTCTGGGACTATCGCTGTTCCCAGCTCGCGGTGCACCTGTCATTTGCAACAATGTTTTTACTATGGGTAGGTGTAAACAATGTGAGGATTTATTCATATGTTGGTAGGTCGACTACTCCCACTGCTGCAGATGTCCAATGAGTCTTTTAATTGTATCTGCCTGTGTCTTAAAACGTGGGATTCAGGCGACTCCTTCCTCCTGGGCTTGGCATCTTGTCAGGTTTGGCTTTGTCACGTGAGGTGGGACCGTGTTTGAGGCAAAATTCAACACAATTAATATTGTTTTTCCTACTGTGTGCCTGGTTTATCTTGCAGGTGCGACCTTGGCGTTGGCTTGCAGCGTGCGAGATTGCAACATCGTGCCCTTGGCGGTGTGCTTTCGCCGGGCTCATTCTGCAGGGTCAGCAACCCAGTTCTTGCTCATTCAATGTTCATGGAAGCTTTTGCTTGCGGCCTACTTGGGCCTGGTGCATAGGTGGAACCGTTTGATGCAGAGCGCTTTAGGTTACGGTATCATATTGCTCTATCCTCAGTATCGTGTCTCCGTTATATTCTTCATTATGGTACATGGTTCTTAGAAGAAGCGTGAGCAAGCCTTTTTAGATAAGTTCATGATGCGTCTTGCGTTTCTGCATTTTGAGAGCCTATGTGGAAAATAATAAAGATGCACGTCCGTGAGTATGTCTGTCGCCTACGTCATAGCACTGAGTATATTCTTCGTGTGGATTGGTGTGGGAGTGTCCGGTGTGCATGTTTGCACAGGTGTGCTGACCGTTGACTAGGTCGTCATGGCATCTCTAACGACGTGTAGGTTTAGTCGAGTTGATCCGTGCCGCAGGTATCGGCATGGACAGGGCGGGCTGCTGGGCAGGTAGATGGGCACATCCGTATGTTCCTGTACCAGGGTATTTGGTCGTCTGGTAGATAGGCAAACTCCTCTCGTGGCGGGTGTCTAGGCCGTGATCCTCTAGGCCAGGCGTGAGAGGGGAAGGGCGGGAGCCTGTTCTTCCATTCTCCCACTTCAGTCCCCCCTCTGGTCGACTTGTCGACCACAAACATATCCTTTTCTTTATCTCCTCTTACTCTCCATATTTTAGTTATTCCTCCCAAATGTCCATAGTGGTTAACATGGTCTTCAAATGACCAATACATATATTCACAGGTTCCTCCAGGAGTGCAATATACCCATTTCCCTATGTAGCTCCTTGGGTTTCTTGGGTTTTCGAGCTTCACAGATGGTGGGTCCAGGTGGTTGGTAATGATCTGGTTGCGCAACTTCTCTCTCTCTTTTATGATTGTGCCTGTGTGTTGGCCATCATCTGTTGGCATCAAGAGGTGTATACCAACAATTTCGATCATCTCGTCTGTGGTGCGTGCCTTCCGGGCCTTCCAAAATCTTATTATGATCAGTGCAGCTCCAGCCAAAATAGTACATCCAACTATAATCTTCAGTCCATCTGACAGCCAAGATGGCATCCATGACCATAATATTGAAAACCAGCTCTCATCCTTTTTCACACCTTTACTTTCATCCATCATTTTTGAGTGCATCTGGGCCAATTGTGACACAGCTTCCGTGAGTGTACCATTGTCAGCATCGTTAGCAGGAATGAATGTGCAGCATGATTGTCCTATCTTTGCGCAAACTCCTCCTTCCATTGCTGTGAGGAGGTCCAGTACATATCTGTTCTGTAGTGCAACCATTCTTACTGCTCGCAATTCCTCTTTTATTGCGCTGAATCCATTTACTGTAGAGTTAATTGTCATCATTAGTTCCCACCTAGTTTTCTGGAGCCATTTCGCGTTTGCGTAGGCCTGCAGTCCAGGATGTATTATTGAGGAGAAGAACATAGCTGCTCTGCTGAATAGTCTGTGTTCCGGTGGAATTGAGGTGAGTGCTGTTTCCGACCTTCCACACAGGTAATTTCCTGTCAGAGGTTCTCCTTGTCTTTTCCTTCTGTTGAGGACAGTGTTGTTGCCGTTGCGTCGGTTCTCTGGCCCTTTCCGAGGCTGTGCAGATCTCCTCTTCCTTTTGTTCCCTTCATCCATCTTGGGGAAATTCGCCATATTCACATGCTTCTGGGGTACCACTAGTGATGGTACATTAACGTGTACTATAGTGCATACACCATTCCACAAAGGGGGCAGTGTGTGGTACGCCTTGTCTCCACAGGCCCAGTACTGTTCCTGCTCCCCCCTCAGGTAACTCCATCACGCTTTCACAGTTGGTGTTGTATCCTACATCCACCTCTCCTTTATGTTGGTAGCATACCTTAGGCGCAGTTAGCGGCAGTATTGTTATTGGGTCTTCATCCTTCTCCATCCACGTGAGCATGGGTACGTACTTGATCCAAGTCATCCAACATCTATGGTTATGTCCATCAATAGTTGAAATATTTTCTCTTGTTACCATGTTGCTGCCAACCACTCCTATGTCCCATTTGTTGTCCATGTACACCTTCCCTGTTATTATCATCAGTGGTCTTTCCCAACATCCGTTTTTACCAGGGACTTCAGCGGCGTACTAATCACATGGTAGGTATTGCAGTGTTACTTTCTTTGTTTCTCCTTTTTCAGGACCACTTGTTATGTATTTGAATCCTTCAGCATGTAAACTGCTCTTGTGGTAACTCAAATAAGTCTTGAGGAAGTTGTTTTCATATGGATATGTATCTCGTGTTTTCCACACCAGATGCACCACTGTCCCTTGAAATCTTCCTTTCGTCTGGAACAGTGCCATGTATATTATACATCGTGCTATTTTTCCATCTATCTCCGTGGCAACAAATGTTCGAGAAGCGCTCATGGCGTATGGGATCAATGAGCAAACGTAGCAGCTGTCTTCTGTTGTTTGTTTGCCTATTTGGGTCATGTGTTGGTACCACATGTTGTTAGAGACGTGTGCTGAATCTTGTACATAGTTGTCAATGCCTTTATTATCTGAGTATGTGCTGCGTTTAACTCTATTTTCCTTGTGTGGGATTTTACTAGTACCACCTGACATAATACCTGTTGCAGCTGGGGGTGGGGGTATATTAGGTTTGGGTACAGCAATAATATCAATAGCATAGCTGTACTGCCATACAGAGGCAGCCAAGAACCCGGTGATCATTAAAATCCCTATCAATTTTATTACAAATGCTAATTTCACCGGCATTTTGCTCTTACCTTGCTGCAGTCCGGCAGCTTATTCTTGCGACGTTACAGTTGCCCGCCTGAAAATTCTTAATATGCTCGTTATTAAGGTTAGTTATTGTTATTAAGCTCTCCCTATCAAGTAGTCATTCAGTGCCCAGGCGAAGAGCTGTTCCCACGCCAATCCAAGCGATCTATCTCTTAGGGCAGGCAAGTATGGTTGGAGGTGGGGCATTGAATGTTCTATGGCCAAGAGGAATGCTGTGTAGTAGACACGTACCCTCCTTCTTTTCAGGTACGTTGGCCGTTTTATTTCATATACAAATTGGTGTGACAATTCTCCTAGGTAATTATCGTCTGAGGGTACCATCTACTCCTGGGCAGTGAATTGGTTAGTTATCTACTTTCTTAACAGTACAATAATACGCTTTACCTGCATGTGCGAGAGAAAAGAAAGAGAACATTCAGGTGTTTACATGTGTATACGTGCAAAACAATGTCCTTCAGTTCCGTTATTACTACAGTGGGTAGGGGGTCAATGGGCAGAGGGTTTGGGGCTCAACTGGCGAAAGTCTCTTTACCCTTTGATCGTGTAACCATGGGGTGGGCGGTATGGGGATCACCCCTTTCTTTTCTAATAGTTGTCTCTGGGGAATCTGGGGGGTGGCAGGGTATGGGGACACTTAGGCCGTTAGTTGCGGTAGAAGTCTCTTCCTTCGTTGGTGATGCTGCTGTTGTTCTTTCAGTGGCCCTGTCGGTGGCGCTGGGGCGGGTCTGGAGTTTGTAGATCTTTACGTCGTGTAGGTGGTTCCAGGCACGTTTGTCCTGTAGTTTTACTGCTCTCGTTGATACCTCCTCTACCAGATGGGGGCCAGTGAATCGTGGACTGTTCCACTTTCTGTTGAAATTGCAAAGTAGTACGTGGTCACCTTTAGCAACTTTGCACAGTCTTTCCTTTTCCAATTCTTTATCCACGTCCTCTTGTTGATCGCTGTTAGACCAGCCCCGCGTACGCTCCAGCTGTTGAGACACAAACGCTACACTAGTAATCAAAGAAGACACATATTGGTACATTTCATCACCAAGGACATTTGCAGTACTCTCGTGGTCGGTAAATGCTCTTGATGTTGGCGTTAGGGGAAGGCGCATTTGACGTCCGGTAACCACCTCGTGAGGGGTGAGGTGGTGGTCGGAACCTGGTCTATTCCTTAGCTCAAATAGGGCTAGTGGAAGGCAATACAACCAACTGTTCTTTGTTGTTTGCTGTATTTTTGCAATTGCCTCCTTTAATAGGCCATTCAGGCGTTCACATGGACCGTTGGCCTGTGGGTGGTATGCACATGCAAATTTATGCTTAATGTTCAGTAAGGATGTGATGTGCTGGAACATTTCGTTTGCGAAATGTGGGCCATTGTCTGACCTCAGTACCTCGCACACTCCCCACCTGGGGAAGACCTCCCTCACTAGGAATTTAGCTGCTCTAAATGCATCTGGGTGTGAACAGGGCCCTGCTTCAATCCACCTCGAGAATGGGCATACTACTACAATCAGATACCTATTTCCTTGACATACGTTGATCATATCAACATAGTCAATATGGAGATGTCGGAAAGGTCCCTCTGGCCGGGGTATAGTACCTCTTATCACCTTCAGAGTGTGACCGGCCGTAAACTGTTGACATGTGAGGCAATTGCTGATAAAATTTGACACATGAGAATTTAACTCGGGGCAGAACCAGTCTTCCCTAATTCGTGCTGCAATTACTTCCTTGCCTGTGTGGGCTGGGTGATGTAGTTGGCTCAGGGCGGTGTTCAATAGTGCCAGTGGTATTACAATCTTTCCAGTGTCACCCTGGCACCATAGTGCGTCGGTTGGTGACATTGTGCATCCTCTTTTTACCCATATTTCTTTTTCGGCCATTGGTGCAGCCGCTTGTAGCTCCATAATCTGTGTGGCTGGGAGATGGGTGTACCCTTCTCTTATCAACATCTCCTTAGCCATTCCCCTCCCTCTCCCTCTCTGTGACTCTGGGGGGTTCCATATCTCACCAAAGTATGCAGCATACTTCGCATGTGCGTCTGCTGCTGCATTCCCTTTTGAGATGTGGTCTTCACCATTGGTGTGTGCGGTGCATTTGACCAAAGCTAATTCTTGGGGGTCATTTATTGCTTCAATTAGTTCAGCCAATAGGAGGGCGTGTTGCACTGGAGTGCCATCAGCTCTCCTAAACCCTCTTCTTCTCCATTTCGACAGCCCTGAGTGGACAGTGGACGTAACATATGCGCTGTCGGAATATATGGTCACTTGTTTGTCAAAGCTTTCCTTCAACGCCAAAATCAGTGCAACTAATTCTGCTGCTTGAGCGGAGTAATGCTGTGGTAATTGTACACATTTCATTGCCACACACACCGGTACCTCCATCATTTTTACCACTGCTGCCCCAGTCCTCCTTATACCATCCCTTTGGTCGATAGTTGATCACCCATCAATGAACAGGAGCTCACCTCCCTCTAGTGCGTTTTCTTCAACCTTTCTAGTACATGAGTACATTTCAGTTATTTGCGTACAGTCGTGGGCATAATCTCCCTCCTCAATTACTTCTGCTAGGAACCTTGCAGGGTTGACCGTGCTGCATCTAACAATTGATAGTTCAGCTCTGGATAAGATGATCTCATAACCTGATGCCCTTTGCGTGGTTAGGGTGGACTTAGGTTTATTCAATATTGCAAATAGTGCATGTTCTACAAACAGTGTAGTTGGGCACCCCATGGTTATTGCTGATGCTTTTTCTACCGCAAAAGCAGCTGCGGCGAGACCTTGTTCGCAAGGGAAATGACCTAACATCACAGGGTCTAAGTGGCCACTGTAAAATGCTACTGGTTTGTAGCCCATGCTTGTTTTTTGAGCCAACACTGCTTTCATTACTGCTGAGTCGCAATGTGAAAATATAAAGAATTGTCGCTGATAGTCTGGGGTTGCCAGTACCGGAGCAGTTGATATTGCATCTTTCAGTTCATCAAAAGCCTCTCTCATTTCCATTGTCCACCCCAACTTTTTCTCCCCTTTATTAGCTTCCTTTAACCCCTCAAGCAGGGGTCCTATGTATGAGCTGTAATCAAATACCCATGCTCTACAGTAGTTGCACAGACCCAGGAACTGCTGCAGTTCCCTCACTGTTTGTGGCACTGGTGTGTTTGAAATGGCCTGTGCCCTTTGTGGTGCAATCTTTCTTCCATGTTGGGATATGAGCTGACCAATGTAAAGTACCTGTTCTTGACAGTACTGTAACTTTTCCATATCTACCTTGTAACCTTTTTCAGCCAATATTGTCAGCATCTTTAATGAGTCCTCTCTGCATGTTCTTTCGTTTGTACTGCAAATTATTATGTCGTAGACATACTGCAACACTGTGCTTTCCACTTCAATGTTACCCAAATCCATCTGTATTACTCTGTTGAATATTGAGGGTGATTCGCAGTACCCTTGTGGTAATCTGGTGTGTTTCCACTTTGTGTTTCTGTAAGTGAAGCTTGTCAGATCTTGTGAGTCTGGGTGCAATGGTATTGAGAAAAAAGCATTTTTAAGGTCGATCACCGTAAATCGTGATGCTTCTGCTGGAATGCCACACAATATTGTGGCCGGGTTTGCGGCTATGGGGTATTCTGCTTCTACTATGTTGTTCAAGGGCCTGAGATCCTGTATGAAGCGCCAAGACCCCCCTTTAGCCTTGCGCACTGGGTATACAGCCGTGTTACATGGTGATTCTGAGGGGACCAATATGCCATTATCTATAAGGGCCGTTATGGTTTCATATATGCCCTCATCTGCCTCTTTTGATAGTGGGTACTGTTTCACTCTGGGGAGTATTGCACCTTTTTTTCAATTTTATCCTTACTCCCCCTATACTTTTTATGCACCCCACGTCATAGGGGCTAGTAGTCCACAATGATGTGGGTACCTTTGTCATATCCTCCTTAAAGAAGGGAACTGGGGTGGATGTGGGTGCCTCAAGTGCCATTGCAATTTTCTGTGCTACTTGTTTGTACGCCACCATATTTCCACACTCATCATAAACACCATTTCACCTTCCTCCTTTTCTTCTGGGAACAGCTCCTCATCTGACACCTGGGTGAGCCTACATCCTTCTGCTAGTGCTATCACTGCCCTCCATGCTCTTCCTTCTCTGTCTTGGGCATGTACAGCAATGTAATCAGCTGTTGCTATAATGCTCTCAATGTCCACTGGAACCACCTTTCCTTCTGGTTCATTGACTGGTGTTTCTGGTCTGAACAAATAGGCTGCTGGCCTCCTCCAGATATTTCCCTCTATCCCTGGCATCCATGCAAATGCCATGTCTGTCCCGTACTGGAAGAGTTTGCCATCTACTGGCTCCGCCCTAATCGCTGTCTGTCCGCAGTATGCTTGCATAATCTGTCGTGCTGTGAGCATGTTAATCCCTGGAGTAGAGCAAATTATGCCGTCCTCAGTAAAGGAGATCGTCATATTCAACCTGTTCATTATGTCTCTCCCCAGTATATTTACTGGTGAGGCACTATAATATAAAAGTGGAACTGACATGTCATAATCTCCTATAGATAAGGGAAAGTTATCAGTAAAAGGAACCAACCCTCTAGCCCCAGAGAATCCTTGGGTGTTCATGGCTTCGCCTGACATCTTAAATTTACCTTCCCTTATGCAAGACCGGGTCGCCCCGGTGTCAACAAGGAATGATCATTTTTTGTCACCTATCGATACCTCTATGCGTGGTTCCTCCGCACTATTAGGTGTTACTGACAGGATGGGACACACCAAGGCCGTCTGTGGGCTGTCCTATTGAGGGTACAACGATTGACCATTTCCTGTGTAAGGGTTGTGTCCCAGGACCGTCACCCTACCCAGTTGTGTTTGTTGTGCTTGGGGTTGTTGTGTTATCGCTACCTGTTGTTGTGGCAGTGAATATGTCTGTGGCTGTTGTTGTGTTATTAGTTGTTGCTGTTCATTTCCCTGTTGCAACGTCTGTTGTTGCTGTATGCCCTGCTGTTCCTGTGTGGGCCTCGGTTGTCCCTGTTCACTCCATGATGGTGTTCCTGGTCTTACTCTACACGTGCGTGGCATGTGCCCTACTAATCCACAACTCCAACACACCGGTGGTTCCATACTCTGCCATGGAAAGCTCCCTATGTTGTCCTGGTATACTGGTTGTCCTGTGGGGTAGGAATTTCTAAGTCCTCCCACCTGCTGTTGTGTGTTATATCCGTATCCTCTCCCCCTCATAATTCCTACTCTTCCCCTGTTGTAATTATAATACCCAGCTCCTGGCATTGAGTATCCTCCTCCCATGTTGGTCGTGTATGGTTGGAGTGGCGGCACCTGTTGTGTTATAGTCTGTGAGGGTGGTATTTGGGAGGGATCTTGTGCGGCCACTACTTGTGTGGGGCTTTGGGTCATTGTTGTAGGCGTAGTTATTAGTGCCCCTTGCATTGTGTATTTAGTAAGTTTTTTCTGTACTAGTTTAGCCTCTTCCGTTTTCCTGTCCTCTTCCTTTTGTTTCAATTTTCCTTGCCATGTCCTGCAATGGTGCACTATTGTCAGTTGTATTTCTTGCCATGCTTTTGCTTCCATTCCCACTACTTTCTTCAGTTGTTTCTGAACTCCTTCTGGGAGCCCTTGTACTAGTATATGATAAAATATTGCTGGTGTTTTGTCCCATTGTTCTCTAGTTTCCATGCGCCACTTCTCTTGGATTTCCTGGATATAATCAACAGGATCTTCGTTCTCACGCATCTTGCGTGAGGTAATTGCTCCTATGTCTGATGTGTCTGGGTACTGTACCCTCAGTGCCTGCCACAGTGCATGTCTGCAGTTTGCGAATGGTGCCCCATCGTGCGATGTGTTTACTATTGTTACCCCAGGGAATCCCGCTCTCTTCCAAATGTCATCCGCTGCATCCCCTAATATCGATATTAAAAGGCCCTTTACATCTCCCACTGCCAGTTTCTGTCCTGCGGTGTGTTTTTCCATTTCATATATCCATTTACCCGCACCTCCACTTAGTGATGGGAGCCTGCACTTTATATTCTCTTTGTCTGTATGCTTCCAAGGGACGTACTGTGGTCTAACTCCTCCCCTCTCCAGAAGTGGCATTAAGTTATGTCTCGTTTTACCCTTTGTGTTCCATAAAATCGAGTCCTCACACCCTTCCTCTTCTTCCCTCTCTTCTACATCGTCAATTTCGTCCATATTTCCCCTGCTCGTAACTCTTTCTTCTCCATCCTGTCCCCTTCTTCCATCATTTCCTGTATTTAATGTGGGCGTGTGTAGTCGTCCTTCCTGCCTGCGTCTAGGGAGGTCTCTAAGCCGATATGCATAGGGTGTCAGTTCGTCTGTGAAGGGGGCAAGTTTTATTGTACATAATGAGCGTGAGGTGGTTGAGCATGTAGGGTGGGGTGGGAGAGGGCGTGATGTGGACGGTGAGGCCTCATGTGTCTCTCTTTCCGCTATTCCTTGCTCTTCCTCCTCACTTCTCTCCAGTTCATCCTTTCTCCTACGGATCCATGGTGAGTCTGTGTTGGTCCGGGTGATGTATAGTTTATCTAGGCTTTCCCTTTCACTGTTTCTTCCTTCCTTCTCCACTCCTTCTTCTTCCTCACTACAAAAGTCACTCATAAACGGCAGCCCCCACTCTGTCTTTTTTCTCTTGATTGTTACTGTTTTTAAGTCTATCAGGTCCGGTTCTCCCTTTTCTCCTTTACCAACCGCTCCCCTTTGCGCTGATGTTGTTGCTACTTCTGTGTCTCTATATACATCCCCCCTTACTTCACTCTCCCTTCTCCTATCTTCTCTTTCTCCTTCATTTCTCTCCTCCATCTCCCTACCATTTTCCTCCCTTTTCCTTTTTAATTCCTCCATTACTTCACTACTCACCTTTTCCAATATCCTTTCATCCTCTTTCTTCCTTTCCCATCTCACCCTCTCCCTTTCTAATATACTCTCTATCTCCCTCCCTTCTTCGTATTTCTTAGTCGTTTCTGATAGTAATCTCTTCTTCCACATTGCCATTTCTCTTTCTTTCTCTTCTTCTTCCCTTTTCCTCTCTCGCAGCACTGCTCTTGATACCCTTTCTGCTGCTGCTTTTACCCTTTCAGCTTCTCTCCTTTGCTCCTCAGTTCGTTCCCTTATTTTTTCCAATTCGTTCTTACCTTCTTTCCTTTCCCTCGCTCTCCCTCTTTCCTCCCTCTCGAGCTGTTTGATCAGTTCATTCTGCTCATCCCTTAACTCTGCTAGTCGTTCCTCCAAAATCTCTTCCTTTTGTCGTAACAGCTCTTCCCCTCTCATTCCACTCTCCCTGGTATTATCCTAGCCTGTTTTCCTTACTACCTCCTTCTCTTCTCCTGTTAATGAACCTCGTATTTTAATAGTATCTGTGCAGCTACCCACTCATCATGTCCTATTTCCACAGTTTGGTCTTCTCCAGTCCTCCCCTCCCCTGCTGGCATCTTCCTATGAGCCACATATGGTGGAGGGCTGTATGCCGGGTTCGAGTACCCCTCAGCCGCCCTTAACTGTCCTCTTCCTATTTCTCCTAATTCTCTTAAAGGGTACAACCCCTCTCCCTCTGTTTTCACTACCTTTACGAGGGTGTATATCGTTGCTCGGTTCCTTTTTTATTTCATTTGATTTATTATTCTTTTCTCCTCCCTCTTGTCCGTTCCCCGTGTTCTTTGGGTCTTCACTCCCCTTTTTCCCATCCTCTCCTTCCTCCTTGATCTCTTTTTCTTCCGGTATTTCCCCCACAGTGAACATTCCATTTGGTCCTGGTCGGGACCCTTGGAACATCCTCCATAATTTAAACACCTCCACGTGGTTTGTCAACTTCTTCCCTTTGTATGTATTATGCAAATGGTTTAATAGTGAATGTTGGGTATATGGATCGAAGCTACCATTAGGCGGCCATGGTGTTATCATTTTGTTGTCCGTCCCCTGTGTCCATTCTATGCTATACTTGATCAGTTTCTCCCTATGGGGTGACAGTGTGGTACATATGTGTTGTAGTGGGGTAGTGAGGGTGTTCCCCCACCCTCCCGATCCTGTCCCATGTGACATAGTAGCGCTCCACTTGTTACCCTTCCCCTATTTGGTAGCGGTTATCTCACTAGCAGTTTACAATATACAGCCTTATATCGTTACCTGGCCCCGTAAGTTTAGGGACTTGCGATAGTCCGCTAAGGAAAATTATAAAAATATAGTATTTACATTTGTATATTTTCTTCTGTCTTTCTTCCTTTACACAACACCCTTACGGCCCCCTGCGGCCGAGGCGCACGTAGCCCCCTGCGGCTGCGTACCCCTTATGACGTTCTTATACAGTCGTCCTATTTTCACTTGCTCCTCCTCCTTCTTCTACACTTGCCGTGGCCGGCGTTCTCCGTGCGCAGCCACGTCCCCCGTTTAGCCTTTCCTCGATCAATTCATTACCGTTTATCTCCGTTTCCACTCCCTTACCACAGTTCTCTTTCCCACCACTCTCAGAAAGAAAGATGCCTTGTGCTCGGGATATCCTATGAAAGCCCTACTGGTGACGTCACCGATCTCTTCGAGCTACTGGTAAGTTCTTCATATATTCTTTAAGTTCAAAATACACTTGCAATCTACCCCCGTTAACCTCACAGCTGTCTTCCTGTCACTCCTGGAACAAGGTAATCAATAATATAATCGGACTGAGCACGCTGCGTCGCCTCGCGTGTGATACGCCCCTCGACAGGAGGGCTTAACCAGCCAATTATCTTCCGTATTGGGCAACTAACTAGCTACCGCCTACAGGGAAACGTCATCTACCTATCGAGTTTCTTGCTCGAACAATAGGGATCCTCATCTACTCATTGATCAATAAATGCCAAATCGTAGGAAACCACACAAACACACCCTTACACGTAGTCGCGACCTAGGCCAATCAATGTCTACGAGCGGCCGCACGTGATGTTTTCGTGCTCCACCCCCCTCTATCGCACAACGTAGCCGACTGCTCTCGCACTCGTTCGGCTACCATTCATTTCATTGCCAATACTAAATTGTCAAACCTTCGCCCCGCACCTGTGCAACACCTCCCACCTCCCGTATTTAATTCCTCCCCCCTCCCTCACAATTTCACATTGCTTGTTGTGCGTGGAATGCTCACCAAGTTCTCTTGATGCGGGGCCGCTCGACTGCGTGCACCCCTCCAAGCGGCTCGCCACCTCCCCTCGTCTGGACCACGTCTGGACACTCGCCAACCGCGGGCAGGATACTTCTCAACCGGCTCCCGAAGGCCAATATCCGGATTGCGCTGTCCGGTCTTCTCGCAGTTCCGCGATGGTCCTGTAGTCCTCAGAAGGGGGCAACGGCAGAGGGGGCCGCGCCGCCGGGCCTCCTCGCAACGGGAGTACCTGGAAAAAAAAAATTTAAAATAAAAAAGCAGATCTTAAACAGATCTCAGCAGTGCCTCCAACTTGTCGGGGGGAAATTCTGCCGGGGTCGGCCGGGCCGTCTGCAGACCTCCGGGCAGGGAGGCCCCAACTCCTCCCGTATATCCCAAAATAGTTAGAGTATGAGACACACGCAAGAAGCAAGGTGACTCTGCTGTTTATTAGACAAAACGGCAGGAATGGGTCAAGGAGCGTACGCGTCCGTTCTGACACACACACAATTGTGGAGCTCGCAGGCCCTTTTTACCTTAGTATGACGCGCTACTTGCGTCACTTGGAAAGTTTAGCAAAAAACCTATCTCCACTCTGGATTGGTTACTCGAGTGGTAGGGTTAGTATAGCATACATATAGAGAACGGTATTAGTGGTTGAGGGTTAGTCAGGTGGTATACCTGGGCTGTCCCTTCAATTTGATACATGAAAATTGTTACATGAAGACCTCTGAGGATTGGTCAATGTTAATGGCGTCAGTGATAGGAGCCCCATGTTCTGATTGGTCCGCTCGCGAGCCTCCCAGTCTGGGACTATCGCTATTCCCAGCTCGCGGTGCACCTGTCATTTGCAACAATGTTTTTACTATGGGTAGGTGTAAACAATGTGAGGATTTATTCATATGTTGGGAGGTCGACTACTCCCACTGCTGCAGATGTCCAATGAGTCTTTTAATTGTATCTGCCTGTGTCTTGAAACGTGGGATTCAGGCGTCTCCATCCTCCTGGGCTTGGCATCTTGTCAGGTTTGGCTTTGTCACGTGAGGTGGGACCGTGTTTGAGGCAAAATTCAACACAATTAATATTGTTTTTCCTACTGTGTGCCTGGTTTATCTTGCAGGTGCGACCTTGGCGTTGGCTTGCAGCGTGCGAGATTGCAACATCGTGCCCTTGGCGGTGTGCTTTCGCCGGGCTCATTCTGCAGGGTCAGCAACCCAGTTCTTGCTCATTCAATGTTCATGGAAGCTTTTGCTTGCGGCCTACTTGGGCCTGGTGCATAGGTGGAACCGTTTGATGCAGAGCGCTTTAGGTTACGGTATCATATTGCTCTATCCTCAGTATCGTGTCTCCGTTATATTCTTCATTATGGTACATGGTTCTTAGAAGAAGCGTGAGCAAGCCTTTTTAGATAAGTTCATGATGCGTCTTGCGTTTCTGCATTTTGAGAGCCTATGTGGAAAATAATAAAGATGCACGTCCGTGAGTATGTCTGTCGCCTACGTCATAGCACTGAGTATATTCTTCGTGTGGATTGGTGTGGGAGTGTCCGGTGTGCATGTTTGCACAGGTGTGCTGACCGTTGGCTAGGTCGTCATGGCATCTCTAACGACGTGTAGGTTTAGTCGAGTTGATCCGTGCCGCAGGTGTCGGCATGGACAGGGCGGGCTGCTGGGCAGGTAGATGGGCATATCCGTATGTTCCTGTACCAGGGTATTTGGTCGTCTGGTAGATAGGCAAACTCCTCTCGTGGCGGGTGTCTAGGCTGTGATCCTCTAGGCCAGGCACTAGAGGGGAAGGGCGGGAGCCTGTTCTTCCATTCTCCCACTTCACCCCTTTACTAACTTTTCTGGGAGAGTGCATGCTTCTCATCTGTGTCTCAGGTCTCCCGCTTCAACTGTGGTGGCTGTTCAAGCTAGGAATGGAGGGCGGGGAATTCTGTGATCACAAACAGTATGTTTGAGGAGTGTTTGGCCAAATATCCTTGAGCACCCCGCTCCCTTTGCAGCTAAAATAAGTATAATGAATTTGAATCCAGAAAATAATGGGGAAGGTATGAATGCTTTAATATTTCTTTCTCAGATAGTGGGATTAAGGCATCTGCTCTATTCTGGATAAACCCCTTCCTCTCACACATGTGTCATCACCCTTGCTACTGACCAATGCAGCCGCCAGTACCTCTGCTTTAGGGGTCTATCAGGAGTCCTCACCAGCCCGCTCCTTAGCAATCTCTACCTACATCCCCTTGTTCGACTCATCTGCACTTTTTGCTTCACATTTCACTTTATGCTGGTGGCACTCAAATTCTTGCACGAGTAGACAAATCACAGAATGCCAGATCAGGCAACTTTCAAGGATGTAAAGCCACCATTCACTACTCTATCTATACGTTACGATTTCTTTACACTACATTGTGAACAAACTGAGGTTCTTGTGACTGAAGTCCTCATGACAAACCTTCATCCACTCATAAATCTGGGGATGCCAACAAAACTCTCAGTATTCTCCCAAATAAGCTCAGTTATCAGTCCCTGGCTCTTTCGCCTGTGCTCATTCTGGGGTGTTCCCCCATAGTTTATGGTTCCCCACAGACACACGTTCATCAGCACGCTTATGCCGTCCAGGCTAGAATACAGTAACAGTGCTCACCTTAGTCTTTCTTCTGCCCATCTTCGCAGACTTCAAAGTATCCGGAACATTGCCACACACCACTTCCTACCCTTAAGTGGGACAATCACATCACTTTAGTTTTATCCTCCCTCGACAGATCACCTGTTCCCCAGCCTATCATCTTCAAATTCCTCGGCATCATTCGTTGTGATTACGGCAAATCTGGATGCACTTTCTCACTCTCAGGTTCGATCAACCACTCCTTCAAGAAATCCTCAATTCACATTCAGATCCCTTTTCAACAGGCCCTCCTTCAACAGATCCCTCGGGGGTGGACATGCTTTCACTGCATTTCCCTCAAGACTCTGGAACCAACTTCCTCCATAGACAAAAACACCTTTCCGACCAACTCTTCATCCATGGAGCCACTAAAAAACGTGGTGCTTCCACCAAATTTTAATCCTCTGATATCTACCCTCGGCATCTGGATCATTAATGCCAAGAGACCACCATCTTGGTGAATGTTGTGCTCTATTGGCGCTACGATTCCATTAATAAATAAATAAAAACCACACTGGGATCAGATTGGAACATTTCCAGAAAAATTAATGATCATTTGTTTCAGACAAGTAAATGTTGATTCCGATTCAGCTTGCCCATTTTTTTTATTTGTTTATTGCATTTGCTACACACCGAAACCTGGAGGTATCACAGCGTAGACTACTTAGAACAGTTATCTGGTCACAAGTTGTGTTACAAGGCAGGTACAAATCATACACGATACAGTAGTGAGATGCATGCACAGAGTGGAGGGGTTAAATCAGGCCATAGCGTTGGGCTCACGGTTGAGATAATAATGGTTACGTTTGTTGAATAGCCATGTTTATAGCCCATGCTGCATACAGTTTCGCATTTAGGCAAAAAATGAAGGAGCACATTTTTATTGTTTTTTTCTCATAACTGCTGGACCCATATGCAGGCAAACTTACATTTGTTGTGTTGGGGTGTGTGCATCATGTCTAACGGCCCTTGCCCTCCCCATTAAATATCACACCACAACATTTGGTCAAGTGTTGGCAATAAAAGGCTATAGGTTTTTATTGTTACAGATATGGTTATGAAACATAAACAATAATCGCATATCGTAATCATATGGAACTTTTGGGCACCGGGTCCTGAGGTTACCCCCTCTGGCCGGTGCCGCCCTCTTTGTCCCACGACTTGTTGTGGCCACCATACGGTGTCCTGACTTTCTTCCTTTGTTCTTCTCCCCTTTTTCTAGGGTGGGAGGGTTTGTGGAAAAGAAAAAGAGCAGGAAGACGCCGAGTACACTGCATACTTCCTTAAGGTGTTTGGGTCCCCGTGCAGGGTCCACAAACAGTTGTGTGTTTCTGAGCTGAAGGCAGCACATTATATAGGAACGAGTGTAGTCCCTGTGCCTGTGTTGTACTTCTGGGGGGGGCCTGAGGCCAGCCCCCCTGGCCAACAATGAAGCCGACTGTCTGAGCCCCCGGGAGGGGGGCATCCCTTTTTACTTTCCCTGCCAGGCTGTTATGCTTCCCTTGGGTGCAATGCACCCATTTGTCTTTGTGGAAGGGTGAGGTATGTTTATTGCCTCACCCTTCCTGCGCTTTGAAGCGCCAGAGACTGCTGTCTCCCTTATCTGTTAGAGGAAAGGGGAGCTAGTCCTGGGCCTGTTGCCATCTAGCATCAGTTACCTGGCCTCGCCTGGGGCAGCCCAGGTGGCGTTGCCCATTCGTAGCACACCAAGCTGGCTCCATTCTTCAAAGGTGCAACGGTGGGATCAAGTCTGCGACAACATCTGTTTGTCCTATTCCTTTGTAAATAGAGTGGGAACCCTGTGCAAGCTTGATGTGCTATACTCAGGACAGGTACAGCATCTTAATCTGCAAACAAAGACAGTTTGCACCAACCCTTAACATGCAAACAACAATAGCAGCATAATGGGGCAAATTAGATTTGCAATGTTTTTCCCCCAAATAGTAATTCGCAATAATACTGCTCCGAGGGCCTCATGCACCGAAACCTTTTATAATTGCAAATCCCCATAGGACAATGTTCTGTGAATAGGGGCCTAAGAGTATTAGTTAAACCTTGAAGCCATTTGTATTGTTGTATTAGGCAAAACATCATTATGCAATTCAATTCCCCGCATCCAGTCTTAGTACCGCTTAATAGCTCATGGCAGGGGGCATGTTCCGGGAGGGGGTGGATTTATGGCATGTGCACAATGGTCGCTGCTAAACCCCCAGCTCAGACATCCTTTTGTCCTGTTTGCCAGAATCCAACTGGGCGGAGAGCTCACTGGTCTGCTGGTGGGTGGGAGGGGAATGTGGGAACGAAAAACAACTATTTCATGCCTGCCAGTAAGCACAAGTTCCCTAGAAGATACCGTGATGGGTTATTTAAGTGAACAGACTTTAAGAACACACGACCCAGGAACAGCTGTTCCAGGGCCATCCATTCTTGTAAATATGAAATCTTGATGTCCCTGCTTACAAGCCAGCACATATGGTTGAAATACTAGTAGGGTCATCACAGTGTCGAAATATGTGTTTATTGTTTCATGTCCCTGGGTTCACTTAAGGGTTAAAGGCAATGTTTGTCTCCCACTAATCCAAGGTATCATTGGTTGTTGGCAGCAGTCCTAGAAAAGGCTCGCATTGCTGGTTAGGACGATGAACAACAAGCAAAGGAAGACAACCTTTTCTTTTCACGCGAAGACGCATTCAAGATATGAAGGGGCTGACACCCGAGGTCACAAGATGTCTTTTTTTGGTGATGGGCTGAAATAACAATTCTCCCCAGCTGTACCAAAAGCATTAACATTCCAATAGGAATTACAAAATAAGGAGCCCACAGCTTTTACACCAAACATGGGAAAGGCAAAGCGTGATCTCGCAGAAAGGCCCCACCCTATAAAAAATCCACACACACAGAATCAAAATGCTCTTCTGTGACGCAATCATCTGCATTTAGAGTTGGATGCAAAAAACGAAAATCCGTGCCAGTGGAATTCACACATGTGAGCAAAGGGCCTGTAGGCTAACTCCAGCTTTGCCACTGTAAAACATACTTTTAGGATCTCTGCGCCCACAAAATATGCCAGCACTGTGTGAGAAGGTCACCTTTAAATACAGTGTGAAGGAATCTGGGGACCTCTGCTGGTACATGGGAAGACAGAGGTGGCATGTGGCGGTTTCCCCGGAGCACCCCCTCGGATAGTTCACAATGGGTGAGGCAACATATGCCAATGTCAGGGAAACTCCCTCATGTCACCAGAGAGGAGAGAGAGAGGCATTTGGAATAAGATGGGGTTAATTATATGTTAATACTACTTCGGAGAGGGTTGTGGGGGGAGGGCGGAACCAAGAGACAATCTTTCTCAGGAAAGCTGTAACACACGCAGATGATTTAACAGACACTTCCAGTCTTCTGTGAGGTTGGATCAGCATAGCGCGATGTGGCAAAGATCACACTGTGGGCGCCCATGCAAAGACATTAAATCATATGGCAACTGAGGATCACATACCGAACAAACGTCTGTGTTCGGATGCTGACAGGAGATTAAATAACTTACAAGTAAACAAGGGAGCCGGAGAGCTGGATTGGCCAGTCACCATGGCTCTGCTGGTAAATCCCAACATGGCAGATAGGTCTTTGGAGAGCTGGGTCCATGGGGGCGGGGCAAGGGCCAAATCCAAGCATTCATCCGTGCAGTTTGCATGGCATTAAGTAAAAGGCAAAGGCCAGACAGCTTGGGAGGTGGTAAAACCATTAGGAGTGAATGTACCACAACCGAATACACCTACAGGGAAACAGACTCAACAAGCAGAGAACATATTGGGACACGTGATTAATAATAGCGTGTATATTAGAGGAGGTGGACGTCTCTTGGCTTAAAGGGTGCTTTGATGGCATTTCAAAATGTCACAACATGTACAGTGATAGGATGAGGGGAAGGGTTAGAGAGACAAAACTTGTAATGGCCAAATAAAATAAGCCAGAGTAGGGAGGATACAGAAGAGAAGGTGGCTAAGCCGAGCCACACTTTAGAAAAGACCAGGGGGAGCTACATGAGAGATCCTGATAAGAACCTGAGTTCAGATTCAGACAGAAGCCAGGCATTGACAGAAGAAGCTGAAGAGAATGCTGCTGTAAGCTATAGCGCAGACACCCGTGGTTACTGCAAAGCACCAGCCCCATCTAAAGAAATCTCAAGCCCTGGAGAAACCTTTGACTGAGGGGTCATAATTACAGCAGCCTGAAACATACTACTCAGAAGAACTTCTCGGGCCAGGTAAAGACAAAGAAAAAGTAGGGCGTGTTAGTGGACTCACAAGTACCCTGAGTCTGTGAGTCACCTGAAGTATACACTACAGTAGTATGTAATACATTTAAAGGATAGTTCCGGGACTTTTTTTTTATTGTCCCTACGGTACGGCCATGTGTTTTTAAGCATAAATCGGTAGATCGTAGAAAACTTTCCTATGGACCTTACCCGACTTTTCGTCCATTAACGCACTCGAAATCAGCCGCCATTTTCTGATAATCCTATCATTTCCCCCCATCGCCCTGGCTCACCTGCTTTTGCGGCACTAAATCAAATCCCCCGCCCCTGAGCCTGACATCAGCAGACGCGTACCGCCCATTTCCCAACGCCAAAGCACGTTTCGTGTCAACAATCCCTGCGCCTCAGCTAATGAAGTGTCGCCATGGAAATGGCAGGACGCCTCTTTCCTCAATAAGTATAAACACACCGTTTCACAACACACAGCAGCAGATTTTCGATTCCATTACTCTCTCTGTGTTACTTTGAGTATTCTGTGACTCGTTTCTGTGCTCTGGTCAGCTACCTTCGCCGCTTCTAGGCCTTGTGAACACCTGTACCATCTCTGTAAATTATTTTACTTTCTTTACCACACAATGGCTACAATAATGCCGTATATGTACGAGCCCGAGTACACCGAGGAAGAACTAGTGGAAAGGCAAGCACGCGAAAACGATGGGGATTCGGACGGCAGTTGGGAGGACCAGTCAACGGATGAAGAGCCTGGACCATGTCGCATGGACGGCGTCTCCACCTGGTGCACGTGCAATCGGTGCGAGCTAATGCCAACTGAGGAGGAGAACTGCTGCTGCCGTGAAAATTCCGGGTGCTTGGCCTACATTTCGGAAGGCGAGCCAAGTCCGCAATGCATCACCCAGCTGCCAGAGTTCAGGGAAGCCTGCCTCTCACGGACCGTGTTGAGGATGATGATGGTGCTTATGCACGAACTTCGCGGCACTGTTCGTCCACGTAATCCGAGTAACGAGTAAGTATACTCTGGTTGTGATGTCAGTGATGCCACTACTATTTCATGGTCGTCTCCCACATATAAAATTACATCTACATATCATTCGAATGCATGTAAATTGGTTCCATATTGTGCATTTTCTAGATAGAATTTTTTTCAAAGCAGAATGACATTTTTTACCTGAATCGACAGTGATAAGAAAGTTTTGTCATTTTAATACAGTTTGCATCTTTCTTTTTCACAGGTGGTACAGGCTGGTGGCCTATCGTTGCTTCACTTGGTGGCTTCACGGGAGGCTCGGACACCGCGTTCGGAGAGTAATACCTGCCTGTGCGGTACTTGCCATTAGACAACATTTCCCCAGCGACAGTGGACAATACCGCGGATTTTCCCTGGATGTGCTGCAACCGGAACTTTACAATGTGTAATGTTTATTATTTATGTTCAATTGAAATTAAGATCTAAAATAAAACCCCACATGTATTTTAACAATGGTTGTTTTGATTTTTTAAATGAATCTAGTGTGTCTCCATTGAATAGTCTTCCTGTGCCTTGTCTTGTCATACCACATGTCTCCGGCCAGCATCCTCCCTCACGCTGGCCGCCCACCTTCAATCCACTTAACCGTTGAACCCATATGCAGCAGACATACATATGTTATTTTGCGGGTTGGCATCAAGCCTCCCGGCCTTGCCTCCTCCCCCAAAAATACTTACCACACCACTTTGTTCAAGCGTTGGCAATAAAAGGAAGGCCGTTGGATTTTATTGATACAAAACATGGTTATAGGTAAATAATCCATATGGTTGATCATAATAAATCATCCTTTTGGGCACCGGGTACAGAGATGACCCCCTCTGGCCCGTGCCGCCTTGCCACCACAGGCCAGCCTGCTGCTGACTAACTGCCTAGGCATCCAGGGTCTCCAGGGTGAACTGCACCCATATATTCTCCTGGGAGGGTGAGGTATTTATAAACTCACCCCTCTGCCTTCCATGTACTAGATCCTGCAGCCTGCCTCTTACATGCAGTTAGATGGCCTCTCCTTGGTGAGGCCCTGCGGCAAACGAGTCTTGTTTGCACGACCACCGCCCCAATCCACCCCCCCCCCCTCCCTATCAAAGGCAGTTCGCACCGGGGTACTTGTGCTGGCAAGTGGAGCTGTCAGGGAGCGATAAAGGCCAAGAGGTGCCAAAGACCATGTACACTTCAAAGTGGTCTATAGAGCATGGGTTGTTGTTCCCATGTCTCCCTCCAGACCCCGTGTCTCCTGCCAAGCATCCCCCCTCACGCTGGACGGCCCCCTGCAAACCGCATAATGCCACGACATATACACGTCATTCATTCACAAACACACCCCTGTTTCGAATTCTTTATAACCCACTTCATATTCTAATGAGAACTTCTTTGCGCTTTGCTAGTCAACCCGTGAAGGTGCTGGTTATCTGCTCTTCGTCTCTGTGAACTTCTGTGACCACTTCGAGGAAACTCGTCAGTTTGCAACCTGTGAACTGCTCCCTGTTCTACGACAAGAAACTACTCTGATCCCTGCATTTAACTGTTTGTTCGTCAAGGTAAGGCCATGTACCATAATCATTTTGCGTCCAATTTCTTTTCGTTCAAGACAGTACATGCAAGGAACTAGACACATGTTCTGAGTTTAGTCAAATTATCTTTCTATTTTTTTAAAGTTATTCAAATACTTATCCGCATGTGAATAACGTGTATAGTTCCAAGAACCAAAACAAACCTTGCATTGAACCTTTTATGTGTCATTTAATTTGTTAACACATTGGTATTCATAGAGAATTGTTGATCTTTACTTTTCAGAACTTTCCACAATGCCTGCCTGTTCCATTGGCGGTTGCCCTTCGAAGACCCATAATAAATCTGAAGGTACTATAATGCATGTTTTCCCTAAGACAATAGATCAGATAAGAGAATGGGTCCGATATTGCGGATATCCACCGTCTGAGCTTGAAAGTAGAGTCCTAGAAGTCTTTGCGGACAAGAGGGGTGATCGATACCGCATCTGCAGCAGGCACTTTAGCTCAGACATGTACTCCACATCATTGCTAATAAAGAAGAACACACCGCGAGCGAGGCGAAAATTGCTCTCAACCGCTATTCCCACTCTATTCGTCCACATCCCTCCACTGGTGAGTCAAGTTTACGTATTTATCTCTCGGCCTTGCGGTAGTGTGTAGCATTAGCTAACAATAATTTCCCCATTTATGTATCCACTCAATATGAAGGCGGAAGATTCTCCATCCGTGTCGTTATTGCAGTCATCAGCCACTTCAAGCGCCTATCGGGTAATCTTACTTAGCTATTCTGCCACTGACTTGTTTTAGGCATGTAAATCAATAGTTTTAATTTATCGTGTGATTATTTTACCTAATGGTACACCCTTGTACTCGTCCTCTAGTCTTTGTTTTCAGTTATAATTATTGTTATCCAAAATAATGCAAGTACTGTCTTTCAGGGAGATGCTGAGGAGTACAACGTATTGACGACAACCGTTGATGTCACTCAGATGCTCGAGGTACGTTTCCGGACAGTTCCATCGATGGAGATCATCAGATCTTGCATTCTTGTAGCGTGATTGTTACACACAATGTTTCTTTCGTTTTTAGCCATTGATATGTCCTTCTGTCGTCGCCCTCCTATGTGTCTTCTTTTTTCAATATTGTGTTCATTACTAATGAAAGTCCTATGTTTCAGGGAGTCGATGGAGCATTAGTCCAAGAAGAAGGGGGAGCATGCAGTTACGGGTCGGCGCAACAGCTTGCAGAAGTGTGCACCACAGTTACATCGTCTCTTGATGTTCTTATGCATTTCGAGGTATGGATACTGACAGTTCGATCAAGCGAAATCATATGACGTGATTACATCCGCTATACTTCCTTCTTTATTAACGCAAGTACTATGTTTCAGGGAGATGACGGAGCTTCTTCTACAAGAACATCACCCCTAGTAGTTGATGCAGATATCTGGGTGGTGACACTTCCAACGATCGAGCAAATCGAATCATATTTAGATATCCATTATTTATTTTAGACAACAGATCATTTGTGCAGGTCTATTTAGATGAGCCGTTGACGCCTGCACAAAGTGTATGTTCTTTTTAACAAAATAGAAAACCATACTAATGCAATTACTGTGTTTCAGGGAGTTACTGAAGCATCATCTTCAATAATATCATCAATGGAAGTCTATGAGGAGCCCGAGGTATGGATCTTGACAGTTCCATCTAACTAGATCAACAATGCGTGAATAATTGTCGTTTGAATCTTCTACACAAAGTGTTCATTCGTGTTTTGCTATTGAGATGTACGTGGGTATTGGTCCCCAAGTACATTTTGTGTTTTCAATATTATTATACATACTAATGAAAGTTCTATGTTTCAGGGAGTCGATGGAGCGTCAGTGCGTGATGGATGTGCTTATGATGAAAATATAGTCGTTGCAGCGCAAGAGGAAGTGGAGACATGCACACACGAGTCGGAGCAACAGCGTCCCGATGTTGAAGTTCGAGGCAAGAAAGTTTCAAAGAAAAGAAAGCAAAAGAAGGTTAGTGTCCTGGTCACTATATTATGTTGTTTTTCACTGTTAATAGTTCAATACTGTAAGTTGTGTTTAAACTGAACATCCCTTTTTCAATCTGTCCTCTAGTTGCGAGTGGGTGTACGAACTAGATCTACACAGACAGTGAAGCGAACGAGAGATGTTGCTTGCCAAACCTTTTGGCAGGGACTTGAGACTGGAGATGCATCGTGCCAATGGGAAGAATATGAAGTGATTGACAACGGAGCTATACCACATCCAGCCATTGATAGTGAATGTCCTCCTGGTAGTTCGGATGCAGTCGGAGATCAATTCACAGAATCCACACCTGCAAAAACTAAGACCGCGAGAAAGTTGAAGAAATTGTTTTATTCACCCATCGCTGGAGAAGGAACAGATGTTGCAATGGAAGAGAATGAAGTGGACGACAATGAAACACCATCAATATCACTGAACATAGCGGAAGACGTTATCAGAGATTCTACCTTTCATGTGAGTGACATGTCCTCAACGTTACAGGCCGAACCAGCTGGGATGCAGAGTGACAGTATAAGGAAATAGGCCAAATTCATTGTATTCGATAGTTGTTTGATTGATATTATTATTCGGATGAAATGTGGGCATTCGGTTGGTGGGGAAGTATGTGGGGAGCCATTGATTAATGTGACTCGTGCAATTCGAGGCACTAACCTTAAAATACATGCCACCTGTACAAAATATCATCCTTTCTCATGGTCTGCACAACCCATGCTGGGGCAACTGCCAGCAGGCAATCTACTTTGTGCAGCGGCCGCACTTTTTAGTGGTTCAAGTTTTAAAAAGTTAGAGTCTTTCTTTCAGTTTGTGGGAATCCATTTCATTGCGAAAACTCAGTTCTACAAATACCAAACCGATTATCTATTTCCAGCCATTAGCGAAGCTTGGAGAATGGAAAAAATGTCTATTGATAGTACATTCGCGGGCAAACGGTTCAGGCTAGCCGGTGATGGACAGTGCGACAGCCCAGGATTTTCAGCCAAGTACTGCACCTACCACTTTCAGGACATGGAAAGTAAGAAAATTGTTAGTTCGGTGGTCGTGCAGGTGTCACAAAGTACATCCTCAGTGGCCATGGAGAAAGTTGGCTTTGTAGCATCATTGCAAGAACTACAATCGCGGGGAATGGTGATCGACCTGATAGCCACGGACAGACACGTTTCAATTGCCAAGACAATGAGAGAAGAGTACAAAAATATAAATCACCAATTTGACGTTTGGCATCTTGCAAAAACAATCAATAAAAAAATGTCGGCTGCAGGTAAAAAAAAAGATATGCAAGGTATTTCACAGTGGTCCAAGTCAATCAGCAACCATCTTTGGTGGAGCTCAAAAACATGTGGAGGGTCGTTGGAAATTCTACTGGAAAAATGGCGGTCAGTAATGTTACACTGTAGCAACGTTCACCGCTGGACCACAAACCAACATTTCCACAATTGTGAACATGGCCATTTGTCCACAGAGGAGGCACGGAAGAAGAAGTGGTTGATTCCTTCATCACCCACTCACAAAGCCATTGAAAAGATTGTATTTGATAAAACTATAACAAGAGATTTGAGGGGACTCACGGAATTCTGCCACACAGGAGATTTGGAGGTGTTCCACAATATGTGCCTAAAGTACAGGCCAAAACGATTGCATTTTGGCATGGAGGGCATGATAAATCGGACTCTTCTAGCGGTCTTGGCACATAACCATAATGTTGGCCGTCAACAAAGTAGGACGACCGGAACTTTAGGGACGCTTCGCTACAATAAGGCCTTCACAAAAAGAAGTAAACAATGGGTTATCAAACCAGTGTTTGAGGATATGCAATATGACTTTATTGAGAGATTTATTGTTGATGTCCTAGATAGGCACATACATGGAGTTGTGAACGAACCTGTGCAGGGTACAACTGCATAGCCACCCAACATTGCCTCTGTTCCATGTCCACCTAAAGCAGAGCTCATTGAGAAATACACATCACGGTTTAAATGATTGTAATTTGATTGTCTGTTCTCTCGAGTCTCCTCATGTTGCAGGCCCAATGAATATGTGTATCTATGTAATGTGGAAATAAAAGTGATTGCTCAGTGTACATGCAATGTGTCTCTCCACCGTTGCCCCTCCCTTCACCGTGCATTAGTGCGAACCACCCGGGTGTCACCTGTGACTTTGCTCTCGAGTCTCCTCATGTCGCAGGCCCATTGAATATGTGTAGCTATGTATTGTGTAAATAAAAGTGATTGCTCAGTGTACATGCAATGTGTCTCTCCAACCTTGTTCATTTGCGCATTGAATTAAACCAAACAGTAATATAAATCATTTTTCAAAATATATAGAATGTCTACGTATTTATGGTTCTCTGGGGCTGCAAATACACGCACACAAAATGCAAAGATGGAGTGTAAATTTCAAGTCCTGTGAGATGGCCTTACACTGAATGTAGCTAACTAGGAATGTGTGCTCGTTCAAAGTGAAGGTCAACTGCTTTGATTTTTTGCTCGGGTGCCGGAATGGCCCACGACTCAGTATAAGGTTCTATTGTTATTTGACCTTGACAGGCCGGGACCATCCCGAAAGACTTCTTTTTGGGGGTGGGGTGCAATAACGTAAACGATAATGAATATAATTTCAGAAACAAAAGCCATTTAATGTTCGTTCATTAGAAGAAATAACGTCGGCATAGAAGGAGTGGTATTTCGGGGCTGCCCTACGCACAGACACAATGGAAAATGCAAATATAATGTAAGTAACTCTTTAGATGAGTTTATACCGCAATTTAATTACTATACAGTAGCTTTAAAGACGGGTTAAGTTGTACTTGTTCGTTCTATGTGGCATATTGTTTTGTACCGCGCACTATCTTGAGGAGAACCATCTCCTTTTACGGAAGCACCTCAAAACCTTCCTCTTTGCTTCTGCTTTCTCTCTCCCTCTCCCCTGCTACAACTGGTCCACTGTCTGCGACCTCGGTCCTGGGCCCTTCCACTCTCCACCTGCACTGCCTCCCTGTCAACCCCTGCACTGGGGGACTGTCTCAGTATCCTACAGCCCCCCCTTGATGTATAATACCCAGTTGCACTGTCCTAGCTATGAAATAATTTCCCGACCTAATATATAAAATGAATAATTTTAATAAAGATCTGATGGTGAGACTAATTTCATTTTTTATGTTTTTCAAACAGGTACATCATCCATTATTGCATGTGTCACGAGTACCAGACACCGGCGGATGGGTTTTTCAACCGCCAGTTGCTTCTCCGCGTGAACAACGTTACCACCCTGACCATTTTATGGGACGATCGCCTATTACAAGTATGCCCTTACGCGGTACTAACGGCTAGATGCAACATACAGACCGTTGTGGTGGCCTAGTGCCTCGTTGTTGGAACAGCCATGCGATTATCAGTGCGACCGAAGAGCTTATTTTATCGTAAACCAACACCCTGTGTACTGCACACGAACATCGCTTGCCTCAAGACGAACTATTTTGGATCGAGAGCAAATAAAAATGCAAATCGCTGAATATTCTCAAAACATTTGATGTCCAATAAATGTACTTTGCCAAATGTACAATCTTGCCGTTTGCTTTTAAACCACAGTTTCATATTCCGAATTGTGGCGCTGTATTGTGAGATGATCTAAGACCCTGTGTACAGCAAAGGAACATTGCGTGCCTCAAAACGAACTTTTTGGAACGTGAGCAAATAAAAATGCAAATCGCTGAATATTCTCTAAACATTTGATGTCAAATAAATGTACTTTACCAAATTTAAAATCTTGCGGTTTGATTTAAAAGTACAGTTTCATATTCCCAATTGTGGCGCGCTGTGTTGTGAGCTGATCTGTGTTGGTTTCCGGGTTCTGTGTGTAGTCGCGTAGAAGACGCCTGGGCGCGTTTGCCTACGCAGCGCAGTCACGTCACGGATAGAGGCGGGGAATATGAATGTTTTGATAAAGTCTGTTTCAGGGGCGGGGGATTTGATTTAGTGCCGCAAAAGCAGGTGAGCCAGGGCGATGGGGGGAAATGATAGGATTATCAGAAAATGGCGGCTGATATCGAGTGCGTTAATGGACGAAAAGTCGGGTAAGGTCCATAGGAAAGTTTTCTACGATCTACCGATTTATGCTTAAAAACACATGGCCGAACCGTAGGGACAATAAAAAAAAAGTCCCGGAACTATCCTTTAAATGTCCAGATAGTGGATTTAGGATACTAGGTTCTTCTAAACCAGGTTGTGGAAATCTGGGTTCTGGTATTATGACTTTGATTCCATGGTAGTTACAAGAGACTCTTTTATCAAGTCACAGAACACCCAGTTCTTAGAATCATATATACAAGATGGTGACTTCCAGTTTACAATGGCACACACCGGCATCCTCTCTCTCAGTGGGCTACATCTTGACTGACTCTCCTGGAACCTTAGTCATATCAATACATTCCATCAGGTAGCATTCCATGTCAGTCAAACCCACTTCTCTAGATTCTACCAGGATGCAGGAGAAAGACAAATCCCTACACATGTCCTTCACTGACTTGATTTATCCCTTCAAATGTTGCCTTGCAAACCTCACTTTTGGGTCCATAAATGAGGCATCCCCCAGTCTGCTGAGGCACAAAATATAGGCAATGAAATATCCCTATGTGTTGTCTGTTCTGAAGTATCTACCCTGACAACTACTACTGTAACATGTGCCCCATGGTGCCTCTTCCTCAATACACGCCATCAATGCAAATTAAAGCACATGTTTATAATCTACGTGTGAACATATTGCATGCCAGTATTGCCACTATAAAAACATGTTCATGCTTGTGGCACCCACTATATTCCAGTACATTTCCACTGTAAAACAAGTTCATGCTGGTTGTTCTTGAGATATGCCAGTTTACTACCACTGTAAAATATGTTAATGCTGGCAGTGCTGCATATATGCCTGTATTGCCACCGTAAGAATTCAATTTCATGCTGGATGTGCCCAATTATATATTAATATTGACACTCAAACAAATTGTTATGCATTTGGTACCAAACAATGCCAGCATTGGCCTATAACAGGTTTCCCTGGAGTCAGTACCAAACACATGCCAGCATTGCCTGTAACATGTTGTCCGGAAGCCAGTACCAAATATATATCAGTATTGGGAATCAGGTTAACAAAGTGTTTTGTTAATATTTGTGTACAGGATTTGCAAAAATAAAGAAATAGTGCATGAATTAAACTAAAATTTGTCCAGAGGGCTCTTCTTCTCGGTGTTTTAGTGCTCTGTAAAAATGTCTCCAAAATAAAATGTCTCTTGTGAAACTAAAGTTTTCCAACAGCAGTTCTGCCAGTGCTTAGTCTCAGATGTCCCCCCACAAACCCACACAATAAATTGTTAGCTCAGAGATCTAGGATTTAGGTTTAGGAGGATCCTGTTCCTTATTCCTCGCAGTTCTTGGGCCCTCTTGCCAGAGATTCTAGTTCAGGGTTTATGGTTTCCCGCACCCTGTTTCCTACAGGTCTCATGGTGCTTCTCCTTTGTTATCCGTCCCATGTGTTAGCTCCATGCTTGGAATCTGCTGTCGGTGAATTCTTTAAGTGGGGTTGTGAACTTGTGAGTGGCCTTCGGCTCCAATCAAAGATTGATTGGAGCCAGAGGATGATAGGAAAGTGCCCTATCGTTTGGACAGGTTTCTGGCTTGGTCCAGCACTAACTCCCACCCTGACATGGGTCTGCTTTTTCAGCCACATACTACAATCGCTTTCTCCTTCCCTGGGGCTGATCTCAAACCTCGCTCTCACAAAGCCTCTCATCAGATGACCTGTCTTCCTAAGTTTATCTTTTTTTCTCTTTGTGTCTGCAACCTTCTCTTCAATAGAATTCCACTTCACATTTCTCTCTACCACTTCATACCCTAGTCCTTGCTTGTTGTGGTTTCTCAATGTTTCCCCCTCACTTATTTCTGTTGTTTCCTATTTCACTTTTCTGAAGTTTCTCCATTCCTGCTTCTCTTTTAACACTTCTACCCATTCGGCTTAAGTTTCTCATTTCTTTTGTACTTTCCTCATCCATCACTCTTTTTGCTCACCAGTGGTCTGTTCACACCACCATCTTCACCCCTTTGGGAACTGCACACTTCTTTCACCACTTTGGGCACCACCCCAAGAACAATGTTGTCTATCCAATCCCCTGATCTTTTGTTCTCCTTCTTCATATTTGTGTACACCTCTCTTAGAGTAATTCATGTTCTCCAGTTCCCTACTATCCCTCTACACTTCTTTGGACACCTCTTTCACCTCTTTCGGCACTTCTGCTATAACAATTAGAGTTCATCAATTCACTTCCTACTCTCCCACCTTCTTCACCCCTTTGGGCACCTCCTCAATACCACAAGGTTTTTCATGTATTCCCTTTCTCTCCTATCTTCTCAGACTTCTGTTTCCCAGCACCCTAGGTCCTCCTTCTCCCAGTCCACAGTCTCTGTTATATCACCTTTCTTTAGCCCCCCCTCTAGGAGCTGCCTGTAACCAGCCTCATGTCTTCCTCTCTCCAGCCAGCACGGAATAAGCTTTTCCTACTACCTCTGCCACCTAATGACAACTCATGTGGTTTTATCGGGTTTTAGACCCTCCTTTCAGGCTCCCTCTGGTGAAACCTGAATCATGTGTGGTAAGTGAAAGGGGGATTGGCTGTCAGGCGCCACCATTGGGGATGGCTTACAGCCCTGGTGTGGGACATGGGAGTGCCTCATCTCTCCCCCTGGGTGATCCTCCTTCCTGCCAAATCCTGCCCCTGCCTTCCCACCTTTCTCTTGGTAGAGGGAATACAGGTTTTCTGTTTTCGTAGGTTTTTATATAGAGAACTTGGGAATTGTAGTTCTCTGATCTTATGTGTCTGGACTGCAGGTTTGAGATATACCTCAGCCATATTGACGTTCCAAACTCCCTCTTTCACCATATGCCTTTGGCATAGCGACTTGATCATTGTCTCTAGGATTGCGTTATCTAGCTGATGGCTCCACTTTCTTTAGATAGATTCAGGAGCGGTTTCAGCACCTGCATGAGGGGTGCTGAGCATACCGGTGCTGCTGTCTCTGCGAGAACACTGCTCTTTAATTTTCTCAAAGGGGCCGGAGTAGCTACAGTATCCTGCGGCAAGCCCTTGCATTCCACACAAAACCTGGTAGAGCCAGCCCTGCTCTCCTGCGCATGCTGACCATGGGCTCATCATCGCAGCACTTGTGGCGGCACCTGGTTCCATTGGCAATCACATCATCCACCCACGCACCCAGGCAAGTCACTTTGTCACAATAAGCACACATTCTCGAACACGAACATATGTACTGGAACACAGATACAAACACATATGCACACACATTCACGCAGACACACTTTCATATGCATCCACATAGTATTTTCTAACATTTACCTTTCTTTTCCACTTGACCTATGGTACCTTGCTCTAGATAATTGCCTTTGGGTAGTTAGGCCCCTTGAACAATAGGAACCAGGAAGAAGGGAGGTCCGTTGAGTGACAGTTCCTTTCCTGAGTTCCACCTCTGCAAGGCCAATAGGAGGACATGAGTGTAGCCTCCTAATAGCAACACATAGCAATATGTAAGTACCAGAAGTGCACATCAAAGTTCTGCTGGAAATACCAATCCTAATGGTTAATGCCAGGCATAAGGAGGAAATGGAACAGAGAGTGGAGGACACATTGAATGACACATCTTAAATGGAGAAGTACTGTATGTATTGGCCCAATTCACCACAGCCATTCTACCACATTTAGGGTATATTTTAAATGATACATTATGGGAGTTAGGAGTTGGGGGATGGAAGGGGCATGTAGTAGGAGCGTACAGGAAGGGGGTTTGCCCCATCAACATGCTGGAAAAAATGTGGGGAAACGGCCTTGGTGAGATGCTATCCCGTGAACTGTAACAATCAGGGCTGTAAGGGATGTAAGTAACATCTTTCAATAATATGTGTTTGGTTGCATAAATGTACCTCCTTTACAAGAATGACATTAATGTCACCATGAGGAACATCATCAAGTGAGGTTGAAAGTCCGAAACTGTATGTCTGACGAGAGGCCCCTGTACCTTTTTTATTTCCTTGCCTGGTCATCCAGACATGGCCCCCGATGAGTCCTCATCCATGCACTCATCAGGGTCTGAAATCCAAATTCGTCCATGGGAGACCTTAAGTCGCTCGCAAAACTGCATTGAGATCGGGTTCTGTTCCCTGTGAGTGTCCCCAGCACAGTGGCCTGTGTCTCCTCCACTAGTTGGGCAGGGCACAGATATTTTGTATGATTCTTGTGAGATCTACTGCCTTGGGGGTGGCTCTACATTGAATCCCTGTCTCAACTGTGGGACTGAGTCTAACAGGCCACCATCGTCTCCTGCAAGAGTGAAAGAGCGGAATGCAGAGGTTGCCGTACATGGTCGTTGTCGCTGCATGTCTGAAAGATTATGGGCTAGTGTTGCTCAAAATAGATATGGTTGGATGCTTGAATAGTCTGTATATTCTGACAGTTGATCACCTGCTGTGTATCATTGAGACATTCAGACCCCAATGAATGATTTATTTTGAAGTTGTTACTTTGTAAACAATATGGCATGGATCATTGAATAATAAACGTCTTCCAGGCTTAAAAATGAATACAAATAAAAATATAAATCCACCCTTACCAACACCATCATGCCCTTAAATTTGGATTCAGCCTGATTTAAATCCCCAAAATAGTGGTAAGCAAAACAAGTCGATGGAATATGACAGTAGAACGGACTTTGGCTTTGCCCCATAAACAACCACTCCCACCCCCGGTTCCTGATGTATTTACACAGAAACGGATCACTTTTCCTTGATTGTTAGCATATATACCTCACAATGTGCACTGCACCCATTAAAATACCTATTTTGCATCATCTGATCAGACCATGCACTCAAGCTTTTTTGTGTGAGTCAATAGTTTGTACTACCCTCTGTTTGTTATTACTTTGTGATTGCTCGTTAGTTTAAAAATGCTGTAAAATGTTGGATCGGGTTTGAAAGCCTGTGATCCAAATGTTTTAGGGAGAAAAGACTGAAGATTATTTTTCCAAAATTTGGGGGGGATGGCTGCAGAGGCCTTTTGATGAATTGTATTGTTGAAAGTCTGGAACAATGTATTGATTGGTTTGTTACATTGTTTGGGGGCTGGTTATTGGCTATTTGGAGTTGTCTGTTGTGCTTGTTAATGTTCTCTTGTCTTGTCTTGATTGTGGTGTGTCCAATATTGATGAACTGGGCATAGAATGTACTTGGTGGTTGCTATTGATTTCAATGCTTTCATTGGTTTGAATATGGTACCGTATGTATCTTGCAAATGTTATGAAGTTTACTACCTGATTGTATTATTCAGTTTTTCAAGGTATCGTTGTTGTTTGTTTTTTGCGTGATTATTTAAAATCATAAATAAAGTGTTTAATAAAAAATAAAAAAAAATGCTGTAAAATGTTGTATCGGGTTTGAACGCCTGTGATCCAAATGCTTGAGGGAGAAAAGACTGAAGATTATTTTTCTGAAATTTGGGGGGGGGGCTGGCTGCATGGGACACCCATTGGACCTCATTTCAAGTTTGGTAGTAATCCAGGGGTAAATCCACAAAACGTACTGCCAAACTCTGGTCACTCTCTTCTCACCCATCCTAGGCAGTGTGTCCCTGCTTTCCCCTCCAGACGCTCACCTTCTATCTTTGGTCTGGTGTACTTTTCAAAGACCTGGGCTTTGCAGACCTGGTGCCACATGAGAGACTATTTTTTCATGTTGCTTCCCCAGGTGGGTTGACTTACAACGTGATATAATACTAGCTGCTGTTCGAATTTCACACATTACGGAGTTACCCCAATCAGAATAAAAAATAAATAAGGTAGTCATCAAATGCCATCTAGGTTTGAGCATTGGGTTTTCTTGAGTGGAACAAGTAATAATACAGGGTGAAGCTCAAGAAGGGACATTGGCCTGGTCCTCTGCCAAGGGTTAGGGTTGTGAATTGTCAAAAGACAGTGAGGATGGCTCCTGCCACCAGCACTGTCCAATTGAAAGAAATTATTTGCTAAATAATGTTCACATTCAGTGAGGTTCATTGCAAAATATCCCAAATTATCTGCTCTCTGTTGCAGAAATTGCAATGGCACGGGTACACTGGCAGAATTCTTTAGGGATGTCAGAAAATTCACCTCTTTTGTGAATCTATACTTAAAGTGATTGTGGGACTCATTGGGGCGTGTGGGCGGGGGCTATCCTGGTTAAGTCTCCCGGAATGTAAGGTGTACTGTAATGAACATATAACGGTCACGTTGGATACTTTCTTTTGATGCCTGTTCATCATACTTTAGTGTCATCTTGGAGGAAGCAAGACCTTCTTATTGTCTATTGGCCTAATTCTTTTGGCAAAACACGTGTCCTATTTTGTTGAGTGCACGGGTGAAACTGTGTACAATCTGGAGTGCTTTTCTAGACTGGAGCTAAAAGCAAGGCATCATTGACTTGCCCAACGAGACTTCTCTCCTTTGGTGTCTTTATGCTGTGATGGATTATAATACGGTGGAATGTATTGCTTTTTGCACATCCTGCAAATGGGACCATTGTTTTGAAACTTTACTACTGAATATATTGGTGAAGATGTGCCTGAACGATTGTCTTCTTGTCTGGAATGTATGTATCGTTACAGGATATGTATAATCTGTCAAAAAAATTATGTTTAGAAAAATAAGAATGGGTGCAACACTGATGAGCGTTGCTTGGAGAAGACTGAATTCAAGCTACTGACAAAGCACCAATTACTTTGTAGCAAGATGTTCTAGATCACTTTAAACCAATAAAATGTTCATGGACTTTTATATCTGAAATAGGAATGGCTTGAATAGTCGACAAGCAAAAGTACCTTGGAAAAACCAATACCAATTGATGAAATAAAAAGGGCTACTAGAGACATGGCAGGAAAATCACTTGGTCTAACAGACTTTCCTAAACCATGCTCAGCCCTCCTTGCCCTCTGGCTTCTATAAGTAAATAAAAAGTCCCAACACGGCCCCTTCATTGACAGAGGCATGTTGACTAAGCTCTTGAAGCCCGGTAAAGATCCAAATATATGGGCCTCGCCTTAGCCTGATTCATTGAATCATTCCAATGACTAGCCTAAATAGCAGGTAATTTCCTCCACCGATGCATGATGTGTTAAGTATACCCAGATTAGGCTGACTTTATTTGGGAGAGGTCAATCTTGTAAAGCTTTAGAACATTTATTTCACTAGATCGTTGTGCATCAGATACTGAGAAGGCATTAGAGCACATTGGATTTCCCTCACTGTTCACTATACTGTAAAAGCTATTTGTTGGGGTCAACATTTCTGATACAACTGTTCTGTTCTCTGTTCTATTCTCAAGCGTTTGCTCGGTTGGCTGCTACAGTTGTATTATTGGATTCCTTTAGAATGTTGCTGGGCACCAGAACGGGTGCCCCTGACACTCTTTCTCTTTGCCAATCTGAGGTATAAAGATGTTATTCGCATGTGAATATTATTGCCAAGCTGTTGTATTTGACGCAGAATAATTGAAGAACACAATATCTCTGCCCTAAAATGACTGTCGGGTGTTAATTGGAATAGGCAAAACACCCTACTGCAGATGTATTGCTTTGGCCTTGTTCATTGCCAACTGGTGTGTTGGAATATATTGATAGATAGGGGATATTCCATGATATCAGACTGGATGAAGAATCTTGTGATATGTAAGGTCAGAGAAGATATGCACTGGATTGTCATGAATGTATCTCCAAAAGAAATATTATCCAAATGTATAATATACCAGATGGGCCTGTAGCTATTGCATGGGCTTCATATGATGGTACTGGTTATATGTGATTTTACCGACCACAATTACAGAGTGGTAAATGCCATCGCAGACAAAACACTGAAAAACACTGAATTTATTTTTGTTTTTTTAATGTGTGGGGTCCCCCCAAGCCCGCTGTTTTATTAACCTTCCACCACCACCCCATCCCCTATCCCAACCCATTTTAACCCCTTTCCCCACTACCCTTAATTTATTTAATTAATGTCTACACTGTCTTTCCGTGTTATTGTCCGCTCTGAAATTTACCACTCTGTTTTGTTTGCAATAAAATGACTAGATACCGATGTTTCTCAGAAGAGAAGGGCTTGTCCTGGCTGTGGATTTGAATTGGGATTATTATTTCATACCTCCGCTTGTGATATAGCTTGAAATGGCTGACCACCGTAGGTTGTGTATTTTCTTTCTCTGCTCTATTATTTCCTTCCTTCACAGGGACAACCTGTCTAATTCACATGTTGGGGATAAGGAGTTTCCATCGCTGCATTTTCCATTGAAGGAGAATTCATCAAGTTTTTTTCATTAAGCTTTGCTGCACTTGTATGTGAGTGGGGTAGGTTAGGGAAATTTAAAAGGTGGAGGGATTAGTGGGAGGGGTGTGGGCATCTCCCCCACATACATTGGTGGCAAAATGTCCTAAAAGAAAAAATAACTCAATGAAGTCTGTGGGATAAAAAATCTCAATGGAATCCCTTCGAACCACATATTGAGCTATTATTGTGGATTTTGTATGGCTTCAATCCTTCATTGCCCTTACAACATATATACAAATTAATTGGCCAAATGTTCCCCTTCATACGTGTGTATGTTGTGTGGTGTCAGTGTCTGACAGTTATGGTCATGACTACATAGTTAAAGTTACATGACACATGAAACTTTACATAGGAAAATGAAAAAAATCATTTTCTTCTGTAACGTTTTACCTGAGCGATGGGAGGATAGCACAGGGCCAATGTGCTGGTCTTGAAAGTAAGACCATGCAGAGCAACAGAGGTTTGAATCCCAGATCCACACTTAGAAACTGAATTTACATTACAGCTATCGCCAATTTTATGTGAGATCTTTAATAATTTTATATCGTCATGGATATTGTGTGACTCGATGAAGGATGCATTGATCATTGTTATTCTGAAGCTGGATAAAGATCATAAAAGATATGGGAACTATAGGCCAATCTCTTCGTTGAATGTGGATCTTAAAATTTATACCAAAATTTGGGCGAATCGGCTGATGACTTATCTGGGGTATCTGATTGATGAATCTCAGGTGAGTTTTACTCTAGTAATGTTTGGTTATGATAACATAAGGACTGTGTTGAATGTTATTGGAGTGCATTATGGCAACGAATCAAGTGGGATTATAGATTTTTTTGATGCTGAAAAAGCCTTTGATCCAGTTAACTGGAAGTTCCTGGAATATACACTGTTGAAAATGGGGTTTGGTTCAGTATTTATGCAAATGATTGATTGGATCCATCATGACGTTAAGGCAAAGGTATTTGTTAATGGATTGATTTCTGAACCCTTTCCTCTATCTAAAGGCACGCGACAAGGGTGCCCCTTGTCGCCATTTTTTTTCAATTTGGCGTTAGATCCTTTAGCACCATACATCAGACAATGTGAGCGAACTAAGGGACTTTGTGTAGGAAATACAGAGTTAAAATGCTGTCCTATGCAGATGATATGATGATTGTCCTATCAAATCCAGAAATATGTTGATCCATGTTGAAACAAATGTTTGAAGAAGTGGGGAAACTGTCGGGACACAAAGTAAATTGGGACAAAACTGAAATTTGTCCTCTGTCTAGGACATGCGATAATGGAATTTTAAGGTCCTGGAACTGTTAATGGTCTCCCGAGGGGTGTTAAATATTTGCGTATACATATAATTGGTGACTTGAACAAAATTGTTCTACATAATATTGATAAGGTAATAGACAAAATTACATTATCTATTAAAAAATGGGAAAGGTTGAACTTGAATATATGGGCAAAAATTAATGCAATTTAAATGGTTCTATTGCCTAAGGTATTATATATTATACAATCACTACCTCTGTTGATTTATAAGAAACAATTGCTGAAGATTGACAAACTTTTTCAATTCTTTCTATGGGGCCTTGGTAAAAGACCTCGTATCCCGAAATATATATTGATGCATAAAGTTGAAGAGAGTGTGTTTGACTATCCGGATTTGGTAAAATACTATAAGGCCTTTTTGCTCAAAGGTTTGTATTATTTTAAAAAAGAGAATGTTAAAGGACCAATTTAGTTACGTATGGAAAGAGAGACTTGTGCGCCATATCACTTAGATAACCTATATACTATGTGAAAGTTGTGAAATAAGAGGCTAAAATTGCAACCAATTGTTGCGACTAGACAGACTCTAAGGTCTTGGTTTAGACAAAATTAATAAAGTTTTGGTTTCAGTCAAGATGCGTCTATATGGCATAACGAGATATTGCAACTCAATAATAGGTGTTTGCATTGGCAAAGTTGGATCAGAAAAATTATATTAAATCTAAGTGATTTGTTAGATGGAAGTAGAATACTGCAATTTGAGGAGCTGCAAGGTAAGTATAATTTAGGAAATAGAGAACGGAGTAGATATCTGGATTTGATTTCATTAATTAATCAAAGAAAGAGAATGGATGGTGAGTCATTGGGGAAGAAACCGGAGAGCTGTAAGCTGTTGATTGGGCAAGAATATAATGTGCGTACCTATATGAATTTCATGCCCATGGAGGTAGGACGTATAGTTGCTTGGAATGAGCTAAGGAATATATGGTCGGATGATGTCAATGTGGTCATTTTGGAAGAAGATTGGAGAGATGTTCTTAGAAAAGCATACATTTGGGAAAAGATAAGAATTTGTGTTTAGTTAGGCAGAAAACAGTTGGTAGGATTTATTGGACACCAGTTAAGATGTTCAAATTGAAATTGAGAACGGATGAGTTGTGCTGGAGTTATGGAAGAGTTAGAGGTACCCTATTACATCTACTTTGGGACTGCCCGAGAGTACAGGATTTATGGAGAGATGTAATTGATAGGATTGATATGGTTTTTGATATAGCCATGCAAAGGTCGGCGGCGATTGTGATCTTACTTCTACATAGAGGGAGGTGTGGATAATATAATATAATATCTGGATAGACAAAGCTGTAATGGTGGCAATTACGCTAATCCTTAGGGTCTGGCAGACTGGAAAGAAACCTACTGTTGAGGACTGGTTGGTGGAGCTGCAGATTCTGTCCAAGTATGAAAAGATTTCAATGAAGGATAAAGGTAATGAGGGAGATTATCTTTCATTATGTGGGCCATTCAATGCTTTATATGAGTGATGAAGTATAGAGATGATGGGAAGGTGGGAGAGAGGAGTGAGAGGACACCTCCCTTTTTTTTCTTTTTCTTCTCCTTCTCCTGTTGTCGTTTGTGATATTTTATGTGTGTTGGTGTGGATTTTATAATTGCTTCATTTTTGCTATTTGCATAGGGTGATAGTATATTGATATATTTGGGTGAGAGTGTACTGGAATTTTAGATATCTATTAATGGTGTTATTGAAAGGTTATTGTTATTGTATTAGATTTTGTTGTTGTAATTTATTGAAACCTATCTGATGGAATTATATTTTGTTGGAAATCTAATAAAAAGATGTTACAAAAAAAAAATGAAAAAAAAAATGAAACCGAATTCAGGTATTAAGCGAGTTATGAAAAACCAATAAAATAAAAAAAAATTGGAAAGCAACTGATCTGGCCTGATGCAACCACTCATGCCAAATTTTGCCAATTGTCATCTACATTTCATGGTCAGAACGAATATGGAATGAACAGTGTTTTTTGCATGGATTTTCCAGATAACCACACTCTCCTTCTCTCCTCATATATCTGACGTCTCTAAGAAGTCACACTACCAGCTGCACCTCCTCAGAGGTATTCTTCCCTTCCTCTCCTTCCCCCAGAAGCTCACTGTCTCCCGAGCCCTGGTTCTCTCAAGGCTGGACTACTGTAACAGCCTCTATCTTAATCTGCCGGCCTCCACTCTCCGCCCTCTGCAACTTATCCAGAACAGAACTGCGAGACTTGTCCTTGGCCTCAAGCCCAGGGACCGTATCTCTCCAGGACTGAAATCTCTTCACTGGCTCCCAGTGGCTGCGAGGATTAAGTTCAAAACCCTCTGCATTGTCCACAAGGCCTTCTGGGGCCTGGGGCCTAAATACCTTCAACTCTCTCTTCCTAAATATCTTCCTTCACGAGCCCTTCGCTCATCCGTCTCCAACTCCCTCATGGTCAGCCGCTTCTCGAAGCAACGAGCTGGGGGTAGATCTCTCTCCGCAGCAGGGGCCTCCCTCTGGAACAGCCTTCCTGCCTCCCTGAAACTTGAGGAGAACCATCTCCGGTTCCGGAAGTACCTCAAAACCTTCCTCTTCGCTTCTGCCTTCTCTCTCCCTCTCCCATGCTAAACCTGCTTAACTCCCCACTGAATTCTGCACTAAACCTGCATCTGGGCCACTCTCAGCGACCTCGGTCCAGGGCCCAGCCACTCTCCTCTTGCACTGCCTCCCTGGCTCCCCCTGCACTGTGGGACTGTCACTGTATCCCTACAGCCCCCCTTCCCAGCACTTGCTCTGCACTTACCTCGCACTTGCCACCAGCTGGCCCTTTTTATTTATTATTTATTATTTTATTTTATTTTATTACGCTACTTTACCTTGTATTGCACTTCCCCCCCACCTCCTCCCCCTGCACTTTCTCCTTTTCCCCTTACCACTGCACTTGCGCGATCTGAATGACACCTGGCCTAGTAGGATCGTTTGTCTGTCTTCCCCTTGTTTCCCTCCCTCCCTGCCTCGTCGCGCCTTGAAACACTTGTGTATAGGCGCGTTACAAATACCATATCATATCATATCATAACCATTTTTTCAGTTTTTACAGTTGAAGTGGTGCACTCCTCAAAAATGTTATGAATAGGACCAACTGAATTCAAAAGATTTACTCTATAAGCAAATAACAGTTATCGATATATTCGTACATGCGCAGTATGAGACAATGGACCAAAACACCATGGTGCGGAATTAGTAAACACATGGATTCAGCAGATGAAATGTGCTAAAACACATAGCAGAATGAAAGGGTAAGACGATCATATATCTGGAGTGACAGCAATCGATAGAAATACAACAAAACAACCAATAAACTACTATTTCCAAGAGTAGTGAAATAAAATTGACTTTACTTACAATTGTAACTTTCTAGACCCAGCACACACTATCTTACCATAGGGTGCTGGAGGGGATACCTAGTATCCCCTTTGTCTAGTTTCTCATGTAACATTGTTTATGTTACCCTTTTTCCAATCAATTAATGGCTGGTGACAGTGGTTTACTTTTTACTACCATTGTGTGTTTTTACTGCGGGCTGCGTTCACAGCTGCAGTAAAGCACCCATGGGTGCCCATTTTGTCAAAATGGCCCTTGTCTTCTTTTTTCACCATTTCTTGTTGAAAAGGTCCTTCTTGAGATTTACTCTGCATGCCAAATCAGGTTTTGCCCCTTTGTTCATTTTGTCTTTGGCTGGATTCACAGGTGTAGCCCGCCTCTGGCTCCAGTATGTCCGGCAGGGGCAGGAAGTGGGGGATTGTGCCTGAAACTCCCTGTGCTTAATTCCCTTAGTTACAGGAATGCAACCAAAGGTGATTGGCCATCTGGCTGTCTGGCACGGACAGCCACCCTGCTGTGTGATTAACAGCTAGGCTGAAATGAATGTGAGAAACCTGCATAAAAGATGAGGCTTTTTTTCTTGGATGGCAGAGTTGACCACTGGACGAAGGAATCCGAAGAAGAACTTGAGAGAGACACCTGCTGCAACTCCTGGACCAATGGTTTGGCCGGTGAAGCCCTGTTGCTGTGCTGAAGCTCCGAATTCGCCTCGACTAGAGAAGCCCTACAAAGAAGACTTCTCCCTTTGAGTTGGTGGGACCAATCAACTCCAAGGTAAGCCCGTCTGGACATCCTCTCGGAGCTGGCTGTACTTCCACTGCTGCTGCTGCTGCAACCAAAGTGCCAGGGAGAGGACCACCAGATTGTGTGCGTTGCTTTTAAGTCGGACCCAAGCGCCAGGAAGATCCTCCGGACTTCCCTGAAGCAGGACTGACCAAGACCGAGCCACTGCAACAGAGTGCTGGACCCCAGATGTGAGGAAAGTTCAGAGTGGTATCCGAGAACCGCATTGTTGCTATTTGCTGTCAGAAGCGAGGAGCTGAAACACTGAAGAACCACTGAATCAAAGTTTTCCCATTGCTGCCGCTGACCGTCCCATTGCAGAGCAGGAGTCTGCAGATGTCCTCCCTCTTATCCCCATAACTGAGGCTCTGGAACAACAGCATCTGCAGAGCTGTACAGGAACAGAAGCCAGCTGAAACCATTTCTTCTAACCAGAGGTACTGTAATGTCTAAGAGAAATTACCACTTATTGTGTAGCCTTGATTATTCTCAGTTGAGCCCTGTCTTGGTTACCTTGCAGAGTTGCTAAAGCTTTGCCCCTCACAAGCCTCCCAGTTTGTGGCCCGTCAAGTGTTCTATTTTCTACAAACATTTCTAAAAACATTGTGCAAGACTTTTTACCTACCTGCAAAATGGATCCTCAGCTCCCCTAGACATTGTGCAATTAACATTGGCTGTCCTGGCTCCTTGAGTGACTCCTCTTTACCTCTGACTTTGTGCTTTGGCCTTCCCCCAGGAAAGGGTTAATTTGATTCTGCATTGGAAGGTTTTAAAAGGACTTACCTGTTTGTGAATTATTTGTTAACCTTTGTTTTATTTCTCTCTACTATCTTTTTCACCAAACTCAGTATTGCTCTAAATGTACCAGTGATGAATCAATGTCCACAGTGCCCTAGCTATTTAAGTCACCTGAGGATTCAGGAAGTGTCTGTGTGCCATCCCCAATGGGTATCATCTGATTTAGAGAAACTGAGAGTGTGTTTTGAAGTATATTATAAGTGTTATCTATATTGCTCCCTTCTGAGGAAGGGAGCAACTGGCTGTGAAATAAAATAATAATTGTTTTATCAAGAAACCTTGAGTATGTTTATTTGGATAACTGTTACTGTGAAACTCTGTGTCACAACATTACTGCTCACATTCACCCCTTTTGAGATAAGCCTGGCTGCTCAGCCACACTATCAACCTGTGTAGTTCAGTCTTATACCAAAGTTGGGTCCCTATTACCAGGAGGTCAGGGTTATTGTAGTGCACCCAAAGGATACTGCATACAATCTTGCCTAACACAAGCCCACTCCTTGACCCAAAAAAATACATGCAGAATACAATTCAGTTCAATAGCCATATCATCACCAACAACAATGCACTTGGAATACTAACAATGCAATAACACACATGCACTACAGTTCTCCACAGTCTGTGCCTTCTTTCCGTACCAACGACTGTCAGCACACATGTAACCTTTTGAACATCGACCTCCCTTACACTCAGGCTTGTTTGACATGCCTTCAAGACATTGGGCCTCATTACGACACGGGCGGTAACCATGGCGCTATTTGCGCCATGGTTGCCGCCGGTAAACTACCGATTCCGCCATGGTGAATGGTGGAATTACCACCCCATTCCAAGGTTTGTGGGGTGGTAATTCCCCGTTCACCATGGCCCTTCCCCATTCCCATTTTTGCCCCCATATGGCTCAATGGGAATGGGGAAGGTGGTAATTACGGTACCGCAAATTGCGGTACCGTAATTACCTCCAAAGTCTCTTTGCGGGTCCCATCCTTAACGGCTGGTTAAACCAGCTGTTAAAGGAGGACCCGCGAAGGGACCTCGGAATTGGGCGGTAAGGGATTACCGGCACCAGTGCCCGTACCGGTACCGGTAATCCCTTACCGCCTGGGTTGTAATGAGGCCCATTTACTTTTATGGCGCTTCAGATTTCCTTCACATCATATGTGCAGCATGCTTCATTTTAATATTAATGTTAAAGGACATTTGTACCGCGCACTATCACCACCGGAGTGGTCCCGAGGCGCTCTGCAGCTCTGAAAGAGGGAGGGAGGGTGTGTTAGTGGGAGGGGCTGGAAAAGTGCGAGAGTGCAGTGATGTGCTGTTGATGGCCTCAGCCCGGTGGGTCTGTTGCTTGGCCTGGGGTGTTTGTGGACGGCAGTTGTCGTGTGCTGTTGTGCGAGTCTATGTGTTTTTTTTTTGTTTTGTTGTTGCGGTGTAGTGAAGTTTGTGCGGTTTGTTTTGCTGTAGATTTGTGGTTGTGTTTGGTTTGGAGTTTGAGAGGTGTAAACAGAGGAGGAAATTGTTAGTGGAATTGGTTAGTTGGCATCTCTATCCTGAAATTGACGATTTGGGCTTGCGTGATCTCTACAGATGAGTTGCGGGGCATCCTGTGCCTCTTGTTAGGTCTGGGCCCGTCCTGCATTTGAGGTCCCTTTCACATCTCGCTGCCGCCTCTACAAGCATCCCTAACAACCCCACATCTTCCTCCCCTCCACCTACATGGCCAGTGCATCTGTCAGTGTCTCCAACTCAGTTAGTGTGGTGTTTGGTAGTGTCTTGACATTCCACAACCCAGTGGTACCTAGTAGCAGCTAAGGGGCGGGTGAAGATGTTGGATGGGATTGGCTTGGGTTGCTGACTCTGTCTCCTTGGGTGTCACCTGTTTTCCACTCTGCCCGATGTCCCTGTCCAGGTGCCGTGGGTGCTTCTCTGTCGGTTCTGGGAGCTTGTCTGTATTTTTCCGGTTTAGTCAATTCTTTCCTTTCTGTTGTTTTGGGTTTCAGTTTGAGTCTGTGGTGTTGAAGAGCCAGGTTTTCAGTAATTTTCTGAATCTTAGGTGATCTTCTGTGTTTCTTATTTCTTTTGGGATGTTGTTCCAGGTTTTTGCGGCTAAGTGGTAGAAGGCGGTGCCTCCAAGTTTTTTCTCAATGTATGGTTTTAGTTCCAGGCGGATTTCGTTGATTGACCTGAGGGGTCTCGTTGGCTTGTAGATTGTTATTTTCTTTTGTAGGAATTCCACTCCTTGTCCACGGATTGCCCTGTGTGTTATGCACATTGTTTTGAAGGTGATGCAATGTTTTACGGGGAGCCAGTGCAGTGTTTTTAGGGCAGGGGTGATGTGGTCTCTTCTGGATAGTTTTAGGCATAGTCTGGCTGCTGTATTTTGGATCCATCTTAGTCTCTTAGGGAGGTATTCTTGTATTCCGAGGTAGAGGCTGTTTGCATAGTCGATTCTTGACTATGAGGGCAACGATAGTGAGTGTTTTGTGCATGAAGGAGAGAAAAGGTAGGATTCTTCTCTCCGTGTGGAGGAGGAGCGACTCATTTGTACAAAACTCCATTTGCAAATTACATTCAATGCGGTAAGTCATGATAGAAGGTTGAACAACTAGAGAAGAGGCAGCTATATAGGAAATAAATAAACAGCAATGGAGCTTACCAAAGAAAAGCTATTCAATCACTAATTACTTTGGTTATAACACACTGAGAAATAGAGAACTGGGCTGTTTAGACGGTTTCTGCTTTAAGCCTTATGGGTCAGTATGCTGCACTTGGCTGGGTGCCTTCGGGTGGCTTTGGGGTAATGACAAGCCACGCAATCCCTCCCAAAAAAATAGACAGATGTTAAATTCTTTCTGATGTCTTTACTCTGTGATTGATTTAATCTAGATGATGCCCTAAATTGACTGTGGCACCAATATAGACAAGGCTCAGTATTCATGTTTTTAAGGCTTTTTGAAGTGATGCACAATATGCAATGTTTTAGATTTTGAGATTGATTTATACTAGGGAAGGATGGACACTAGGTTTACTTTGTCTTGTTCTATCACTTCTTTTCTTTCCTTCCTGCCATTACTCAAGAGATAGTTTCTAGGTTTGGAATGTGAAACATTCAAGAAAGAAGACAGTTGAACACAAAAGGAAGGTACCGTATTGCACACCAACTTGTAGTCATTTTTTAGAATGTATTTCTTGTATTTGTATTTGTATGTCCTGATGAGGTGCACTAGTTGGGAATAGCATCTACAACTAGTAGCCCGAAACTCGAATCGACAAGACCAGCGGTTCCACTCCACTTTGGAGATTGGACTCTACTTGGGTTACATAGAACTACCACAGTAAATGTATATATTGAAAGACATTTTTTAATATATACTGTTTGAAGAATATTTATTGATGCACTTTAGAAGACCATAAATATGGTTTAGACTGTTGGGGTCTATTGGTATAGACTGGCAAGTTCTGTGTTTGGAACATACGATAGAGATTGCACTGTTTTGCAATAGTATGAATGGTTATGGGGTTGAATGTGAATGTGAGACTATGAGATGAATCTTGAGATAGAATGGTTCTTGGTTGGTGTGGTGTTTATGGAATTTTTTCAGGTTTTAACAAATGTTCAACTTATAAATGTTGTAATTGTCATATATCCTCCTATGTGTTGCAAGTTATGAACATATAAACAACAAAATAAATGTAATACATTTAACAAAGCCTTGTCTATAAATCCTTTTACATAAAATAGCCACCCCTTGTGGAGGGAATTGGTTGGTCTCTTTCTTATTAGTGATTATTAATTGTCATAGGGCGGTACTTGTCTCTTGACATTTGTACCTTTTTGCATGGTGTGGAGAAGGAAGAAACATTTCTTGGCTGTTGCATTTATTTGTGGTTCTAAGGTTAGGGTGTTGTCCATCAGGACTCCCAGATTTTTTACTACCTTAGATGGTGATGGTGCGGTTCCCATTTCTGTTGGCCACGGGATGGTGGTTTCATTCTCTCGCTCTTTGGATATGTTCATGATTTCTGTTTTTTCTGGGTTGATTTCCAGGTTGTTGGCATTCATCCAGTTGAGGGCTTCTTTTAGACAGTCGGTTAAGTTTGAATGATCGGCTTGGGTGTCTTTGATTTTGTAGATGATTTGAGTATCATCTGCCTAGTTGTAGCATATAATGTTGTATTTCTTGAAGATTCTGATAACTGGGGTCTGGTAGATGTTGAACAAAAGTGGTGATAGTGAGGATCCTTGTGGCACTCCACAGTCGTTAACTCGTGGGGTGGATTTGAATAGTTTAATCCATATGGTGTCTGTTCTGTCTGCTAGGAATGATTTAGTCCAGCGTAGTGCTGTACCTGTTATGCCTATGTCTTCTAGTCTTATGGTTAGGGTGTCATGACTAACTGTGTCGAAGGCTGCGGAGAGGTCGAGCAGAATAAGGGCTAAGGTTGTGTTTGAGTCTGCGTTCGTTTTTAGGTCGTCCCAGATGGATAGTAGTGCTGTTTCCGTTCCTCTTGTGGGTCTGAAGCCGACTTGAGCTTGGTCTAGGAGGTGGTGTATTTCAACGTGTTCTTGGGTTAGTTTGTATACGTAGGTTTCCAGGAGTTTTGCCGGGTAGGGGATGTTTGAGATTGGTCTGAAGTTGGAGAGGTCATCTACATCGCTGCTTGTGTTTTTCAGGAGTGGTTTGATGTATGCTGATAAGGTCCTCGGTACAGTTCCTGTTGCTAGTGATAGATTTAGAAGGTTTCTGTAATATTCTGCTGGCGTTCGTTGTGCGAGGATTGATTTGTAGATGTCCTGGGGACAGGGATCCGTGGGTGAACCCTTTTTCTTGCTCTGTTTTACCAGCAATGCGAATGCCTCTGCTGATATTTCAGGAAAGGTTTTGAGTTTGTGCTGTGGTTCTGGGTTAGGTTTCTTTGGTTGTATGTTGTGGTTGGTTGGCCTCTGTTGAATGGTTTGTCGGGTGTCATTGATTTCTTTTTTAAGTGGTCTGCCAGGTCGTTGCATAGTTTCTCCGAGGGGGTTGGGGTGTTGTCACAGCCTGGTGGGTTTCTCATTTCTTCAATGATGTTACACATTTCTTTTTGCGTGTTGGTGGCATTGGTGATGCTGTCAGCATAATGCCTTCTCTTCGCCTTTTGAATTTCCTTCTTGTATGTGCGGATTTGTTTCTGGAACAGTGTTTTTTTGTCTAGGTTGTATTCTTTCCTCCATTCCATTTCCATCTTTTTGTTTTCCTTTTTCATGGTGCTTAATAGTGGGGTGAACCATTTTGCCATTGCTCTCTTTTTTGATGGTGTGAATGGTTTTTCTGGGGAGATCTTGTCAATTGTATCTGCAATCCATTTGTGTAATAGCTCCGCTTTCCCTTCTAGGTCAGATAGCTCTAGTTATGAAGTTGAGGGTTTGGTTAACTACAGTTGTTCGAATATGTTGCTTTCTTTGAAGTCTTTCCAGTTTCTTTTTGTGGTGGTTGCGAGTTTGGGAGGTTGGATGCAGCCTTGAGTAGGCAAAGTGATCACAAATGGGATGATGAGATGGTCGCTCCACAGTATTTGTATCGGTGGTATTCATGGTCGCCTATTTATCATACCAGTGTCTGCCTTTTGTGGGACTTGCATGTCCTTTATATATTATACCTGTTATCCCTGGGATGATCAGTGGCTGCAGCAGGGTGTCCTTCTTGCAGGTGTGTTTTGTTGTGTGCCTTTAGATCCTGAAGAGGCTCTGGCCTATCACAGAGGCCAATCCTTAGCTGCAAGCCGCACTGCATTCTGTATGAGTGTGACCTTCCATTAATGCACCGATTCCTGCTCTTTTGCTTAGCTTAGTGCACCGGGATCTGTATATTTATCAGGTTTGTCCATTATGATCTTTATTCGTATGCTTATGTAATTCCTCTGGATTCTGTATCCTTGTGCAACGTTGGGTAGGACATCAGGTGTTGGCTGTGGTAGCCGGCATTTGTCCACTGTGCTTCCCTTGTGGTGACCTCTGCCAGCTGTGCCGATATCGCATGCTTGTTCCTCTATCAATGTAGTAGTGCCCACTCCTTGACTTTGCGTGGTTGGTTGGGTTGGCAGTGTGTATCTGTTTTGCCGCGTGTTTCTCCAGACTTCCTTTTTGTGGAGAGGAGGACTTATCCCAGGCTGCTGAGTATGACCCGTATGAGGAGCTCGGGTTCTATTTCCATACCATCGACAAGTCCTTATTTTTATTAGGTTTGCTTGCCCTTTCCATGTCATAATCATCTAATTAACAGGAAATCAGGAGTCAGATTTGCAACTCTGGAAACTGCTTGTCTCAGCTCTCCGAGAACACGTAGGTGTTAAGTTTTTATAATAGATATCTGCTATCCTAGAATGTAGTCTTGAAGGGAAGTGCACATTTCCTTTGACTTAGAAAGCCTGCCATGCATTAATTTACACCCTTGCCTCCAAGCATGCAATCTCACAGCATCATAACATAATCACTATTGCTGATTGCATACATATTCAATCTTCGTAGAGGATGTTAGAAAGGTTCACCCACTAATTAAACATATAAGGACTCATTACTACACAACCCTACAGGCAATTACCATTCCTTCCATCACCTCGTATGGAGTGCAGTTTAACGTGTCATATCGTTGCGCTTGCATTGTCAGGTAAGGGAACGTCATCCAGACACGCAGGCTATATACATTACTGGCTAGCAGAATATTTTTCTTCAGCTCTCGGGCAGGACCGTGGTGAATGACATTGACTAGTTCGTGCCAGCCCATATGTTAGGTGGGCCACTGGTTTCTCCTCTGTGGTCTGTAAGTTTTTTGTACTCTGGGCTTGAATGCACACCTGGATCTTCTTAAGCAGGTTACTATAGCATCAGCTAAACATGGCATACTTACTGAAATAAAACATTTGGACTATGGTTTTTGTATTGGTTTCACATGGTGGTTAAAGTACGCCAATTTATTAGCTCAGTTTTAAATCGAGACAGTATCAACACGGTATCACCTGAAAAAAAAAAGAATTGCAAAATAACAAGGTCAAAACATGTTTGTAATCGAGTTTTTTGACTTTTTTGAACATATTTGTATGCAACACATAGATTGTTTGTTGGGGTAGGGAATATATTAAGGTGGGGGAATGTGGAGGGCTTGCAGGGGGTCTCCCGGCATTTCGCAAAAATGTGCAAAAAAAGAACAAAAAATTGGAAATTCGATTTAAATAATTCGGCGTTTTCAGATTGTTTATTTTATTTATTTTAACATAGATCCATCAACACTGTCTCAATGTAATCAAGAGAATGGCTCACATTGGAGGCTGGCAGGCTTTCAACATATACTGCAAGTTGCCAGTTGTCAGTGGCACCACACCTGCCCTATATTGTCATTGTTCTTCAGTTCCATCCACTTTTCACATAGTCTATTCTTGACTGGGCAACACCCACCCTCTAGGCTTAGCAGTCCTACATTTAATAGTCAGACTTTGCCCCATGGGACATATTTAAAGATGATTCTGGGCAAAAAGCCTTCACACTTGAAAAGTTCACTAGAGCACATCTCGTGATCTTCACACATAAAATCACTACTCGTTTTAATTACCCGTTACAAGGGCTGAGAGGATAGCTCAAAGGCAACGTGCTCTTCTCGTAAACAAGATGAGACGCTGAGCAACAAGTTCGATCCTGGGTCTCCGTTTAGAAACCTCTTGGTTTTAGGTGCATTATAAATAACCAATTACAATTACAGTTGCGTTTTGAAGCTGCCACATTTAGACAGCCCATAATGTTCCAAACATGCTAGAATACGCCTTCTATTCTTCAATCCTAATTTCAGGTCTTCTAATGGGATCTAGCTGTGTACAAGCTGACATAAAACATGGCTTTCACATCTACATTGTCCCTCAAGCCCCCTGTCGCATTACTGCCACTCAGAACCCTCCCCCACAAACGTACCACGAAGAGCAACCAATGCAAGTGTTCTTTTGTTACCATGGGAGCAGAATAGTGATGTTTCAGAAGAGTGATGTAAAACTAAAATGTTAATACTTTGTTGGTGCTCTTGCAAATTTGACTATTGAGGTGATGGTATCACTGATTACTCACCCCCTCTTCTCTTCATCTATGGCTACTACATCCCTTTATGTCTCCTCTTATCTTCCCCCTGTTCTGCATTCTTCCACAGACTAAGATCAGGATACTCTGGGTGGGGGCACACTATGCCAACCTCCCAGTTCTTTATTTCTACAAAAATCAGTGACAGGGCCCAAATATTTTCTAGCCCTCCTGTGACACTGTGGGTGGGCAGTTCTGCACCACGGCTGTCACCAGCCATAGCTGCTCCCCACAGTCTCTACATATTTGGGGTTACACCACAGCTTGCGCCTACTAATTGTGGTTGACAGATGCACAGACTATCACCACATCATAATTAAAAGTGAGTCTGAGACAATGATTGCCAGGGCTCAAAAAGAGCCCTGGCCAACACCCCCCCAAATTAAGCGCTGCAACCTCCAGACCATTTTAGGAGTTCTGAATCCAATACTTGGGGATTTGGCACTGTAGGAAATCACCATTCAAGGAAGGCATATACTGGGAAGCGCAAGCATTTGAAAAAGAGTCAAGAACACTGAAACATGTTCTGCATGGACATGTGAACGATTTTGTGAATAGTTATGTGAAAATCGCCTCCAGCAAATGTCTAAAACACAATAAAGTTCATAACGCTTTTTTTTTGCTTAAAGATTTTTTATTGGAGGAAATTAAAGCTTTTAATTTAAAATGTTAAGCTACGATGAATGTCATCCATTCCTTGACACAGAGTCCAATCTTTGGCTTAAGAAAACCATTGGCACCCCTTATGTACAGCACTCTGTTGCTTCCAACCTAGGCTTGTCTCCTATAAATCCCATAGACACATACAATTACCTTTCTTGCCATGCTGCTCATTGGCGGCGTACCAGCACTACATGAACCAATGAGTGCAGCAGGTGGACATAGAGTCATGTTAACGTGACAAACAAGTTGTCAATGGTTGTATTGTTCTTTCCAATCTGTATGCTAATGTTAATGGTAGAGGTGGTCCACCAGTCTTTTCTCTCTGCCATGTACAAGGATGCCACAATTGTGCATGTTTGGGTGTGTTGGTTTTCTGGCATTCTACAATGGGGCTACCCATTTGAAACTGTCTTTCCCAGGTTTATCATATTGGTGCTGCTCAACACTGTTGAAATTCTGCACTACCAGTTAGATGACCTCTGCCTGCACACCACCTTTATCTATGACCATCCACTGGCCAGATTCAATGACCCCCCCAATCTAGTGTCATGTTAATGTTAAAGGATATTTAAACCACGCACTGGTACCCTGGCACTCTGGCAGGTCGGTTGGGGTACATTAGTAGGATTAAAGTTTGGAGAAAGAGCAAGGAAGCTGGGATGGGCTGTTGGCAGCTTCAGTTCGGTTAACACTGTTTGCTGTACTTTTTGGTGTGGTATCCGTGGTGTGCTGTTGTGTAAGGCTATGTGGTTTGTTTGTTGTTGCAGTGTAGTGAAGTGCGTGCAGTTTGCTCTGGTTTTAAAGGTATGGTTGTGTTAAGTTAGGGTTTGAGAGGTGTATGCAAAGGCGTGAGGTTTTGGTGGGGTTGTTTATTAGCATTGTTGCCTGAAGAGACACACACTCATGTTGTGGGTCCTCTCTAGATGTGACTCAAGGTAACATTCACAATCCTCTCAGGAGGTGACGCAGGGCAAAACTCACAGTTCTATCTTAATGTGGCACAGGCTAACAATCACAGTCCTCCCTAGGTGTGACTCAAAGTAAAGGTCAAAGGGGAAATGATTGCCTTGTTCTGTAACCTTAGAACCCCCAATGCTGAACTTTTGTCCCAAATCTGATCTCCTATAAAATACAGACACACCCCAATCTCTCCAGGCCCCAATTTGACTGTTTACTAGGCAGAACATTGTACAGAAGCACAACAACTTAGGTAGGAGTTCAGAATTCACACTGGGTAGTGTTAAATAGAGCCCAAGTGCTAAAATGTTCGGCTCCCATGTGATAGACTCGAGTGGATTGGGCCATGATTGTACCTCTAAGAACCCAAGCATTCAAGCATGTTTCGTATAACTTCACTGTAAATGTTTGTGCTATTTGGCCAGGACGGGTAAGCTCAGTGGAGTAACTTTGCTGAAAATGTTGGGGGGGACATGACAAATGAAAGAAAGGGGCAGGTTGGAGGAAGGGCGGATGGCGGCTCTGAGGGATAATACTAAACTACTACACCACAAGAGTCCATTGCCAACGCTCTGTTATAACTTTCATAAGACTGGTGGCGTATCTTTAAAATTCAATGCTAAAGACACTCCCGTCTTCTGAAACATATAACACTACAGTTGGTCTTTAGAATTCACTGCATTGACAACAGTTAAAAAGCCTGCATCCCCTCTACCTAAGGAGGGCCTGCAATCAGGCTGAAGGGAGCTGGTGTGTGATTATTGCCACCAGGGCACTGACTCAAACAAGCATATAGACATAATACAAAATGGATGCCTGCAAGATTTTAAAACTGCACATTAGGTTGCTTATTCTGATTTCATTAATTACTTGCAACATTCTGACTCATTAAAATTAAGGTATTTTTTCTTGTGTTCAAAGGACTACAAGCAGTAGCGTAACGAGCAGGAGGTCAGACCGGGACATTTATCAGGGGTCACCACTCCCGTTTGGCACCTCAAAGAGGGTGGCCAAAGGAAAAGGTGTCCCACTAGTAGGACAATATGTGCCATGCAATTCCTGCTCAGCACGCTTATTGTACTGGCAACAGGACACCTTACCCTTTCCGAATGGTAGAGGTGTCCTGCTGCCAGGAAATGTCCCAAGGAGCTCCGGGAAACAGAGGGGCTCTCACGTTGCTCTGTGTTAACAGAGCATTTCAATGTGAGCCATGAGGCACCGATGGGAGGGAGGGGGCGACTATTAGCAGGGACTTTTGTCCCTTTAGAAATGTGTATGGGAGGGAGTGATCAGCAGTGATAAGGGTGCATAATGCTGCAGGCTTCATGAAATAATGACTATGGCTTTAAAACCCAAGGGGATTTGTTAGGTTCACATTAATCTGCATAATACTATTTGGCTTTGCATGCAAAATGGGTAGAATAAAACTAAAGCCATACTCTCATTGCTCAACATATTTCTATGACAATGTATATATAGTGTATGGTTAGTTTACTATGGAAGGCTAGCATATTATGTAATGTGGTTTGCTTCCATGGCATTGCCAGAAGTAATTATTTAACCACATTAAATGAAAAGCAAAACCTTACTAAATATCTATATCAACTAAACCTGGGAAGAAGCGCACAGTTGTTTAAATTGTTCACATCCCAGTTTCACCATTTAACCAAAGTGTGTGATCCTGGGCAATTTATTAAATCACACTGTGTATTATCTGAAGCTCTGTACTTGAATCTGATTCACTTCTAAGCTAATGTTAATATATCATGCTATTATAATTTTAAAAAAGCCTAATGGCTATTGAGTTGCTCCATATATAACAATAGTGCAATACAGGTGTTGTGCACCACAAAGTTATTTGCCACTTGGCTTACTTATGGCAACTTATTCTAAAGTCGCTTCCATGGTGCCTCTATGTATCAGAGACTAATGATGCTCCTTGCAATGTCCTTTTCTGTGAAGTCACTTCTGTTGGTGCAATCCATGTGCAAATTCAGAGGTTTCCATGTATTTTGCCCCAGAGAGCCTGGACAGAGATCTAATAGATGACTTTCCTGCATCTGCAATGACCCTGCAGTTTTATTTTTTTTATCTGTAAAAATGCCATCTGACACTAATGTTACCAAAAAAGTAGATTGGGGCGGGGTGAGCTGTTTGGGGGAGTAAATTAAAATGTTTACACGCACTGCATTTTATGACTCACCTCACCCCTTAGTCTTGCAATGCTGGATTCTCCCCTGACCACAAAAGTGATTGTTCAAATGTGCCCCCTCACTAAAGTCAGCCTGCAGCGCATCGCAGCCTTCCAATAAACATTCGCTCAGCTCGGCATTATGTAATGAGACAGCGCAAGCCTAGCTGGTTACCTCAGCCAGGCTCAAGCTGTCCCACTACATGATCATTGAATGCAGTCCCTGACCCTCCCACTAAAAGATGGGGGGGACAAAAAGGCATGCCACAAAAGTTGGGGGGATGTGTTCCCCTGTCCCCCCCCTATAATTACACCCATGGGTAAGCTGCAGTCGAATCCTACTGCAAGAAATACGTTTTCCAATCAAAAAAAGTATTTTAAAAGTATCGGAACAACGTATTTTGTGGGTTCCAAATATATTTGGGTTTATTCTATTTTTCTACATACTGCGGATGTACCTAAAACAAAGATTTTATTGTAGCCTTTCTATAAAAAAAAAGTAACATTAAGAATATCATGCATGGCAGTAACTACGGCTGGATTGTAAATAAAGCAAAGAGCATGCCATGAGACTGAAGCAAACTGCCAGCTGGCGCTTTACCAAGCATAAAGAAACATTGGCAATTCCAGCATGGTGATACCACTGCTCTGCGGTGTGTATTGGGTATTTTTTATTTTTGTATTTATTGTAGATTTGTAAGGCACCTATACACAAGTTTTTCCAGGCACCGCAAGACAGAAAAGTGGCGGCGGGGGAGGGGGCAGAGGAGAACAAAACAGAAAATGATCCTACTAGGCCTTGTGACATTCGGACCATGCAAGTGCAGTGAAATAGTGCATAGGGAGGGGGCAGGACAAGATGGAAGGGCTGGGATAAGGGAAGAGCAGGAAGGCTGGGGCCAAGGGGCTGAGAAAGGATTACATGCATCATTTCATATTTAGTAAAAATCAAAAGCTCCAGGGCTTTTGGTCAGATGACAATCCTTCACACTCACCACCCCTTACCCTCATCTGCCATTTTGCAGATGTCTGGTTTGTTGCTGGGGTACAATGCATCTATTTAAGACAGAGAAGGAGAGAGAGACAGCGAGAGAGAGAAAGAGAGAAAGAGAGAGAGAGAGAGAGAGAGAGAGAGAGAGAGAGAGAGAGAGAGAGAGAGAGAGAAGTGGCATTGAGAGCTAGTGAAATGGTACCTGCCTGCAAATGGCCTGGGATGGGAGTGCAGGGTTGCCCCTTGTTTTGCCCTGTAAGGCATACACCTGCCCTCCTCAGACTTACCGACTCCCCCCTAAGATCTCATCCCACCTTACAGTAAAAACACAAACCCCTTAGAGACGGGCACCACAGGCCTAGCCATTAATACATCAAAACTAGCTAAACCAAGACTGCAGTTACTACTTGTTAGCTCTGCTGCGCTCTCCCACATCAACGGCTAACCAGATCCAAGTGCTGTAGTCTTTCAGATCTTGGGCTTTTCCTATGGATAACATTCCCAAGTTTCTTACCTTCATGCATCCTGTGGTGTTCTGGGCTTTTAATAAGTTAGTGCATACACTATCACTCTCATAACATTGCATGTTTTGTAACACATGCTCACACTTTGTGGTCGTTGCAAATAACACAGTGTGGTTATTTGACATGCTTTGCTATGGGCTTCACACTGCTGCCTCACACACACACACTCATTTATTCATCCATCCACACACTTCCTTTAATTCACCTGTCCTCATACTAATTTATCCATACCTACATGCTTACTCAGTATTCTAGTCATCCATCATCACCCTTTTGCAAGTATCAGTCCATATATCCTGACACAATGATATGTCCTTAAACATGAATTAATTCATCCATCTGGAAAAACCTTTCATCAGTCTTCACACTCATTGTCATTCGGATGCCCCTCCTGCACTCCATCTCCACTCGGTATCTGCATTCCCCTTAACAAGCGCTCAACCTTCCTAAGCACGCGTCAACAAGCTCAGAAAATCTGTTCAAAACACAACAGCCAAAACAACTGTCTTTACCAATGCATGTTTAATGTGTTATTATTTACCCTTTTGTATCATCATTGCATAATATTCAATTGAGACATGAAATGGTGAATTTTCAGAGGGGTGTTCAACAGGCTTATAGGTCACTTGTCGAAATAGTTTTGCCCAGAAAATCTGGGATATCCTTCCATGTTTTATACTCAACCTGTAATGGAGAAAGGAAAACAGTTAATCGTTGAACAAATTGTCTTCAGTGATTTTGGCTTCTACATCAAATATTTTCTTTGTTTACTGTTATAAAATGTATTCTTAAAAATTGTTGATAAGAAGATGTTTATTTTCATTTCCTTTACAGGTTTAGATCACAAATTCAGAAAGTGTTTTTTTTTGTATTGGTTTATTTCAAACCTTATAGAACAAACATTATGACAACAACGCATAACATTAATCATAATTGATCATTAGATGAAACAGATTTTTCCAAATTGGTGACACTTTTTTAACAATTTGGTTACAAGTTTTTAACAATAAATAATATACATGTTTAAAAACCAATCAATATCTAAAAAGATACACATTATCAATTAACTACATTTAAAAACATTTTTTTACCACTCTAACTATCAGTGAGGCCGGACAACCTGTTAAGATTTGCTGCTAGAAATTCACAGAGTTAAGAAACTGCTCCTCAACGACAAAATCAAGAAATTACTGAATTCGTACTTCCTACAACAATCAATAAATAGGTGCTTTAAAGAGTTGCTCACCTTCAGGCAATATCTGCATAGGGGACTACCTGCTTGTCCTCTAATATACAGAACCTCCAGGGTATGGATTAGATCAAATCTAATTCACGAAAAAGACTTCATGAATCTTCCGTCTGGACAGCTAATTAGATAATTCTGGATAGTATCCCTTTTTTAAAGAGCCATACAAAACTCACTGTACAATTTTTTAAGAGGATCTCCTATCACATGTATTGATCCAGTCTTGGTCTAATCATTTCAGCTATAAAAAACATTCTTGTTTATGAAAGACACAATGCTCTGAAAACACTGTTATTTCAAAGCCATATAATAGGGCAGGCATAGCATTTTGCCTATAGAAAAGAATCAATGGCATCATAGTGAATCGACAGAATTTTTTTATAAATATGCATCATTTTCGCTCTTAGCTGTATTGCTTTCTACGGCAAGGTCCTGGCCCATGCTGGCCTGGAAGAACTTCTGACCAAACTATATCCTAAATATTTCACCATATGTTCAACTGTCATTTCTTTCCCTTCTAATGTCCAAGTAAACCCCCAGTAGTTTCATTCCTAGGCCCCCTATAGCACATACTAGTATTTGAGGGGTTCACTTTTAACCCATTTGATGTGATATATGCAGCAAGTTTCCCTAATAACCTCCGTAATCTGACCAGAGCCCTGTCTAGCAATATAATGTCACTGGCATAGCTTAACCAGTAGCATTTCTCATTGGCTATTCTCAGTACTACAATAAAAGGGATTAGTGTGGCAATAAGCCACAAGGTGGCGGGCCAATACCACCCCAAGTAATGCCCCCGGGGCGAGTTATATAAAAAAATGGCCACTGCCATGGAAAGGGAAAACGTAGTCCGTTTTCGTCCGTTTTCCCTTTCCATGGCGTCCATCGGGAGCAGACGCGCTGGGAACAGAAGTGTTCCCAGCGTGTTCGCTTCCAAGACCAGAACAAAAAAGAAGGTAAGTGGGGTCGGGAGGGGATGGGGAGGAAGAAAAGGGGGACGATGGAAGCCTCCAGCCGTGTGGAGGCTTGGAGCGAGTCTCCACAAGGCTGGAGGTTTCCATCGTCCCCCGCCGGAGACTGCGGGATCGAAGGTAAGTGGGGTGGGGAGGGAGGAGGGAGGAGGGAGGAAAGGCTGGGGAAAAGAAATCTTACCTGAGTCCTCGGCGGGGGACGAAGGAAGCCTCCAGCCATAGGGAGGCTTGGAGAGGGGATGGCCCCGCTTCGAGCCTCCTCATTGGCTGAGGGGCTGTCACGCCCCCCCGCCGAGGACCAGGCGGCCGGGTAATGACCCGGCGAGAGCCAATTAGAATGCTTGTTGCATTCTGATTGTCTCTCGCTGGGTACTAATGAGAAATATTTGATTCTGAAATTGACCGGGGGAGAAAAAAATTAAAGTTATTTTTTTTAAATTAAGTTTTGGTTTTGTCTCCCACTGACATTTCGGACCACCCGCCTACCCTACTTACTTTCTGGCTGCACACAGCCAAGTGTGCAGCCATCTGTGCAATCTGACAGCGACGCTGGTTCCCTTTATGCACATGGAAGAGAACTGGTGCTGCAGGGTTGGGTCTTTTCTTTTTTTTTTTGTTAGTTTGCTTGTCCTCCGCTTTCCTTTTTATGGAAGCGGGGGACACCCCTGCAGCCCACTAAGGCCTGGAATGTTGATCAATGGGAGGGAGGCACACCCCGGCAACCCCCTGTCCCTTTGACTGGCAATTTCGGAGTTTGTTTTTTTCCAAAGCCATTTTCGGCATTTTCTCCAATAAACAGACAGAGATCTTACGCTCAACGTCTAAAAGTGCTATCGGACGGTAGCTAAGCAGATCTGTTTTTTCCCTTTTTTGTAAATGGGAACAAATGTCCAAATGTGCCAAGTAGCAGGAAGCTTTTTGGTATGCAAAATACTTTCAAAAAGTAAACACAAGTGCCCAGTACCTGGGATCACTTTTTAGGGCTATATTACTTAATCCATTTGGTACCGGGGCCCGTGAAGTTGAGGCAGATACAGTGGCATTGTGGATTTGCTCCACTGTGATATTTAACAACTACCTGCCTAGAAATTTCTCTTGCCATTTTTCCGTTGACGGGGCCTGGTAAGAAAGTGTTCCTTCTTTTTTAAAGACATATTAACTGTTTTGAATTTTCCATCTTGAAAAAGCACTTTGGTATCTAAAAAATAGTAGAATGTTTATTTTAATTAACAGTAAATGTAATAAGAAAGTTCACTTTATTGATTCATTTTTACGAAATGATTACGTTTTGCTTGGGTGTCCTACCTTAAGGAAAACATATTATTCATGTATCACAGCCATTTTAATCCTGATTCCGTCCATTTTGGTTCATGCATTACTCTATAATTTTCGAGCAAGTGCATGTAGACATTACAGCAATAAGGAGTGCCTGCCAGAGAGGCGGAAACCTGTTAAAGAAATATACTTGTTGATACTGAAACTCTTTGCTATTGCACACAGTGTCACACTGGACAACAATTCCGGTTCTTGGGACATCATAGAGTTTTCAGTCTGACCTTGAGTCTTAGGGTCTGATTCATGGAATTATTTGCGCCGAAAAACAGGGATTTGTGCGCCATTCTGCCATAAATCCGCATTTGTTAAACAGGGATTTGCGGGCAGAATGGCACACAAATCCCCATTTTTTGGCGCAAATAATTCCATGAATCAACCCCTTAGTGTTTGTGGTCTAATTACTGGTTCGTAGAGGCAGGCTTCTCAGAGCCACACCTATTTCCTCTAAGTGCACAAATACATCTCCAAATGTACCCCTTAGATTTGTCTTTCCAGGTTTGTAAACCTCCTGGTGAGCATTTGGTGGGAACTACGTACATTAATGTTGCCTATACATTGTAATAAAGTGAGTATTTTTTGGTGTAGATTAAACATGTTTCTGGGGATTTACCTATGCTGCCTGGGGCACCTTAATCTGCCACACCTGCACTTCTTGCAACAACTGAACCAAGTGCGACATGTGCAGTCAATGCCAACTCTTTAATCAGTGTGCGAGTCATGCTCAACAAGTTATCTATACCCACTGCTGCAAGTGCAATCTGTATTCTGTGTGGTACTTGTACTCTGTGCTGCATCTACATTTTATTGTATTGTATTTGTCATTTATATAGCGCTTTTTACAATTATTATATTCTCAATGCCCTGGTGGTGGGAATGCCTTTGGGGGTCGAAGTCCAGAGTGTTAGAGGTCAAAGATTAGAATGCGTGTGTGCATTAGAAGGGCTGGCCAGGCTCCGATTGAGCGCAACCCAAGTGGTCAGGCCTGTGGATGGGTGCTGAGAGGAGTCAGGCGATGCCGCGAGTGCTAGTGACTTGCTATATGCTCATCGTGTCCACATTTATGATAGGTCTTCGCTGCATACTGATGTCAGAGGGGTGAGGTGTAGTCTGGTATAAGTAGGTGGAGAATTAAAGGACGAGCATGACCAAAATGGTTATAATCCTTACTGTATTCTCATGTGTGCGCTTAGCCATGCCCATGGCCAGTGTCCACCAGAGTGGTGCATTATACATAGCTCATAGATTCAGTGGTGATATGTTTTATGTGCGCCTGATCAGGTTTTGGCTTCTTCTGTGGATTTGTGCGGCTGCGATAAAATGACTAGAGCCAGTCTACGCTCCAACTAACTTACAGGCTCTTCTAGGCGGATAGCGTGGTGAAATGTACCCAGATATCGTGCGCTTACTGAACCTTCTCAATTGTTACCTTTACCATGGGCAGCCCATCATATGGTTCATCCATGCGTATACCCGCCCAGTCCACAAATCCTTCCTTCTGGGGCTTGTTCTTGATTGCCTTCCCGCAGTAATGCACAAGAAAGCACCCCCCCACCTGGCCTTCTGGCGTGAGAAATAGCCATGGCACACTTCCTCTCATGACAGTTCCCCGCAGTGCATCCCCATCTGTCCGTGCGATGGTGGTGATTCTATCACAAACACTTTGAGTGCGATTTGCCTGTTTTCCCTGTACATGCCAGGTGCAGTGACTAACCAATCCTGTGACATTTCATAGTGTGAAAAACGAAATAACAGGTTTTGTTTCAGTAGGTGATGCTTGTAGGAAACCAGGGTCATGATTGGTGTTTTCTAGTGTGTGTGGTCTGGGCAGCCGCAATAACGGTTTCCGCTGCCAGGTGCTGAGAGGTCGGGGATGCCGCAAATACAGCTGGCACCGCCTGGTGCTGAGTGTTCCAATGCTCGGATTGGGAATTGTTTAGGACAATGCGGCAAATAGCCAGGTTTGAGGACTTTTATGAAGGAAATGTAGTTCTCGGTGTGGCGGATGTGCAGAGGAAGGGTTTTACAGATGATGGGAGCTAAGATAGAGAAGGACGAGCCGCCAACTTTGGTGTACTAGTAAGAAGGAATTGCGAGGAAGAGAGCTGAGCCCGATCAGAGGTTTTTGGGGGGTTGGTAGTGAATGATTTTATTTTGTAGGAACTCTGGACCTGCATTATGGAGGGCTCAGTGCGTGATGCACATGGCTTGGAAGGTCATTCTTAGGCTAATAGGGAGCCAGTGTAGTACTCCCAGTGTGGGGGGATATGTTCTCTGGGCGGGAGGGCAAGGATCAATCTGGCTACTGAGTTTTATGATGTAACTATACTGTTTGTTGCTAATCCTATTCAGTTGCACATATATACTACATCGATCGATTGTTCTAGCATCAATCCATCCATGGCTATACTCTTCAAGAGAGTGTGAGCCCGCATGGATGCATCCAAAACAACAGTATCATGGCAAATACTAAAATAAAAGAAATGCCCCATCACCCCCGTAAGGAAGTACACAGCAAATGCAGACTTTGGGAGAAAGAGGGTCTCTGAATATTCAAAAACCAGGGTCTTCAGGTAAACAGTCTGGCAGGAAAGTCAGACAAGTTACAAACTATGGGCCTCATCACGACTTTGGGGGTAACCCTTAAATCCGGCGGTCGCGCTATTACCGCTGGATTTAAGGGTCTGCCCAATCAGGACTTCGGCGGATTTCGCCCCAGCTCTTGGCTGGGGGGAAATCCGCAGAAAATTCGCACTATTACCGCCGGCGGGAAATCCGCCGGCGGTAAGAGCGCACATTTTCCCCATTGAGCCCAATGGGGAATGGGGCATTCCCGAATGGGCTCAATAGGGAATGTCGAATTACATTACCGCCGAACTCGTGATCCTGCCCTATGTCTTTAAGGCATACAATGTGATCTTTAATGTCACTAGTACCCATAGAACATGGTGAGGGGGGCAGAATCACTGAATTATAGCTGTTGTCTTATTTGAGGAGCTTGACAGCATTGTGCTGGGTTTTTGAGGTTCTTTCTGGAGCATCCAAACAGGTTTGAGATGTCGATTTGATTCAATGTGTTATACCAAGGCAGAGCATTGAACATACAGCAATCATACTTGACTTGAAGCAGGTTGTAACAGGAAGGTGATTTTTGAATCACTGTGGTTCGAAGGTTCGACAGGTCTTGATGGTTGACAGGTCTTGATGGGGGTAAGAGCTGATTCATTTTCAACGGGAAAGCTGGCTCGACTTTGTAGAACAACGTGATGCAGTCAAAGATTGGCCAATGGGTCGAAGAAGCTTGAACCAGGCAGGTGATATTTGGATCGATGCAGCTCAAAGGGCGCTCAAAGCTGTTCAATGTGTACATTGTCAAAGCCAGCTCTCTTGATATGATATGATATGATATTTTATTGGTATCGCGCTCATACACAGGTGTTTCAGAGCGTGACAAAGTTGATATTTTGCAGCTGTTGAAAGGTATTTGGACTGCTCACAGCAGCTCATATGTGCTCTCAATTGCAGGAAGACTCAAAGGCAGCTTCATTTGGTCCTTGGGCTGCTGTGTAACCCTCCACTGGGAAAAGGTAAGCCCATCTTCTGCCCTTGCCAGCCATACAGGTTTCCAGGTAAACTTGCACGGATTGCCACATCAGCAGGTAGATTCCTGGTTATCAGTGCCCAGCAGCCGTCGGATATTTTCAAAAGTAGGTTGATTCAAATGTTCCTCTAAAGTGGTTATGGGTAGAGTTTTCACTCTCCTTGGATGTCCATATCTTCACAATAATGGCTGGGAACTTTAGGCAGTCTTTACCACAACAAGGTTCTGGCGAAATGTTAAGAAACTTCAAGAAGAGGGTCCCATGAAGATGATTCAAAGAAGGTCCTATTAAGGCGAGTTTAATGCCCCAATAAATGTATTTTGTCACAGCAGATATGTCCATTCCAAGCCTTCTGTAAGGGCCCAATATTTGCTTTTGTAACAAGTGTTATTGCTTGCGATGTCAACTCCCAGTTTGCCTCGCCAGCATGAAGTTAACTGGCTGACAAAAAGGAAGTGCAACTTGGGCATATTCATGATGGCTGGACCTTTCTCCTGTGTACAGGGCTTCCTCCGAGCTAAGCAAACTCCCCCCCCCCCCTCCCCTGCCTGGCTGAGATCAAAATGACTTCCATAATTATCTCCCTGGTGTGATTTCCCCATTGTGTTGCAGGGGTCCCAATGAGGCTCTAAGCCCTCACTGCACCTCTGGAGGAGGAGGAATATTCTGATGTCCTAGGTCCGTGTCAAACCTTCAACAAGCTTTCTGGTTCTGGAGGTGTAGGTCAGTGGCCAACAAGTGGAAATAATAAAGTGACAGGGTTTGGCAATTTTAACTGTATTTCCTCACAGGCCACTATATCAAATTAGGCATTGTATTAACATGTTATCAAAGTTCTGCAGCCAGGCCACAAGAATATGCAACTAAACACAATTGGAATCATGAGTGCCCACGGTTAAAGGCAGCCCAAGGTTGTTGTAATTCATTTGATTCCGGAAGGCTACTTCAAGAATAGAAATGTCACTGTGTTGCTACCCTTTTGCGAAATCTCATTTGCAGCTGCTGGTGTGTCAGTAGACAGGGCCCAGAAAATAACCCACGTGTGAATTATACTCTTTACCATAGAGCATTTGAAAGTGAGGCATGTTTAACATAACCCATTTTCTAACACAGAAAACCGGCACCATTTTGCGTAGAAAAAATCTTAAATGTTCAAGATTGCTTAAACTTACAGGTGACATTCTCTCTCTCTCTCTCTCTTTCTCTCTCTCTCTACGTCTCTCTTTCTTTAAGTCTCTCTCGTACACACACACACACACTCTTAAATCCTTCCATAGACAATCACACAAACACTCTCCATCCATCCCTTCTTCTAGCCATGAGTCCAAACACATACAAATGTACACATTCTTCATTCAGTCATCCACACATGCCTAATCATCCATCCATCCATCCTTTTTATTTTTCAAAACAGTCTTACTAGGCCTTGAGACATTCAGAATGTGAAAGTGCTAAAATGTAATGAAGGGTAGTGGGGGGCAGGTGAGGATGGCAGAAAACACAAAACAAGAAAAGGCAATCTTACTAGGTCTTACAACGATTCAAAAGTGCTAAGGGATGGGATGCAGGGGAGAGGGGAGGGAGGAAGGAGTGCAAGGAGGGGGGAGACAAAAACAACAAAAGGCAATCTAACTAGGTCTCACACTAATTCAGAAAGTGCAAGTGCTATGTCATGAAATGCATGCGAGGAGGGGATGGGGGGTAAGGGAAGAGGACAAACAGGATGAAGAAGCAAACAGCACCAAGAGCGATCTTACCAGGCCTTGAGAAATCTAGCTTTGACAGGTATGACAAACACATGCAGTGAGAAATTCAATCAGTGGTTAAAGTTAGGAAGAGGCAGAACAAAGAGGAGAAAAAAGAGTCAAGAAACAGAACTCAACCAGTAGAAGCCATCAAGTAGGGTGAAGCAGCAGGGGATAGTAGAGAGTCGGGAGCATAAGCAGGCTAAGATGCAAGACAAAGGTTGCAGCGAAAAGCAAGATTAGGGAAAGAAGATGGAAGTGCGAACAGATTAAAGCAGCTCAGATCATCAAATCATCAACAGTAAGGACCGCAGGAAATGCAGGCAGGCATGGAAAGCGAACGTTGATAATTAAGCCGGAGGCCTCAGTCAGCATGGCAGAGGGCATGAAAAGCAGCAACTCGTAAAGGGCAAGTTAGCGGGAGCCCGCGCCAAAAGCGAAGGCCAAAGTCAGAGGGGAAAAAGTAGCGATGTCAGTGCGCAACAGGAGTGCAAGATGCAGATGCTGTACCAGAGGAGCGTCGTGGAAAACCAACATCAGAGAAGTGGCGCGGAGAAGGGAAGAGGGGGTGGGGAGTGCGCAACAAGGAGAACAATAAAACTACAAGTAAAGTCTCAAAAGGTCGCAACTGCAGGCAGCAAGGGGCTGCCAGGCCATAATTAAGCAATAATCCCCGAGCCAACGGGACATTAAAGAGTCAGGTGATGCCCGGCGGCCATAGTTATAGGCCGGAGCGAAGCCTGCGGTGAGGGGCTTATTGCTATTAGTACACTGTCCCGAAAGACCTGAGTACTAATGCCATTTTTTTCTGTTCCGAAACGCTGCAATGTCAAAGAAAATGCCCGCCACGGAAGGGAAAATTGAGTCGGTTTTCCTTTCCATGGTGGCCATCGGGAGCGGACACGCTGGAAACAGAAGTTTTCCCTGTGGGTTCGCTCCTGAAAAAGGAGAAATAAGAAGGTAAGTGGGGTTGGGGGGGCTGCTGGGGATTGTTTGCAGGGGAGAGAGGGAGAAAAAGAAAAAGCTTATCCGAATCCCTGGCAGGGGAGGATGGCAGCTTCCAGCCGTGTGGAGGCTCTGAGCGGGGATAGTCCAGTTTTGAGCCTCCTCATTAGCTGAAGCGCTGCCACAGCCCCCGCTGGGAACAAAGGAATGGAATCCCAGCTGAGGGATTCCCGGTCAGGAAGTGCCCCGGCGAGGGGCAATCAGAATGTTTGTTACATTCTGGTTGACCCTCGCCGGGTACTAATAAAACATATAAAGGTACAACGCTGAGCCAAAAGCAAGGGCAGGTGAGATTCAAGAACCAAGTAGTGGGGCATTCTGATAGACACAGGGTGGTCAAGTGGGCAGTGAGGCATCATAGTTTAGGAAGTCAAACAAGAGCAAGTGCTACTTAAGTCACGGAGGAAGGAGGAGTCAATAGTGAGGGTGCAAGGCAGGTAGGAACATACATCCATCTATCCATCCACTCATTCACCCCTCCCAAATTTAAATGCACAACCGCCTTTTAAATATGGGCTGCACATAAAATGACTTCAAAAGTTCCAACCCACACCTGGATTTGTGCAGTTGCGCACAGGGGCGTAAAAATATGCATTTTGCACACATTATGAAGCCCTTTTACGAATAGGGCACATTTTATCATGCAAAACAAGTTTTGTGAATGGTCTCGGCTGTTTCACTGAGAATTCCTTTGTCTCCAGATATGAGTTTGTCTCAGATATTCCTCCAAAGCCTCATGTACTATAAAAGACATGAGAGCATCCTCCTTTAATGGGTAACATTGTGAAACGCAGCACCTGCTGCTGTCTCTCCCACCTCTCAAAAAGACTTGAGAACAACTCCTCTAATTGCCAACTTTCACCTATGGGATTCTGGCTCTGCCAGGTACAACCAGCATGACATTTACACACAAAGCAATCGTGTAGAAGAGGACCATTCTTCATTGAGACTCATTGCATCCAGCTCACAGCTGCTGGGCAATTTTCTTTTAAAAACCGCCTCAACGTGGTAACCATTGCAAACATTTCAGGTTGGCACGGAGCTTATTTAAAGGAGCATAGCGCCATAGGGACAACTAGTCACAATTTTAATTGTTCATTTGTGATAATTTAGCGCTAGCACAATGGCGCTGGCACTGCATGAGAATCAGTGTTGAAAGCTTGTGACGGAAATGTTTGAGGAAGAAAAGACTGAAGATGATTTTTCCGCAACCACAATACAGTGAACAAGGGTCTCCCACATCCCCTAGAACCGAATGTGGGATTTGGTCGAACTTTTTAGCCGTTTGGAATTTCTGAACAGCCGAAATTCAGGCAAATCAGCCATTCAGGCTTTTATTCTCTGTCTTTCTGGATGATTCCCTTCATATTTGCCTTTCGTCACTAGGCAATGCAATATGCTTTCACCATGGACAAATGAATGTAATCACAAGGGTTAATATGTCTGGTTAGAAATATGACTTGTTAAGTTTAATGTTTGTCTATGTTAGAAATAATCGCCCAGCCCTATGTCCTCTGTGTGGTATTACCTTTCTAAATATAGGCAAACAAGCAACCCTTAAGATTTGCTTGGCTCCCTTAGCCATAGCTTTGGTCAAATGATCAAGGCTATCTCATGGAGGGAAGAGGGTTAAAAAGAATACATGGTAAAAGTGCATTACTTTGAATAGATAGAATCCTCATAGAGGTTTATGACGAGATGCACTATATCTAGTCAAAGTTAGGCATGAATGTTAGTATTACAGGTAAAAAATGTGTACCTGGTAAATATGCTGGTGTGAAAACACTGACCTCCACATATGTGGGTGTGGTCCTGGTGGCATAATGCATGCCAGAATGACTAAAATACAAGCCCTTCCAACTTCAGCGTGTGTAGGAAGGGGGGAATGTGAAGGAAGTGCAGCATATGATGTGAGTGGCAATGTCAAGATTCGAGATCTGCGCAGAATATGAATACCTCCATCCCCAAGCATCACTCAGAAAGATGGTAAAGAACTTGCTGTCCGGTTATTGGGGCCACAGGTGACTGGAACAAGGACACTAGGGCTCCACGTGGCTGTAAAGAGAACAGGTGATGCACTAGGTTAAACAAAGAACAAGACGATATCTGGATGCAGTAGGATCAATGTGATCACTGAGACCACACATAATTGCGACGGCTGAACCGCATATTACTATAATATCCCATAGCCCCCACATATATATGTGGTGCAAGGGGGGTATTAAAAAAAAGAAAAGTCGGCATTTTCGGCCGTCGCAATTTTCAGGTCGACATTTTTGTACGATTCCGATGCAGTATAATGGAATAAGGAAAATGACACCTACCAATGAGCCTTTAGGAATGTATATACCTGAGGGAGTAGATTGTGCGTTTACCCTCTAAGTGGTGCCGACCTAGTTCCCCCTGTGTGAGTGTGTGGATGTAGAATGGAGCCGGAGGTAACCAACTCCCAAACACTCTCAGGGTGTCACCACTTGGTCTTGATTCTGTGGATGATGCTGCAGTGGCTGTGAGTATCCAGAGAAAAACGAGGGATACCGGAAGTCCGCGTAGCAGATAGCAAGTGCTGCAGACAATCCAATGATATACGTGGTTGAGGGGGGAGGAAACAATATCAGTCCATGAAGCAATGCCGAGGTCTAACTTCCGTATGAGCAAGTTCCGTAACACCGTAGCCAAAAGGAGCAAGCGAAAGCAGTCCGTGATGATAAGCCGAGGTCAGAATCCGTGTTACTTGAAGCGCCGTAGCCAAGGGTTCATACAAAAACAGTCCAGGTAACGTGAGCAAGGAGGTCCGTAGAAGCAAGAAGAACACAACAACCAAAACGCCACTCGCCAAGAAATAGCACAGCTGAGAAGCGAGGAACGCCCAACAGGACGTTCGTTTTAAGCGGTTGCTTGGAAACCATACTGCGTGGGCGTGGTCACGTCAGCATGGCAAACCGCGTGGGCGGGATCGTGTCAAGTGACCACGGAGTCACCACGGCAACCGGCAGTGCGTCCACAGCTGCCAAGGGTTCCGTGACTGGTGACTGGTGCATGTTACGTGTAAATCGCCTAGTGTGTTGAACAGAATAAGGTGTGTGCACGGAATAGGGGTGGCTTGGGGAGGACATGAAAGGAGGTCTGGTAGAGGACGTGACATGGGGCATGACAGGCAAGCAGGAGATAACAGAAGGGCATGCAGAATGGTGGGTCGGCTCGCAAGAGGATGTTGGGCGACAGGGGGTGGGGAGGAAGGGATGTTGTTCCCTGTGAATGGGAGAGATGCAGGCAAAGATGCAGGCAAAGATGCAAATGGCATCTAAACCGACAGGCATTACTAAAGGAAAACTGTGAAGCCAGCATGACTCTCCCAGCATGATGATGCCCGCAAATAGGGTAGCCCAGGTTGTTCCTACAGCAAAGTGTATTCATAGGTTTTGTAATTGATACTGTATCATGACACCTTGGCTGACGTGCTTTGTGGAACACCTCTCTCACGAGATGCAATGGGACACACCTTGCTTATTTATACTTATGGGCTATGAATTCTCTGATTTCTAAGAGGTTGTATTTCTGGTGATTACTGGCAGCACCTCCATAATGACATGAAGAGATAATTCCTTTATAGGGACTTATGTGGTGAGCCCCGGCCATGGGCCTGTGACGTGGTCAGTGATCCAAAGGCTCCTCCCAAGGCTGCCACTGGCCCTAGCATCCTGCAGATTGCGGCAGCACCAGGCCCTCTTGGTGACTCCACCATCCACATGGCAGGTTAGGCAGGGGGCTTTGTCACACTACCCCATAAGGGATCCTCCATTTAAAAGGGGTTTAGTAACTACAGATGGCATCCAGGACTAAATCACAGTTCGTTCATTCAAAGATTCATGTGGCCACCCAATCAGGAGGCCATAACTTTCAAAGATGGCTGGCTTCTCCTTGAACTTTCTTTCATGTGTGGACTCAATTTTTTATATCTGGGAACTGTAATACAGCTCTCCAAGATCTTGCAAATTGGACCTGTTTTAGTGGTTTGCAACAGGGACACACCTGAGGTAGAGCAAGCTGACCCCACTCACAAAAATGTTGCATCTAAAAAGAGGAGCCGTCAGACTCATCAGTGCAAGTATAAAGCCAAATGTCTCTCCAACTTTGGCAGATTCTTTTTAGCAATTAAATTAGACACATCACGTTTGCTTTAGGATACGCTTTATGTAAATACGCTGGGACGAGGAGAATGCTGCTATATGACACACACAGTGTATAGCATTATGCTTGAGTGGTTATTAAATAGTAATCAAATGGAAAGTACTTCATTTGAAAGGATTCCACTATATTTGCTCAGAAAGAAATCTGAATTGTAAGATGGAATCCAACCGGGCACCATCAGTATTCTCAGAGAGGAAAAGAGTGATTCCTATCCAAGCATCTTTTATTAATATATCGGCTTACAAACGAGTCAGACTGACGTTCATCACTCACTATATGTTCATTCCTAAATTTCATTTCAGAACCTGTTAAGGCAATACATAAGTGTTTTAGAAGTAGTTTTTAAAAATAATATTTGTTTTAAAATAGCAGCAAGAAGCAGTGAGGCATTTTACAGAGTGCATTTTACTATCGTTGAGACATTTTAAGCACTAAGCGCTGTACATAAAACAATTTAGTATGTGGGGCTCAGTTGAGACCAGAAATGACGAGGAGCGGGTGAGGGCATGTTATTGGTACAACACTGGAAAGCAAATTGAACATTTTGTATTATTAAATATGTGCATAACCCATATTTACAATGTAAAAGCACAGGAAGACAGTGCCGTGTTAGGGCATTGTGTGTGTTCATGCAGTGCTTGACTGGTGTTTGGGTGAATTGCTAAGGTAGTGTGTGTAATGGTGCAGATTAATGTATCAGCACCAACTTCTGCCCCTCCCCATCCTTTTTACCCTAAAGGTGAGACAGACTACAACCATGCCCTGCCGCCCAATTACCCTAGGTGTAAGAAACAATCCAAGCTGAGGCAGAGTCCATAAAACAGTCAAACCGTTAATGCAAATACATCTGTCATAAAGAATTAGTTAGGTTGAGCGACACTAGTAGGGATCTAAGCTAAGCTGTACAATGCACGAGTAGTGTGCTATAGGTAGCATAGTTTACTGCATACCAAGAGAGGTACTCACTACATTGGAAGGGCAGATGACACTATAGGTAGATAAGAGTGCAGCATACACGAGCAGGGAAAACAATGTATGGCAGATGTACAAGACAAATGTGATATGAACAGACGCAAATATATGTTGTCAACATGGAGACTAGAGTGCAGAAGAACAGCCATTTTCCTAACATGGAAGACGCAGCAGGTCCAACAATTAGCAGCGCATTAGAATCCAAGATGCTGAATTTACAAAAACATACTTATTTCAGAAGCCTTTGAAGCTGCCCAGAAAGTAGTTCACAGTAAATGGCAAGGTCAGAACACCAGGAAGAGAGAAGTAGCTGAGCAGAACTTAGAGGGAAGATAACAGTTCCCAGGATGTGAAGCAGTAGCCGCCCAAGTTTGTTAAATTTTAATAATGTTATCATAATAAGCACAGACAGCGATCGATGAAGAAGAAATTAATTCTCCAGCACAGTCCCCAAGCACGTGATCAAGACACTGAGAACATTGGCTATTCATTATGAGCCTAACATAGATAACACACCCGCTGAACACCCCAGTACATACAGACACCAGATAATAGACAAGGCCATGTACAAAGGAAAGGACAAGCCTCGTCACCTGGGAATGACAAAGAGTTACTTTTAACTGGAAGAATTGAGGACCATGGACTTCTCTACCCCCACCCTATGTCTCTCTCACATCGTGATGTCTTGTCAAAGTGTCAAAGGTTGTTAAGCAAATTGCCAACCAATAGAGATCTTTCTTGCCACACCGCCTATGATGAACAGCTCCAACCAGTTAATTATCAATGTGATGATGTATTGGAAGTGCTATTTGAAGTAGGATGGTCCCAGGAGTGGTCAACAGATAGGTTTAATCCAATTATAGAACTAACATCTGTTTACTATATATGTGGTTCGCGATGCAAACCACTCAAATGTATTTGTAGGTTTTGTAATTGATACTGTATCACAACACCTTGGCTGACATGTCTTTTGTTTAAAAACCGATCATGTCTATTGTAGCATTGAGAGCTGATTGTATGCTGTCCTGCCCGAGTTTCAGTGCTTTGAATAAAGCTGGGCTTTTCTGTGCCCTTTGAGTACTCCGTTATTGAGTATTGGTTTTACTAGTGCAGCACATTGGGCTCATCTCTACATTTGGTGCGAGAGTATGGTTCCCTAGGAGTTTTGCAGACTGTCGAGGATTCCTTGCCATGTCTCCCTTGGATGGAGAGGTCAGCCTGTAGAGAGCGGAATAACGCGCACCAGAGAAGAGAGGTCGGCAGGAGCACTGGTTGATGCAAAGTCCTGCACGATTTCACAGGCCACCCTGCTGGGCGCAGAGGGTGGATCAGGCAGATTGAGTAGGCTTGATGTTGAGGGCACTCATTGGATACTTGGACATAGGTATAAACTTTACACAGCAAAAGTGGGGATTTGGGGTTTTGTGTATTATTGATTTGAGTGAGCTGAGTCTTTCATAAGCCTCACTTCCGAAGAGCGAGTGGAGTGATCTGAGTGTTTTGTGGAAAATGTGATACTGTGAAAACTTTGCCATGCTGGGCTGCTTGGAGGATTTTCTCAATTTTCATTGGAGGAGGTGTGGCTCCCTGCCACTGCTACTGGTGACAATCACTCATAAGTCTCACTTCCGTTCAGCAAGCAGAGTGAGCTGCATGTTTTGTGTTTCATGTGGCGGGTGCCGGTGGCGGTCGGTCCCTCTTTGTTGGAGCCCATCGATGGCAGTATATGGAAACGATATGCTCTACATGTTACTGATTCCAAGTAAGTGATTGCCACAAGCACACAGAAAGCATTTTGTCACTGTGTTTGGGAGGAAGAGTGGTGGCCAAGCTTTATTTCATTTGACTCTTGTAGCCGCGCATTGTGATGCTAATACAAGGTGTGGAACTTTTTCAATTTAAAACCAGCTGGACGTTCAGGCCGGGTTTACTGGTGACCTATTGTCTCAATGTCTATCTGCATCCCCCAACTTGGTAATGGATGACACACTGCCATCTCTAGAGATGGCATCATCATTCATAAATGGACATGGGACCAGTTTAAACCAATCTGCTGAGAATAACGTGTCTAACTTTGCAATAAAGGTGCTGTTAAAACTTTGCAGCCGCATTCACGAAAACATGGTACTATGCTAATTGAGCTATTAGGAAAAGTAAAAATGCCCACCTCTTCGGATGAGATCACAGGGCCATCCCCCAGAAATGTGACTCCACTGCCTATTATTATCGAATCTCAGGAGAAAGAGATTATTGAATGCTTCCAAAAAGATCTTATGAGATCTCCGCTGAACTACTCGACACACTGGGTTAGACGCAGGAAAATGTGTCTACAAAAACATGTGTCCAGCCTAAATAAACCTCACAATCTGCTGCCTAGTGTGGACGCTCAACCTCTAAATTCAACTATTGATACTGCACCAGCATTACCACAGAGATTTAAAAAAAAGAAATGAGAAAGAAAAAACACAGACAGCAAAGTGAGGGTAAACTTACTAGCTGGCTGCTGAAAGAAAACATCTATAGAAGAATCAATGAAGGCTTTGAGGGAAGCAGATATAAATAATGATGGTGCACTGAAATAAGACCATCAGCTGTAAGCAATTTGGCACGCGGTGACCCATTGGACAGAAATGATAATCCAGTACCGCAGTCAAATGTGTCTTTAATCCAATCTCCTTTGCAACCGGAGCTGGATAAACGGACAGTAACCATTTGCCAGGGCAATATAATTGTAAAACGATCAGTGATAACGCACCCATCATTACTTAAACTATTTAGGTAGATTCCCTCGCTACTCATCCCACATTCCAGTGACTTGGAATCTGTAAAGCCCTTGGGCTCACAATACAATCACATGTCTAAAATCCATTGTGCGTTACCAGCAACCACTGCCTTAATCAGAGCCCAACATGAATCACTGGAATTCTTGGGCTATAAACTTGATAGTGAGCCAATGTCAAAAGCTGATGACAGTATGTGTGAACATTGTAAATATGTGACAAAAGGGGAAAGCATGCACTATCCGCACTTCCTGTAAAAGTTGATAATCAATGCTTTGATAATACCCATGGGTGGAAGTGGTTACAAAGTATTATCCCTGGCATGTTGTGTTCACATAATTGAATACATGTCTTATCATGGAATACGAGGGGGCATTCACACATCAGTGCGGTAGGTGGATTACTCCCATTATTGGTAAAATTTAACATAATAATGCTGCAGGAAACATGCATGCGGAAGGTTTTATCAATGGCTGGTTATGCAACCTACCAGGCAATGGAAACAAAGGGTAAATTGGGAAGACCTTCAGGGGGCCTATGATAGGGGTCCCGACTGAGCTACCCTCTGCGATCATAACTCTGCTTGAAGAGAGCAGTAATGTTATTGCAGTGGAGACTAGATTGATCCCTGAAGATAGAAACACATGTTTACTGCTGATATGTATATATGACCCTCCAGGGAGTAAAAAAAAACGAGAATCTTTTTGAATATTTGGATAGGCTATTGATGACTTGGGTGGTGGATCCTAACTGTGGTATGATACTCCTATACGGAGATATGAATGCTAAATGTGGTGAGTCCGCAACAAAAGTCCTGGCTAATCAGGTACCTAAAAGAAATAATATGGTATTGAAAACAAAGAACCCCAAAGGTGAGGAATGGTCCAAATTTTGGGCGGGATGAGAGATGACCCTGTTAAATGGGCGTCTTTGTAATGATATCCCAGGACAGCCGACCTGTAAGGTGGGTAAAAAGGAAAGCACCATTGATTATGTATGTAAGAATGGACCGCCACTTGAATGCGCAGTTGCACTGGATATAAAACCTACCTCCTATTGTGATCATCATAGGTTAGAACTGTGCATTCGGGGAGCGTAAAGGGAACAGATGGACTGGGACCTGGAGGTCTTGAGCGTAGCCCAGGTGGAAACAGAATCTGGTAGTCGGTGGGCAACATTAGAAGGGCCTGTAAATTGCTGGCTGCAGCCTTGGATGATAAGAACGATTTTTTATGCAATCTGAATTTCAGAAGGTATTGAATTGTGAATCAAGGAAGTACCCAAAAAAGCAAGTGTGGTCAGAGGTAAACCGCTAGCTCAAATGGGCAAGATAAAATCCAAACATTTTGACGTGGAAATACAATTGGCTAAACATAAGGTCCGTAGTCAAGTGCGTATTATACAAAGATCTGCACTATCTATATCTGACACTATGGCAAATATCTGGAAAATTTAAAATATGCACTGAAATTGGCTAGAGAGACATAAAGCCCATGGTCTGAATAAAAACTGGCAGCACCTACTTAAGGTTATGATGACCCACAATCCAAAAACTATCTGGCGGACCCTCTCATTGGCTAGGGATCCAAAAGATGGTAAGCGCATGCCAAACCCTATTCTGGGATCTAAATGGCGAAAGTTTCTAGAATCTAAAATGCTGGTTAACCAAAAGCTGATTGATTGTTTAGACGGCGGTGAGAGCTTCTGGCCTTTGCACTTCAACCAAGATTGCATTGCGAGTACGATTAAAAAGGCTAAAAACTCAAAGGCTCCTGGCCCTATTGGGCTGGTGTCTGTGGTACTGAAGGCTGACCCTTCAAAATGGGCCACATTGCTCTGCAACCTATTTGATAAAGTCCGCTCCCAGAGAAAGATTCCCTGCTCTTGACCGTGTGCCATAATGATACCAGTATACAAACCGGGTGATAGGTTGAGTCCAGAAAATTACCCCCTTTTATTGCTCTTGGACTCCACTGGTAAATTGTTTGCAAGTTGTGTGCTAAAACATCTGCTAGCAAGGGTCAATGAAAATGAGGTGGGTTCCGAGCAGGAGCAAGTACAAACCTGAACCTGTGTGTGGTTGACCGTTTAATCAATTGTACCAAAGGGAAAGCCAGCCCACCTCTGTATTTAGCGTACCTTGACTTTAAATCAGCATTTGATTTAGTAAACCGAGAACGCCTAGGGCTACAATGGAGAGGTGGGGAGGTCCAGCCTGGCTACATGAAATTGTTAAAGCCTTGCATGATAAAACCATGGCCAGGATCAGACTAGGCAATGGAAACCAGCTATTGGATAAGATCGGCATAAATAGAGGTGTGAAACAAGGGTGCATATTGGCTCCCCTTCTATTTAATCTATACCTTGCCAATCTCATTCGACGTTTGGAGGCTTTAGGCACCTTCTCAACTTTCGGTCTTGTGACATTTTCTGAGGAGCTAGAAATACACTTTAGAATGTTATAGTGTTTTCTGAAAGTCTAATTTTCATGGAAGTGGTGACATCAAAATGTGCTTGGGATAAGCTTTAAAATAATATATACATGGAATAAAGTTCCTTATATCCAGATAGTTTTGAGGGGTGCTGGACAGTGGTGGGGGTTTGGAATCCCAAGTAGATAACATAGGTAGATGATATAAGTATTTTGTGTTCAGAAATGGAACTGGGTTTGGGCAAGTGCCAATGGGCAAAATAATAGTGTGTCATTGTGAATTAACTGTACACTATTTTACTTTTTTCTCCTGTTAATGTCTCTTAAAACCATTTGTTATTTTCTCTTTCTTTTTAGATTACAATCATTAAAAGGACTGTGGAGTAATAGGGTACACAATGTTTAAACGGCTGTGATTATGACTGCATGCCTATTTTCGTTTTGTGCTTACAGGAGCTAAGTAATATTGCTAAGAATTACATTGTGTATGGATATTGATTAATTGTTAAAAATACTGCCTGGATAAAGCCCTGACATTTGCATGTGGTCGCTAATTAGTTAATTTAGGTTTTTATTGGTTTTTATTGAGTTAATTATAAACTGTACCCTTTTTTTAACCATATTGACTGGGTTTTATTTAAATACATTTATAATTCCCTTCTACAGCCTAGTTTCATTTTCCACATGTTCCTTGGTTCCACTGCAGAAGTACATGCATTTACATTCACTAGGCACATTGGCGGTGTCAAAGTTTTGAGGCTGGCTTTTTAGCCTGCCAGTGTGCCTTCCCATGAACAGAATGTATTTCTGCACATTTGGGCCTACATTGCCTTTCTGTTCATTTGATCCTGGGGATGCTATTACACCCCACAACCCAGAGAGCGTCTGCTTAAGAGGTCATAATATAAAATCCATCCATTAAAATGTAAAGGAAAATGTGCTACACATTGGTATAATTCTCTTTGTTGGTGGTTCTTCGACAATAGATCAAAGTACTGGACTAAGGCATAGTAGGACGGCAGTATTAAAGGCAAAAGAGGATTGTGAGATTTAGGTAGTGGAAAGTGCAAGATTGGCAGCACATTTTCAACACAAGCAGAAGAATCGGTTGCCATGATTATAGAAATTAACAAGGGGGTACCTGGGAGTCTCTCTGCCAGACATTAGTCCTGGTTACGAGAGCCTTACCCAGATTCTTTAGCTCACTATCTTTCACAAAGGAGAAATATCCAAAACATATCAGTCTTTGTCCTGCCCAGGGGCAGTCCAGTACCGAAATGCTAGGCAATTCTCCTCTGAACAAGAGCACCAACAGCAACCCCAGACACGTGTTTTGGTCTGGTTGGACCTCATCAGTAGGATGGAGCTGTGCTGCTCTAAGAATAGTGAGCAAGGCGTCCACATCTTGATTCCCCTAGTAACCTAAGATGAGTCCCAAAGTTTCTTAAATTATGCAAATTAACAAGGGGGTCCTGGGACTGTCTCTACCAGACATTAGTCCTGGTTACGAGAGCCTTATCCAGATTCTTTAGCTCACTATCTTTCACAAAAGAGAAATATCCAAATTGTATAAGTCTTTGTCCTGGCCTGGGGCAGTCCAGCACCAAAATGCTAGGCAATTCTCTGCTGAACAAGAGTACCAACCACAACCCTAGACACTTATTTCAGTCTGGTTGGACCTCATCAGTAGGGTGGAGCTGTGCCTCTCTAAGAATAGTGAGCAAGGGGTCCACGTCTGGGTGATTATAGCACTTGAAGCGCATAAGGATGAGGCGGTAACTGTGTATTTTGATTCCGCATATGTGATGACAACAGTACACTGAGCTCTCTCACATTGGAAAAGGAGGGGCTTCCAGCGTGCAGATGCCACACAGTACAGCACACACAATTGTTAAAGAGATTGCTAGAGGCTCTTGAATATCCCTCTGCGATTGCCATGTTGAAGTGCGTGGTGCAGATGAGAGGTGCAGACATGATTTCCCACAGCAACGAAGCTGCAGATGCAGAAGCAAAATGGGCCACATATTTCCCTGAGATATTAGACATTGCAATTGCCCCAAATAAAAACACAAGTAAAGTGGTGATGAAATAATGTTTTAATACACTTCCAGTAACACAAATTGTAGAGTTGGAGGGACATGCACCACAAGAAGTAGGACTTGTGGAAGAAAAGGGGGTGCTCATTATTCCCCCTAGAGTTGATTTTGTGACAGGATAGCGCAGGGAAACCTGTTGCTCACTGTAGCTCTGGACCAGTTCCATGACCCAGCACATACAACAAGGGAATGTCTTGCAGCAGCGATTTCAGACCGTTTGCTTGCCCCAAATTTAAATGAGCATGGGGCCAATTTCATTATTAATTGTATCATTTGCAAAAGTGTACTGTAGGTCATACATTAAAAATGGTGAGAGGAGCCTTCCAACACTAGTGATGTTATGAGAAGGCTCAATGTGCATTCCAACACTAATGATGTTAGGAGATATTTCATATGACCACAGACGGAAACACTTAAATCTTGATACTTACCATATAACAACCAGATGGCATGCATGGATTCAAAAGTAACTAACAGCTAATTAATTCACAGAGGGAATTGCTTTAATTGCCATTAAAGAACGGGGTGCATCACACACTCACTCCCAGAACTTAATTTGAAATAATTAACTGTGTGATATATTGGAATAACTATGATATTTTGCTCTTGTCTGTTCTTCCTGCTTCTGCATACCCCTTCACGTGTGACATGATTTTGGGTATGTAACCTTTTGTTTTACTTACAAATATCTTGCTTTCATAATTTAGTTTCATGACAATTGTGCATTCTATTTATTTTTATTTTGTATGTTAACACCATTGGTTACATCTGTACATACATGTTCAAAACCATTTGCAATACTTGATCATGATTCTATGGTTACTGTATCAGCCTTGAGGATGACTTGGGTCGAAACAAGTGTCAGCTGATTTTTGGGAATAAATCATTAACAGATGAAGATTTGTCAAGACTATTTTAGTCATCATAACATTAACTTTGTAAAACTATTATTACAGAGGCAACACACAATTTGCTAACACCAATTTATCCTTTTGGATCATAAGAATAAGCCTGGTATTGTTGAAAAGTGTGTTCTTTTTTTAATCAAAATTCAAATTAAGCTCTGAAGTCCTCTTGAACCAGTCAGGTATTTTGAAGCTGCACCATGAAGTACTGAGGGCATAGAATATTTCCACACATGATATTGATTATATTAGCTTTGCTGATGTTGCCCATACTAATACTGTTGAAGTGGTATTTTGCTGTAGATTTATTGCTAAATCAATTTTGGTAGTATATGAAGAAATTGGCAAATATGGTATAATGATCTGCCAAGTGACAAATGATGAAGTCGAAGGGTTCAATACTATTATTGATGGACAGCAGCAATGTGTAGAGGTGGAAGAATCTGTAAAGGTTGGGCCCGGTTGGTAGGGCTTCTAAAACAAGAAGCAGCAAAGTTCTCTGAAATGTCTCCACCTCTCTGATGCGTGAGGAGATTAAGACGTTAGTTTGGAATATGAGAGGGTATGATAGCTTTCTTCAGAATTAATCATTTCAGCAAATTTTTTAGGACAATTATATTGTTCTTCTACGGGAGACCTGGCTTGTTTGTCAGATTTGTGTTGATGGTTTTTCAGTTGAGCAGCAGATTGCAAATGGCCAGACTGGTGGTAGACCTCGGGGTGGCCTTTTAGTGGCCACTAAGAATTCAAATGTTAGAAAGTCAACCATCATATCAGACAATATCCTAGGAATTGTGGCTGTAGAAATAGAGTTTTGTACTGATAGAGGAATTAAGGTCAGTTAAATCATTAATTCCTATTGGAATTTGGTAATTTGTTCAGCAGACCAGTTCATAGAAAAATTTATGGAAATCATGCGAGATTGGCCGATTGAGCACGATCCAAATCTGATTAGTGCAGGGGACTTTAATTCATATTGTTTACAAGACGATCTCTCTAAAAATAAAACTAGTAATGGTAATGATCACACATGGAGAGTCTGGTCTGATGATTGGGATCTACTGAGGGCAAATGGCAATATACAGGGTGACTTAAATGCTAAGGTTACCTGGTCAAGTGGTATATAATCAACTACAATTTACTATATATATATATTTGTCTAGATCCATATATAATGCATGTTACTCCTTTGGAATTCAAGATACTCAGGCGAGTGACCATAATACAATGATTGTGAAATTTCATTTAATAACTGAAGCTAACTTATCAAGGAACCATACTAGCTTGTCTGTCAACAGTGCTGGTAATTGCATCAGAAAATGTAGGAAAGGAGGGTCTGTCCTTATACATGAATTGCAGGATTTTGTGCAAGAGAGCACTATCGAGGTCCTTGAGTAGGCCTGCTTCACTCATGCCTTTAAGAACTTTCTTTGGAATAGAGAGATCGCTAGATCTGTTGAATGTATTACCCCATTGTCAAATAATTGATAAAACTGTATGGATCTGAAAGAGGGTATATAGACAACAGATGTGTCAACTAAGGTCAAGTGCAGTGGATGGACAGAACTATAAAACTAATAAAAAATATATTGAGGAGATTGTATAAAAATTGGTTGAGCCTACATAAATGTGTGGTACTTCAATCTGACTGAGAGAAAATGCTGCATACTTTAATACCAAAGAATTCCCAACATTTTGAGATTTTTGTTAATGAGACTAATTGGTCACAGATTATGTCCCAATTAAATGCAGTGACTGCATGTTCATGGCAAGTTCATTGGGGGATAATGAATAGTAATATTGTTGGGGATAGGGTTTCTACTTATTCCAATCCTTGGGACATCTCTTTTGAATGAGAGGATATTGAGCACATAATTACAAAAGCATCTAATTCTGCTGCAGCTGGCCCTAATGATTTTTCTAAGATAATTTTAAAATTGAATAAGGAATTATGGTCTATGCTGCTCTCTTTACTTTTCAAGCTCTCAATTATCATACCTGTATTGAAGAATGGTGATCAGTGGATCCGATGAATTACCGACCGATGGCCTTTCTCGGTGCGGAGATCAATATCTTTTCTGCATTGTTTCCGGAGAGATTTGAAACCTGGATAAGAGATAAACATATCCTGAAATAAACTCAGACAGGGTTTAAGAGAGGAATGGGCACAAATCTCAATGGTATTATCTTAACTATATCAAGGGATAAAATCTGGGCCAGTAAGAGTGCCTCCCTTTATATAGCGCTGGTTGACATCTCCTAGGCCTTTGACACAGTAAATCGTGACAAACTATTGTCTAAACTAAGATCTTGGGGTATTCCACCAGTGCTTTTAGCCATCCTGCAGTATATTCATGATGACACTGGATTCGTCTGGATTAAGAGGACACTTGACAAATGAGATAAAGGTTACAAGAGGTCTTAGAGAGGGGTACATTTCCCCCCTGTCTTTTTAATTTATATTTGGCAGATTTGGACGAAGTACTGGAAAATCCTGCCTTTGTCAGCCCAACATTATATATTGGATAGCCTATGCTAATGATGTCGTCCTGCTAGATCTGACCCTGCTACGACTACAAAGACTCCTGACTTATTTGGGGGCTTATGCAAATCTTAATTAATTTGTTCTTAACCAAAACAATTCAAGTGTCTTGCACCTCACCAGGAATGCAAAACAAATGTGTACTTTTAATTGGTCCATAGAAGATATTCAGATTCCTTTGTTGAGTGAATTAACACATCTTGGCTTTCCAATATTGGCCTACTCCAGGGGCCAGACTATTACTGACACATTAGATCAAAAGTTTGATTCATTGGTATACCAGCTAAAAAGGATTTAAGCAAATACTGGACATTTTCAATAAAACCACTTATAACATTTTATATAGGGAAGGTAGTTCCAACACTCTTGTATGGCTCTGAAGTGAAACCAGGTTGTTATGAGTTTACGTGGGAAAGATTAGAGGGCATAATATGGAAGCAAACTTTAAATCTTGCTTCGTGAACTCCATACCTTCTTTACGATTTGAATTAGGTATCTTGTTCTTCAAGCCTGGTTCCACTGGCGCGTTATATCTTTGTTTGGTAAAATGGCCTTCCCCACTTGGGGCTCTTTATATGATGATTTGCAATGTGTCTTAATTAGTGATTCCTCAAATTTGTTAAAATGCATGAAACAAACTGTAGAATCTGTCTTGCTAAAAAGTGGTAGGAGTATGTCTGATTACAATACTAATCCCCTGCGGGTGATTTTTAAAAAAAAGAAATTGGATTGAATAGAAACATTGGATAGGACAAGCAGTTATCACCTCCAGCCTACCTTTTCAAAAGAAGGCAAATCCTTGGGCATACTACCGAAATATGTTTTGCTCTTTCCTAGTCCACACTGTCAGAGTACATTTCTCAGATTTCGTTTGAATCCGATATTGACAGGGGAAGTCTTGTTTAGTCATTCGCCTACACGGGACTTGCCAATGGGTATTTGTGGTTTTGGTAAAATAATTGTTGAGACAGCTCAGATGCTGCGGCACATTTTAGTGGAATGCACTGCTTTAATCGATATTTGTACAAAATCCCAGGGTCGTTTTTTTAATACAACTATTGCTGCCTCTACGGATGACATATGGGGTTGAATGAATGCCAGAAGCAAAACATTTTGAACTACAGAAATGTTGGGATTGTTGGAAGCTTTGGGATTTTTAAAAACACCCTAACTGGGAAAACTAATTCGTACTTTTCTATTTTTGTTTTTAATAACATGACATTTTAAATGATGCTCGTATATTGTGTGTAATCTTCGTATAAGCAAGAGTATTTCATTGGAAGATGATTTTCAAAATGTTTTTCTTAAGTGCATAATTGTAATATTCTGTAATTTGATATGTCATTTTACTTGTGTTTATATGGTAAGTACTGTGTATTATGCATTTGAAAGATCAGATTTGTATCGAAACAAATAAAAAATTAAAAAGAAAGGTGGAAACGCAGAAGTATAATGGGGGCTGTTTTGTTTGTTCCCACATTTCGTATGCCATGAGTGCCTCTAGAGTGTTAAAAGCGACAGATGTACCCACACACAGAGCACATTACTTGATACATCTTGCACTATGCACAACAAGAGGACAATTGCAAGGTAAATGGGCCACCATATGGTGGGTGACAAAAGCAGATGCTCCTCGTGAGGACAGTTTGATAAAACAAAAGCCCCTGATGAGCAAGGTTGAAAAACAAATCATGCTAATGAAATATATACAGTTGGGCCCAAATAGGGGGAGAAGTTTGAATAGAATACCACAAACGGTTGCAGTGCACTGAGGCACAAGGGAAATAAATACCTGGTTGCTGGGAAAGATCCCAGTTACACATAATAGGAGATGTATTTACTGCAGAAGAATGGGTCGATGGAATGATGGGCTGAAAAGCTCAAGTACTCATAACAGCATCCAGAGAGGTTGTGCATAATGGAAATAGTGTGTGCCTTAAAGAATGGAATGAATATTCCAAATTGCTTACCTTAGTCGAAAATGAAGGAGGACCAATACCTATAATACAAATAGAAAGAGCAACCCTGTGTGTCAGGAACAATCGTTCTGTGAAAGTAGGGATGAACCAAGGTTTTATTGTGGACCCACCAGGCATGAAGGTGGGCACAGTTGTATTAATGGACCACTATTTGGCTTGTGGTTCAAAGACCTATATGCAGCTACCTCTGAATTGGGGAGACCTATGCTCCATAGTAGTAATATGTGCACTGACCCTGGTGGTGCCACAGAGCGAAGTGCATATTGGCAATTTCCCCCTGATGAGCACAAATGCCAGAAAGAAAAAGTCTCTTGCCCTAAAACATAATCAAAGAAAGAATTATTTTTGGGCAAATCACTTGAGGCCTATGATGACATACCAAACAAACAGAGACAAGGAAATGAGTATGAAGCTACCCACCCCTCTTATGTCAAGACTTTATCTCGCCTATAGATTGTGTGCAGATATGAAACAAATGCTGCACTGAGCCTCACTTATCCTGTTGCATTAAAAAATATGAGTCATTTTATTTCCAACTACGAAGTACTTTCAAATCACAATGATTACATGAACAGAGATTATAAATAACAAAAATCATGTGATTTCACATACATACAACATTTAACATAATATTTTATTTAGCGAGCAAAGTAATGGCATTCCAGCACTCCTTGTTCATTAAAGTGCGCAAGTGCAGTGTGGGGTTAGTAATAGTAAGTGCTTTGTATGCAAGCAACATGTTTCGGAGAACTGTTCATAGTTGATCTATATGGGTATGAGAACACTACCACATCCTTGTTTTCCAAAGAGTCTTAATACATTCTCATTCAGTAATATATCTAGATGGAATCATTTTATTTCATAGTGGCTTTGTGTGTTCAGAACATTGCCCAGCGGCTTAGGATCAATAGATTTTTCATTCTACTTTGTTTTGTTCACAACAGGATGTTTTTTCTCATACAGTATTCTGTCGACACAAGGTGCTTCGGCCCTTTTGTGAAGATTTGCACATCCTGGCAATCATCTTTTTTAAGTGTTGTACTGGGCCTTCATCAGGACATACAATACATTAACCATGAGAATCAATCACTTGACTGCCCCTTTGTTAAATCGTCAAGTTCTGTAATATAATGAACAGGAAACAAGAATGAGTTAGGGCTTTTTTATAAACCTGTTAGTTATTTAATGGTATGCTTTTTTATATAGGGGACCACTGACAGAGTGTGTGCTTTTGTGTTCACAGTGCTGGGGTGGTGTTTGTGTGCATGGGGGCACACTGTGTATGCATGCAGTGCTGGGTGTGCACTGGTGTGTGTGTGTGTGTGAAGGACTTGTGGCTGTTACACTGCTGGTGATAGTGTGTATGTGTGTTCAATACAATGTTTGGCAGTGTTAGTATAATGCAATGAAGTATGAGGTGGGTACCGTGCAGTAATTGTGTAGAGCTGCTGGTGACTCCTGTGTTTAGTGCAGTTATTAGACACTTTGTGTGATTTGTACTGGGGAAGGTTGTGCATGTGTATGTGTGTGTGTGTTATGCAGTGATGTGGCAGTTTGTGTGTAGTGTAGTGATGGTGGTGTGTGCTTTCAGTGCTGGGGCTGTGTGTACGTATGTAGTGCATGCTTAGGATGATGTGTGTGTTTATGCAATTCATGTATTGCATTGTGCTTGGCTTTATGCATGTGAACTGCTGGGCAGTGTGTCTACATTGCAGTTTAGTGGTGGTTTCATCTGCAGTGCTGGCCAAGTTTGTGGGTGCACAGTGCCGTGGCTGTGTGTGTCTGGCATTTATGGCAGTGTAGCTAAGTCTATTAGGCATTCACTCCTGCCTAATTAATGCCACCGTCTTGTATTGCAGTATACACGTGAGCATTCCATGCCCCATAACGTGCCTCGGCACCTTGTTGCTCCGCGTCTCACCCTCCTGCTTGACCACCACTTTCGCTGATCCTGCCGCTCGATTGTGGCTGTAATTATCACGGGCCGCACATGTGCCGCACGTTGTACATTTTTACCTGCTCGTCCTAACTATGCTTTTCATTACGTTCCCCCACGACTCACCTGCATATACTGCACCTTCCTCTATTGCCTAACCGCATGCTCACTGTAGCTACCATAGGTCAATCCATCTAAGTTATGTATTATTGTTGATTGTGTTTAAGTTCAAGTATGCATTAGAACCCTAGTGTTCCCCCACGCACTCTCAGTCCAACTGAAACATCGCATTTACAGATGATACCTTCAGTGCATTGAATCTAACTGCATTTAAGAACTGCTGATTCTAGCATAATTGCATTATTTTGAATCTAGATGCCCCATTCCACTGAGCCCAAATGATATTGTAGAACTGCTGATTTTAGCCTAACTGCATTATTTTGAACCCAGATGCCCCATTGCATTGAGCCCAAATGATCTTGTAGAATTGCTGATTTTAGCCTAATTGCATTATTTTGAATCTAGATGCCCCATTGCACTGAGCCCAAATGATCTTGTAGAACTGCTGATTTTAGCCTAATTGTATTATTTTGAACCTAGATGCCCCATTGCATTGAGCCCAAATGATCTTGTAGAACTGCTTATTTCAGCCTAATTGCATTATTTTGAATCTAGATGCCCCATTGCATTGAGCCCAAATGATCTTGTAGAACTGCTGATATTAGCCTAATTGCATTATTTTGAATCTAGATGCCCCATTACACTGATCCCAAATGATCTTGTATGTAGAACTGCTGATTTTAGCCTAATTGCATTATTTTGAATCTAGATGCCCCATTGCATTGAGCCCAAATGATCTTGTATGTAGAACTGCTGATTTTAGCCTAATTGCATTATTTCGAATATAGTTGCTACCACCACGGCCTTGTAGCCAACAGTGTTTAGTACCCAGACATTGCCACATTAACTGCAACCACACCTTACGCTTCTTGCAAACTAACAAGCAGTCGATGCCCTCTGCCAGCCTCTACCTCACCCACATAGTCATTTTAGGATCTTTATCCTTCACTGCAGGCAGCTACCTTGCCAGCATCTTTAAGACACACCTCGACTTCCAACTCACTCGTCCCTCCACCATGCTCCACTGCTCAGACCCTCCATCGAATCCTTACCTCAACGACCCAGCTCTGTGGCTCAAGCACTTTGCAACCAAACCTACACCAAACCTTCCATGTACACTACAACATAGGAATATCAGACTTAGATCTAGACTGCCCAGACCACCTTGTACTCAGCGCAGCCACATCGCCCCACCACAGCCCAATTTACCTGCAGCACCCATCCCCCCATCTACCTCACCTACTTCAGCGCTCAAGGGAACCCTCATTAATGAAAGATCCCTTACGGCTGTAGGGTATTTTGTGAAGATTTGGGGCCTGACAGTATTTTCTTACCGCCGAAAAATAACTTAGCAACAATCACTCCTTGTATTCAGATTGGGCCATGTACAACAATAATACAGTGGGCATGCATTATTTCAGCACACAGACATGCGTATTTGGTATGCGTGGTTGGTATGCGTGGTTGGTATGCGTGGTTGGTGGTATTTTGGTGAGCATAATTCCCTTGTTTTATTTGTGGCCCCAATATCCAGAACCCCTTATTTTTGTTTAGATTTTTCGTGTAATCACTAGAGAGACCTCAGGCTTGCATTTCAGGAACACCACATTTTCATTTTTAGTGTGCCACCATGGGCAATTTCTCTCTGTCTTATCTACGGCAGTGAGCTATCATGTGGTATTTTCACTATCTTATATACGGTAGTGAACTATGTCCCGGGCCTCCCTTTTTGCCGACTCATAGACCTCCGACAAACTACAACACACACAGTTAGTTATAATTGCTCATACTGAATTACATTGTGCACACGGCTGCAGCAAATTTGACGTTTAGCTACCTTGAAAATGGCAATTGCACTGTCTAAACATCTCCCCACATCATCAGCACTGTATTGGTAAATATAAAACACACCACCCGTCTGCTTTCAAATATTTTTGTGTATTATAAAAGTTGCATTTAAACACGATCTCACTCTTTACAGAAATAAATAAAATAGCACAGTAACAGCATTGTCTGTGATACACTGAAAAGAGAGTGGCGGAGACAAGAACTCAATTTGCAACATTAAACATGTGAGTAAAGCACAGGAATCTCCTTTCCTACACTGACTGAATATTCTCGTACACACTCAGCCCCCACACTTCTGTAATGACCTTATCTGTTCAGCATGAGTTTTCTTCAGCTGTTCTCTTTCTGAATTTGGCTCCCTTGAAGATTAACCCCAGTGAAAACAAGCGTCTTTCGTTCTCAAACCGGGGTTATTGCCTGGAATTCTCAGCTTTTGCAGCAGGAATGCTTCAGCCAGGAAACAGGTCCTTCTCCCAGCTCTGCCAAATCTCGACTGTTCTCCCCCTCTCCTCAAGCTCCCCCAGCAAAACTCTAATCACTGCCTCTAGCATGATACTTGCTATGACGCTGCTCCAATCAGAATCAATCATGCCATCTCCTCCCTCACTACACAATGGCTCATTTCTACAGTAACCATTTGTAACCAACTGATTTCCTGTTCCTTCGAGCCCTTTGCTTCCTGCAGTTATGTGGACAGAGCAGCAGAGAAAAAGAAAAAAAAATGAATGTGCGTTTAAAAGTTCACTTTCAGAGTAGGCCTAATTCTGCAGTGGAGACACATTTTTATTAGTGGGTTACGTTAAATGCAGTTTTATTAGTCAGGTTAGTTATTAATAAGGTTAGTTATTAATTTTCAAATGTGTCTCTTGCACCATAGGCATTTCAGGTGAAAAATAGTGTGCATTTTTGAATGTGCACGTGTGCTTTTAACTGTAAAAATAGATTTGCATCTTATATGTTAAAATCGTTTTTGACTGAATAGCCTGTCTTTACTTATATGTCCATGTTAATCTGGCAACACATATAACAATGCACCAGACCCATGTGGTGGTGCTGCATCAAAAAAAAAATTGCTACCTGTGCAGTAGTGCTGTACTCTGTGCTGTAACACGCCAAATATCCTTACATACCCTCCTTTTGTTTTTAGAACTTGGCTACGCTCCAAGCCAATTCCTAAAAACAACTTGTTCTTTTTTTTTTCTTTTAAAATGCATGTGTATTGGGATATCTTTCTCTTCCTGACGTAGCTAGTAAAATCAGTAACATTTTCATTTTTACTGATAGCACAATCAACCATTCACCCATGATTAGCACCAGGACAGCTTTGGAAGCTTTGGAACTCACTTCCTAACGCCCTAAGGAACATTCCGCACTGCATCGAATTTAAAGCCAAAGCTAAACTTTGGCTACGGGAACAAGATACCTCACCTTCCACCCCTGCATCCTTCGGCGGCTAGTGTTTGTTCTGCACGGCTGTCTGCTCATTGTCACTCCGGCTCTCACATTTGCCTAACGCGTTTAGGTTCGCCTGCCTGTGATTCTGCTGTAATTTAAACGGATCAGATGTATACTTATCCTGCTACCTGTAACTGCTCACAGTCCTTACCCTTCTCCTGTAACGGGGGGCTGATACTATGTTGTTACTTGCTATGTCAATATCACCTGTAACGGTTTATTGTATCACATCTTCTGCAACATGTAACCTCTTTTCTGTAACGTGTAACTTCCTCCTAAACATGCGCCCGCAAGCCTCTGGGCAAGGTGCGCAATATAAATAAAATAAATACAAAATAAATACAGCCAAACCCACTACTGAGCGTTCCCCCCAGGTTCCCCAATTCAATCTTTCCACTTCTATTATCCCCAGATTACTAATTGTAATATTGTTTTTTCTCAAATTCATTTTTATAACATGTCTTTCTTTGTGATTCAATAAATATTCCACATCCGGATCTATTGGAAAAGTATCCCTTTGAAAAAAATCGATATTTTCCACTTGGCTTTCCCAAACATCATTTGTTACATGAAACAATGTTAACACCCCAATTGACACAATGTATCCTTTGGAACCTGTAAATAAAAAACATTATATTTCACCTGTTTAACCACGTATGTTCCATGGTTTAAATGTACTACCGTCATGTTCTTTAAACAGGTGCTGACCAACCATTTACCTCTGACCATCTTAGCCTGTGCCATTTCTTCACTCCCCATATTGCTAATAATCACTTCACATCCTTCTGATATACTTGGGTCAGATTTCAAACCACAAATAGCATCTGTGGCATCAGGAACAAACGGTTTACCTGGACACATATAATATTGTTCTTTAAATTTTACACATGTTTCCAGGTTTGGTATTAAATAAACTTCAGGCTCCCATGACTGAAATGCCACCACTTCTGGAGTCTTAATCTTAATAAATTTGTCCTCTTGCCAAAATCCCACGTTGTGTACCCACTTCATTTGATAAATAAGTTCAGGGGCTACATATGGGATGCATAGCAAAAATCCGATCTCTAGTCTTTCCAAGTCCACATATAACGGCATTGCATTACCCATTTCGAATGCAATTTTTACCTGTATTATATCAATTTCCCCCCTGGTCAATCTTTCTATCATTTGACGAATAATATCCTGCGAAACAAAATACAAGGGGATATGTCCTTGAATCAATTGTGAAACTGCAGTTTGAACTTCTCTCATATAATTCGTTAATAGTCTATCAACAGGACTCATTATGTTCAATATTTCATTTAAATTTCTATCATGCTTAAGTATTATTTTAGTCGCCCGTTGCATTACATCCGCTTGTTCATTTAGAATGATTGCAGTTTCATTTATGAATCTTACTTGTTCATCCAGTCCCCCTCTAATTCCATCTAATGTTTTTTGTATTATTTCTAGGTCAATACTCAGGTGTTGCGCTTTAGTACTCAGTGTTCCTACCGAAATAGAATTGGCTGTTGATATTGTGGTACCTATTATGGCTCCAACTATAGACATTACCAATGATATCGCGAGCATCACCGCACCTCTCTTTCCTCTCTTCTTCTTAATGTCTACTGAATTTACAAATGTTTTTTCCAATTGCATTAATATATCTCCTATTGACTGCTTAGTGTCCTCTTTTCTTATTTCCAGCCACTCTTTAGTCTGTTCAATCTTAATTCCGGTATTGTTCAAGTGTTTTTCAATCAAAATCTCAGGATTCAATGGTATGTATATATTTTGGAAAATCATCCTTCTATCACTCATGATGAATCCTGGTGCCTCTTCCACCGCGATACCAGATGCTGGTCCAGGTTCAATGACAACCTGTGCTTCTGAATTCTTGAAGATCCCTCCAAATATCATCATCATTAACCATATCATCGGTATCATCTTCAATGCTGATCGCTTTGCAGCCTTGGTCTTCATCCCTCTTTGGGGCTTTCCCGGAATCCGTCCACGTGGGCTCCAGGACTCCATCGTCTCCCGTGGGCTCTGATCCCGGAACCTCTGACCAAATAATGTTAATTTTCTAAATCAAATAGAAAATAAACAAATTAAGTACATAGCACAATACTAACTTCACCCTTTTGCCAAAAATAAAACATGCTTGGTAAAAATATTTCGTTTTTTTTTTTCTGAAATTAAACACAAGTAAAGAAGAAAACAAGCACATATAAAACAGCATTCAATATTTAATACATTTTCTCTCTGCACACCAACCATGAGCTTCCATTATATATATTTATTTATTTATTTATTATATATTTTTACATATATTACAGTGTTTATGTGCCATTATAACAATCAACTTTTTAACTTCTTTGTCACTGCCTCCTGATTGTACCCATTTATTTTCTCTTTTTGTGTTCAAGGGACTTTATCTGTTTCTACATGCTCAAGCTGCCTGATCTCATGTCTGGGATGGCATGGTTTGATTTGATTTACATGGACAAACTTCTCTATTGCCGTTTCACCTTCATTTTTCAAAATTTTATAAACTACAGGAGAGACCTTATCTATAATTCGAAATGGCCCCTGCCAGGCTGCTAGAAATTTAGAATTTTTCTGTTTACTTTTTCCAAAATGAAACTTGTACACCTGATCCCCTACACTGTATTCCTTTACTGATGTCTTTTTGTCATAATAAGACTTTGCACTGTCAGCAGCTCTTTCCAGATTTCTCTGCACAAAAGCAAATGCATGTTGCAAATGCCTCCTCAGTTCATCAATATATTCATGAACTGTGGATGCACTCACAAGTGTCTGCTCATGTGTTCTGTATAGTAGGTGTTGTGGTAACACCATTTTCCTACCTGTCAAGACCTCATGGGGGCTAACACCTGTTGCTTTGGCAGGAGTTGATCTGATTGCCATCAAAACCAACGGTAAACGTAAATCCCAGCTGGAACCTGCTTCTGCCACAAATTTCTTTAAAATATCCACAAAAGACCTATTGCTTCTTTCAACTGTACCTGAAGACGCTGCCCGATATGCGATATGTAGTTTCCTTTTCACACCTAGTATTTTCCATACCTTACTCATTAGAGTACTTGTGAAATGACTTCCTCTGTCTGACTCAATTCTTTGTGGCAACCCAAACCTTGAGAACACATGGTTCACCAGCAATGTGGCTGCTGTTTGCGCACTACAATCTGGTGCAGGAATGCATTCAATCCACTTCGACATCAAACATACCACACTCAAAATATAACGGTTTCCCCTGCTCGACCTTTTTAAAGGACCTACATAGTCTATTTGCAAATCTGACCATGGGAGAGTTAGGCCTCTTTTCATCAATGGTGCTCTATGCATTGATGAAGCCGGTTTAAATTGGGCGCATACTAGACATCCTCTAGTATATAATTCCACATCTTGGGACATATGTGGCCAGTAAGCATAATCTTTTAGTATTTCTAATGTTTTTTGTGAACCTCTATGGCCTGCAGTTATGGCATCATGTGCATGGTGTAGCATTATTCCTCTGAATGAAAGGGGTACTACCCACTGTATTTGTCCTGTTATGGACTCTCTAATCATGAGTCCATCCTGTAATCTAATTCGTGTTTTGTTCTTTAATAGCACCCTCAACTCTTCTTTTCCCATACAATCATTTTCTGTTAAAGAATTTTGTTCAGGATCTATCAAATGATTATAATAGATTCCCAAAATTCGATCATTCTTTTGTGCCTCAATCAAATCTTGGTCTGGCGTGTCATGTCACAACTGCACCACCGGTTGATCTACCTCCTTTGGTGCTTTAGAACGTGTCACTGCATCAATTTGTATTTCACCCATTAAATAATCAATAGGTAGCAATTCTCCCATCACAGCCCCAATCTTAGCCAGGTGGTCTGCCTTATCATTTCCCTCCTTATCCTCTCCTGGTGTTTTTAAATGCCCACAAATTTTTCTCCAGTATATTGTTAAATTATTCTCTGACACCAATTTGTCTATGGCTTGTATCATTTATCCATGTTTAAGTGGCTTTTTGTTGTATGTAACCATGCCTCTTGCTTTCCAACCAGGCAAATACTCCACAAAGCTATTCCGTGCATAGTCAGAATCAGTCACCAGGACAATTTCACTGAACTTTTTATCAACTGCAGTAGCAATTGCTTTATAAATGGCTGCCAATTCCGCCACCTGACTGCTCCTATCTCCAATCCTCATCCCTATACTGGGGACGCCTTCACATTTCAACCAGACATTTCCTATTCCTGCCACTAATTGTTTATTACTATCATTTTCAATGTGAAAAGCACAACCATCCACATATACAGTTGGCAAATCCTTGCATGTTTTTTCATCAAAAGCTTTGTGTGGTGATTGTTAAAATTCCTGCAAACTAGTTTCCACTTCCATTTCATTTGGTATTTGTTCAGCTGCACAGTCATGTAAGTCAGCTAACCCTTGAGCAATTGGGTTCTTTTTATTTTGTCCATATCTCACTTCTACGGGAAAACCTTGTAATGCCAGCGTCCATGAAGTGATTCTGGATTGCGCTAGATTACCTGATCTAATTCTTTTACTCTCTAAAAATTGCAAAGGTTGATGATTTGTTTCAATAATCACCTTTTCTCCCTGAACAATGGGGCGGAAATGTTGTAGCGCCCACACAGTGGTTAATAGGGCCTTTTCACATTCATTAAATTTCATTTCAACTTGGGAAAATGCCTTACTTGCATATGCAATGGTTTTGTGATTCAAATCGTGTTTTTGTGATAACACTGCTGACATACAATGTTCAGAAAAACCTATTTCTATAAAGAAATCCCTGTCCTTTATGGGGTATGCTAAACATGGTGCCTTTACAAGACATTCCTTTAATTTAGCCACTGCATCAGACTGCTCTTTTTCCCATTTCCAGGGAGTATTCAGTTTAAGCAGTTTAGTCAATGGTTGAGTGATTTCTGAATAATTTTCAATGAACTTTCTGTTATAGCCTGTCATCCCTAATAAACGTTTTACTCCTTTCACATTTTTAGGATCTTTTAATCTTTGTATGGCCTCTATTTTCTTCTTTTGTGGATTTAGCCCATGTTCAGTCACTTCATGCCCTAGAAAGTTCACTTTTTTCTTGCACCATTGTGCTTTTTGCAAAGATACTTTGGCGCCTGCTTTCTGCAATTGGCCAAGTACATGTCTTATTTCATCAAAATGGATTTTCAGGCTTTCATTTTTTATCAGGACATCGTCCACATACACTATTGTTCCTCTTTCCGCTGCATCCGGCATGGCCTTTCTCAAAAATATGCCAAATTCACTCCCACTATTGATGTACCCGAACGGAGCTCTAAGCCAGGCATATTGAGTCCTGTCAAATGTAAAGGAAAATAAATGTTGTATCTCCTCTGCCAATGGCACGCACCAATATCCAGAGGTGAGATCTAATGTGGTAAATACATTTGAACCATGTACCTGAGCTAGGCCCTGATCAATGAATGGCAGTGGCCATCTAGACACTGGTACTCTTTTATTTAACTCTCTCAAGTCTGCACACAGCTGCCATTGACCATTTGGCTTTAACACACCTACAATAGGTGTATTGGATGTGCTATGAATGGGCCTGATGATTCCCCGCGATTCCAAATTTTTAATAATCTCTGCCAATGATTCTAAACATGCCAGCGGTAGTCTATACTGGCGTACAAACACTGGATTTCTGCTACACACTTCTGTTAGTGTGGCCACATGTAAATCAGTTAAACCACAATCATAAGCATCTTTTGCAAATACATCCTTAAACTCCATAAATATCTCCCTCAGATTGTCCCTATCCTCATTGCTTTCACACGCATCCGCTAAGGAGATCTGCTCTTCTACCATTTTGGAAAATTCTGGAAAATCTTCTGGTAAGGGAATCTCGGCGCTTTCCTCTAACTGTGTGGCTGTGTCTTTTTGTAAAGCTGCCACTTTTAAATATTTTGGCATATCAGCTTCCACTTCAATGGGCTGATTTTCTGTTTCATTTTCATTTAAATTAAATATTATGCAATCCTCATGATGGCAGCACACTGTCTCATTTAAATCATAAGGATACACAGAATGAATTTTAAATATTCCTTTGGGCTGAGAGTCCAGGTGTTCTGGCAACTCACCCTTGGCATCTACATACTTTCAGGAATATTTCCAATCACCATGTTATTTAAATCTGCCGTATAATGTGATTTTTGTATGGCCATTCCTAATGGGGAGTTTTCCTCTAAATGAATATCCTGACAACCTTTATTATTTACCATAATTTTTACAGATCCTTCACCAATATCTACCAATGGAATGTATTCATAATCCAGGCCTTGCTGTTTTATGGATTCATTCAGGCATACAAATGCATCAGAGCCTTTCATCTGCTGTCCATTTTTGCATTTCAGTGTTATTGCAAACTGTTTTGTAAATGCAGGAATAATAGTATCTTTCCTCATTTGTAATTCGATTGCATAAGGAACCAGTTGTGCACAATGATAAGCCCTTCTTTTGTCTTCAAATTCAGGTGCCGGACCACCTAGGCGTGACCATATTTTTTGATTAAGGAAATCTAACACCATACACATTCTGTGCATGATGTCATTGTCCATGTAAAATTCATTTTGTGCTCCACTCACTATCCATACATTATGGTAAATTGTTTTCTGCCCAATGCTAATTTTAAGCATGCATCTGCCTGTAATTCGGTTTTCAAAGTCTGGACTGTCCAACCCAGAAACATATTGGTTTTTAATCCTAAATCTCGGGATTTCTTCCCTCTCCATTATTTTTTGCAACAATTTCTCATTAATGAAACTCCTTTCATGTCCAAGCGCTAAAGTGGCTTTTATTGTTTTAAAATAGTCATTTATACCAACATGAACCCATGGTTGCTCATCTTCCATGTGTATTTCTGCCAGAGTGGTAATGTGTTTTTCTGAATCTGTTTTAGGAGCAATATTCTGTTTGCATGTTTTCTCTTTTAAATAAAAACATAATGTGTGCTCATCTATGGCAGTCTGCCAATTTTTCCTTGGGTCCAAGTATATTTGTACAGGTAGTTTTTCATTGTCGCTCTGCATTTTGTCTTGACACATTAATATAACAGTGACACTAGGTATGCAGCTATTCTGGAGATATACCTCCACAGCATCATTTGTTTTGGCATGACATTCATTTATATTGCTGTTTTGTGATTTTAGTTTCTTAGGCCTCAATGGTTTTTTGGTTAAGGACCACAGCACTCCATTCACCCCATCTAGGAGGAGACAATCTTTTCAGGCAATCTGTCCCCATCAGAAATGGAATTTCACAAATAGATGTGATCAATACCTCTTGTTTCATTCTGTGCTTTCCTATTTTTATGTCAACCTCAGTTACACCTATGATGGGCACCTCCTCCCCATTAAAGTTATGCACTGGGCCTTGATTTTCCTTCACTGTGATCTGACTCTGTGGGGGTTTCCCTTCATTGATACTCTTTACCAGCTCCTTGGACATAATTGTGGCCTGTGCGCCAGTGTCAATCATAGCAAAGGTGTGGCATTTTTCTTCTACAGTGATGGGTGCATAATATCTGTCCTCAACTTCCTCTAATACACATAAGAAATGTGAATTCTTACTGATTTCAGGGCTCACCTTTCTCAGGTCTTTTTCACTTTTGGCTAAACACATTGGTAAATGGAAAGACATTTTCCCTCCTTTTTACCCATTTCTGCGCGAGAGACTTTATTCATTTCTCCATGATCAGAGGTTTTTTGGAGTGTGGCCACTGTTCGCCCATCCATCTGGGTAACATCAGAGACCACATTACAACCTTCCAACTGAACATGTGTAACAACATCATTCAGCAATTTGTCATGTTTTAATTCTGTGCATTTGTGATCATTTAGTGTGATACCAGCCCTTTCAGCCTCTTCAAAAATATGTGGCTCAAAGAATTCTTCAGGTGATTGACTTGTACCCTCCTTGTGAGTATTTCCTTTTTCTGTCTATGTTTGGTCATTGTTTTGCTTGCCCAGGGAAGGAGCTATAGCATCCCCACTTACTCCCTGTCCACTGGTATTCCCCGTGCATGAGTCATTTTTCTTAAATCTGTCCCTTTGTTCTTTTGGAATTCCTAATGTTTCATTTTCATTTGTACAAATCTTTACTGTTTTATTTAGCTCTAGGTTAAACCGTACCTCTTTTTTAGAAGTATTTGCACTTTCTGTCACAAGTTCATTTACTGGCACTTTCACATTTAATCCATTAGGCATCTCAGAGTCGTTATGCAAAATTATATCAGAGCAATCAGTCATTTTGGCACTGCAGTTATCATAAGTACTTAGTCACTTTTCGGAAGCCCCCCGGTCATTGCTATGGCCATCAGCCCCCTCTTTGGAAGGTTGTTTTTGCGCTGTACAGAGCTTTCCTATTTGCTCAGCTAACATTTTCACTTGGGCCTCAAGGCACTGGAACCTTTCCATCTCTCTAGGATCCTCTTTCTGTGGCCTAGGTCGATATTGGTTGTTTTCCCCCTGATTGGATCTATTCTGATACCTCTCAGGTGATTGATGTCGGTTGGGATGGTTTCTGAACTCATTCGTGGAGGGGAGCGGGTTGCACCCATCCTTTGATTATAGTCCCCTGGTGGGGAATCACTGTACTGACGTGGATTGTAGTTCACGTTTTGCCTCATGTCCTGTCTCTCAGATTGTGGGTACTGGCCCCTAGGTTGATTTCCATTATCAGTAAATCGATCCACATATCGGGGCCTATCCTGATTACCATATATCATGGTGTTGGGATCAAATCTGCTCTGTGTCCTCAATGACTGGTAGGGACCATCATTTCTTTGATCTTGATTTTGTCTCTGGTTATTGTTCATACCTGCCATATCAGGCCGATATCCTACCCGGGGTCTGTCCCCTAAATACCTAGGGCTGATGTAGCTCTCTCTATTACTAGGATCATGTGATTGGAACATTGGTACAGGAAATGGCGATCTTTGTTGATTACCCCTTTGTTCAGGTGTCACATTATTTTTACCTTGGCTTTGAGCAGACTCAAGGGACATTTTGGCTGACCTGATTTGCATTACTGTGGCTGAGGGTTCTTTAGATTTAGGTCTAGTATCTTTCATTTTATCACTTTCTCTACCCTGACAAGAGTACCTCATATAGTTTTGTGCTTTGATGTACAATCCATTCAAGGGACTTGTCACGGTCAAATTCACGGACCAATTGGGAAATGATGTCTTTCTGTAGCCCATAGAAGTATGCAGTTTTAAACTCATTGGAATTTGAGTCAAAAGATACATCAAAGCGAGAAAATGCTCTTTTTAAGGCTTGTAAAAATTGGTGAGGGGATGTATTAGGTCCAGCAGTAATTGTGTAAGCGACTTTCTTTGCCTCCTGCAATGGCTGAAAAGGAGAAAAATGACGCCTAATTTCTTTTTCAAACTCCAACCAGGTCATATTCTGCTGTTCATTTAATCCCCTTATGATGCTGGCCATCGGGGCATCTAAAGTTAAATGAAAATATTGTCTGTACTGTTCCTTAGGTATCTGGAGTGCTTTAAAAATGTCATGCACCGCTTCTAAGTGATCCTCAATGCAGCATTCACCTCCCTTTTTAAATGGTTTGATCAGGGCTTTAATGGATTTCATTATTTATATGGGGCTACTTGTTGCAATGCATGGAATTGCACTATTTTGTGATTCAATCCTGTTTTCAGGTGTATGAGATTGGTGGCTGCCCCCAATGGGAGTATCAAATCCCCCAAGGGCGCTGCAACCAAGTTCAGTCACCGGCCCAGTCACTGGAGCACTAGCTCTTTGGGCAGAGCTAGAATTCACCTCCACTCCATTGAATGTGGTACCCTGCCGCCTCTCCTGGGAACTGGGAATGCACATTTGCTGTTCTAAGTCCTTACACTTTTTAAGGAGTCTGTTTGCTTCATTTTGCAAATAGTTGTTTTCATCACTCATCTTATTAATCACCTCCTGCATGTCGCACATTTGCATTTGGCATTCATTGAACTCTTTATTTCTCTTGTCTCTTTCTTGAATCATTTTAATCATTTCTTGTTCTGCACTCTGGAGATCACATTCTTTTTCACAATGTTCTTTTTGTAAAATCTGCATTTCTGAAACAACCTCATCTTTATCCTGTCTAATGTGGTCCACTAAGGCTTTTAAGTGTACCAATTCTTGCTCACTATCCTCAAATTGTTTCTTGCTTTTGGATAACTGAGCATCAAAGTCTCTGCATTTTAATTGCATGTCTTTTTGGCATACATCCAATTCTGCTCTTAACATTTCCTGATTTTTACTTGCCCCATCTAATTCAGTTTTTAACCTGTTAATTAGCTGAGTATCATTCTCCTGCATTCGCAGGGACTTATTCAAAATAAACCATATTTTGCCGCATAGCCGTATTAAACAGTCTTTCTCTGCACTTTTATCGGCTGCATTCAATAATCTTGTAAGGCAGACCTGAATTATGCTGCCTTCTGCAAAAATATTGTCTAGTTTTTCTTTCTGCACCTCACCCTGAATGCGTTCACGCCATTCTAACGTGCTATTTGACGACCAAGTCCCATGTGCAAACAACTTTGCCTCTAAATATTGCACTAGGTCTGAGAATGTGGTTTCCCTTTGTGACATTCTGAAATTCGTTTTTAGTGGCACACTGCTATTATAAAATGGGTTCCCTTTAATGTGCAAATGGCAGTGTGAGACACGCTTGCCACGCCCAGTAGGTACTCTATGATCACTTTCCCGGCCTGCAACGCACCATAAATATGTAGGGTATTTTGTGAAGATTTGGGGCCTGACGGTATTTTCTTACCGCCGAAAAATAACTTAGCAACAATCACTCCTTGTATTCAGATTGGGCCATGTACAACAATAATACAGTGGACATGCATTATTTCAGCACACAGACATGCGTATTTGGTATGCGTGGTTGGTATGCGTGGTTGGTATGCGTGGTTGGTGGTATTTTGGTGAGCATAATTCCCTTGTTTTATTTGTGGCCCCAATATCCAGAACCCCTTATTTTTGTTTAGATTTTTCGTGTAATCACTAGAGAGACCTCAGGCTTGCATTTCAGGAACACCACATTTTCATTTTTAGTGTGCCACCATGGGCAATTTCTCTCTGTCTTATCTACGGCAGCGAGCTATCATGTGGTATTTTCACTATCTTATATACGGTAGTGAACTATGTCCCGGGCCTCCCTTTTTGCCGACTCATAGACCTCCGACAAACTACAACACACACAGTTAGTTAAAATTGCTCATACTGAATTACATTGTGCACACGGCTGCAGCAAATTTGACGTTTAGCTACCTTGAAAATGACAATTGCACTGTCTAAACATCTCCCCACATCATCAGCACTGTATTGGTAAATATAAAACACACCACCCGTCTGCTTTCAAATATTTTTGTGTATTATAAAAGTTGCATTTAAACACGATCTCACTCTTTACAGAAATAAATAAAATAGCACAGTAACAGCATTGTCTGTGATACACTGAAAAGAGAGTGGCGGAGACAAGAACTCAATTTGCAACATTAAACATGTGAGTAAAGCACAGGAATCTCCTTTCCTACACTGACTGAATATTCTCGTACACACTCAGCCCCCACACTTCTGTAATTACCTTATCTGTTCAGCATGAGTTTTCTTCAGCTGTTCTCTTTCTGAATTTGGCTCCCTTGAAGATTAACCCCAGTGAAAACAAGCGTCTTTCGTTCTCAAACCGGGGTTATTGCCTGGAATTCTCAGCTTTTGCAGCAGGAATGCTTCAGCCAGGAAACAGGTCCTTCTCCCAGCTCTGCCAAATCTCGACTGTTCTCCCCCTCTCCTCAAGCTCCCCCAGCAAAACTCTAATCACTGCCTCTAGCATGATACTTGCTATGACGCTGCTCCAATCAGAATCAATCATGCCATCTCCTCCCTCACTACACAATGGCTCATTTCTACAGTAACCATTTGTAACCAACTGATTTCCTGTTCCTTCGAGCCCTTTGCTTCCTGTAGTTATGTGGACAGAGCAGCAGAGAAAAAGAAAAAAAATGAATGTGCGTTTAAAAGTTCACTTTCAGAGTAGGCCTAATTCTGCAGTGGAGACACATTTTTATTAGTGGGTTATGTTAAATGCAGTTTTATTAGTCAGGTTAGTTATTAATAAGGTTAGTTATTAATTTTCAAATGTGTCTCTTGCACCATAGGCATTTCAGGTGAAAAATAGTGTGCATTTTTGAATGTGCACGTGTGCTTTTAACTGTAAAAATAGATTTGCATCTTATATGTTAAAATCGTTTTTGACTGAATAGCCTGTCTTTACTTATATGTCCATGTTAATCTGGCAACACATATAGCAATGCACCACACACATGTGGTGGTGCTGCATCAAAAAAAAAAATTGCTACCTGTGCAGTAGTGCTGTACTCTGTGCTGTAACACGCCAAATATCCTTACAGGCTCATGCCCTTGACATCGCAGACCTCATCACTGTCCATAACCTCAACTTCCTAGCCATTACCGAAACCTGGCTACATGATGCCTCTGGCCCACTCCTCGCCTTATCCCTACCCAAGGGTTATACCATTATTAGAAACGACCGTCAATCCAACTTGTCTAAAGGAGGAGGAGTCGCTTTCATACATAGCGACAAGATCACTATGAGAGCTGCCGCCAACGCACAACTCAGCTCTGCAGAATCACTATCAGTGAAACTATCCCTCTCTCCCACTAACACAGCAACACTCCACCTTGTATACAGACCTCCAGGTCCACTGGGTTCATTTACTGATGAAGTTGTATCCACCTTGTCGGTTAACACCAAGCCTAACTCCCAGATATTGCTATTAGGTGACTTCAACCTCGGCCTCTCCGATCCCAAGGACCACATAGCCTCTGAAGTTGACACCACCCTCTCCAACCTAGGTTTCCAGCAGCGCATTCGTGATCCTACACATAACAAGGGTAGAACACTCGACTGGTTAGCTGACCTCAATTGCAATACCAATGTCATTTCCAACGCTGCCTGCGCTTGGTCTGACCATCATGTTATTACCTTCCTCCTGCCAGCCACCAACCCCCAGCCCACACCTACCATAGCCCCCGCTATACCCACCAGAAATAAAAAGGACATTACCAGGGAGAAACTGCTTCCTCTCATCCTCCCTTGTTTGAACACTTTTGCTTCGCAGCACAAGGACAAGGACCCCACTGTCTTAGTAGACGCCTTCAACAGCCTGATGATCAAAGCCATTGAGAGCATAGCCCCACTAAAAATTCGCAAAGCCAAACAACAGTCCTACCTGAACTCTTGGTTCACCCCGCAGCTTAACGCTCTGCGCAAAGAAAAGCGCAAGGCCAAAGCCCTTTGGAAAAGTCATCCTAGCTCAGCCAATAAAGCCTCCCTCATGATCACCTCTCTTAACTATGAGGAAGCCATCCTTCAAGCCAAAAAAGAGACATATAATTCACACATATCCCAAGCAGAATCCAACACAAGAGAATTATTTAAAATTCTCAAAGAATTAGAATCCCCCTCACCTGCCCCTGACGTGTGCACCAAAGACAGCACTTGGTGCAATAATATACAAAACGCACTTCTCAACAAAATAACCACTCTGCAATCCAAAATCAACGCCAAACAAAACTCCCTCTACGCTCCTATATTTAGCAATACCCTGCCACCTAAAATAACCACCCCAGACTCCCCGGTGCCATTCAGCTTCACACTGCTCACCGTTCTGGAGGTAGAAAAAATCGTCGGCAACTTAAAACCCTCCAATTGCCAAGGGGACGCATGTCCAGCCCTGGTCATTAAGGAATCGGCTCATGACCTTGCTCCTTTTATTACCACTTTTATCAATTCCTCTTTTCAATCGGGATTGGTCCCCAACAATTTGAAGGATGCATGGGTCATCCCTCTCCTAAAAAAACCTACCTTAGATCCGGAGGTCCCAACCAACTACAGGCCCATCACGACAGTCCCATTTCTGCTAAAAAATCTTAGATAGAGCAGCGTATCTTCAGATACAGAACTACCTGGAAATGAACAATCTACTAGGCACGAGACAATCCAGCTTCAGACCCAAGCACGGTACGGAGACAGCCCTCCTAGATCTCAAAACCCAAATTGAGGTCTTTAAAGAAAAAGGTAAACTAGCCCTGCTATTACTATTAGACTTATCTGCTGCCTTCAATTTGGTCAACCACCAAATCCTCTGTCACCACCTGAAAACAGCAGCCCAAATCTCCGACAATGCCACTAACTTGATTCAATCCTTCCTGGATAACAGACAGATGAGGGTATTCTCCCCAACCTCCTCTGCCGACCCTGCGCCAGTCCCTTGCGGGGTCCCCCAAGGATTGTGCGTATCCCCTACCCTCTACAATGTTTTCACTAAACCCCTGTTTGATGTGCTTGACTATCTGGCTGTCACCTACACTACCTATGCTGATGACACCCAGATACTCATCCCCATCATGGGCGATTACACGGTAGACTCGAAATCCCTAAATGACATATACCTTGTCATCCAAACCTGGATGGCTCAACATGAGCTCTGTCTCAATGACGACAAGACAGAGCTCCTCATCCTAGGTAGACAGCAAAGACTTAACAAGCTGAACCTCATGTTCAGCTCCTTTAATATCGATGGAAATTCCATAAAAGTCTCCAAAGATACCAAAACTCTCTGAATCTACCTCGACTCCACTCTCTCCCTCCACAGACAAACCAATGCAGTTGTTGCCGCTGCTACTTAAACCTGCAAGCTGATCACAGCATGTCGCCCTTTTCCTTCCACTCATAACTGTACAATCCTTGCTAGGACTTTGGTCATGTCAAAACTGGAATACTGCAATGCACTGTACCAGGGCACCAATCAAGGCAACCTAGACAAACTCCAGATCATACATAATAACGCCATCAGAGCAGCCCTCAATATACCTAGATCAGCCCACATCTCAGAAACCAGGAAGAACCTTCATTGGTTGTCAGTCAACCAAAGGATCTCACTAAAATTGCTTGCCCTGACCTACAAATGCATGAATAACGTGGCCCCATCTATCTCTCCTCACAGTTCACGCAGTATACCCCATCTCGATCTCTAAGATCTACCCTTAACCAGAGCCTACTGATCCCTAGATACAAGCTCCAAACAGCCGGTGGGTCTAGCTTCCCAGTTCTGGCAGACTATCAGAAACCTTCCTTCCCTGAATCTATTCAAACACAAAGCCAAATGCTGGCTAGTCACATCTGATGACCAAGCTGCACTCTGAAAACTTGATTACCTATGTATTTCTGTCCAAACTACCAATGTGTTTGATTACTATGTTCAATTTAAATGTTACCTGAAATGTCATACTGTTATGTAACTACTGTTTCTAAGATATGTGCCCGGTAGCCTCCGGGCCTGGTTTGCGCTATACAATAAATAAAATACAAATAAAATACAAATATGTTCTGGTCTACCATTGTGGAGAGATGCATTGCCAATATAACAATACTATATGATTGGATTTTGTAATTGTATATCATATGTAATCTTACAGTCCACTTAGAAATAATGAATGAAAGTACAAATCTGAGTTTCATTTCATTTGAATGTATACTATTGTTTGTTATATTGAACTATTTAGCTTGTTTTGAATGTATGCTTGATTTTTCAAGAGAATACATACTTTGAAATTGAACTATATTATAAAGACATTGTACAATCATTTTCATTTCCTGTGGTTACTATCCCAAAACTCTTTCCAGTTAGGGACCAAGCAACCAGCTCTAAACCAGTTGTCATGTTGAGGACAGCTCACCCAGTTTTTATTTTGTCATTTTATGTTTATCTAGGGTAGCTGTTGACTGGGTGACATGGATTTTTTAAATATATTTTAAATGTATTATGTATACAGTTTAAAAAATGTTTACACATACATATCGCATACACCCCATCTTCATAATATCAAAAATAAAAGAGAGAAGAGAGACATCAAATTAATTCACTTCATTAAATAGTCACATAAACCATGTGGTGGTGCTGCATCAAAAAAAAAAATTGCTACCTGTGCAGTAGTGCTGTACTCTGTGCTGTAACACGCCAAATATCCTTACAGGCTCATGCCCTTGACATCGCAGACCTCATCACTGTCCATAACCTCAACTTCCTAGCCATTACCGAAACCTGGCTACATGATGCCTCTGGCCCACTCCTCGCCTTATCCCTACCCAAGGGTTATACCATTATTAGAAACGACCGTCAATCCAACTTGTCTAAAGGAGGAGGAGTCGCTTTCATACATAGCGACAAGATCACTATGAGAGCTGCCGCCAACGCACAACTCAGCTCTGCAGAATCACTATCAGTGAAACTATCCCTCTCTCCCACTAACACAGCAACACTCCACCTTGTATACAGACCTCCAGGTCCACTGGGTTCATTTACTGATGAAGTTGTATCCACCTTGTCGGTTAACACCAAGCCTAACTCCCAGATATTGCTATTAGGTGACTTCAACCTCGGCCTCTCCGATCCCAAGGACCACATAGCCTCTGAAGTTGACACCACCCTCTCCAACCTAGGTTTCCAGCAGCGCATTCGTGATCCTACACATAACAAGGGTAGAACACTCGACTGGTTAGCTGACCTCAATTGCAATACCAATGTCATTTCCAACGCTGCCTGCGCTTGGTCTGACCATCATGTTATTACCTTCCTCCTGCCAGCCACCAACCCCCAGCCCACACCTACCATAGCCCCCGCTATACCCACCAGAAATAAAAAGGACATTACCAGGGAGAAACTGCTTCCTCTCATCCTCCCTTGTTTGAACACTTTTGCTTCGCAGCACAAGGACAAGGACCCCACTGTCTTAGTAGACGCCTTCAACAGCCTGATGATCAAAGCCATTGAGAGCATAGCCCCACTAAAAATTCGCAAAGCCAAACAACAGTCCTACCTGAACTCTTGGTTCACCCCGCAGCTTAACGCTCTGCGCAAAGAAAAGCGCAAGGCCAAAGCCCTTTGGAAAAGTCATCCTAGCTCAGCCAATAAAGCCTCCCTCATGATCACCTCTCTTAACTATGAGGAAGCCATCCTTCAAGCCAAAAAAGAGACATATAATTCACACATATCCCAAGCAGAATCCAACACAAGAGAATTATTTAAAATTCTCAAAGAATTAGAATCCCCCTCACCTGCCCCTGACGTGTGCACCAAAGACAGCACTTGGTGCAATAATATACAAAACGCACTTCTCAACAAAATAACCACTCTGCAATCCAAAATCAACGCCAAACAAAACTCCCTCTACGCTCCTATATTTAGCAATACCCTGCCACCTAAAATAACCACCCCAGACTCCCCGGTGCCATTCAGCTTCACACTGCTCACCGTTCTGGAGGTAGAAAAAATCGTCGGCAACTTAAAACCCTCCAATTGCCAAGGGGACGCATGTCCAGCCCTGGTCATTAAGGAATCGGCTCATGACCTTGCTCCTTTTATTACCACTTTTATCAATTCCTCTTTTCAATCGGGATTGGTCCCCAACAATTTGAAGGATGCATGGGTCATCCCTCTCCTAAAAAAACCTACCTTAGATCCGGAGGTCCCAACCAACTACAGGCCCATCACGACAGTCCCATTTCTGCTAAAAAATCTTAGATAGAGCAGCGTATCTTCAGATACAGAACTACCTGGAAATGAACAATCTACTAGGCACGAGACAATCCAGCTTCAGACCCAAGCACGGTACGGAGACAGCCCTCCTAGATCTCAAAACCCAAATTGAGGTCTTTAAAGAAAAAGGTAAACTAGCCCTGCTATTACTATTAGACTTATCTGCTGCCTTCAATTTGGTCAACCACCAAATCCTCTGTCACCACCTGAAAACAGCAGCCCAAATCTCCGACAATGCCACTAACTTGATTCAATCCTTCCTGGATAACAGACAGATGAGGGTATTCTCCCCAACCTCCTCTGCCGACCCTGCGCCAGTCCCTTGCGGGGTCCCCCAAGGATTGTGCGTATCCCCTACCCTCTACAATGTTTTCACTAAACCCCTGTTTGATGTGCTTGACTATCTGGCTGTCACCTACACTACCTATGCTGATGACACCCAGATACTCATCCCCATCATGGGCGATTACACGGTAGACTCGAAATCCCTAAATGACATATACCTTGTCATCCAAACCTGGATGGCTCAACATGAGCTCTGTCTCAATGACGACAAGACAGAGCTCCTCATCCTAGGTAGACAGCAAAGACTTAACAAGCTGAACCTCATGTTCAGCTCCTTTAATATCGATGGAAATTCCATAAAAGTCTCCAAAGATACCAAAACTCTCTGAATCTACCTCGACTCCACTCTCTCCCTCCACAGACAAACCAATGCAGTTGTTGCCGCTGCTACTTAAACCTGCAAGCTGATCACAGCATGTCGCCCTTTTCCTTCCACTCATAACTGTACAATCCTTGCTAGGACTTTGGTCATGTCAAAACTGGAATACTGCAATGCACTGTACCAGGGCACCAATCAAGGCAACCTAGACAAACTCCAGATCATACATAATAACGCCATCAGAGCAGCCCTCAATATACCTAGATCAGCCCACATCTCAGAAACCAGGAAGAACCTTCATTGGTTGTCAGTCAACCAAAGGATCTCACTAAAATTGCTTGCCCTGACCTACAAATGCATGAATAACGTGGCCCCATCTATCTCTCCTCACAGTTCACGCAGTATACCCCATCTCGATCTCTAAGATCTACCCTTAACCAGAGCCTACTGATCCCTAGATACAAGCTCCAAACAGCCGGTGGGTCTAGCTTCCCAGTTCTGGCAGACTATCAGAAACCTTCCTTCCCTGAATCTATTCAAACACAAAGCCAAATGCTGGCTAGTCACATCTGATGACCAAGCTGCACTCTGAAAACTTGATTACCTATGTATTTCTGTCCAAACTACCAATGTGTTTGATTACTATGTTCAATTTAAATGTTACCTGAAATGTCATACTGTTATGTAACTACTGTTTCTAAGATATGTGCCCGGTAGCCTCCGGGCCTGGTTTGCGCTATACAATAAATAAAATACAAATAAAATACAAATATGTTCTGGTCTACCATTGTGGAGAGATGCATTGCCAATATAACAATACTATATGATTGGATTTTGTAATTGTATATCATATGTAATCTTACAGTCCACTTAGAAATAATGAATGAAAGTACAAATCTGAGTTTCATTTCATTTGAATGTATACTATTGTTTGTTATATTGAACTATTTAGCTTGTTTTGAATGTATGCTTGATTTTTCAAGAGAATACATACTTTGAAATTGAACTATATTATAAAGACATTGTACAATCATTTTCATTTCCTGTGGTTACTATCCCAAAACTCTTTCCAGTTAGGGACCAAGCAACCAGCTCTAAACCAGTTGTCATGTTGAGGACAGCTCACCCAGTTTTTATTTTGTCATTTTATGTTTATCTAGGGTAGCTGTTGACTGGGTGACATGGATTTTTTAAATATATTTTAAATGTATTATGTATACAGTTTAAAAAATGTTTACACATACATATCGCATACACCCCATCTTCATAATATCAAAAATAAAAGAGAGAAGAGAGACATCAAATTAATTCACTTCATTAAATAGTCACATAAACTAAGTCACAAAGCAAAATTAATACACAATTAATAGCATCCTCTTCAACTCTGTAGAAAATAAAATAATATGTTATGCGACAATGCAAAGAAAAGGAAGCAGATGATATCACCAGAAACCTCTAACCAAATAAGTATAGCATATCTTCAATGCCACAAATAAAGTCGAGTATTAGCGTTCCATCAACAATTTGACATCCTCTTCAAATTTTCGCAGAATCTTATCAGCACATTTCCAGACCTGAGTTATGGCAATGATCTTTCTTCGGATATAGCCAGGCATGCATCGCAACCAAAATGATCCGCAGACAATATCGCCAAGATCTTTAACAAATTTGGAGTAATATTGTTCGTATATAGATCTCATCCCAGAACGTTTAGTAAAACTATGTCTCGCTGATTCCTCTTCTTCTCTATCAAGACATATTCTACAAGATCTTTTATTTAATGGGATGCCGAACCATGCACCTCTTATTTCAAGCACATTTAATCGGTTTAGTCTGATATTCAAGAAGATCTGACGTATTACCATAGAGGGGAGAAGTTTTAAGTAATCTTGGGGTTGCTCATAGCTAAAAGTCACCCTAGAGAAGGTGTGGAGGGACTTCATACCAGTAACCTTCTCATGGCTTTTAGCCCAATCGAACTTCCCAGCACGGTTTTTTAGAGACTTTACTAAGCACCTTCTCCATTCTCCCAGCACAGTGACCAACACAACCTCTCAAATAAACACTCATTTATGGCCTTAAACGTATTCATCGCTATACAATTACCACTCTCCAAAGAGGTTCGGAGGACAGACGGAAAGGAATCGGGAGACGTAAGCATAATCTTGATGTATGGCTTAGCTCTATTTAAGTTAATTAGAGTGACAAGAGATATTAGACCCATGTCAAGTCTAATAGTGTCAATAGGCATATAATTGCTCAACCCCAATATTCTACACCAAATTAATCCTTCAATCTTCTCTGCCCAAGAGGGCACTTTGTATAAGAAGCCTCAATGGCATAGAGAAAGGCTGCTGATAATTTCTGCCTATAAATGGATCGTATACCATGCAAACTATACACTGCAGTTCTTTTGGAAAAAGACACGATCGCCCCCATATTAGAAAGTACCCTGGCTCTCTTATTTAGCTGCAGGTGCTCATTAGTACCAGAATTTTCCAAGCCAACTTTGTGTCAGAGGTACTTATATGTGGTCACCTTTTTAATATTTACTTTAAGGCAGGGTAAAGAGATATTCTTACACCGTCTATAACCAATGGCCATACATTGAGTTTTAGTGTTGTTTACTTTGAGGCCATTTTTATCAGCATAGGCACAGACAACCCTTGCACTATTGCAGATACCAACATAGGTATTATCAAAAATGACAACATCATCGGCATAGCAGATCCAGCCCAGCTTTTTCATAACGATCTTGGGGAAAGCATTCAGTTTATCTATGAATATCTCCCCAAAGTCTGCCATGAAAAGATTGAAGAACATAGGGGCAAGGTGGCAGCCCTGTGGGATTCCCATCTTGACTGATATCAAATCAGACATTAGACCCAAATTGTTAAGCCTTACCTGTGAGTTATTTTGTTTGTACATTAATTTACAGATGTATAGTAAATGGGCTGGCATGCCCATATGCTCAAGTTTTACCCAGAGCATATTTCTGTTTACCATGTCGAATGCGGTTGAGAAGTCCACAAAAAGAATATAAAGAAGTAAACCAGAAGGACAATTAGCCTGCTCAATAAGTGTGTTCACCAGGAGGATACTATCAATAGTTGCATAGCCCTTGCAGAACCCAGTTTGGGCTTTATTCAAAATGTTATTATGGGATAACTACATATTTTAACCCCAAAGGAAAAACGTACAAAAGATTTTACTAGGCACGTCTGTGAGGGCCAATAAATGGTAGTTGTCGGGCAGGTTCCTCTGACCATTTTTAAATATAGGTATAGTCATGGAGGTATTTCAAGACTTAGGTATTATTCCTGTATCTATAATTTTATGAAAAATGATGACCAGTATATCTGCCCAGATGACTGCATTTTCTTTAATGATAGTATTACACAGTCCATCAGGGCCAGGGGCACAAGAAGTTATCAATTTCATAATAATGTCCCTGAAATCATCTCGATTTATTGTGAGATTTCCTATGGGTCTTTTAACCAAACTCACATTATTTCTCCTAAATCTTTCTTCAAGATATGTTACCCAAGTTTTTTTTATCTATACAGCAAGTCAATTCTTGGTTACCTTTATTGGAGACCACCCTAAAATATCCCCACAGTTTCTTTGTATCTCTCGTCAAGAGAATATTAACCATAGTTTGCCAGTGGACATTATCTTTGGAAACTCTATATCGTGGAGCCAGTTCCTATAAGCATTCTTTATTTTTCGCTTCAACAAATTATAGAGAGCTCGGGAAGAGAAGGTATATGCAATGGCTTTTACTGCTTTACGCATTTTTCTTTTCCTGATTTATCATCTTGTCAAAGGGAGAGACATAATGGGATGTCGCCGGGTGGTGGAGCAGTTTATGACCCATTGGCATCATGCCATGCATGCATTTTAAGATCCACCCAATAATCTCTTCTGCCGTAAGTTTACCAATATCTTCAATTGGAAAGCTCTTACCCCAATTACTGGCTTTACTCAAGTTCTGATCAGACCATCCCAGTCAATTCCATTTAGCCAACACAAACAACAACTTCCCCAACATTATCAATAGGTAGCCCTTTAGAGGTCTACATTGCAACGGTACAAATCAATATAGAATGATCACTAAAAGGGGTAGGTTGGATAACAAACTGAGTCAAAAGGTCATAGAGACCGGCACTGAGATAGATGTAATCAATGGCTGAGGAGTATGTTCCATTAGTCCAAGTTGGGTCAATCCCTGTTTTTCTCTTCCCATACCCATTTGTCATATACAAGTCAACTTCAGCAAGGAAAGCCCTCCTCCTTTCTAGTTTTACCTAGCATTTGCTTCTTACCTCATTCCATTTCATCATATCCTGGCCATCATACAACTTTTTCACATTAAGATCACCCCAAGTATAATATTTATCTATCCATTCACAGCACATTTGTCAGTTATATATTGCTATATATTCAATTGGATATCAAGGGTACACCCGTCTCCCAGAGGATCATAGATATTTTCCAGTACAATTTTGGGCCCACCATCTATGAGAATCTCAACCATTAATAGATAAGAATTGGTATTCATTAAGATACGTTCAGAGGAATTGATGTTGTTTCGGACCAAGATGGCCAAACCTCCAAAGGGTCTCCCCATTTCCCTCGTGTTTGCCTGCTTAAAATATGCAGTATACCCGTCAATGATTGGGTTAAGCAGCAACCACGTTTCCTGCAAGAAAATTATTTCAGCATCCTCAAGAAGGCCATATGATCCCACAGGGCCAAAGAGATGACAATGGCCATGGGTATTCCAAAAGACTATCGCTAATTTATCTCATCCTTGACTCTTAATTGGTGGTAGAAAGGAGCATAGCCATTCCCAATGTGATTTGGTAATATCATCTTTAACCTCAAAGGTTTTTGATTTGGTACCTTGCCAGGTCTCATTATTTTGCAACTATCGAAATGTTGTCTGTTTTTTAGGCGCTTGGCCAGCATCAACCTCATACCCATATTTCTTTAGGTCAGATTTAGCATTTCTAATAAGAACTACTACAGCCTCAGAAAAGCAATGCACCTTGGTCAAGTCTTTGTTGCATTGCTCCACAAACTTGAAGTCACTGCTCTTGACAATTCTCAAAGGTAATTGTGAGTGAGGTAACTCAAGCAGCAAACTTCTATTTATAGGCTTCTTAGGTTTCTTCCACCCCGCAGCGACAGTAAAAGATTTATTAGGCAAGGACCAATTTTAATCATTTATTTTTGGCTCACCATCCATGTTAGCCTTTGTATTAGTACTGGGGCAGGCAGGCAAGCGCTCCCAAACTTTAGCTGGGTGACATAGATTTAAACCTTTCTGACTCTCATGACCTGACTTCATTGGATTACCTGCTTGGACTGCGATGAGGGATATGGTAGTGTCCAGTGATTGTGTAATGAGTAGGACCCACTTGCTAGGAGGCAGTGAATGAAAGGTGACAGTGCCAATAGCAAATGACAGAATATCACTGTCTGATACTGACACCTAGAATCCTGAATATAAGATGACTGTTAACTGTAGGGATACGCTTGCCTCAGGTTAGGGAGGATCTAAAAGATGTCACAGGACTAAGTCTTCTCTTTTGTGACAGCTCTACGGTTCTTTCATCTCAGGTTGTTAGAGAGCCCCTAACACACAATGGGCCTCATTAGGACCCTGGCGGAGAGGGTATTACGCCAGCGTAGTGCATGGCGTACCTCTCCGCCATACTACGAGTTCCCGTAGCGCCATGGAGGTTTTCTCCGCCTGGTTTTACCAGCCGGAGAAAACCATGGCGCTACGGGACCTCGTTGTTAATTACGCCACCGTATTTTACGGTGGCGTAATTAACTCCTTCCCCACTCCCATTATACCCTATGGGGCAAAAATGGGAATGGGGAAGGGCAGAATGGGGATTGGGGATTTACCGCTCCGCCGAGGTCGGAATGGGGCGGTAAATCCGCCAACCCCCATGGCGCTATCGGCGGCTTTCCGCCATGCTTCGCGGTGCATTTAGCACCGCGAAGTCCGCCTGGGTCGTAATGAGGCCCAATGTCAGACTGTCAAAACTCTGGAGTAAATTTCCCACACTCCTCCTCACCTGTGTCCTCTATTGACCTGTCCGGCTTTTCTGAGATTTTCTTTCTTCGAGCCTTCTTCTGTTCTGTAGGCTTCTTTTCTTTCTTCTGGTGAAGATAAGGACGCGCTCCTTCAGAGGCCACCTTGACCGGTAATGAGCACCAGGCCACGTGAACCCCAGGGAGCAGGCCCCAAAAGTCTCTGGGAAAAAGCCTCCTAGCGTAAAAAATCCTGGTAGATAGTGTGGCGGTTGTGGACTCCAGAAGTAAGAATTATTCTTGGTTTCAGTATGGTTTAAGTTCCGTGAAAGTCTCAATTCTTCTGAAGGTTGAGGAATCTCAGTGAGTGGCAATACCTCCAGGTAATCCAATGTAAAGTACGGTTGAGGTAACAGATGGCTTGAAGACAAAATTCAAAAGACTGCAGATGGGAAGTGAAGGAAGGACTAAACTACAAAAGAATATATCTAGAGGATGACGAAGCAAAGCCTGGTTAGAAATAGAGGAAAAAACAGAAAAGGGGAAAGAGGGAAACTAAGTACCTATTAATTCCAAGAAACTAATCTAACAGAAGTGATAGGAAAGATACTGTACGCGAACGCCGTACCCAGAGAAAAGTAAACAATGTATCTACGGCGGGAGCGGAATGCAGAAGAAGGTCACGACTCCAGAAGGGAAGAGGTCCCTATCGGCAGTCGCGGAGCAGAAAGGAAGGCAAAGGGCAGAGAGGAAAAGAAACACACTTGCGTACGTCGTACGCCAGATGATATGTACGAAGTCCCAAAACTCTGCGAGTATTGGAAAACAGAAAGGAGCAGTGGCGCCGGAAGAGTTGGTAAGTAAAGTGGGGACCGCGGCCAAAAAAGTAACATACGGTTACCGAAGGCGGAGATCCTCGGCAACAGTTAAAGAGTCGACAGCTGGAAAGAAACTAGAAAAACAAGGTAAGAAAGGAGAGCAAAGAGTGAAAATAAGCCAAAATTACCTGAAGGCTGAAAGGCACCAGAGTGATGGGAGGTTAGAATCCAAGATTCAAAAGAGGGGAAAACTAATAAAGAGGGCCGAAAAAGGGAGAGTGCGAGTAGGCTGTTAAACACACACAGCTACTGGCAGCGACACCATACACAATACAATGCAAGGAGTGTAGGACTGTTCCTCAGTGATAAGTTGTAAGCGGCCATCTTGAAAAAGAACTGGAGCGTCAATGTGGAACCATAGACTGCCATATTAAGTATATCTCCATCTTTGCTAATACATCCAAGGGCGGTGTATGACACAGACCAGCTGAATTGTGTGATATATACTCGTGTGAATTAAGCTACCCAAGAGGGAGACTACCTCTGGGATAGTTCAGATATAGCCTCTAGTGAGATTTTTTATAAGAAAGAGCAGTGTGTATGACTGATAGATTGGAAAAAGAATTGAAGAAAAAATGTATCTAATTTGCCAGGAGGGAGAGAGTCCAGCAGCCCATAACATCTCAAGCTGGTGTTGAAGCACTAGTTTGTGCATACAAGGGTGAGGGTCTACAAGCCCCCAAAGCACTCCATTTTTAGGATATAAGAGGGTGAAGGTCTACGAGAGAAAGGACCTCATTACTTTCTAAGAAAAAACGGCCACTAGCTCTTGATACCCAATATTTTCAGGTGAGGTTTGACTAAGAAGTTGGGGGTTCTACAACCCTTTTTATAAGGTTCCAGTCCTATTTACCTGGAACCATTACATTGTGAACACTCTGGCACCCCTTTGGATTTCCATTCAACGAACCACCTGCAGAGCCAGAAAGTCAATTTTTCTAGCATACACTGAATTTATAGACCCGTCTGAAAGTATGGATATGGATTTATGGACTAGTTCGGGTCTGTGCACATGTGATATAAGCCTGTAGACTCATTGCGAAAGCCAGCTAACCAGTGAATATGCAAGAGTCCTTAACGATACTGAAAATAGAAGGGGGGTCAGGTAATACCAGCCATTGACCACCCCTGCTTAAATACTCACAAGATCCCAAACAGCAGGCTGGCAGCATAGACAGGCAGGCACCTACTCTTGCCGCTCTAATATTCCAAGCAGAATCCAAAAGGGCAGGCAGCCTATATGTGGCCATCCCCCTGGTAGACCATATGATACTAGTACCTGGCCCAAACAAGAGACAGACTAGAAGCTAGAGCCCAGGTGCAACCATTATGTCCAAGCAACATCCAAGTGGAGGAGGAACAGGCCTTAAGAAAAAAAAGCCAGGCCACAATTTACAATCTGAGAAGAGCTACACAGGGGAAGACAGCTGAGCCTGGGAGAGGCAGAAGTGGAACCTTGGATGCAGGTATTGGTGTGTCTTGAGGTGAGAGAACCATGAATAAAGTTATGTTTAGAGAATTAGAAAAGTTTGAGATTGGAAAAGCTTTTCAGAAGGAAGGAAGATATCTTATTGGGAAGAAAGATGCTTAGCTGGAGAACAGGGAGGAGAATTATTCAAGGCTAGAGAGTGAGATTTTCTAGGAGCAGAGTGAGAGCGATACCACATGGGAGAGTGAGACGAGGGGTATCATTTGGAAATAGGAAAATAAGACAATAGCCCAGGAGGGATAGAATATTAGAAAGGAACCAGAAAAAGCTATTGCTAGAAGGGTGATGACAGGCAATGACAGCTTAGGGAAATATATTGTTGAAGAAAGGACAGGGGAAGATACCAGATGGGAGGGATCATTGGTGAGATTAGTTGGGAAAATGCCATTTGGCAGAATGACAGTCAAGACCTTGGAAGAGGAAGGATTGTTTTAAGGGGAGAATTCCAGAGATTGGAAAGAATTTGGGGACAGAAAGAGAGATACCATTGAGAGAGGCAGGAAATTGTTGAAAGCCTATAGAAGGGGGTATGCATAGAACACCAGGGAAAAGACAGAGCAGGAGAGACCCAGCACTTTGCCTTTTTTCCAAGTGCAAGTGCAGAGTCAGGTTGAGGAATGAGACAGAATGGCTATGTTGGGAGAAAGGAAGACTAGAACAGGAGTAAACAGGGTGGGAAGAGCGATCAAATGAACCCCAAAAGGTTCAAGGGCTGACAGGGAAGATAAGGGCCAGCTTTTGCACCAGAACTCACCAGTGTGCACTATATCCTCATGGAAGTTCCAACATGAGAGCAAGTTATGGCTGGTGCGCAAGAGGAGTGGCTCAAAGAAACTCCCTAGAAAGCAGTGAGCAGGAGGGCCCTGAAAGCATCTAACCTAACTACCCAAGAACTGTGGATATGTGACTGGAGGGCATCTATGCCTCAAGTCAAGTGCCGAAGGACCGGTTGAACGCTCTGGTCCAACACTGAGTTGTACAACTACCTCCTCCTTGATGAGTACATCTTTATTTCGTCCTTGTTTTGTTGACACTAGAGGAAACCTTGGCACACCTTATGTGTCACTGCTCACTTGTCTTGAATTGTATGAATTGTTTTCTGGAACTTGATGGGACTGACAATTTCACTGACAGGCTCCCTTCACACTCAGAGGTCATAGATTTCATGAGACCCCTAATTCTGAAACAAACCAGGGAAATTACATTTTATATTTTAGATGCAGCTGGAAATAGCCTCCAATATTCAGTTTCTAAAAGACTACTACTTGCAAATATGGTAAAGGGGCATTGGTTCACTTATGTTACTCTATTGCTGAGTAGAATCATTTAGATAAGAGTATCTGGACCCTCTGAGTTGTGCTTTCCGCCTCAGTTCTATATGTAGCAGCAAATCACTTGACAACACAGGTAATCTGTGTCCCCTGCAGAACCTTTTCATCTGGGTCACAAGGTATCCGAAGCGTGTGCTTCCTGGAGGAATCATCCTGTTCTCAGGTTTGCTTCAGCTCCCTGTCTGCAAATTAACATGCGTTTCCACTGTTCTATGTTCTTTGATGCCGGCTTTTAAAAATACAATTATCTTGCATTAACTTCTAGGGTTCTGACTTCTTTTTCTTATTTTTCCATTATGTTGGTGTCATAAATCTTATTTGATGTGAAAGTATGTTATATATCATTATGTTTTATGTGATGTATGTTTTGATACCTCGATACAGTGGACATTGTCTATATGAATATGTGGTACACTGTATTATTTTACATTTTATATATAATGTTTGTTATGTAGGTGTTAACTTTTCTTACACTAAAACAACTATAATAAAATAGTTTATAACATAATGCATCACTTAGTCTCAGAAATTCAGTATATATAGTGTCCTGTTGAAGGCTTTTCTAGAAAATGAATATGATGAGTATAGATCTACAATACTTCAGTATCCAATTGGGGTAGTGCAAGTTCACATAATGTAACAACCTTTTGGTGCGTACATTTTGAATAAAGATTTCTAATGTTTCATCATGGAGAATCTGTGTTTTATAGGAGTATGTTTCCATGCTCTCCATGGGGATTTCAGGGTATCTGTGTATATCATACACATTCTTATTCTTAGCTTGCACCTCCCCACAGTCCCACATCGGAATAATCTGATACAGTAATTGTCTATAGGATGGGTTATTGATTAGCCTGATGCCACTAATTAGTATTATCAAAGCCCACGTCCTAAACGTCATTGGTCTAAAGGCTTAGAGTCTTCCTAACTTCTATTTTAGCCCAATTTGAGTTGTGAATTGTTATTTATGTTTAATTGTTTTATTTCTTAAAGAACATCATTTTGGTACATGGGAGATTCTGCTTAATAACATTATATTTTTTGTAAGCATGCACTGATTACTGATTCCAGAGCAGTGTTTCCAAAGCCCAACATCCACAGAGAACTGACTTTGCCAATATTTATTAATTATCTAGAGAAATACCTTTTTCCGAATAAGAAATATAATTGTCTAATCGGGCATTTTAAAGAGATTCTGAAAATATGCTTCATAATTTCTTAGTATGCATGGTGATAGGATTATGAATATATTTGTAATTAAATGGCACTTGTTTGTCTAACATTTAGCTACAGGTGCTTAATGTTTCTTTCAGTCTGGGTTTTGTGATGGTGACTTTTGAAAATCATAGGTCACTGACAAGGTGCTGTGGTAAATACTTGCATTCTGTTCTTTAATGTATATCTAGCACATGCGTTTCCACTTGAAATAACAGTCAGTGTCATAGACAGATTTTGTTTACAATTATGCCAAGTATTACATTGTTTTCAACCTTTGTGAAACATCCATTAGCTCTAATTATTGGTTTCTAATTCAAAAGTCATTGTGAACTCTTAAGAATTCCTGGCACAATGAAAGGGCTGTAGAAATTCACTGTTCAACTCCAGTACTGTGCTGTCTGCTTTGTGTCAAGAATCAAATAAAGAAATCCTCTAGGAACTTGTAAAAACTGTGGCCATAAAATAAATACTAGGATGACCATGTGGATGGGAGGAGGAGGGCAGAGCCACTCTTAGAAATGGAGTGACGTTAGTATTCGTTCAATTAGGATGTACCTGAAGGTACCATACACTTCATCATTACTACAAATAATCCAGAGAAAATATTTGTCTCTGATAAAGCAACAGAGCTGACAGGCCTCACAACAATGAACCTCTTCAATGCTTCAATGGCATAGCCATTTTAAAGTTTGTCATATGTGCTGGGCTAGATCATCTGCACTTGAAGGGAGTCCTCTCTGGGAAGCTCAAGTGCAGGGATCACACAACTGTTGGCAGGAGGAGAGCCGTGCAACAATCATGCACGTGAGAAGACTCACATAGGAAAATAGATTACTCAGTGTATCTTGACCCTGAGAGACTTAGGGGCCAATTCATAGAATTCGGCGCACAAGTGGCGCACGCGGCTGGCGCACAGTGTGCGCGTGCAAATCCCTGCGCCAGCCGCGTGCGCTAAAACCCATTTCCGCGCACAGCGTATTCATGGATTCCAGCCACCAAAACCAGCCGTGGCGCATAGTGGCGCAGCGACCTTGCAGCAGCGCCAGTTACGCCCCCAAAAACGCCTTCCGCGCAGGGAAAAGCCATCAAAATCCCCAATCCAGCGCAAAGGGCTGCGCAAACCCTGTACCAGCACGGCAAGCGGGCTACGTGTATTCCAGGGGTTCACGTGAAGTCACTCACGCGATCGGGCCTGGGGGAGCGTGCTACGTGTATTTCAGGGGTTCGCGTGAACTTTTTCACGCGATCGGGCCTGGGGGAGCGGGCTACGTGTATTTCAGGGGTGCGCGAGAAATTCTACACGCGAATAGCCTGGGCGCGTGTATTTCAGGGGTGCGCGAGAAATTCTACACGCGATTTCAGCAGGGTACGTGTATTTCAGGGGTGCGCGAGAAATTCTACACGCGATTGGCCTGGGTACGTGGATTTCAGGGGTGCGCGAGAAATCCTACACGCGAATAGCCTGGGCGCGTGTATTTCAGGGGTGCGCGAGAAATTCTACATGCGAATAGCCTGGGCGCGTGTATTTCAGGGGTGCGCGAGAAATTCTACACGCGATTTCAGCAGGGTACGTGTATTTCAGGGGTGCGCGAGAAATTCTACACGCGATTGGCTGGGTACGTGGATTTCAGGGGTGCGCGAGAAATTCTACACGCGATTTCAGCAGGGTACGTGTATTTCAGGGGTGCGCGAGAAATTCTACACGCGATTGGCCTGGGTACGTGGATTTCAGGGGTGCGCGAGAAATTCTACACGCGATTTCAGCAGGGTACGTGTATTTCAGGGGTGCGCGAGAAATTCTACACGCGATTGGGCTGGGTACGTGGATTTCAGGGGTGCGCGAGAAATTCTACACGCGAATAGCCTGGGCGCGTGTATTTCAGGGGTGCGCGAGAAATTCTACACGCGATTTCAGCAGGGTACGTGTATTTCAGGGGTGCGCGAGAAATTCTACACGCGATTGGCCTGGGTACGTGGATTTCAGGGGTGCGCGAGAAATTCTACACGCGATTGGGCCTGTGCGAGTGGGGCAGTGTATTACGTGGGTGTGCGGGAAGTTGAAGAGGTGAATTGCCAGTGTGGGTCCTCCCAGGTCGTCCCTCTACCCCCTCCACGACCTCTGCAGGCAGCCCACACCACAGGGGACTAGCCTGCACCCCTGGTCATGTCCCGCAGGCAGCACATCCACCATGGGCATGCCCCCCAGCCAAGCCACATGTCCCCTTGCACCCCCACCCCCCAGCAGGCCCCCACTCATGTCCCACTCATGTCCCCCTGCACCCCCACCCCCCAGCAGGCCCCCACTCATGTCCCCTTGCACCCCCACCCCCCAGCACTGTGGGGCACCTGCCAGCAGGCCCCCAACCATGTCCCACTCATGTCCCCCTGCACCCCCACCCCCCCAGCACTGTGGGGCACCTGCCAGCAGGCCCCCAACCATGTCCCACTCATGTCCCCCTGCACCCCCACCCCCCAGCAGGCCCCCACTCATGTCCCCTTGCACCCCCACCCCCCAGCACTGTGGGGCACCTGCCAGCAGGCCCCCAACCATGTCCCACTCATGTCCCCCTGCACCCCCACCCCCCAGCAGGCCCCCACTCATGTCCCCCTGCACCCCCACCCCCCAGCAGGCCCCCACTCATGTCCCCTTGCACCCCCACCCCCCAGCACTGTGGGGCACCTGCCAGCAGGCCCCCAACCATGTCCCACTCATGTCCCCCTGCACCCCCACCCCCCAGCACTGTGGGGCACCTGCCAGCAGGCCCCCAACCATGTCTCACTCATGTCCCCCTGCACCCCCACCCCCCAGCACTGTGGGGCACCTGCCAGCAGGCCCCCAACCATATCCCCTTGCACCCCCACCCCCCAGCACTGTGGGGCACCTGCCAGCAAGCCCCCAACCATGTCCCACTCATGTCCCCCTGCACCCCCACCCCCCAGCAGGCCCCCACTCATGTCCCCCTGCACCCCCACCCCCCAGCAGGCCCCCACTCATGTCCCCTTGCACCCCCAGCACTGTGGGGCACCTGCCAGCAGGCCCCCAACCATGTCCCACTCATGTCCCCCTGCACCCCCACCCCCCAGCACTGTGGGGCACCTGCCAGCAGGCCCCCAACCATGTCCCACTCATGTCCCCCTGCATCCCCACCCCCCAGCACTGTGGGGCACCTGCCAGCAGGCCCCCAACCATGTCCCACTCATGTCCCCCTGCACCCCCACCCCCCAACACTGTGGGGCACCTGCCAGCAGGCCCCCAACCATGTCCCACTCATGTCCCCCTGCACCCCCACCCCCCAGCACTGTGGGGCACCTGCCAGCAGGCCCCCAACCATGTCCCACTCATGTCCCCCTGCACCCCCACCCCCCAGCACTGTGGGGCACCTGCCAGCAGGCCCCCACTCATGTCCCCCTGCCCCCAGGTCCTGACGAAACGCAATCATGGCAGTAATGGGCAGCATACCCAGCACAAACACCCAGCCAAGGATTGCATCCACCCACATAGTAGATGCAATTACATGATACAACCCCAATGGCAAGTATGTAAATGAACACATGTCCGTCACACACACATACACAATGGGTGCAAGTGAATGTCAAAACCCATATCATGACATGCATGAAACCAATGAGAAAATACCACAAATGTAAATTATAAATATATGTATTAAAGATGAAAATGAAGTAAAGAAATAAAACACACAACAATGGGGATGACAAAACTAATGGTCCATGTCCGAGAACTAATAGAAAAAACAAAAAAACAAAGGAATCCAAAAACTAATGTAGTCCAAAGCAAAATAATGGGGGGAAAAATTAAGGAAAAACCATTGCCTCATGGTGAACGGAAATATAAATCCAACAAATGTTTTCCAAACATCAAACTATGTACAAGAAGATCCCAGGGTCCATGAGCCCAACACCATAAATGAAACCTACTACTACTAACTAATGAAAAAAATATATACAGAAAAGTGGCCATTGTCCGAGCGGTCCAAAAAAAACTTAAAAAATAAAGGAAACCTAACACTAACTAACTAAAGAACTATATACAATGGAAGCGGGCAAGTCCTGCGGCTCACTCTGTGATGTTGCCGGCCAGGGCATCATCGAACTCCATGTCGATGTCCCGGAGGCGGGACTCTGTCCTGGCCCCGAGGTCTCGCAGGGACAACCCCGTGTCCACCTCAAACTCCCTGCGAGCTTCCTCGAGGCACTCAGCCCGCCTCAACGCCCGACGCATAGAGAACTCCGCCCTGACCATGGTGAGCCGCTCCTCTTCCGCCCGCTGCCGCTCCGCACCTATCCGCTGGACCAACTGCTCCCACACGGAAGACACTGCCATCCCAGGGTTCACCTGCCCTCCGGCCGATGCCTGCCCCTCTGATCTTGATGGCCCCGAGCCATGATGCCTCCCACGTCGAGCCTGCTGCTGCCTCCGACGCCACTCCCTCTGCCAGCACGACGGCATCCAGGCTGATGGAATCCACCGATGCCGTCGTGCACGTGCCCTGCCAGATGATGCCGGCACATCCTCCATCTGCAGGGGGACAGTTGCTGGTGTGTCCACCCCTGCTGGACCTTCGACTCCCGACTGTGGCAGGGATGGGGTCCCCACCGAGCTGGCTGCGTTGGTCGGGGCAGGTTCACAGGGGGCCCTGGTGGCATCTGGGCCGGAAGACGGCATGGAGCACGACTGGCGCATAGCCCCCACAGAGGAGGAGAGGGTCGCCAGAAGGCCACACACATGTAGGAAACCCCCGACCATGGCGGCTCCCAAATGGTTCACGTACGCACGGTGCTCTTCGTGATGATGTGCATGCTCCTCCCGGGAAGCATGCACCTCATCACGAATGCCAGCCGTGCGCAACGCGACACCAATCAGGACCCTCTCCACACGGCCAGGGGTCCCCTCGTCCGCAGGTAGAGGAGTGTCAGATGACATGGACATCTCCCCTACCTGCGGACGGGCCTGGGATGGGGCATCCCTGCTGGTGCATGGTGGTGCAGTCACAGTGTCAGGGACAGTGACATGCACAGGCACCCCCACGGCGACCTGTGCTGCCTCCTGCCCCTGGCCCTGGACTGCACCACTTGCACCAGCGGGGATGCCCCCACCAGGCCCCATGTGTGGCTCAGTAGCGGCCTCCTCCCCCTCTGTGGAAACCACCAACCTGGATGTCTCCACGCCGTCTTCCGCCAGTGCAAGCCCCTGTGGGGGCTCACCCACCCCTTCCGCTGCAGCCGTGGCGGCATCCCCTCCGCTCTGCTCCACAGCGCCTTCTCCGCCCTCTTCTTCACTTGCCACTGTGTAGAGGGAGACATAGAACACAAGCATCAGGGTACTGTACAATGGTCCCCTAGACAGGAAGCAACAGCAGATGAGTGGCACTGTCATACATCACTCCCATCATGTCCCTCCACAACACATGGGTCAGTGCAAGCAAAACACATACAGTAACAGGCATGGGGCAGGCCATGGACATTGGCATACATGACCAAGGGACTCATGATTCATACAATGTTGGTTTCAAACTCACATGCATCATGGGTCTTTCCATCACATGCACACACCTCACCGCAGCTCCATCCATCTGGCCTCGTGCACCACAGACGCAGTGGATACAAGGATGACTAGGCTGCATCAGTGAATCTGAACATTGTCACAGACATGTGTCATGCATCCATGGCGGTGACAAGTCACAGACACGCAGGTCAGACACACACACATGGACACCATACGTGTACATGGGACCAGCACCCATCCCTCACCCCCACCCATGTCCAGGAACAGAGACTGCCATGCTTCCATGTGTCCATTCCGCACAGAGCCCCCCATGTTGCAATAGAACACATCACTGTACTCACATGCCTGACCATGATGTCCCTGCACACACACATACGTACATGGCCTATGTCACACATACAGGCAGGTATCAGACAACAGCACACTGCAACATGCCCTGTCTCACACAGCAATGCTTGGCCACTTACCGGCCAACTCCAGATGGGTCTGCCTCCGAAGGATCTGGGCGTGGAGCGCTGGGTCTACGCGTTCCAGGACCCTCATCTGGATGTCACTCAGGCGTGCCCGGCCCCCCTCCGCGAGGCGCCGGGCCTTATTGAGGGTCCTGGACCTCAAGTCCTCCCAGCGCTTCTTGATGTGCTTGATGTCGCGGGTTGCCACCCCCTCCGCGTTGATGGCAACCACTACATCGTCCCAGATCCTCTCCCGTCCTTCCTTGTTGGCGCGTGGTCTTCCGAAGAGGGCATCATAATGCCCCAGGACATGCTCCACCAGGACACCAACTTCCTTCTCACTGAAGCTGGTGGCCCTCTGCCTCTCTGGCTGGGGGTCGCCACTGGTCTCAGATGGTGCTTGCCCCGACATGGCGACCCCCGAGGCAGGCGTGGGTGGGCAACTGGGTCCTGGGGCTGGGCTGTGGAGCGATGGTATCCCAGTCGGGAGTCTACTGTTCCAGCAGGGGTGGACACAGCATCTGGACCCCTGCAGATGGCTGATGTGCAGGCACCAAATGGCAGGGCACGGTGGCAGCAGGCAGGCAGGCAGGCAGGCAGCAGCAGATGGCACGTGGGAGGCTGCTCGGGGCACTGGGGGGGCAGTGATTCGGCCTTCTGGGCAGGAGCGTGGTCTTCCGTGTGTATTCGCGTGGCCAGCTTGATACGGAGTGAATTGGCACGTGAAAAATCTGCACGTCAGCGTGTAATTCGAGGAAAGGCCCTTAGCGCGTAAGCGCGTCTGCACGCATACGCATTTTCATTGGACCAAAGGCCCTCAGCGCGTGAGCGCGTCTGTGACGTGACGTGCGAGGGTGTATCCCTCATTGCACGTGATGACAGAACACACGTGGATTTCAACCAATCGCGTGTGAAAGTTCACGGCACCCCGGAACACACGTACCCAGCCCAATCGCGTGTAGAATTTATCGCGCACCCCTGTAATACACGTACCCTGCTGAAATCGCGTGTGGAACTTCACGCGCACCCCTGAAATACACGCGCCCAGGCTATTCGCGTGTGGAACTTCACGCGCACCCCCGGAATACACGTACCCAGCCCATTCGCGTGTAGATTTTCTCGCGCACCCCTGTAATACACGTACCCAGCCCAATCGCGTGTAGCATTCCTCGCGCACCCCTGAAATCCACGTACCCAGCCCAATCGCGTGTACATTTTCTCGCGCACCCCTGTAATAGACGTACCCAGGCCAATCGCGTGTAGCATTTCTCGCGCACCCCTGAAATCCATGTACCCAGACCAATCGCGTATTTGACTTCCCGCGCGCCACTTTTTTGATGCGCTGGGACTCTACCGCCTGCCTTCGTGTGGCGGCCGTGTTTCAGCTTGTGCGTGTCTTTGCCTGTGCGTGGCTTTGCCCTATTCGATTCCATGAATACGTGTGGTTCGAGTGCGTGTGGGCGTTCCGTCTGCTTCCCTGCAGTACATCCCCAGTTACGCCCTTATTTTCCCGTGTTGTTCCCCATTCCGCGCGTTACGCCCCATGTCCCGCCCACTTTCTGGTGTGTGCGCTGAGGTTGTGCGCTTTCACTGTGCGCGTCGCGCACGCCTTTCGTGATGTTGCAGTGACTTGTGCGCCATGCATGGGTTTGGCGCACATCCCGCGGTGAACACGCGCAGGGACTTCCATGAAACGCACGCGTGCGCGTGCGCCTGTTTTTTTCCGCTTGCGCATGCTTGCGCGTAGATTTTCGGCGCACGTTTGTTCCATGAATCGGCCCCTTAGAGTCCACACAGGGGTACTGTGAAGGCATCATGAAGCAAGACACAGATAACAGATTTAATGTTCAAACAAAAATACTTTTATTAGCATAAATGTTAGGATGGTTTAAGGCCTAACTTGCCCTATGTTAAGGTGGGATTTCCCTACCTAAAGAGACTAAGGATATTCTGAGTCAGTTAGTTTAACTTAAAAGCCTGTCTGTGTCGAAAACCTATACTTGCCCTCACAACTAAAGCTAATCAGTGTGTAGGGATGTTGGTCCCAAAGGAAATTGTGTTCCACACAAAGTTCTGAGCTTCTTCCAGCCATTAGCTTGCATTTCAGCCCCTTTCCTAAATTCAAAATAGTTCCATACAAAAGAGCTTGCGGTTCCCTTCCCAAAGTTCAGCAGAGTTCCAATAGGCCTCGGGGTTCCCTTCCCTAAGTTCAATACAGTTCTAAAGAGTCTCGGGTTCCCTTCACCAACTTCAACGCAGTCAGTTCTCTTGACTTTCCATAAATGTAAACAAACTTTACTACCTTTCAGGTGTTTCAATGGTTCACTTAGCTTGTTCTTTTCAATACTTCATAGGCACAACAGCTTGAGGGCCTCATCATGACTTCGGCGGTAACCCTTAAATCCGGCGGTAGCGCTATTACTGCCGGATTTAAGGGTCCGCCGAATTAGGGCTTTGGCGGATTTCGCCCCAGCTCTGAGCTGGGGGGAAATCCGCCGAAAATTCACGCTATTACCGCCGGCGGGAAATCCGCCGGCGGTATTAGCGCGAAGATTCCCCATTGAGCCCAATGGGGAATGGGGCATTCCCGAATGGGCTCAGTGGGGAATGGGGACTTACATTACCACCAAACTCGTGATCCGGCGCTATTAACACCGGGGAGTTCGGCGGTAGGGCTAATACCGCCCACGCTAATAGCGTTACCGTTACCGCCCAAGTCGTGATGAGGCCCTCTTATCTTTCCTTGGTTAACTCCAAGTAGGGGTTACTTGCTCTAGGTGCAGTTGTCGGATCACACGGCCCACCCACTACAGGTCACGCAACAGATAATCCTTGGCACTTTGTTATATCCACTTGTTCTCATTGTACTTCCTTGCCAACACAGGCGCCCTCTTTGAACCTATGTCAATTGTCCACTTGGAGTTCTTTTCATCCTTGGCAGCTTCTTGCCTCTGCCACAACGTGACTTTCACACTATTCACTTCTTCACTTCGTGGAGTGCTTTCCTTGTCACCACCTTGCTTTCACACTTCACAACAGTGCTTATCATTTGCTTTTCACTTGTTTCCTAAACCATAATTACTGGCTTACTTTCAGTTTATTCTTTTACATTGACCATCAATGCCTTTTTACTTGCTTTCAGTGTATTCGAAAATGCACCTTAGGTTCATTTAACTCGTGCGGTGCCTTCATGTACTTTGCATAACTTTTCCTTAGTTCAGTATTCATTTTTATTTATTTTTTTATTTATTGCATTTGATTTTACGTCCAAACCCTTGAGTATGATGGCATAGGTTATATGCGTAGATTACAAACATTAAAGGTGTCCTAAGAAATTTCATACATCTTGGTAAACTGCATACATCATGGGAATCTTAAGCAATTTCATGCATCTTTGTCAGTTACTTACAGCTTGGGTGTCTTAAACAGATACAACGGTGTGGAAGGACAGGTGGGAAAGGAGCAGAACGGGAGAGAAACAAAGTTGGCGAAATGTAGGAAGAGGGGTAGTATCAGGTAGATTGAACGCTGTTAGTATTTATTGAACAGCCAGGTTTTTAGAAGTTTCATAAACCTGGGTAAGGAGGTTTCGTTGCTGATGTGGGAGGGGAGTGACTTCCAGATACGCGAGGCTGCTATGGGGAAACTAACATTGCCTGCTCTACAGGTGGTAAAGCATGGGATATTGAGGTGTGTATTGGCACTGGACCTGAGAGATCTGGCCCTAGTTTTGCGAGAGATACATTGGCTGAGGTAGATAGGGGCGTTATTAGAAATGCATTTATGGGTGATTGTGAGAGTTTTGTGGAGGATTCTCGCTTGTACTGGAAGCCATTGAACATCTCTTCTATGTTGAGATATGTGTTCTCTCTTATTTATGGCCCGTGCTTCTTTGAGAGCTTTGTTTTGGAGGAGTTGCAGTTTGTTTAGGTTCTTTTTGGAGGTGCCTAACAGTAGGACATTGCAATAGTCTAACCTCGTTAGGATAAGGGCTCTGGCAACTGTAAGGCAGTTTTCGGCGGATAGGAGAGGCCTGCTTAGTGTGATGAGTTTGGTTGTGTGTGCCATGGAGGAGGCAAGTGCATTGATATGCTTATTCATGGTGTGGCTAGAGTCAATGTGAACTCCTAGAGTTTTGACTTTGTGAGAGATAGGGATGGGGGTGCCATCAATAACTATTGAAGTGTAATCAGGGTGGAGTTTGCTGAGTCGAGCTGGAGATCCGACTATGAGCATCTCTATTTTTTCTCCATTGAGTCACAGGCTATTGTTAGCCATCCAGTTTTGTATAAGGGCGTAGATATTGTTTCTGCATATGCAAGCTGTGTCTTGTTCAAGGTTCCCTGTAATAGATATAAGTATTTGTGTATCATCAGCAAAGTTTGTGTGAACTACTCCCATGGCATATGGTACTCTCAGAGGAACTGGGATGGGGTTGGCTGCTTCGTCCCCTAGGGTGACTCTTGAGGTGCGGTCAGAAAGGAAAGATTTTATCCACATTGTGGCTTTTGTGGAGAGGGAAGTTGGTGTTTGGGGTTTGGCATAATTTGTCATGGTCGACCAAATCGAAGGCTGCAAAGAGGTCTAGTAGTAATAGAATGTACAGTTTGCTGGAGTCTCTAATGGATTCCATCTGATTTTTTTAAACTAGAAGGGCAGTCTCAGTACTGTGTCTAGGACGGAAGCCTGATTTATATCCCCTAGCAGATAGTTCGGTTCTAAGTGGACTTGTACTTGGGTGTATGCTATTTTGTTGATTATTTTAAGGAGAAATTACACTGTTGCAATGGGCCTGTAGTTTGTGGGGATTGTAGGGTCTAACAATGGTTTTTTAAGTAGGGCTGTGACCCAAGCTACTTTGGTGGATGCTGGAATTCAATAATGCATGAAACACCTTGGAGCTTGTTCGGCATTCACAAATCTTTTCTTTTGGTCTCCCAACCCTCGTATCATGAGTTTTCATCTGATCGGCATCTCTGTATGCCCAAACCCAGCCCCTGGAGTGCTGCAGCGTGACTATTCTCTTTCCGTCACTCATCAGTCTCCGGAAGCTCCCCTGGGGGCTTGTGGCCTTCTCCGCTCCTGTTTCTCACTCACCGGGAGCTCTGATGAGCAGCTCTTGTCGCTTCTGAACCTTCATGCAGCTTTTGGTGGCTCCCTGTAGTCTTCAGTGTCCCTAGCTCCAGCGGAGTACACACAGCACTGGATTCTGCAGGACCCCCAAACTCCTAACAGTCTGCTCGGGCTGCACGTTCCTCTTGCTCTCCTGCAGCCCTCGGTGACCTCTTCACCTGCCCCTCTTGAGCCTGCTCTGTACTGGATTCCAGCGTCCTTTTCCCCTGGTCTTTTTCCCCTAGATGCGTCTCATGCCCCAGGCAACTCTCTCGCCCCAGGCATATCACTCTTTGATGTTTGCTCATTTCTCTTTTTATGCACCTGTAGCATTTCAACTGGCTGGCTGGTGTAAGTCCTTTGCCTTACCCCAATTAGTGGGACTTGCCTGACTATGGTAGTGGTGATTCACTGTCCTCCTTTTCGTCTCACTACCAGAGTGGTGCACACCAAGAGAAGTGTTCATTACTCCTAGTTGCCTCTTCTTTATCCGAGACACAAAGGCATATAAATGTGGGACAGAGTGTGTGTGTAAAAGAGGGGCAGATTGAAAATAACCTACAATGCTAGGGGGAGGGCAGGGTGCATGTTGACAAGGTAAAGGGGGATACCATGTCTCATCTGAAGATATACTCTCCCCACACCCCAAGGGCCCTCCACCCAGGTGATCATCCCTCGCATATCCATCCCCAAGGTCAGGATCCAAAAGCGATGACCTTTCCCTGGCCACCTGAGAAGAGGATTCAAGGGGAGTAGATGGGAGCATGCCCTCAGGTTCCTCACAGTACTCATTAGGGAAATAGTCTGGTAAACCAGGCAGGGATAGTAAAGAAAATGCTCAGGCTCCTCCCGCCAGAGTGGAAGGATAGAAATTTTGGTCTCATCAGTTTATCTGCTCTACAGATGCTAAACATTGATTTATATTGATTTTACTCAGAATAAAATGACATCTGCAGAGGAGAATATCACTTTTCGATAGAGGTTTGAGTCAATCTATGTTCCTGTTCATGGACTTGACTTGAGAAACATACCATTCTGGTTGTGCTGCAACGTTTCATGTTCATTTGTGCCGCTACATAGATATAAATTAGCCCTGAGCATCGCACAACGTTGTCTGTATTTTTTCAAGACACTCTGCATATTTAGAAATTATACTCATATGCTCCCAACTACTAAGGAGAACTGGACAGTGATTGTTATACAAATGGAGGTTTTAAAAATAGGGCAAATAGATGTTACTCATTTGGATAACATCACGTACATTAAGAAAACAAAGGCAGATGCACTACAGTCTGGAATTATGTTCTCTCTATTGAGGTGGCCCTATGGCTAATTTTAGAGAAGACCTTCCCATCCCTCTGGTTTACTCTGTGCTATAGGGTGGGTGGTACATTACTTTCACTACATCCATTAACTATGCACTGTTTTTATGCCCCCCATTCTTTCTTTTCAATCTGATTCTCTCTTAAGACTGCATAAGTGCAGCAGCTGCTTTATCTCACAGCCATGAAAATTACTTATTCTGCATGGCTTTCCAGGGATCAGATTTGGAAATATTGTAGACATTTAAAATGATGATGTTTCTGCAGCCTTCACTTGAAAATATACCGAAATGTCGCCACCAGAATTCCGACTGCCGAAAATGTATACTTTTTTTCCCCACACCCCCTTACACCAGATATATATCTGTGGGGGGTATGGGATATAATACAAGTATGAGGGGGATGCAGGGGGTTACCCATATATGTATGTGGTGTAAAGGGGGTTAAAAATAGTCTGCATGTTCGGCCGTCAGACTTCTGTGGATCGCAATAATCACATAGATCCCTTCACTTGGGCCTTGAACTGAACTCTCATAAATGCCCATATTTCCCTGGAAATTATTGGTGTGGAATGTTGTGGAATGTTATGAAATGACTGCTGCTCTGCAGGGATACAGGGATGAGAAATGAGTAAAGTGCCCACTAAGCCCCACACTACTACTAAACCAGCAGTGATCACAATCATAAAGGGGAAAGAGACACAACCCAAATGACATAGCTCCTTTGCCTTTTGATGTGGAGCAGGCCGAAGGTAGGATATACTCTTTAGAAAGGTTGTGAGCTGATACCAAATCAATGTTCTACAAATTAGTGTCAGCTGGTTAATTTATTTAGTTGTAGGGATGTAAATGTTTTCCCTGAATTTGCAGAGTGACCAAGCATAGCAAGGTAGCCAGAAACAACCGAGGGGGGTTCCCCTGAAAACATTTAATAAATATTGGGTTCATTTGGGTTAATTTTCAGCACACTTTCTGTGAACATTTGGGCAAAAAGTCAGTTTGCAATTGGTTTTGTAGGGGAACACATGTAAAGATCCAATAGATGCAACAAGTCGCCAGCATTGCAGAGCAGCATTTTCCAACTCTTTTTCATGATGCCTTTGCGCACAATATATGCTAGTATAAAATAAATGTTCATGCTTGCTGCACCCATACGTATTCATGGAGGCTGCACCAATATATGCCAGTATTACCATTCAAAAATCTACTCATGTTGGTTTTACCAGTACAAAATGTCAAGAAATATGTCCTAATGGGAACTACCAATATGGGCCAGCACCACATCGGGACACTCATCATGCTGGCTTCAGCTTTGATGCTCAGTGAAAAATGCTATGCCTGAGCAAATACATATGTTCAGACTGGATCACCAATGTGGGCCAATACCACATCGAAAATACTCATCATGCTTCTGTCAACCTTGATGCCCAGTAAAAAAAAACCTATACAACAGTTAAATATGTCCAGACTAGACCCACCAATGTGGGCCAATACCACATAGAAACACTCATCATGCTGCCTTCAACCTTGATGCCCAGTAAAAATGACATTCAACAATAAAATATGTCAATACTTAACCCACCAATGTTGGCCAATACCATGTAGGGACACTCATTATCCTGACTTCAGCCTTGATGCCCAGTGAAAAATTCCATACGAAAGTAAAATATGTCCAGACTGGATCCACTAATGTAGGCCAGTACCATGCAGGGACACCCATTATGCTGACTTCAGTCTTGATGCCCCGTGAAATATTCCATGCCACAGTAAATGAATATGTCCAGACTAGACCCACTAATGTGGGCCATTACCACTTAGAAACACTGATTATGCTGCCTTCACTCGGGATGCTCAGAAAAAGATGCCATATCACAGTAAAGAAATGTCTGGACTGGACCCAACAATGTAGGCCAGTACCACATGGGTGTTTTAATTGTGCTACCTTCAACCCTACATGACATGATATGATATGATAAGTCATTTATAACGCACCTGTACACAGGTGGTTGTAGGTACAACAAGGCAATTATGGAGAGGCAAAGAGAGGACAAACCAAACAATCTTGCTAGGCCTTGTATCATTCAGATTGTGCAAGTGCAGGAGGAAGGGAGAGGAGAAGTGCCAGGGGGACAGAGGGGGAAAGTTCAATAGGGCAAAGCTTGAGTAAGTGCCGCCGGGGTGGCCGGCTCTGAGTAAGGACTAGGAGGCAGGGACTGTAGGGTTGCAGATACAGTCCCTAAGTGCGCCATAAGCGCAGATGGTGTGCAAGGCGGCTGCTGGTCATGTAGAGCCTTGTGCCAATTAGGGTCCAGAGGGTGGCCAGGTAACCAGTTGGCACATCAGACAAGTTCATCAGCAGGAGAGAGAGAAAAAGCAGAAGCGAAAAGGAAGGTTTTGAGTTGCTTCTGGAACCTTAGATGGTCCTACTCAAGTTTGAGAGAGGCAGGAAGGCTGTTCCAGAGGGAGGCACCAGTCGAGGAGAGAGATCTACCCCCCACTCTCTGCCTGGAGAAGCGTCTGACCCTCAGAGAGTTGGAGGTGGATGAGCGAAGGGCTCGAAAAGGAAAGTGTTTAGGAAGAGAGAGTTGGATGTAATGTGCTCCCTAGCCCCAGAAGCCTTGTGGACAATGCAGAGGGTCTAGAACGTGATGCTTGCAGCTGCCAGGAGCCAGTGGAGATATTTCAGGGCTGGAGAGTTACGATCCCTGGGCTTGAGGCCAAGGACAAGTCTCACAATCCTGTTCTGGATTAGTTGCAGACGGCAAAGAGTGGAGGCAGGTAGATTTAGAAAGATGCTGCTGCAGTTGTCCAGCCTAGAGCGAGCCAGGACTCTGGAGACAGTGAGCTTCTGTGGGAAAATGAGGAAAGGTAGATTACCTCTGTGGAGGTGCAGCTGGTAGTGGGACTTCTTTGAGATGTCAGTGATGTGAGGAGAGACGGTGAGAGTGGGCTCACAGGAAGGCGCAGGGAGAGGGCCCACGGAGAGCAGCCAGAGTGAATGAGGGAAAGCGGGAGCAGGAATCCCAAAGAGAAGGATTTCAGTCTCACTGGTTTTAAGGCAGAGATCATTGGAGGCGCACCATTACTGAATCATGGATAGACAGTCAGGAATGAGCGAGAGAGAGGCGGAGGAGAGAGAGGAGGAGGCAGAGGGGAGCATGAAGGAGAGCTGAGTGTCATCCGCATAACACTGACATTTAGAACAGAAGGTAGAGAAACGGTGGGTCAGAGGTGCCAAGTAACCGTTGATAAGCCCGTGGTAGAGGTTAGAGCCCTGGGGAATACCACATGTGGAGAGAGAGGTAGTGGAGAGAAAGGACCCATGTTGGACCTGGGAAGGTCGATCCAGGAGGAAAGAGGCACATTGTGTGCGCTTTGAAACACAATTTACTTGTTGTATAAGCACCTAACAAATGCACAATAACTAAATAAATAAAACCAGGCTAGGACCTGATCCATGATGCCCAGGTTGTCACAGAGATGATTGATCAGGATAGCGTGGCTAACCAAGTCAAAAGTAAAGGAATGTTCAAGGATGGTGAGGACAGAAGGAAAGATAGAGTCGAGATTAGAGAGCAGATCTTCACAGGCGTTCAGAAGACCAGTTTCCGTGCTTCTGGCTGCTCTGAAGGAAGACTGATGGTCACGGAGACAACCAACAGATTCAGTATGGAGCGTAAGCTGGGAGATGTCCAGCTTTTGCAGGACTTTGCCCAGGAAAGGAGTGATAGAGATCAGGCAGTAGTTTGCGAGAGAGGTAGGAACGGCAGGAGGCTTCTTAAGGAGGGGGTGCAAAGGGGCATACTTTAGGGGGAAGGGGAAAGTTCCAGTGGCAAAAGAGGGATTGCAAAAATCCACCAAGGCTGGAGCAAGGGTGTTGATGCAGTCCTTGATGGTTCTGGAGGAGCAGGGGAGCACCTCCTTGCACATCACTTTCATAGATCAGACTTGTCTAGAAACATCATCAGGATTGAACATGGGAAAAGAGGAGAAAGGAGGATGAGAGGGAAAGGTGGCCAGGGAGGGACTGAGAGAGGTAGAGAGAGAGGGAGAAGAGAGAGAGGACAGGATGTCCTGAGTTTTAGTGGTGAACTGAGAAGCCACTGACATGCAGAAGGCCTGGGAGAGGAAAGGAGAGGTGGAGACTGCAGCAGGATTGGCCAGCTCCTTGCAGACTTTGCACAGTTTGGCTATGTTTTTGGAGGCCGCAGGGACGCAGGCCTGGATATAGGCTCTCTTATTGGACAGGACAGAGAGTATGTATTGCCTTTTGAGCAGGCGACAGGCCAGTTTGTCAGACAATGTGCATGATGCCCTCCACTTTCTCTCATGACTTGATGCCCAGTAAAACATCTCAAAATAAAGGAGGAACCCCGGGTAGGCACTCTTCGAAACAGATTTCGGAGTGCTGCCGCTATCTAGTCCCGGGTAGGGGTTACAAGTGAAAAGAAAGAAAGGAGATAGAGGCATGTCTGAAAGGTTAGGAAAAGGACACTGAAAGGGGGACTACTTTCAGTAGTATAAAACCAATTTAATCATAACACATTTTTGAACGTTAATCATTGTTCAATCCATTTTCTAAAAAAACACAGCCTGGGTAATGGACTTATTGGTTTTTGCAGTGTGAGGGGGGCTACGCAGATTCCTTACATTTGGACATCCGTGTCTGAAGGGGATCCTAGTCCCAGGGGCTACTTGCCTGACCAATGACATCTCCCATTAGTTCAGCTAGTCTCATCACTACCATAGCTTTCAGGTGAGACTATTGGGTATCTCAGATTGGCAACACGATTGGGTTACTGGGTTTCATAAACCTGTTTGGCTTAGCCTTGCCACCACTTTTCTCTGTAAAATCCTGATTAGATGGGTTAATAAGAACGAGTAAGTTAGCTTCCAAACTTCATGATGAGCTCCGCTCCTCTATCTAATTTCTGCTCTGGTTCAACATACATGAATGAACTATTTGCTCCCTGGATACCCGTCATTAAGTCCTGTCCCTAATTGATTGTCACTTTAACTTTCACATTCAGTTTGTTCTCTTGTATTACAGCCTTTTGTCTCAATCCCCATTAATGTTCTTAGTTTAGTATGTGAAGTGTCCCCTCTTCATTCTCTTGTTTCTTTACTCTTCGTATTCTAGCAGTAAAACATGTAAGACCTCTCGCATTTGTCTAAGTGGCTGACTTGTAGGCATCATGTATATTTTTTGCTACTCTGTCATTATTGGAAGGCTGTCTGACCTGTTCTGAATCTCAGTGTTTTTATTTGCCCCACTCCTTTGTGCAATTCAGGAGGGATTGGTTGACATTGTTGTCTTTGTATCATGTTTGATGATGGTCGGCATTACACTTACTCTGTGTGGTGAAGTTTGCACTCTGGTCCCAGCCTTCCCTACTAACACACTCTCCTCACCTGTGCTGCTGGAGTTGTCGGTCTCTTGTAGGCGCCGCCGTGCAAGGTAGTCTCTCCCCTTCTTCAGATGAACATGCTTGTCACGGTGGGAAGCCACAGTGACCGCTGGAAAAACAGCTGTCCCGTGACTTCCCTTCCAGAATCAAGCCGGAATAAGGGAAAAACCCAAATCGGGAAAAAACCCTTGGCGGAGTGAAGACTCTTTTCCAATCGGGATGGCAAGATGGACCGCTGGCTGGAGGGCTATGTTGAAGATGCAGGTAGCCAAGTAGAAAGTTCAACAGAGCGGATGCGAAGGAGTCGCAGTCTTGTAGGAAGTCGATACCACCTTGCAAGTGGAGACGAGGCAATTCATAGGTGGGTGCTGAATCCAAGGCGGGCCGAACAGGAGGAGGTAGAAGGTAAGTTGCGTGCACAGACCTGGAGGAAACAGAAGGAAAATGAGAGGAGAAAGATAAGAGAGAGAGAGAGAGAGAGAGAGAGAGAAAGAAGCGGTGTCCGAAGGAACGAAATCACCAAGAGAGTGGAAACTGAAGCGAACCGGTCAGGGCAGCGGTCGGGAAAAATAAGGAGAAAGGGGGGCTTCATATGAAATACGAACATAGGAGCACAAGGAACCTCTGACCGAACCGAAGAGGGAAGGCAGAAGTCAGGAGCGAGGAAACCTGGAACAGGAAACATCCAAGAGGGGTTGCAACGCAACATCCAGCCGGGGGGAAGAGGATTAAATACTCCCAGCGGCGCTGCGCTACGTCAATGGAGCCGCAAGCAATAACACAGAGAAGGGACTAAAACACCCTACCTCTGCGTTGCCAACTCCAACACGGAAGTATCCGCCAATCTCGGCTACTGCCGTGGCGGCGGATGACACTCTCATGAAAGTGTAGCCCCTGCTTTCCAATCCCTGCTCTGAAGCAAGGCTGTATATTAACTTCATCCAAGGACAGTCCACGGCAACCAACTACCCTCACATCCCAGGTCAGATGGACAAGAAGGGGCACTGTGTGACCTGCACATTTAAAACATATTAAAAACGGAAGATGTGTTACAGCTTGAGTCCTTACCTTCTGCCACACCAGGCGACACAGACACCAAGGTGGATTTTGTAGGGATCCCATAGGGGGATTGCTTTTTATTTATAACAAATCTAAATTAACATGAATTACTCACTCTAAAACCTTTGCTATTGGTTCGCCTGGTGTGATTCCCTCTGGGGGATCTGCTCTGTCAGCCCACCCTCCCTTAGAGCGGTCAAAGGGAGAGATTTAGAATGAACTGACAGAACAGACCCCTGCTTCCTACCTGACAACACCCACTGTGTGGCATGGTCAAGAGGTGGACCCAGTGGGTGCTTCTGGCACCTAGGAGGCCTTTTGCAGGTCACCACTATTCCTTACCCTCTCACGCCAGGCTGCACCACAATAACATTTTATCTATCCTCAAGCCCTGCCTAACTTACTACCCAAATCTATATTCATCCCCTTAGCTAACCTACTACCCAACTCAATCAGAAACTTAATGGCATTCCCTTCCATCCTAATAACTATATATAATAATAAGAACTATAACCATACACATATAAATATACATTTAAAGATGTTGCAAACAATGACACACAAATATATATTACATTATGTAGGGGTGGCTGCTGCAGTCAGCCACTGCTTTGATCAGTGCCTTTTTTCTGTGTGCTGCTGTCCTTATTGGAGACAGTCTGCCCCCTGCTATAAAATGGACTTGACCAACCATAGTCCTTTGTCTTTATTTGGTGAAGCCCTCTCCACACATGGGGCACCACCTCACGGTGAACACCACCACACCCAAATTAATGTCTTTCAGGCAGCCCTGCCAATACATGGGGATCCCTACTCACCGCTGCATTGCCACACGGCTACAAATGTATTTATTTATTTATTTATTATAGCGCGCAAACAGCCCAAGGGCATTGAGGCGCCGTTACGTACAAGAGCTTAGTTACAAGGGCAGAGGAATAGTAACATTCAATGGCACATTCTGAATACTACAAGGCAAAATACTGATATTAAGACTGGTACAATTGGTCATTACATTACCGCATATGCATTGGGTCAAATGAGAGATATTCAACTGATGCAACACACCTTATGTAAAGAGGGTGGTTTTTATGGCTTTGCGGAAGGCGCTGAGGGAGGCCTTACCTCGGATAGTGGGAGGTAGGGCGTTCCAGTGAGTAGGTGCGAGGTATGGGAAGCTGGATCTGCCCGCTCTGGCTCTTTTTACTAGTGGCACAGAGAGCATGTTGGTATTTGGTGATCTGGTTGGCCTTGTAGAGGAGACGGGGTGGATCCTTTGAGAGAGGTAGGCAGGAGCAGTGAGGTGAATGCACTTGTGCACTTGTGGGTCAGTGTCAGAGCTTTGAAGACGATCCTTTCCTTTATTGAAAGCCAGGGGGCTAGTTTTCTGGCCTCCGAAATGTGTTCCTTTGGCAATGCCTTGGGCAGCCCGGAGAGCACTATTCTGTATGACTTGTAGCCTCTCTAGGTTTTTATTGGAGGTGCCTAGAAAGAGTACATTGCAGTAGTCAAGCCTAGAACCAGTGATGGCTCTGGCTATGTTTGTACAGTTCTCTTTGGAGAGAAAGGGCCTGACTGCGTTGATGAGTTTAGCGTGATATGCAGCTGCGGAGGCTATTGCGTTGACTTGTCTATCCATCGATAGGTTGGAGTCCAGGTAGACTCTAAGAGTTTTGACTGATTCTGAGACAGGTATTTTGATGGAGTCGAGGGTGAAATGACTGAATTGGGAGTCTAGATTTTTTAACGTGTCGGGGGAACCTACCAGGAGTTCAGTCAGAGTTGAGGCATAGTCAATTGTCTGCCATCCACGCTTGGATGGTGTTGTAGAGGTTGTTGAGGGTCAGGGAGTCAGTGTCATAGTTACCGGTGAGGGTGAGGAGGATCTGCATGTCATCGGCATAGTTAGTGTAGGAAATGCCCATAGCGTTGAGGATGAGGAAAAGGGGTCGTGTGAAGATGTTGTAGAGGGTGGGTGAGAGGCAGGAGCCTTGGGGCACACCACAGTGTATGATGGTTGGTGAGGCGGAGGCTAGGTCAGAGAATACTTGCATGGTTCAGTCCTGTAGGACGGAGGTGATCCAAGCTGTAGCGTCAGGGGAGAATTTGGCAATTGAGGAGAGGTGGTGGCATAGGACGTTGTGATCCACGAGGTCGAAAGCCGCGGATAGGTCAAGAAGTAGGAGGAGTGCTGGTTTGCCCATGTCTTTGGCATCGTCCATCTGGTTTTTCAGGTCAATTAGGGCGGTTTCAGTCCCATGTCTGGGGCGGAAGCCAGATGGACGGAGTCCTAGGAGTTTGTTGTCTTCAATGAAGTGTTGGACCTGCAGGCAGGCTGCTTTGTCCAATATTTTGAGGAGGAATGGGACCGTGGTGATAGGTCTATAATTGTTGGGGGAGGTGGGGTCGAGAGTATAGGAGAGGGCGGACCCAGGTTTCCCTGACAGAGGCAGGGACTTTCCCTGTGGCAAAGGAGTCATTTACAAAGGCTGTAAGGAAGGGAGCTAACGCTTCAGTGCAGTCCTTGATAATGGTGGCTGGGCATGCATCACTTTTGCATTTAGAGGGTTTGATGTTCCTCATTATGTTGATGATGTCTTTTTCCTGAATGGGTTTGAAGGAAAAGGGTTGGGGGGGGGTGGTCCAGGGCTGGTGGTGGGACAGGGATGTGCGTATTGGGTAGGGCTTGTTTAGTGGCTAGTATTTTATTTTGGAGGAGGCTCAATTTAGTTTGCATGGCTGTTTGTATATCATCACACCAAACTTTGTCTTTGGTGAAGTTCTGGGGGGCGGGAGTGGGTGTCTCTAGCTCCCTGAAAATGGCGAAGATTTCTTTAGTGCTAGATTGGGCTTCAGAGATTCTGGATTCAAAAGATTTGGGCTTTGCTTGGGTGATTGCCTTCTCATATTTAGTGGAGCAGGCTTTAAAGATCAACTTGTCTTTGTCAGAGTGGGACGTTTGCCAATGTGCAAGAGCAGTCTTTTTCTCATTGCTGAGTGGGAGGAGGTCCGGGGTGAACCAGAAGTTGGAGTGGGTGGTGGGTTTGGACTTACGGGGTTTGAATGGGGCAATGGAGTTGGTAGCTGCTTTGATGGCAACATCGTAGGTTATTGCAAGTGTTTCTGGGTCTGTGGAGAAAGGAGTTCTGAAGGCTGGGCCTTGGAAGAAGGGCAATAGCCTTTCCTTTGTGAGCTGGCGGGAGCTTCTAGCGAGGCAGGGTGGCAGTGGTTGGGGTGAGGGGGTGGAAGAGCTATTGGTGAGGATGCTAAAGGTGATGATATTGTGGTCAGACCATGGGGTGGGAGTGTTTCCAGTGATGATGAGTGGGCAGTTATGCTGCTCGATCCAGTCGAGAGTTCTGCCCTGGGTGTGAGTTGGGCTAAAGATGGTGTTCTTGTATCCTAGAGCCTTGAGGGCTGAGTCCAAGGATTTGGCTGCTGGGTCCTTTATTGTCCAGGAGACCTAGGTTAACGTCCCCCAGGAGAATGGCTTTTGATTGTTTTTTTCGAGGTTGTCAGAGAGGAGGTGGATGAGAGAGGCTTGGAAATCTCCTGTTGGGCCTGCAGGGCAGTAGACAGTATAAACAGCAATGGTACAGTGGGGGGAAAGGTTGATTTTGACTTGAAAGTAGTCACTGTTGTTGTGCAAGGATTTCTCTACCTTTCTGATGGGAAGGCAGTCTTTGGCAATAATTGCTACACCTCCACCTTTAGAGAGTGATCTTTTCTAGTGATGGAGTAGCCAGGGGGTAGTGTGAGGGCGAGCACCGGGCCGGAGGCCTCATGTAACCTTGTTTCTGAGATCATGAGCAGATCGAGGTGATGGGTAGTTAGGAGGTTGTGGATGTCAAGAGCGTGGACATTGATGGACCTGGCATTAATCATGGCTCATTTAAGATGGGGTTCAGTAATGGCTGGGGGGGGGTAGAGAGGAGAGTGAGTGAGGTGGTGGGCATGGTCGTAGATTTTCTACTGGTAGGCTCATTTTCAGTGGTGTTGGACACAGGTGGTATCACATTTGGTCAAGATGGGGGTAGAAGAATTGCACATCACAGATTTTACACTGGGGGCTCTTTTTCAGTGGTGGTGGACACAGGTGGTATCACATTTGGCACAGTAGCAATCAAGATGGGGGTAGAAGAATTGCACATCATTGATTTTACACTGGGGGCTCTTTTTCAGTGGTGGTGGACACAGGTGGTATCACATTTGGCACAGTAGCAATCAAGATGGGGTAGAAGAATTGCACATCACAGATTTTACCCTGGGGGGCTCATTTTCAGTGGTGGTGGACACAGGTGGCATCACATTGGATTCAGATGCGGTACAATTGTAGGTGAGGTAGAGTACTTCATTGTCCCTTATATTGGCAGTAGTTGTAGGGCCTGTAGATTTTGGAGTTGGGCGGAAGAGTCTAGCCTTAATCACAAGTGGAGAAGGTGGCAAGGTGCGTGAGCATAGCCGGGCATTGCGGGTGCTCATGGGGAGGGGCTGGGAGCAGGCAGTGGCTTGCAGAGTGCGGGCGCGTAATCTGAGGAATCTGGAAGTAAGGCAAGGGTTTAAACGAGGCTTGCTGTAGTTATGCTTCTTACCTCCTTGGTGCGGCATAGAAATGGGGCAGACGAGCAGCAAAGAGCAGATAAGAGCATGGGAGGCCTTTCCTCACGGCCTTCCCTGCTCGGCTTGTTTAATCAAGGATCTTAGGAGGGCCCGTACCTTTGGGGGGGCCACCCGCATCACCACTGCACCTGGTGCATTGTTTCTTCAGGCGGTGTCCCCTTTGTCATGGGATGCTGCCTTCACTCGTTGCTGCGCTTATGGTGAATCTGTGCAGCAGAGGGCCATACCATTCGTCACCGGCATAGGCATCAAGCAGGGGGAGGATTGTACACTCCTCTGAGCTCCGGCCAGTCTGCTGGAGCTCCCCGGTTCACTAGGGCCATAAGGACGCAATGGCCTGAAACATTCTCTTCAACATTCGGATCAATGTGGCTGGGTAGACTTCGGCCACCTCTTCCTTCTCATTACCTCCCAGGTGCACCTGGCATATGTGGCTCAGGAGGACTTTTATACTGGCCCAACCAGCCTGTCCCTGTGGCGGGCTGTCACGTGGGCACGCCCTTGTACCAGGTTCAGTATGCACCACACTCTCAGCCCAGGCTAAGCAGTTGTTGTCTTCACCCAGACTGTCCCAAACTCGTGGTCTGAAGGTTCTTTGGTTAGGCCTATCCGTCTGCCCCACAGATGGACCGAGAGCACATACGGCCTGTGGATGCCCGGACTGCCCCAGGCATGCAGCGGTTATCCGGATGCCTCAGTCATGCAGCATGATTCTGGATGGTCCCTGGGACCTGGGTGGCAATTCGAGGCCATGCTCCCCCCCAAAGAGACTTCTCTCCCCTTCAACCACCCAACTCTTTATCCTAAATGTTTTTGTATTTCAGAATGTACTCTCTCTCCCGTGCCCAGCCCACTCCTGGTCGGGGGAGCTTCTGTCGTTTATTATCATTCTTTTTCTTTTCTTGCACATTCCATCCAGCCCCATGCTGGGCTACGTGGTTCAGTTCAGGTAAAAGCACAGAAAAAAACACATAACACTAAAGACAATATTTCTCTCTACACCCTGGTTTCTGTGTCTTTATTTCTATACTTCCCTCTGGGGACAAGCATGCAGTCCTACCTAGCCCGGTCCAATTTGGGCCACGGGCTAATCAAGAATGGAGGTAGATGTTGCGGTTATAAATGGAGGTGTTTGGTGCTTCTTGGTCCCAGAATTTTCTGTTTCCAAAGGGACATGTTGAGCACAGATTAAGAAATAAAACTGTATCTTCCCATAACTTCTCAACTCCACTTAAAATCTCTGATGATTGTGATAAAAGTATACCAGGATGAGCGGGGATGCACACTGATGGCCATGAGTGAATGGTGTCACACATCTAGGACTTGAAAACTGTAATGTGTACACATGTATCAAAGGCTAACTAGGGAGGGGATTCTCTGTCAGGCTTTAAACTCATGTTTATGCCACTCACAGTGTCTCCATCGTTTTACAAAAATTCAGCTTGTTCCTGTTTGGAAGGTGCCACTGGGCCCATGCCCTACCCTCCACTCCATTCCTCCCTCCCCTCCCCTCTTTGTCCCCCAGAAGTGTCCATTAGTACACCATTATCATTTCTCTGTGAGGTCCATTATGCGACTGCTGCACTGTGCTCTCTAGGCTCATTTCCCTACCCCACCCCCTTGTCTCTCTCTCTCTCTCTCTCTCTTTCTCTTTCTCTCTCTCTCTCTCTCTCTCTCTCTCTCTCTTTGTCTGTCTCTCTCTCGGGTCGTATGGCACTGTCATGGATGTGAGTTGAGTCTTGATGGACTTGGACTCAGGGAATCACAAGAGATGCAGGAACAGATGGGGTCAGAAGGATCCAAAACGGCCATGACATGCTGGTAGACGCAAGCTGCATTAGCACCATAAACACATGGTGAGAGAACAAGTCACAGAGGCAGCGTAGGCGTGCAGTTTTCCCTTTCAGTTCTGTGCCTTCTAGCATGATCTAAAACAAGCATTGGCAATGCCAACAGTTGGGGCTTTTGTTTAGGCATGGGAAAGGCACTTGCCAGGCACAGCGTAGTGGTATTAACTGGCAATTTATGGTAGCAGGTCCGAAATGATGTGAGTACCTGGGTATCTAATAGCACTGCCTGGCAAATGCCTAATGCTTATAAAGATGCCAAAACTGATGGCTTTTCCAATGCTTGTTTTCAACAGGATGTCATCAAAGGACACGCATAGTGCTTATAAATCGAGTGGCAAGAGGCAGACCTGGTTGAAACATTTTTATTAATCCAATAGTTGGTTTACAGCTCAAATTGGGCCTGATTCATGGCTTTATCTGTGTGCTGAATATCGACTTTGCACGCCATTCATCATGCAAAACCCCCTACATTGATTCATGGAATTGACTTTACAGGCCTTTTCAGGACCTTGCAGGGACTTTGCGCTGGTGCCTCACAGCTTTGCATGCAGTCCAGCGCTTTGTGCGAGACTCCACGCAAAGGGAGGGACTGGTCTACGCAGAAAAGTAAATAGGGGCGGGGCATGCATATTCCCCATTTACACAGCAAAATGAGTAAGAACATTGGCGTGTTAAGGGACGGGGCACAGCCATTCAAGCGCAAACATACCCAAATTTATGGAGCTCACAGCGAAAAGTCACGTCGGGAAAAGTTACGCGCAAAGCTCGGGACCTCACTGCCACCTGATACTAGACACAAAGTACAACACGCAAAGGAAACAATGCGTATAAAGCACACAATGCACACCATTAGAACTTTGGTTAGCCATTATCAATTGACACAGAAGGAGGAGGAGGATGTAGAGAGCCTGGATTTTCACACCATGCACCACATGGTTTGGTATGTCAGATGACCACGTATATGAAAGGTACTGGTTTCCACCTCATGTCATTCTAGACCTGGTCAGGGAGTGGAAGGAAGACCTCACATCCCCCACCATCTGCTCCCATGCCTCACCCCCCTGCAAAAAGTACTGACAGGACTTCATGTCCTGGCCACTGCCATAGTTGGTGGCATACCCCAGGCCAAATAATCCTGCTGTCTCCACCAGGTGTTGGCCTGGATAACATCACATGCGTGCATTAGTGCGTAGTCACATACATATGCCACACACACTGCAGGCAAGTCAGAGAGTGTGCCAGGAGTTCTATGCAGTTGCACACTTCCCATGTGCACTTGGAGCAATAGATTGGACCCATGTTGAGCTGCACCCCGCGCCCCGATTGATGGAGCACATATACCGCAACCAGAAGCACTGGCATTCCATCAATGTGCAAGTCATCTGTGATGCATGCAAGTCAATGGCAATTTTCCTGGCAGCACACATGATAGCTACATTTACCGCCAGTCACCACTCTATCGGGCTCTGGCAATTACAACTGTTGCTATCCAGATTCATACTAACGCCATTCAGGAATCTTGCCACACCAGCTGAGGTAAGATATAATGCAGCACATATAGCCAATAGGGGCACAGTGGAGCGCATAAGTTTCAGGAATGGCACTCTGTCAAGAGTGGCACAGGGTACCCAAGTAGGTTTTGGGTGGCTGTGCTGAAGTAAGGTAGCAGATAAGTACACACAGCAGGAAGTTAAACAAGAAAGAAGAGTAGGAAACTGTAGCTGTGAGCCAAAAGGGGCAAAAGATACAAAGGTACAAACAAACTGGATTCCCTCTTGGGGTGTATGCTGAAATGGGAAAGAGTGTTCCACGAACCTTAGGAAACTCCAGCCTTCTGCACTGATTGCTATAACAGAGGCCCGCGCTGTATGCTCATGGCTGGGAACAACAGCAGTGGGTGTCTGTAACACTGAAAACGGGACAAGGGAAGGGGCAGAGGTTGCCTGCCGGAAACCAACAGGCAAGCTCTGTACAAAGGGATTACATAAGACACATGAGAAGACAAGAACAGGTATATCCAGCGAAAAGGAAGTCAATGAGCAATCTAGCAGAAGGAAATGAAGGAAAGGCAGTTAGACTGAAGTAGATAACCTAAGGTGGAGTACAGAGGACTCAAGGAAGAGAACAAGGGAGCAGCAGTCAGGAAAACAGAAGGGCTGCAAAGTAGGAAGCAGGTCTGCAGTCAAGAGTGGCACTAGGTGCAGGCAAACTGTAGTGGACTGCGGAGGACTGTAGTAGGCTGCAAGGCAGGGAGTCCAAAAGAACAGGACAGAGAGAGATTAGTAGTAGGCGACAGACAGAGAGCCCAAAAGAATAGGGCCGAGAGGTAGGGAGCCCAGAGGAGCAGGGCCGTAGGTAGCTAAGTGTAAAACAGGCTGTAAGGCAGAGGAGTGTAGCAACCGCAAGGCAGGGAGCCCAGAGGACAAGGGCTGTAGGTAGAAGGCAGCGGAGCGAGATCGGCTGCAAGTCAGGGAGCCCGTAAAGGGCACTGGATCAAAACAGGATAATGCAGCAACAGGAACAGCATACAAAGTAGCGGGTCAAGGCAAACAGGAGCGGGGAGATCTCAAGATGCAAGACACTGTGCTCCTGCAGGCAGCTGCTTATATACAGCCCTGCCCTGTTCTGAGGCAGGCTAATTGACAGCACCTGGAGCAGCACACCTGAAAACAATCTGCCTCCTCCCTCTCTGGTCCTGAGCAGGTGGAAGCAGCACTGGCCGCTAGGGCTTCTGGGGATTGTGGTCCCAATAACAATGAATGAGAATAGCCAGGAATTGAGGACTGTAGCCAGGTGCATTATGGTAAATGTAGTTAATTGAATAAAATAAGAAAGAACCAAAGTTGAGCAAATGGAAATAAAAGACCAAGGCGTGAATAGGAGTTGTTCAAAAAGTATTAGAAGGATCAATGAGTATCAAGTAGTCCATGATGGTTGCCAATGCGTGTGCCAGCGGCGGTGGCATGACATTAAGTCACATTTCTGCTCCCTTTACCACTGCAGTGAGGTATTGCTATATGCCCCATCAGTGGTATGTAAAATCATTATAGCAGCATGTGGCCTGCACAATGTGGCCACACAGCGTGGCATACCTGTTGACATGCAGGAGGGCCGTCACCCTCAGTCGCGGGCACCACCCTTGCCCTTGGTTTGCCATAGGGCACAGGCAGAGTCTAGACGCAATCAGCTTGTGTCAATATACTTTGTGTGAAGCCATATCCCTGGTGACATTTAATGATGACTTGAGGCCAATCCTACATGCCCATAACAACATCCTGAGAATATGTTTCTGGGAGAGCCAAAGTGTGCGTGGCCATAGCCATAAAAATCAACATCAACAAACACAGTGCACAGTAATAGCAACTGTAAACAACAGCATCCAATTAGCACACACCATATCACATAACATAAGCAATAAAATCCCCGACCACTGTCACATGGTCACCACCAACAATAGTGCACACAGACCCACTAGAACACACAGGAGAACACAAGTGGGAAGTGTAAGGAACTCATGGTGACAACAGTAAAGACAGACACAAGTGATCACAGTCCAAGGGTGTTTATTAAACTGTAAATGCAGGTTGGAAAAGCACCTAACCTAAACCTAAATCTAAGATGGGAGCAAGTGTCGACCAACAAATGAAAAATAAAGCAGTCCGTGTGGCGTCTTGTCAAAGTGAAAAGCCTATACTAAAAAACCTATTGCCAATTCCTTACAACTAATTATAGAAAGAGTGTGGGATAGGGTATTCAAATAAAGGAAAAGTTGTTCAAAAATAATAAGTCAGGATGTGATTGCCTTGAGGTCTCCCTTCCCCACGTTTTTAGCATGGGACAAGGTGGGACCTTGGAGCACAGCACATGCTCCAGCCTTCCCAGCACGAGCTAACAGTTCTGTATCAGCTATCAGGTTCTTCGATGGTGAAGTCTCTTAAAAAGCCTCTAGCCTTCGAGGCCTGATGGTCTCAACAAACAAACACAAAGTTCTGTTCTATGAACACTTTGGGGGAATGGCTTCACCCCTAGGTTTCCCTCTTCTGGGGGCAAACCCCTCAGAAGTTGTATTCAACAAATTAACAAGACTGTTCCTTTCTCAGTGAACATTGGGTGATAACTCGCCACCCCTGGATCCCCCTCAGTCGTGCTCGGACCCCAGATGACATGGGGGACAGATTTCTCTTCCCCATGTCTTGCAATACTTCTCACTTTCACAAATCTTAATGTTTATTTAAGCAGTTTTTTGGGTTTTGCCCTTGGTTGTTGGCTTCCCTCTGTCGGGTTCACTCTCGATGACTTTTGGTTGTCGGCTTCCCTCTGCCGGATTCACTCTCGCTGACCTTTACAGACAATTCACCACAGGACTTTAGACTTCTTTCCTTTTCATTAGCATCCCTCTACTGGGTTCACTCTTGCTAATCTTTACAAAACACAGTTCATGTACTAATTTTCACCATGCAGGATTCACTTCCCTTAGCTTTCACAATCATCTGCTGGTCAAATACTTACGACGGTACAGAGGATTTTACAAGACCCCTGTAGGACTACTTTGGCCTTTCTTCACCTCTTCCCAAGGCCCTATGGTTACGGTTGTCTTTACCATTGGGTAATCACCCAGAGAGTTCTGCGTAAGCACCCACGTGGTGCCAAACTCCTTTGTTGCAGGTTTCCCCCCTCCTTCATAACTAATATCTTATGCTTCTCAATGTTCAACTTAGCCTTCAACTACTTTTCCTTCAACACAGTTCGGTTTCTTATCGACACTCCCTTTGACTCACCGGCTGTGATGAACCGCTTGGCTTTCTTTCTCTTTGGAGTCAAGGTTGGTACCACAGAGACAAGCATCGCTCCCTGGCTTGGTAATCAGCGGAGGAGGGTCTTGTATACCATTGACATATGTTGCAATACACATTGGCTATGGTTTGCAGACTTATTATTCCCTTTGCGTTAGTTCTAGGGGTCTTGGTCGGAAAGGGCAAGGTCAACTCTCTCCTTGTCACCCTCTCGGTCTACGCCCTCTTTGTCCTCTTGAACTGCCATGCTGAGTTAGCTCTTACGTCTTGCGGTCTGCCTTCCTCCTCCTGTGCTCTTGTGCTACACCGTTTATGCCTGTGGGGAAGGGAAAAGGCCAGAAACACATAAAATGGGGACTAGTGGTGGGTATTATCCCTAACAACACACCCACTATTCTTCACACAAACAGTGTTAGGTCACTGATTCCTTTCTTCACCTTTTAAAGGTACCATTTGTGTAGCTATAGGTGCTTGGGTAGTGATCCCATGGAAAATATACATCAGCTGATCAACCCCATTATTCAGGAAGCATTGGTCGAATGCCACATCAGCAAGAGAGAAAGTGAATTCCTGATTACAACTGCACTAAAATGGCCTGCGTTTTACACCTAACCAAAGATTCATAAGGGTAAAAACCAACCTCCAGGCAGACCAATTGTGTCTGGGATAGGGTCCATACTTGAACCCTTATCCCAATTTGTTGATTTCTTTTTAAAACCAGAGATCATGAAAATGCATTCATATTTAAAGGACACAGCAGCTGTTTTGTACCTAATTAAAGATCAACAGTTTAACCCTTAAGCACAACTACTAGTGACCCTAGATATTGAATCTCTTTACATCTGGATACCACAAATGGCTACCCTTCAAGTCATTGAGAAAGTTTTAAGGAACAGAGACCCACCTATAACCATACCCATATCCCTGATCATGCAATTGGCAGAAATTGCCCTCACAAAGAACTATTTCATTTTTGAAAATGAGCTCTATGGACAAATATCTGGGACCGCGATGGGGGCCACATTTGCACTGAGTCTGGCAAATGTGCATGTGTCAGACTTCGAAGCTCTGACCATCTACAGTGATAACAATCCTTTCACTGAGAAGATCCAATGATGGTCTAGGTACATTGACGACGTACTGATGATCTTCAATGGAAACGAGGAAAAACTCAGTGACTTCATGAAATGGCTGAACGAACAGAGCAGATTCCTGACCTTTAGCGACACCCATAGTAGAGAAGGGATCTGCTTCTTGGATCTCTGCTTAAAAGCAAAAGAAGACCATCTAACGAGTACACTATTTAATAAAACAACAGACCACAACTCCCTAGTCCTTTTCAACAGCTATCATCCACCGAGTCTGAGGAATAACCTCCCATTCGGACAGTTTCTCAGGTACAGAAGAAACTGCTCAAATCTAAATGATTATGAGAAACAATTGAGGAACTTGGAAGATAAATTATTGAGCCAAGTTTATCTGAAACAGGCCATTAGACAAACCATGAAGAGAGCCAAAACCATCCCAAGAGAGATTACATTGGAACAACATGGCAGAAGAACAGTGAATGATGAAAATATTACAGCAGTATTTAGTCACTCCCCATTGGTCAACACAATCAAGAAGGAAGTACTAAAGTTATGGTCCATACTGAATGTTGGACGTTCCTAAATAGAAATACCCGGAGTTGCGATGAAAAGGAGAGGTAACCTGCCTGACTCCTTAGTACAGACATACAAAGAACTCAAGGAACCAGCACTGGATACTCAATCTACACCGGTAGGACATACTTCATGTGGCCAATGCTGTGCATGTCCCAACACATCCAGATCTACATCAATAGACATCGGGTGGAAATACCTGTGGAAACAAAAGACTGTGACAAACTGCAACATATAATGTTATATACCTGATCACATGTCCCTGCAAGTTGAGATATATTGGAATGACTTCCCGGCCAATGAAAACCAGGTTGGGCGAGCATCGGTCCTGCATTAGAACAAAAGAACTGACTGCACCAATGGTGGAAAATTTTATTCAGAAAAAACATGGTCCATTAGACTTTACGTGGACAATCCTGGAAAAAATAATAGTACCACAGAGAGGTAGCAACCTACATGGTCTCCTATTTAGGAGAGAGCAGCTTTGGATTTTCCACTTGAGGACAGACAAGGTGGGCCTGAATGAGTGTGCCAGTTGGCAGGCATTAGCGACTCTTTGAGACTGGGGTGCTGGTTAATATCTACTACAGGGGACATGTGTCCCAAGAAAGGTCAGATGATTAATGTTAATTATGAGGTTGACAGTGGACTGAGGGCAATATTTTGCATCCCCTATCTGCTCGCCACAGCTAGTCAAACAACACCATTATTAATGGATGTGAATAGAGAATAATCTGATCTAGTTTCATGCGCTTCACCGGTACTCGCTTGACCATAAAGCATTGGGATTTCTAACTGACAGAAGCCACGGCTAATCAGAACATATAGCACGGGCCATGATGATTAAGATTCTACTCTGGCCATGTGCGCATGGCCATAGAACTGCACATTTTTGCCTAAACAGAATTAATCAGGCAGCATTGTTAGGGAGAAAAATAGTGTGGCAGTAGGAATAATGAATGGAATAATGAATGGATTCAAATGTATTGAGTCCATGCATACACAATGAGCCACACATAGATGGCGGCTTTGTTCTTGTGTCCTACAACGGACTAGTCGTTTGAAACGTGATTCGCGCATGCACAGTACTGCGTTTCAACGATCATGGGAGTAAAAGAAAACATGCTCCCAACATTGAAGATGCAGACGTTAGCAGCAGTACATACGTGGAGCTGCTTCTGACAGAAGGAAGTGAACAACAGGACGCCAACAAGGTGAGTGCCTGGATGCATTTTTAAGTGCATTCTCTTTAAAAAAGTCACGCAGGATCTGAGATTTTTGGAGCTAAAGCATTGGGAAATCCGGACAGTAGGGTTTTGACATGTCAGCCCTCTCTGATATACACTGCCAAAAAAAAAGAACAAATATAAAAGCTTAAAACAAGTAGACCTTCTTTATGCAATGCATTTGAAAAAAGGAACGTTGTGCACGTTTCCAGGTCCTAACGGGACAGTAAAATTATATTGCGCCAACCGAGAAAATTGAAAAAGAGAAAGAAGACAAACATTTTTTGATCCTTCTCCACCTGGCTATGCATCCGAGAAGGGTAAGGCAGGGAGATTTTGAATTATGAAGGGGCATTGTGAACACAAATCCACATACAGACACATTCTAAAAGCAAAAGAAAATATCGAGGCTGAGTACCCCAAAGGGAAATACACCAAACACGGGCTTATAAAGATTCTCAGATCTTTATTCAAATAACTGTACAGTTTACAGAGAAACAAAGTATCAGATAGCTATCTGGCCCTCAGTACATCACAGCGAATAACAGCCCTTTCTGTGTGAGAAGTGAGAGGTACTAGACGTCTAAACATTGACATCTTTTATACAGTTTCCAATCGTAATGCCCAACCCCTCTGCAGGTTAATAATTCTCAGTCTAGGGTTCGTGCCGAGTTCACCTCCAGTTTATCCGACTATATGCATGTGGATTATTTCCAGTTTGTACAACAACAAGTCACAATGGCAACAGTGCATCTTTGAATTTAACATTAAGCCTTAGTACACGTCCTATACAATGTAGTTCAACAAGTGTTCACGTTTAGTATTTAAACAACATTGTATTTGATGTATGTCCGTGGATCGGACTTGTTGGCGCAGGTAATCCTCGATCTACAGGTCAAAAGTAGGGAAAGGTCTCATTACACGGTCCTAACAATTGGCCTATGGGTAGTTTGGACATTAACTTTGCGCAAAGGTCAGGACGGCTAGGTTACAAGCGGGAAACACTGTCCACCATTTTAGAACACAGAGTGACTTTGAAACAGAAATCAGAATGGCGGATGTTCCTAAAATGGCAGCTAGGTCGATCTAAGGTCACAACCTTTCAAAGCAGATTTCTTCGCAGAGCGACTGGGCTTAGGCCAATATATACAATAAAGGAGGTGCAATATTATATACCCTTTAACAAACCCTCCTTTTGGCCTAAGCCAAGCGCTAAACTACTTCTAGTCACTTTACGAGTAACTCCACGTCTCAATGTCCATGCCTCCTGAATCACTATCGGAGATATCAATTGCCATGAGGTCAGAAACTAAGATTTCCTTCAGCACAAATTTGTTAGATATTTTCTCTGGGGCATATACCTTGTGCCCTAATGCACCCATCGCTTGTGCACAACATCCTCCTACCATCGAACACATACCAGGAAGACATTGTATACAACAGCAGAGAAACAGCAAAATACCTGAAATAATCAGCAAGACCGAGAGCAGCTTCCATCCCCAAGATCGCAAGAAGTCCCAGAACCAAGCGCTAAGATCCCAATTTCCCTCGGGAACATGCACTTCTGAAATAAGGACGTGCAGATTTTGAATTGCTCTGAAAATCGTTGGGGAGGAATCTGGCACGAAAACACAGCAAGCGGACCCCACTAATTTGCATACCCCACCACGTTCAGCCAGAATGACATCTAATGCCATCCGGTTCTGAAGTGCCACTAACCTTATTGCTTTCTGTTCTAACGTCATATTATAGATTATGTCAGTGGTCCGGTTGATGGTCCTCTCCAGTACTCTTGCTAGTCTCCTGATATCTCCTGAATTTAGTATTTGTCCCCAAAATGGCACAACGGATTTAGCTACATCGCCCAGAATTTGTGCTGAAGTATCCCCAGTCTCGTCCCGCCGTGGACAAGCCTTTGAAACTTCTATAATGCTAGCAATGAATACCCCACGTAACAGAATCCCTAAATAACAAGTTCCCTGCCAATCCTTGGGTAACCATGGAAATGCTACATTACCGCAAACAAAGTAGACAGGTCCGCCTACATACAAAGGTCTGTCCTCACTAGTCAAATTCGCAACGTTGGCGCAGCCCTTAAAATTACCCATTGACTGAGTACCCTTCCTCTATATGCAGAAAGAAACTGAATCAGGGCTGTGGTTAACAGTATAAGAAGGAGGTGTGGCATCCCTACTGCCTATAGGAGCCATCTTGAAAGACATCAAGGATTGAAAAGGATGGGACAGTCTGTCAGAAGGCCTAATAGAAGTAACATTTGGCTTGCTCCTATTCGCAAAGAGTGAGCATCCCAGGGGCGTTAGAACACGTTTCTCAAACTCTTTTAAGTTAGTTCCATCAAAATTCCCTGAGATGCTATTGTTCCATCGGCCAAAGAATAGTGCTCTAAGAGAAGCATAACAAGCAGTTGTCAAAATAAAGGATGAATATACCAAACCAGCCCCTTGACCCCGTGTTGCGATAATTGCGAACAAACCCAACAGTTGGACCTAGTAAAAATGGCATGTGTAGCATTCATAATGAGTAGCAGAGTGTTGTTCTGGTAACTCTGTCTGTGCTGAGAGTCTCTTGGAGATAGAGTGTGTAGATGCATGAATGGAGTAGAAACAGTGGGTACATTTTCAGTGGGTAACACATTTTCAAGCGGATGTACGTCTTCCAGATACCAAAATCCTAAAGCAATGACTATTGTAAAACCAGTTAACATTATCAGTAAACAACAATACGTTTTTGGGGACCACACATTCGATCGTTCTTTTTCATAGCTGGTCACACTGTCTCTTATCTGTTCCGTACGAGCGGGAGCGGTTGCAGGCATTGTATTCTTCAAACGATTTGCACCAAAGTTTATTTGCTGGCGACTTCCAGGCCGAGCGTCTTCTTAGTCCTTTCACAAACCTTAGCCAACAGAATCCCCTTATATACAAATGATTGGGCCAAAAAGACAAACCCTTTGATAATTTTCTCGATGGCACAGCCGAACCGTGCAGTAGGTCTGTTTCCTCGGATGCAGATCGTACCTTGTGACTCCTGGTACTGAGTGATCTGTGAACAGCGTGTCGTCACTTCCCGTTGGAAGCGACGAATCCAAAGCAGGATCTGATGCAAGATCTGGAACAAATTAAAAAGACGCGACTGTTGGAGAGTGTGGAGGTGAAATTGCTGCTTCCCAAGGCCCCACAGGCTCAGGGAGAGTCTCCGATGCACTCTCGATGCTATTTACTGCTTTGTGATCGTTGGTTGCAGTACTGGTAAGGGGTTCTGTGTCTTCTGTAGCGTGTGGCATGGGGCACGGAATTCTCTTAATGTGGGATACGTGGATCCAGTTCTTCTTGCCTGTTACCCGCACCACCGTCTGTGTGACCAGGAGGACCTGGTGGGGGCCCCTCCAACGAGGTACAAGGCAAGAAGATCGCTCAAATGCTTTTGTGAGGACCCAATCTCCCGGCCATATGCTGTGACCGGGGCCCTCGTATCTAACAGCTAAAGCCTCTCGCACCTGGTGAAAATCAAATACAGATTTTTAGTCAACTGGCCACAGTAGTCAGAAAGAAGTACATTTTCGACATCTCGTAAAGAACAGGGCTTTGGGATATTCCAATTGTTAGCTGGCTTACCCTTGACCACCTCAAAGGGAGAGAGCCCAGTCTTAGATTGAGGGGTCGTCCTCATGGACAATAATACGATCGGTAAGGCATCCGGCCATTTTAGTTTGGTGCCGGCACACTTCTTAGCGAGCTTGTTCTTGATGATGCCGTTTTGTCTCTCTACTAGTCCAGCACTCTGTGCATGTCTGGCCGAATGGAACTGTTTATCGATCTGTAATCCCGCGCATATCTGCAGAATTACAGCAGCGATAAAATATGGACCATTGTCCGACCAGATGACTCTTGGCAGTCCAAATCTTGGAAAATATTCCGTCAGCATGGTCTTTGCCGTGGTCATAGCGGTGGCATCTATGACGGGAAAAGCTTCAACCCATTTGCTAAAGGCACAACGGACAACTAGTACATATTTAAAGTTGTTACAACGCTCCATTTCTATGAAGTCAAAATGGATTATTTCAAAGGGGACAGAAGGTGGACCAAAACTACCCCTAGGAGTTGATGTGCCCTTTCCCACATTGTGCTGTAAACAAATCATACACCCATGAACGAAACGTTCAGCTACCTTAGGGATTTTGTCAATTACCCACACATTTTGCAACATTTTGGTGACCTTACGAGCACAAATATGGGTGGGACCGTGAGCCATAACAACCATCATCATAATATATGCGTCGGGCAATAACCACTTCCCTTCAACTTTGTCCACCCAACACCCATCATCATCCAATTTTGCCAAACCCTCAGCCCACTTCTTAGATTCCTCTAACGTGGCATCAGCTTGAATGTTCTTTATGGATTCGATACTCTCATCCAAAGTACAGGCATTTGTGGCTTCCCTTGAAGTATGCATTTCTGAAGAGAGATCAGTGGCAGTCTGTTTGGCTATCTGGTCAGCGAAAGCGTTCCCCTTTCCTACATTATCTACAATCCGCTAATGTGCTGCACATTTTATAATTGCTAGCTGAGTAGGGAGTGCAAGCGCTGAGAGTAACCGTACTATCAAGGAGCCATGTTGAATTTTTGTCACAATCACACTAACTGGAAGGAAGAGAGATCGACACTCTCCCCCGAACCACGGAAGCCGAATGAACTCGACCCTCCCACCGTGGTTGGCACAGGCGCCTGAGTTAGGAAACAGGTCGCCATGTGGCAGCCAATGGGGGGAAGAGGGGTTAGGGAGAGGTTTTGGATAGGGAGGGGAAATTAGGAACACCGGAAAGAGGGTAAGGAAACTCCTAAGGTGGATGGGACTGGGGAAACACCAGGAAAAAACCCTACTCTAACTCACATAGAATGAACAGAAATATCACCTGCACTATTAACATGTACCTGATTCCTGAATAGCACACCTTAATATGTGTACTGTATCCTGCTCTGAAATATCATTCTCATACAACACATAAGCAAGCAATATGACCACACATAAGGGAAAGCTTCCCAAAATGATTAGACAATACACATGGCCCTTCGGGCAGCGTTAGCGACATACAACATAAATGCATTTCCTTTAGTTCCTGACACTAGTGAAATGTTGTTGTCCATATGCAGTACTTCCGCATTGACCCACACAAGATTGGCAAAGTTCTTGAATTATACGAGTAACAAACACACTTTAGTTTTTCACACCGATTGAATTCAAAGAGATTAGGGCGTTACTTATCTCAGGTCTGGGGAGCCAGCGGGACTTCCCAGACAAATATTGAAACAGCGGTAAATCATTCCAAGCAGTTCAGAAATATATTGCCCCCACGAGTACTTATCTTGAGTCTGGGGAGCCCCGTGGGACTTCCTAGACGAAGCACAGCAAGCGTTATCTCTGCCGGCTACTCAGCGCCCCTCCTGCTCCTACCGCACCGTAAACGCGTGCTATCAAGCGTTTCTCCACTGCATCTCGTTTCGTCACACGCAGACACCTTCCTCCTGTTGCCGAACGCGGCAGCCTGCCTCCTGCTCCAAATCAACAATAAGCCACACCTGCCCACCGCCGTTGCCTGCCTTTAAGCTTCCTTGATTCTTGATGCAGTACAGCTGGCAAGGCGCGCATGGGCCATACTACAAAATAACACAAAGGATGCTAGGAACTAAAGTTTCCTTGTCCTTCCAGCACATAATGTCTCAATAGGCGTATTTTAGCACTCCACGCCTGTGCCAACCCTGATTCCTGACATTACCTCCTCTTCCAGGGCTCCTCCCAGGACCTGGTTTACCTGGGTTGCGTAAATGAAATTGTTTCACTAACCTGGGAGCATGAACCTCTCTAGCTGGTTCCTAAGAACAATCCTCAGGGCCGTAACCTTCCCAGTGGATCAAATACCATAGTTGTCGATATCTTCTTCTGGAATCCACAATGCGTTTTACTTCGTATTCCATGTTCCCATCTTTCATTATGGCTGGGGGTTTCTTCGTAGTTGTCCCTGGAGCTGCAGCTTTAAGCAAAGAAACATGGAATACCGGGTGTATTTGTAGAGTTTTAGGCAAACGCAGTTTCATAGCTGTTGATGACACACATGCAACGATTTCATAAGGTCCAATAAATCTAGGCATACATTTACGAGATCCAACTATGGAGAGGTTTCTGGTTGATAACCAAACCCTGTCTCCTGCTTTATAACGCGGACTCTCCTGTCGGTGTTTATCAGCATGTCTTTTATAGGCTTTCTTAGCCTGCTCCAAATTGGTGTGCGCCCTCTGTCGGATCTTGAGAAGCAACTGTTTTCGATCTTGTAACACAGGTAGATTCTCCACTTCAGGTAAATGTTCTGGTATCATATTCTGCTCATACCCAAATAAGCATTCGTTAGGAGACATACCCAATGACGTGTGCAGTGTATTGTTATATGTAAATTCAGCCAACCAGAGTGCCTGTACCCAAGACTCGGCCATCACCTAAATAGCCTCTCAAATATTGTTTGAGTGTTTGGTTGACCCGTTCTGTCTGACCATCAGTTTGGGGATGATAACTCGTAGAGAGAGCACAGTTGATTTCCAACATGCGACAGCAAGCTCGCCAAAACCGTGAAGTGAATTGAGGTCCTCTATCCGAGACAATACATTTTGGCAAACCATGTAGTCTAACCACATGTTGAAGAAACAACTCCGCTAACCTGCCTGCTCCAGGTATTCCTTCACAATGGGTCCATACCTTCTCAGGAGTGGGTAATGGTTGAAGTAACCCTCTTTTCTTTACATGATCTGCTTTGTTTCTCATACAATTCTCACATTTTAGTAGATAGTTGCTCACATCCTGTCTCAATGTAGGCCACCAAAAATATTTTTCTAGCATAGTTTGCATTTTCTTTTTACCAGCATGTCCCGCTAATGGAGAATTATGACACCAATATAATGTTTTTTTCTGTACTTCTTTAGTAGGTAGAAATAATCGGTCTTGATGGTACGGCAACCCCTGCCGCACCTTTCTTTCTGGATGACTGTCCCGCCACTTGTGGAGTTGCCGAGGTGGTAATGCTCTCTTGACCTCCCCAATTAAGTTGGTGGTAATTGCTCCAATGACTTTCTCTGAGGGAATAATTGCTCTTACTTCACTCTCCACACTCTCCAAATTTTGCTGGCTAGACATTGCATCTGCTTTGCCATTATTCTTTCCTGGCCTGAAGGTTACTACGAAATCAAATTCATTGAAATACTGAGACCAGCTGAGTTGTCTGGGACTAAGTTTGTGAGCAGTCTTAAAGTATTGCAGATTCTTGTGATCAGTCACCACTACTACCTGATGCTTAGCCCCCAATAGGTAATGTCTCCATTCTAGAAAAGCTGTTCGAAAAGCTAACAACTCCTTATCCGTGATAGAATAATTCTGTTCACAACCTGATAACTTTCTAGAATAAAATGCCACTGGATGCCACACTCCCTCCATATCCTTCTGTGACAAAATAGCCCCCACCGCCAAGTTACTAGCGTCAGTCTCCACCTTGAAGGCTTGACTTGTGCCTGGATGTCTCAACACTGGTGCAGTGGTAAAAGCTACCTTTAAAGTCTGAAAAGCCTTTTCTGCTTCAGGACCCCAAACAAATGGTGTTGCCTTCTTAAGCAATCGTGTAATTGGCGTTACAATGGCTGAAAAATTACTAATAAAACGCTGATAGAAATTGGCAAATCCTAGAAATGATTGAACGTCCTTGATACATTGAGGAGATGGCAAATCTGTTACAGCTTGTACTTTCTTTGCATCCATCACTACACCCTCTGGAGTGAGAATAAACCCTAGAAACTCCACCTGCCTAGTGTGAAAAGCACATTTCTCCAATTTTACACAGAGCTGATACTCCTGTAACCTCTGAAGCACTGCCCTCACATGCTGAACATGTTGTTCTGGTGAAACTGAATAAATCAAAATGTCGTCAGTGTAAACTATGACAAACACATCAATAAAATCTCTCAAAACTTCTTGCATAAAGAATTGAAATGCCGCAGGAGCATTGCATAATCCAAACGGCATGACCAAGTATTCAAATAAACCAAACTTTGTCCGGAATGCCGTCTTCCACTCATCCCCCTCCCGCACTCTGATCAAGTGGTATGCCCCCCTTAAGTCCAATTTTGTGTATATTTTTGTCGCCCGCACCTGATCCAATAATACTGAAATTAGAGGTAAGGGAAACCTATTCTTAATGGTCACCTTATTCAATGCGCGGTAATCAATACAAGTTCGTAATGTCCCCTCTTTCTTAGGGACAACAAACAAGGGAGAGGAGACAGGGGACGTGGAATGTCTAATGAACCCCTTCTCCAGCATTTCATCCAGATACACTCTTAAATGTTCATTTTCCGTTTCTGTCAGGGCGTAGATTCTGCTACAAGGCAACTTCGCCCCTTCCTCCAATTCAATGACACAATCATATGACCTATGGGGTGGTAGTTGCTCTGCCCCACCTTTGTCAAATACTTTTGCGAACTCTCGGTATTGCAAGGGAATCCCTGCTTCCACTGCTCCTACCACTTGATCCTTTCCTTCTTGATCCACCAACCATCCCGCAGGTTCTGGGGGGAGTGACAAACTTTTGGACTGGAAAGGCGCTGGTTGGGTTTGATAGTCCAGTGTTTGTTTGTAGGTAGTTTGCACAAGAAAATAGATGGTCCAGGTTGTTGGTGTGTTAAACATGAGATTTATAGGTTTATTCCTTGTTATAATCAGCACCAATGAAAGACATCATTGGATGTAAATGTAATATTCATAACATGATGAAATGTTACACAGCCGACGCGCGTTTCAACCTAAGTCTTTTTCAAGGCCAATTGGGTTTGGTGGTTGAGTTTTCAGGTGGAATGGGCTGGTCCTCCCAAGTGTGGGTGCCAGAGGGCTGAATAGCCGTACTTGGCCGGGTGCGGCAATGCTGTTGTGTGGAGTCGTGGATCGGCTATTTCCTTTAGTTCCTGACACTAGTGAAATGTTGTTGTCCATATGCAGTACTTCCGCATTGACCCACACAAGATTGGCAAAGTTCTTGAATTATACGAGTAACAAACACACTTTAGTTTTTCGCACCGATTGAATTCAAAGAGATTAGGGCGTTACTTATCTCAGGTCTGGGGAGCCAGCGGGACTTCCCAGACAAATATTGAAACAGCGGTAAATCATTCCAAGCAGTTCAGAAATATATTGCCCCCACGAGTACTTATCTTGAGTCTGGGGAGCCCCGTGGGACTTCCCAGACGAAGAACAGCAAGCGTTGTCTCTGCCGGCTACTCAGCGCCCCTCCTGCTCCTACCGCGCCGTAAACGCGTGCGATCAAGCGTTTCTCCACTGCATCTCGTTTCGTCGCACGCAGACGCCTTCCTCCTGTTGCTGAACGCGGCAGCCTGCCTTCTGCTCCAAATCAACAATAAGCCACACCTGCCCACCGCTGTTGCCTGCCTTTAAGCTGCCTTGATTCTTGATGCAGTACAGCTGGCAAGGCGCGCACGGGCCAAACTACAAAATAACACAAAGGATGCTGGGAACTGAAGTTTCCTTGTCCTTCCAGCACATAATGTCTCAATAGGCGTATTTTAGCACTCCACGCCTGTGCCAACCCTGATTCCTGACAATTTTAGTGCCATGTGAGGTCAAGAAACCTCTTTCTGCCCAAAGTCTGCCAAAGTTGTGAACCACCCCAAAGGCATACTGACTGTCAGTATATATGTTTACGATAAGCCCTTCGGAAAGTTCACAAGCTCGGGTCAATGCTATAATCTCTGCGGCCTGTGCAGAGTTATGCGTGATTCTTTTGGTCTCCACGACCGTGCTCAATGTGGTGATTGCATAAGCAGCTGTGGATGTACCATCCGGGAGTTTGAAACAGGAGCCATCGCAAAACAGCTCCCCTTGTGGATTGTTCAAAGGAATGTCTCTTAGATCGATTCTGCCTTTGGTCTCTTGTTCTGTAGTGTAAAGGCAGTCATGTGACTCTTTGTCACTGCAAGCAGTACCTTGCGAGAAAGGTAAAAGTTCAGCCGGATTAAGAACACAACACCTCTTGATTTGGATGTGCAGTGCAAACAAGATCAATTTGTATCTTGTTAATTGTGCGGAGGTAAGGTGTTGCGTTTGTGTTCTGTTTAATAGAACATATACACAGTGAGATAGCATCAGGGTTAAAGCATGGCCTAGGACCATTCCCTCGTTCTGTTTTACGGATGCAGCAGCAGCAGCGACAGCTCTCAAACATCTTGGCAAAGCGCATGCAACAGGATCAAAGACGGAAGAAAGGTAGCCGCATGGCCTATTCTTCCCTCCATGTTCCTGCATTAATACAGCCAAATCACATCCATCACATTCATGCACACACAACACAAAGGCCTTTCCATAGTTTGGTGTGCCCAAAACTGGTGCCGAGCACAATGCAGTCTTGAGCAGATCAAATGATTGCTGGTGTTCCAAGTTCCACGGCAATGGGGAAGAAATGCCCTTCTTCATCAAGGCCAACATTGGTTTAATCACAGTGGAGAAATTTGGGATCCACTGCCTACAGTAAGAAGCCATGCCTATCAAGGCTCGGACTTCCTTCTGTGTATTTGACAGACATGCTAGAAATGAGTTTTATCCATTCAGGCGTCAACCTTCTTCCCTCCTTTGACAGGAGATAGCCTAAATAGGCGACCTCCTGTCGACAATATTGACATTTTTTAAGCAAAGCTTTATGTCCATGTTGTGCTAAGTGAATAAGCAACTACACAGTGCCCTCCTTACAAGCGCTCTCTGAGTCAGCAGCTAAGAGAAGATCGTCTACATACTGAAGCAGTGTACAAGTAGAGGGCAACTCAAGTGTGTCGAGCTGCTTTTTTAAAGCTCTACTATAGATGCTAGGACTTTCTGTGTAACCTTGCGGTGCACGGGTAAAGGTAAACGAGCGTCCCCCTAAAGTGAACGCCAATAAGTATCTACTGTCCTTATGTATAGGGATAATAAAGAAAGCGTTCTTTAGATCCACAACACTAAAGTGAGTAGCTGAAGCTGGAATCATGGTCAATATTGTTGTCACATCAGGCACAATGGGAAATTGGGTAGCAATGATCTCATTAATGGCACGTAGATCAATAATAAAACGGAAGGGAATTGCATTATCGCCTTTTTTGTACACGGGCAAAATCGGACTATTGCACAAACTACCTGCAATTTCCTCAATCACCCCTCCATGCACAAAATCGGAGACGATGCATTTCAAAGCTTGCTCACCATATACCGAGATCTTAAACTGGGGAATACGTGGCAACTTTACTCCATGTTTCAGAATAATCTTAACGGGCTCAATTTGCAAAACACTGATATCATTGTCATCAATTGCCCACAAACACTCCGGAACGTTACTAAATTCCGGCGGCAAAGGTTGGGTTAAGAATTTGGAGACAGAAAGTTGCTGTGGTGAAATCGTCAAACACACTCCATCAGAAAAACAATGAATTTCCGCATTTAATTCTTTCAACAGATTCAACCCCAGCAAATTCTCTCCACAATTCGTGGTCAAAAGGAATGGACAGTGGTCCATAAATGGACCCAAAGTAATAGGTAACGGTGAAGAAACCAGACAGACGACTGGCGCGTCAGAAAACCCTACTGAAACATTGGTTTGCCCTGACAGTCAAATGTTTGGAACCCGTGAATGATCAATGGAACACTTCTGTGCCCCTGTATCTGTCAAGAATAGATGTTTCCTATTTCCCACTATCATTTCAACGTAGGGACCTTTCTGATTAACGGGAATAGGCGTTGGTTCCAAACCTTGCTTCGGCCAATCCTAGAGAAACAGAATGTCATTGAAAGGAAGTTCTTCAGAGAGGTAAGCGGCAGAAGGATGATCAAAAATGTTTCTATTGTCCAAACTTGGTGCCTGATTGTCCTGCGAAAAAGGTTGCTGTGAATCCTGTGAAAACTGACTTCTACCAGGACCCCTTGACCCTGGGCAACCTCTGGATCATCTACCCATATTCCAAATGCGTTATTTGACCTCTGCTGGAGGATCGGGCATTGTGCACGCCAATGACACTCTTGTCTGCAATAAGCACACTGGTTTATATGGAGAGGACCCAATGACGCATTTCCCTGTGGAACGTACTGACCTCTTCATTGCGAAGTACCCCCTCTAGGGCCTCTAACAATTTGTTGCAATAGTACTTTTGTCTTTAAGTCACCTTTTCTTTTTTCAACTCTTTCCTTTTCATTATTTACACGATTCTCATAGTACTGAGCCATGTGCAGTACTTTTGACTGAGACTTCGCTTGCCAAGTGTTCTCGGAAGACATAATTTGTGACTGGATGTCAGGCAGCAATCCACACACAAATGTATCCACGAATAGTCGTTTCCCAGACTCTGTGCTTAAGTCTTGCCCACTGTAATCTGAAAATACTTGTTCGAACCGGTTAAAGAACTCGGTAGCACCCTCAGATTTTCCTTGGACACAGGCCGTAAGCTTGTCCCAAATAATCCTTCTTTCAGGAATTATAGTTTTCAACTTTGTAACTATTCTATCAGGCAAAGTTAGTATTACCTGTGGAAGTCTCTCACCAGCTGGCCTTTCTCTATCGAGTCTAGCCATAGTATCCCATGAATCTCCTAACCCTGGTACATCATCTACAGTCCTAATCTGCTTCCATAAGTCAACAGGCAGGAGTATGGGAAATAACAAATCAATATCACTTAAGGTGAATACTGACGACTGTGAGACAGACTTTATTTCTTTGTAGAACCCTGTCGGATTCTTCCTAATATCGGGAATAGATTGTTTAATGGTGTTCACTTCCTGTCTCGAGAACGGGACGTGAACGAACTGCGATACATAATGTGCAGGAATATCTTGAGCAGCTGCACCTGTTGCAGCATTAGCTGGAATCTCAACCTTTGGGACAAATGTCGGAGGAACCTCTCTCATAGGCAACTGAGAAATAGGCAACTCCAAACGCTTACTAAGCAACAGAGCTAAATCAAGCACTAAAGCCGCTGAAGAAGTGTCAAACAAAAACAGCCCTCTTATAAATACTCAATAACTCTGCGGGACAACAAATCTTTCATTTACGCACTCATCCTGCAGGTACTCTACCATTACCTGCATCACTTTCCTCTTCATTTCTGGCGTATACTGACTATATGTGTCATATACTTCAACGGGAGTTATCGACGTATCTGAGATCCACCTAATCGCATCTTTCATACAAATTCGTGTTTCCTTATTTATCGATTTTCGACAAGGAAAGAACCGTTTCTGCACAAACATAACGTCCAAACTATCACTATCTTCATCTTCATTCTTCAACCTTTCCAACTCCTTTCTATACTCAAAAACCCTCTTGACATGTTCTTGTACTTTCTCCGCAGTATCTCTAGAGAATGCTAAAGTATTCAGATCCCTTAACCCTTGTGGGAGATCTATCATTTAGTCTATTCCACATTATACATAAATGAATTCCTAATCCTTCAATAAAAACGTTTTTCTCAGGAAAATTATCCAAATTACAGAGTGTGGCAAGAGCATCATCTTGTTCATCCCTCTCCATGCAATGTTTAGCCCACGCAGTTAATTCACGCTTTTTCTCCGAAGACACAGTGTTACGAGTTACAACCCTCGATCCCGCTCCCCGATCTACTATAAGCGGTGTAGAAACACTTGGAAGTCTTACAACACCACACTTTTTGCCTTTGCCAAGAATGGTACTCACGGTTCTTCGGGTTAGCTGGAGGCTTGTAGAAAAAAGAGGCCTCCCCCCGGAAGTCCAGAGATAAAAACTATGCTCTGTGCAACCAGGGGGCCACCCCTTGGGAAACTCTTATGGGGAAGAAAACCCAGATGCAGATGAAGGTACGTATCCAATTTAAGGTATATGAATGTCCTCTGGAGCAAGGATGAATGTAAGCAGGAGGATCGTTGAAGCTTTGTTCCGATAGATGAGGAGACAGGCACTGGAAACTCCAAGGTAAGAACTAAATAATTGCAACCGCAAGGGACTGAAGAAAGGATGAAGAAGGAGGCGAGACTCCGGTAATAAGGCTGAAAAGGGAAGCAGAAGAATAATCCCGAAGAGTGGGAAACAGGTAGCACAGAGAGAAAAGAACTGAGGATAAAGAAGCCGAGGTTCGGCGACAGCGGCAGGGAGCCGTGGGGAAGAGAGACTCCGAGAGCGGTAAGTGCAGCAGGGAGCCGAAGAGCAGAGAGGAGCCGAGAGCTGTGGAGGCGGCTAGAAGCCCGAGGGTGGAAAGGAGCCGAGGCCGGCGAGGGCGGCTTGAAGCCGGGAGGTGGAAAGGAGCCGAGGCGGCAAAGGCGGCTAGAAGCCGGGAGGTGGAAAGGAGCCGAAGCAGTGAAGGCGACTGAAAGCCGTCGGGAAGAAATAATGCCGAAAGTGGCGAGAGCGGGAAAGGCAGCAGCTAAGAGACGCCACGCAGAAGGAACAAGGTAGATTGCAAGTGCAAGCAAGGAAACCTTGTAAGTTTCAAAGGGCTAAGGAGCAATGGTAACGAAGGGTTAGAGTAGCAACGCAGTGAACCGTTGTGTATCGGAGCATAAGTAGGAGTGGTTTCAGCCTGCATTCGTGTTGGATGGAACACTCGACCTGCACTGCTAGTTAGTGGAAACATTGTCTAGTAGGCGCCATCTTGGATTCCAGTGAGTGTATTGGGGATGGTGAATCTTCCAGTGTTTCCAAAGACTTCTAGGAGTTCTTCTAACAGGAAGAGGGAGAGTAGGCAATTTTTGAACATCTGGAAACAAAGGTACTATCACTGGCACGGCAGGTGAGCCCACCGGACCCGTAACAGCAGGCAAAGGTGGAGGAGCAGGTGGAGGAGTGACAACAAGAGGAGGGACAATGGGAGGAAGAAGAGTAACATTAAGAGGAGCAATAGGAGAAGCAGGAGGGGCTATGGGAGGAGAAATAACAGCAGGAAGAGGAACATACCGAGGTGGCGCAGTGGCACCAGGCCTTCGTTCATTTAGAAGTTTGTCAATAAGTTCATCAGATACATGAAAGTCTTTGGAAGGATACATTTTCTGAATACCAAGTGAAAAAGCCCTATCCATATTCCTAACTGACTCAGACTGTTTATTCTGGTCATATAACAACACTTTTTCGGCGTTCGTTATATGACGGCGCGCATGCTTTTCTCTACTTTTAAGCTCTGCATAGCTTCTTTTTTCCAATTCTGTAATACATCGAATGCTGCAGGTCTAGCCTTTTTCTTCAATAATATGGATTCTAAGTATTCAATACGAGGAATTTCAAAACTACCATTGATTGGCCACTGAAGTTCAGAAGCATGCCTAGTTTGTCTGTACCAAATATCATTAAATACTATACTACCAATAACATGCTTACAGTACATAGTACACGCCGGCGACCCCTCCATTGGCGCCGGTCGGCTGAATTCCAAAGATTGTCTGTCACTGCGGAATAACGCCCTGAAGCAGCAAGACAATTTCCCAGGTATATCAGAATACTGGTGTTACCTGGTCAATAATTGTACTTGCAAGAACAATACACCAAAACAAATTATCAGAGTACTTAAGAATCGGATCACGAGTCACCTGATCAAATCCTAAGGAGGTCCGATCGGATTGCAAAAGTTCTAAGTAAGGTCCCACGTGTTTGGTGATTTCGGCAAATCTGCCCACCTCGATATATGGACCCTCGTCAAGATGCCGACTCGAACCGCGGGCTCACCGTCCAGGGATTGGGTCGTGCTGCGCTGCTGAGGTGTCGTGTCTCATCCAAGAAAGGGGCACCCTTTTACACAGTCCGATCCCGGTGCGATAGCCGTGTCAACTTTCAACGAGCTGGCATCAATCTTGAGGGTCCCTATTCGGGCGCCATCTGTAAAAGCAAAAAAAATATCGAGGCTGAGTACCCCAAAAGGAAATACACCAAACACAGGCTTATAAAGATTCCCATATCTTTATTCAAATAACTGTACAGTTTACAGAGAAACAAAATATCAGATAGCTATATGGCCCTCAGTACATCACAGCGAATACCAGCCCTTTCGGTGTGAGAAGTGAGAGGTACTGGACGTCTAAACATTTGCATCTTTTATACAGTTTCTAATCGTAATGTCCAACCCCTCTGCAGGTTAATAATTCTCAGTCTAGGGTTCGTGCCGACTTCACCTCTAGTTTATCCGACTATATGCATATGTATTATTTCTAGTTTGTACAACAACAAGTCACAATGGCAACAGTGTATCTTCGAATTTAACATTAAGCCTTAGTAAACGTCCTATACAATGTAGTTCAACAAATGTTCATGTTTAGTATTTAAACAACATTGTATTTGATGTATGACCGTGGATCAGACTTGTTTGCGCAGGTAATCCTCGATCTACAGGTCAAACGTAGGGCAATATATACAATAAAGGAGGTACAATATGATATCCCGTTTAACAACATAGAACAGAAGAGACTGAACAATCAATGTGTTTTCCTCTCCCTCCTTTCCTCCACCCCTCACCGTTCCCCACATCGCTCTTTCCATCTAAAGGTGCGGTATGTTACACAACTAATCCTCTCAATTTGTTTTTTTTGTGAATAGCATCATATGAGTCCTGTGGTCCTAAAGAAAGTGGTTCATTGATCACACCACTGAAACTGGAAAGCCTTCCTTTGACCTCTTAAAAACAAAGCACAACTTGTGCCCCTGGAGGTTGTCATCAGTGAACAGTACAACGAGTGCGTGAGGGAGAGATGTTGATTGGGTAATGTTTCACCATAGAAGTCATTATTTGGGACATTACGAAGCAGATTTCAGATGTTAATGGTATTGTTTCTATTTTTTTATTTTATTTTAGTAGCCTGAGCAGGGAAGAAGATTAAACAAGTTTACTTCACCTGACAGGCTTGCTGGAAACAATTTAGGCAATATAGCCACAGATTGTGTTTTTTAGACGTGATCAAAAAAGTATAGTGATTAGGCCCAGATAGGTATAGGACAAGTCTCCTTTCTATCCTCTTACCCTAGATAAGTGGCCCACCAGCATTATCTAGGTTGAGTCACCACACTAGGGAATAGATAGAATGTTGAAGGGGAAGGGCTGTCAGGTGTGTGTTATTCTGGTCAATTGCCTGACTCTGCCTGACATTTATGTCGGAACATGTCAGGTAAACCACTCTAGGGTTAGTCTGCAATCTTCCACATAGTAATAAAGGGTTTGTGTCAAAAGGGGGATTTTGTCATGGTAAATTATATACTTCATCCTGGGGGGGCGGTAGGGTTTGTAAATTCAGAAGGGTGAGATTGGTAAGGTTTGTGAAGCAAACAGGAATGACCAGGATAACTAGAATAAAATAACCAAGGGGGTTTGTGGGAACGGTAGTGTTTTATTTGAAGAAATAATAATCTGAAGCATGTGAAAGAAAATAACTGGGAGTATATGGGTAGGACCTGGAAAAGCATGAATTGGTATACAGGTGGTTCCTGGATGTTGGTGGGTTTGTGATTCGAGGGGATATGTTATAGTTGGGCAAGAGTGGTTTGACGGGAGAAAGGGGGGTAGATGTATTACAGCCTACAAAGGCCTCAGTGCCTTGTCCTCCTCTCCTCCTTCTTCCCCGGCACAATACCATGTCTCACCTGGGTTATTTCCCTGAGCACATCCCGGGTTCCACCATCAAGGTGATCCTCTCTTTTCCATACACTCCTATGGTTGGGGTCTGAGAATATCTTCCCTTCCCAGGCCACTGAATAAGGGTTTCCCGAAGTCTGAATACCCTCAGGTTTCTCACAGTAGACAGCAGAAAATGAAAACCGCAACTAACATGTGTGTCGATTGCCCTGGTCACCCTGTGCTTGACTCGCAACAATACACAGCTTGAGTGGCACCCTATTGCCTCCAAACATATATGGCCACAATACATATCTGCATATAAAACATATACAGAATGAGAACAGTATGGGTACCATACAAGAAAGATGCACATTGTGAGCCTGCTGCAGCTTCACACTGGAATGGATCCATCCTCCCCTCCACTGCTGGTGTGCTTCGTGCAGGCATCAACAGCACTATACTCCACAATACCAGTATACATCTTCCCTTGTTGAATGCCTCAGTATACAAAAACAACACAAGGTCAGATCAGGTAACACATCCATGAACCGAATTACACTGCAACATGTCCACCCTGAGTGCTATGCAACAGAAAGCAAGAAATCTCCAGCCACCCATAATCATGTGTCCCTTAACTTATGCAGCCAGACCCACCCACCTTAGGACAGTGCAATTGAAAGAGCCCACAAATTGACACCTTCACCACCCACAACACCCACACTGCCTGTCCCTCTGAGTGTCATGCAGTGAAGGAACAGGTAACACTTACCCTTTGTACTGCTGAGAGGTCATTGTGAACACTCCCATCTGGATGGAGTCAGAATGACACCGAGAGTGCTCCCAAATAGAACTCACCGAGAGCCCAGAATCCCCTTGGAAGCACTCCCAATGCCACAATATGGCATCCCCTGATTAACGTGGCATCAGGACAGTGCAGAAAACACTGGCAGGGGAGCCGATGATGGAATGTTCAAGAAGACAAAATGCAAATATCACATCAATTGTAGTGAAGACAGGATCCGAAAGAAGGTATCTGGGCAAAGACGAGAAAGTCATAAAGGGAAGCATGACCCAGAGGCAACTGTCAAAAAAGAGACAAGCAGACAACAGAAATTAAGGAGGAACGGAGGTCAGGGGCACTGGCACACAAAAGGGAGCAGGGAACAGGCAAGGAGAAGGGGAGGCAGAGGTCACAGGGACTGGACGGAACGGGGACCAATGAGCCAGGACCTGAAGGGAATGTTGACATGCACTGAGCAGCTGTGAACAGGAAGCAAAACATCTGCTGGTGTGCGGTGCATGACACATGTCTCCATGGCAAACAACACCAGACCAATGGCGTGTGACTGGTGCCTTGGGTGAAAATAGCATCCCCCAAATGGCCTGCAATGATGTGCTGTGTGTGGAGTTGTCTTGGGACCGCATCCCCTGAAGGGGCTGAAGTATCAGGAGTGGCCTGTCAGCGTGGGTAGACATGCCATGAAAAGCTGAGTAAGCGGGAGGCCGCGTAGCAATCAAAAGACATGCAGAAACTGCAAGCAATAACTCGTCAGACTCCCATCACCATGTGTCCTTGCACCCATGCAGCTGATCCTGCTCACCTCAGGATACCTCAACAGTAAATACCCCACAGTGACAGCCTCCCTCACAACAATCACCCCACAACCACTGCCCCCTGATTTCCTTGAAAAAACAGAAAGCATAGATTGGCCACCCTACCGTCACCATGTGTCCCTGCACCCATGAAGGTGGACCCGTTCACCACAGTCCACAGCAAAAATAAAATCATCCCACACAGTGCCAGACTCCCTGCCACCAACCATGCCATAATCTGTACCCCCTGAGTGGCTTGCACCTACCTGCACAAGGTACCCACCTGTATTGCATCCACAGCATTCCACTTGAAACAAAATTAAAATCTTACAAAGACATGCATTTCATTAAAGTCAAGAAACTGGTTAGCCATGACAACTCCCATATGGGACAATATAACTACCACGGACCACCCAGTGTCAACGTTCGGAAGTACAAATAACAGAGCATGAGCAAACATCAACTTCACACCAGCAAAATTCACCAACAGAGAAATCACTGGCATTGAAGCAAACCGAAGGCCAAGCACAGCACGACATGCACTCTGGAAACAGGTGTCGGTCAGCCCTGGGATATGGGCACAATTGGGGCTATTGATTGCAGGAATACATGTCCTGCACACACATTGTCAGGTATCATGTGTGCATTGGCGTCGCACATGGATGCAGGATGGGAAGAGGAAGAGGACAACACATGAGGAGGTGAAGGCCTGGGCTGCTGGTGCGGACATGTTTTTCGGCCAGGCGATCCATACACTCTGCAACACGACTCAACATATCGCCATGCCAAATGGCAGCACGCAACATTTACTGCTCCAACACTGTCTCTTCAGCATGCACACATCCACCACATATGCGGGCCCACAGCAGTGTGATGTAAGGGATCAGGTCCATTGCTGCAGGCCCCTGTCGTTGGATGCAGGTCTGCATCCCTCTGTTGGACATCAGCCCCAGAACTTGGCACCAGCTCACGGGAGGGCGGTCTTGCAGCTGTAACCAGAGTTGACGTGGGGCTCACCACTGACTGGTCATGTGAAGCCTGCTGCACTGCCACAGACTCAATGGCCCTATCTGATTTGGCCATTGGGGCACTTACCTTCTCCCTTTGAGAGTCTCCCACCTCTGGTTCTGCATCAGAATCAGCAGAGTCAGAAGAGTCAGAAGAGTCAGAAGAGGCAGGAGCATTACTGATAATCGCCTGTAGCACCTGCACATTTTCATGGTGGAGGACACCACAGCCTCCACTGGTGAACTGGCGTGCCAGCTTCTCTTCTTCCTCCTCCTCCTCTGCATCCACTGCATCATCAGCTGCACATGGACAGAGCACGACGGCTTGAGTTATGTGTTCCCTGACAAACCCGCACATGCACATCTAAGTGCAGACAGACACAAAATGGCTGGACATCCATTCATCGGACATTGTGACTTGGCACACTGTGAGCTGTAACTCACGATGCGTGGCATTTGCTGACATGCGGCACTCCCCCACTCCCAGTCCTGTTCCTGCTGTTAGTGAACCCATAGATGTACAAAAGTGGCATAAACATTGACTGATTGGCATACAAAAGGCATTTCATCACATATCCCAGAGACAAGTACTGCACATGGGACATTGGAATGCTGAAGGACAGCACATGGCCTCAGTTAGCCGGCCGAATCCACATATACTACCAAGATTGAAATATGAAGGACAATACATGATTAAAAATGTGCACTTGATAAACATGTCATGGCAAATCACACATGTACACTGCTCATCCATGCCTCACAATTGCTACACATGCCTGAGATGCCAAACAGTGATGTCCTTGCCACAGTGCTCCAGTTGATGCATTGGCATATGTCCTACATATATTCATTCACCATTGGCATCCTCCACATCCACCCAACAAGCCAACCACTGCCACATTACATCTAAATGTGACTCTGCACCCTGATCAGGACAGCACGGTCCATTGCGTCATTGTGCAGAGCGTAGTTCATTTAAAATCAATGATGTGATATGTGTGCAGCAAATTATGTATCTAGTCGACATATATTGCATGTACTTGTACAATGCAAAGAGCTAGGCCCAAAGAATATGGCAATGAACGATACATATGGATGTGGCATTTCTTTGTGTGACACAGAAGTGTGCCCTGTGGATGATGTGTGCCTGTCAGGGGTGCACATAATCGGGTACTCTTCAGTGAAGTACCTCTTCCTCTGTGGAACCTTCTCCTGTTTCTCCGGTGCTGTGTCTTGGGGTGGAGCACTTCCTGCTGTGCAAGGCATGCCTTCTTGGACCTATTGGCCCTGAGTGGTGTTGGTTCACCTGTCTGCCTCCGACCACGACCACATCCAGTGCCGGGTTACCTGTTGGCTGGGGCCCACCTCATCCTCCTGGGGCTGGGGCAGATGTGTCCTCACCACGTCTCTGTCTACTCCCTTTCCCTTTTGAGGCCTTTCCAATCATGTTGCTGATGTAATGGATGAATGGAATGCACACCAATATATTGTTCTGGGCAATGTGAGTAAGGGAACAATCTACAGGATGTCTTACGTAGATGCATGGTCCATCAAGGTTCCAATGTAACACAAAAGCAAAAATATGTGTTACACGATATGCAGAGGCACCCCAAAATAGAACATTGCGTACACTATGCGCCATAGGACTCAAAGTGGACAAAGATCCATGTGCGTATGCGTAGAGGCAAACCCCAAAAAAGAAAAATGTGGTACGCATTACCTAAAGAAAACGACGTGCATCGTCCCACCAAATACGTGAATGCGATATTCGTCCATCTTAGTACCTTCGCGTACACAAACAGTGATGCCCGGTACGCCCGTTAAATAGCACCCATCATTGGCTTGAGCCGCATAGGTGCAACACAGCATAGGCATGACACGTAAGAGTGCAGCACATATAATGTAAGTTACGCGCTGAGGGCTTTTACTCTGTTTTCAGCTGTCTGAAATGAGAGATGCGCACCAGAGTTCCTCCTGCCTGTGTGCCATTGCCTAGGTCCCCTCCGGCCCTGAATTACTTCACCCACTCTTCTGCCTGATTGAGTGTGAGTGCCTGCTTACTGCCAGCGCTGTCTTGGCCTGCCCAGCTGTCCTGCATTTGCCTATATTCCTATGTTGGGACCACCTAATTTGTAGTTTAGAAATTCTACCTTTTCCTACCATCACCACCACAGCTCCACAGCACCTACGCAGGACCCAGCAAATCCATACCTGCCTCGGGGGTTGCCATTTCAGGATCATCTACATCTTCAGAGAGTGGCACCCCCATGTCAGTGAGGCACAGGTCAGCCAACTTCACCACCACCAAGGTTGCCATCCTGGTGGATCGGTTCCTGGGTGCCAATGATGCCCACTTTAATCCTGCAACACAGCTTGGTCATGACGTATGTCAACAGATCTGGGATGACATCACGGCTGCCATCAATGCGGAGGGGGTGGCAGACTACCCAATGAAGACTGTCCGGAAGAGATGGGATGACCTCAAGGCCTGTAGCCATTCTAAGGCCGAGGCAGCCCTCGCCACTGAGCCCAACAAGAAGGTGTACTGTGCAGGTTGCCACCTGTTGTCAAACAACCAGCTGCGGGTCCTTGAGAGGTTTTACCCAGACCTTCACACCCAGATCTGTGCATGGAGAAGACATCTGGACTTTGCTGGTGAGTGCCTATGTGGAGCACTGTTCTACACTGTAGGTGTGGCATGCATGATTTAAGGGGCCCCATTCTGTATATAGCATGTGTGTAGGTGTGAGACACAGCAGCATGGTGCCTCATGCCAATGCTGGGCGTATGTTGTGGCAGACATTGTTTCTGACATATGCACAAGTATTTGCAACATTTGTCATCCGTGACTTTTTGTACTCAGTCGCATGCTGTGTGTGATCATAGAGCAAGTGCAGGGACAGTACAGATGCCGGCAAGCTATACTGTGGCCATGCGAGTGACATACATGAAGGACAACTCTGTGTGTGGCACAACTGCAATTGAGTCCACACACACACATCCGCTGAGTGATACATGTGCATGGATGTCTTTGAATGTAAAGTTGGAGCATTCCCGTCTCAGGGACGGGGATTTGATTTGACATCCCAAAGCATTTGATGCAAAAATGAACGTGTGTTCATGCAATATGTAAGTGCTGGCCCTCACAACAGTAGCAATTTTTCCTCAAATATGGGTGCTGGTACATGTTGCTTGTTTGCAGGTCAGGCTTTCACGGATGCATGTTGTTGACTGTAATTAGATGGACAGGTGCCCAGGTGCAGTTCCCATGCCCCTGGTTGCATGCTATACTTGTGTCAATTTGGCATTGGGTGGTGGCATTGCATGTTTTTGGTTATGTGTTTGTGGCCACGCGACAATGTGCAGTATTGACTTGTGTGTGTGTCATGACTGTGATTTATCATTAACACCTCACTCATGTGGCAGTTGTCATGAAGATTGCATGGGCATGCCTGTGTGTGTGCGTGTGTTGTGTGTGTTGTGTGTGTGTCAGTTTCACGTTGACACTTGCTACATGATTGGTACTGTTGATGTTGTGTATGCGACACATGCATTGACAACGATGACTTATGCCAATGTCCTTTGTCCCATTGTCCACAGTCGCTGGAGCTCGTGAAGAGGGCAGAGGCCTTGCTGTGGAGCGGAAGGGCAGGGACTGGGCCACCAGATACAGGTGCACACCCAAGTTAGCCCCCATTGACACCACCTCTTCTAAGCCTCAACCCTGGGCCAGGGACCCGGGTATGTGCTGTGCACATTGGAGCTTGCTGCTCAACCTCTTGTCCCTGGTCCATCTGCTGTGGCAGTGACTGCCTTTGTGATGCCTCCACCCAGACTAAGCCCGCCTTGTGCCCAAGGAGACCATGCAGAATTGGTGCAGGACCTGCTGGCTGCCCTGGCGAGGCGGACGGCACGATTCATAATGCTGTGTCAGCTACTAGTGAGGAACTGGCTCAGCATCACGAGTCGATATGCCAATACCTGGGCCATCTGGCACAAGCACTGCTCTCAGGTGGTCTCTGTGCACTGGTACATTATATTGCCCCCTCCTCCAATTGCTCTTCTGTGCCCCATTCGTCCCCAGGGAAGCTTTCCTTGCTACATTCCATCATGGCCCCCTGTACACCAATTCCACCCGCAATGCCCGGTCTGGTGGTGAGTACATCCCTGCCTCCAGTGGAAGTCCCATATGCAACAGATGAGGTGGTCACTGTGCCTGCCCAGGCACCAACACAGGGACAGTGCTGGCACTGAGCCTCCCCCCGACTCCCCGGACATGTGTCATCCAGACGGCAGGGGTACCTGCACAGCTTGCACTCAGCTAGGCAGCGGCAGACCAGTAGTGTACAGAGGCAATGGATCCAGGGGCAATCCACATCGAGGACACAAATTAGGCAGGACACGATTGGAACTTGGTATGAGGAATTGCGGCGGCTCTGTAATCTGGTGTGCTTACACACAAACTTCATTATGAGGCTGATGGCAGAGAGGCAGCCAGCTAGGGAGGCAAAGGTTGAAAGGGCCAAGGCAGATGTGTCGAAGAGGTGGGCATTGAAGAGGGCTGCCATACTGGAGGAAGCTTGCAGGGATATGGGTGAGGAGTAGAGGAGGATGATGGAGGGCCTGCAAGTCCTCCAGGAAAGAACCGAGGCCTGTCTCCTGGAAAATGATGAAGAATGTGACTCTGGCCTGGAGGACGCTTTGAAGGACATGTAAGCCTGTTGCCTCTGTACATAGTTCTTAGAGTTAGGTTTTCTTTTGTATTTGGTTTTCCTTTCATCCTTGGATATTTCACCCTTCCCCATGTTTTGTTTTTATTGTGTGCATTTCATAATACAGTTTTATGTTTCATGTTCATACATTTGTTGCAGTCTCTTTTTGTGCATGTTCAAAATTACTTTTACTATGTTTTTGTTTTGCATTCTACTGTGTCTGTCACTTGGGTCGGGGACTCACTGTGGGATGTGTGTGCTGCACTCATCACTTGTGCACTCATTCTTTGGTAACTGTATCCCTCACAAGGCATAGACGCCTTCCCGCACACATCTGCTATCACCCACAACCTGGTCTCACGTCATGCTGCACATCAGCCACTGACATGCAGGATTCTGTGATTCTTTGTTAATTGGTCGGGCTGTGCATATTGTCCATCTTCATGACTCACTCACTCCCAGACAGCCTTCACATCACACAGACACATGCCAGTTGGGCTTGTGTCACATGCAGAGGCTTTGCCATTTGCCACCCCTGAATGCCTACCTCACTGTCTTCCTTCATTCCTTTGTACGGGTTACTAAGACACACATTACATGTGACACAGTACAATCTGTAATGTCTCAGCCTTGATGCCTCCAAAGGCATTCACATACAGCGCTTTGAATCCATTGCCATGGCACATGGCCCAAATTATACGTTTGTTGCGTTGCATTACATTGGTATATAACATATCCATGGTGTGGTCACTCTGTTGCTGTTGCAAAGTTATGCAGTCCTGTAGATGTGCAGCTGAGTGTGATGTACCAGGCAGTCATGTGATGAGCTCTGGACATGGATTCTGCAGCAGTTCTATCAGGTGATCAAGTTGTAGGTGGATATGTGGCCAGTCTACTTCATGTTTGCTACAGTCCAGTGTCGCTGAAGTGAGTTGTTTATCACCATTGCATTGGTAGGTATGTAGATCGGTAGGGCCAGCCTCAGGGTACTGGCAGATCTCAGGGGGTGAGGGGAGGAGGATTACTGTCAGGGTGCTGCCTGGGGATAGTGGCAGAGGCGAGGGGGGCTGGTGGGTGTTGTTGGGACATGAGGGTGCTGGCTGGGGTTGTGGCAGAGGTGAGAGGGGGGCTGATGGGTGGTGTCAGGACTTGAGGCTGCTGCCTGGGGTTGTGGCGGAGGCAGGGGGGGCTGGTGTGGGGACTTGAGGGTGCTGCCTGGGGTAGTGCCGGAAGAGAGGGGGGCTGGTGGGTGGAGTGGAGACTTGAGGGTGCCGTCTGGGGTAGTGGCAGAGGCAAAGGGGGCAGGTGAATGGTGTGAGGATATGAGGGTGCTTCTTGGGGTAGTGGCTGAGGCGAGCGGGGCTGGTGGATGATGTGATTTAGGGGTATCTGGCAGCAGTTTGGATGCCTTAGGAGTAGGGGGACGCTTCACAGTTTCAAAGGGGTGAAGTCATTACTTATGGGGGAGCTCGGGCAGTTTTGCATGGGTGCAGCCATTACTTACGGGGGAGTTTGTGCAGTTGTGCAGGGGTGTAGCCGTTACTTACAGGGGACCTTGCACAGTTTTGCAGGGGTGCAGCCATTGCTTAAGGAGGAGAGTGCCCGGTTTCACAGTGGTGCAGTCGTTATTTACGGGGGTATCTGATGGGGTACCTTGCGTAGTTCCCTGGGGAGCAGCAGTTAGTTACGGGGTACATTGCGCAGTTTCACAGGGGCACAGCCATTGCTTGTGGAGGGCAGCATGCAGTTTTGCAGGAGTGAAGCTGTTATTTACAGGGGTTCATTCGCAGTTTCGCTGGGGTGCAGCCCTAACTTACGGGGGACCATGTGCAGTTTTGCAGGGGGTTTGGATTGTAGGCAAAAGATGGACGTGAAGGTTTGCGCATAGGTCTGTCTTTTGCAATGGTTTTGGTTTGCATAGGGTTGTGTCGTAGGCATTCCGGCCGCTACTTGCACCTAGGGTTACTTTGCGGTTCAAATTCCATGAATATGCAGATTGCACATGACGCGCATTTGCGTGCAGGTATGCATGACCATAGAGACTAGCATTACTGTGGCCAGTGAATGGGTGGTCACATGAACAAACAACAACTACAAACTCTGGGTCCCTCCACATATGGGAATTCTCCCTGTTTGTACAATACTGCAATAGTTTCGGTTTATGGGTGTGGCAAGCGAAACTTGATAGCCCAAACTTAAAAAAGTAACTCGTGCATACAGGGAGGGAGTATTGGGAATGTACTCTATGTATGGTATGAACCCCAAGCTGAGTGTATGCATGCAGTGTATCTGGAGAGATCTCTGCCAGGTCACCTACACACTTGAAATACCCAAGACTCATGGCATAGAGAGCATCTGCCATAGACCGGAACTATGGAGATGCGACATTTTCCAATTCAAGTCGCTGTATTCCGAAAATGGCTCTGTCCACATCATCATCTTGAGGCTGTAAGTGTCCTGGCAAACTGGATTATTAAAATAAATAGAATATAGCTATGCACCTGCAAAGATATGGAACATATATGTTTTTAATAGATGTTCCTTCAGCGGATGTACTCTGACTGATTGACTCAACCTTAATTCCACATGCCTCTAGCAGCAATTCAAAGACTGATATGAATACATCACTTTAATATATTGGTATGACCTTTATGAGAAAACATCTTCTATGTGATAGCAAATAATATTTAAAAATGAAGCAATAACTCATTCCTGCCTAGTACGTAAAGTAAAGCTATCGACCTAACTGCAGACATTTCTATTGATCGATGTGCACCTTTGAGAAATAAATACATTATGGGTACATTAAAAAAAAAAATCTAATATATTGCGCAAAACGCTGGAAAGATGTCAAATGCGATAGTGAATTTATCCGACGAAAGCGCCAGTGGAATAACCCAAGATGTGTTTCAAATGAGAAATAGGTGTCTTTGTTGCAGTACGCAGGAGTCTGGAGAGAGCTGGAATTCATATTAACATATAACTCTTATTTTTGACAAGATGCACCTATTCACGAGAGGGGAAGGCGTGTTTATCTTCCATCTTCTATCGTTGCACTGGGATAGCTAAGGGGCAACCAGTTGATGTCAGCATCCTCTTCTAGGCCAGACTTCTGATTTCCATTTTGCTCATGTTTCTTTCTGCTGGCTGGGACCTACTGTATTGGGCTCACGTTTCCGATTAGCGTGAAAGGCATCAGCTTTTTCTATTAAAAGCATCTGACTTTGCAGATGATCCCTCTGTAGCTATGACACTCTTAGGACATACATGCAACATATACGTTAAAAAACAGACATGCTTGACGTGCACACTCTTCTTTATGCCACTGCCATGAATTGTGATTTGTATCGCCCAACTTGTGATTATTGCTGTTTAAACACGTAGGGCCACATTAGTCATTGGTAATGGTAAAACAGGCAGTATTTGTAAATACCACCTGTTTTATTGCCTGCTACATTAAAGGCTGGAGGTTATTTACCACTATCAATATTCCAAAGCAATCTCGCCAGTGGTGATTACCGCCTGATTGAAGGTGGAATACTGCCTGAAGCAAACTATAGAAGGAACAAAGTGTAAAAAGTCCACTGAGTATTTGAAACGTTTTTTTTTCCCTGTACGGAAGAGAAGTGCAAACACTTTCGGGGTAATTCATGGAATAAATGTGTGCCGAAAAGGGGAGCGCAAGCGTGAAAATCGCAGCGTACGCGTGCCAAAGCCGCGCACGCAGCCGCTGATCGATTCATGGAATGCGCTGTGCTAGTAAAAGCCGGGATGTGCGCCAAATCCGTGGGTGGGGCACGCGGGTGCACACATCACTAAACGGCGTGCACTACGTGCACAGGGAAAGCGCACATAGCGTAGCGCACACAAGAAAAGTGGGCGGAACACGGGGCGTAACACGCGAAATGGGGAACAACGCATGGAAATGTGGGCATTACGGGGGAAGTACAGGAGGTAAATGCTCGCATGCCCACACGCACGCTAACAACACGTATTTATGGAATCGAACAGGGGAAAGGCGTGCGCCAAAAAAGACGCGCTAATTCGGAAACACGTATACCAGCAGGAAGCAGGCGTAAGCGGACCCGTGCAGCTTAAAAGTGCGCGCAAACAACAAACAAGCTCAGACGCTACGATGAATATACCGTTCCTCGCAGCAGTGGTCTTGGGACACCACAGGAGGAGGAGGATAGCCAGGCCCCGTATTTGTTTACCCAGGACCAGCCTTTTTGGGATGCCTGATGACCAGGTGTATGGGAGATACAGGTTTCTACTACACATAATCCTAGACTTGGTGAGGGAGTGGGAGGACGACCTCACATCACCCACCCTGTGCTCGCAAGCACTGAGACCCTTGGAAAAGGTGCTCAATGTACTGCACTTCTTGGCTACTGGTTCATTTCAGTGGACAAGTGCCATAGTGGGGGTGTGTGTCACTGGCCACGCAGTCACGCTGCCTACACCAGGTGTTGGCCATCATGACTGCACGCCCCTCAGTCCGCAGGCACATATACATGCCCAGAACACCTGCAGAAAGGCAGGCTGTTGTTCAGCAATTTTACGGGGTGGCACACTTCCCCAAAGTCCTAGGTGCCATTGATTGCCCCCATGTGGCTCTACGTCCACCCAGGGCCACTGAGCATATCTATCAGAACCGCAAGCACTGGCATTCCATCAAAGTGCAGGTCGTATGTGATGCCAAGGGAATCATCACCTCAGTGTATGCCAACTATTCAGGGTCCAGCCATGATAGTTTCATATTCAGAATGTCACCCCTAAACAGGGACCTGGAAGCTGGCCGGCATGACGACACATGGCTAATTGGTGAGTATAAATGCCTCTGCACATGCATGCATGTCACAAACTGAGAAATGGGAAAACCCCACTAATGACAACCATTATCACCTCCCCAGGGGACAGTGCCTAGCCTCTGAGCACCTACATGATGATGCCAATTCGGAACCCCACCACACCACCCGAGGTAAGATACAACACAGCCCATATTGCAACCCGGGGCATAGTGGAGCGCACATTTGGAGTGCTCAAGTCACGCTTTCGCTCCCTTGAACGCTCTGGTAGGCAGCTGCTATATGCGCCACCAGTAGTGTGCAGGATCATAGTGGCAGCATGTGTCCTGCACAACGTTGCAACCCGGCGGGGCGTGCCGGTGGACATGGTGGTGCCCCCACATCCCCAACCACATGCACGCCCACTGCGCATGGGAGGTGAAAGGGCACGTGGTGAGGCAGCCCGGACCCAGCTTGTGGCAAATTACTTCACCTAAAATACCACCCCTGCGGAGTGCACACAGGCCCGGCACATACCAGCTCGTAATCAATGATGATGACAAAAGGGACAGTCAACTGTCACAACCATACCAGCCTGAGATTGTTCACCTGGAAGTGCTACATTGTGTGCATCCCTAGCTACTCAAAGACACCCAATGATGTGTCGCAAAAAGGCACAAATTCATGCAGCATGAAGGACTACTCCCTTGCAAAATACCACATCAAAATAGTGCCATGTCACCCAACACCTCCCCAACACACCATGGCATGGCATGCAATGTGAAAACAACCAAATGAATGCACAACACATGACACAAGGGTCACAAAGTGCACTGTCCTAAATGGAAACAGGCCACAGACAATTTGCTCTCAATAATGAATACAAAAACAACACACATGAACAAATACTTACCAGCAAGAGAAAACATCAGTACATGGTCAAACAGTGGCAATATATTACTATAAAAAATAAAAGTAGTGCAAGTGTCACAACCTGACTAAGGCAGCAAATCAAACCCCTTTCAACTGCAGATTGTTGCTGGAAGGCAAATGTATCAGTGAACGGCATACAACATGAACTGCATCTGCAAAGTAGATGGCCTTGTTAAGACATGAAGAAGGTACATGTATATAAGGAAAAAGTCAGGGATTTAGAACCATACATAAATCCACCATGCAGTGGAGATTTCCACAACAATACCCACTAGGGATGTATACACAGTTTTGACCACAGACTGTCCACACAACTTATGGGAGCCCAATGTCACTGTGTAAGTTACTGTCACTTGGTCACACCCTTTGCAAGCCCATGGAAAGCGGAAGCAGGAGGGGTGTGTGTGTCAGGAACCCAAGCATCTAACCCAAAGACAGGACAAGCCTGCATGTGCCCATCTGGAATACACAGTGGATGCATACGGGAGCCACACAAAGCACCACACTGTTAAAAAAAGAATTTTTTTAAAAAATGCCCATGTGTGGACCGGGCGGGGCACCCAGGAGGGACGAGGTACAGGGTGCACCCCAACACCCACATGCGTGGATGTTGAGAAAAAACAAAAATACCTCCATGGGCTCAGGGCCTGCACGGCTACGCTACAGTGGGAGAACTGCCGTCGCTGTCACCACCCTCTGGTGGTACATCAGAAGGTGGCCGTGATATGGGAGGCAGCCCACGCAAAGCCCTGGCATGCTCCTCCATGGCAGCAAGCATGCAGGTGTAAAAGGTTTGGTTCTGCAGGATGATGATACGGAGATCCCCATGCAGCACCTCACGGGTAGCACGCATTTCTGCCTGCATGGCCTTGCGTGATGCCCGGATCTCCTGATGGGTTGCTTGGAGCTCAGCTGAGAGTGTGCGTGTCAGCTGCTCCAGCTGCTGTTCTGCCCTTGTACTCCGGGACACCTCAAGTTCACCCAGAGTATCTCTGAGGGACCTGTGTTCTAACCTGAGGGCTTCTCTGTGGGCCTGTGACTCTACAGATATGGCTGTGCGCAAAGTCTCAAGTCCAGCCCATCGGTCCTTGTCGGACGCCAACATGTGCTCCCTGTGTGAGTGGCAAATGGAGTCTGTTGCCTGCTGCTGGAGCTCCATCTGCCTTTCAGGGGGGAGAATGGAAGTGGCCACCCTATCCATTGCCTGAGACATCATTTTACACGATGCCCCCTGTTGTGCTGCTATAGTGTAGATGGAGTTCTCCCACACAATATTGCCTGGTGGCGCACAGCCACCGCATTGGCAGGCACCACACCTGTTTGGGGCAAGGCGATGTACATCTTGCTGTGCTGGCACTGCCTGAGGCTGCAGGGCTGCATTCCTCCTTTGATCTGCTGGCCCAGGAACAGGAGCAAATATTGTGGAGTGTGACCCTGCATCCGTAACCGCCACAGGCGGACTTTCCGACACTGTAATCCCCATAGAGGCGTCTACCCCCGGTGCAGGTGGGTTGGACAGAACAGCATCCCTGCCAGAAACACTCACCTGCGACGGCACATATGTCTCAATATCCGATTCAGCACCTGATTCATAGAGGTCTCTGGAGGTGTACCCAGAGACACCCGTGGACAGCATGGTCTGTAGGAGTAGTGGGTTTTCACCAACCACCACCCCACGTCCTCCACTGGTGCCCGGTTGTGGCTGTGAGTCCTCCTGGGTCTGCACCATCTCCTCCTCCTCAACAGCATCAAGTGCCTCATCATCTGCAAAAACATGAAAGATAACAAATGCAAACAGGCATGAGCACCATAGCACACACATATAGGCCTGACGAGGCAGAGATCCAGTACATAAATGACACATGTCCCACATGACAATAACTCTGGCATACATGCACTGTCAATGATTTGGAAGGGGAGACAAAAAGCACACACTGATGACTGCAAGATGGAAAACCAACACATGTGCTGCATGCTGGATTGCACTGGCATCAAACATTAGCCTGTGAGTGGTATGGACAATCCACATACATGACACATGCCAGCACACAGACGGCATGTACCATAGCCATGGCAGATTTGACAAGGACACCCAGATGGTAGCACATCAGTACTGTCACCCATCCATGTGAGATGGACATCATGAAATAAGACATGTAAATAAGAGTGAAAAAACATGCATGTGCCACACGCTGCAACAAAGCCAGTGTTCACTGATGCAGTGATGGCAGGCATATGGATACATCAATGGTTGGTCACTTCGATATGAGAGGATACAATTTTCATGTTCAACATTCAAACAGGGCCCCAAAATGATATTGTGCAGGCCATGTGTAGGTGCACATTACTCAATCAGCCTGATTGTAGAAATGTTTCCCCTAATAAGTCAAGAAATGTGGGCCATTATGTGGTGTAATCTATGACAGAAGTATGTCACATTTGGGACAGTAGGCCACAAAAATGTCTGGTAAATATGCTAATCATTTCATCAGTCAGGCTGAATGAAGAGGAAAATAGTATGTACAATGTTGTGGCAAGAGGACAGCTGAAGGCCAAGTGGATTAATCATGTGCAAAAAGTGAACTGTGGTCAGAAGGGATACTGTGAAAGGGAAACACAAGGCCAGGGAATGTATTAGAGGGACCATATGGGTGACCCATAGCAGTCATGACTAGACAGCCTCACCTGGCACTCAATCAGAACACATCACCCAAGCAACACACGCATGGATTGCACACACATGCATGGTCACTCACCGGACATTGCTTCAAGATCTGGTAGGTCTCCCACGCCTTGGATCTGATCCTCTCTGATGAAGCCTCCAGCGACAGACTCGTGTTCAGTGAGTTGTTCCTCCTCTGGTGGAGACACACCGCCAGTCACCAGAGTAGAGGCATGATTTGAAGCCAGCTTGTTATTTGCTCTGCGTTTCAGGTCATTCCAGCGCTTAGAGCAATCATCAGCTGTGCACTTCACAAATCCAAGGGAACTTATGCGGTCCGCGATGGTCTGCCAGTGGGCCCTACGTTGAGCAGTTGTAGTCTTGCACCCTGCAGTCGCCACCATTTCGCGGCTATGGGCCGACACATAGCCCACAAGTGCATCTAGTTCGGCATCATTGAAACTAGGCTTCCTTGATGTGCCGGAGTGTGTAGCCGTGTCTAGGGTCCCAGCCTGTACTGCAAGAGCACCCTTCTTCTTCTTGGAAGGTGGTGCGGACCCTGAGTGGCTTACGCCGCTCTGGTTGGTAGGGGCAGAAGCGCAGGTGGACTGGGCACTGGAAGTTTCCAAAGGCACAATGACCAAAGGTCTCACTGCAGGCATTGGCTGCAGGGTGATGTTGGCAGGACCAACCTTGGTGTGATGGACACCACCATTTCGCGGCTATGGACCGACACTGTGCCGGCTGGGAGACTCGTGCTGGGGTGGATTGAGCTGCAGCTGCCCCTGCAGCCTCCTCACCCTAGCTACTTGGGGCAGCAGATGACATTGCTGCCCCAGATCCACGTGGCCTGGTGACAGCAACTTTCACCGCCACACGTGGCTTAGACTTGGTGACACGGAGTCAGCCTTGGAGTCATCCTGTAACGGTTCTGTTGACATTATGGGCCGGTTTTACAAGGTCTGAGCTGGGATGGTGTCAGCTACATTTCCCCGAACCATTGGCAGTGGGGGGCATAGGTGCCCCTGATTGGTCCTCCACAAACTGGCCTCTTGGGCTACCCTGCACATCCTGGCCACGTCCCCTACCGCGCCCACCTCTTTCAGCTCAGCCACCTTTGCCTCCCTTACTGCTTGGTCGCCTCCCAACGATGGCACTGATCTTGTTGTGCGTATGGGAGTTGCAGTAAACAATTGTCCTGGGCAATTGGGGTGAAAGGGGTAGGGTACTAGATGGAATTCGTACCCTAGTGCTCTAGCAAGGCTGTCGGTGACCCCTGGGGGAAGATGATGGGTCACACAATGTACAGGCACCCCGAAAACAATATTTAATGTGCACGCAACCCCTGGTAGAGCACGTGCGTGGAAAAATGAACCAGCACTACGCTGTGGCACCAAGAAACACAAAAATAAGCATACGCATGGTACACACAGCCTACAATGAGCTCTGTACGGGTACGCGACACACGGGGTAAACCACAGTTGGAAAATACGTGCGTGACTCACCGTCTGCCTGGAAAAAGAACGTGAAAAAGACACGCAACACCCCCGCCAAAAGAAGAAATTAACGCTGTCTGAGTAAACAGGGAGTACGAATTGGAACCGTTGTGAAGTTATCGCGTGTGAACTAACAAGAAGTATAAGAATCACCCCTCGCTCTCCACAAAAAGCACGTACAAGAAAATGGCGTCCTACGCGTACCTTTTAAGTCAGCCCACACGTGCAACGTCACTTTATGCGCTAAGGCCCTTTCCTCCAATTGCACGCAGTCACACCTGGACGTGCAGTTTTTGCACGTGCACAATCAACATGCACCCTTGTTGAGGGAAACGCTGATGCCCATCACGTCACAGACGCGCTTATGCGCTAAGGGCCTTTCCTCGAATTACACGCTGACGTGCAGTTTTTTCACGTGCCAAATCACTCCGTATCTAGCTGGCCATGCAACAACACACGGAAGACCACGCTCCTGCCCAGAAGGCCATTTTCCTGCCCCCCAGAGCGTCAAGCACGCTCCCACCTGCCATCTGCTGTTACCTGCTGCCCACGTACCCTGCTGTTTGGTGCCTGCACGTCAGCCATCTGCAGGGGTGCAGTTGCTGTGACCACCCCTGCTGGAACTGAAGACTCCCAACTGGGATACCATCACTCCACAGCCCAGCCCCAGGACCCAGTTGCCCACCCACACTTGCCTCTGGGGTTGCTATGTCGGACACAACACCATTTGGCATCACTGGCAAGCCCAGCCAGAGAGGCAGAGGGCTGCCAGCTTCAGTGCCAGTGAAGTTGGTATCCTGGTGGAGCATGTCCTGGGGCAGTATGATGCCCTCTTTGGAAGTTCACGCCACGACAATGAAGGACGGAAGAGGATCTGGATGGACATTGTGACTGCCATCAACGAGGAGGGGGTGGCAGTTTGCGACATTCAACATGTCCGGAAGCGCTGGGAGGACTTCAGGTCCAGGACCCTCAACAAGGCCCGGCACCTCTTGAAGGCAGCGGATGCCAAAGGGTGCTGGGTCCGCCTAACCAACAACCAAATGAGGGTCCTGGAACGTATACGCCTAGCGCTCCACCTCCAGGTCCTTGAGAGGCAGACCTGCCTGGAATCGAGCGGTAAATGTACATGTGTACTGATTGGACTCTGTACATGTTGAGGTGTGGCAGGGGTGTGCAGGTTGTACATATGTCTGTGTAGGGCCATGTATGCATGTGTATGTACAGGGAAATGAGACTGCTGCATGTGAGTCCTCTCATGTGTGAGACACATCTATGGCGTATGTCTTGGTAAGCATGCTTGGCAAATGCAGGTGTGGGTGCACACATTTTTGAAATCCTGTGTTTGTACTGTGGCATGGTTGTGGTGTGACACATGGATGCTGCTTCCACCTGCATGTATCTGCACTATGTACATTTGCATGTGTGTGTATTTGACAAGTGTGCAACTGTGATACACCATGGATGCATGTGACACTGACATGTAGGAGGCTGATTGCCAGATGTGACATGGATGGGGATGTTATCACAGCGACAGGTGGTGGAGATGTACAGATGCATGTATGTTTGGTGGCGTGTGTGCATGTGTTCTGCACTCCCCGTGTTGCATGTGACGTCAGGCTCACCTTCGGCAGCTCATGCTGTTGTTTGTGTATGGATGGTGCTGCCTGGTGCAACATTCCTGTTGATGTGCTCATGTGTGTGAGTTGAAATGACATGTGTGTTGGGGAGTGTGATTCCATGTTTGAAGTTTGACACTGCCACTCGTGTACAACTGTCATGTGTGTATCAGACCATTGTACAGTGCCCTGATGCCTGTGATCTATCTCTCCCTGTCTGCAGCGTCAACTGATGAAGAGGGCGGAGACGGTGCTATGGAGCAAAGCAGCAGGGATCGCACCGCCAGCCGGAGAGGCAAGGACCAGCTCCCCTCCCAGGTTGTCATCTCGCCGGGGAGTGAGGAGTCTGGTGCCGCATCTGTGGCCACAGCTGCCGAGGGTAGGTCCAAGAGTCGGAGGTTGAAGGTGGACTCCTCGGCAGCAGAAGGGGCAGCTGAGACCCCAGAGGGTCCGATGGAGGAAGATATCCACAGAGTCATCCAGGTTGGTGGGGGGTTTGATTGTGGAGGAGGCCGTGGAAGGGACACACACGGGGTCTGGAGGGGGGATTCCATTGGTGCTAGTGGTGCAGTCCAGGGGCAGGGACAGGAGGCAGCACAGGCCACCGCGGAGGTGCCTGTGTATAATCCTGTCCCCGATCCTGTGACTGCATCATCCCACACCAGCAGGGATGCCTACGTCCAGACCCGTTTTCAGGGAGGGGATAAGCGCACAACAACTGGCCTTCCTCTCCTTGCGGACGTGGCAATCCGGGACCGGGTTGAGCCTGTCCTGGCTGGGATGGCGTTGCGTCAACGGGGCATGCAAGGTGACCTGCAGTGTTTTTGTGAAGACACTGCACGTTATCTCGGATGCCTCTTTGACCGCGTCGACCTACTGGGATGGGTCACCAGGACTGGATTCCTCCATCTGCTGGACCTTCTTCCGACCCCTTCCTCACCTGAACCCCCTATGCGCCAGTCGTACTCCGTGCCATCTTCCAGCCCATGTATCACCTGGGTACCCTGTGGAGATGCCTCTGACCCAGCGGCCAGGCTGGTGGTGGACACATCCCTGCCACAGTCGGGAGTTGGAGGTCCAGCAGGGGTGGCCACACCAACAACTGCACCCCAGCAGGAGGAGGACGTGCAGGCATCAAGAGCCAGGGCACAGGCATAGCAGCAGCAGGCTCAAGGTGGGAACGATGATGGCTCGGGGCCATCAACATCAGAGGGGCAGGCATCGGCCGGTGGGCAGGAGGACCCTGGATTGGGAGTGTCTTCCGTGTGGCAGCGGTTGGGCTAGCACATAGATGTGGAGCAGCGGCGGGCGGAAGAGGCACGGCTCACTATGGTCAGGGCGGAGAACTCCATGCGCAGGCTGCTGAGGCTGGTCGAGTGCGTTGAGGCAATTCGCAGGGAGTTGGAGTTGGACATGGCGTCATCCCTGCGAAACCTCAGAGTCATGGAACAGGCCTGCCTCCAGGACATAGAACAGGAGTTCGATGATGCCCTGGCCCGGGAAATCGGCAAGTGAGCCATAGGACTTGCCCGCCGCCATTGTATATAGTTAGTTAGTGTTAGGTTTCATTTATGTTTTTCTTTCATTTGGGGCGCTTGGACTATGCCCCACCTTTTTGTAGATAGTTCTTCATTAGGTAGTATTTTTTGTAGGTTCAATTTCAATGGTTGGGCTCATGGACCCTGGATTTGTTATTTGTATATAGTTGAACAGTGGATTTATCGTCATTTTTATTTTATTTTTCACCATGGAGCAATGGATTCTATTTATTATTATCCCTTTGTATTTGCTTTGTTGGACGGTGACTTGGCACATTTTCATTTGGAATTATTTGGATTCTGATTTCATATTTTTTTTCATTTTGGAACATGCTGCATTTTATTTATTATTTCCATTATTGTGTGTTTTCATTTCATTCACTTCATTTTGTGTTGAATACATTTTCGTTTCATACTTCAATGAGTGGCATTCTCTCATTGGTTTCATGCATGTCATGATGTGGGTGTTCACATTCACTGGCACCCAATGTGTGTGTGTGACGGACATGTGTTGATGTACATACATGCCATTTGGGTTGTTTCATGTAATGGGCATTTCAATGTGGGGTGGATGTAATACTTGGTTGGTTCTTTGGGCAGCGGTGGCGTGTGTTGGGATTTGGGTGGCCATGAGGGCCATGATTGTGGATCATGATGACATGTTGGGGGGGTCATGAGTCGGGGCCTGCTGGCAGGTGCCTGTCACTGCTAGGTGGGTGGGTGTGCAGGGGGACATGAGTCAGGGCCTGCTGGCAGGTGCCTGTCACTGCCGGGTGGGTGGTGGTGCAGGGGGGCATGAGTTGGGGCCTGCTGGCAGGTGCCCCTCACTGCTGTGTGGGTGGGGGTGCAGGGGGACATGAGTCGGGGCCTGCTGGCAGGTGCCTGTCACTGCCAGGTGGGTGGGGGTGCAGGGGGACATGAGTCGGGGGCCTGCTGGCAGGTGCCGCTCACTGCTGGGTGGGTGGGGGTGCAGGGGAACATGAGTCGGGACCTGCTGGCAGGTGCCTTTCACTGCCAGGTGGGTGGGGATGCAGGGGCACATGAGTTGGGGCCTGCTGGCAGGTGCCTGTCCCTGCCGGGTGGGTGGGGGTGCAGGGGAACATGCGTTGGGGCCTGCTGGCAGGTGCCCCTCACTGCCGGGTGGGTGGGGGTGCAGGGGTACATGAGTCGGGGCCTGCTGGCAGGTGCCTGTCACTGCCGGGTGGGTGGGGGTGCAGGGGGACATGAGTCGGGGCCTGCTGGCAGGTGCCTGTCACTGCCGGGTGGGTGGGGGTGCAGGGGGACATGAGTCGGGGCCTGCTGGCAGGTGCCTGTCCCTGCCGGGTGGTGGGGGTGCAGGGGGACATGAGTCGGGGCCTGCTGGCAGGTGCCTGTCACTGCCGGGTGGGTGGGGGTGCAGGGGGACATGAGTCGGGGCCTGCTGGCAGGTGCCTGTCACTGCTGGGTGGGGGTGCAGGGGGTCATGAGTTGGTGCTCACTGGTGCATGATGACATGTGGGCTGGCTGGGGGCATGCCCAGGGTGGATGGGCTACCTGCGGGGTATTCCCAAGGTGGATGGGCTGCCTGCGGGGCATGGCCTGGGGTGCAGGGTAGTCCCCTGTGGTGTGGGCTGCCTGCAGGGCCTGGGGAAGGGGGAGAGGGCACACCTGGGAGGTCCCACACTCGCGTGTGATACTTCCCTGCGCACCCCTCCGAAAACATGTACCCCACTCGCCCAGCTAAATGGCGTGTGAAACTGCACGTGCACCCCTCAGAATACACATACCCCACTTGCACAAGGCCTATCGCGTGTGATACTCCCCGCGCACCCCTCAGAACACACGTACCCCGCTCGCACAAGGCCTATCGCATGTGATACTCCCCGCGCACCCCTCAGAATACATGTACCTCGCTCGTACAATGCCTATCGCGTGTGATAATCCCCCCGCACCCCTCAGAATACACGTACCCTGCTCGCACATGCCCTATCACGTGTGAAACTTCCCGCGCCCCCCCCCAAATGCACTGTCCCGGCCCTGTGAACTGGTGCAGGGTTAGCGCGGCCCTTTGCGCTGAATTGGGGATTTCGATGCCTTATCTTTGCACAAGGGGCGCTCTTGGGGGTTAACTGGCACTGCAGGATGTTCTCTGCGCCAGCGCTCAAAATGGCTTTGATATTCCATGAATACCCGGTGCGCCAGAATGCTGTTTAGCGCACACGGCTGGCGCACGCTGCTCACGTGCACTGCCTCTGCGCTGAAATCTATGAATTACCCTGTTGGTTGTGTGTTTGTTAAGAGAATTGTAGAGAAGCAGCATGACTCACTACTGTACACTATCCATTTCCTCTCTCAAAATGAGAATTTAAATGAATACAAAAATGTAGAAAAGCAATGTATGTTGATTTCCTTTAAGCCAGCATTTCGTAACTTTGGGCTACATTCCAGTTATTAAACTGAAAACAATGTTACCGAGATTTACATACGTTTCCATACATGTGTGCACTCGTCCTTCACCAGATCAAAGGCTCACAGATCATTGGAATTCTGCTCTCTCACCTACTCATGGAATATACAGGGTACACGCATCTTAAACAATGGAGTGTCCATGTGAGCTTTTAGAGGAAAACCTCTAGGACCCCTTCATGATAGGATTCTGTCGCATAACGCGTTGGGCACGTTCGACATCTGTAGGCCGGGGCTCAGAGCATGCAGATCCCCTTAATTATGTACAGAATCTGGCCATCATTCACAAATAGTTCACTTGAGTAAACTAGGAGTTGCCCAGAACATCTACCTCATATCTGATTTATTTATTTATTTACATTTTTGTAACGCACCACATGCCTGTGGGCCTCAGAGCGCACAAAACCTAAAACTAGAGGAAACACAAAGCTGCTTTTTAGTTTGTGCTATAAGGTCGTGCGTTAGCGCCACCTATATGCCGAAACCTCTGCATTTAAGTCCAGATAGGGAGAAAGGGCATATGAGGAGGGACACAAAGCTTGCAGGTATTGTTTGGTTATTTGCCTACCTATTGACTATCCTTGGCCATGCTAATCCCTATGGCCTTTCCCACCCAGTTCCTGATCACCCTGCCCAAAACACCTCATCATGGAGCCTCTTTCATCTCACTTTAATCAAACCTTTCCAGCAAACTTTGTACTCAATTGCCCGCCTATGTTTTCTCAAACCAGTCATCTGGGAGTTGATGACTTAATTGGAGGTGTAAACGCGTTTCTGGTGTAATAAAAATGTCTTATCCAGGTCTGCCTTCAGTCACTTGATTTACACGGACTATGTTTGTCCTTCACTGAAGTCCTGTTAAAAAGAAGCATAGGAAAAGCCAACAGTTGTGACTTATGTATAAGTATTAGGCATTTGCCAGGCCCTGCTATTAGATGCCCAAGTACTCACACCATTGTGCACCTGCTTCAATCAATAGCCTGTTAATTCAACTACGGCAGTGCCTGGCAAGTACCTTTGCCATGCCTACACACAAACCCAAACTTGTCAATGCTTGATGAACAAGGCATTAACAAGCAAGAGCACATCTGATATGCCCAGGGTATTTCTTGATTTTCTCCATTGAAATTCCTTGTGAATCAGTCTTTCGGTGTGTTGGGGAAGGACAGGGTTAGGTGCATTAGTTCTATCAGCCTGGCTCATTCAGGACTCAGGTAACTTAGCATCAGGCATCCACCTTTCACTTACACATGTATTGTGCACATGTGAAACATGAATGTAGGTCTGTGGCCCTGTCTGTGGTGACATCAGCAGGACCGCAGACTTCCACTCACCTGGTTGCTGGTTTTCAAGGTCTTGTTGCGAGATAACCTGGTTTTGAATTTCCACCGCTGACATGTGCGTTGAAATCCAATGCTCATCTATTTCTAGACTGGGCGCTCTAAGTTAGAAGGCTCTGAAATCTCATGTGTATCACTTGGGCATTCTGATGTGACAGGCCTGTGCCAGTTCTAACCAGGTGCAAGTGACATCCATCACAGCAGAAGGGCATTTCTCTTTGCATGCATTTGTTACACGTATTGACCAAGCTAATAGTTTTTGCTGATATATAGGTTTTGGCATTATGTCTCCGGGCACTCACACCATTGGCCAGTATTGGCATGGTATGCTCTGGAACTTACATCACTATGATACAGTGATGGTTATTCCCTAAAAGGCCCAGATATTCACTCTCATTTAGGGGTTAGTATGGAAAGTCAACACACTCCCACCATTGCCAAGTTTTTGCACAATTTCTAATTACCAGGTACTGACATCATTATCAGTGTGGGGTGAAATTACCCTAAAATGCCACACCTACAGGCCGGAGTCAGTGGGGGGACCTGCCCCTCAGTAAAATGGAGTATGTGCAAAATGAGGCCCTTGCCCAAACACAAAGGCGATAATTTAGACATCTAAGCCTGGGGATGCCTGAGAATGTTATTTGCAACACATGAGGTGAAGACCTCATGGTACTTTTAAAAAAGGTCTGCAAAGTCTGAGACCATGTTGGCAGAAACAGTGACATCCAGTGTGTAAATAAAATGACCAGATTGTGTGCAAATTTGCACTGCAGAATGTAGTTTTGTACTTTGACCAAAAATCATTGCTTTTCAAAGCTGTTGTCCTTTTCAATTAAAGACATGCTCCTCCAACTGTATGCATAACTTTCAAAATAAGAATTTGGTACCTGTCATGTTGGGAGCCTGAATTGGGTTAAAAATCTGCACTCAATTGAAGGCCCCTTTCCACTGCTGGGACTACAAAAGACATTTCGATTTTGCCTCAAGTAACACTTTGTAAAACCAGATGTGCATCAAAGTCTTCAAAAGTGTAATTATGTTGCCGACATGCAACCTTGTGCAGGGAACAGTGTTGCAGTGATATTTTAATAATTAACGGAGTGCATTTCCAGAGTTTATAGTAAATCAAAATGCAAGCTAAAGAGTCCATTTTAGCTGAAGAAAGGAAGGGGAATTAATTGCCAGTAAGTTTCAATTCCTGGCTGTGAATCCCCCCCATAAGTGAAACTGGATTTCAACGCTGTGTTTCCAAGGGAATGAGCTGAGGAATTCCCTGGACCTCCAAGTTTTATGACCAAAAACACTCAGGCTGTCATAAACATGGCCATAAGCCTTGGAAGCTGTAGGCTAACCTAAACAAAAGGGTCCCCCTTGACGCCAGATCTCTGCTAGGAAAGGGGGAAGAGTGAAGGCAGAGCTTCACACCCATTTCACACAATAGGCGATATGCTACTTTAGGGATAACTTGGGAAGTATTAATCATAGACTATTCATGTTTGGATTTATGAAAAGTTGCCCGTGAGGTGCTCCTGTGGACCAACCTATCAAAAGTTATAAGAAAAACATTAATTGTGTCCTCTGCATAAATATGACAATCATAAAAATGTGAGAAAATGTGTAACAGGTGATAGGTATTCCGCCCATCCAAGGCCCGATTTTTCAGTAATATAGTTTGGGCATAAACAAGGAAAAAACATGGTGGCACTGCCATAAAATAACCTACAAACTTCTAGGTCAGATCATTTGATTCACAAAAAATATTGTGTCTAAATATACTGGCTTGTGGCATAATCTGATGAGAAAGGGTATTTATTAAAATGGGAGATTTCCTGGTACAGAAGCCAGATCCAACACCCTGTCTTTGTCATATGATTGATGGGGTATCCTCCCCTGACTTCTCAAATCACTCCCCCAGTCTCTGGACATACCGGCTTGCAGAGGGGGAGGGAACCCTTGACCACTTCCCTATCAGTTGTGCGAGAAGGATGACACATCAGTGATGTCATTATAAATAGGTTACTCCTCCTCAACTGGAGATTCTCTCTACAAAATCTGAGGTGTGCAGCTGACTAAAATCTGGAGCTATCCGTTCAGAAATTGGGCCTAGTCTTGGAGTGATGCAGGGAACTGGAGTAGCTGATTTGGAGGACAGGGAGAGGCCTTGACTGACCCCATTGATTGTCTCTGCAGTGAAGCCCTGGCGCCCCTTGATGACCATAAAGCCTTTTTCTCTTGTAAGTATAGACGTCCCCAGCCATACATTAAACAAGTCCTCTATTCTTAAGCACTACCCTAGAGATTCCACATGTGAAAAATCCCCTATCCTATCTGTTTGTGAAATGTAGTCCTTTTTCTATTGAAAAATATTGTATTTGTTTGTGCATTGTGGTCATTTCCTTTGTTCACCTGTGCATTTAAGTCATTTTTACTATGGAACAAAATCTTCATTTGTTTCCCTGTTGATTGTAGCTTTTTTCCACTTGAAACGCCCTTTGTTGGCCTACATATTTAAGTAGTTTTCCTGCAGAAGAATCCATTGTATGTCCGTGCATTTTCGCCATTTCCCATTGAAGAATTTCCAATGTTTGTGTAGATCCCTACTATTTTGCTTAGTAAATCAAATTCGTTCCCACATTACTTCACGGAGTAGGGAAAGGTGGCATTCAAAACTACCTCTTCCTTTCCTGGGTCTTGCGAGTAATTATAAATATAAATTGTCCCCCAAAACTCATACTAGTAAGAGCTGAAAAACCAATTCTTCCATGCGTTAAATTGTGTGTTTAAAAACAAATTCCCATTTGCATCTGTTATATTAAACCCAAGCCGTGTTCCCATTGTGAGTAATCCCTTTGTCAAAAGCCTACCTGTTAGTTGCCCCGTCATTTTTCACTGAAAACCGTGGTTCCAATGTGCCTTTCTCATTGTTGTAAGCGTGTGTGTCATTTTCAGCCCCAGCAAAATTAGTGCAATTTCCTTTTTCATTTTCTAAAAATTTCTTTTAACCTTTGAAAACTCGTTTTTACTACTCTATCCTCCTTCCCTTATCATATTATGAGCGCAGAGTTTGCATTGCATTTCCTTCATTTTTCAATGTTCAGAGATTGCCAGCCCGTCACAGCACCAGAAGTAACTAGACTCATTTGCCTTTTTGTTTTTCAAAAAAAAATCTTTTCACATTTGAAAACTTGTTGTTCCTAGTTTATATCTCTCCCCTTACTGTACCCTTATCACTGATTTTGAATTGCCTTCCCTTTTATTTTTGGGATTCTTCTTTCTCATGTGTTGCCTGTGTGAAAATCGAATTTCATATGTGTGCTAGCTAGTCTGTTTGGAAGCCCTATTTGTCTCCTAGTGTAAGCAGCCCGAAGTACCCTTGTGTGCTGTCCCATAGCAGTAGTATTAAATCATTGAAAACCTTTGTTCCATTGTCACGGGGGGGAGTGCTTAACCTTCCTGCAATCAATTGAGTGAAATTGCTTGGCATTGCTTGTCATATCACAAAATCAGTGTGGCATTACAGTATCTCTTCACCTGGTTACTTTCTAGAAATCTGTACATTTGTGTTGCCACAACATTAGTGGCTGCTGTCATCTCTCTGTTCTGATTGTATATTAAAATAATAAATTAATACATTATTCATTGACAACACACCGGCCTGGTTCCTGGTCTATTGGGAAAAGGGGTGCTGGTGGAGGTTAGGTGCTAGATGGGTTGGAGGCCTCCTCAAAAGAATTCTGTGTAATAATAAAAAGGTGTTTTATTGTGCGCCACCCTCATTTGCAAGGGAGGAGGTCCCTGACTTGCTGCTGCTGCATAATATACTGTGACATCAGGTTCCACTATGCCTTGTCAGCATGGCAGTGTCATATTTCATCAGACACAGTTAGCCCAGTAAGACACATACAATAGTCAGAGTTATCACGGTAAAGACGGTTATCATAATGCCCAGAAAGCATAGTAATTCAAGATTCCAGTGTGCCCAGTTAATTCAAGCCTAGATTTCATTGTGGCTGGATGTTTGTTTGGTGTACAGGCAGTGTATGTGTACTTTTGGTGACAGTGCGTGTGTGTGCACTTTTGTGTGTATTTGTGTGTGTGTACAGTGCTGATGGTGTGTGCCATTCCGGAGTTGATGTGTGCACATATTACCATTGGTCTGTGCAATCCGGGGCTCATTTTTGTGTGTGGGTGTTTGTGCAGAAACACTTTATGTTAGAAGAAACAACATACATAATAGTGCTCTCGGTAAAACCACTTTTTGCATTAGTGCTCAACAATAGAGAACCTCCCATTATGCTAGGCTAGGGCATTGTCCATTGTAATATGTCCATTCTATCTGTAATAGCCAAACAACACCCGAGGGCTGTCTATCACTCTTCATATCTATCTCCCATATACCTCCCTCTCAGGAAAATAGTTCACCTTGTCCCAACTAACAAGCATTGACAAAGCAAATATTTGTGCTGGTTAGATAAGCATTGGTATAGTAGTAGAAGGCCAAGAGACAATACTTGAGGTTGTGAAAGAACAAGTTAGAAGAGGTTTGCCTAGGGTGGGAATTGTTGGAGATTCACTCCGGCTCAATGCGCATGTGGAAGACAAATTTGCCATAAAGATATGTCTACTCAGGAAACCTTACTAAACAACATCAATATTATAGTGGGTTTGAAACATGCAAGAAAAACCATTTGAACCATATAATTTTAGAGAAGAATAAGACATTTATACTACCATGCCACACATACCAAATTTCCCCTTGGTAGTCATCACTGGAAATTCACCTTCAGTTCAGAATCACAGTGAGGCATTATGGACTATGCAGTTATTAGATGAAAAGGTTACATTTTTTAAAAGACTCATAATTGTTCTCCTAAAAGTGTCACCTGTCCTAAGGCGATAGCTGATGCCCATCTGGCAAAACCAGTGTCCACAGACACCAATTGTCTGGTGTGATATACTATCTCATGGTCGGCTGTGGACAATGGTATACACCATTACATGACCTTGTATACGTTTAGAAACAGTGATAAGGTACTTGTTACAAGGGCTGCACAACTATAGCTTCCTGATCTTCTCAAGAGCCCATGACAAAATATTTTGCTGACATCACTAGTCCTTTCCAAAAACTATGTAAGAACAAAAAGATATGCCCCGCCCTGGGGGGTGCTGTTGCGCACGGAAGAAAATGGACGCTTCCGTGTAAGCTCCGGTGAGATCCGAGGCCGCAACGCCATCATAACAACTTGCAGACTCCGGTTCTCCATATAATCAATACTGAACATGTGTTAAGGGCCCCTGACAGACCATACGAAGTTTGGAGGCGCAGGGGTAAAAGGCTATTGAAATATTGGACTGCTGAGATACCACGCTCAACACGGGGTGGGCCGCCATCGCGCCACGAGGAGGAGGGCGGAGCCCGGCAAGTAAATACTGGAGGTGCGGCGAGTGAAGAGGCGGCCTGCAAGGGGCTGGGGTTGAAGCGCTGGTGCTCCGACAATCGTTGAGCGCCTGTGAACCCCCCCGATCCGACTTTGAATTGACGGCGGAGGGAGCCCGGCAGCAGATGGGACATATCGAGCGAGGAGAGAGGAGGTAAGGAGTGGCGCCGCGCCAGTGGTGCCCGAGACTCTGAGTGGAACCCGGACTCTGGGCGGGGGGGCTGGGGTGAGCGATCACAGACTTGGAGGCAGTCCCCCCATGCCCTCCCCCGGCCTTGGTGTCGGACACTGAAGCGAAGGGTTGAGGCAGCCCTCGACCCCCCCTCCCTCTCCTCTGCTGGAGCTCGGATTTCTATGTGGCTCTAATACGAGCGCTGCAGCGGCTGCAACGGGACCTGAACTTGCATATTATCCCCGCCATAAGACTGACAGACGCTGGTCTGGGTGGCTAAATTGAGCAATCCATTGCTGGCACATACCAGAGAGTGGGTCAATAAAACATCATTCCAGCTGAGAGATAAGGCAATACTAACCAGCGAACGAGGGTCTGCAGAGCGACACCAGGCCTCCACCCACGGGTCTAAAGAGAGGGCAATCCCCCCAATCACAAGTATTAAAGACCCGCTTGATGCACAGACGCGCAGCAATGCCTACAACCTCACAATATTGCCCAGAAAGAAAAGCAGTGTGATCTGATTGGTGGAACAGTCATTGAGAGGAGATCGAAACCCAAAGCGCAATTGGAAGGCGTATGCTAGGTACCCAAAAAGGGTAAGAATACATCCGAATGAGCTAGACTGGCCCTCTGGCTGGGTCACTGGGGAGGCAAGACAGCGCACAGACCTAGGGTGGCAGTGGAGATAGCCACAGACAACGACCTCTAACATAGCCAACATCAGTCCACGAGAAGTCACGGCATTGGAGACAAAGACAAATCCCTCCTTGGAGCACTAGAGGAAAATAACCTGGGTCGGAACCTATCCACACAAGCAGACTGTGACCTGGAAGTGGAAGGGGACCTCCGGAGTAGACCCTGGGGTTAACTCTCACCAAAGTAAACGATGCCCAAAAACGTTGGCTCTAGGAAAGGTGGAGGAACCATAGATAAGTTTACAACGACTATACAAAAAGATATTGACCCTGAGAAGGAGAAGGAAGCTCACGCACAAGAACTGCAGACCCCCAATGGGGCAACGATGGACCCACAAGCAGTCTTTCTGGCCATGCAGAAAGGCTTCTCTGCATTGAATGAGAAACTGGATGGAATCACAGTTAATGTAGCGACCATTGGAATGCAACTTGAAAAAACAACATCGCGCATTACGGAAGCCGAGGCGAAAATATCGGCCACAGAAGATGACCTTACAACCTTGAAAACCATGGTGGCCACAATGGCAATAGACTTAGGGACTGTGAAGGCCAAGTGTGAAGATTTGGAGGCAAGATCCAGGTGCAATAACATTCGCATAGTGGGGGTAAGGAAGCAATAAAGGGATCGATGGAGAAAGCAATAGAAGAACTCTTGCACAACCTCTTAGGAGACCCAGGCTGGTCGCCGATGTTTGCAATGGAGAGGGCGCAAAGATCACTCGCCCCAAGACCGAAGCGTGGGCATACCCTAGACCAATAATAGCGCGGTTGATGAATTATAGGGATAGTGACCTGATCCTCAGAGCGGCAAGGGAAAAACAAGAGTTACGATGGGAAGCGAACATCATACGCATATTCCCGGATTTTACACTCGCAGTGCAACAAGAAAGGAAAATGTTTACGGGGGGTCAAGAAACTGTTGCGTGAAAGACGAGTGCAGTATGCCATGCTCTACCCGGCAACACTCACGATTCAGCATCTGAATAAAGTATATTTCTTTACGTTCCCAGAGGAGGCGGCAAGCTTTATCGAAGCACATATCCCAGTCCCGACGAGGCAGCCAAGCGAGGAAGAGAACTCGTGAATACCTGCTGTTATGTAATAGTAAACACGTTCATGATGTACAATTGATGTGCAAAAACCGTGAATCTCTCTGCAGAGGTTCATAAGAGGGGCAATTATTCTTTCACTGCAACTAAGATGATAAGTATTACCCCGCAAATGCAAATATGAGTTAGAGTAACGTAACAGAACCGGATGCACCATAAAATCCTAATGTTGCTACGGGCCTTGGTGACCACCACAGTTTCCCCCATTGCAGGTGCATGGACGATTGTTGGGGGAGGTGGGTGGGACATTGTATACACGGTTGAAGTTAGGGGAACTGTGAGGGTGGGGGTAGAGGGGAAGTTGGGACTGTTGAGACTCAGTTATGGGAAGAGTTGTAATCAAATGAAAAGCACACGGGAGCTAAGCACAATAACTTTTGCAAACGCAGGCGAAACAACCTGGCATACATATGTTACCATACTCTTTATAGATAGTGGATAAAGTGGGGCCAGAGACATTAAAATATTAAGTTGGAATGTTCGGGGTTTGGGATCCAGCATTAAGAAAAGGAAGATCATGGCAAGCATTAATAGACATAACCCCAAGATAATATTTTTACAGGAAACGCACATAGGGCCCCAGCATAATGGCCCACTGACGCCGAAATGGGGAGAACACCAATACGTCACTAAGTATTTCAAGTGGGTGAGGGGAGTGTTGATCCCTTTACACAAATCCTTATCGTTCACATGCAGGAACACGGAATGCGACGCTGAAGGGAGATATGTGCTTATCCATGGCACTCCCTGCGATAAAGAAATACTCCTACTTAACGTGTATGGTCCGAATGTGAACGATCTGGAATTCTACTCCCAGATATTCCAAAAGATAGCAAAATACCCCACGGACCATCTGATTTGTGGGGGGGACTATAATACCATTCTTGATGTACACACAGAACGCACGTCAACACAAGCCAGAACATTGACCAAGGCAGCACAGACTATACTGGTGCATATGACAGATCTAAATCTAAGGGATGCATGGCGAACATTAAATCCATTTAAACGAGAGTATACCTTCTACTCATCTGTGCATGACATGCATTCTAGAATTGATCTATGGTTGGTAGGCAATGAGGTCCTATCTTGGGTTACTGAGTCCCTTATACACCCTAGGATGTACTCTGATCATTCCCCAATACAACTGACCCAACGGATCCCCGGGAGGGTGGTGAACAGACCTCCATGGAGGTTCAAATCTGCTGCATTTCGGGACCTGGTCTATAAAAATGCGATGTCTCAACACATACATGACTTCTTTGAAATAAATGAAAATTCAGTTAACAGTCAAGCCACTTTATGGCAAGCTTTTAGGGTCTGCATCAGAGGCCACTCAATATCTGCGCAGAGTGGAATTCTCAAAGACATTAGGGTAGACTGGAACGGTTGGAAACACAATTGAGCGCATTGCAATCCCAGTATGCACACATTCCCTCATCACAGCTCACCTCTGAAATAAAGATCAAACTAGACGAATATATCGAGGCAGCGGATCAAGAGATTGGATACTTCGACAAGCCTATGGCGGCGCGCCGGTATGGGGAGGGTGAACACCCGGGGAAACTACTGGCCAGAGCAGTAAAAGGGGAAATAGGTCCATCAACCTTACCCTGTATACGTATGCAGGATGGTGGGGTAACCACCAAACGTGACAAGGTGGAAGAGGAATTCTACACATTTTACAATAAACTGTACTCCCCATAATGCATTGTTACAGAAGACGAGATTCAAAATTATCTCTCTCAGATCCCAACAACACTCTTATCGGACGACGCCAGAGAAACACTAGAAACCCCGATTACAGAAACCGAAATAATGTAGGCGATCAAGGCATCCCAATAATAATGGATCCCAATGGAAAGGCCCAGGGATCAGATGGCCTCTGAGCAGAATTCTATAAAGAGTTCATCCAGGAACTGACCCCTAGACTACACGCAGTATGGGAGGAAGTCTTAAATAAGGGCGTACTCCCTGAAACCACAAGGGAAGCAGTGATCACGCTTCTGCTTAAACCGGGGAAACCCCCTGAAGATTGTGGTTCGTATAGACCGTTGTCATTAATAAACACTGACGCAAAGATCTTTGCAAACATTATAGCAACTAGACTTACACTATTAATGCCCTATATGGTACATGAAGATCAAGCAGGGTTTGTTTATGGTAGATCTACGGCCATGAATATTAGAAAATGCCACAAAATCCTGGCTACGATCCCCCCTTGAGACACAGGTGGTGGCGGTGTCACTAGATATGCGTAAGGCATTTGATACGGTGTCGTGGCCCTTCTTATTCGGAATACTGAAGAATTATGGATTTGGCTAGAGAAAGATGCAACCTGTTAGCAGTCTCAAAGCGAGCTCATAAGTGTAAGCTGGTTAGTGATTTAGTGATGAAGCAACTATGGCTGCATGGTAATACTGCATTGAGGTTGCCCAATGCCGGCGGAATTGTGGACAAAATTGAATGTATTACCTTGTAGTTGCGCCTACAGTGGTCAAAAAGGTTGATTAGATAGTAAGACAGAGACACAGTGAAGCTGTAAATTGATTCTAATTTATTTTGGGTAGAAGTTGAGTAAAACGAAATAAAATTCACAAATAGGGCACATTATTTTGCTCTGCTTACAGGTTACCATAAGGGTTTTTGATCAGAGTTACATTTTGCATTTTGCATTTAACGGGTGGCTGAACAATATATAATTCAAGAAGAACACGTTTAAGTGCAGGGATATAGGGTGTAGATATTGGATATTTAAGTCATTAAAATTGGCCTTAGATCGGCTATGTAATGATATATACCCCATATTCGAATTGCCTGACATTAATTCCTATTTCGATTCATCATGTTAAATGCATGATTATACACTTATGAGAAACAAACAAAGGACTCCCACAAAACTAAAGGATCAAATATTATGAGGAAACAAACAAAGGACTCTCAGAGAAAAAAAGGGAAAAAAGGGCACTATAGTCAGACCTCTATTGTGAAGGCAATAATTTTCGGAACAAATAATTTTGAGGAAATATACAAAGGAATGACTAACAAGGGATCAAACAATACGAGGAAACTAACAAAGGACTCTCAGGAAAAAGGACAGCACAATCAGCCCTCTATTGTGAAGGAAACAATATTCTGAAGTGTGAAGTTAACAATAATAAAAACATATATTGTGAAATCTACAATATGTTGTATTGTGATCAACACTATTTGATCTGTGAAGTCAACAGATACCCAAAATAAATTTGAATTATGGATTTGGCCCTACCTTTATAAAATTGATACAAATATTATACACAAGTCCCCATGCCAAGATTAGAATCAACTGACACTTAACAAACAAATTAGAATTACGGGGAGGTACTCGACAGGGCTGCCCACTATCACCTTTACTGTTCGCCCTAGTGATAGAACCCCAGGCAGATATACTTAGGTCACGATACTGCTCTTATGGCCTATTGCTAGAAGGCAGGCTACAAATAAGAACTCTATGTGCTGATGATATCTTGTTGTATCTTAAAAACTCAGAACGCACATTTGGCAGAGTTTTGACTGAGGTGGAGAGATTTGGTGAATACTCAGGTCTACGGTTAAATCCCCATAAATCAGAGTTATTCCCACTGACAGAAAATACAAGGAAACCCCTAGATATACATGGCCTTATTTGGAATCCGACGCAAATTCAGTACTTGGGGGCATACATTGCCAGGACGCCCCAACTCTCACGGGCCCTCAACTACAGCGCGCTGGCGGTAGCATTGTGCACTAAGATAAAGCGGTGGAGTGTGCTGCCAAGCTCAATGATGGGTAGAATAGCGCTACTCAAAATGATAATATTACCGAAGCTATTTGATCTATTCAGCACAGTACCGGTTTGGCCGGGACGTGTCCTGTTCACGAAGATGGGCAGCGCCTGCTCCGAGTTTGTTTGGGGTGGACACCCGAGACTCAGCTGGAAAACACTAACTGGCTCATACCTGAGGGGTGGATTGATGGCACCAGACCTGGAATTATATTACCTCGCAGCACAAGCACAGCATGCGGCACAATGGGCTACACAATGCCTTAACCCAGGGACGTCGCCACCTGCCCAGAAAGAACGAGAAGCAACGGCGCTACTGCATAAGTTGTCTAGACGAGCCCCCAAACACTATAACACCATAGATCCTAATAAGGTAACAACCACGGCATGGGCGAAAATAGCAGATATATTCGCTACTAACAAACTATACCATCCGAGTATGCCTCTCTCGGGAGATCCACAAACACCATTCAATTTAGATGGGAAGGTGGCCAGGCACTGGAGCTCTCGGGGTGTAGCACAATGGGGACAGCTCTTTATAGATAAGTGTTTTGTTCAGTGGAGACATAAAGGATGTATTGGGAAACACAAGTAAATATAAACAGCAATATGAGCGTGTGAGTGACGCTATACGTGAGCAGTACCCTACATTCCCAACTGAGCCAGAGGTAAATATGGGGCTTGGATACATGTTTACCGGGGCAACACAGAAAATCATAGCCTCGGCACTGTACAAAATCATAATGCAAACACGCCCAGCAGATATCCACACGGCCAGGACCAAGTGGGAACTTGACCTGGGGCAACAAATAGAGGAAGTGGAATGGTCTCAAATATGTAAGCTGACTAAACGGGTCTCATGCAAATCTAGGTATAAGATAATCCACTATAAAATAATAAACAGGGCATACTACACCCCTGCAAAACTCAAACGGATTTACCCAGATGCCCCGGGAACATGCCCAAGGTGTAACGAAGAAGGTGCAGATATATACCAAATGCTCTGGTCATGCATAAAACTAAAAGATTACTGGGGTGGCGTGTGTGAAGCGTTAAATGAACTGGCAGAACAACCGGTGGAATGGTCCCCACGGCTATGTACCCTAGGGGCGGTGGGTGAGATGAATCCGATATGGAGGAAATTGTTAAATGTAAGCCTTTTGATAGCCAAGAGAGCAATATTGATGAGGTGGAAGAGTGCAATCCCCCCAACCAAGAACGAGTGGGATAGAGATATGTTATGGACCAATGATATGGAAGAGTTGTATATAGACACGGTGCTACCACCATCCAAACCCAGAAATATAAAGATACAAACAATACTTATCAGACAAAGCCGAAAGTATAAGCGAAGAGCCAGTGGAAGTCGACTGTGCATGATGCAAAAACAATGTATTAATGTAAAGTATACATATGCAAGTGCTGTACCTGTGTGCAATGATAAATAAAGTTTTTTTTAAAAAAGATATGCCCTCTATATAATGGACTACTACAGTCATTGACCTGAGATTACATCCATTTGGAGGTCACCACACCCATGGTAATCACATTCCTATGCTGGGTGCTGACTATCGAAAGGGTGCCATACACCATATTCAATAACAATAGGACTCAACTAGTATCTTAAAAAAATAAAATAATTTCTCAAGAATTATGGAATGGTAAACATCACCAGACTCTCGTACCCCCCTCAGGCAAATGGCCTGGTGGACTGGTTCAATCGCTTAGTATAGGAAGCAATATATGTTGTCATGGCCGCAAGGTTCGATCTCACAGTGACAGTGCTTGTGATGCTTCTCTTGTAACTCACCCAGTTTCACCCCATTACAGGGAAATCTCCATTCAGAGTCCGGCCATGAAAGAAACCCCTGAATATTAGACACTCCCACTGGATGGAAGGGGAGTGAAAAAAGGGCTAGAAGGAGAGCAGGACAGTTGTCCACGAGAGAGCAGACGAATTTAAAGGTAAGTAGAAAACAGCATTTGATATCCACAAAGTCAGTTACTGATACCATTAACAAGGTTCTTATAAATACATCTAAATGAATACTAGATGGCATGAACTTCTGGTTTGATCAAACAGATTATGCTAACTTATTTGTTGGGGGGATTTATATTTCAGCTCTGTGGTTACATTTGCCATTCACAAGGCAGGTCATACATTTGACCATATATTAAATTCTTTATCCGACACGAAGTCCCCCCACACTGTTTCCAGTTACATGGTCTGATCATGTGGCCATCTGTTTTACTATTGACTTAAATATTAAATCTAGCTAAGCTGAACCTCGGAAATAAACGTCTCCCACATACAATTGCTCACTTTAGATATGTGAATTCCTCATTATTCAACGTTTTGCCTGTCAGGATTGTTGTCTCTGTGTGCCACACCAGACAATGGACCTCATTACGACCCAGGCGGAGGACCATGGTGCTATTAGCACCATGGTCCATGCCGGTGTCCGCCATGGCGGAATGGGGAATTACCACCCCATTCCGAGGTTGGCGGGGCGGTAATTCCCCATGCCGCCATGGCCCTTCCCCATTCCCATTTTTGCCCCATAGGGCTCAATGGGAAGGCGCTAAGTACGGTGCCGCAAAATGCGGCACCGTACTTAGCACCAAGATCCCTTTGCGGGTTCCTACTTTAACGGCTGGTAAAACCAGCCGTTAAGGTCGGGTCTCGCAAAGGGACCTCGTAATTAGGCGCTAATAGGTTAATGGCACTGCAGCCTTTTACGGCGCCGTTAACCCATTAGCGCCTGGGTCGTAATGAGGCCCATGTTTTAAACAATCATTGGATCGAACCGGTAAATGAGAGCAGCCCAGATCTTATCACATGAGAGAAATTCCCCCAAATTTCCCCAAACAAGGTTGGTCTATGCTTAAAGGAACCCTCATTCGCTGGAAGGCCTGGAAACTAGAAATAAATAGAAATAAAGGCTGTGTTGCGTGTGACCCCAATATCGACTTTTCTTTAAGTAACAGTTAAGAAACTATAAATCCTTGAATTTAAATACTTAAAAGGCCTTTTTTTCATTGAATATGTAATTTAAATAAAGGAACTCTGTGCCATTTTAAGAAAAACTTGGCCCCCGAATGCCCACTCCACATCACCCCCAGTGAAGCAAGGGGTTGTTGATAATCTTGCAACCGTTTTCATTGCTAAAATTGACAAGATAGGACAGCACCTGACTGGCACAGGTACTTAAAAGGCTAGCTAAATCGGACAATCTGAAATAATCTCCCGCTTTGGAAATATTTCCCTAACTCTCACTGGAAAATACATGTGTTGCTGAGTATGGCGCAATATGCGGGGCACCTTGGGATAGTCCCTCCCTCCACCCTCCCCGCCACCCTCAAATTGCCAAATTCATATAATCACTTCATGCCAGCCAGGAACTGGATGAATTTCAATTAATTAAATAAGAATGCTGACATGACAACGGTCCTAGCCACGATGGACCCCTGGGGCCCTATGTACTGGCTTTCTTCTTTTGGAGGTTGCCCTACATCGGTTTCTAAATTTAAGAATCTGGGGATTGTGCACGATTCTGATCTATGTCTTGCTTTTCAAATATCTCAAATGATGAAAAGTCGCTTTTTCCACTTTTGGCAACTGAAAAATGTGTTACCTTTACTATCGTTTTGTTATTGGCTTATGGCTGTACATCCATTTATGATGGCTCATCTTGACTTTGTTAATAACATGTACATTGCCCTCATCAAAAAAGGTCTATCAAGGTTACTCAGAGAGCGCAGGAATCTGCAACGAAGATGCTTCTTACATTGAACAGATTTCAATCAATTTGGGCTGTGTTAGCATAACTGCACTGGCCCTTGGGAAAAAGGAGAAAGCTGTTCAAAATGCTTTGCATTGCCCACAAGGAGTCAGATTACAGGAACATTTCGCTGGTCCAAGTGCGCTCACTATTAGTACTAGGGCAGAGTTTGCTCTTTCTTTAAAAACACCCAAACTGATTGGTATTAGCACTGGGGCAAACTTTACCCTGGAGTAAAAATGCATTGAAAATGTATCTTTTTAACACTAGGACAATTTTTTGCCATGCCAAACTGCACTTGTTCGGGGCACAGTTTTTCTAATATGTCCAAACGCTTATACAAATAGGGCAAACTTTGCCCTAGTGCTAATACCTTGCAAACATGCACTTGAAACTGATGCAGAGTTTCCGTAATCTGGTGCAATATGTTATATAATACTAGACCAACAATCTTTTTGGCTTGCATGAAAAAGTATATATATAGAAGGAGTATCTTCCGGGCTGAGCCCTCAGTTCGGGATCCACTTGCTTGATGTACATAAAAGAAACAAAACAACGTTGGTGGTTGCTCATTCTTCCATCTAAAAGTCAAGACATGGAATGCTCTACCCCTTCATCTCTGGTCTATCACAAACCTGATCGTTTTTTTGAAGTGGCTAAAGGCATATCTAGTCACCTAAACTAAGTAACAGTTATGAGGCTAGTGTGTTTGGTTTCTGGTTCTATAGCGCAATAATCTCCTTGTGGTAAATGTGTGCCTTATACAGACACCCAAATGAATACATAAACAAATACATATATAAATTCCAGTTGGAAAATACAGCTCGCATCAAATTACCACATATAAGGCAAAAAGAGAAATCGAATTATAGTGAGCCGAACGTCAGCAAGACCACACTGGAAACAGAAGATGGACACATGTTGGGCTTGGGAGATTTGCATCACTCAGGCCCACAGACGGTCCAATAATTTAACAGGGTGCATAGCAGAACAGTAATTTAAAGTGTTTAGCTTTTTCATCCTCATTATTCATACTTGTGTTGCTTGCTCAAACGTTTAGGTTGTTTATTGGAATGTGTTATGTTTTTAAGCTCATACTAGAGGGCAAGATAGGATTCTTTGCATTGAGCTCCCTTTATACTGCGTTGGTAGAGAATGAGTTGGATCCTAGTTGTGTCATTAATAACTCCAAGCTTCTTATGCTGACTCATAAATGTATAGCTGGCTCCAAAATATCTTGTGAATTGCATTTCGCACTATGTCCCTTCGCGCACCCTCGGGTCTAAGAACCAACTTAAAATTGTGCAGCCAAGGTTCAAACTGGCCAATGCAGGTGGTCATAGTTTTGATGTTCAGATCCCGATTGCTTGCAATGCACTTCCTTATAGCCTTAGAGCTACTCCCACAACTACGGAATTTAAAAAAAGGCTGACAACTTATATCTTCAACCTATCTCCTGACTAAGTCATTCCTGCCTCCTCTGCTCTTTTACTCCCCTCGGACACTGAACCCTCTGATATCATCTTCTTAGCTTTTTCGTTTGTTTGTCTTCTATGCTCCATGTGCGCGCTCTGAGGCCTCCGGCATGCAGGGTGGTATATAAAAATTCGAAATAAATAAGTAAATAAATGTTCTAAAGGATTCCGATATCCCAGAGAAGGTGAGCCATTAGGAGGAAATACTCCTTGGTGCTTTGTACCATAAAGTTGTGAACCTAAAAAAGTCTGCAGAAACAGCACTATAACACCTCGACTGGCACAGTGATGTATTGCATTGCCAGACCTTGTCGGTGGATGGTCGGTTCGCCTCGAGGGCCAGGTACCAGTACAAGCCTCAATGTGCTGGGCCAAGGAGCAGCATAGGGAGGATTCCCTGGATAGCCCCTCCATGTCACCAAAAGGAGACAAGGACTTGTCACACCAAGGCATGGGATACTGTCCCGTTAGAGGGATGTACTGATTAGAAAATGGAACAGGCGGAGCGGGTGATGAACCGTATTATCACCTGCGCTGTGCTTGTGTTAAGTCTAATGATATTGTGTGTGCTATGCATGCTGCATGTGCCGTGGTCTGGGGCCACACCCAAAGTGGCCAGAGGGGGTTAAATTAGATCAAAAATGGCAAAGGGCAACTTTGCACATGCAGTGTTTGCCAAAGAGTATTCTCCAGTACTTTATTCGTCAGTATTGTGATGGCACATTTCATATTTACAATCGTGCTATGCCTTTGGCAGTTGAAGCCAGTACTTGTTACAGGATGCATTTACAATCTTCAAAAAAATTCGGCAACATTTAAAGGACAAATCAGCCAACATGTCTTTCGGCCAAAAGGGTCTTTGTCAGGGCAAGAGGGTGTGGCTTGTGAGGTTCACTGCTTTGAGGTGATCCCAGTGGTCGGTAGGCCACAGATAACATTGGAGATTGCTGCATGAAGATCAAATTGGTTACTAATAGGTAAGTAATTGGAAGTCTGCACATTTCTGTGTTATCAACTGGAGGTTGCTGCAGGTGCAGCAAACCTTTTTTGGTTACTGCATTTCTTAAAGATCCATGTCCTTCTGTGTGTTAGGTAGACTGGTGTCTTTAATTCCCCAGTCAGGCTGACACATTTTACTGGGACTGGTTCTCTGCACGTTGTCGATCGATTGATCTTCATATTACTTAATTATTTTGAAGATTGAAAATGCAACCTTGTCACAAGTACAGCCCTAACCTGCCAAAGGCATAATAATATTGTAAATATGAAATGTACCTTCACATTATTGATGAATAAAGCACTGGAGGAAACTGATTAGAAAATGCATGACCCACCGGGTAAACCCTATAACACCTCAGCCCTATATGGGACACTCTGGTACTGTTACAGCACTGTTTTCAAATTAACATAGTAGGAATCACTGGGTTATATAGCTGGGAATGCTGTGGTTGGATTGAAACTGGAAATGGGTGAAGCAAAATGGATTATTTTTAACGATGGCCACCGCCGAGTTTACCTTTTTCGGCAAGATGTGATTTCAGCTCAGCGCTAATTCTGCTGGTGGAATTACCATTCGTAATTCCTCAAATTTTCCAGCAGTAAAGATAATTCTGCCTAAAATTGGAGGATTTACCGATCAGTACTGGATTTTTGTGCTTATTCCCCCAGATGAGATTACTGTTACTGCCGGTGATTGAAGGGCATTTATGTGGAGTTGTAATTTGGCACTAAATGTAACAGTAATTTTGTATGTTGAAATTAGCACCAAATTTACTGCCATACTCAAAATGAGGCCCTATGTGCTCAAAATGTCCTTTTAGATTATAGACAATGTTTATATTGCATGGTGCGTCTCAGCATGGAGCTACCAAATGCATTAACAAGAACTGGTTCTGGCACCAAATTACCTGTAACCTCCTTCAATAGACCTTTGCTGAAACATTTATTGTCAATCATGTTCTTTCCACGTTTCAAACACAATTTTTCCTCTCTTTGAACGCACTACACCATCTTGGATCCGACCTATCTCCAGCTGAAGGCCACACAAACACCAATTAGGAAGAAACCACCTCATCCCAGTAACACCTGGAATAATATCAGAGTGACCAAACACTGATGGACAAGGCGATCAGGTACCAAAAGTATGTGTCATCCATTATGGTTTTTAGCTTGACTTTCTGTCTGGAACTTAACTGACGGTGGCCATCTTGGATTGATGTCATCGTTTCCAGCCACCATCTTGGATTGGTGACATGACTTCCTGTGGCCATCTTTGATCAGTGACATCACATCCTGCAGCCAGCTTGGATCAGCCCCATCTCCAGCTGAAGGCCACAAAAGGCTCCTATGGGACCACCAATCAGGAAGAAAATGCTACATCCCAGCAACACCAGGTACAATATCAGAGAGACCAACTACTGATGGACTAGGCCATCAGCTAACAAGACTGTGTGTCATCCCTTCTGAACTAACTACGGTCATCCAGCCAGGGGTGGCTCATTTAACGGCAGAACAGTAAAGGGTGAAGACCAGTCGTTGACCAGCCTCTTTGCCTCTTAGCCTATGAGCCTTTGATTTGCTGTGTCCTGCTACTTGTCTGTAAGTACCCTTAATGAATTTATCTTAGCTTCACCCTCGCCATGCACTTCTCATGCTATCTCTTCCTTTCCCTTCCACTTCATGCTTCACTCTCCTCCGCTCAGAACCATCTCAACTCTCTCCCCATCCCTATCATCTCTTCTCTTTAACACCACCTCTCTTCTCGCTCCACTCCTGTTTCTGTTCACAAAAAGTACACCAACCCTAACTTCCATTACACATCCTCTTCTCGCATTTACCTCCAGTGCCTCTCTATTTCTCAGACTACTATGCTTCTATGCTTCTTCATCTCACTCTCTTTCTATTGCTCTTTGGAACGCACAGTCTGTCTGCAATAAATATGTCTTTATCTCTGACTTCTTCCTTTCCCATTCTCCTTCTCTTTACCTCATTACCCTTACTGAAACCTCGATCTCTCCCTCTGACTCTCCAACCATGTCTGCCTTTCGTGATCCTGCCTACACCTTCATTCACCCTCCCCTCCCCACTGGCAGGGCTGGTGGGGTAGGGCTATTTTCATCCTCCAAGCATTTTATTTCCCCTATCTACTGCTATCTCTCCCTCCTTCAAATACACTGCCCCCTGTGGCACACATATTTTCTCTCTCTCTACTAGCTACCTGATCTGGAAGGCCAATTATTGGACCACATCTCCCAACTAATTGACTCTTTCCCTCCCGATTACCACCTAATTGCCATTGGTGACTTCAACCTCCCATCTCTTTATATTCTGCTCTATCCAATGATTTTAACTCTCTTCTGATTAACCACTCACTCTCCTCTGTCCACTCTCTGCCCACCCATTCAAATGGAAACTCCCTTGCCCGTATTCTCATCTCCTCTCAGCTCTCCACCTCTAATATCTCTACTGTGCTTTCTTCCACTGATCACTCTATCGTCTTTGCCTCAATCTCCACTCCTGTTTCTTCCTCACTCTCTCCATCTACTAAAACTATTACTAAGTGCAAGTTTCCCACCACGAGACTCCCTGACTACCTCTTTGAACTACACCACTCTCTTGCGTCCTACGCTGAACTCACTGTTCCATCCACTGAAGAATCGTTCACTAACTTTAACACTGCGCTTCATGTTCCCTTTTCCAGTCACTACCCCTACTAAATCCTCCCCTCCTTGGCCCTGTATTGCACCTCTCGTCCGCACCCAGAAAAAGGCAATGCAGAGAAAGCTTTGCACTAGACAAAGGGCAAGATACTCCTCTGATCTCCAACTCCATCTCACTGCTCTTCAAAACTATTCCTCTACTCTTGACTCTGCCAAACGTGACTGCTATCTCTCTCTCATTTTGTCTCAATCCTCCCAAGGTAGGCACCTCTAAAAATCTCTCAACTCAATTCTCTCTCCTCTTAAACCCACATCCATCTCCTCTACTCTTTCTGCAAATGATCCTGCTCTCTACATTGTGTCTAAAATTCTACCATTCGCAATACTCTCGCTAATTACCTTCTATCCCATCCACTTGCACAATTTTCTCCACCACTTCTTCCCTCCCCTCCGACAACTATGTCTTCCATTGCCCCACCAACCCTGATGGCATTATTGCTTTACCCCTCAAGGCTACCCCTCACTGTGCCCCCACTGACCCACTGTCTCCTCACATTGTGAAGTACATAGCTCATAGTTTGGACACAGCATCTTTTTCAAGGCTGACAATGAATGAAAGTAATAAAAAAATGAAATATATAGCCATGAATTTGATGACACAACAAGATGAATAAACACACGTTATAAAGAAAACAAATAAATAAATGGATATGCATCCCAGAGACAGGATGGGTATGCAGATTGATTGATTGATTGATTTATTTATTTATTTCTAAAGCGCTTTGCACCAAAGCGCTGTACATTGGAACAACAAATGCACAGAAATAACAACAATTAACAATGTGAGCAACAAATTACAACTTGAATCAATCCATAAAACAGTGTAAAGAGCAATTACCCGAGAGGGGGGGAAATGGAGTGGGAGTTGGAGTGTTAAGGGGACCAGGAGAAGGATTCAAAGAATGTAGAAGGAAGGGAGAGAGAGTGTAAAGGGAGAGGGGATAGAGGAATTGAAGAGGTGAAATCAGGGGGGGGGAGTCGAGAGGGCAGGGGGGGCTTCACAGAGGGGAATGGAGAAGTGATTTAAGGGAGGTGCGAAATGAGGTGAGGGTGGTGGAAGAGCGGATTGGGAGGGGGAGAGAGTTCCAGTGCAGAGGAGCAAGAAGATGGAAAGAGCGGAACCGAGAGGAAGCGCAGGGGGAAGGGGGTACAGTGAGAAGGAAGTGGTCAGCAGAACGAAGGGAGCGAGAGGGAGAGTAAAAGGAGAGAAGGGAGGAGAGATAAGGAGGAGCAAGACCATGGAGGGATTTGAAAACAAGGGAGAGAAAGTGGAATTTTAGTTTTAGGTGGAAAGGTAGCCAGCCAAGGTGAGAGAGCGAAGAGGAGATAGAATCACGGGGGGTAAGAAGACAAAGGGTACGAATAGCAGAGTGGTTTATGGATTTAAGAGGGGCAAGATGAGAAGAGGGAAGTCCGAAGAGTAGAGTGGAGCAGTAAAAGAGGCGGGAAAAGATGAGTGAGGAGATTAGGAGTTTAGTAGCGTGGAAAGTGAGGGAGGGATGGATTTAGCGAATGTTATAGAGGTGGTATTGGCAGGAGCGGGAGGTGATTGAAATGTGTTGCGAGAAGTTGAGAGAGGAGTCAAATAGAACGCCTAGATTTCGAGCATGGGTGGAGGTAGGGAGATCAGAAGGAGGAAAATTGATAAAAGGGGGAGGAGAGGGAGGGGTAAGAGTATTAGAGGGGAAGAAAAGGACTTTGGTTTTATCAGTGTTGAGAGAGAGAAAGCGGGAGGACATCCAGTTCTTAATGGCCGTTAGACAAGAGGAGAGTTTGGGATGTCAGGTGTGAAGGAGGAGAAAGAGAGAAAGAGTTGAATATCATCCGCATAGAAATGATGGGAGATGCCAAAGGAGGAGATAACAGGGGCAATGTGGGAGGTGTAGAGAGAGAAGAGGAAAGGGCCAAGTACAGAGCCTTGAGGAACACCGTAAATTAGAGGGAAGGAAGGAGAGGACTGGCCTCCCCATGAAACAGCAAAGGAACGGGCGGAAAGTTAAGAGGATAGCTATTTTAGAACAGGGCCTTTGAACCCGAAGGAGGAGAGAATATGGAGCAGGAGTGGGTGATCGACAGTGTCAAAAGAGGCAGAAAGATTAAGGAGAATAAGAATAGAGGATTGCTTAGTATGACGAGCAGAAAGGAGCGAGTTGAGAATGGAGGTGAGAGCAGTTTCAGTGGAATGTTTGGGACGGAAGCCAGATTGAAAAGGAGGAAGGAGAGAGGAAGTAGAGACGAAGGAAGAGAGTTGAGAGTAGGCAAGTCGTTCAAGGATTTTAGAAAGGAAAGGCAGAAGAGAGATAGGTCTGTAGTTAGCAGTGAGCAGTGGATCCGCAGAGGGTTTCTTAAGAATAGGAATAATCGTTGCATGTTTGAAAGCAGAGGGAAAGGTAGATGAGGAGAGGCAGGAGTTGAAGAAAGTGGTGAGGTAAGGGACAATAAGAGGGTAGATCTTAGGGATGGGAACAGAGGGGAGAGGGTCAGAGGGGGCAGACGTGGGGTGGGCTTTGGATAGAAGGGAGGAGATATCAGAAGGGGAAACAGATGAGAAGACACATGGTGGAAGAAGGGGGATAGGGGGGAGGAGGAGAGAAGGAGTCAGAGAGGGAGTTAATTTTTTGCCTGAGAGAGATGATTTTGGAGGAAAAATAGTTGGCAAAGTCAGAGGGAGAAAGTGTGGAATTGGATGAGGGATCCGGAGTGGGATTAGAGAGAAGACGGAAAGAGTTTGAAAAATCTGCCGAGGATGGAAGAAGAGGTTTGATTAGAAAGCGAGCGAGATTTGAGCCAAAGTCTCTCGAGTCGCCTGAGAAGGCGCCGCATAGAGCGGAGATGTGAAGTAAGCCAGGGTTGAGAAGGTTTATGAGTAGGGCGGAAGAGAGAAAGGGGGTAGAGTTGGTCTAGGGCAGAGGTGATAGAAGGTGAAAGGGAGGGGAGAGGCTCATCAGGAGAGAGTAGTGCAAAGTCTTGGTGAGATGGAAGAGAAGAAGAGCAAGTGTGGGCAAAGAGGGTAGGATCGAAATTACGCAGGTCGCGAAGTGAGTAGATTGACGGGGAGGGATTAGTATTAGTGGAGGGTGAGAGAGGAGAAAGGGAGAATGAGAGTAAGGCATGGTCAGAGAGATAAACAGGAAGAGTAGAGACAGGGGAGGAGGGATAGGAGGAGTTAAAGATGAGGTCAAGAGTGGAACCAGAGGAGTGCGTAAGGGATGAAGGAAGGGGGGAGAGGAGGTAGGAATCAAGGATGGAGAGGAGGGGAGAAGTTTGGGGGGAAGAAGGAAGATGAATATTAAAGTCGCCAAGTACAGTAAGAGGAGAGGGGAAGGGAGAAATAAGTGAGAGGAGTTGATCTAGGTTTTCAAAGAAGGAGGAGAGAGGGCCAGGGGGACGATAGATGATCAGGAAGGAAATAGGATGGGGAGAGGAGAAAGACTTGTAGAGGAATTCAAAGGAAGGGAAAGAGGGGAGAGTTGGAGATTAAGAGGAGAAGATGAATTTGGAGTGGTACAGGAGGCCGACGCCACCACCGCGGCCAGAGGGGCGAGGGATATGGAGGAAAGAGGAAGAGGAGGTTGTGAGGGAAGCGGGGACAGAGGTGTTATGAGGAGGAATCCAGGTTTCAGTGAGGCAGAAGAAATGGAGGTTAAGATGGAAGAAAAGATCAAGGGTAGCAGCGGCTTTGTTACAGATGGATCTGGCGTTCCATAGAGCAATGTTCATGAAGGCAGCGTTTTTAGAAGTGGGGGGGGTTGAGAAGGTAAGGACGGTGAGAGGGGAATGGGGGGTGACTGGGAGAGTGGGGGAGAGGATAGTGAAGGGGATTAGGCATAAGGAGGAAGGAGGAGAGTAGAAGGGGGAGGAGGAGGAGTAAGGGATGGAAGAGGGGGGGTGAGGTGGAAGGAAGATATGGCGGATCGGATAGGGTCAGTGGGAACAGGTACTGGGAATTCAATTTGAGGAGTCCAATTGGAGATGGCGTCCAAGGTGGACTCGAGTCAGTGGTAGGAGACGACTGGGAGGATCCAAGAGATTCAGACTGCAGTAGAAGAAGTCCAGGTTCTTGAGGCAGGAAAGCGAGGAGGTAGTTCCGAATTGTAGCAAGGAGGTTAGGGCTCAGTACTGAAGGATGACCGACTGGAGACAATAAGGTCAGAGGGAGTAGGCACTCGAGGTTGTGGTTGGAGGAGAACTGGCTCCTAAGGCAAGAAAGTGAGTAGCAGATTCAGACCGCTACGCCTGAGTGTGAGCAAACAGGATACAAGGGTTACAGATCCAGTTCAGAGAGATGACCAGCAGGGGCCCAGAAAGTCATAAGGAGTAGGTACTCAAATTGACGGCTGGGGAAACCAGCAGCCCGCTGAAGGTGGTAGAGTCAGAGTAGAGTGAAGAGCGCTACCACAATGCAGGGGTCAAAGGTCAATAGTTGGGAAGGTGGACATATAGGAGGTCTTAAAGCTGGTATCAGGTGTAGCTGGAGGCACACAAGGGTTCTACGTAGTGGAGAAGTGGGCCGTTGAGGGGGCGGAAGGACTCAGAACCATAGAGGGGACTCTCTGTGTAGCCGTGACACGGTCCGGACACAGAGGGTGGAGGACCCAGAGGATCCGAAGACTGATCTGGGCACGGGACCCCGCAGAATGGAGATGGACACAGAGGGTGGAGGACCCAGAGGATCCGAAGTCTGATCTGGGCACGGGACCCCGCAGAATGGAGATGGGGTTGGAAGATGAGCGGAGAGCTGTGAGGCTGCAGAGTGGACACACAGAGCTGTCCAGGCAAGGTCGGGCCCTGCGTAGTACAGAGGGGGCTTAAACAGTGAAGCAGATCCACCGGAACCCAGTGTGTGGATGAGGAGGGACCGGACCCTGTGTGAAGAAGAGGGCTCCAAGGGCTGTGTGAGCACATCGGCCAGGAGAGCTCTCAAGGTTGGCCAGTTGCTGGCTTCGTGTATGGCAGCAGCAGCATCCAAGCCCCGATCCAAGGAGATGGGCTCCCGGGGCTGAATTGGGTGCATGGAGGTCCAAGGGGATGCCGCCGGCGCAGGTAGTGCAGTGGTAGAAGGGGACGACCGCAGCCCCAGATGACCGCAAGGCGGGAAGGATCCCGCAGTGCCGACCCGACTACAGGGCAGGAGGGGGCCGCTCTGAGGCCAAATCAAAACCAAACAAATTCGGACCCGGCCCTCAGGGCCCACCGGGACCCCGTGTGAAGAAGAGGAGGTCCAGATCAGGTGCGATGAGAGCAGGCACCAAGGGCCGCACGGGGTCCGGTAGCAGGAGAGTTCTCAAAGCCGGTCCAATGTTGGCCCCGTGGACTGCCGCAGCAGCGCCCAGACCCGGATCAGGAGAGGGAGGTCTGGGGCTGCACAGGGTGGGCAGAGGGTCCAAGGATTGCCGCCAGCGCAGGTGCACAGAGTCAGCAGGAGGAAGACTGGGGTCCTAGATGGCTGCAGGGCAGGAAGGATCCTGCAGGGTCGGCCCAGAGGTGCCTCTAATAGCGGCATGGGCGCGGGCACGCGACCCTTCATGTCGGCAATACCGGCATGACGTAAACAGGAGGACATCACAAGTTAGGCGGCCATGCAAATAACGGCCTACTGAAGGCCGAAAATTACCTTACCGGCATCGCGGAACACCCGTAAACGGCCATGTGCAGTGTTCCCAACTACCACAGGTGCACACAATCAGCACAGATGGAGGAAATATAGACTGGGCCAGCACAAAAGGAGCACACCCCACCCCACACCCAGTCACACACCAAAATGATTCCCATACTATAGCAATGCTGGGGCTTGAGGACATGATTGCAGTGGACTCCAGCTACAACAACAACAACAACAACAACAGCACAGAGGAGACGCAGGAGGAGAATGAGGGGTGGGCAGGCCCAGAATGCCCCACCAGTGCAGCCAGTGGTACCACGCAGACAGCCCCCAATCCCTCGCATCAGAGCCAGTCCATACAACCTAACCCCTGAGCAGATCCACGCCCTGTACTGTCTGGACCGGGACACCATCACCACCATTGTGGACATGATACATGACGACATTGTCAGCCTGATTGTAACACGCACTGCCATCCCACCCCTACTGAAGTGGTGTCTGTGCTCCACTTCCTGGCCACAGGCACCTACCAGCACACAGTGGGGCACATGCATGGCATATCACAACCATTATTCTCACGTACGCGGAACCAAGTGCTTGATGCCCTCCTGAAGCACACAGGCGACCACATTTACTTACCACGGACTGCCCAGGAGATCTCAAACACCAAAGTTGGTTTCCATTCACTGGCTGGCATCCCTGGTTGCATTGGCGCCATCGACTGCACCCATGTGGAATTGGTGGTCCCAGATGCCATAGAGGTAGTGTACCGCAAACGTAATTTATACCACTCCATCAAAGTGCAAATGGCATGTGACTCAAACAAGATCATCAAACATTGTTGTGCCCGATTCCCCGGATCAACCCATGATTCAATGGCCCTGCCGAACTCCTCGATACCACGCTACATGGAGCGACATGCAGGGCAGAGTTCCTGCGTTTTCAGTGAGTTGCATGTTAGGCTCATGGAAATGCGATGTGGGTAGGTGATTGGGTGAGAGATGCATACTTTACCTGGCTGAGATGGGGGGGGGGAGATGCATACTTCACCTGGCTGAGATGGGGGGGGGGAGATGCATACTTCACCTGGCTGAGATGGGGGGGGAGATGCATACTTCACCTGACTGAGATGGGGGGGAGATGCATACTTCACCTGGCTGCGAGTGCCTGAGAGAATGGACCATGCTCATACCCCAAAGCAGGCCAGACCGGACCTGACACCTGACCACATAATGCAAGATGTGAGCTGCCCTACCATGTAAATGATGCAGTGTCACAACCATTCCATAGCCAACTACATGTGCACTGTACTCCATCAGACCGTATCCCCCGCAACACAATGCAGCTACAAGCAATTAGTATGGCCAATACACAGCACCAAATACCATCAACAGAAAGGACAGTCCTCCATTACTGCATACAAAGGAGTCACATGAGGGCCAAATCGATCAATACACCACTACACTGACACAGAGGTCCAACAAAACTGCATGTCACCATTTGTTGGGCATAGTGAGATCATCATGAGGCTGACATCAACAGTGACAGGATGAAAGCATACAATGACTGCACATCAGCCAGATCAGGGAAACAACCCTCGTGGACTAACACAGTGCATGAGCACTCACAAGGAACAGGACCCCCCTGAGCCCACTAGACGATGGCACGTACACCTGTCCATAAGAGGAATACACACATAGCAGTCACATCGTGTGTCTCCATTCATGCATGGAAATGTGGTTGCAATCAGGAAATAAATGCATGCTATGGTGTCATTGATACAAGTCCCATATGATGTGATGACTTACACATATACATTGTTGCCCACATGCAGGTGATGCAGGCTATCCCTTGAAGAGGTGGCTCCTTACCCCAGTCCGGAACCCACAGAACAGGCACGAGGAGGACTACAATCGTGCGCATACACGTACCCGTGTGGTGATTGAGCAGACATTTGGCCTCTTGAAGGCACGGTTTCGCTGCCTCAGCAGGTCTGGTGGGGCACTCCTGTATGGCCATGAGAAGGTGGCCAAGATCGTCATGGCATGTGTCATGCTACACAATATGTGCATCAGACGGAATGTGCCACTGCCCCCTGATGCTGAACTGCAAGCACCTGACGATGAGGATGAGGAGGGTGGAGATGGGGCTGCACTTCAGCGAGGCAACGATGCACAGGTGGGACGTGCCATGCGTCAGACTCTGATCAACCAATGTTTCTAGCACACATGGACGGGGAGTGTGACATAGAGGTGGCACTCAGGGCAGTGGGTGTGTCAGGGACATGGACACTGTAGACTGTTCACCAATAAAGCACACATACACAATAAGCAATGTCCGCACATGTGAATTATGATTTCCCAACAGATGTATTAAAGAAATATAACAAAGTGCACAAGCCGTCCACCCCACACACCCTATCCACCCCTCCCCCTCCCCGCTTGACTTCCCCACACATGGTGTGCAGTAGCGTGCAACATTAGTCCACATGGCACCATTATGCCTGGCTGTACCTACAGCCCTCCCCCTCTTCCAGCACCAGGTGCACCCCTGTCTTATCTGCGCAGGTTCCGGCCAGACCTACACACGGGGCTGGTCCTGGTTGAGCTTGCATTGGAAGCTGTCCTAGGTTGTTCGGGCAACTGTGGTGGACGCATGGCCTGCATTGCTGCCACCATCTCGGAGAGGACCTGCCGCACTGCAGCCAATTCGCCGCAAATGTCCTTCGAGGTGGTCTCGATTGCTGTTTTCAGGGATGCAGCACATTCCCTAATGTCATCCCTTGCCCGGGCACATTCCATTATATGCTATGATAACAGCCCTGTCAGCTCCTCCTGGCGTTTCTGAATAGCCCTGATCCCCTCTTGGCTGGTTGGAACTGTGGTGGATGTGTGAGGGGTTGCCAACATGCTTTGTTCCTCATGCACAGTTGACGTGGAGCTGGAACTTGCGTGCCATGAATCACCAGGAGACAGCCTGTGCATGCTGCTGTTGTGCAAGCTACTTCAGTAGAGTTGGGGTGAATGCAGGGGGCCTGTGTCGGTAGTTGTGCCATGCAGCTGCACATCTGCCTCATCGTCCGACACGGCTGCTGTGGCAGCTGTCTCACCCACTGTGCTGCTGGTAGCTGATGGAGTGCCTTCTGCCACTGGTTCCTGGTTGCTGGTGGCTGGTGTGGGTGCTGTTGTGGAGGCCGTAGTGCACATTGGTGCTGTGGCCTCTGGGGTTTTCTTGGCCTTCGCAGTGGTGCCGGTTGGCCTCTACCCCCTGAAGTCGAGGGGCAGTGTTCTCCCTCCTCACCCCTGGCCTTCTTTTGTGGTGTGGCATCATCCTCCCTAGTGTCCTCGTCACCGCTGTCTGAATGCGTGCCTTTGGGGGACCAATAGAGGGAGAGGGTTAGTGATGGGTCTACAGGCATCAGGCATGCATTGGGGTGGCTGCATTCATATGGAATGGCAGTTGATTCACATTGTGGGAGTGACAGACGGGTTGCTTGGCTTTTGGGTGGGTGATGCATGGAAGCGTCTGGGTTGAAACACATATGGGGTGCATTATGCATGTGGACAAGATGATGCTGTGCACTGCCTGTAGGCAGTCTTGTACATATGTGTCTGGTGGACCCTGCTCTACATCATTGCACTGTCAGTTCAGGTGGACATCATCGTGTTGGTATTAGCATTGTTTCATTTGGAACACCTACCAGCATCGGCCGATGACGGGGCTCCTCGCTCCATGTCCCCCACTCCCTCAACTGCTTCCGTCCCTATGGTGCTGGCGCAGATCTCCTCCAATGGTTGCAACTTGATGGGGGAGTCCGCACCTCCACCTGTCGCCATCATCAGGTTGCGGTTAGCAGAGAGGATGATCCGCACGTGTAAACGCAGATCGTACCAGCACTTACAGACATCTTTGGGAGTGCGGGGTGTGGTGTCGACGGCACTTACTTTCTGGGCAACCTCTGCCCATATCTGTTTCTTGGGCTGCACTGCAGGGCGGGACATGTCAGAGGAGAAGACAACATCTGCATGTTCCTGCAGCGTCTCTGCCAGCATGGTCAACTCCTCTCGGGAGAAGCGCTCCTTACGCAGGCGATCAGTGCTTTTTTTAACAGCTTTCGGCATGGTGAGATGCAGCAGGTGGTGGTGGAGGTGTGTTAGAGTTCTGGGGGTCAGATGGCTCCTGGTTGTGGTTGATGGCAATGGATTGTGTTTTTAAAGATGGCCGCCGTGCTCTTTCCCATTCCTGTGCGATGACGCTACTTCTGGTTCCGCTTATTAGCGGTGACCGCTAATAGCGGTTACCGTTATTAGATATGACCGCTATTAGCGGTCACCGCTAATGCCGATGGCTTGGATGCCGGTGGAGCTATTTGCACTTCGTACGATGCCGGAAAGGGAGATTTCTCACCCTTTTCTGGCAAGGCGGTGCAGTCATTACTGGCATGGCGCAAAGCTTGTGCCCGCGTACTCGTAATAGGCCGCTTTTAGCGGTCTATTGCCAGCACGGACACGGTAGTTGTTCCATGCGGCAATGACCGGTACTTAGCGCCCGGGTCGAAATGAGGCCCACTGTGTCCGAACATGTGTATGCTAAACACACTGCAATGTCGGACTGTATGTTCTTTAACATCAATTCATAAAATAAAACTTTACGGCAAAGCGCACCCTACTAGTATTCTTTTGTTGTATTGTATTTTGAGGTTATGGGTAGAACCTACGTGTACTAGGTGTGCAGCTGGCTGATAGATTGAACCCCCTTTTTGTTAGGTTAAGTGCACTCAGATTCCAGCTTACCCACACACAATTCTGGACATAGCTCAAAGTATTTCTTCACATCTTATTTCCCTCTTCAGCTTCTCTCTTGACAATGCCGCTTTGCCCTCACCCTATAAAACAGCTACTTTCACCTTTCCTTAGGAAAGCTGGTCTAGATACTAACTGTCCTGCCAACTTTTGCCCTGTCTCTCTTCTACCACACTATTCCAAAATCCTAGTGCGAGTAGTATTCAATCAACTCACTTACTCCCTTGATACAACCTGCAGGACCCTCTTCATTCTGTCTTCCCACCTCTGCATTCTACCGAGACATCTCGTCTCAATGTCAGCAACTTCGTCTCTTTTGCTCAGTATGCAAACCTTTCATCTATTTTTATTCTATTCTACCTCTCTAGGGCCAGGCGGCGCTATACAAATAATAAACTAAACTAAACTAAACTCTCTGCTGCCTTTGATACTGTCGACCATTCTGACATTCTCTCTACAGTATCTCTCCTTGGCATCAGAGATAAGGCCCCCCACTTGGTGTGCTTCATACCTTGCCCCCAGACACTTGCAGGTGTCATTGAACAGCCCTTGGTTCACTTCTCTTCACTCTCTAAACTTCAGCTCTTGGTGCCCTGATTTCCTCTTATGGCTTCTCCTATCAACTCTTCGCGGATGACAGTCAGATCTTCTTCTCCTTTCACTCCTTATCTGACAAGCTGTTGTCAAAAATGGCAAACTGTCTCTTCACCAGAAAATATTGGATAGAGTCTCACTCACTCATGCTCAACTCCACTACAACTAACGTTCTTCACTTCCCAGTCAAAGAGGCCATCACTTCCTCTCCTCCTCTTCTTCTCTTCTCTCCTGACTACCTTCTTCACTCTGCTTCCGCTCGTAACCTTGGTGTCATCTTTGACCCATCACACAACTTCTCACTCTTGATCTACAAATCTGCCACTGCAGCCAGATCCATCCTCCTCAATATCAGAAACATCTGTCATCTTCTTCCTTTCAATACTGCTAAACATCCAATCTTTTCCTTAGTCCTTTCTAGATCTGACTACCAAGCTAGTCTCCTCAATAGCCTTCCCAACTATACTTTTATACCTCTGGAGAAAGTCCTCACCTTCGTGGTCTGCACACTTTTCAACCTTTCTTGCTTTACCTCTACTTCCTCTGACCATCGCCAGATTGGCTGACTATCTTTGGAACAAAGGGCTAAGTATAAACTTCTTCTCATCATCTTCAAAACTATCAACGGACTCGCCCCACCCTACTTATTTTCTCATCTCAATCTCTACTCCCCCCCTCGCTTGTTAAAATCATCCTCAGCTCACCTCCTTGCCACTCTTCCTCTCTCCTCGCTCCCCTACTCTAGAATGCTCTTCCTCTCCCTCTGCATACTGCTCCACTCTGCCACTCTTTAAATACAACCTCAAAGCTCTCCTTCTTTCTGAAGAACCTACTTCCAAGCACTCTACACTACTGCATCACCTTGTTTTACACTCTCCCTTACCTTCATGGACAACCCTACAGCCCCTTTCCGTCACCCCTCCAACCTTACTTCAGCACTTTCTCCACCATCCAATTCCTATGTCATTCTGTCCTGTTCTCGTCCATAGTTTATGTTCCCACCTTGGCCTGCAACATCTGGTCTTCAAGTCACATTCTCTCACCCCATTTTAAAGGATCCATGTGTTCTACTCTGTTCTCAATGGAACATTCTGTACGTGTTGTTATGCCTAAAATGAGTTGCCTTCCCTGTGATCTTTGCTAATAAATACATTAAAAAATACAAAGTTGTCTATATCATCTTTCAGTGGAAATCTGTTGGGCATCTTCTTCACAGATCATGGCCTTTTAACTTCAAGCCCTGTACTTCTTGGCCAAACCCAGTGTCTTTCAGGTTTCCCTTACTGTGGTTGGGGTGTGGGATTTGAACAAAAAATACTTTCCAGGTGATTGTAGAGTTGTCAGGTTGTCAAATTGTCAAAGTTGTCATTGTGAAATTGCCAACAAGATCACCAGTGCAAAATGTACCACTCCCACCAGCATACTCCAGTGTATATTGTAGTTGAATTCCCATCATTACTTTTTTCTACATCCAGCAGTTCCTCCTAATTATTTTGCCCACATACCTATTTTTCTTTCTGTTGACTGTATTTCCGCTGCTGCGCATCAAGGATAAATCAAACTTTTTTATACCATGTTGTGAAGTTAATTGACTATCTGAACCCCAGAATAACAACAAACTATCTAATTCTTTTCGCTTTTTTGACCAATTCTTTTGTGCCATCAATGGGAGAGACATTTAGAGTGTCGTTTTTAATCCTGCAAGGCTTCTTCCCTCACTAAATAATTCCCTTGAGGTTCATGTGTCCTTCTGTATGCTTATCAGTGGTGATGATGTGCCTTTAGCAAAAGGTTGCCCCTTTTTGCCATGATCCTTGAAAGAAGAGCAACCAGTGTGTCTGGATCATGAAAGTAATTGAGAAAACAGTAGCATGAGAACATGGAAATAGAAGAAATGATGGAAGAGGAACATGGTAACATCATCCACTGCTACAGCCATAATGAAACAGGAATAACTTCTTTTTGACAGAATCTTGAGGCACAACAAATCACATCCTCATTCTACTCCTAACAGACCCATGTCTTCTGTGCATCAATAAAGGGCATCTGCATCTATACGATATGATAGGTTATTTATAACACGCTTAATACCCAGAGGTTTCTAAGCGAGGACCCGTGATCGAATCTGTGTTGCTCTGTGTCATCTTGCTTCCAAGGCGAGCACGTTGCCCCTGAGCTATCCTCCCGAGACTAGCCATAATTATGTGGTGCAGTGACCGTGTGATGCCACGCTGCTCGTGATGCCCACCCCTCGTCCACATACATACCCGATGGCCATAGTGGATGCAAGGCAAGATACCCATGACCTGAATTTAATATACCAATTGTCCCTGCAAACCCTGTTGGCTATAATGCCCAGGGGTTACCTTTTCCAACCCTCCCATTCAAAATAAAACAGTTAATTCCATAAGAAAGTTGTCAAAACCTATGCCTTTCCAGCATCTCTTGAGCCTACACAACAGAGGGAAGTGACTAAAGTATAGTTCGTTGCTAATACAAAAAGTCAGTAAATCTGCAATGAAGTTAGTTATCATTGCAGGTGCTGCATGGTTATGACATGACCCCTTTACATCTTTGGAATATATAACATGTAGCTGGCTGTAATCCATAGGAAAGACGGTTTTTTTCCCCCCAGTAATGCGGCACATCCATATACATATTCTACCAATGGCAGCGATTAATGGCGACATGTAAAACAGTTAAACGTGCCCGGATATAGGGCTCCGGAGAGCCTTAAGTCACAAAAGATCCACAATATAAAATGCTGTTTGGGACCAAAAAATAGACCACTAACAAATAAGGCCACAGAGACAAGAACACGTTTTGGCAAGAATATGTCTGAGTCTGCCGGTGAAGAAGATAAGGCTTTTTTGTAGTGTGGGTGTTTTACAAAAATGATCCTACCTCTACATTTACAACGCCATGGCTATTGGCTTTGCCAGTGCTTGCCTCTCTCGCAAGACGGGGATGTTTCTGCACCAATGCGGACGGATTCGGTTGCAGATGTACTCTGAACTGCTAGCATGTCCGAGCAGCACAATGCAGAAAGCAACTATGGAAACTTGGTTAATTAAAGTGCAAACATTATTGAGCAATGCTTGCAGCATAACCTATAGGCCCTGCTCACTATTGCAGGGCCACTGCTATGTCAGAACACAGTAAGCCAGGCCACGCCACCAACCCTCCCAAACAGAAACAGGCACGTAAGCCACTCACAAACTAGTTCCAATTTGGCAACTACATGTATTGTATCTTCGACTAGAGCCACAAGCTCATCCACTAGCCAAATGCGCTCACCTGGGGAATCTGTAGTTTGTGTAGCAGGCAACCAATCTAGGGACATACACAGAAGGTCAACACAACAGGTGCCTCCTAAGCAAATACATGTCCTGAGCTCAGTCTTGCAGGGAGATCAAAGGAAATGATATGATATGATATGGCATGGCATTTATAACGCGCCTATTCACAAGTGTTTCAAGGCGCGACGAGGCAAGGGGGGGGAACAATGGGAGGACAAACAACGATCCTACTAGGCCAGTTGTCATTCAGATCGCGCAAGTGCAAGGGAAGGGGGAAAAAGGAAAAGTGGGAAGGGGGAAGGGAGAGGGGAAGTGCAGTACATGGGAAGTGGAATAAATATGACACATAAATAGCCAGCTAGTGGTAAGTGCATGGAAGTGCAGACGTAAGTGCTAGAAGGGGGGGACTGAAGGGATAAAGAAAAAGGTCCCCAAGTGCAGAGGTTGCCACGGAGGCAGTGCAGGTGGGTAATTGACGGGGCCTGGGCCAGAGATCAAAAGGGTGGCCAGGTAGCCAGTGCAATTTCGGTCAGGAATTCAGCATGGGAGAGGAGGAGAGAAAGCAGAAGCAAAGAGGAAGGTTTTGAGGTGTTTCCGGAACCGGAGATGGTTCTCCTCAAGTTTCAGGGATGCAGGAAGGCTGTTCCAGAGAGAGGCCCCTGCTGAAGAGAGTAATCTGCCACCAACTTGTTGCTTGGAGAAGCGACTGACCCTAAGGGAGTTGGAGGCAGATGAGCGAAGAGCTCGAGAAGGGAGATATTTAGGTAGAGAGAGTTGAAGGTATTTTGGTCCCAGACCCTAGAAGGCCTTGTGTACAATGCAGAGGGTTTTGAACCTAATCCTCGCAGCCACTGGGAGCCAGTGCAGAGATTTTAGTCCTGGAGAGATGCAGTCCCTGGGCTTGAGGACATGTGTGGGAGCATGGAGAGAGAGAGAGAGAGGACAAAGGACAGAGTAGAGAGTAGAGATGAGGTGTAATAGGGGAGACAGAGAGTAGATGATGTCAAATGGAGGAGAGCAGAGAGAAGGAGGAAAAGAGATAGCAGGGAGGACGAGCAAGAGAGGTTAGAGGAGGAAGGAACAAGGAAAGTGAATGCCAAGGAGGTAGAGTAGATAAAGTGAGGGTGAAGAGAGAAGGAAATACACACTAGGTGAAAAGAAGAATTGAGGAGGTAGAGGAGCGTAAGAGGAAGCAGGAAGAAATGACCAAGGGGAGTTTGATTAAGGGATGAGAGGGCAGCAAGGAGGACCAGAGAGAAAGCCCAGAGAAGGGCATGAGAGGAGACAGAGAAAGGAGGAACAGGGCGAAGGAAAGAAGGGTCAGAGTGAGTGGCAGCTTTCAACACCTTGATCCTTGGGGAGTTGATAATGTGGTGGAGAGTCATACGGTTGGCAGCCTGGACCTAGCATGCCCATCTCTAATACCTGCTTCTGTCATTAGGAGAGATACCCCCTCGGGTCACATCATGTGTAGTATTTCTGGGTGCCTGTCCAATGTAAGAACACCTAAGTGTATCAGATGGGGGTACCTGATATAAGAGTTTGGATGGACCAATCACAGCCCTGATGACATCAATGAAAGTCACAACTGACCCATCAACAGCAAAGAAAAACCCAACAATTGTCCAAAAAAAAGTGCAGAACTCGAAAAAGGCCAAACTACCAAGGAGGTGGGTCCGACCAAGGGGCAGTCAGTGAAGGACTGTAGCGTGCTCCTGAAGATAAGAGGGAACGTTTTTGTTACCTGAAAACCCTCTCATGGGAATCTAGTTAGAACCTAATACCTGTTGGCTGGCTTGTTGTAGAAATAAAGACTATGGCCCTCATTACGATACTGGCGCTAAACCATGGCGCTATTAGCACCATGGTTGGTGCCGGTATCGAAACGAGTCCGCCAATGTTCAATGGGGAAGTACCACCCCATTCCAAGGTTGGCGGGGCGGTAATTCTCCATTGAACATTGGCCCTTTCCCATTCCCATTTTTGCCCCATAGGGCTCAATAGGACTAGGGAAGGCGGTAAGTACGGTACCGCAAATTGCGGTACCGTACTTACCTCGAGAGTCCCTTTGCGGCTCCCTACTTTAACGGCTGGTCTAGACCAGCCGTTCAGGTCGGGTACCGCAAAGGGACCTCGTAGTAAGGCGCTAAGTGTTTAACGGCACCACAGCCTTTTACGGCGCCGTTAAACAATTAGCACCAGGGTCCTAATGAGGGCCTATAGGTGAAAGCATATTTGAATTTGAGTTGTCAGTCGATACCTCGTATGTGACTGATGCTACATGAATTCAATGATATCACACACCAAAAAAGTAACATGAGGGGGAACAAGAATCCTTACAATGGGCCTCATTACGAGTCAGGCGTTAAGGGGTTAACGGCGCCTTAAACGGCGCCGACCCTTAACGCCTGATTCCGAGGTCCCTTAGCGCCATGGTGAGTTTAACGCCTGCTTTTTGCAGGCGTTAAAATCCATGGCGCTAAGGGACCATGGTGCTAATTACGCCACCGTAATTTACGGTGGCGTAATTAGCGCCTTCCCCACTCCCATTATGCCCTATGGGGCAAAAATGGGAATGGGGAAGGGTAAAATGGGAAATGGGGATTTACCGCCCCACTCACCTTGGAATGGGGCGGTAAATCCGCCAACCACCATGGCGTAAACATAGTTTACGCCATGGCGGTAAAGGTACGACCCAGGCGGTAACTTACCGCCTGGGTCGTAATGAGGCCCAATATGTTCTGAAATGCACTGAGATGCAGCAGGTGCAATACACTAATGTGCATTTGGGGAAGTAATAGGATGCGTGTGCATTGCTGGGTTGTTGTTGTAATGGGGCTGTAACCTTTATTTGCATTATGTCTGTGTGTGCAGTGCTGTAATGGAGTGTTTCTCTCTCAATCTGGGTTGTCTCATGTGAGACTGATGTGAATAAAGAGAAGGGGATAGAGACAGATAAGGACTACACAGAGTTGTTCACATATGAGACATCTGTTGCACATGGTTGGTTCACCAGTATGGCATTTCAGAAGAGAATGCACTTGTCAAGTAAACACAGCTGATTCACCCCGTCAAAGATCATGTCTGGAGGGAACAGCCAAGAATATCTGAGCCAAACATTTCTAATAATGGACATGGCGTTACTCAAGAAGCATATTGTCAGTGGGACGCTAGACTAAATATGCAAATATTTTATCCACAGGACTTCTGAAATCTATGAAAAATCCAGGACAACGATCCAAAACATTCCTCGGCTACAGAATCTTTTGAGAGTCAGGATCATTGGGCTTGGACTGAAATCTGATTGAAATGGCATGAGCTCCCCCAAAGGATAATTGAAGTTGATTCCTAAACCCCAGAACATGGCGAAACTAATCAAAGGCATCAACACGTTTTGGTTCCAAGTAGTTTCATAAGAAACTTTCTGCAGGACAACCGTACATAATAAGCAGGTCCTACCAATGATGGTTGAAAGGAGCGGGGCAAAGACGAATATGGAATGTATGTATTTTGTGGGGAGTTTAATACATGCTTGCTAAATTTGATTATGTATTTTTGACTTGTAATGTTGATGAAATAAAACAAATATGTGATTCTGTAACAGCATACTGTGCTTCATTCTCACAATGGATCAATTCTGTGTGATAAGGGATGGTGTGGGAGAAATTGCGCGGGGGTACCTTGAGTTCAGTTCATCCTAAAACAAGTCAGCAGAAGAACATAGATGGCAAGACAGTCTCAGTTAAAAGATGCTCATTGGTGCACAGGAGGCGTCGGGATACAATGTCCATTGAAAAATGATCCTGCTGCATGGGTTGTGAATGCAGCCCTGCAGGTACTTGCTCCTTTGTCCCGAGTTAAGTCCTGATGGCTGATGTCTTGGTGCTAGAGAAAAACATTTTGCCTTTTAATGTCCCTTTAAATACCCTTAGAAATGGGAGGTTTACAAGAACACAACACACAGTAGTCTACCCATCATATCAAACTGTTGCAGCCTGGAGCACGAAGTGTGGGTTCAGCACAAAATACACTTGATGAATGAGCTAAATACTGAAGCTCTTATCAGTGAGTACAGTGTGAACTTGTGGGGGCGAGAGTGGATTAAGGAGCTTAAGCCGTGCTCCCAGCTATTAGGGTGGAAGTGCATTGAGAAAGGTATCCTTTGAGGAGGATAATAGGGGTCACCATTCATTTTCTACTCTACAAATTCTGTTTTTACATTTACACTGTGAATGTAGTGTGTGGGTTTATACTGTATCTCCAACCATAGTCTATTGAACAGTTGCTGCAATATTGTATACTGTATGTCTTAGAACGCTCTTTAGAACAGGTAACACTGCATCTTTCTGTAGGCCTCAGACAGTTTTGTATATAAATTCAATGGAATGGAGGCCTGCAGTTGACTGGTCCCTCTTACTTGAGGCTTTCCCAAACATGCTTCCTATATATAGGCTTACAAGTCCAATGGGCATCAGGGTAATCCTGACCACTAATGTGATCCAAAGTGTTTCAAAATCAAATGCTTTTGCAGCTCATGCATTACATGCACTTTATACTGACAGCATTCACTAGATTGGTTTGCTTGCTATATATCCTATTAGGTTTAAAATAGCATTTGATGTTTTTTTTATTTTTTATTTGAATACGGTTAAATTATAGTTGAACCTTTTGCAATAATAGACACAATAATAACAAATAAAATCAATCATGATACAAAATGTAAGCAAATAAAAAATATTATCTTTAATATTTAGGTAAATTCCCTAAAGTCAATTTCATACAATATTACTAATTCAGCATACAACTTTCATTAAGATTGGCTTTCAAAACCTCCAGTTTAAAATCTTTTTAAAAACCTGCCACCGCAACCACAAAAGAAGTAGGTGAAGAGTGCTGCCAAGAGTTGCTGCCATGAATTCTCTGTATCCACAAAGTGCAATTCATGGAGCAGTTTCATGAAGTATAAAGTGCATGGTGCCATAAGTACATTGTAATAAATAAGTATATGCTTCAAGGTTTCCTCTTGCTCGTTATCCCACAAAATCTACAAAACGCATTGCCTTTAATTATAAGACCTCTTTGCATTAAAATATGTCGGGTGGGATGCATATTTAATCTAAATCTTAGATAATCATTCATAAACCATGTACTCTGAAAAAGATTAAAGTATGGAGCAACCAATCGCATATTTTTATGTTAATGTTTTAAGTGTACAAGAGAAGAGTAGTTGTGCTAAGTGTCAATTCAGTCTCTCTGATATAACAACACTTTTATATTACAAGGGTTCCTCAAAAACTCAAACTCAGTCTTTTCCAGGCCATTTAAAATTCTAGAACTAAAATCCACTAAGTTAATATAGCATGTTTCCTTCTTTGAGTTAACAAGTTTATACAGATCACAATGCAAGAAGTCTTTTGGAGGGTCTAACAACTTACAATAGTAGGATAAAATGCGCCATTCTGCTCACACCCTCAGTGATTTTAGTCCTAATTCATATGTTATTACTGCAATCGGTATGCAATTAGATTAACTGAGAACCTTCATCCAAATTAAGGCTTCAAAGAGGGCAAGTTTCTAAGTACCCATGCATACTTTCCTTCTAGACCATACAGCAGTTTAGGCAGCACTTTGGCCACGTAAAATGTAACAAGGGGATTTGGAATTCATTTTAACATCTGACCAGAGAGTGCAACCGCCTTATGTCTCAATACTTCCTTTACATACATTTTATTGGGTTTATTCAAAATCAGAAATCCTAATAGGTAAAATTGCAACAATTATCCAATTTAGTGTCATCCAAGGACCAAGTATACTCAGTAGCCCTGCAGGAGTGAGTAAATCTCATCAACTTGGTTTTAGCTGGATTCATCTTTAGGTTGTTTTCAGTCGCATCATTTGAGATAGAAGTTATTAGTCTTTAAAGGCCAAAAGGGGTGCAGTCAAAGAGTCGAAAATATCCTGCATAGGTTATGCATGTATATCTAAAATCAGCCAATTTAGGCAATACAAAAGGCATACTTAATTAAGTATTCCTCCACATCAGAGACATATAACCTATAAAACCTTACGCAGGCTGATGAGAATCTTTAAAAGGTCTTCCGGAATACCCCAAGTCTAAAGCTTTGACGATAGCGGACTATGGCGTACCAAGTTGAACGCAAAAGAGAGGTCTATGACTGCAACATAGACCGAATCATATTTCCCCATCTATACCAAATCCTGAAACAAATGTTACGTAAGGTAGCTTGACCTTTACGATAGCCAGTTTGAAATGTGTGGAGCCTTTTGGCTTTCTCAGCCCAAGTGTTGAGGTATGGCAGGATGCTGGATGCGAAAATGTTACTCTCCGTATTCATCACCATGAATGGGTGGTAATTCCTTGGGTCAGCTGTGGACTTTTCTTATGAATGGGGACTACATAGGAAGTCTCCCATGACATAGGGAAACTACCCATCATCACCACATTACTAAACAGCTCATAGAGGATGGAGGATTAAGTTTGTTAATCCATTGGGACCCCAACTTTGGATCTACTAGCTTTAGGGATGACTTCCAAGATACCATCATGCTCTATAAACAGAGATCATTAATTAGAATTCAAAGGATCATTACCGGTGTAGTTGTTCAAAATGAATTCCCCATCTTCCTAAGTATAGATTGAGGAAAAGTGATTAACCCATTTGGTCTCTGATATAGGATTAATTTGTGTGATTGCTTGTGGGTTCGCAAAAGAGTTAATTAATATCCAGAAATTGATGGACTCTTAAGATCTCAGGATTTCTAACATGAATACCCCCCTCTCTCTGTATGCAAAGTGCCCTGTCATATCCAACCCACTTCTATAAGACTGCTTGACCTTACGAATTTCCAGTTCAGCACTTGGAAAAGATTTTCCAGATTTTTTTTATAACCTAAATTTGAATTTTCATTAGTTTTTTTCCTGTCATCAAAAACATGAGCAAGTTGCTTCTTGTTTTTTTTTAATTAACTGGCCAAGACCTCCGGCGAGGACATATACCATCTGGAAGTCATCACTTTTCCATTCTTCAGAAGTGAACTCTAGAATTTCCACACATTTCTTATTCAACTTCCTCAAAATCTGAAGATTTAATTTAACTCTATTAGCTCCCGGGTTTATAACCAACTCTGTTAAGCCAGAAGTCAATTTATGAAGTGACTCATGACACAATTAGCAGCCACATTTTCTGTGGTCTGTCAGGAATGCTCAGGTCCCAGGCGCAGGAGTGATGCAGAACCAACCACCCCCTCTGCGGTCTTGGTGTCTGCAAGTCTAAGCTTACACAGACCTCCGTGACCAGAGCGGGGAAGGAGGGTTAGGGTCTCGATGGTTGGATAGGTAGGGGGATTATAGGGTAACCGGATTAAGGAATAGGAAGAGGTAATGGATAGGGCTGGGAATTAAGGGGAAGTCGATGATTGCACACTTTTGTTAGCCAATACTTGTTTGGTGCCCTTTTGAGGGGGCGATGTTTCAACACCTCTACATGTAAAGGTGTTCCCCTGTACACATGAGTAAAGAAACCAACAAGAACCTGTTAACCCCCACATCAAGATTGAGCACAATGCTACAATGGAGTTTCCAGCACAGGTTTAGCCCAAAATACGTTTGCACCCAAGGTTAGTCAACATGCACTTGCACACTTAGCTTTCACAGTCTGTAAGTCCAGTCCAGCAAGAGCTGTTGAGTCCTGTGCCACGTCCCTGAAGTCGGTGGGTCCTTTTCACACTAAAAGGAAACAAAAGATTGTATTAGCGTATGCCTTTCGATTCGTTGGTCATTCATTCCTCACAACACATCCGACACACTCATTCCGCACATAACGTGCACTGGAGTTCCAAATTCCCCTGACGTGCGCTGCCGCACGTGGCTGGTAACATCTATTGATGTTTATCTGCTCAGCACGATCTTACGTCAGACCGATCTTTCTTGCCGTAACACGCTTTTCGTCTCATGTGCCCTTCGGGCTTAACGTTCCGTGAGGCAAAATAGCGCGTAATTAAATGCTGACCAAAAACGTTTTGGTAACGCCCAAAAAGTGCTTCCCCGGAGATCCCTGCCCACTTAGCTTTATGTCGGCGGCGCAGGGGCTCTGGAGGGGTTGGTAACGCCCCCTGTGCTTTCCCCCTCTTTCCCAATGAATGCCAATGCCAAGCGGTACTTATCTTCTGAAAGCGAGGGGCCGGATCGCTGCTCCGGAGGCTCTGGGCCCCTCGCGTGGGATTTTCTCGGCGCTCCTGGGCGCACGTCTTGTCTCTCTGGAATCTCGAGCACAAGCCCCGTGCCTCGGGACTTGCGCATGCGCGTAGGCCTGCCACACCCGACACGGCTTCCCATTGGCTCGCGGGCCCGCGAAGCCTGCTGGGTAATGTAGTCCTGGCGTACCTTTTGCCGGGTCTTGTAGTTTGTTAGTGTTTTCTGCCTGCAGAAAGGGCACAGCAGCCGTCTATACGGCTGCAATCTTTTAAACAGTGCTTTTTGTGATGATTCCAACCCCACAACCCCAATAGTTCGTGGCCCATGCCCAGTCCTGCCCCTGACAGCACTCCCCCCCCCACAGAGGGCAGAGCCACCAGGCTTATCGGGGTAATTCTTATGAAAAGTGCGCAATAATCTGGGGGCATGCACAGGGTGAGAGGGTTCCCAGGAGCGGTCTTCCGGTCCGTAGCCCACCCAGTCTATTAGATAATATAATTGACCATTTTTCCCTTTTTTAGAATTGAGGATGGCCCGGACTTTGTATTCTGGTTCCTCTTATATGAGCACTGGGGGCGGTTTCTGGGCAACAGCCCCATGAGGAGCTGGTTTCAACAGTGATGTATGGAAGGTGGGGTGAATTTTCATCTGGGGTGGCAAAGTTAGGCGGACCGCTAGTGGATTAATGACCCTCTCAACACTGAATGGACCTAAGTAACGGGGTTGTAATTTTCTAGGCCCGGTTAGGCGTAAATTACGGGTGGACAACCATACCAGGTCGTTTTTACGATACAATGGACTGGGACGCCGACGTTTGTCGGCATAGGTTTTGTAGGTGTTTTTGGCCGTTAAGAGATTTCCCTGTACCTCCTTCCAAACCTGCTCAATACCGATCCCCTGTCCTGCCAGCGTGGGCAACTCTGCTTTTGCTGTTGGGACGGATTGTGGTAATATCCGTGGATGTCTTCCATACAGACAGAAGAAAGGGGATCGTTTAGTGGATGAGTGAACAGCATTATTGTACGCCAATTCAGCTAGCCAAGTATGTTGGACCCAAGTTGTCTCTCTTCCAGCGGCCAAGCAACGCAAGAATTGTTCGAGTCCCTGGTTCACGCGCTCGGTCTGGCCGTCCGTTTCCGGTTGATAACCCGAAGATAACCGGACTTCCATACCGATGATATTACAAAACTTGCGCCAGAACCTAGAGGTGAACTGTGGTCCTCCATCAGTTATGATATGACACGGTAGGCCATGGAGGCAAACCACGTTCTGCAAGAACAACTCCGCAATCTCTTTGGCCGTCGGGACCCCTTTTCAGGGGATAAAATGAGCCATTTTGGAGAAGGCATCCACAACCACTAATATGGAGGTGTAACCCTGTACCTCTGGGAGCTCTACTATAAGGTCCATTGTAACTGTATGCCATGGTATAGTTGGAGTTGGCAAAGGCCGAAGAAGACCTGCTGGTTTCTGATGATCGCCCTTATTCTGGGCACATATCGGACAATTTCGCACATATTGCTGGACATCGTGCCGCCACTTTGGCCACCAGAAATGTCTGGCTACTAGCTCTAATGTTTTAGTCTTACCGGGATGACCCACTAACGAGGAATCATGACACCATGATATGGCTTCCTTTTGCAACTGAGTTGTGGGTAGGTACAAAGATTGCGCATGATAGGGGAGCCCGTCTACAATAGTATGTTGCGGATCCTGCTTGCACCACTGGTGAAGATCTTGCATGGAGAACTCTTTTTGAATGTTTTCAAATAGGTTAGTGGTTAAGCCGACTATTCTTGTCAGAGGAACTATTGGCCGAGGTGCAGGTTCTTCGTCTTTTAACATAGTTTCCGGATAGCGTGATAAAATATCAGCTTTCCGATTGCTAGATCCGGGTCCATAAGTAATAATAAAATCGAACTCGGCGAAATATTGGGCCCAACGCAATTGGCGCGGGCTCAAAGTCTTGGCAGTTTTGATAAATTGTAGATTGCAATGGTCGGTAATTACCGTCACAGTGTGGCGTGCCCCCATCAGATAATGCCGCCATTCGCTAAAAGCTGCTTTTATGGCCAATAGTTCTCGGTCGGCAATTAATGTAATTCGCCTCGGCGGGAAGCAACTTTCTTGAATAATAGGCCACAGGGTGTAGAAGGCCTGTCTGGGAGTCTCTTTGGGACAAAACGGCTCCTAAAGCATAACTAGAAGCATCCGTTTCTACTACGAAGGGTTGAGACAAGTCTGGGTGCTTAAGTACCGGTGCATCGGTAAAGGCTTTCTTGAGCCGTTGAAATCCCTGCTCGGCCTGGGTGTCCCAAGTGAAAGGACAACCTTTACGCAGAAGTCTTGTGATTGGGGTAACCAATTCTGAGAAATTCTTGACAAAACGTCTGTAAAAGTTTGCAAAGCCTAAAAAGGATTGCACATCCTTTACGTTGGCCGGGGGGGCCCAATCTAGAGTAGCCTGTACCTTCTTGCGGTCCATCTGTACACATGTCGGGGTAAGGTAGTACCCTAAGAATTCCACAGTGGTCTGGTGGAACTCGCACTTTTCCAATTTGGCATAAAGGTGATGTTCTCTAAACTTCTGTAAGACAGCGCGTACATGCTGGACATGTTCCTGGAGGCTATGTGAGTAAATAAGGATGTCGTCAATGTACACAACGGCACATACGTCCAGGTACTCACGCAACACCTCGTCAAGGAAATGTCGGAAGGCGGCGGGCGCGTTACACAGACCGAATGGCATAACTTGATATTCATACAATCCGAATTTTGTTCGGAAGGCAGTTTTCCATTCGTCACCTTCACGCACCCGCACCAGATGGTATGCGCCACGAAGGTCCAACTTAGTATAGATAACCGCATCCCTCACTTGGTCTAGCAGGACTGGGATAAGGGGGAGCGGATAACGGTTCTTGATGGTTATCCGATTCACCCCGCGGTAGTCTATGCAAGTCCGAAGTTCCCCGGACTTCTTCAGTACGAAGAACAGAGGTGAAGACACCGGCGAGTTAGAGTGCCTTATAAAGCCGTTTTGTAAATTGGCTGCTATATACTCCCAGAGGTGTTCGTTTTCGGCCTCAGTCAAGGCGTATATACGACTACAGGGTAATGTTGCCCCAGGCTCTAGATCTATTCGACAATCGAATGGCCGTTGTGGGGGTAAAGACTCTGCTGCCTTCTTATTGAAGACGTCTACGAAATCGATATATTCGGCAGGTAGATCCTCAGGGCGTACCTCTGAGTGGTTACTCGTGAGGCTTGCAATGTGAAGGGGTGATGATTCCGAAAGCCTACAATACTCTAGACAATAAGGCAAGTTCAAATTGACCAATCTAGTGGCCCACTGAATCTGGGGATCATGCTTTCTCAACCAAGGTAGTCCCAAGATAAGCCCAAATTGCGGGGCGGCAATTATATCAAAGGCTATGTCCTCCCAATGATCATTCCCACAGGTTAATCTCACCAAAGGGGTGCTGTGCGTTATGGGCCCGGAGGATAGGGGAGTACCATCCACTGCTCGTACGGGTTCGGGCTTACTCTTCCGCTGTACCGGAATGCCCAGTGTAGCCGCAAACTCGGCATCTAAGAAATTGCCTGTTGCTCCTGAGTCAATTAGCATGGTAACTTCTTTCCGCAGCCCTAGGAACCCTAGACACCCCTTTATAGTGACATACGGGGCATAATTGGAGGAGCCTTCAAATGGGGCCCTGCTCTCAGTCAGGCTCGACCGGGTGACCCCCACTACCGACGAGCTGAGGCGTTTCCCTGCGTTTTGGTTTTCGTGGGGCATTCCCGGACAAAGTGTCCCGACTTCCCACGATACATGCATACCCCGTCCTTCCTCCTCCGTTCCTTTTCTTCTTTTGACAGGGGACCTCGAATAGAACCGATTTGCATCGGTTTCTCTCCCTCAGACTTGTCCACAGTCCCACGCGTCCCTTTGAACTGATCCAAACGGGCTACCGGGCGTGATTCCCCTCTTCTTTTGTCCCCCCGTCGTTTATCCAAACGGTGGTCTAAGCGCATAGCTAGATCGATCATATCAGAACACTCCCGAGGTTGGGGGTCGATCTGGGCGATAAGGTCCTTAATGTCGTCCCTTAGCCCCTGATAAAACAAGGACATACTTTTGTCGCGTGGCCACTCTGCTTCGGCCACCAACCGATTGAACTGTGTGACGTAAGTCACCAATTCCTTATTCCCTTGTCTTAAGGCTAGCAATTCCCGATCCTTACACAACGGGGCTGCCTTCCAGTTAAATAATAGGAAACTCGCTGAGAAAGTCATCCCAGTCATATAGGACCATATTGTCCTTCTGGACTAATGGGTTAGCCCAGGCTGCAGCATTCCCCGTGAGATACGAGATGACAAACGCTGTTCTAGACTGATGGGACCGGAATGCTGCAGGTTTCGTGAGAAAGTGAAGACGGCATTGGGTTATGAAGGTCGAGAATTTCTGTGGGTCCCCCGAATACCATTCAGGTGGCGCTAGAGGGACAACAGGGTCTGGGGTTACTTGCACCTGTAGTGGTGCTTGACCCGGCAATGGAGAGGTTTGGGCTGCCAGACTGCGTACCTGTGCAGACAGGGTAGCGTAGTCCTGTCTGGATGCTGCCAACTCCCCCTGCAAGTCCTGCAAGGCCTTGGCAATCTCTTCCCACGCAGGCGCCTAGAAATTACGTGGGCTTGTGCTTCTGTCAGGAATGCTCAGGTCCCAGGCGCAGGAGTGATGCAGAACCAACCACCCCCTCTGCGGTCTTGGTGTCTGCAAGTTTAAGCTTACACAGACCTCCGTGACCAGAGCGGGGAAGGAGGGTTAGGGTCTCGATGGTTGGATAGGTAGGGGGATTATAGGGTAACCGGTTTAAGGAATAGGAAGAGGTAATGGATAGGGCTGGGAATTAAGGGGAAGGCGATGATTGCACACTTTTGTTAGCCAATACTTGTTTGGCGCCCTTTTGAGGGGGCGATGTTTCAACACCTCTACATGTAAAGGTGTTCCCCTGCACACATGAGTAAAGAAACCAACAAGAACCTGTTAACCCCAACATCAAGATTGAGCACAATGCCACAATGGAGTTTCCAGCACAGGTTTAGCCCAAAAAACGTTTGCACCCAAGGTTAGTCAACATGCACTTGCACACTTAGCTTTCACAGTCTGTAAGTCCAGTCCAGCAAGAGCTGTTGAGTCCTGTGCCACGTCCCTGAAGTCGGTGGGTCCTTTTCACACTAAAAGGAAACAAAAGCTTGTATCAGCGTATGCCTTTGGATTCGTTGGTCATTCATTCCTCACAACACATCCGACACACTCATTCCGCACATAACGTGCACTGGAGTTCCAAATTCCCCTGACGTGCGCTGCCGCACGTGGCTGGTAACATCTATTGATGTTTATCTGCTCAGCACGATCTTACGTCAGACCAATGTTTCTTGCCGTAACACGCTTTTCGTCTCATGTGCCCTTTGGGCTTAACGTTCCAACGTTTTGGTAACGCCCAAAAAGTGCTTCCCCGGAGATCCCTGCCCACTTAGCTTTATGTCGGCGGCGCAGGGGCTCCGGAGGTGTTGGTAACGCCCCCTGCGCTTTCCCCCTCTTTCCCAATGAATGCCAATGCCAAGCGGTACTTATCTTCTAAAAGCGAGGGGCCGGATCGCTGCTCCGGAGGCTCTGGGCCCCTCGCGTGGGATTTTCTCTGAGCTCCTGGGCGCACGTCCTGTCTCTCTGGAATCTCGAGCACAAGCCCCGTGCCTCGGGACTTGCGCATGCGCGTAGGCCTGCCACACCCGACACGGCTTCATATTGGCTCGCTGGCCCGCGAAGCCTGCTGGGTAATGTAGTCCTGGCGTGCCTTTTGCCGGGTCTTGTAGTTTGTTAGTGTTTTCTGCCTGCAGAAAGGGCACAGCAGCCGTCTATACGGCTGCAATCTTTTAAACAGTGCTTTTTGTGATGATTCCAACCCCACAACCCCAATAGTTCGTGGCCCACGCCCAGTCCTGCCCCTGACAGCAGGCAGAGGTGGAAATGATCCTAAAATTCTGACACTGCTAAAAGAGGCTGGCATCTACATACATGTAGTCAAGAACAGCATCTTTTCTCCCGCTATGCCATGTTGGGCACAGCAGTTCATCCCCTGCAGTGTTTCTATTCAACCTCAGTGACCTGAATGATGATGACCAACTTTCCCCATTCCTTACCTTCCGTGATGCACCATGTGACATATATAAATGCAAGAAGTCCTCCTTTAGTATCTCAGTTGACCAACAAGAGGATATCAAATGCCCTACCACTAGAGTAAATCCATTACTTGTTTTCTCTCTCCAGTCCAACAAATAGTTAACCAAAACCTCTAAAAAGGCACTCAAGGGAGACACCCCCTTATGACAATATATGTTTACTACTAAAATGGGGATGTAGTTTGAATCTACAAAGAGTTTTAGTTTGGTTGAAATTGCATCAGTCTGAATATTAAAAGCATTGCACCATTTGATATAGCTCCAGATTTAGAAGCAGTCTAGAGACCCACAAAAGGCCTGCCCCGTGCAATTTTTCCTGGCCTGCTGGAAGTCGATTTTATGACCGTCTAAGACTGGATGGTACAATAGTCACGTTTCCTGCAACATTATCAAGTCAAAGGGTTTTAAATCTTGGACCAGTTCTGCGTTAGCAAGAAGCACAGAGTGCCCCCAGGTAGTCCAAGATGCAACCTCTAAGTCCTAATCATGGGTACTCTTACCAATCAATCAATCAATCAATCAATCAATCAATCAATCAATCAATTAATACTTTATTAGTCACAATCCATAAAGCTTACAAATCAGTTAAAACATCATGTTAAAATCATGTGTAAATATTTTAAAAGCAAAATATCATCAAAATAAAATTGACATACCACACATCCATTTAATCTTAATACACATTAGATAGAAAAAGGGTACTTAATAGCAGCATACTGGTCATTGCTCAGATAACTAAATACAAAGGTCACTTCATGATTAAGCTAGAAAGTTTAGAATTAGAAGGGTTTATATACAGGGTGTTATCTCCAATAAACTGCACAGTGAGGCCCCCCAAAGCATGTGCTAAGAATTATGCTTAGGGGCAGAGTAATCTCGCAGACCTCCAATTGCAATAAATATTATTTCTGAGCCATCAGTCATCAGAGTTTTCGACCCATGAAGGCAACCACAATGAATACATTTAGCCACAGTTAGCACAGTCAGCTAATCATTACATTCTCTACAATATCTTCGTGCATCTGCCATAGAACGGGTGCCTGCTTCCCTGAACAGAGGTTCCGAATAATATGAACTTAACACCCTCTATTCAGCAAACAGAAACAGAAAGTGGGCAATTGTTTCTTCTTCTTTGTGACACAAAAGGCAAACTCCTGAGCTATCTTTGCGCCAGGACTTTGTGAAGGAAGCTGTCCTAAGTGTGCCAACCTGCAGCATATAAAAAGAGCACGGCATATGGAGGTTTAATATGATCCAGATATTTTCCATAACCATAATCACATCTTTTCAAGAGGTACCCAGCTCCAGATTTACATGTATCAGCTGATTCCTTCATACTCTTTGTAGGGTTTTGCTCGGGCCCTCCAACCGAGCAAAGAACATATCACGCGGGAGCCAGGCGAACTGTCAACTTCTTCTTTATTAAACAAGGCAGGAACTGCCGAACTCTTTCCCCCGGGCCCCACCCTAGCCCAACGTCACTTCCCCTCCCAGGGGAAGATAAGACCGCAACGGCGGTCTGCCCACACAATGATGTGGGCGGGCTGCAAGCCCTGGGAAACGACCTGACATCTCCCTCCTTTTTAACAAGCAAGACCCTTGCCGCTCCTCACTCCATCTCTTCTATGAGTCTGTGGGGTTTTATGCGACTTCTCTGGGGTCGACCGCGATTGCACGGTGTCCTCTCTGTCTGTCCCTGTGACGTCTGATGGTCCTCACTTTCCGATGCCTCCCACTCTCCCAGGTAGGGGGTGTCTTGACTGAGGTCCTCGTTGCTGTACCCAAATCCGACTTGCTCGTGCTCTGTGTGGCCCCTCCGGGGCTTGAAGTGCGACACATTCCAAGTGACTGAGGATTTGTCAGTTCTCTGAGCTGTGATCATGGTCCCTTTCTTTTGTGTGACGATCAGCGGGTCTTGTGTGAACGTGGCGTCCTCCTTTCTTTGTTTGGGTTGCTGCAGCCACACCTGGTCTCCGGGTTCAATGTGTGACTCCTGAGCTTTCCTCTTGTGGTCCGCTGTCTCTTTCATTTTGGCTTTCGCGGCGTCATCCTTGTCTCTGGCCTCCTGTTCGAGTGGCGTTGCTTCTGCCGAGTGTGTGTCCTCCGGCAGTCGCATCTGGATCGGTCTGCGGAACATCAGGTCAGCTGGGCATATGCCCGTCGTGCTGTGGGGCGTGTGGCGATAGTCCCTAAGGAACTGATAGAGTGCTTGTTCGAAAGGTTTGTTGAGTATGGCCGCTATTTGTAGTGTCCTTTTGATGTTGGCCATGAATCTCTCGATCATGCCGTTGGCCTGTGGCCATCGTGGTGTTATGCTCCGGTGCTGGAACCCCATGTATCTTGAAAATTTCTCAAAATCCTTTCCCATGAATGGCGCTCTATTATTGGACTTAATGACCCTGGGTATTCCGTAAATAGACAGCATGCGGTCCAGTGCTGGGATAACGCTGGAGGCTGCGGTGCTGTCAATGATTTGCACCTCTGGGAATCTTGAATGTTCGTCTATTAACACCAGCACGTACGTGCCATCTCTCAGGGGTCCAAAGAAATCCACCGCCAGTTCCTCCCACACATGTCCTGGTAGTGGTGACATGTGAAGTGGGTTTGGGTGAGGGAGAGGTGCTATTTGCGCGCACGTCGTGCATTCGCTTACCATCTCTTCTACCATCGTGTCCAGCCTGGGGAACCATACCTTTTGCCTTAGTAGTCGCTTGGTGGCGACCACTCCTCGGTGACTTTCATGTGCTAATTGAATCGTTCTGATGCGTAGCGATTTGGGGAGAAGAACTTTGCACCCCTTCAGTATGACATGATCGTCGACTATGGCGAGTTCATCTCGGACCTGATCTATGTGCTTGATGTCCTCTTGAATCTCTTCCGGTTCGTGTCTCGCTTGTTGACGCATGTGCGCTCTTCTGTCCTCCTGCATGCAGTGACGTACGATTCGCAGTGCTGGGTCCTGCTCCGAATGTGTGATTATGTCCGCCCACCCCACAGGCAAGGGTTGCAAGTGGTGAACCACGTAATTGAGGTATTCGTCGGCGGTGGATGGTTGAGGGTTTGCAGGGCCGGTTGGGTGGCGAGACAGATAGTCAGCTGGGTTGTCTTCCTTTCCCGGGCGGTGCTTGATGACAAACTTATAGTCCTGCAGACGTAGACCCCATCGCGCTATCCTCGGTGGCATTCTTGATTTGGGGTCTCCGTAAATTGTAAGTAAGGCCTGGTGATCCGTTATGATGGTGAACTCCTTGCCATACAAGAACAAATGAAAGTACTTGCATGCCCATACCACCGCCAGGCTTTCCTTTTCGGCCTGGGAGTACGCTTGTTCTGTGGGGGTTAGGCTCCTGCTGGCATACGCCACGATGTATACGTCCGTGGGTTTCTGCAGATCAACTTGCGTTAGTATGGCGCCCAGGCCAACAGAGCTGGCGTCTACGATTACTTCGATGTGTCTCTTGGCGTCGAAGTAGGCTATGTCCTCCGCGTTCGTAATGGCGTCCCGAATTGCCTCAAATGCTCTTTGGCAGTCCGTGGACCATGTGTAGGGTTGATCTTTTCGTGTTAGTAGGTGTAGAGGGTTGCTGATTGTTGCGTAGTCCTTTAGGTACCTGGAACAGTAGCTGGCCAATCCTAGGAAGGACCGGAGCTCTGTCGTGTTCATCAGGGGTGTGGCTGAGTTGAGCGCTGCTACTTTCTACGGATCTGGTCGCATTCCTTTGCTGGAGAAGATGTGGCCAAAGAATCGTAATGAGCATTTTCCAAATTCGCATTTGGACTTGTTCAGGGTTAACCCAGCTGCTTGTAATGCTTCACACACTCTGTGCAGAGCTGTGTCGTGCTCTTCCTTTATCTTGCCAAACACCAGGACATCATCTGAGTAGTACAGACGTGCCTGATCACGCAGTGCATTTCCTCCTGGAAGATTTCGGCTGCGGAGTATATCCCGAAGCTGAGCATCTTATATTGGAATAAGCCCAGGTGCGTGACGAACGTTGTTATGTACCTGGACTGGGTGCAATCTCAATCTGATGATATCCCTTTGTGAGGTCCAGTTTGGAGAAAACCTGTGTTCCGTGGAGGAGGTGGATCATGTCAGTGATCCTGGGTGCCTGATGTCTCTCCCTTTCGATTGCTGCATTGGCTCTCCTCATGTCTACGCAAAGGCGTATTGATCCGTCGGGTGACTTTTTGGGGACGGGGACAATGGGGGATACCCATGGAGTGGGTCCTGAGACTGGTTCGATAACGTTGAGTTTGATGAGCTTGTCTAGTTCTTCTTCGACTTGGCGCTGTATGTTCACAGGTATCCCGCGATAGTGTTGGGCGACAGGCGGTATGTCCGGGTTTATGTGCAGCTGTACCTTTCTGTGTTTCAATTTTCCCAGACCCTTGAACAGATTTGGGAAGGTTTGTTCTATTGCGTCCGGTCTGGCGAAGTACTTGTGGGTCATCAGTTGGTACAGAATATGCACTAGGCCCATCTCGACAGCGGTCTTAAAGCTGAGGATGCATCCGCTGTTGGCTTCTGTCTTCAGAATGTGTAGGGGAATCTTTGCCGCATGTGATTAGTGTACGCACCACGCAGAGATGGTCCCTTTGCAGGGTAGTGGGGTTGTAGCTCCGTATGGATAAATGTCCACTGTTGCCTTCCTGATCTTTGGTGGGTTGGTGAGTGAGTTGTACGCTTGTTCGCTTATTATGTTGACTGTCGCCCCTGTATCAATGAGGAATTCCAGAGGTGTGTTGTTGACTTGTAGTGTGAGTATTGGACTGTGTTGGGTGGCTGTGGCGTTGTTGAGTGCCCACACATACCCCTTTTTCCGTTGGTCGTCCTCTGTTGACTGGGATTCACTGCCTGATGGGGAACGCATCTCGATGTATCGGATGAATCTCCTCCTTTGGGATCGTCTAGAGCCGTCCGTTGTCTTCCGGTCATCCCTGGCATATGAGCTTCTCCTGGTTCTGTCTTCTCTCCGAGGTCCTATCTGGTCTTCTTCACCTCTCCCGGCGGGGGGGCTGTGTCGCGAGCTTCTCCTTCTCTCCTGTTGTCTCGGTCTACTGGGCCCTGGGCCAGGTGCATTCTTGCAGACCGCTCTATAGTGGTCCATTCCGCCACAGGCGGCGCACTTTTGTCCAACTGCTGGGCACTCGCCCACGTGTGGATATTCGTACCCGCATCGGTAGCACGTGGCGTCTGAGTGTTTCCCACCTTGTGAGGGAACGGCATATAGTTTGTTGATTGTGTCCGAGCTGGGCGTCTGATGTTGAATGGTGACCTTGCCTAGGCTGTCTAGCTGCGACTCAACTGCCGCTTCCATTCTGGTGAGGGCGAGGATTTCCTCGAGGGACCTTTGCTTTTGGAGCAGTTGTTTTCTGAATGGTTGGGATATGCAGCCAGCAATGACCTGGGATCTTAGTGCTTCCTCGTTGGAGTATTTGTGGAATTCACAGTACTTGAGCCTGATGCGTAGACGCATTACAAAGTTGTCTAGCGACTCCCCTTTTTCCTGTCTCGTGGTATGGAACACATGGCGCTCGTAGTCGATGTTAGTGTGGGGTGTGAAGTATTCTGATAGCTTCCCATGAAGTTCTCCGTAAGTGGCAGTGTCAACATTCATCAGTTCACCTGCTATGTCCCTGACGGCTGAGCCTACCATCATGAATAGTGTGTTTTTTAACATTGCGTCATCGTTGAAGCCGATTGCCCTCGTGTCAAATTTGAAATCCCTGAGCCATATGACCCATCTAGGTCCCAGATTAGAGGTGTCCCTGACATCGAATGGGCCAGGTATGGGCAGGTTTTTGGGAGGCGGTACCTGAACCTTGTGCCAGTTGTTGATCATCTGCCGCGGCTCCCGCTCCACCTGACGAGGATGCTGCTGGGGTCGTTGGAGCAGACATGTCCGCAGTGACAGGCGCACTCTAGATGAGGCCTGACGTGTCTCTGTGGGGCCTTGTGCTGTCGCTGCGTTGCGATCACTCCGCACGTGTAGCTTCGACGTGGAGCGCGCACTGCCTGGTGTCCTCGGGGGTTGATATGCTGTGAGGCGCCCTTCCTGTCCCTTCCTTGGATGATCCTTGGTTTCCCCACGTGCTGCATGTCCACCCGCGGCCTGCCGGGTGGAGAGGGGAGAGAGGGAGGGTGTGGCAGCTGCTTGCAGCAATTGTGGGCCAGCTGGGCCCCTTGCGCAGTTCAGCTGCACCAACGTACGTGGCCTGCATCCGCCGTTGGCCTTCTGCACTGTTCCCGAGTGCGCCCACGTGTGCAGCCAGCCTCCGCCGAGAGCGCGGGCTCCTGCGGCGGGTTCGCGCTGAGAAGAGGAGCGCCGACGCGGCTACGGCGCTCGAACGCGGTCCTCTGCATGCCTCCCAGGCCTCGGGAGCGGAGGTGCGCCGACACGCTGGAACCGCTCGACTGCGGGCCTCCTTCTGGCACGGGTGGGTAACGTGTACCCCTCGTCGCCAAATGTAGGGTTTTGCTTGGGCCCTCCAACCGAGCAAAGAACATATCACGCGGGAGCCAGGCGAACTGTCAACCTCTTCTTTATTAAACAAGGCAAGAACTGCCGAACTCTTTCCCCCGGCCCCCACCCTAGCCCAATGTCACTTCCCCTCCCAGGGGAAGATAAGACCGCAACGGCGGTCTGCCCACACAATGATGTGGGCGGGCTGCAAGCCCTGGGAAACGACCTGACACTCTTCCTCGCCCTGATAGTAGCTGTCTTAATACTTTCAGGATTATCCCACAATGCAGGTTTATTAAGTGCAAATAAAGTATCTTTAGCATGTTTTGTCCAGGGTAAGTTCTCCCCCCTCTAGACCCAATAAGTGAGTCAGGGCATCACGATAGCTGTCGAGACCCACCGTGCACCAGAGTCTTATACAGTACACTACAGGTCAAATAGAGATCACATAGCTGATCTGGCACACATCAGTTTCTAAATGCACCAGTGCATAGGGGGAACTTTCCAGTAACATGATAAGTTTCTTTAAAAAAAAAAGTCCACTTTCGCAAGACTGCTAATATTAACATAGCCCTAAAATTCTGCACTAAACTGAGCAGATGTTACTGCTTGCTTCTAATAAAGCTCTATAGCAGGGGAAATTGTGCCCCTCCCATGTTTGTTGAAAATAAACCTGATCCCACTACTATTCTTTTCTGATCCATCACATGTCTTCTCTCGTTGGGATGTTTAATGCCCACTCTCATGAAACCTGGTTCCCAAGTAATCATAAAAGGGCACGTTTTCAAGATTGTGGCCCGCCACACTTACGATAATGTCACTTCTCTTTGAGAACTTGGGTATAAAAACCTTTGTTTTCATTTTCCCAATATTAAGCTCTAGTTTTAATGCTTCGCATTTACCCAGAAAAAAAACACAAGTGTGGCTCTGAGTCCCTGAAGCTTGGTTGGGAAAAGGACAGCGTCATCTACATAAAACAAAGCTGTATACTTAGTTTTATCCCTTTTGGGCAGGTCCTGCCAATATGAATGTAACGCACCAAGTATCTCCTCGATATAAATGCAAAGCAGGAGTGGGGCAATCATGTATCCCTGCTTACTCCTTCAGTTATTTTGAAGGGATTCGTCATTTCACCCACAAGCCAAATCAGACCTTCACTGAATTATTCGAATAAAGTGACTGTATCGCTGATATCGGGTTAGCAGGCAGTTTCCTCTTTTCCAGGACTTTCCATAGAAGATCCCAGGGCACCCCGTTAAAAGCGGTTCTAAGTTCCACGAATATCGCATATAATTTAACCTTTTTTAGGGAAATGTATTTGTGGACCAAGATTAATAAATCAAAACTTTGATCTGTGGTCCTCTTCCCTCTCCTAAACCTTGCTTGGAGATCATTTCATTTTCATCAGCCCAGCATTGTAAATGGCCGAAAATCACCTTAGGAAAAATGTTGAACGCACTGTCCAAAAGGGATATCGGACGATAATTAGCTGGCTGATCCTCATCTCCTTTTTTGAAGATTGGTATAATCACAGATTGCTGCCATGTTGGGGGGACTATATTTTGGGCAATGACTGCATTAAACAAATTCCAAAGGACCGGAGCTCAAATTGTTTGTTCATCTTTGTATAAATCAATTGGGATCCCATCTGGACCAGGTGCCTTTCTCCCCTTTAATGATTTGACAGCTACAAAAATCTCTCCCAGCTCTATCTGGAGGTACATTTCTCCTTCCAGCTCTTGATCAGCCAGAACTCTGTTTTGAACTTCTTCTACAGGAGTAACCCCTTCATATAAGGTGGTGAAATGGTCGTGCCACTGACTGAAATACAGCATTGTAGGGTTGCGCCTATAACTATGTGCTGCAGATTCTCAAGGCCCATGGGTCTAGCCACGTCTTGCCAATTCAGCCCTATATCAACCCAGATTAACATACCACAGGATGGCCTGTCTTTGCAGCCTTACTGAGCAGGGATCTGAAATGTTTGATGGCCTTTGATATCAATTGCTTCAATTTCCCAGGTCTTTTGCAGTAATATTAGCTGGAACTCCCTGATATATTCACACTAGGAAAGAGTCTCCAGGTGGCTCAACACCCCAGCTATGTTCGAGGAAACCAGATTGCACCAGCTAGGGGTAGAGTCTTTTCCCACAACCTGTGTTAGTCAATAAACCCCCTCTAGACCACTTCCCGTATTTGACCATCTGTAATTTGATTATTGTTGAGGACAGTAGAATTAGGTATACTCTTAAAACCAGTCCCAACTCTCTGGATTGAAGAACATTGTTAATGAATGGGGCCCAGGCTCTAATTGATATTTTTGAGCCAGCAGTGGGAGGGGGGTGGGTATGCCCGAAACTCTATTACCATTTCCTCTGCAATTTCCCTTGATTTGAAAGAAATCTGGATGCAGTCACTACTGCAACCTGGATTTCGAATTCTCGTGCATTCAACAATGTCCTTGCAAATAATTGAGATATACCCTTTTACTGTTCTGATCAAGTGAGTGTACTTATTTGTAATGGAATCTTGATTTTTAAAGGCATTCCAGGGCAGCCTGGGGACATCATACATGACCACAGATGGCGATTCATAACAACCTGCTCTTTGGGCAGAATATACATTACTTCTCCCCCATATCCCTACTTCTTTAGTAAAATCTGCTCTTTATTTTGGTGTCAGTTTATTGAACTCAAGTCAATGAACAATGTTAGTGGTAGATGTTGGCTAGGGGGGTTGGAGGTGGTCTGAGTAAGGTTATGGGGGGAAATGTGTTGGTACCACCCATTTGCCATAACAGGGGGGTTCTGAAATGGCCACTTTGTAGGGTGCCTAATAACTTTTTTCACATGCACCCACGCCAGCCCCTGCATCCTCTATTCTATAAGGGGAAGACTAAATCTGGATTTTCCCTGTTTATCTGGTTTGCATAGCCACCATTGCCACTGTATGTTTTAGGGGCTTAATTTCACAGATCAAATCCCGGAGGGTACTTCCTACTTTCTCTTCAATATACACATGAATATCTTCTACCATCCCATGTATTACTGTGTCAAACTGTCCACCATTATCCTCCTGGGCTTTATCTGCAATCTTGTTGCCCTTATTACACACTTTGGTAGTCCTTCGCCTAATTGTTTATAACTACTAGTCAGTACCAATTTTGCCTGCTTTTCCTGTGTTCTTCAGAATTTTGCTGTTCCTTGGGAGTAATTGTTGGACAGGTAAAGATTCCAAATCCTGAACATCACTCCCACTAAACTCTATGGTACCTTTAGCATTCAAGACAGAGAACCTGTTAGACAGAGGAACAGACTGGTTGATCATAAAATTCTTCTCCTCAACTTGCATAGACCCAATGCCACCTTTCTCCTTACCAACACATGTACTAGTGAAAGGCATGGCAACCAGATCCGAAGGCTGTGCCTTAAGTTCTACTACTTCACTAACAGGATGTAATTCCAAAATATCAGGTACCTCATTATTACCAGTACCGGACAAGTTCACTGGGAAGATATACTTTCTTCCTCCTTGTTGTTCTGTCTTTTTCTCCAATTCAAAGGGCTGCAGTGGATCTTTTTGTATTCTAGGGTTACTTACTAACTGATTAGCTCTATTGAAATTGATTACACCATTATCAATCAGGGTTTCCTTCATATCTGATTTCCCTCTGTCAGCTAAACAATTGGACCCTATGTTTGTCCCAGAAGGCCTTTCCTGCCCTCTCTCTCCCCTCCCCCTTTGAGTACAGAATCAATATCGTGCAAGAGCCCTTTTTTCTCAGAAATGAGTACATTGACTTCTTTGATAGGTTTAAACTTTTGAAACAATTTCTTGTGCCTCTCTTTAGGGGAAATGGAGGTGATTGCCTTGCTGCAGGGGTCGTTACCTAAGTCCTTGGGCCCCAAGTGACCAGTGATTTTGGAAGAACCACAGAAGGTGGTGAGGATGGGGTTATACGTAGCCTTTCCATTTGCATGATAATTGTTAGGCTCACAATCGATGGGGAGGATTCCATGCCATTGGTTGCAGAATCTGTACCCCATAGAAAACACTGTAAAACCTGCCTTTGTCCCTCAGTGCACTGATCACCTGAAGTGGATGATTTAGATTAGTTTCTATTGAACCAGTCGGGAGAGAAATGAAAGTAGGAATTATTGATTCATTCTTCCTCCCAACCTCTGACGAGGCCATATATGAAGTACCAACAATAGGCCCAAAAAGCACCTTGGCTAATGAGCCGGATGATGTAGCAATTTCTTCTTCGATGCCGTCATTGTCTGGTTACTCAGGTGGTGAGCACAAATCAATGGATTCCGTCCTGGCTGAGGGATTATTGGAGGCCCCATTCCTAACATTATTTCGATGGGATGATTCCATGAGTTTTAAATTGTGCATGAATTTCCTCGAAGACCTTCGATTTTTCCTAGGCTCCTTTATAGTATTAGTTTTCTTTTCTTGTTCTCTGATGCCTCTTTTTGCTTTACTCAGACTTGCGGTACCAGATAGGATAATAATAGGGTCATTACCCCTTATCAAAGAGGGGAACTGCTCCATTATCACTTAAGATTATGTGTCTACTGTTCTTGTGGGATCTGGCGGGGCTCGCACAGGGACAGCCATACCCACAGTTGTCATGGAGGCTGTATCAGATTGATTGGAAGTGGATGCAATGGATGTCAGCTCAGCATGAACAGTGCTGTGCATTTGCCTCCTCCTTCCATATTTAGGGCCATTGAACAGAAATAAGGAACTAATGTCTCTTCTTTCCTCCAGATTTTCCAGCTTCCTCTTAATTGCTTCTAAAAAAGCAGAGTTGATGTTCACCTTTGATTTTATATTTTCCTAGAGTGCAACAAAAGAAGTTAACCCATGATTCAAAGCATGTATAGCACATTGATTAATATCAGCATTTTGAGATTGACATAGCAAAGATGTAAAGCCAAGTCTAAAGGACAAGCGGGGAGATTCTGCAAAGGAGCTATAGCTGTCATGCATAGAGAAGTATGTGAATATAGGATGAGTGTTCAAATATGAATCATTCCGCTGGGGTCATTTTCCCTCAATGGAACTTCAAATAAAGAAGACCCTGATATTGGATCGCCTAACCATCAATTTTCTGCGTTCTCGATGGGTAACGAGGAGGCGGTGAGGGAGAAGAGGTCTTTGTGAAAAACAAAGTGATTTTTGCAGTTTTTTTCCCCTTATCAGAGGGTGCCACTGGGGCGGTGCCCAATGATGTCTATGGCTCCAAAGGAGAGAGTGGCTATGGCAGAGCCCGAGCCATTTCAAATATTGCTGCATCATGTACTACATTCCCATTAATAATTTTACTATTTTTGCTACAGAGCTCATACATAGGGCATCCAATACGAGGACAATCTCAACTCACTGGAAATAGTCCTCACCTCACTCTGCCAACTGCCGGTCAAAAGCGAACAACAACACTCTGCTGGCACTCTGCAGTGTTCTGCTCCTCCCTGGAGTCTTTCAAGCCTGTTGGTGTAACAGCAAGAAATGCCCGCGTTAGAACTGGGTGGGTCTGGCTGAAAAACAGAACTAAGACAGCTGACAATAGCACTCTGCTGGCACTCCACGGAACTCTGCACCACCACAAAGTCTTTCAAGCTGGTCGGTGTAACAGCAAGAAGTGTCCGTGTTAGAACTTGTTTGGTCTTCACAAAGGTCCATGAGCCAAACAAAAACAACAAAGTCAGCCAAAAACAGCATTCTGCTGGCACTCTATGGCCCTCCACGCTGTAACAGAGTCTTTCAAGCTGGTTGGTGTAACAACTAGAAGTGTCTGTGTTAGAACTGGGTGGGTCTTCCAAAGGTTTGTGAGCCAAAAAATAGAACAACCAAGACAGATGACAACAGCACTCTGCTCACACTCAGCATTTTATATGACTTGATATATGTGAGATGCATATATTCACTCAGAAAAAGTTGTGAATACATGAAAATAATAAATAAATACAAATCAGTAAGTACAGGAAGCCTTCCCTGTAGACCTATGCTTATATCACATTATTTTGCAAGAGTTAATCTTACCCAAGAAAACAATTAAAGTTATACATAAACAGACACACTGAAGCATTTTTCAGCATGGCGTTATACATGTAGGATGGGTACACTGACTTGATAAAAAAGCAATAAATAAAAACAATAAATAGAAAAACAAATACATAACAAGAAAGTACTTCAGGTTTAGTGTCCATCTTATACTGCAAAATAACATTCACGGAGCAGATATAAACCCGGTATCCACTTCAATGAAGGGATTAACCAGTTGATGAGGGCCATACCATAAACAAACCCTGGTTTCCAAGGCAACCTGAGGTCCACAATTTAAGCACTCAACTTCCTGTCCACCAATGTTACTGAGCATGACAGTTACCTGAGCTCTGTGTGCTTGAAAGGTTTTCTACTTCCCACTCTTCTCCTTCCTATGTTGTGTGCATGTATCATAACAGATTGGATTACGGAGATCAGCTAGGTTGCGCTAATGTAATATTTATTATTTATATATATATTTCTAATATTTTATATTATTTAGTTATTATTTTTTATTATATATTTAAAGCTGTATACATAGTTTATGTAGAAACTATATTTTCTTCCCTCTATTATTTTTTATGGAGGAAAATTTTGTAGCAGATGTAGTGCTTTATTCATTAACCTCTATTATATTGCATAGAGGTTTGCCTCAATTATGTTGCATAGGGGTTTGTTGTTTTATCCAACAGTGTTCCTTAGGAATGTCCTCAAGACAATGTTCTCTAGAAATGTCCTTGTTGTTTTATTGAACAGTGTTCCACAGGGATGTCCTTAAAGCATTGTTCTATGGAAATGTCCTTGTTTCTTAGGGATGTCCTTAAAGCATTGTTCTCTAAGAATGTCCCCAACACGTGTTTCTCCACTGTTAATTGCAACGGTTCTTCAGGAAGATAATGTCAAATAAGACCTGAGGCCTGTAAACAGAAAACATTGTTGTACTAATTGTGATAGCTGCCACATGATACTTGGTGTCATAGCATTAATGATCCATAGGGACAAGATTCATGATCTACTTACTCAGATTAGTTGTTAGTAGCCCTTGTTAAACTTTGTTCAGAAACGTGAAAGATGTTCTCTTTTTTTTTAAATAATTTATTACGCGCACCAGACGGAGTCAACCATATTCCGGCGCAGATGGCAAATATAAGAGATCACAGATTTCATAAGAGAAGAAAAAGAAGATGTATGAGGGTTTGATTTAGTTTACCTGTTTACATTTATCTAAATAGAAAGGTTTTCAATCTCTTTCTGAAGAGCTCCAGGCTTTCACACTTTCTAATTTCAAGAGGAAGTTGATTCCAAACTTTAGGTCCATAGACACCAAGTCTTCTGTCTCCTCTTGTAGAGCATTTTGTTCGTGGAATGCAAAGTAAGAGTTTGTCCTCCTAACGTAGGTTCCTTTTCAGCTGATAAAATATTATTTTATCAGCTAAATATGTGGGGGCCAGCCCTTTAGTACATTTAAACACTAGGCATGCCATCTTAAATGTGATCCTATCTTCCACCATCAGCCACTGGAGTGATTTCCGCATAGATGACACATGATCACTTTTCTTTAAGTTTCCAATGGCTCTCACTGCTCCATTTTGTGCTCTTTGGAGTCTCATCATTTGCTTCTGAGGAATCCCTGCTAGTAAACTGTTACAATAATCTAGGTGGGGGCTAGTCATTGCCCCCACCACCCCTGCTCTATCTTCTATTGGAATATAGGGGAGTATTTTCCTTAATGATCGAAGTGCAAAGTGAACTGTTTCAACTTTAGCCCCTACTTGGGCATCACTATTCAAATGTGCTTGCTACCAGCAACCTAGATTTTTTTTACTTTTTTAGCATATTGCAGTTGTTCTCCAAGAATCATAGGGATAGAGCTTTGAGTTTCTGCTGTTTTTTTGGTCTTTGAACTAAACAGTTAATTTCCGTTTTAGCAGCGTTTAATTATAGATGGTTGTTATTCATCCATTCATTAAGTTCCTTCATACATTGATTAATTCTTTCAAAGTCCTCTTCACTATTTTGTAACTCAATATATAGTTGCGTATCCTCCGCATATGAATGAAATAGCAAACCATATTTCCTGAAAATCATAAAAACTGGACGAAAATAAAGATTAAAGATAAGTGGCATTCGCGGTTGGCAATCAATAAGTGTCTACCTGCAAAAATATATATATTTGAATATTGAAGCTTATTCTTTGTTGCTACTTAGTTAGGCTTAAAACAAGCATTTTCTGTCCAGTAGATTAAGATTGGTATAGATTTTGAAGCGCTTACCTTAGAATTGCAGTGAAAATTGACAGCTTTTTAGCGTGGTGTTGTTGGTATGATAACGTGGCAAACATCCAAGATGGCCGCTCTATTTATATGTAACGTGACAACGCCATCGCGTATGCAGCCGCAATTACATCATCACATGGTGGACATCTTGGATAGGGCAGTTTCTGTTATGTGAACTGGGTCGAGCCATTATGCAGAGCCTCACGGTAGCGATCGCTCATTAGTAATTTAAAAAAATGCATAGTCTATTAGAGTAATTGCTTGAAGTGATTCGATATTTTGCTATAAGATGCATCATTATTAATTATTAATTAGAGTGATTACAAAGGTCCTCTATGGAAATTGATGCTGTAACACTATTGGTAATGGAGGCGGACTAGCTAATACCATTGAAAAGAATCTAACGTTATGCTATGGGCTAAAGAAGCCAATCACATCATTAATGTTTCTTATATTGAAGCCTGTTCACAGATAGAGAAACCATATGAGAGAAATTGGATGAACAGTGTACAGAGTCTTGATAATGGATAGTGGGGTTGCATTCAAATGGGCACTATTGAAGATCAGATTCTAATGAAAACTATCTGATATGCATCTAGAGTACATTTATCACCTCTGTGTCTACGTTGAGACCGGTGTGACAGCAGTCCAAAAGGCAGATCCATTTTGCTTCCCTAGATCGCAATAGTTTTTCTAAATTGCCACCTCGTGGTGGTGGTGAGATTTTCTCAATTCCATAAAATGTAATAGCATCCTTGGGCTCTCCTTGATGATTTTGTTTTGCATGAAAACCTAATGGAAATTTGATATCTTAATGCTTTATATTGCGCATATGTTCTTGTATTCAATGCTTTAGTGGTCTGGTAGTGCTTCCCACATAGATTTTTTGACAAGTACACTGTATGGCATAGATAACGTTTCTGGAGTTGCAGTTGATAAAGTCTGAAATTAGTACAGAGCTGCCGTTTGGTAGCAAAATCTCCTTTTTGCCATTGATCGAATATTGGCATATTGAGCATTTTCCACATTTGAAGTTTCCTTTGAGTTTGGGTAGGATCAACAGTTGAGGGAAGCCTGTTTCTTTCTTTTTGCTTGAAAAATATGAATGGCATAATAAGTCTCTGAGGTTACGTGCTTAACGAAAGGTGGGACTTGCTTTGTTGTCCAGATATGGGGCGATATCATCATCTGATGTTAGAATATGCCAGTTATTACTAAGAATACTTTTTAGTGTTTTGATGTTATAACTGAAGTCTGTGATGAACCGTATTTTTTGTAAATTCGAAGGTGGACTCTGAGTCGGGTTGTTTATGAGAAGTTCTGTTCTCGATCTTACTTCAGTTTTTTGGTAAATTTTCTTTAGATGTTGGGTAGAGAAGCCTCTCTTTTTAAATGTTGCTATGGATGCTTTCACATGTTTTTCAAACTCCTCTTGTTCAGTGCAATTTCTTTTGATGCACAACAGTTCCCCATAAGGAATATTCTGAATAACATGCATGGGATGGTTGCTCGTTGCATGTAATATTGAGTTTACTGCTGCTGGCTTAACATGTAAAGAGGTACTGATACAATTATTTTCGATGTACAGATTCAGGTCCAGGAAATTGATGGAAGATATGCTCCCTGTTATTGTGAATTTGAGATTGTAATCATTTTGATTTAAATAATTGAAATATTCTTCAAGATGTTGTTTATTTCCTCTCCAGATGATGAGCACATCGTCAATGTAACAACTCCAGTAGATAATTCTGTTTTAAGTGGTAAATGATTTATGTCTCCAAGCATATTCAAGTTCAAAGTGTCCCACATCCAAGTTTGCATATGTGGGGCGTACTTAGCGGCCATTGCTGTGCCTTGATTTTGTCTGTAGAGTTGTTTGTTGAAGGTAAAATGTTATTATATAGTGCTAATTTGAGCATTTCAAGTAACATTTCATTGTGTTGCAGAAATGAAACAGACCTTGTTTTAAGAAAATACTGTGTCGTCTCCAATCCTTTCTTGTGCAATATGCTGGTATACAGCGATATAACATCCAATGTTACTAGTCTAAATTCATCCTCCCATGTGACTGATTCAAGCTATTTTATAACATGTGTGGTATCTTTAATGTGAGATGCCAGTCCTGTAACGAGAGGTTAAATATGAGTATCAATGAATTGTGAAATAGGTTCCGTGAGTGAGCAAATACTGTTAATAATCGGTTTGCCGGAAGGAAACTTGTCGAAAGCTTTATGGATTTAAGGTATAAGGTAGATGGTGCCTAAAATTGGGTGTGGGTTGTAAAGATAGTCATGTTCATCTTCTGACAGCAGACCTTTTTCTAGCCAGTGATCTGACATCAGTCTCCAGTCTTTAACTAAGGATTTAAGTGGGTTGGTAGGTAATTTTTCATAGCATTCAGTTTGTTCCAGGTGTTCTTTGGCTGAAAAAGTATTCTAAATAATAACTGGCATATCCTAGATTGGTAGTTGATTGACATGGTTGAAAGAAAGTTTGTTTTTTGGAATATTGTAATCTTATATTTCTTCAGATTCTGTCCCAGTTGTCTTATGAAGACTATCTGGAGAGGTACTTGCGTCAGCCTTTAGGCAACTCAGAGCAATTCTGTGGTGATTTTTAATTTGATGTTTTAAATGAAACATTTAATGGAAAAGGGTGCACTCTAATCTCCTAATACTGAGGCTGACAATTATTTGAAGTATCATAACAGATTGGATTGCGGAGATCAGATAGGTTGCGCCAATGTAATATTTATTTATAAAGCTGCATAAATTGTTTATGTAGAAACTATATTTTCTTCCCTCTATTCATTTTCATGGAGGAAAATGTTTGTAGCAGATGTAATCCTTTATTCATTAACCTCTATTATATTGCATAGAGGTTTGCCTCTATTATGTTGCATAGGGGTTTGTTGTTTTATCGAACAGTGTTCCTTAGGGATGTCCTTAAAGCATTGTTCTCTGGGAATGTCCTCAACACATGTTTCCCCACTGTAAATTGCAGCGGTTCTTCAGGAGGATAATGTCAAATAGGATATGTGTCCATGTATGTTGTGGTGAGTGTCAGCAGGTGCTTCAAGCCCCATTGAATGAAAAAGGCTACCTAATGGTGAAATGGTAAACAGTGTTTTTGAAGACGGTGCCTGGCATCTATGGAGATGAGTTTGGGAAAAATAGTGGCTAAATGAGTTTGAGTAATGGCTAATTTGAACAATAAGTGAATGCTTGTTTTCCTTTTGTATCTATTTGACCTCCCACTGATCCCAGGGTTATCCCCTCTTTCATTTTATTCATACCAAATACCACCCTACCCCAATCAATTCAGATGCTTCAACAGAATAGTAAATAGGAACACATGAAATATAGTAAATAGAAACACGTAAAATGTTAGTGTATGCTATATATACCTTATCCCGCCCATCCACGCCCTGTAAATAAATCATATAAAAAAATAAAAGGTGAAGCTCTAATAGCAGGTTCAACTTTAGCTCCCATTGCTGCTCCCTTTTCAAAGCCAGGTGATAAAGCCTCTACTCTACCAATGTTGTGGTTAGAAACCGCCTTCAAAGGTATCTGAGCTTGGAAGGAGAGCGAAGTACGGCAGTATGCCCTGGGTGCCATTGCATCTCTGATTCCATTAATAAATTGGGTTTAGTTAATTCTTTAGCATGTGAATTGTTTGTGTATGTTATATATATATACACCACAAAGTCCATTTGTGACCTGTGAAAAAATGAAATCAAAGAAATAAAAAGTAGAACACTGCTGTTGCGGTTAGCACTCATCTCCCATGGGTGCTCCCTTTATTTTAAGTCTTCAAAGAGCTACTCTACCAATCAGTTGGTTATGAAGGCCATACAAGTGTTTATAAGCTTAAACACAGTGTATTGCACCACCAGAGTGCCATGTATTCCCTACGGTGTGGCACAGTAGGTTATACAATATATTGGCTATGCATAAACACCATGCCTGGACATTGTTGTTTGCTTTTAGTGAAACACTGCTGCGAGAGTTGGTAGCTGTAGTTAGTCTCTACAATGTGGATAACATAAAGAAAGGTGTGGGAGATGGATTGTTGAGATGCAAGATTGTGTATCATGGCAAAGGAAACAGCCTTTGTCAGTCAAGATTACAAATGTCTATGGCAAGTATTGTAGTATAAACCCAGTGACCTCGGGCCCTTTAAGACGAGTTAGCAATACTTTGAGATGGATGGGGATGCAGAACTTACTCAAACATCAATAATCAAACAGACCCAGGAAATTGGCAAAACTGGGTGTTATTTTATTTGCATTTGTCTAAAACAGGGAGTTACAATGGACATCAACGGACGTTCGCTCGATATCTCTCAGTGCATCTCATAAAAAACACAATTTTTATAATCAAAACTTGCCATAAGTGACGTCACACTACGTGGCAAACTACAAAAACCTACTTGGGGATGTGATAGGATTACAGAGAACATCTAAGTATATATTCCATACTGACGGGGGAAGTCATTGGGTTTCTACTGTCAGGTGGGCAACTAGTGAAAATCATCTTTCGTGTCACTCTAATACTCGACATTTCATTGGTGATACAAATTGTAGAGCTCTTTGATACATGGCCCTCTACCATTGGTTTGGCATCTTTGCACCCTTCTGGAATATTCGCCATGCTAGCAGCACGCAGGCTGCCATAGCTGGTGCATGAAAGGACGGCATGATCATGCCTCCCCTTCCAATTAGCTCCACATCTATTATCACTCTTGCAGTCTGCCAGTCAATTAGGCTTTGAACATGGCCTTGTAGAGGCTCTCTGCACCCGAGAAATAAAGGGAGTATCTCCTTGGTTCCGGTGTCGCTCGACCCAATGTCTATTTTGATCTGACCAGGTGACTGGGAAGCCGCATTTTCAAGCCTTTTGCAGCATTTAATTATTTTAAATGGTGAACTCTCGCCTTCAGTGTTTTTCCATTCCATTTCAAACTGAAGCTTATTTCTGTCTCACGTTCATGTAACTACTGGATGGACACTGAGGCTCATTGTGGCCTAATCTTCTTGTTGCTGGGCCAGCCAAGCTGTTCTTGAATTTCTCTCTTGCTATCAGTAATTTTCCAACCACGTCACAATGAAAACTCTTTTCAGTCCCAGGGTTTCAGCCAAGCTGAAAGTGCACTGCTGAATATCCAAGTTCTATATATTCCTATGTATTATACATTGGCGCATCACTACAAAAATTTTCACTACGTAGCCAGCCTTAAAATTACTTTGTATATTTGCGTTACTGCGTCTGTACAAGTGTAAACTGATTTACGTATTCTTCTGCATTTCTGTAGCATGAGCATCTTCATCCCGAGCCAGAAATGTTGCTCATCTTTACCACCTCCTCTTCAGAGCTTATAGAACGTCTATATTCTTCTGCCTCATGCATCTTTTCTAGGTACATCATCTTCTGCTCCGCATGATGTCACCAGTCTCCTCTTTCACTCATTTTCACACTTCTTCTGGGACTTTGTCCAAAAGGCCATGATTTCTTTGTGAAAGCATATACGGTTTTCTTAATGCATACCTTGTTTCCATGATTTTCTTGTAGCAGCTGAAAAAGCTGATACGTGAATCTTGTGCTGTTAACTACCACATGTGGGTTTATCATCCTACTTAAAATACCATTTGCAAAATATCGCATGGACCTTTGACAAAAAGTATTTATTCTTATTTGTAGGAAAAATAATATATATAGCTATACCCTGCCAACATCAAAGTTCTGAATTTTACTGAAATAGATAAGACACAGGCCCGATGTCCTGAGAGGAGCAGTATCTTGAGCGATGAAAAGGCAACTTACTTTCAGATAAACTACGTTTGCTTTAACTTACGGTCATTTTATTTAAATAATTAGCAACATTTTCCTTGCTTTAACCATCCAATTATTCATAGGAGCACTCACATATGTTTTGACAAGGATGCTGGGTGCACGCTCTTAAGTGCAAACCCTATTGCTCTGTGGTCCCGATTAGTTCTCTGTGTGATAACTACAGAATTCTGTTAAGCTCATCTATGTGGTTATTCGCCGTAGTTTATATCTAAGCTACACTGTGTCAGTTTCCCCAGTTTCCAGTGGCATAAAAGGCCGGAACAGACGTTATATTCGTGTTACACCTGCATATGAAATATTGTCATTTTCTCTTCCTACCAGAAAAGTTAAATACCCAAGAGCACAATTCTGTCAAATTTCTGCTAACCTACCGAAACAAGTGTTAGTGGACAACTATTTTATTTGCTTGCCTTTCGATACATACAAACTGCATGATGTTCCTGATCTGGCAAATCAGAGTATTGCAAAAGAGTGGAACGGAGAAAGGGGGAGAGGAAGTACCTGCGATGCTGTTTAATTGCTGATCACCGATTTGATCAATCATCCCAATGTCTCAGAAATGACTACTTACTATGTCACCCTAGCAACGGCTTTATTTATAATTTCCATGTTCAAAATTCAGAATGGAACTGGCAGCCTAATGCCACGTCCCTTTCCCACAGCTCGGTGAATACTTTGTCTTTGCTCGTGAAGCTGAATAGTGGGGTTGGCAAGCCTCCAAAATCCAAGCGATGTTGTGATTGTACTGAAGATACACTCTGTAATTAAGTGGGTGGACTCGTGCTACTCCAGGAGATGTATTTAGGAAAGAGGGCTGGTGTAAAAGGTAAAAGACAATAGCCTGCTTCCCACAGGAATAGCTGTTGAATTTATGCACACATACTCTTTCTAGCTGCTCTCCACAAAGTGAGTTTGAATTGCATTCATAAAACATTGTTATCAAAGGGAAGGGAGTATAACAAGCCACAAAGACAAAAAGCAGGATAATAACATAAATACAAATAGGCAAAACTATATTTTTACTAGCTAGCTAGAGAAGTTAATTGGGCCTACTGTTTCTTTCCCCCTCCTGCAGATCATGGTCATCTTCCAAGCCTAGCGCTTAATCTCCATCCTCTCAAGTGGCAGTGCTGAGCATCATCTGTGCAATGGTCAAAGTTAAACCTCAAGGCATTCATTTCCCAACTACGGGTCAATTCATACAATTCAGCGCCGAAGTAGCGCACGCACCTGGCGCAGAGAAGGAGCGTGTGCCAAGCGTGCGCCAGGCGCAGCAAAAAACAGCATTTTGGCGTACTGTGTATTCATGGATTTACCAAGCCATTTGCAGCCGTGGTGACGCGAAAATCCAGCAGCGCCAGTAACGCCCCCAAGACTCGCCCCTTGTGCCAGAAAAAGCCATAGAAATCCCCAATACGGCGCAAAGGGCCGCGCTAACCCTGGACCAGCATATAGCCCCCTACACCGTAATTGTGTGCAAAACTGCATGTACCCCGCTCGCAGCATCCAAAATGCGTGAAAATCTACTCACGCACCCCCTTGAATACGTGTACACCGCTCGCGCCAGCCAAAACGCATGAAAATCTCCCCGCGCACTCCCTTGAATACACGTACTCCACTGGCACCAGCCAAAACATGTGAAAATCCCCCTACGCACCCCTGCGTGGAAAGGACTGCGTGTGTGTTGACAGGTGTGGGGGGTCACCCCTGTGGCGTGGGCTGCCTGCGGGGCATGGTCAGGAGTGTAGGGGGATCCCCTGTGGTGATGGCTGCCTGCGGGGCATGGTCAGGGATGTTGGGCTGCCTGCAGGCATGTACACGGGTGTAGAAGGTCCCCTATGGCATGGGCTGCCTTTGGCGCATGCTCACGTGTGATGGGTGGTCCCCTGTGGCGTGGAATGCCTGCGGGGCATGTTCAGGGGTGATGGGCGGCCTGCTGGGCATGTTCAGGGGTGATGGGCTCCCTGCGGGGCATGGTCATGGGTGATGGGCTGCCTGCGTGGCATGCTCACGGGTGTAAGGGGTTCCCTGTGGTTTCGGCTGCCTGCGGGGCATGGACACGGGTGTAGGGGGGTACACTGTGGTATGGGCTGCCTGTGGGGCATGCTCACGTGTGATGGATGGTCCCTTGCGGTGTAGGCTGCCCGCGGGGCAGGGTCAGGGGTGATGGGCTGCCTGCAGGGCATGGTCAGAGGTATAGGGGGGTCCCCGGTGGTGTGGCTGCCTGTGGGGCATGGTCAGGGGTGTTGGGCTGCTCGTGGGCATGTACACGGGTGTAGGGGGGTCCCCTGTGGCATGGGTTGCCTGCAGGGCATGCTCACATGTGATGGGTGGTCCCTTGTGGCGTGGGCTGCTTCCGGGGCATGTTCATGGGTGATGGGCTGCCTGCGGGGTGTGGTCAGGGATGATGGGCTGCCTGTGGGGCATAGTCATGGGTGAATGGCTGCCTGTGGGGCATGGTCACGGGTGTAGGGGGTTCCCCTGTGGTGATGGGCTGCCTGCGGGGCATGGTCAGATGTGTTGTGCTACCTGTGGGGCATGGTAACGGGTGAAGGGGCCCCCTGTGGTGTGGGCTGCTTGCAGGGGGTGCATGTGGCTGATGGCAGCACACAAGGGACTCACCACGCGAGTGCGCAATTCCTAGGGGTACATGATTTGGCTGGCGTGAGCAGGGTATGTGTATTTAGGGGTACGCAAGTGTGCAAATCACGTGATTTGGCTGGGGCGAACAGGGTACGTGTCTTCAGGGGTACGTTTTACATGTGATTAGCCTGTGGGGTGGCTCCTCCCCCTGACCATGGCCCACAGGCAGCCCACGCCACATGGGGCCCCCCTACACCCGTGACCATGCCCCACAGGCAGCCCACGCCACAGGGGAGCCCCCTACACACCTGACCGTCCCCGCAGGCAGTCCACACCACAGGGGACCCCCCTACACCCGTGACCATGCCCCGAAGGCAGTCCATGCCACAGGGGACCCCCCCTACACACCTGACCATGGCCCGCAGGCAGCCCACACCACAGGGGACCCCCCTACAACCATGTACATGCCCCGCAGGCAGCCCACATGGCACCATACACCGCATTGCAGGCCCCGAATCATGACCCCCACCAGTGACAGGCACCTGCAAGCAGGCCCTGACTCATGACCACCACCATATACAGGCACCTGCAAGCCGGCCCCGACTCATGACCCCCCAACCAACACATTGTCACACCATACATTCATATAGTAAATGTCCACCCAAATGCCACCCCACGCTGCCCCCCCCACAGTGCAACTCTACACCCATTCATGGTGCCCACTTCACAATAGAGGTGCCCTGGCATGTCATTGACAAAAGCACATGCATGCACCCAAAGACATGCCCAACATGGCCACACAGCAGTGACACAGAACTTAGCCAATGACGCCTGACACATATACCAAACAAAGGAGAGCAGAAAACAGAAATATATCACTGCATGGAAATGTATTAATACAAATGAAATTGACCAAAGGAAAAAGAAACATGACAATGAAAAATAAATGAATGTAAATAGAAATGAAATGCAAAGTGACCACCCCTGCTGAACCTCTGACTCCCACCTGTGGCAAGGATGTGATCTCCACCAGCCTGGGCGCATTGGCTTGGGCAGGTCCACAGGGGGCCCTGGTGGCATCTGGGCCGGAAGATGGCATGGAGGATGACTGGCGCATAGTGTGTGAAGAGGAGGAGGGGGTCGCAAGAGTGCCCATCATATGGAGGAAACCCCCGACAATGAGCCGTCCTAGCCAGTTCAGGATGGCACACACCTGTTCGTGATGACATGCGTCGTCCTGCCTGGAATCATGCACGTCATCACGAATGATGCGTGTGCGCATTGTGACACAGACAAGGACGGGCTCAACCCTGTCACAGATTGCCTGGTCCGCAGGTAGAGCAAGGTCAGTCGACGTGGACTCATCCTCTACCTGCGGAACAGCCTGGACTGAGGCATGTGTGCCGGTGCACAGTGATGCAGTCTCAGTTCCAGGTACAGGATTAGGCACAGGCCCCTCCGCGGCAACCTATGCTGCCTCCTGGACTGCACCACTTGCACTGGTGGCATCACCCCCTCCAGGCCCCATGTTCGGGCCTGATGCGGCCTCCTTCTCAACCACCACCAACCTGGATGCCGCTGCACCATCCTATGCACTGGATTGCCCCTGTGGGGGCTCACCTGCCCCTTCTGCTGCCGAGGAGTCCACTTCCAACCTCGGCCTCTTGGGTATCCCCTCGGCAGCTGCGGCCACGGACGCGGCACCAGTCCTCTCACTCCCGGAAGATGACAAATGGTGGGATGATAACTGGGCCCTGCATCTCCGCCTGGTGGAGGCATCCCTGCCACTTAGTTTCAAAGAGCTGTCTCCGCCCTCTTCCTCAATTGCCACTGTAGATACGGTGAGATTGAACACAAGAATCAGGGTACTGAACAATAGTCTGCTGGACACATAGCAATTGCACATGAGTGGCACTGTCAAACCTCATTACCATCATCAGCCTCCACAACACATGGGTCAGTGCCAGCAACACACATCCACAAACAAGCATGGCATGTGCAACAGACATTTGAATCCGTGGCCAAGGCACTGTGTGAACATCAGAAGGGGGGCTGGGCCTTACATGCATCATGGGGCATGCACATCACATGCACACACACCACCAGACAGTCATGAAGCTGCCCATGTCTACCTCCTTTCACAGAGCACACATTGGCAACTGTGCTGCATCAGTCAATCAGGCATTGAGATGACCACGTGTCATGCATCCATGGCGTTTCCCAGTCACACACCCACCATTCATACACACGCACATGTACACCGTGCATGTCCATGAAGGTGAAATAAGCATCCATGTCTGACACCCCACAGATGGCCCGGTACAGACACAGGCATGCAAACATGTGTGCGTCATCACATGCTGCTGCACATCATGCATTGCAACACAGACACCATTGATGTGGATCACGCTTGACTGGACTCACATGCAGCGCCATCATGTCCCTGCACACAGACATCCATACAGAGGACATGCCAGCCATATGGCTAAGGTGCACACTTCTGCCACACCACAACATGCACTACGCTGGACATGAACCCATGGACACTTACCACTCAACTCCAGACAGGTCTGCAACTCAAGCACTTGGAGGTGAAGCGCTGGGCGTGTGCGCTACAGGACCCGCATCCGTATGTTTGTCAACTGGCCCCGGCACCCCACTTCTCCACCAGCCTCAATGAGGCGCTGGGTCTTGCTGTGGGTCCTGGGGCTGAAGTCCTACCAGCACTTCCGGACGCGTTGGTAGTCACAGGATGCCACCCCCTCTGCATTGATGGCATCCGCGATGTCGGACCAGATCCTCCTCCGTCATTCCTTGTCGAGGTGCGATGGCGAGAAGAGGGCATCATAATGCCCCAGGACTTGCTCCACCAGGATGCCAACTTCATTGACAGAGAAGCTGACAGCCCTCTGCCTCTCTGCCAGGGGGTTGCCACTGGCCCCAGGTGGTGTTTGGTCCGACATGGCAACTCCCGAGGCAGGTGTGGGTGGGCAACTGGGTCCTGCGGCTGGGCTGTGGAGAGATAGAACAGCAGTCGGGAGGTGGTCGCAGCAACAGGTCCTCTGGCAATGTCTTCTGTACAGGCACCAAATAGCAGGGCAGGTTGGTAGCAGGCAGACTGAGTTGGCTGGCAGCAGCAGATGGCTCGTAGGAGGCTGCTCAGGGCTTTGGGCAGCAGGTAAATGCCCTTCTGGGGAGGAGCTTCGTTTTCCGTGTGCAGTCGAGTGGCCAGCTTGATGCAGAGTGACTCTGCACGTGAAAACCAGCACATTAGCGTGAAAATCGAGGAAAGGCCCTTAGCGCGTAAGCACGTAAGTGATGTGACACGTGTGGACATTGCCTTCAGCAGAGGTTAAAGGTCCCCGCGGAACAGCAGTTTGCTGTACGTGCTTTTTGTGGAGAACGACGCTTGTGTTTCTACTGGTGGGTTCACACACGACATCTTCACAGCCCTTAAAGTTTCTACTTCTTGTTTTGGTGGGGCGTTGCCTACGCACGTGTTTTTCTTTTCCATGCAAGGCAGATGGTGAGTCACGCACGCTTATTTTTACCACTGTGGTTCCCCCTGTGTATCGCGTACCCCGTTTTCGAGGTCAGAGTAGCCTGCGTGTTCTACGCATATGCTTTTTTTGTGTCCCTGGGTGCCACAGTGTATTGCGGGAGGTTTATTCCACGCACGTGGGCTACCTGGGGTTGCGTGAATGTTTATGATCATTTTCTGAGATGCCTGAGCGTTGCGTGACCCATCTATATTTACCCGGGGTCACATACAGCCTTGCAGGAGCACATGGGTGCTTCTAGCATCATGTACCCTGCCCCCTTCACCCCAATTGCCCAGGACAATTGTTGTGTGCCCCTACCATTGGCAATAGTCCATCTGTGCTGTTAAGACGGATTTCTGAACTCTGTCCTGGTGGCGCAGAAGTTCAGAAGGCCAACCTAATTACTTGGAACAGGGTAACCTCTGGACGAGCCAGACCAATCAAGGTAGCGATCGCGGCGGTCAAGACTAGGTCTCAAGAGGGGTGAGGGTGACTGAAAGCCCGCAATGAGCACACAAAGCAAGAGCGCTTACAAACTACGCCAAACAGTTGTTATATCAAAAATATATACACATTTATTTTAAGGCCTTTAAAACAACGACCGTAGCGAGAAAATCACAATATCACAATATTAAGCCAACACATACCATATCAACACAATATATATACAAATACGACAGTCGCAAGCGTTATATGCACGAAATGTGTAGTCCACCTGAAAGGGAAAGAAAACAGGCAGTGCGATAATGCTTTAGACTCAGTTCGCCTTCAGAGGCACCTAACTAGATGGAAGTCCGAGCCCTGCGAAGAGTGGAGCCTTGTGCTCAAAATACCTGCACACGCTGGTGCCAACGGGCAAAAGGAGAAGCTCTTCGGAGGAAGTCAGGCAGTTCGGGTTAGTGCACCACAGAAGAAGAACAGGTTCCGCGACTCAAGCGCAGCCTCCACAGGGAGCAGAAGCAGAGCGCGAGTACGGACAAAAGAGTGCTGTTTTTACACAGCGGGGAAAAGCAATGGGCTACTGCAGGAGGGCGACCAGATCCTAGCTATACTACTCACCGGTCCCCGATGCAAGCAGACCCAGGCTTCTCCACGTTAGTTTCAGCAGCTGGCAGGTTCAGAAGAGCCGGGAATGCCTCGTCGTCGTGTAGAGAAAAAAGACGTCCCAATCGAAGAAACCTGCACAGTTTTGTCACCACCGCAGGGCAACGGAGCGGCCGTGTGTATCTGAGCCAAATGTACACTACTCACTTCAGACTTGGGAACGCCAAGTGTACTAAGCGTGTGAGAGTGACAAGGACTCGAAATACAACACAACCTGGCGGCGGTTACAGAGCAAGACTCCCTTGTAAGCTGGTCAGTCAACTGGATGGCCCAGAGACGCTTCCGAAGGCTTACTGGCAGGAGATGATGAAGTCGCCGAGAATAGCCGTTCCTGCTATTCCAAAGGTCGAAGCACCAGTACAGGCCTTCTGGTTCGATCAAAGGAGGAAAGGGTTTCACAGGACGACAGCAGTGCAAAGGAGGAGTCCTTCAGCTAGTCACCAGCGATTCCTCGGTCCAGCCTCTTGGTTGCAGGATACTTGGCTCCTGTATTCCTTCGTTCGTGAGAACTCAGGAGATCGACATGGTAGTGGTGTTTCCAGCCCCCTCTTATCCACGGTTCCCTTCGCGCCAAAACGGAGGGAAGCCAATGGGAGATCCGCTCATCAACACACACACCATTCGTGGACCAATCATGGACCACGGTGGTCCCAGGCATTCACACTACCCTAGACTCTCTGGCACCCAGGATGTGTATTGGGACCAGACATCCCAGCCCACACCCTGGAGGCACACAAAAGACATGTAGAAGCCCGCGAAAGCAACCAGGTTTCGCGGGAAAGTACATGCCCAAATAAGGAAGGCCCCGGGTCGCTCGACCTGGGGAAGGTGAAGGGAGCAAGACGGTCAGTGGACAGGACAAAGGAGCCTCGTGGTCTGCCATTTTGGGAGCCAGGCCACCATTTTGGGTTCAGTGCGAAAAACGCGCTCAGAACGCCAAAAGGAGCTCAAAATGCACAAATCGATCGCTGCCACCATTCCAGTCCCTGAATGACTTGCACCGATGAAATACCATCCTAAACGAGTATCTAGGGCCTGTAGAAGGCTAGAGACCCAAGAGAGCTGTAACTTAGCTTACAGTGCCCTCTTGTGTCATGTTGCACTAAAGCCGCAACATGATAAAAGAAACTACGGGAAACAGCGTTCCCCGGTACTGACTGTCTTAAGGGCATGTCAGTTTCCCCGTAAGAAAGGAGCGAAAGCCCAGAGGAGTGCGGCAGAAGGCTGCACTTCTCTGGCAAAGTCAAGAACAAGGTGAAAACAACAGCAAAAAGTTTAGGGGTTGCCACATGGAAGGAAAATTACTTACAATTACGAAATCTTTCCTAACATGTGCCATGGTTGGGAGGCCACCAAAAGGGAAGGGCAGCAAAGCTGGGCAACCTCCCAGGGCTGGGCATGGTGGGGAACGTGGCTGGGGTGGCCAGAGAGTCCAGGGAGGCCAAGGGGGATGCGGAGGGGAATATTGCCAGGCTGTTCCGCAGGGGCAGAATGTCCAGCCACATGCTGGGACAGCCATGCCACCCCCCTAGCAGCTCAGGGAGGTGCTGCTGCTGCAGTAATCCCGGCGCACATCAGACCCCACTGCCAGTGTCATCTGCTCTCACGGGCCACCAGGTAGTGGAAGCTGCAGGTGCAGCTGCGGCAACCACCACCCATGCTCATGGTCAGCCAGCGCAGGCTGCCTTGGCACAGGAGGAATCTCAGGCAGGTTTTCAGGTGGGGAAGTCAAAGCCATGTGTGCCTAAGGTAGCTGTGACCAAGACACATGTATCTGGGGCAGTGGTGACATCTGCTGCCCCGACCAGCCAGTTGGTGGGAGCTGCAGGGGGAGTTGCAGCCAACACCACCCCGGCAGTGAGTCTGCCAGCCTGGACTGTGTTGGTCACAGCCCTTGGCACTGAGGCAGTTGTGCCGCTGGGTCCTGGCAACAGCACCCAGCAGCCAATTACACAATCCAGGCCTTCCGTCCTCATGCCTATAACTACTCCCATTGGCCAGTCCACCATTGCCACTGCCGCTACTGACCAGAGTGGTATTAGCCACTCAGGGTCTGCACAACCGGCCAAGAGGAGGAAGTGTGCTTCTGCACAAGAGGCTGGAACCCTAGGCACAGCTCCGGCCTCCGGCACGGGAAGGAAGAAGCCTTTCAATAAACAGGAACTGGACTTCCTTGTGGACTAGGTGTCGACACACAAGCGCGATATGCTGGTGGGCTAAGGTTGCCATACTATGCCTGCCCAGCATCAGGTCCACTGGCAGTTAATTGCGGATAGTGTCAGTGCCATGGGATTTCAGAGGAGCACAGCTCAGGATTGCTACAAGCATTGGACTGACATCCGAAGCTGTGCAAAACAAAAGCGGGCCTCTAATTACTCCCTGACTCTGGTGACTGACAGTGGGCCACCACCAGAGGAGGATGAACTCACTCCGCACGAGGAAATAGCTGCGGAGTTCATCAAGCAGGGACTTATGCAGGGAGTGGGGGAGATGCCGGATTATGATGCAACGTCCGGTGAGTGTTGATGCTTGTGTGTCCAGCCCATGTGTGTGTAGCTTGTGTGATGTGTTGTGATTGACTGCCAGTTCAGGCTATGTATTCATGAGTGCCATGTGTGACACATGCAATGCTTGACTGATGCGTGCTTGTAGTGATGCAGTCTACATGCAGGCCATGTGCTGCACATGGGGGCAGTCCTCATCAGCACACATGCACCCTACTTACATGCAAGTCACTCGGCGGCCTCTCCTGTCCATGTTCAAGCTCACTGACATGTTAGCATATAGCCTGTGGTGTAGTTACACTCAACACTCGGCCTATGTCGTCACATGACTGATGGCTATGTAAGGTCACCCTGCAAACTGCTCCTCCTCAAGGCCATGCTTCCTTGCCTCTCCACCACCCTGCAGCTCACTGTTTCCATGTTACTGGGGATTTCCGTGTTGGGCTACTGCAATGGCCTGTGCTCCATTCCTGTGTACATGCACACTTCCCTCTTCAACCCAGCCAAACCTGTACTGTGGGTTACTTCCTTTATCCTTGATGCAGGGTGTCTCACTTGGACCGTGCAGATGGCACAGGCTCAGAGTTGATATAAGTGTTCATTCATGGACCATGTGCATTCCCTGCAAGCCCCTACGGGTCCGTGGCAGGCTAATCATTGTACTACATCTCCGGTATTTTATCCGTCTCATGGTATTCGGTCATCCATATCATGCTCACTCAGGGTCACTTCCTCATCACGCACATGTTTAGGGTGTCATTGTCTGTGTGAAGCACAGGCCTCCCTCTGTTACAGCCACCCTGCCTCTAGGCTACTGGTGTTGTGGCTTCTGCATGAATAGATGTACTTGTGGTGGTTCCTCATGTGTCCTGCTTATTGTCCCCCTCTCATTTGCTGTAGTCTCAGTTGACTGAGATGATGCAATTGACACCTGCCAACACTGTCTGCAACTTCACAGTACTCTGGTCAGCCATTCATATCCATGCACTGCCTTACTGCCATTCCCCAGGGGCGGAGGGGGCGTTGACTGCATCCCTACAACCCAGTGCCAACACTTTGCACATGATGACTGCACTTGCCCTTACAGTGCCGTCATGTCACGAGCTTGACATCACTACGTTTTTGGTTCTGTTGATAGTTGAGGACCTACACATGTGCTGCACTGCACCCATGCACTTCTGAGCCAGGTTTCACCCTTCAACATGCCTATTCACTTGTGTGATGTCAAAGTGACCTGGCATGTATGTATCCATGTGCCTCCCTTCACTGTATTTCAATGCACTTGCGTTGTTGCATCCTGTGACACGTGTACTTTTTGGGATATTTATTTTCTTGCAGTGCATGTTGGCATGCATTTTACATGTTTCATGGACAGTTCAATTTGCCTTACTGCTGTGGCTATTTGGTAATTGTGCCATGGCTATGCTACGTGCCATCTCTTTATTGACATCTGCCATTTTTGCCTAAGATCTATGCCTGCCAGAAGGTTGTGTGTGATGCAGGTGATATGCAACATGCAGTACATGTGTGGGTTTGCCATTTGACACGCATCCATGTCTGCTTTCACGGTCCCCTTCCATTTCATTGCCACTGCATGCATGCCAGAGTTTGTGTCGTGTGTGACATGGTTGTCTCATGTGTTGGCCCTCAATATTGTGTTGTGTATGTGTGTGGTATGTGTGTGCTGCTGTCATGTGTGCCCATTTCCTTTTTAATTTTGTCACAGCTAATGATGCACCAGAAGCAGAGGAGGAGGAGATGGCAGACAGGGTGGGGTGTTCAGGTTAACAACCATGCACCAGTGGTGGTCGTGGGGAGGTAGGCCACGAACATCCATTGGTGCTCCAGGCCACCCTGTCCAGGCCTGCCTCTGGGTATGGCTCTGAGGATCTCTTTGACTCTGATGGTGTATCGGATGCTCATCAATCCATGCCATTGATGGTGGGTGATTCTGCAGTGGACGCTGTTCTGTCTGCCACACCTGTATTGGGGGTTGAGCCCTCAAAGGGCCAGTCAGTGTTGGAATGTCCTCCTGTGGTTGTTACGGGTGAAGGGTCACCTTCCACACCAGTTGCTCCTGTTCTTGGGGCAGCAAATTGACAGAGGAATGCAGTCCTGCAGCCACAGGCAGTGCCACCACAGCAAGGACCACGTCTCCTTGGGCCCAACAGGTGTAGTGTCCGGCTACACAGTGGCCGTGCGCCACCGGGGAGCACTGGGTCGGAGCAAGCCATGTATGCCATAGCACAGCAACAGGGGGGAGCGGTTGAGATGTTGGCTCAAGGTATGTGGCCGATTCCATTCTCCCCCCTGATAGGCAGGTGGAGCTCCAGCAGCAGGCAACGCAGTCCACGTGCCGCTCACTCAGGCTGGGCATGGTGGCCTCCAACAGGGCCCGCCGGGCTGAACTGGTGGCTCTGTGCTCAGCTATTGCTGCTGAGGGACAGGCCCACAGGGAAGCCCTGAGGGAAGATAACACCTCCCTCAGAAGTACTCTGGCTGCATTCATTATGAGTTTCGAAATAGGGATTGCCTTACTGCCACAGGTTCTACAGGCTACATATAATGGAACAACAAAAATGAACCTGGGCGAAATGAGATCAGAACATCTGTACACATTTAAACAATACCAAGTCTTGTCAAAAAAATATATATTTATTTATAAGCAATTTACACAAATATTTATTGTTCTCAACATCCACATTTTAACACCACCATTCATTCCATCATTCATTCACAATCTCACTATACATGTCAATATTCCACACTTATGGTACTAAGACCACCTTGAACCAATATATTAATATAAATTTCAACACCTCTTGGTGATAACAGTAAGTGTTAATACAAAAAGAAATAGCATATTGATTATTTGCTGTAACTCAACATATGTTTCGGTCATCACAATAGGCCCCTAATTCAAGCCGGTAAATATAAGCGACCTTCTTCAGGAGACGGATGGTTCTGTTGCAACCACTCCAAAATGTCAAAAGGTGGAGGATGTCATCAAACCTCAATCTACAAACAAACAATATACATAACATCAGAATTCCGATCTCTTATTTGTTTAGACACAGATATATCTTGTGTGTATATCTCAGTTTATGTGTATACAGATTGGCACTCACCTCTACGTGAAATGATGGAGACGCGTGTCAACGATGGAATAAATCTTGCAGTGGTACTAGATAACTCTGCGCCTATACTGCAACGTAAGAGGAGGACAAAGCATCTTAGTAAGCCTGCCCTATAAACAATACACCATTATATATATGACAGAACAGAACCATCCGTCTCCTGAAGAAGGTTGCTTATATTTACCGGCTTGAATAAGGGGCCTATTGTGACGACCGAAACATATGTTGAGTTACAGCAAATAAGCAATATGCTATTTGTTTTTGTATTAACACTTACTGTAATCACCAAGAGGTGTTGAGATTGATATTAATATATTGGTTCAAGGTGGTTTTAGTAACACAAGTGTGGAATATTGACATGTATAGTGAGATTGTGAATGAATGATGGAATGAATGGTGGTGTTAAAATGTGGATGTTGAGAACAATAAATATTTGTGTAAATTGCTTATAAATAAATATATATTTTTTGACAAGACTTGGTATTGTTTAAATGTGTACAGATGTTCTGATCTCATTTCGCCCAGGCTCATTTTTGTTGTTCCATTATATGTAGCCTGTAGAATCTGTGGCAGTAAGACAATCCCTATTTCGAAACTCTGTATGTACAGCCCACTGGTCGAAGGGAAACGTTTTATACGTAGCTAAAATATTGAGATTTATTTAAATGGAGAATGTGAATATTTTTTCATTCTCAGACGAACATTATAGGAAGCTACTGGATGTTCCAGCTCTGTTTGAGAATGAAACACCAGTAGAAAAGATACCGGATGGGACAGATGAGCTAAACACCATCACGCAGAAAAAGAAGAAATTAGCTCACACTCAATTACATGGCAGCTTTATGCTGCAATATTTGAAAGGTGGAATTATACCGGAGGGTTTGCAGGTAAAGATAATTCAAAGACTGTTTATTGAGAACGTAAAATTTCAAAAAAACTTTAGCGGAGTATTTAATAAGTGTTCGAGAGATTTGATTATTCTTATAGTTGAAACTGCGGAAGAGGAGGCCAAGGCACAAAGCGAAGAGCTAGAACGCCTAGAAAAAGCTTTTGTGGAAAATAAATCTATAAAAGATGCAAAAGCGTTACTAGCAAATATAGCAGAAGAAATAAAAAAATTCAAACAGTTCAATTTGGACAAAAAAATAAACAAATTGAAAAAAGATTTGAATAACTACAAAGTGGAAAGAACCTATCCCTATTTACGCACGGGATTCTATACAGAGACCACCTCAGGTCCTTATAATAGAAGGCACAACCGTTTTGTAAATTTCTTCAATTCCTCTGCCTCATCTAGTGACTCGGACCAAACAGGGGCACCACAAGGTGGTGCAAATATATCTGACACCCGGGGACAACAATCCGTTTTTTTTCAGAGAGGAGGCCAGAGAGGCCTGCTGAGAGTGAGACAACAATTTGAACCAGGAGTCCGCACGAGACAGTGGTACCAGAATCAGTGAACCCAGATAAAATTCCAATTTTCAATTTATCATCTAGAGACTTGACTGATATTGAACTCAAACTACTGTCCAAGGGTTTATCCTACGTCCCATTAGCGAGAATGGATCCATTTAAGTGTGAAATGGAATTACAAGGTTTCTTTCGAAAAATCAGATTAAAACATTATTTTGAGGTATTTTTACCGAGTACATCAACAGGCAACAAAGATGGGCGGAAAGAACGTGAAGAAGTAAAAAACGTTACAGGGCTCAAACCTAAATCACATTTTTCAACCCCAATACACGTGTGCCCCCTCAAAATCTTGGCCTTTGAAAACATTGTGAGGAAACAAGTGCAGGAGACTATCAAGAAGAAAAATTTCCATCAAGATAACCTGAATGAACGAGAAGCATTGAAAATGCTCTGTGAAGATCCCCTTAGAATTATTAAACCTGAAGATAAAGGGGGTGGCATTGTGTTGATGGATATTCAGAAGTATGAAGATGAATGTTTGAGGCTCCTTGGAGACAGGGATGCATATAGAAAATTAGATCATGACCCCACGCAAGCTCTACAAGAGGAAATTAGAAATCTGATGAGACACGCAGTGAATGAAGAATGGATCAGTGAGGAAGAACAACAATTCCTATGTAAGGTTCACCCAAGAAAAGGGGCATTTTATGTACTTCCAAAAGTGCATAAAAATGCAGAGCACCCACCAGGGAGACGATTGTCTCTGCAATTGACTCATTGTTAGAGCCCCTATCTGTATGTACAGAGTTCTTTTTGAAACCATTTGTTGAATTAATGCCTGCATATATAAAGGATACAACCCATATGCTCCTCATTCTGGAAAGTATCACCATGGAACCAGATGACATTCTAGTGACGATGGACGTCGAATCATTGTATAAGTCCATCCCTCAGATGCAGAGTTTGGAGGTGTTAAGAAAGATCCTCGATACAAGAGAAACACCATTAAATCCACCAATGGGATTCATACTTGAATGTGCGCGTTTGGCCATATGTGAAAACTTTTTTCTTTTTAAGAAAAGTTTATACAAACAACTCAGAGGGGTAAGTATGGGTGCCACCTTTGCACCTGACGTGGCAAATTTATATATGGCTGATTTTGAACATAATTTTGTACTGGGACCCTCATGTGCTTTGAAACAACAGCCGTTTGGGGGATACTTGAGAGTGTGAAATGGTTCATAGACGATGTGTTCTTTGTGTGGAGAGGTTCCATCGAATCTCTGGTGGCCTTCCATATGTGGGTTAATGCATGTGATCGCCACATCAAGTTCACAATGGAGTGCAACAAAGCGAGTGTAAGTTTTCTGGATCTGGTGATCCAAAAGAAAGAAGATCACTTGGAAACAACATTACAAAGGAAAAGCACTGACAAAAACAAACTCCACATTACTCGAGTTTTCACCCGGGAGGCCTTAAACAAAATCTACCCTATGGTCAATTTCTCCAAATTAGGAGAAATTGCACACAAAAAAACGAGTTTGTGAACCACTCCGTGAAATTGAAGGACAGACTAATGGATAGAGGGTATCCAAAAAAGCTGGTGAAACAACACTATAAACAAGCCCTCAACACACATCGGGAGATCTGTTTATTAACAAAGACCAAAGAAAAGAATAACAGATTGATCTGTGTGTGTACATTTTCCCCAATAAGCAACCTGATCAAGAGGAGTGTTAATAAGAATTGGCATCTGGTGAAATGCCCTGGGAGTCTGGCACAGAAACCAATGTTCACGTTTAAACGCAACATGATTCTCAGAGAAAAACTGGTCCACACATACAAAGAACAAGAAGAGAACAAAACAGTGATGAACCAATGGGGTTTGAAACCCATTACGGGACATCACAAATGTGGCCATTGTGTGGCGTGTCAATTTACCTCTACAAAAAAATCATTTGGATATGGCAACAAGAAGGAGTGTTTTTTTTAAAAATCACACCAATTGCTTGAGCAAACATGTCATGTACATTATCCAATGTCCATGTGATCTTGTATATGTAGGAAAAACTATGAGAGAGGTACGCCAGAGAATATCGGAACATCGTTCCTGCATAAGGAACAAAGTGCAAGACAAACCTTTAGTTGAACATTTCTCTAAATTGGGGCATACAGACAAGGACATTAGGTGGTTTGTACTTCAAACCATCAAGACCCCCATGAGAGGAGGCGACATGTCCACTATGTTACACAGACTAGAACAAAGATGGATTCACTCTTTGGACTCATTTAAAAATGGTTTGAATATTTCCATAGAGTGGAACAAACTGGTAAATGGATAAGAGACATGGGGCCTCATTACACGGAAGGCGGTGATCCAGGGTGCTATTAGCACCCTGGACCATGCCGGTAAATTACCGGCACCGCCTTGGCGGAAAGGGGATTTACCGCCCCATTCCAAGGTCGGTGGGGCGGTAAATCCCCCTTCCGCCATTGCCCTTCCCCATTCCCATTTCTGCCCCATAGGGCTCTATGGGAATGGGGAAGGCGCTAATTACGGCACCGCAATTTTGCGGTGCCGTAATTAGCTCCGAGGTCCCTTAGCGGGTTGGTTTTTAACGCCTGCAAAAAGCAGGCGTTAGAGCACCAACCCGCAAAGGGACCTCGTAGTACGGCGGTAAGGGTTAATGGTCACCGTTGCCATTAACGGTGACCGTTAACCCTTACCGCCGTCCGTGTAATGAGGCCCATGGTCTCTGCTCTTATTGGTTGAGCACCATTTTATATTAGTTATCTGGTGAACTTTGGATACATATGCAATCTGATAAATATATATGAAGGGCATGACATGTCAGCACATACATTTGGACTCTGGATTACCCATATTTGAATTTTACAATATTGGTTTTGGTGAATGCGCCTCCTGCCACTGTGAGGGGGAAGGGCGCTCGTGTCCAATAGTGAGTCATGGAAGTAACCTGCACATTAGATCACACCACGATCCAGGATGAACTGAGGGTGAGTGGCCATGACCCTGAATAGCTATCTATACCCAAGGATCACCTTGGATGTCGTAATGAGCCGCATACACCAACAGTCACAATAATGCAGCATAAGCACCCATTGGTCTATGCACGAAAAAGGGTGAGGTAATGCATTTTTGTAACATCCCTCATGCTGCACTGGTATCCTTACACAATCCAAAATGTTTGTTTATGTAAAAAAACTTTTGTCTATGAAGGGCCTACAATGCCCAAAGTCACTGGGAGCCGGGGCTTAACAGTCCTGTCCACCAACAGAAACAATCAGGGTTTAGCAGCATTTATTATTGTTTTTATGCATATAATAGGGTTAGGTAATCCATCCTTCACGCTGCATTGTTTCCCCAGATTTATCAAACAAACACTATTTGGTTTAAAAAAGAAAAAAAGAAAAAAAGAAAAAATGCTTTATAAAATGTTTTACACACGGAGGGACTACATGGCCCAGAAGTCTCTGGGAACTGGGGCTTAAGAGTCCTTTCACCGTGTTGATGGCGTATTTAAGGAAGCCACGCCCAGGAACCAGCATGAAATTTGAGTGTGTGCAGGACAAGAGAGAAGGAACCCAGGGTAAGTAAAATGTGCGTGTGTGTTTGAGCGTTTAAATTCACACAGTTTGTTTGAGGTTTTGAGAGAGAGAGAGCGCAAGGGTAAACTCGACCCTTTCAATTCCATTTCTGCTGACAATCAGCGTGCACAGCGCATGCGAACAGATGCAGGATGTGTCTGCTTTTCCCTTTTTCATGCATATAGAGGTGTTTGAACAGCCATGGAGCCCAGCTAAGGCAGCAGCCCAGCTAAGGCTGCAGTTGTGTGTTTTCCATCAGCATTATAAGCTGTTTGGCAGTCACTGTGCACACCGACCCATTATTATTATTATTATTTTTAGGGTCAGAAAAGTCTAATATGATAGTGGGGTCGCTATAGACCTCCAGCACGATTGAACAAAGGTTGATGAAGGGAATTTTTATCTGTTTCCTCCACAAAACTTTATGTAGGGAGGGGCAGAGGAGTGAGACAGCAGCATTAACAAAACCTTGACAATGTTCTGAGTTAGTTAGATATATGAGCATGACGTTTCGTTCCATGTATCTCCTCAGGAACATTGAACTGGAACCACCGTGCAGTGAGAAAAAACTGGGGTACCAGAATAAGACCATATCTGGACTTGGCCGTATGAGGTGAGGCGAATTGATAGGAGGTTTTGATTACCTCCAGTGTTGTCAAGATGAAAATACTTGAGTATTGAGTCTCTGTGTTGCATTTCAGGTGAGAACAGGGATTTTTCCTCTTTGGATTAATTGACTAAAGACGCAAGAAACCCCCATACCTGAATTTTTGATCAGGTAAGTCAGTGTGTCCATACCATATATATAATGGTGTATTGTTTATAGGGCAGGCTTACTAAAATGCTTTGTCCTCCTCTTACATTGCAGTATAGGCGCAGAGTTATCTAGCACCACTGCAGGATTTAGTCCATCGTTGACACGCGTCTCCATCATTTCACATGGAGGTGAGTGCCAATCTGTATACACATAAACTGAGATATACACACAAGATATATCTGTGTCCAAACAAATAAGAGACCGGAATTCTGATATTATGTATATTGTTTGTTTGTAGATTGAGGATTGATGACATCCTCCACCTTTTGACATTTCGTAGTGGTTGCAACAGAACCATCCGTCTCCTGAAGAAGGTCGCTTATATTTACCGGCTTGAATATGGGGCCTATTGTGACGACCGAAACACATGTTGAGTTACAGCAAATAAGCAATATGCTATTTGTTTTTGTATTAACACTTACTGTAATCACCAAGAGGTGTTGAAATGTATGCTAATATATTGGTTCAAGGTGGTCTTAGTACCACAAGTGTGGAATATTGACATGTATAGTGAGATTGTGAATGAATGATGGAATGAATGGTGGTGTTAAAATGTGGATGTTGAGAACAATAAATATTTGTGTAAATTGCTTATAAATAAATATATTTTTTTTTTACAAGACTTGGTATTGTTTAAATGTGTACAGATGTTCTGATCTCATTTCGCCCAGGTTCATTTTTGCATTCATTATGAGCCAGGGGCCACAGGCAGAACAGAGGTTGGAGCAGCTGGAACACACCATCTCGGCTGAACTCCATGCAAGCCGGGAGGAGGTCCGTCTGTCATTTGAGGCTTCACTGGCAGAGCTCCGTGTTACACGTGGATCATTGCAGGAGGAACTGCGTATTACATGTGAGGTGCTGCATGACGACCTCCGTGCCATATTCCTGCAGAACCAGGCTCACCAGGCCTGCATGCTTGCTGCTGTCGAGGGGCTTGCTGGGGCTATGCGTGGTCAGGCACCTGTGCCACGCGCACCTCCTGATGTACAACCAGGGGATGATGACGATGACGTATCTCTCACTCATGTCGGGCCGTGAAGACCAAGAGCACATGGGGGATTTATTTTTTAGTCTCAATATCATCGCATGTGGGTGTTGAGGTGCACCCTGCACCTCCCCCCTCCTGGGTGCCGCCCCAACCCAAATCCACTTCGGCCATTTTTTGTTTGTCTATTGTGCATTTATGTTGCAGTGTGGTACTATGTGGCATCCAATGGCATCCACTGTGTATTCCGGCTGGGCCCATACAGGCTTGTCTCGTGTTTCTGTTTGTGGCTTGGGGTCCGGACACATATGTCACTCCTGCTTCCCCTTTCCATGGGCTCGCAAGGATGGCACTGTGTGACAGTAACTTACACAGAGTCATTGGACTTCCATCATATCTGTGGCCAGTCTGAAGTCAAACTTGTGTATACACCCCTAGTGGGGATTCATGATGGTTTCTCCAGTGCATGGTTGGACTGCATTTTGGTGAGTATATTGTTGACTGTGCATGATTTCAATTAGATTTTTCATGTATTGCCTTGACTGTATACATTGTTGATGCATTTAATGCTGTATGCGGTCCCATGACCCCTTTACCTGTCGAAGCCACTCTCATGATTGTAGGGGGACGTGTGGTGGCAATGTCACATTGAGGCACTTGTGCTATGGTGTTTCCTCACCGTCTTACATTGTCACTGTTGGGTCCTGTGTTCATGATATGTTATGCTGGTAAATTGGTAGTCATGTGGTGGTTTTGCTTATGATGTGTCACGGGATCGGCAATATGTTTCCGTTGCAGATGTGTCCACAACAGAGTGGTTCACATGGGAATTGTACACAACACTGAAGGTTCATGCATTTCCCATGCTAACATGCATTGAATAGCCCTGCAAACACACCTCCACCCCACCCCATCACCACCCCAACATCCACCCACTCACACACTACTTGCCTTCTGAGACATGCTGTGTCCCTGCTGCAGAAGTTCACATTGACTTTCGTGATCGTGAACTGGCGCTCCAGGCTAATTTATTTGCTTTGTTTTTTTATGCAGCTGCAGGGGTTTCCAGGCCGCAAACAGCACTCACTGTACTGTGTTGTGTAGTGAGCGGGGTGTTGCGGGGGACAACCCCGCAGCACCTGCATTTTCTTTTCTTCTTTGGGATTCCCTGAAATGCATTCCACCGAGGGTTCGGGGTTTTGGTGTTGACACCTTTGTTGGCATGCATTCACGTACTTTTAGTATAGGGAGGATATTTTTGCTTACTCTTTTCTTCAGAGTCTGTATCTGAGGGGATTGTCTGTGGCTTGTTTCCATTTGTGACAGTGCACTTTGTGACAGTTGTATCATGTTTTTTTATATTTTTATTGTAGTTTTCACATTGCATGCCATTGCATGGTATGTGGGGTGGGTGACATGGGGTTGGGGGAGGTTTACGTGACATACCAGCATTTGGATGTTATGTTTTGCAGGGGGGGGTGGAATCTGTAGCTTGCATGTGTGCCTTTTGGTCACACGGGATTGTGTTTGTTTAAGTGGCTAGGGATGCACACAATGCTGCAATTCCAAGGACACATTCTCAGGGTGTTAAGGTTGTGACAGTTGACTGTCCCTTTGTCATCATTGATTGTCACCTGGAATTTGCCAGGACTGTGTGCACTCCACAGGGGGAGGGGTTTAGATGAAAAATGTAGCCACAAGCTGGGTACGGGCTGCCTCGCCACGTGCCCTTTTCCCTCCCATGCGCAGCAGCCTTGCGTGTGATTGGGGATGTGGGGGCACCACCATGTCCACCAGTACACCCCGCTGGGTTGCCACAATGATCCTGCACACTACTGGCGGCGCATATAGTAGCTGCCCACCAGAGCGGTCAAGGGAGCAGAAACGTGACTTGAGCACTCAGGATGTGTGCTCCACTATGCCCCTGATTGCAATATGGGCTGCGTTCTATCTTACCTGGGTTGGTGTGGTGGGGTTCCATATTGGCGTCATCATGAAGGTGCTCAGAGGGTAGGCACTGGCCAATCATTATTGTTAATAATGGTTGTCATTAGTATGGTTTGTGTATTTGTCTGTGTGTGACATGCATGCATGTGCATAATCATCTGTACTCACCAATGAGCCATGTGTTGCCATGCCTCCCAGCTTCCAGGTCCCAGTGTAGGGCTGGCATTCTGAATATGAAACTGTCATGGGTGGACCCGGGATAGTTTGCATAGACAGAGGTGATGATTCCTGTGGCATTGCATACAACCTCCACATTGATGGAATGCCAGTGCTTGCGGTTGTGATAGATGTGTTCAGTGGCCCTAGATGGAAGTAGGGCCACATGAGTGCAATCAATGGCACCAAGAACTCTGGGGAAGTGTGCCACCCCGTAAAAGTCCTGGACCATGGCCTGCCTTTCTGCGGGTGTTCTGGGCATGTATATGTGCCTGCGGACTGAGGGGCGTGCAGTCATGATTGCCAACACCTGGTGTAGGCAGCATGACTGCGTGGCCTGTGAGACGCCACCAACTATGGCAGTTTTCCGCTGAAATGACCCAGTGGCCAAAAAATGCAGGACATTGAGCACCTTTTCCAAGGGACTCAGTGCTTGGGAGCACAAGGTGGGTGATGTGAGGTCATCCTCCCGCTCAGTGACCAGGTCTAGGATGATATGGGATGGAAACCTATACCTGCCGCAGATCTGGTCATCAGGCATCCCAAAAATGGTAGTCCTGTGTAAGAAAATGCGAGGCCTGGCTATCCTCCTCCTCCTGCAAGTGTCTCACGATCACTTCTGTGAGAAATGGGACATTCATCGTAGCTGTATATGCTTGTTTGTTGTTTGCGTGCCCTTTTGTGCTGTGCGGGGGCGCTTCCACCTGCTTTCGCATGGCAGACGTGTTTCCGGCTTTGCGCGTCTTTTGGCGTGCGCAGGTTTACCCTGTTCAATTCCATGAATGCGTGTTGTTAGCGTGTGTGTGGGCGTTGTGGGGATTTCGCTGCTGTACTTCCCCCGTTACGCCCACATTTTCGCGTGTTGTTCCCCATTCTGTGTGTTCTGCCCCCTTTTTAGGTGTGTGCGCTGGACGTTGTGCACCTTCACTGGGCGACTCGAGCACAGTTTTCGGGTTGTTGCAGTGATGTGTGCACCACGCGCGGATTACATGCAGGTCCCAGGTAAGCCAGGCGCAGGGCCTCCATGAATCGGGAAACGGGCACACGTGTGCATTTTGCACGCGGGCACTGCATTTTTCACGCTTGCACCACACATTTCAGTGCACAATCATGCCATGAATCACCCCATAAGTGTGCTGTAGGGATAACATATAGATTAAATAGCAACAGACTGCGGGATGAGCCCTAAAGGACCCCAAATGAGATATCTCTCATAGCTGAGTAGAATGTTGGCGGAAGTACTGCTTGCTTTCGGTTTGTCAAACAAGATTGGATCTAGTGCTATGCCTTCCCCTGTGGCCCAAAGCTGTCATGATCAACCGTATCAAATACTGCTGATAGGTCTAAGGTGATAAGCATGCTCTTTCCTCCAGCCTTTACCCAAATTTTGAGTTCTTCTAAAGCAGCCAGCAGTACTGTGTCAGCATTATCACCTGGCCGAAAACCATCCTGAATTTTCGTTGAACCATCCTGCTTCTTTGGTGCGGATTTGCAGTTGAAAAGTCCCCACTGCCTCATACAGTTTACACATAGGGAAGTTGGGAAATCGGAGGATAGTTGGCAAACAGTGCCAGATCCAAGAAGGGCTTTTTTAACAAAGGAGAACATTCTGCTATTTTGAGCTGATCAGGAACTTTGGCCCCTTGCAGCAAACAATTGATAGTTGAGCACAGGTCAGAAATGATATAAGACGTTAATTGTGTCAAGATTCTAGCTGCGCACTAATCTGAAGGAGAACCTTTGGGGCGACGAGTCTCCATCAACTTGAGCAGATATATTTATAAATAAATATAGTTCTGTTATGGGCGAATGAGTGAAAAATCATTGACTGCCTGCTGTAATCACATTTTCATTTAAGATAATTATAGATGGTGTAGCTAATAAGAGAGAGGAATTGATTTATTTAATTTTATTACCAAAGAATTGAGCTAGATTATCACAAAGCATTTGAGAGGATAGAGTTACATGGTTCAAAAGAGCTGGCATGCGTAATCCACTGAGAACTTTCTCTTTACTTCTGTTTGGACTAGTTAGCACACTTTGTCTGTTTTACAAGGTACTTATATATCAGCAGTTTGGGGGTATATGACACTCTGGGGACAAGCCATGCCCAAGTCACCCATCAGTACTGGATTCTGTTCTCAGGGGTGTAGTCCACCAGCCAATCACTACACCATCTGCCTGAAGAGACACACCACAAGTCCCTTACACTAGAGAGACCGAATGGCAGGGTCAGGGAAAACAAGGCATACACATGGCAGTCCAAAGGAAGGCGAGGGCCTGTCAGCTAATTTCCATCCCTACTAACACAACCACCTAAGTCCCATTTCACCACAGAGAGGCTGGGAGGCAGGACCAAAGACCTATAAAAGTCCCCAGGCTCAGATTGACAGGGTAGTTGGTTGGAGAAGAAGCTGGGGCTGGACAGTGCATACACAAGTTAGTTCTGAGAATGTTGGAGGTGACAGAGAGTGAGCAAGACCCAGGGGGCCATAGTTCTGCTCCAGGAGGCTGGGTGAGGCCAGGCATGTGAGAACAGTAGGTAAATATGGATACGGAAGTCTGGGGTGCAAGGATCTGGGAGAGTTCATACTAGGAGGCACTGGATATGAATAATGTCATGGGAGGCTGGAGGTGAGGCTTTGGGCAGGTCCATTTTGGAGCCTGGGAGCTGAAGGGAGACCCAGGAGACTAGACCTAGAAATTGCGAGTGTAAGGATTGAGTGATGAGGTGTGGGAGAGTAATGTCCAAAGAGAGTTACATTATAAAAGAGGTGGGTGGAGCTCAGTATAATGAGGAAGTTGCATAGAAGGGTGAAGAAGATGAAAATGATTTAGAAATACAAGAAACGAGGATGGTGGCACTCAGAATACTGAATATGGGGCCCAGACAGGCCCAGAAGGTGAACACAATTTAGAAATACTTGTGTGCTTTGCTGAGAGTGTGCTTTAATGTATGGCCCACCAGAGAGATCCAAGCAAGGCGAAAACTGATTTCCAGGGAAATAAATTTCTGTTGCTTCCTTTTGAATCAAAACATAACTGAATCACTAGAACATCTAGTATTGTTGTGTCCAAAACTGGTGGACCATAGAAAGATTTATTTCAATCTTCATTGTGACCATCTAGGCTCTCTTGATGGTCATATATTATGTGTACTGGCAACATTTCAATACTTAAAACCACTGTTAATTGTTTAAATAGTTAAAATTTAGGTTTATATACAAATTAATTTTATTGAAGAATGATATGTAAATTATGGAAATGAGATACTCATACTACTATGCTCTTCATTCGTTTTATTTTGAGCTTTCTTTTTAATGATTGTTATCTTTCACAGTTGTGTTGTATTTTATTTTTTCTATTCATATTGAAAAGCTGGTGTAGACCAGTTAAATCAATAATAAATAAAAAAAGAAATACTTGTGTGTGATAGTAACGAGGCAGTCAAGGAGGCAGTCAGGGATAGTTATGAGGTTGATGATAGCCAGGAGGATGTTGGGAAACTACTGGAGAAGAGTGATGATAATAAGGTGGAGGTTGTAGATAATATAATAGGCAGGAGGTGGTTGAAGAATATCAAGAGGTTGGAAGAAAATAATATCTGGAGTTTCGCATATGTGAGAAAGAGGAGGTGAAAGGACACCAGCAAGTGTGAGATTATCTGGGGGGCCTATGTAGTAGGAAGAGGAGATTTCAGACACTGGCAAAGAGAGTTAGGGCAGGAGGCTGGAGGGGGTAAGGAGGTGGCTGGAGTAGCTAAGGAGGGAGAAGGAAAATATCTAGTAGTAGCTGGAAGTAGGGGTCTAGGCAGGTGCTGCTAGTGGTGGGAGGAGGAATAAGCACATGGCAGAGAGCAGATGTGATATTCAAAGAGGCAAGGAAGGGGGGGGGTTGAGACCCAGATCTTGAGCCGAAGGGATAGTCAGCTCTGTGAGTTTCAATCTCCGGGAAGACAAGATGACCCTCCTCCATAATTCTGTTTAACACTAAGGAACCAGCTTCCCTAATAAGCCAAACAATCTGAGGGAGGGCTGGCCACTCTACTGAAGCAGAACTGCAGCTCTATCTTTCCCTCCTCGAGTTGACCTAATCAAACCTGGGGTCTGGTGGTGGACTGGCCCATCAACTGTAAGAAGATGTTTTCTGGAAACCCTAAAACCGATGTTAAGAGAGACTGGGAGAAGGTTTTTGGAAGTCGCTGGAAATCCACATGACCAGACTAAAGGGAATTCCATCCTGGACTTTTCAGAAACACCTGGCTGAAAAGTTTATTAATCAGTGGAAGCCATCATAATAATCTTGGGCCTCATGTTACACTTTATTCCTACCCTGTTCATTATATTGGCCATGCACTGTGAAGGTTCCCTCATAAAACACTTTTTCTGTGTTTGCCCCTTCAATTGACCCTCATCACTAATTTGACACCACTTTTCTTCTATCACTGTGCCCTTATTTCGATTGTATTTACCAAGCCAGCTCTGTGCTCCTTCCAATCTATGATTAGCCTAGGTAAAACACTAAGACAACATGATTGCATATAACTAAGGTCTCGCATTCTGGGACTTAAGAGCTCCAATCAGACTTTTAGGATTATGTTGTTACTATGATTGTTTACTGCCCCGAATCACCACCATAATCATTTCAAAGCACTGATCGGTAAAAGTGGTTTATATGTGAAAACCAGACCTTACACTTCTGAGATGGAGAGAAAGAACATGAATGGAGTAAGAGGGAAGGAAAACAGGGAAGGAAGTAGCAGATGCAAGGAGGGACTCAGCTATGGGAAAATGTGTTTTATTAGTGTGGATGTGTGTTAGTGCACTTTATACGGACTATCTTCAAGAGAGAAAATGTACAGAATAATATTGTTCCCTTCCTATGAAGATGGTAATATTGATTTGATTAAGTTCTGGGAGGAAATGCTTAAAAAATATCTGATGTGCATGATGAAATTAATTGCACAATATGCTGAAAAAGACCATCTTACCGTCCAGGAAAAATTACAAATTCTTAAAACTGAATTACAGACAATAACTAAACCTGAAAAATGGTTGCTCTCTTTAATGCGTTCATGAAAATTATAAACAGTATGAAGAAGAACAAGAACGCACAGACCTTCCTCAACACTACATTGTGATGACTCCTATGGAGTCATCAATGATTCCCCAGCAAGAATCTCCTCCTATGTGGCCAGGGGATGGCAGCCACTACCTGATCCTGACCCTGGGGGTGGTACTATAGTGGAGGATCACAAGGTAGGAGACAGCTGTCGGGGGAAGGTGGTGGCCCCATCAGGGGAGATGCAGTATTCTTTCCCTTCTAGAGAGAAGGACCTCATAATTCCCAAATTATTGATGGCTTGTTGTCATTATTTAAATACCTCCCATTGTAAAACTCAGAAAACCCTTTTTGTAAATCACTCTAGGCAAAATACCATAAAAAATATCTAACCTCTCATGTCTATAATGTTCTTCTAAATAAAAACCCTAAACAATATCAATCCAGAAATCATAGAAATTCTATCGACTCCAACTCCCATAAAGCCTGAAGTACTGAGACCAGGAAGAGGAAGAAGGAGTTCATGCAGATTGATAGAAACACAAAGTTGAACATGAAAACTCGTTGTTTCTGTATAGCACAAGTGAGCAGGACATTTAAAAAAGGTGTCTGCGCTCAAGAAAGCAGCAGAGCCCCAGAAGAGACCATAGCCGGAGAAGAAGTCAGAGCCAGGCAAGGACGCAATATGGGAAAGGGCCGTGCTGGAGAGCCATTGAGGATCGCAGGGTGTACCAACAGGCATGTGAGCAAATAAGAACTTTTGTAAAATACAAAATGAAAATGCATATAAGACCAAGTAAAATACAAAGAGAAAACTTGAACAAGTCCCCAAGTATGAGATGTCAATGTGGGGAAAGTTGGAATAAAGAGTACCTCAAGCCAATGAAACAGGAGTACAGTGAAGTAATACAACTGTGCTATACTAAAGAACAGTGAAACCGAGAAAAAGCCCAGGTGAAAGAAGTACATCAGGCAGTCAATATTTGAGGGGGAAGATACCTGGCAGAGATGTACCAGGTGTGAGAAATCTGAGGGCATTTTCCCATTTAACCTGCTTAAGTCCCCCCCTCAGGTAGCCAAGAGAAGGGTAAGAATGTCAGATTCTGACCCCGGGAGTGAGGCTGCAAAGGGGTACTACTGGGATGGAGGGTCTTTGAAGAACAGAAGTGGGATGCCCAAAGATGAGATCTGGCATCCCTCTTTTCCTAATCCCAATCTATCCTACCTCCCCTCTACTGTCATAGGAAATCATCATGCATGTCCTACCCAACACTAAGATCTTCTGTCAAACACTCGCACTCTGAGGAAAGAAAGAGAATGTTAAAACCCCCTTTTCTAACTGTAACCCAGACTTATCCTCCCCTGTGCATAATATAATATACTACTGTGAGACCCAATCTTTTCCTTCCCTGTTAACGTCATTTACTGAGGGTACCAGCGTATAAGAACCAATACCAATTTCCTATCCTAAGAGCATCCCAGACCAGAGACATCGTATTCCCCCTTTCTTGACAGTGACCTACCCAACCCTGCTCCCTCCCTCGGCCTTCATAGAATGTATTAAGACACACAATCTTCTTTTTCCCAAGTATCACTCAAGTACTGTGACAAAGAAGAGAAAATCAATAGGAGTACAGATTATGAGAAACACCACTATGGTACTGGGACGAAGAAGATGCACATCAACATCTTCATAGGCCATGTCCCACTAACAAGACCAGGCTAGGTCAGACAACTGAAATCAACCATGCTCACCTGCAGCCTATCAAGTCTTCAGGAGAGTAAAAATGGAACACTAGCAATCAGCAAAGAGAGCAAGTCGGGAGGAGAGCTGAGAAGCTGTGACTGCCCAGGACCAGCTGCAAGTAACAGGGATGCCAAGACGCTGAGGGTCTGTGAGAGGATGCATCCGGGAGAAGCGTGGCTAATGACCCCTGTTTCCAGAAAAGCATGGACGTCCAAAGAAGGGAGCCGAGAGGCATGCTGATCTCTTGTTAAATTGGTATAAGCAAGCAATATACAATGTTGCAGCCCGAACGCGTAATACTGGAGACGCGTCGAGTGAAATCGATGAATGGAATTACAAGGATACATAGTGGCAGAATGGTTGCTTGTATGATTACACGTTCTTGAATGACTTTATGTAAAGAAAGGAAGTGTGTGCAAAGAGGTGAGCTGTGCGCGGACACGAAAAGTGAGCGAAATAGAGATCCTAAAAAGGGGGAGCTGTGGGAGAAATTAAATGGGAGCAAAATTCCCAAAACTGATAGAAAAGCTTTGGAAAAGCAGAGACCCCATAATAAGCATCAGGGTGGCCACCAGGTGTGCGATTGATCCAGGCTGGCTGCAGAGACCCCAGTATAAGGAAAAGAGAACTCTATTAAGGATAAGACACCTGGTTGCGTGACCTGTAATGGGTGGACCATGTGGTCTGACCACTGCGCCATGACCAGGGGAGCGCAATTGAAAGCAAGGAGTTGCACAATCTAAATGGCTTATGGGTTCACAGAAAGGAAGCCCGGAGAAGTCTTAAGAACTTATCAGGAAAAGGAACAGCAACTTCCTTTGCCAAGTGAACTTTTTGCCAAGTGAACATTGTGCCAAGTGAACTTTTCTTCACCAAGTGAAACCTGAGAGACTTGTGGAACTTTGTAATCCTGGGGAAGGGAGCGGAAGAAAAGCTCAATTGTCACCGTAACTTTACTTTGAACACTACTGAGTTGGCCAAATCCCATTCACTCTATTATTCTGTAGAAGTGAGGACAAGCATAGGTTTTGACACAGACAGTATTTTGTTTTGGACTGACAGACTTAGATTTCCCTTAGTTTTCTTTCCATTAGGGAACATTGCCATCTTAGAGTTAGGGCAAGTTAGGCATTACACCACCCTGTCCATTGAGAATTAATGTTTTCAAACTATGTTTCACTTGTCTGTGTCTTCTCTTGATACCATGCCTGTCTCACACAGGGAATTTACAAGACCCCAGAAAGGGAGTCCTGGCAGGGGAGTATATAAGACAATCCATTCAAAGAATATGGACGAATAAGACATTGTGGGAAGATACCTGGCAGGAGAGTATACCAGGGGATCTATAGAACCTACTAAACGACTCCTGGCAGGGGAGTACCAGGATGGTTCTTAAGAAACTGTTGTGTGAAAGAGACACTTTCACCATCCTTAAGAAATTGTTGCTTGAAAGATACACTTTCACCATCCTTAAGAAATTGTTGCTTGAAAAAGACACTTTCACCTTCCTTAAAAAATTGTTGCTTGAAAGAGACACTTTTAGCCATCCTTAAGAAATTGTTGTTTGAAAGAGACACTTTTCGCCATCCTAACTAAATATCTAGAGAAAAAGAACAACTGGATCCAAGGATTTCTCCTGGGAAAATACTTTTTTTCTGTTGAATTTATCTTCTTGCTTTAATTGTGAAAACATTTTACCAAACCCAAGTCAGAGACATTTCCATATACCCTTAGTTGCTTGTTCATAGAGTGAGGATCAGATTAGTATGTTTTGCACACAAGGACAGTTTCTATGTTTTGGTGACTAGATACAGACTTATATTTAGTTTTAGTTTCCTAGGTAGGGAACTCTCTTTAGGACAGGAACAGAGAGAACTTTATCCAACCCTTTTTATTTTATTAAAGATGTCTGATAATGAAAATACTACAACTTTGTGTCTGCCCCTCATTTCTTACCCCTCACAAACCCCACTAAAAACCTTCAACGTTCCTACAAACTCACCGCTCAACCACCAAATTCAACATACACATACGCTGCCACAGCACAAACCGGAAAATCTCATTCAACCAAAAACACTAAATCTCCATCACCATGCCACAGACACACAAAACAATCCCATATAGACTCACACACTAAAACAACACATAACCCATACCATCTAGAAGCAAACCCAACACAAAGTGGCTGTTTTTCCCAACTGAAGCTACCAACAACATTGCAAAAATCTCTCTTGTGCTGTCCCTCTCCCTTCCACTACCTAAATCCCCCCAGCCCCTCAACTCCACTTCCTTTTTAGATCCCTGAGAGTCTGGAGACCATGAAAACGGCAGTGGTATGCTGTTTAAATCTCAATAATGTAACACAAAATGAAAGCATGCAAAGTGCACAAATTCCTTCATGATTTAAAAGACTACCAAAAGGGCAGAATATATATTTCTGTTAGAAAGTATGACAATTTTGCAAATGGTGTGCAGAGAAAGGCATCAGATTTAGAGTATTCAGTGACATCAGAAGGGAACTCTTCCAGTGGAGGCAATTGTGATTCTAGTTCTGCACTGACCCAGAAAATAAATGTTTTACCTGGAATACCTTGTCTTGCTCAGGAGAAGAGAAGATTGTCGCCAATATACCAAAACAAGGAAGGCTTAGGAAAAGGATAAAGAGGAGGAGGCAGAGGAAGAGACTTAGGCAGAGCCAGAAGCGTGAGAGGGATGCAAACAAGGTCATCATCTCAAGCGTTTTCAAAGTAGAATATTCTTTGTGTGACCAAATTCCAGCTGGTGGTAATGTTGTTGCAAAAAAATGACAATGGTGAAAAATGACAATGGTGAAATGGTAATTAATTTGGCATCAAGAACGCTTAGTCTATCAGAAATGGAAGTGTTGAGTTTGAGTTTGTAATTTTTCCTCAAGCCTTTTGATTATGTTGGCACTTGAATAGATTTATATCATGTTTGCTGCATAATAAAGTTGAAAAACCATTTTGCTGAAAAAAATAATGTAGCTTTAGCACTAATTCAATAGTACAGTACATGATCTATCAATGAAATTCAAACAATGGCCCATGATTTAGAACCCCTGCCAATGACAGATATATGTTAGAAGCCTTGGAGATTGTGTATAATCTATCCTTGAATAACACCTGTAAAAATAAGTCTAGGTTTGTTCCATCCATGGGTCAGTTCAGCCATAGTATAAGCTTTATTATTCGGGATTTAAAAATACTCAACTATTCCAATAGACAACTTAAATTTAACTGAAGAGTTTGTCAGAAAAGATTTTTGGAGTGCTTGCCATGTGATATGGATATGGTTTTCAAGAGGCCTTACAAGGGAGTTGCGTGGTTATTATTGACACTATGAAGCATGAAGCAGAAGTTGATGTGCAATTAAGTGATGTTAGAGTTATGAGAAACTGCATCACAACTCTACACCTTACTTACCAAACACTTTTAAAAATCTACAATTGAAGGTGCTGTTGAATCAAGTAATTGCAAATGAGGAGTGTGACTATCTATGGAGTACCTGCCCAAAACTCCTTCTATGTATTTACTTCCAAAAGTCCATGAGAGTCGCTTTTTTCCCTCCTGGGTAGAACAATCTTTTCAACAATTCTGTATGAGAAAGCCTAACAATATGTGGCTGTCATTTGGCACCCTACGTAATTCAAACTCCCTCACATTTGAGAAAACATTTACATTTACACATTGACCAATGGATCCTGATTTCGGTAGATGTGTTCTCACTATGACTGTATTGGAACATCTACATAATATGCCATGTACATGTTCTAAACGGGTCAATTTTATGACAGTATAGGTTGACTTAATCCTCAGAAAATAAAATGCACTTATACCATGGGTCATAATACCAACACCTTAAATGAAGTGTGGTGGGGCATGTTTTGCTCTTTTGCATTGTAATCTGACCACGGGGTGATTTGAATCTAATATTGTGAAGGAGTTTAGGGTCAAACATTTCCAAACCTGAATGCAGTTGTGGTGTAGTTATGTTGAAGATATATGTTTAGTATGATAAGCTACTCATGGACAATTGATTCACTTTGTGTCTGTGCTGAAAGACAACAGTGTTAATATCAAGCTCACAGTGAATGTATCAAACAGTTCCTTTTCAATGTTAGATCTTAAAATTGCAGTGATACCCAGAGCTAGAAATCTTACACTAGATATGTTTTCCAAAGTTACATCATCCAATGCAGTTTTGCAAGAATCAAGTAAACATCCCAAATGAACCGTAAAGGAATTCCTTTTGGGGGATGATCAGATTTTTCAGAAACTGCTCAGAGGATCAGTCATTCAAGAGAATGACACATTATTTGATCAGGAATTATAAGGCCAGAAGCTAAAAAAAACAAATTGTTAAGCTGATATATAATCAAGATCTACACATTGATAAAATGGATAGGTCCACACTACTGCATAATTGACTAAAACAGGAGGCACCCAGGTTACAAACTAATCACCTAGATGTAAACAATCACCTATATGTTTTTTTTACTTAATACATATTTGACTGTACTGCAATAAATAATATCTTACAAAACATTGTTAAAGGAGAGATCACCTTTGTTCAAGTTAACATTATTCCAGTGTGAAAATTAGTAACACATCATGGCTGGAGAACACGCCAATAGGTTTTTGTGTCATGTGGAAGATGTAATGTATGTGATTTTGCTCCCCTAATTAGGCAATACTTTATCAGCAAGGATGGGAGCAGAAATGATACGATAAAATAGTTTATTGCTTGTGCTACATTTAATATCTTATATATAATTACCTATCCATGTTACAAACAATGCACCTGATCCACAAAGCATTGTTTGGATAATAATTTGCAAGATTGAGTTAGGGCAGTGAGGGACAATATACTGAGTATCCAGTGGCTAGCCATTTTTGGGAATACTATGGGGGTTCATTTGCAGGTTTTAGGTTTTATGGTATTGAACATGTTACTTTGACCAATGGAGGAGAGAGCATAGAATTGCACCTTAGACAACAAGAATGCCTGCACATGTTGAGATTATTTATAAAACATCCACGAGGCCTCAATTCAGATGAAGAGATGGCTTATTTCCTTGGCTAAAATAAAAGTGATGAGTCACAAAAAGGAAGTGCACAACTGGTTCCATGATTCGTGCATTTAATATTATTTATTTATTAAACAACTGTTAATTGTGTTATTCTTTGGGTAGCGCCACATTGTATTAATTATTGTCCAATGTGCATTAAGTTGTGCAGCTACATTTTATTCAAGTAATTTTATCATTTAGGTTAAGGCAATGCAATCCATTAGTTATGTGTGAGAGGTATTTACAATGCAATTGTAGATAGTGTAAAAGTTGTCCCTCAAATGGCTTGGAATTGGAATGATATCGGATGAAAATGCACAGTAAGAAAAATCTGTATTGTGCAATAGGCAGCTATACCTGCTACAGTCACATGAGGTTCAGACCAAGGGTAGAGTGAATTCAACTGCAATGCTGAAGGTGTGCTTTTTTAACATCTTGTATGTTAGAAATTCTTTTTTCAAACAATGCAATTGTAAGAATTGTAATTCTCGTTTTTTCAATTAATTGGTTTTGTAATTATGAGTTTGATAATGCACAGTCAGTTTAAAATTGCATCTTGCACTGTATTGTAGTGGAAAATAATGACCACATACGATTCCAGGTGATTGATGAACACTCTATTAGTTAAAGCAGTGAGCAGACAAACAACCAACGTCAACACGAGACTTCGACACTAGTGAATGCCCCTGTGCCCCCTCCTGGGTGCAGGTATCTCATTCTTTCTGCAATAAATGTGTGTCAATGGAAGGGGGTAGTCTCAGTCTGGCAAGGTCACACTTTGCACTTTATTTGTTGATTGAGAGAAACCCTTATTATACAGTCTTTTATGCCTGTTTCAGTAGGCAGTGCTTGTTAGTTTTATCACTAACTAAGAGCATCTAAGGCAACTGAGACCTACAACCCGATGACAAATGTTCAATGAGATCAGGAGCAATGACGCCACCGAAAGCGCCTATTAAATCACTAATAAGTTTACTCTGAACGCAGCAATCACAAACGCGCACTTGGAATCCAGAATACCAAGCTCGCTAGATCAGAACTCGACCCAGACATTCACTTCTCCTATCACTATGCTCATTCTCTACTCTACACCAACACACTATCAGATGGCAGCTACACCCGTCGATCAATTCAGCCAAGCTACTCACATACGAACAATACTCTATGAACACCTCAACATTCTGATAAAACGCTGCTATACCCATGAAATTCAGGCCTAGCTGCACACATAAGCGTCCTACACAGGCCTAACGCAGCCAAACCCAGTCTTGGTGAACTCCCTCCCGACTGCACACATTCAACTGATATCAAATATCACCACACATAATCTATGCACATAATCGGTGCACCCAGGCAACCTATCACACCCTACTCTCTCGAGTGACCTGGACTGCCGTCCCCGAGGGCGCTCAACCTACCAGTGCTTTGAGGTCATACCAATGACATATAGAGCACTATATGAATGTCAAATAACATAACATAACATTATCAGTGAAAAGGGCAGCACTGGGGAAAGCATCTCTTCAAGGTGAACACACCCCCTAATACTTCCCTTGTCTCGAATCAGTTGAGAGGCCTTGTAATATGATGACATCTGCAAGCTAATGTCACCTTCAGAGGTAAGGCGAGAGCAGAAAGCATGCTTAGCCATGCCAAAATGGATATACATCAGACGCGTGAGCTGTGCAGGCTAGCATTCTTTAATAATTGCTGTTGCACCTTTCTAGCAGTGTCAGGCGCAGTGTGGAATAATACAGTGTGTTTTGCAGGCCAGAAGCAATGGTCTAAAAGCGCAAAGTGAGCTGAATACATTGTTACATACTGGTGCAGTAATGGGGCTTACATATATGATGATGCCTTATTAACTTTTTCCTCCAGAGTTTTGAGAACCTTAAGAAAACGCAGCAATGTATAGCGACAACTATGCCCTCTGTTGTCACATGATGGTTTCACAAAGGGTGGAATTATTCACCCCAAACACTGAGCATTAGTGTTTCCAGTCATGCTGATGGATGGTATCTTTAAATATGTGACTCCAGCAAAATTCCATAGGCACTTGTATAGTTGTGGGGGGCAGATGGGTTCCCTTGTTCAAGAGTCCATTAGTATGATGTACAGAAAATATGTGTTGGGTTTATATATGCCTTAGGATTCCAAGGAGGTTTTAGAATAATTATTTGTTAGTGATTGAGTGGTGTTGGATGTGTCAGGGGATTGAGAACATGATCAGACAATTATGCCAGGCATGTGGGCTTAAAATACCTTCAGTGTCTATTCATGGTATGGCGTGATGGCATGAAGGTTCCGAAATAGTAATTTTTAAACAGTTAAGACAGCTCCAGAAATTGGCCTAGTTCAAGATTAGGATGTGAGAGAAGGTGAATGTTGTTGGTAAAAAAAAGGCCGAGGAGTGAGATAAACTGAATTAATAAAGTTAAATGTGATATTCCCTGACCGCTAGATGTAAAGGTAAATGATGGTTCTGTGCTCCTGGTTCTTCTCGATTGACTTATGAGGTAAAGTCTTAATGCAGAGAGCAACATGTCAGTGGGATTTGGAAAAGGATGTGCGAGTTCTGGCTGGCACACTGCTCATTTTCCAGTGATACTGTGATATGAATATTTATTAGTGACATTTAAGGGAAACAACTCTGAGGGTATCTAATGATAGCCATGTTCCTCATTTACATTATTACCAGGTTTTTCAGTACCTACTAGCATAGGATGCTCTTCCAGTGCCAGGTGGCAATGGTAAACATTTTTTACAAAGTGTCCTGAACAGTGTATTTTCTTGGTTCATTTCTATATAATAGCTGTTCAATGCCTCGCCAACCCTCATTTGCTGTTGCGTTGGTAGATATAAGAATCGGACACCATGGAAATGTATACACTAAATGGAAGGTCTGAATTTGGTATGTGTGAATTCAGTCTAAACTGTGGACCCTAACCTTGGAATTATATCATACACACCCAGGTAAAGTCACTCAGCCAATCAGGAAATGTAGGTAAGAACACAGTGTACCTCCAATGTTTTCCCAGCCACCCTAGGCCCTTCCATGGATGCTGTCATCTTAATTGTGGGGAGGCAACAGGGAGCTGCTCCCTAATGCCTCTCCATGCCCCAACCTCTACCGCACCCTGACCCCACCTTGCTCCCTCCCGACTCACTTACCTGCTGGAATGGAGCTTTCTTCTCCAATCCTGGCAATTTCTCCTAATCCTCGGCACCCACCATGGAAATAAAAAGGGGCCATTTTCTTTAACTATGGTAAGGGCCATTTTCTTTTATGAGAGATTTGGCTTGTGCAATACACGTAAAGCCAGTCCCCCATGAAACAAAAACGTTGATTAAAATAGCAATCACCACTTTGTCGGGATGCGTACATGGCTAGCAACTGCCCTTAGCCCTTGACCAGGCCCTCGCCATTACCCCCATGTACTGTGGAATATTTCTATCCACACCACTGCACCACACTGCACCCCTTTGCCAATGGGGAAAGAAAACTGTCAAAAATTGAGAAAATAACCCTGTGCGTGCCAAATCTGAAAAATTGTGCATGGTGCATAAACCACCAAAGAGCTGCACACCCTGCCACACACACAGGAAAAGTTGGTGTAAAAACAGGAATCACGGCTGTCATCTGTCATCTGTTACTGTTACTTGAAACAAGGCCACAGATGGGCTAAAATCCGAAAATGCACTTTACAGTTTCCTAATCAATGGCAACCTTCAAAGTCCTGTTTTGGTGCTAAATTCAGTCATTTTCCTCAGTGAATTATTGAAAGGAAAGTGTGCTGAAATCATGGATTATCCAGGCAGTCAGAGGAATCCAGGCCTCACTGACTGACAGCTACATCAGAAAATTAGCTGTCAAAGCCTGTTCAAAAGTGTTTCTATTTCCCGATTAAAATGGCAAAAATCGCCTCTGTTGGTGAAGGGCTAATTCTTTTAAAATGTTGAAATCCTTTATAAACTGTGCTTATATTTTATATGGGAAATGAAAAATCTTTAATGTCAAAGGGCCCAGTCTGGGACCAAACCACTATGTAATTCTGATCTGATAGCCTGGCCTGGAAAACTGACATCTCTGCTTGACACTTCCTTGAGAACAGGAAGGCTAATGGCTTTTAATGGTTCCCGCATAATGAAAATAAAGAAAACCTCAGACATTTGTCTCCTAGCTGACCCAAGTACAAAGGAAGGCTTGGACACCCACCTTCCTAAAGGAGGGGCTGGATGTGGAGGAGGTTTCTCAGTGAACTTCAAAGGACTGGCCATTTGCTCACTTTAAAAGTAAGAAAAAAAAACCTGGACTGGATTTTGAATGGAAATTACTTTTTTTTGCTTCAGAACTTTATGACATTTAACAGGACAGCCAAAATAAGTAGACAAGTGAAAAATACAAACTTATAAATCTTAACTCATGCTAGACAGTTGAAGATGTGGTAGGAGTTTGTACTACATAAGGAACCAAAGATACACTAAAACACTGATTGTGGCAAAACTATAAATGTTGCAAGCTTTAAATTGTATGTACAGGATCCCCTGATCAGTGCCCAGAGATGTATCAAATTAGAAATGATTAATCCAAAGTTTTATGGGTAAAATTGATAAAAATCCATAGAATGACCAATACAGCTCTCACAAAGATGGGAAGGGTATGTATATGTAGATAATCGAGTTTAAAGTATGTGTACAATTTTATGAGGGTACATAATGGTAGAAATGTACATTTGTGCAAAAGTATGTTTTGGGTAAAAATCCAGGTGGGAGTTCCTAAATCCTGTCATAAGATGACAGCTCTGTTTAGACTGCCAACCAGGACAACGCACACACCAGTAGCCACTCACAGACATGGGGGTGTGTTTTGAAGTTCTGCCCACACCATGAACTGGGGGATGGCATTTATAATGTATAAATATAGACGTTTCACTACACAAAAGACAGACTGCTTCCAGAACACACTGATTCCAGAACCCTTCCAGATGTCCGCGCAGCACCTTATTCCAGAACTATTCAACTTGTAGCTGACTCCAGAATTCTTGAAAGATCCAGATTTCTTTGCAGACTCCAGACTCTACCATTGCAAAACTATTGCTAGCCTGACCCAATTGCAAACATCCCAAACTTGAAGGGACTTAATTCTGATTCAGCTTGGCTTGCTACCACTAAGGCGTGCCCACTGAAAACGTGCATCCTGCTATCTACCGTGTCCAGTAACCAGAAGGGGCACTTCCAAATCCAGGCTGAGGCGCAGTCCAGTTGACCAGAACCGCCTTGCTGATCCAATCCCACTAGAGGTGCCTTGCTGCCGGTAGACCAGATCCAAATTATTGAGCAGGGCTGACGGTCCAATTTAATAACTTCTTCTGTAAGTATTAACAGGAAGACCAGTGACCCTTAGTATATCTGCATTGTATTATCCCTATCTCAACCCATCCCATTTTTAATTCAGAACTCCAGTAGTGTTAGAATCCTTCTTGCACTGATTGTTTTACCTGTGTTCCAAAAACATAACTTCATAGTGATTCTGAATAACTGAAGTAAATCCCAGGAAGAAGTAGAGTATCCACAACAGGACGGGTTACGCTGATCACGTGACTGTAAGATCCATCTGTGGCATTCTCTTTTTCATAGTCATAATAGAGTGTAATCAAACCCATCTGTCATTTTCAAAAGCGCATTTCTGTTTTCAATTTTGCGCCTATTTTGCGAAAACGCCTCTCACTAAAACCTCTATAACTCCTTCAGTTTTAAAGATAGAAACGAAATTTCAACTCTCACTGATACTTGACATCCTAAAACCACATCACGTAAAAGTGTATATGACCCGTTTTTCTTCAATATCGCATAGTACAAGTTTGCCGCAAATTTGCAAAATTCCCAAGTTTACATGTGTCATTTCCCAATTTCAAAGTGCTTTTTCCATTCCATCCTGATCTCAAGTGCGTATTGTTGTTTATATTATAGCTTATGTATGTTAGGACCTGATTAGTGTTGCTTTCTTTAGAACTTGTCTCCATTTAAGCATTTTTGCACCTTTTTGCAGTCTTTCACAAAGCCATTTTTCATCTGCCAGTTTACAAGTGTCATTTACCAAAACGGTTTTCCTCTCTTGTTTAGGGAGGGAAGATTGCCTATAACTCTAGACATTGTGTTTCATTCCTGAAAACCTGATAATTACTCACATTGGTGTAGGACTGCTCAACTGTATTTAAACAAAACTTTGCAGGGGGAACATTAACCTAAACGTTATCTGCGTGCAAAACAAACCGTTCTTTTTCCCTGTGTTTTCGATTTTGCCTCCTTATAAGTGAATTCAATTGCTTTGCTTATCTTTCTGAATTGTATTGTCACCCTTTGGGTGATTGCTGCCTCATATATATCTATATTAAACCTATGCGTGATTGAATATTAAATAAATTAATACACCTTTAACTTTACAAACTAGCCTGATTCCTGGTTCAGTGTGACCTGGGGGGTATTTCGAGAAGGGTGTGATGTGAGTGGTATATCATTCAGAATATTGAACTTATAGACAAAAATAAAATAAGGGTTTCATTTGCGCACTACATACTAGGCGAGACTTGGGTGTGTGCCTGATTGAAATCCGTTACAGTACGTGCCTCGATGTGGGGATGATTGCTATAGTCACCTAGAAAGTCTATACCTGTAATGAGTTGATTGAACTGAAGTAGTTTGCCCCTGCTCTCTGGAGAAAGATAACCTTGCGAGTATGCATATATGATGAACGCAGTGACAACGCCAGTTGAGAGTGATGTCAACATGATGATAGGGGATCACCCGTCAAATTTTGCGGTCCACACAGGTGCCACTCTCAACATCATATGCATCTCAAAGTACAGAAAAATTGCGAATCCTCCACGTCTGGTTCCATCAGAGATGAGAGTATTCCAATGGGGAGCTAAGGGCCCTGTGCGCAACCACAGAAAGTTCTCCACAACTCTCTGGTATAAGGGAAGACATGCCTTCACAGAGTTACATGTATTACAGGGTGTAGTCCCAGAGAGCAACTTGCTAGGCCACCCTACCGCTGTTAAAATGGAGATTGCAGAGTAACCTACACCATGTAGCATTACAACTCCATCATACAGACCCTTGCAGAGCTGTTCCCGGTTTGGGGTGTCCCAAGGGGACCCCATAAAGCTGCACATCGGCAAGTCTGTCACTCCTGTCGCTCAGGGCCCAATGAGGATACCTTTTCACTGTCAAGTACAGATGGAGAAAGAGATACTCTGCGTCCTCAAACAGGACATAATTGAATCAGCCGTGGCCATAGTCCCAGGGTGTCTCACATAGTGGCAGTTCCCAAAAAAGGGACACCTGGTGCAATACGTATATGCATCAATATGAGACAGGCAAACAGAGCAATTGGACGTGAGAGTTATCCTGGAATGCACATTGACGACCTGATCAGTCTACTGTATGGAGATTTTCTCGAAGCATGATCTCAACAAAAGATACCATACGATAAAGATAGACTAGCAATCAAGGTACATCACCACCTTCGCCACGCATGTAAGGCTTTTTAGGTACAAAAGGCTTTGTTTTTTTTTTATCTCTTCTTCAGCTGAGATATTCCAGGAAAGCTTAAGAAAGGGCATTTGTCACATCAAAAACTCTTTCAACTACAGTTACGACATGCTGGTGTTCAGTGCCACCAAGAGGAGCATAATGAAGCACTACACAAGCTGTACACTGCGCTGGTGGAAGCAGGACTAACACTCAATCCTGAAAAGTGTGTGTTCCACAAAATGCCTCTCAAGTTCGTTGGGCACGTATTCTCGCAAAGCGGGATGAGTCCCGATCCGAACAAAGTTGCTGCCATAACAGGGATTTCACCACCGTTAGTGATGTCAGATCATTTCTAGAAATTGCGAGGTATGGTAGCAGGTGTCTTTGCGATTTTGCCACTGTCAGTGCCCCACTCAGAGAACTTAAAACGGGCATGTTTTTCAGTGGACTCGAGAGTGCCAGAGAGCATTTACACATATCAAATAGGACATAGCATCTGTGGAGCGCATAGCCTACTTCGACTCCAGAACTGTGTACAGAACTAACAGTAGATGCTTGTACAGTAGAAATAGGAGCCATTTTGACCCAGCACCAACCGGGATGCGAAACACCAAGGCAAGTGGTCGCTTTTGCCATCAAAAAGCTATCGGATGTGGAAACAAAGTATTCTCAGCCAGAAAGGGCTAGCAGTCGTCTGGGCCTGCAAGCATTTTCAAATGTTTCTCCTGGGAAGGCATTCACCCTTGTCACTGACCATCAAAAACTAGTGACCATCTACGAAAATCCACACTGAAAGATGCCTCCCTGCATAGAAAGGTGTGGTCTATGACTACAGGATTTTGATTTCACTATAATACACAATCCTGGCAAGGAGTATAATCCTGCAGACTTCATGTCACATCTTCCCCATGTCTAACACTATAACAAAAACGTTGATGGCAGAAGAATACGTTAACTTTCTGACACTACAAAGAACACCAAAAGTGATCACGACCAAAACATTACAAGAACATACTCGACAAGCTGGTATTTTGGAGGGATTAAGAGACTTAGTAAGGTCTGGAAGGTGGAGGGAAGTGAGTAGTGGAGAAACAAGTAACCTCTCAGGAGATACAACAGAGCTAACTGCATTCAAGCGGGTACGTGAGGAACTCTTGATATCAGCAGATGGGCGTATGATGCGAGGACACCAAATAGTCATCCTGAAGAGTGTGCGTAAATCTGTTGTTGACTTTGTGCATGAAGGGCACAGAGGTGTTGTGGCTGCCAAGCGGCAAATAAGTGACACCTGGTTTTTCCCAGGATTAGAAGAAACGGTGGAATGTACCGTCAGCGCATGTCATCTTTGCCAAAGCACCTCAAGAGCAAATGTTCCGGAACCACTTCAAATGTCTGAATTGCCAAAGCGACCCTGGACCCATCTTGAGATCGACTTTTTGGACCATTTGGAGAGAACAAGTACTGGATGATCGTCATGGATGAGTTTTCGCGATTTCCTCTTGTTCAGCTGCTGGCATCCACACCGACCAGCTCAGTAATACCGGAGTTGGACAACATCTTCTCAGCTTGGGTTATTCCTGAGGTGCTGAAATCGGATAATGGACCACCCTACCATTCAGCAGTGTTGAGTCCTCCTAATTCATGGAGCACTTGGGCATAAAGCATAGGAAGATAATGCTGGTATGGCCTCAAGTGAACGGCATGATCGAGAGACTCATGGGGAGCCTAAACAAAGTGCTGCAAGAGAATGAACTACGGTCCATGTCACTCAACCAGGCTGTCTGCAATATGTTGCGGGATTATCGGAACTCACAGCATGGGACGACGGAACAGTGTCCATCAGAACTGATATTTAGAAGAAGGACACAAACCAGAGTGCTGCACAATGTAACTGTGCCAGTGAGAGAAGAAAAGGTGCGAATAGTAGACACTGTCAAGAAAAATTACATGAAAGAGTATGCCGACGTCAAGCGTCATGCCACAAAATCGAACTTTCAGTGCAGAGACAAAGTTCTTGTGCACCAGAGGCAAGGCAAGAAAACCGACTGTAGATTTCATCCTGCGCATCTGGTGGTCACTCATGTGAAGGATCCGATGATCACTGCCAGATCTCCTTGAAGGTTATCACGAGAAATGCGTCTCATTTCAAACTGTTCAAAGAAGGTGAGCAGGACAGAGATGTGGATGAGAACGAGCCATTGCTGCTTAGAAACGATGCCAGGGAACAAGAAGCAGAAGTAACGCCAGAAGTTACAACGTGACCTGTGCAGTGTATCAAGCGTCCTGTACGCCTGATTGAAGAAATATGACCGACGAACTGTGAGTCAACGTTATCGTTATTTGTTTGTCGAAAAGACAAGATGTTGTGTCAGGCAGGAACACGGTTAAGGAGCCAAGTTGCTGTCGTCACTGACACCGACAATCAATCAGAGGCTGGGACTTTGGTGCATGCGCAGAGCTCGCATACAGGAGCTTTGCAGTTGACGCGAAAGTGAAATAAAGAATAGTCACCTGTTACTCGGCTCCGTGTAATCCTTTTCCCTCCAGGAGTCTGTGCACGTGCATCAATATCCCCAGTCAGGAACGTTAGGTAGGGGCTTAGGGCCTTGATGTAGTAGTTTCTTTTTTTTCTTGCTCAGAGGTTCTGTAAGGGGTGCTGTGATGAGGGAGGGAATCCAACATATTGGGGCGTGCTGCAAGCAATCTAGACATTACAGATCTACTAACACCTGAATAAATGTATCCGGAAATGACTTAGGGAAGTGGTCCTAGAAACATATATTAATTTGATTGTAATAACAATAAACAGAATTCTGTAAAAAAAAATAAAAAAATCGGCAAGTTAGTTTGAGAGCCTTTTGAAAGCTGCCTCTCCATCTTTATCTCAAGTGGCTGGGTGAGCGCTTCTGTCATGCTGCAGCTGAGTGTGAATGTGATAAATCATTCCAGGTGCAGGTTATGAATAGCAGGATAGTACTGACAGATCAGGAATACAAATTAACAAGCATTGGCAATGCCAACAGTGTTGCTTTTGTGTAGGCATGGAAAATGCATTTGCAAGGCACTGCTGTAGTGGTATTACCTGGCCATCAATGATAGGAGCTGCAAAGCCGTGGTAGAATCTGGGCATATAGTAGCAGAGCCAAAACTGTTGTCTTTGCCAAGGCTTGTTTTCAACAGGACTTCAGTGGAGGACATGCATGGGGCATGTAAATTAAGTGGCTGAAGGCAGACCTGGATAAGACATTTTAATTACACCAGTGGCGCGTTTACAGATGCTATTAATTCTTAAACTCACAGATAGCTTTGAAAAAAAAAGGCAGGACTTTGAGCACAAAGTTTGGCAGTAAGGCTTGAAACAGCTAGCTCAAAGAAGGGCTTGTTTTTGGTGGCCAGGGGCTGGAATGGGTGGGAATGGATGTAGAGATTAGCATCGCCATGGGCAGTCAATGGGTGTCTAAATAACCAAACAATAAACACACGCTCTGTGTCCCTCTGCACATACCATTTTTCCCTACTGCACTAAAATGCAATAGTTTCAGTTTATATTTGTATTTTGTATTTGTATTTCTTTTATTTGTATAGCGCAGACCAGGCCCAAGGGCAACCAGGCGCATATCTTAGTCGAACGTTACATGTATGACATATAATCACAGTGGTCAACAGAATTGTCAAAAAGTATACAATTGACGTTACAGATCAGGGCGACAAGCAAAAGCAGTAATGAAGGAGTAAAACAGAGCAGGGTCCCAGAGGTGGCCCGTCAAGTACAGAAGAGCGGTTATTGGTGAGATGTAGCTAACCAGAGCTTGGCTTTGTGTTTGAATAGGTTGAATGATGGTAGAGTTCTGATAGAGAGTGGTACGGTGTTCCAAAGCTTGGCTGCCAGGACTGGGAAGTTGGTGCCCCCAGCAGTTTGGAGCTTGAATCTAGGGATCGTGAGACCTTGGCACAGATATGTGGCACTTTAGTACTCAGTTTCACTATTGCAGTGTATCATTGGATATTACCGTGCTATTTTCATCCATAAAAGTATAATTTAGAAATACAGTGTATGTTCACTGTGCCTCGAGAACTGAACAATGATCCACAGAGTCAGTTTGAACCTGTGGCTCAGCCCTTCATTCTCCCAACGTCTTTAAATGATAATACTGAAACAGACAGTGCTTAGAAGCAGATCCGCACGAAGAGCTATATAAATAACCTGATTAGGATTGTTATTATGCAGCAATTGTGTTATGTGATCTGCGCACACGATCACACAGGCACACTGATCTCTGAGGAACTTGAACCTATTCGCATGATGAGGGCCCTTTGTGGCTGAACCGACTGAGACTCGTAGGGAAAAGATGTGAAATGTGAAAAGCTCGCGTGTCACCGGAAGAAGCTACGAGTGACGTACGCCTAATTGCCTAGGCTGAGAGAATACCCCATTATCATCACAGCAAAAGGGAACATTCAAATCAGACTCTCCCTGTGAGTGATGTGTAAATAAAGGCCTGTTCCCTGGCTGCGCTCGGTCAATTTGAAAGAATTCGACATTCGAAAAGAAAACCTTTCAATCTTAATGACACTGGCTGCTTGGCGACCGCTAGCAAGGGGCTCGTTCTAATATCAGTCGCCCATCAGGTGACCTCGGGTCAAAGTGGAGGAGCCCTCCGCCCTTGAAGGAATACGCTTGAGTGAGAAAGATAATGAAGCCAGTTTGATGGGAAATTGAAGGGGCAGCTAAATGCTGTGATCTGCATTCAAAGGCAGAAGGCCCCCTTGCAATCTGAACATCTCTCCGCCGGATTGCCAACTATCGCTGATAGCCATTGCCGTTTCAAGATGGAAATGATGGCCCTCGATAAAATGGGATTTGCAGATGTTATTTGGCAAACAGCGCTCTGGGTTCACATTAAGTCAGTTCATCAAATTAGCTGATGCACATTGGGGTGGCCTGCAGATCGAGGCCCAGGACCAAGTCATTTTAAAATAAACTTTGAAGGAAGCAGCTCACAAAAAAAAAAATCCTCCTACTGCCCACGTCACCGCACTAAAAAAAACACACACAAAAAAATCAATAGCCTTCATCAATTCACTTTAGATTTTGAAGGCTGAAATGTAATGCAAATTGTTTTGCTACCTTCTATACTTTTAACTGAAATGCAGTGGGAAATGGTAATACAGAGGAGAACTGCCACCGCTGATCATACCTTCCAACTAGGCGGACACACTACAATACCAAACACACAGGATACTCAGAGATGTGGAGCAAAGAAAGGCAAAGACAAAGAAGCAAGAAAAACCTGTTAACCCATCACTAAAACCTCAACTTTCCCCATGCGCTTCTCATACAGACACCCACACAACCACTTCTCTGCACAGCAATCCGTACGTACTTCACCACACTGCAACAACAGACAAGCAACACATAATCCGGATCAACAGCACATGGGAACTCGCACTGACCCGAGAGTCGCACTCAAGCTCAGCGGATGCTGCAAACCGAACTGAAGCTGCCAACAGGACATCATAGCTTTCACTCTCCTATTCCCGCTACACCCTTCTAACCCCTTCACCCCCTCCTTTTCAGATCCACCAGAGCCACTCCTCTGGTGACTGTGCGTGGTAAAAATACCTTTAACATTAACATTAAAATGATCACCATTGACCCTGAACGAGGTACTGTTTAATGAGTGAATTTAAAAACCACGAGAAAGTACGGGCTACAAACATTTTTTTGGCCAGTGGAAGAGTTGGTTTTGTTTGCCCCTAATTTGCACTATTTATTTGTGCATGATAAGTTTGTGCAGATATGTTTTCTCAGACCTAAAGTTTCCTTTCTGAAGATACAAGCCCCCAGGACACCTAGGAGCTAATTTTGGATGAGCCTTAACATTAATCAAAGGCATAAAAGAATGAATTAATGAATTTGTAAGGCGGAGATGAGGGGCAGAACGCAATTATGGTTTGCCGCTCCCTTCGTCTCGGCCATACAAACCCTTCAGTATTTGCACCAGCATGCATTTTCATGCCAACACAAATGCTGGGTATCCTATTGGAGTGTGCAGTTTTTTTCCATCAGCAAAAAGCAGGCAGACTCCATAGGGATCCATTGAAAATTACGCCTTCCATGGGGACATGGCTGTTGGTATTTATTCTATTTAAACACTTGTATGCCACTTGTTGCCCTCATCTTTTGCACTCCACCAAGCAAATAATGAAAATGTGGTGGTGGGTGCGGGGGGGGATTGACATTGAAGTGTTAATGTAGCGGCTCCTCGTCACCAAATTACAGACTCATTCAAAATGAGCTCCATAGATGTGGAAAGCGTATACTGGGTAAAATAATAGTGGCTGTATGGTGAAATTCAGTCCAAAGATTGCCAGAAAATAGTATGTAATCCAGTCAGCCAATATTTCTCCATGTCATCGCTAACACTTTAAACAGAAACTGATGAGAAGAATTCTATATTTTCTTTCATATTGTTGGAAAATAATTAAAACACAGACATTCGAAGATAGCAAATACTGTTACAGTTCTATATTTTCGTTCATATTGTTGGAAAATAATTAAAACACAGACATTCGAAGAAAGCAAATACTGTTACAGTTTACTGCCATTTCTATTCACAGCCTAACTTCAAGAGGGAGATCCTCAGGACAGGCAACACTGCTCTCTCCTTTAGAAATAACATTATTTTGCTTTACTTCCTCTTGTCCTGACACTAAATATGTCTGACCCCTTGTGACGAATTGACTGCTGCCCTGCAGGAGTACAAGAAAGGCTATATGCTTAAGAGGGATGAGAATGTATTTCAGTAGCAACCCAAACAGCGAAATATAACAGTCCAAAATAAAGGAATGTCCAATCAAGGTTCTATAAAAATATTTTCACTTTAATTGAACACACCATGTACAATGATATGTAACTAGAAAAACAGCGCACAAAACCCAACCCTGAGGAAAGAATACAGAATAAGCAAAGACAGTAGATGCAGAACTCTGGGTAATGAATCCAGGGTCAAAGTCAAGCAAAAGCAAAAATGTTCTTGAAAAAGAATGTGTAAATTTGAGCAAAAAGGGTTCAAAGTGACCTAATCACTCTGTAGGGCTCAAAGATGGACCGAGGGGCAGATATTGGTCAAGAGTGCCTTTGCAAATGTCTTGGTGGTTAAACAGCATTGAACCAGGCTTCTCAGTGCTGATCGCCATGTCAGCTCATATCGAGGATGCAACAGTCGTGATGGCCCAGTAGCAAGCTGACATTGAGTCGGGCCGATTGTAAGGTAGCTGCAGTCTCGAATTGTCTTCTCGTGCTGTGCAGATCTGGGGGTCCACAGGTTCAGTCAGCGGTCCCTGTTCACCAGCAGTGAACTGGTACCAGATTGTGCAGTTGAGTGTATTCTATGTGGAGGATCGGAGGTCGCTGTTCGCCGATGATGAACTGATACCAGATTGTGCATTCGAGTTGATTCTATGCAGAGGCTCAGAGGTTGCTATTTGGGGAACAGCAGGGTCAGGCCGATTGACTTACAGAAACGCAGATGAAGATGATGGTGTTTTGGACAGCAGCTCAGTGCAGATGCGATGTAAACAGAGTCTATCAGCGGATGGTGGATCAGAGAACAATGGACACCCAAGGGCAGCGTCGAAAGATTCTGCTAGACGGCTTGGCATTGAACACGCTTGTGCCATGGCTCGTAGAGTGTCGTCGTCGACAACAGGGGCCTTGTCTGGTCTGGCTTCCAGGTGCTGTGAGTCCCACTCCCGGGTCACAAGGGCCAATGTCAGTCCCTTTCTGGCTCCGAAACACAGGGGAAGTTGGCAGACATCTTCAGGAAACCTGCGACATGGTGGAGTCCTAGGTAACGGGGGGCTGGCAGAAAGGCAGGCTTATTGTCTAACAGCATAGTTCACCCCCAATAGTCCATGGGGATGGTTAGGGAACAGAGCTGGTCATTTCCTTGGAACACCTGCCTTCACCTCACAACTGGAAGACTTAGAGAGACTGCTCTCTCAAGAAATGATCCAAAGATGCTTCAAATTCCCAAGATGATTCAAAGAAGTGGTGTGATACACCCTTCTTTTATAGGCAAAATTCCCCAGGTGATTCGACTAAAGCTAGCCTGCTTTAGGGTTCCAAGACTTGATTTTAAAATTTGTGGACTTTGCCCTCCTGATGTCACACTCAAAGTGCTTTGCTCCAGAGGAAGTGGAGGGAATAGGAAAGAGAAAGAGAGGCAGAGATAATCAAGATGGCAGAACCCTCCCAAAACTGTTCAGATCTCTATCTGGCTACACTAACTTTGCCCCTTTCCTTCTCAAGAGAAACACAGGCTTTAGAAATGCAGCTGCCTTGTGTGAGGCCTGGATCTTTGCGAATGGGTGTGCCCTTTGATTCCTGTTTCCAGGCCAGCATCATGTGGAGTGACTGTCCCTAGGAGAAGGGTGTTACCTGCCCTTACAAAGGAACAAAGACAGGGAATCCCAGCAGGCTATATTCCTGCCAGTCTGGCCTGTCTGGGGGAATACATATAACCCTTTCACAGCTACGCTGGGCTCACAGAGCTGACACATGTGCAATATCAATTTAATGTGGCTGCAATGTTCATAGGTAGGGTCATGGACCATGCCTTTTCCCATGCATAGCTTTAATCTTACAATTGATTCTGCCACCATTATGGCTAATTGTGGTCATTATAGTTTTGGTATAAAGGCGCATATCTGAAATGCAGCCCCTTGGCTGTCACTGCAGCCTGCTCTGTGCCATTGATAGAGCAGGTGTTGTAAATCAGGATGCTGATGCAGTAGGTCACAGATAGGACTATGCCTTTGGCATGAAGCCTATGAAAGGAGAATATGAAAGGAAGCCTTTGGTCTTAATGAGCTAAACAATGCCAAAATAAATAAAATAAATGAATAGACTGTCCTTCTTAGGGATGGAATTACCAGAATCATTGTGTTATTAAATAAAAATCAAAAAAGCCAGGGCTTTCACACTGTTGAGAGATGTCAATTCATAACACGATCCCTAGCTGAAAAGATTGAGAACCACTCTACTAAGTGTCAGGCTCATAATCTATGCGAGCAAATAACTGAATGCAATCTGCACTAGCATATTGAGGACCAGACACAAGCAGCATGTCACTTTTAACTCTCTCTAGAGAGATGTCCCAATGCCCACGCTCTGGACTCTTCTCAACCATGGACCAGTTTCGCTCTAATCTCATCAGCTACCTGTAAAGACAGGTAATGGGCTGATCAGTGACTTCTAGGCTCTGCTGCACTTAGTTTGCTCCAATTTCAGTCTGACAGGTGCCTGCCTGGCTTTTATTTCCCAGCCCATAGACTGAGAGTTCTAGAACTGGGACCCTGCTTATGCCTGCTTTTCAGCGCTAGAAAGTTGTTTTGCAGGCATAGGCCTGCTATTGTTTCCGTGGTTTCTGCACAGCCACAGAGATTACATGGGGTCCTATGTCAGTTATGACATCTTAGAAGGATCCCATCTGAGAGAAGATACTTTTCTTCTCACCCAACCACAAGTAGTAGATTTAAAGGGTCTGGTACGCCTCTCCTGTCCTGTCAGTATCTTGGCAGGACCTGTCTGAGGGCACAGTTTTCATCTCTGAATCCACACAAGGATTACAGAAATGATCTGACAAGCTGTCAGATGTCCCAGCCATATCAAAGTAAGTTTGTCAGGAACCACGTCCTGTGGCCTGGGCGAACAACCAATTCTTGGCTGTGCCGTGCCCCAGAATTCTTGGGCTCATTGCCTGTGAACTGACCATGGCTTCTGCCTTGCACCAGTTCCTAGTTTTGGAATCGTCCAGTGCCTTCACTCTGCACCTGTTGCCCTTTTAGGAGTGGTTCAGAACCTCCGCCCTACACCTGCTCCTGTCTCTTCCTCAGCAGACTCGCTAGTCCCTCTTACTTGCCCTACGCCTCCTGCTGAAGCCAACTCCTCCAGCTCTGTCAGACGTTTCAGGTTTGAAACCTCCCTGTCATCCATCTCAGGTATCTCATCTATGCCCATAGGCATTCCTGGGATCACTGAATCTGGTGCTAACTCATAGTCACCGCAGTGGCCGCTGAGTCCTCTCTCACAAGCGGAGGAGCCTCAGAGGACTTGAAGCCTGGACTGGGATCTACGGAAGAGACATTCTCTCACACTCTCCAGTGCATGAAACCTCCTGTCTTTGGAACAGACCAGGACATTCACTATGTGCTTGTTCCCTTGATTGGAGTGGTTCAGGAAGTCCACCCTGTACCTGCTTCGCAATTGTCGAAGCCCCAGGCATGCAGCTTTAAAGCACTTCCTCCTTTGCTGCGCAAGTGCCTGCCATGGCTGACTTTGGGTCAAGGAGCCTATTACACAATAGACACCCTATTGGAATGTAGTCTTTGACTGCAACACAGTACAGGGACGCTCTACTCCTCCAACTAAACCCTACAGTTCCCAAGGGACAGTACTTCAGACTATTAAACCATCTTACCTGCAGGTTTGGTCTTTGGGTGTACTGCCCTGCCGTCACCAGTCGCCTGACAGCTGTGACACCAGCAGCATTGCCACTAAAGGTGGGCACTTTCTCCCAAGTATGGAGACATGGTCCATAAACATATGAGCCTTGGCGGTAACTGGTGCCCTCTCAAAGGACACGGTTCCATTTCCATTCAGAGTGAGGGAACTTTCAGCAACTCCCTGGCCTAGTGGGTCATTATCTGTTAAGAGGGCCGCAGTGACTGTGGCCTCCTCCTCGAGTGGACCATCAGTCACAAAAACCTGCATGAGTTTTGCCTTGCAGGCAGGATCCCCTTTCCTATTTGTCAAATCTATACACTGAAAACAACCCCTGGCTGTGGAGGGTGTTTGAACCTCAGTGCTCGAGGTGCCCACACTTTACTTTCCGGTCGGAGTTGACTTATCATGGGTCTGGCATTTCCCTTTGCATTTCTGGGGGCCTTTCTTGGATGAAGGGTCAGACCCTCTGTCCTTTTCCTCTCTATATTCATCATAATCAGTTGCTCTGATTGGGGGTGCATACGCCTTAGCTTTTTTGTGGACTTGGGTGTTCACATACCTGTCTGCAACCTTTTCAGGTTCCACAGAGTTGGTGTCACTCATGTCCCCTAAATGCTGGTGTAACTCTATCTCACACTTTTCAAGGGTATTCTCACATTTGTCTAATAAAGATGTGCCCTGAGTTGTGCCATTTTTGTTACCTGTGGCCTATTGACACTGTGACTCTAAGGGTTGATGTGTAAGCGCCTCTACGGGTTTATTCCCCACCTCAGATAGTTGGACTACGTCCTTGGAGATGTGGCACCCAGGCTGTCCTTGGGGGACATCACCTAAGATATTTCCTTCTCCACTGGACATTTTCAACTTTCCTAACCTGGCCATCATGTAAGGACCCATCCTCTCACAGAGTAGATGCAGGCAACCGGTTTCCAGGTTGTGGACTACACCCATTGTGAGCTGTATTGTATCAATTGAACATTTTCCTTGGCAGTGAAACTAAATGTTAAATGTACACTCTTATTTTGTCTGGCTAGGCTGAAGTCACAGTCTGTCACATTGTTGGGTAGCGGTTGGGATTTGGAACAAATTGACTTCTGCCCTGCAGGTGTACAATGATGAGTAGAGGCTAAAACTCCCACTCAGCCCTCACACTTCTACAAACCCAGAGCCAAAACAATTCTAAAGGTAAAACAGGCATAGTGAAGAGATATAACTACTTCTCTTTTTGTGGTAACGTGAGCCAAGAGAAGCCTACACGCTTAAGAGGGCTGTGAATGTGGTTTAGTAGAAACACAAACAGCAAAGTACAATAGACCAAATTAAAGGAATGTCCTATTATGGTTCTATAAACATATATACACTTTAATTAAACACACCATTTGCAATTATAACTAATTTGAAAAACACTACACAAAGCTCAGACCTGAGGAAAGCACGCAGAAGAAGCCAAGATAACAGATAGAGCACTCTTGGTAATGAATAAGGGATGAAAGGCAAGCAAAAGCAACAATGTTCTTGAAAAAGGATATGTACTTGTGAGCAAAAAAGGGTTCAAAGTGACCTAACCAGACGCAAAGCCCCAAAGATGGACCAGGGGACAGATATCGATCTACGGTACCTTTTAAAATGTCTTTTTGGTAAAACGGCATCGAACCAGGCTTTTCTATGCTAATCGTAGTGTCAGCTCGAGTGGAGGATGCAGCAGTCGCAATGGCCTAGTGGCAAGCTGGCGTTGAGTCGGGGGTTGAACGGAAGGTGGCTGCAGTCTGGAATCATCTACTCTGGCTGTGCGGATTAAGCAGTCCCCAGGTTCAGGCTGACAGATGTTTGTACCTTGCCCTTTTGTAGCCAGATGGCTAATAGCACTTAGCACTTTGTGTTGTAAACACTAGTCATTTTGTCAGCACGTATACTAGATTTTACATGTTAGTTCTACTAAGTTGATTTTAATACTTGCATGTTTTTTATTAAAATTTCTATGTGAATCGTATTCCCTAATGAGGCCAGGTTGTATTTTCAGGTTGTATTTTCCTTAAGCTTCGTTTTTTGTACTGTCTTTTAATTATCCCTGAGTGTGTTCTCTTTAGTGATTTAGTAAAACGCATGCTCACAGCCACATTAGGCGCGGGAGCCCCAATTTTGCTTTTTGTTATAATATGTCAGGTTTGCTCCCTCGAAACCTGCAGTGATACCTGATTTCCCTCTATATTTTTGGATATGACAGTGAGCTGGTACCAGGATGCAGTGATTGGATTCTATAAAAGGGCTCAGTGTCACTGTTTGGGTAACACCATGGTTGGGTCTATTGACTTAAAGGAGCTTCGATGAAGAAGCTGGTGTTTTTGACGAAGGCTCGAGCAAGGTAAGGCAGCGATACTTTGTGGTTTGAGTGGAGGCAACAACGTGCTTTTGCTAGCGTGGCACGGTGGCAAATAGAGTTGAACAGCGGACGGCAGTTTAGAAAAAACAATGGACACCAACAAGCAGCATTGAAGGGTTCTGCTAGATTGCTCAGCATCAAGCACCCTTGGGTCAAAACTCAGAAATGGTAATCGTTGAGCATAGGGACCTTGGCATTTCTGGCTTCCAGGTGCAGTGAGTCCCAATGGACGATACCAGTCCCTTTCTCGGGCTCCCAAACAATGGGGAGGCTGGCACACACCTTCGGGGGACCTGCAACACAGTGAGGTCCTAGGCAACAGGGTGGTTGGCAGAGAGGCAGGCTTATGATCCAGCAGCAGAGTTCACCCCCAATAGTCCCTAGAGAAGGTTAGGGGACAGTGCTGGTCTCTGCCTTGGAACACCTGTCTTCAACTCACATATGGAAGTGAGGTGCATGCATTGTAGGAAGCGTTTATCTGTAATTGTAAACGGTGCCTGCCATGAAAGCATGGTAGGCAGAATTTAATTGTTCACACTGCCTGCCATGGGTCATACAACTGGTGGGTCTCCATAGGGGTTGCCAGCAATTGCACCCACATGAAAATGCATGCTGGAGCAAAGGCTGGAGCATTTGTATGGCAGAGAGGGTGGTTGCATTCCACCCCACGTCTCTGTCATACAAATGAATTGAAATGAGTACTGGTGTCAATGGAAGGCATAAAAGCCATACACAAGGCTTTTACGTCTTCCAGTGATTTTATGCCTCATTTGAAAATGATCTCCTTAGTGTTAAACCCATTTGCAGAGGCGAATCATCATGCCACATGGGATCATGCAAGTATGAAAGTGTTTTTTTCTTTTTGCTGATTTGCTGCATTGTAAGCAGGTCTACACTACCACAGTGGTCTGTTATATGGGAGTATAGAATTAATGATCCTGAATTCAGTAAGAGGATATTTCCAGAGATGCTAGCTTGGACATTCCTGTAATTTCCTGTGGTCCACATTGAAAATGTCCTTATCCTTCCAATACTGTAATAATATTTTTTTGCCCACTATCAGGCCTTTTTCATCCACATTTTATTGAAGTTATTTAAAGTCTGAATTTTGATATGTCATTGGAATTCACAGGTTACGTTCCAAACTCAGTGCGATGGTCATTTCTTCAACTATCTCTTTCCACCTCCTTTTCATTTTGTAACAGTGTACCAACACGAGGGCCTCATTTGCATCTGATCGCCCAAATGGACAAACTTTCAACAAGTGCTTTCTTTTCAGACAACAGTAGGTCCTCCTCGCAATACATCTCTGAGTGTTCCAGTTTGCCGAGCCAGGATGATTTTGCGGGCATCTGCAACATGTTCCTCTCATTCTTCCTCAGTTAATTGTACTTCCCATTTGGATGTTCAGTTCCTCTTTTATTTTTTGTTAAACAATGTTTATTTTTAGGGTCCGAGGATTAATATATCTGCAAGCTGTTCCCTTGTCTACATCATTTGGGGCTAGCAGTAATTTGAGCTTCATTGCTACTATCCTATTTGGTCTGCAGTGCTTCAGCTACATAATAATTAACAGTTTGAGGAGTAATAATAATCCCCATGGTTTTATACATTAATATAAGTATTAATATATGTGTGTATATTACACGGCCTGCGCTAGCGGGCGTGTAGTTATGGCTGAGTTGATCAACTCATAGAAAAAACATTTTTTGGGTGGCTTATAACTTTGGCATTGTTTGACAAATCCTCACCAAACTTTGCAAAATTATATTGCCACCTTGGAATGATTTGTCAAAGTTTGGTGTGGTTTCGTCCAAGGAGGCCAAAGTTATAGAGGGAGGGGCCATATTTTTTGAGAATGCTCATAGACACAATGGAAAAATAAAAATGTGCTTGCGCCTACAGCCCAAACAGCTGTACAGATTTTCACCAAACTTGTGCGAGGAGCCAAAAGGGGCCAAAAACAAGGCAACAAAAATAGTGATATGTAAGTGAGGTCTGCTGACCCATATCCTGATATGGGGTCGGCGGACACCTCTGGGCCAAACAGAGGGTGGCTTGGTGTCCATGGCCATCAAAGACGCATGCTGATTGGTTGTTGAAAAACGTGAGATGCGCCATAATGGTTGCCATATTGGATCTGCGGACAACCGCATTGAGAAAAAAATCTAGAATTTACATTTGGGGTTATTGTGTGGCTGAAAGAGGGCCTGCAAAGGATGGGAGGAGGGTTGAAAAAGTTCATAAGGAGCTGTTTTAATAGGTGAAAAAAAGTGTTGCAGGTGCCGCTGAGTCAGAAGGCAATTGTACTGTCCGCGGACGTCACTGGGTGTGCGGAAGTTCAGGGTGAGTCTTGTTATTTGAAGGTGTATTGTACATACTTGGTATATGCTTTAATTCTATTGTGGGGGTTGTACACAGCCATAGTAATATGTGTATAGTAATTATAGGTACTGTAGTTGGAGTATACAGTATTTGTAATATGGTGGACTGATGTAATTGAAGTGTATATGGTATTTATGATCGTAACATAATTGAGAATACCTCTTATGGAATCTTTATTTGTTTCTTTGTGAAGAAACAACATAGGATAATATTGGGTATGATTACTTAGTAGGATATGGTAATTAAGCTGGCCTCTCTGGTTCTTTTTCTGTAAAAAAACAGTATCATTTGTTCAACAAGGCAGATTAAAAGCTTTAATTGCACGCAATTGTACATATAGATTTACTTTGTTGACCCTCATAAATAGTACATTCTATGTACTATGTTTGGTACAACTTTACTGTGTGGTACACTGTTGTTGTATTGACAATAATTGCGTCACGAAAAAAAAATCCATAGTGGATTAAAAAAACACTACAATAATTACATTCGGTTTTTGGTATAGTTTTAAAGAATGTACATGTTACAGAATACTTGTGTGTGGTAGCAGGGATACATTATGTGAATGTAAGTGCGATATGATATTTGAAGTGTGTTGTAGTTAAGGGTATGTTTAAAGTAGTTAGATACCCATTGGCGTATTCTAACTATATTGGACTTTACAAGATGTTTTGCAGGAACAATAACTTTGATAGCATATTTGAAGTGTATTACAATGAAAAGTATTTTTAAAGTAGTTAGATATCTGTTGGCGTATTCTAACTGTCTTGGATTTTAAAATTACTTTTGTAGTATTATGGATGTAGTTAGATACCTGTTGGCGCATTATAACTGTCTTAGATTTTAAAATTACTATTTTATGTATGTGTATAAGGTTCCATGTGATAATATCCCCGCAAAAATATCGCCATACTAAAATGTTGCCATATTTTTGCAGCGATATTACCCCATGGAACCTGCGGGGGACACCCCCGCAACACCCATATATTTTTAAAGGGAGCTGGGGACACCCCCGCAAGCCCTCCCACCCATTTACCCCATAAATTATCGCCACCAAAAATATCGCCTATGGCCGTTCCCGACGACCATATGTACGGCGATATATTTGGTGGGGATAATATTACCTGATACCGTGTTTAATTGACACTGTTTTGTCCAAATAAACTTTTCAAACCACCCCAAAAAAAATACTATTGTAGTATTATGGGATATAGGTAGATACAGGTTGGCATATTCTAACTGTTTATTGCACTATACTTTAGTGAGTACATTTGGGTTAATGGAATATTAAGTAGGCATTAGTTAGATGTGCTGCTAACCTATGTTTTGCAGTAATGAAAGTGTTGTTACATTCAAACCAACCACTTATTTTTTGACATATGCAGTATAGTGACCTTAGGTGGTTGTGGCACCAGTGTGGTAGATCATGCCTACTGTTGTGAAGGATTTCTTGCCAAGAGATACTTGGCCTTGTGCAAAGCTGGTGAGCTTACAGTTATTTTTGGTACCATCTGCATTGTACCTGTGAACAATTAGTATGACATATTGGTCATGTGAGTTTATTTGTATGCTGGAACAATTGTCTGAATTACAAAAAGGGCATAATGTGCCATGATTTAGATTCTGCAGAAGCTGGTAAAATGGAATGAATTCACAATTTGGTATGGATACATACAAAAATCGTTCATTAGGGATGTGCTCTTGTCAAATATGGTTGTAGAGAGTACATGTATGTTTCAATGCATATATAATCTGGATGATTTCATGCATAGGGATGTTTTTGGTTTCTAGTACTTGTAGTAAGTACATTAGGAATTCTTGTGGATCTTCCTGTGTGTTTATGGCAAATGTTACCATTCCTGTACAGTAGTCCAATTCTTGCCTTATACCTGAGACACTGTAAGTGCTGTTAGGATTATGTGTGGCATTTCTACGAAGGATACACATTTGCAGACACAACTGGTCCTAGCCATTTCATAAATGTAGTGAACAGTTGGTGGCAATGGGAAGAGAAGATTGATTACTACATTTGCATAGCAATTTACTCCAGTTGTGTTGCTGAATTTAGATGGAATAGAGAGTTGTGCCTCTGTAGCCTTTGATGGGCCTGCAGTTGTTTTTTGAGAAGAGACATTTGTCTCTTTGTCTTCTGATGGATTAGCAGTTGTTTTTGTACTAGAGATTTTTGTGGTTATATTATTTGATGGAGCAGCAGATGTTCTTTGTTTTTTCAGTGGTTTTAATGGGAGATCTGTTATAAGTTCTGTTTGTATTAGTTTTCTTTTTAAAGGTTTTCTTTTTTTGAGGTAAAGAGTACATATCTAGATGGTGGGTGTACAGTGCATGTAGCCTGTTGTATTGTAGGATGTAAGGAATGTCAGCATTGACTTTGCATCAAAGTTAACTAGAAATAGACCATTGAGTGAACAGAGACATGAAAGTGCTACGTAACTCAAACCTTCTTTGAAGACTGTGCTGCCAATGTCAATCAATGGCCCTCCTTTTGGGTCCGGCGGTAACTGTGCTGGTAAAACCGGCAGGTAGCCGGCAGACCCATAATGATTTACTGGTGCCTGACTTGCCGTGAACACCGGGCATTACAACCCTGACGGTCCGGTATGTCAGGCACGGGTAAAATGTGGATCCACATTCCCATGCTGTCCCATAGGACTCTGTGGGAGTGCTTCTGTGAAAGTGTGTGGGCGGGTGCCATTCCACCCACCAGGTCTGACCCATGCCGTGGACATCTAATTTGTGGAGCTGTTATGCAGTATGGGTTGCATTTTCTTTTTCAACATTGTACTGTTGAATTGACTACAGCTTGCAAGGGTTGGCATTAAGGACATACATTTTAGATTTTATTGAGTTAATTGTTCCAAGACATCAGGGGCAGATGTGTTTAGTCCATAAAGGTCATTGGTTATTCCAGTTTTTAAGATGGATTTTGCATTTTTAGTTAGCAGACCAGTTCTAATTCTTTTAAAAATGTTAGAACATGTGAAATCTGCAGATCAACGCATGTTTTGAGTGAGTTATCTAAACCAAAAATGTTGCCAGTGATTTACATTTCCAATGCTGCCGAGTGTGTTACAGCATTGCTTGTGTCCTAATGTTTTGAAAATACGTTAACATTTTACTGGTGTTAACTGTAAAAAATCTCAATAACGTGTTTTCTTCCAAATTCTAAGATGAATTAAAGACAACATGAGGTTGGAAACCATGCTTACTTCATCTAAAGGAGCACTTTCTTTTGTTCTATAATTCTTCGTAAATCAGTAGCAGCTTCTGCTGATCATTTTCAGTATTCTAATTTGTTTTGGTGTTCTACTTGGAGGAGCAGTAGTCGGTGTAAAGTTACAACTCTTATGTTTTAAGCAGCTAAACCTGTGTTTTCTTTAGAACAGCTGAAATGTTATTATCTGTTAAGTCTTGTAGAAATGTGCTGATTATTTTAATTAAGAACATTTTGCCAGAACCAGCTTCCCCAATTACATGCAGGAGCAAAGGTTTATCATTTTTACAGCTACACATTTTAGTTTCATTTTCAAAACAATGTTCAATTTCTTCAGTAACTTCTAGATAAATGGTGAGGTTTCATCATTTAGCTGTGATTTGAGCACTAACAAGTCTTGTTCAGATTGTTTAGATTAATACATGGTATTTTCTACCTCAGTCATGGCTATTTCTGCTTCATTTAGAATTTGTGGTTCTCCAAGTGGTGTTTGGCTTCTTGTAAGAGAAGGTTGACTGCCTTCAGGAGTGTCTTTATCCAGTAGAGCTTCAATTTCTTCCTCTTTTTGGCGTTCATTGTCCAACATTTCTTTATATTGTTTAAAATTGACATTTGTTATACTGCTTTCATTTTCTTTGAATGCAACTTCAAATGAGTCATGGTCACCTAATAATTTATCTTCTTTTCTCAAAGGTTTAAAAAGTGGTACTGGGGCCTTGTAATAAAGTTGTCTATGTTGCAGAGATTTAAATTATAACTTTATACGATTAATTAAGCTGGGTTTGGTAAGTTGTACTAGCTTCCTTCATAAGTTCAGACTGAATATTTGCTAGCTGTCTCATCTAGTTTGACATTATTTTTGTAGGTGTAGTTTTGGGCTATGATGTACAGGCACATGTTTTCCAAAGCAGTACTTTTGTTTGGGTAGTATGTGCCAACTAAATTGTTTTTTTTTAAATGTCCTGGCTTTTGGGATAATTTGGAGCTATTGTTTCTATCTCTTGGTAGGATTTAGTACTCTTTTTCATGATGAAGCTGGACCAAGGTTTAGCCACACAATGTTTTCAGATTTACCATATAAGGGTGTACCTGGTAAACAGTCCACAGCTTCATAGCACCCACATTCTCTATGGGAGAGTATTTTTATACCGACGCTGTACCATTTTTACTGACAGTGTTTTGTCAGATGATATGTCATCCCAGAACTCTTTTATCTCTTTTCTCTCAGCTTTGGTGTCTATATTTGCATTCCACATGAGGGCAATTATTGCATTGAAATCATTGATGTACTTGGATGCTTTGTCCCATTTAATGTTGTATGTGTTTTTAGGGGACTTGCCTTTTACACAGAAGAGATCAAGCTATTTACTTGTCCTTTTGTGCAAACTGGTCTAGGGAAGCCAAAGCGACATTTGGTATAGTATTTACCTTTGTTTTTATATCGATATCAACAGTATTTACCACACACTTATGTTTTTGGAAGCATAAGATTTGTTTACATAATCACTTTGTGTGGTTTCCTAAGGGATGTCACAGCTAATTTATTTTTGAATACATTTTAAATCAGTGGAATCACTGTCATGGCAGAATTTGGGAGCATCTTTTATCTACAAAAGCATTGATATTCTTTAAAGAAGTGTTCCACTTCTCCGAGTGCAGAGGTAGTTTATTGCAGATGAAGTGCAGCATGGCAATGAAGCGATGGTGAAAGCGATGGTGAAAGTACCTTGATACATTGAACAGTCATGAAAACAGAGTTCTACTGGTGTTTGTATATCTATTCCCTCTTTATTTTGGTTTTCAGTGCGCAAGTAGTCGTGCAAGTCATCCTGTAGGTATTCTGCACAACTTAAAGTAACAAACCATGTGGGTGGGCCTAGGTTCCTTAGCATACAAGATACATCAGTGTGACATCAGAACCAGTATTCTTTTGTACCATACATGTTTGCCAAGAGATTTGTGATACTTGACTGCAAAACTTAATTTTTGTCTTTTATCTTTTGAAGGAGTTGGGTAGTGGACGTGTTTAAAAAGTTAGAGCCTGTTTTTAATGTGTCTGCAACTCCATAACCTAGAGTTGCTAGTTCACTTTCAAACAGGAGGTGGAAAATTAATTTTACATTGTGTCTGAATCTGGAGTCTTCAGAATACGTTCGTAAAGAGCGATATTATGATGCAATAATTTGTGTGGATCTTTCATTATATCTTTCTCCTTTTCCTGTAGGAAAGAGTAGATGAAAACAATGTGCTTCTACACTTTTCTCCCATACATTCATTGGGGATCTTTTGGCTTGGCACATTTGATATGTTTCTAATGCATCTTCTATGGTGTCTTTGGAGTGTAGTGGGTGCATTGTATACTGGCCAAAAATGTTGGTTGCAGTAACATCAAACACAGTCAAATTCGCCAGTTTGTGGTGAATCTTGAAATATTGGGGTGGTTTATCCTAATGTTTCCTCTATGCTTATATCTTTGTAGTATTCATTGTTTTCTTTAAGATATTATAGGGCTTGTCTAACTTTGTTAAAGTCGACGGGGTGTTATGATATGATATGATAGGTTATTTATAACATGATTAATAACCAGAGGTTTAAGCGCGGACCCGGGGGTCAAACCTGTGGTGCTCCGTGTCGCCTTGCTTCGAAGGCGAGCACGTTGCCCCTAAGCTTTGCTCCCAATACAGATGTTGCCAAATTTGTTTGTCTTTTATTGGTACACCATTAACTAGTACACTCAAATGTTGGGCAATTGGCCGCTGTACTGCTAGAGTTTCTACATTTTCTTTAAAATCTAATGGCAAATATACTACTTTGCTACAAATGCCTTTTAGTAACTTGATTGGAGACAACTTGGCTGTTTTTGGTTGAAGGCATATTATAGCTTGAAATTGGTTTAATGTTTGGATTATAATGCTCTCATACAAGTTACATTTTTGGAGAGCTTTTGGAAGTGGGAATATTTCTCTAAGTTATTAGTGATAGAACTTGATGTCATTTGGTTACTGTAAAACTTTGTATTGCAGTATGTGAAAACTATTGAATGGTCAGTTATTTGTATTTATTTTCTGTTGTTAGATATAAAGCTAATTGGAATCATTGGAATTCCTCATTGTCCTCTATTTTGTACTATTTCTGTTCCCTTTTTATGAAAAGTTCTACGACAAAAGACACATACTTTGTCCGGAATTTTAGCAGATGTGTTTTGAAACTTAGCTATTTCTTTTTTGTATGTGTTTGTAAGGAGGCTGGTGTTTGTTAGGTTTTCGCTAATCTACATATATAAAAGAAAAAGTCCTAACTGACTGACTCATCAATGCCCAGCTCAAACTGTTTAACCTAGAAACATGAAATGTTGAAGGTACATTGTTTTCATGACATTGGCACCCACCAAGGAACAATTTTGGGAAACTCCATCCCTAAGAGGGTGTATTTTTGACTGCCTCATCAACGCCCAGCTCAAACTGTTTAATACAGGAATGTGAAATTTAGAAGGTACATTGTTTTTATAACATAGTCAGCCACTAAGGAAGGATTTTGGAAAATTCCATCCCTAAGGGCATCAAAAGGGAGGTGAATATATTTATGAGGATACCTATGTCTAAAAAACTGAAGAGGTTACAGACATGAAAATTGGTATTTAGATTCTTCTTCAAAAATAGAGAAATACATGTTTTACCATTTTCTGCTAATCCAGTTAAATAGGTGCAAAAGGGGGGTGAATTCTTTTTGAAGCATACCCATATCTCACAAACCGAAGATGTTAGAAAAGTAAAATTCACATTTTAAATATTCATTTAAGTTTAAGTTTAGAACTGCTTCTTAAAATTGGTAATAGAGAGTATCCCGTATTTGAGAGCCAAATTGTCATCCCTTCTGACGTAGGCACAGTCATCAATTCCAGACCTCAGATCCATAATGTACCCTGACATAAAACATCTAATGGAGAAATCTATAGAATGGTTTTGTGAGCATGTCATTTTAACACAAAAGAACAGCATGGCTGCTGTATTCAATAAGATACTTATTAATTCTTTCGGTGGAGTCCAAATGGAGTGCAAATCTGTAAACTCAGTGGTTTAAAGTGATGATGCAGTCCATAACCCTGATGAGTTCTTGAACACTTCAAATCCTCCTTGTTTTCCCAAAAACAATATTTTTCTCAAAGTGGGAGCACCTGTGATATTATTGCAGAATCTCAACCCATCTAAGCTCTGTAGTGGCACCAGATTTCCAGTGAAAACTCTCCACAGAAATGTGATTGAGGCTACGGTGATAACCGGTTCTGGCCAGGGGGAGTCCGTGTTCATACCACAAATACCTCTATACCACCAGAATATCTGTTTGACTTCAAAAGACTTCAGTTCCCTTTAAAGGTGTGCTTTGCCATGACCATCAACAATTCTCAGGGACAGACTTTAAGGGTAGTGGGGATTGACCTAGGGAAGACTGATTCTCGCATGGGCAGTTGTACATGGCCTGTTCCAGAATGAGCTTACCTAACTCTCTGGTAATCCTAGCACCTGAAGGGAGAACCAATATTGTACCAAATCCCTAAATCCATGCGAGCGGAGCCGGGGGTAACAGCTAGTGTTTTCTAAAGTTACTGAAAATTCTAAGTTCTTTGGTTATTCCATGTAGGAGAATGTTATTTAAATTTTGCAGCTTTAGAACAGTAGTTTTTGCATGTTACAGTCTATGTACAAGATTTTGTATAGTGAAATGGTGTGTTGCTAACATTTTGGTGTGGTGGATGGTACTTTTGCAAGCATTTCCTGAAATGAAGGCTAATGAATGTCCTCTCAGTCCAGTGTGGATGCACAGTGAGCAGGAGTCCATGATATGTAAAGGTTTTATTCTTCTTTTGTCTTTTACTTTCACAAAGTGATTGAGGAATTGTCATAAAGATTTCAAGGATTGTTGGCGTATGTTACATATTTAGCTGCACGTCCATTTGTATACTGGACAGTTTGTTTGGGCAACCGTAACATCTGTTTGCAAGTTTGTTGGGGACATTTTTTCTATAAGGGTTTCTTTTTCTATGATGGTGTCTCCTACCATTTCATACCATCAGCCATTATTGTCTATAGCAATTGCTTTTATTCTTGTTTATACGCGTCTTCATTGAAACATGGTTCTCTGCTGCTTGTGTGAATCCATTCACTGTCACAGAAGTTTGAAAAGGTATCTATATTGACACTTCACATGTTTAGAAGCCCTTTTTGTAATGTATTGATTAATTTAGTTTGTGGTTTCTTTCCATTTAAAATGAATACAAACAACGTTCTCTTTAGTAGAAATGCACCGTCAATTAGAGCATCGAGGATTAGTTTTCTGAAGTAGTTTTTAAGGGTAGATTTTGACTTTTTAGCTGTCTTTATGAGATTGTTAAGAACTCTATGATGGAACAATTTTTTAAAATAATGTTTTGGGTTTGCTTTCCTGTAGCTACGTTAACATTGGTAGATATAGTGTTAGGTTCATTAGTAGTTCTGCTTTAATTTGTACATCTATCTTTACTTTTATGTTTTGCAAAAGGGGCCTTACTTTTCTTAGAGGTGGCTGCTTTAGTTTTGTTGAATGAGGTTACTAGCTGTTTTGTTTTAATATTTTCTATACATTGTTTTAGAGGTGGATGACTATATGGCTTGTTTTTATTTGTATCTGCTCTAGTTCTTCTTTTTTTATACAGAGTTGGTTTTTAGTAGGCATTCTGTTTGAAAGCTGTGGAATGTTTATGCATGTATTATGCATGGGTGTGTGTGTGAGGTTGTACAGATGAATAAAGTGTTGTGTGTTTGTACATTGGGATGATGGGCATGGCTGGGAAGGTTGTTAGAGGCTGTACATTTGTGATCGGCTTGAGTTAGTGAGTAAGGGAGTGGTGGTGTGAATGAATAAGTAGGGACACTATGATGTTTTGAGGAAAACAGCAGTTGTTACAATGGTGTTATTCAGTTCATAGGTATAAAGGTTGTGTGGGTGTAATGGAAAAGGGGCAAAGAAGTGTGTGCATGTGTGCTAATGTGCTAATGTGTGTTAGTGATTTGGAATGTAATGATTATGAACGTTGTTGGGTTGGAATTAGGAGCTCATGTGCATAGGGGTATGGAATAGTAAGGAAGTGAAATTGTGGTATAAAAGTTGATGAGAGATGGATGTGTTGTTATGATGTAAGGAATTTGTGGTGTATTGAATAAAGAGCAGTGTGTAGGTAGGAATAGAAAGATTGTGAATGTTGCAATATATTGAGCAAGGGTGAAATACAATGTTGTTGAGTAGAAAAGATTACTTTAGGCCAACATATAGTGAAAGTACAATGTTACAATTAGAGAGATATACATGCTATATTAATGTACTTACTTTGCAGGACGTGAAGAGTGTTCTCTCTGTGGTAGATGTCTTTGTCAATCTTCTTTTTTCCTGTAATTGTAAAAGATAGTTATTTGGTATATGTGGCAATGGTTAAGTACTTTCAGTTAGAGAGGTTGTTATGTATTAAGGTAGGAGGAGTAGTTGAGAGAAAGAGTTAATTAAGTAGTATTATGGGTGGTGTAGTGGTGTAGTAAAGTATGTTAACTAAGTTAACTATGTTGCTGGAATAATTGGACTTCTACTAGTGCTGTTTGGGACATTATAAGGAAAAGGGCAAAAATGGGTGTGTAAAAAAGATGCATATCTAGGTTATCTTTGTGCTGGTGATTTTAATAAGAGGAGTGCTGTGTTCTTAAAGAATAGGGAAACTGTGGCCCAATGGTAATGCAATGGCAGAGTGCAGTTGGAGCAGAGTTTGATGTCTTATCGTAGTAGTTGGAAAGAACAGTACTTTATATATAAGGTGAAGTGTTATATGTAGATACCTTGGCAGTATACACATATGCGTGAGAAGGTGAAGAATAGTGCCACTCTAAGGGATGTAATGAGAAAGGTTTGAAAGTATGACATTTATATGGAATGCATATGTGCATTTACAGCAGCACTGTGTGTAACTTGTTTCTAAAAGAAAGGAAAAGCAGATGCAAAAGATTTGTGGAACATTTTTAAGTGGCATTTGGTGTTTGGAAATGTAATATGTTGGCAATACATGTAAGTAACTGCCACTTGATGTGACCAGGTGCAGAATGCTGCAATACATGGCATTTGATAGACTGGTTAAAAAAGAGAATATGCTTGTTGTGAAGCTTATTACAGGGCAAGTGGCAGCAACCCTGTATAAATATATTTGTAAAAGTGTTAAAAAAAGACTTAAAAAAATTATAAGCATACCTGTACTGTGTCTTCTTTGATTCAGATGTTGTTGAATCTGCAAATAGAAATCTTGGAGAGTTTCACTGTAGTTTTTGATGCAGGTGGCTGTGAGCAACAGGAGACATGTACTCTGAGAGTTCAAGAGAACATCCGAAGTGCTGAACTGAGATGACTGGGTTACAGAGTTTTTGGATATGATTGGTGGATGCATGTGTGACTGTTTGAAATCAACCAATAAGGGAGTGTTATAAACATAAAGGTTAAAAGGGTAGAAGGGCTGCCCTGTGCTATGGTGTCCACAGACACCGCAGTAGTCCACAGACAGCCGCATGTACCATCAGGGTCTTTTAAAGATGCCAGGCATGGAAAGGGGACTGCAGAGACTGCAGACAGTCGCGGACGTCGATGTACATCGGGGGATTAGCCAATCAGTTTTCATGGGTGTGGTGTGCAGGAAGACAGGGTAGCAAGAGTTATCTTTGCTGTGTGCAGTGAAGATGGCTATGGCTTACAGTTTACCATGAAGAATATATTTGCAAAGTTAATGGAACTGTTTCCACATTCGAATATTCTTTTTTCTTGGATAGCTCAAAGACAAATGTGGAAGCATTCTAATTTATTTTGTCCACACATTGAGAAAGCATGGCGCAATGTAAACAAAGCTGTATGTGCTTTTTAGTAGGATGTTGGAATTACATCTTTTCACAATGAAAATATCAAGTTTTATATTGTGAATATTTTTCGTAGAGATGGAGTGCATTCGACTAAGGTTGGAGATCAGATTTTTCTTTTGAATATCCAAAATGCATTGAAATAGTTTTTGTGAACACGTGAAATATGTAGTGAAGTATCTTTTAGTAGTTGTAGTTAATTAAAAGCAAAAACAGAAAAAAATAGAAGCAGTTTGTGTGAAAGTTTGAAAAAATAATTAAGTTCAGTAGAACATTTTAGCAAAAAAAAGTTCATTGATTTTAATTACCCTCCTCACACATATCCCCTCCCCACCGCCTGGAATTCTTTTTCTTTTCTAGGAGAGGCAAGGAGGTAAGGTGGAAAAGGGAAGGGGGGAAAGAAGGGAAGGGGCAACAAGCACAGATATGGAGGGGCAGGTGGACAGGGGAAGAATGTGTGGGGTGTGCCTTAAACCTAAGGTAGGTGCAGTGTTTCTCATGCTCCTTGACCAAAGCCTTGAAAGTACTCCAAAACTGCTCCCCCCTGCAGAGCGGTGTGTTCCAGTGCATACAGACAACTGTGACCCTTGGAAGGTAAGGATCAACAGCCTCCTGTATCACCAGCGAGGTAGCTGGTGGGATCCTCAGCCCCACAGGAGTAGCCTGTGTGGTGGCAGGAGCGGTTGAGGAAGATGGGGTAGAGGAAGGTACCCTACTTCTCCTTGAGAAAGGAACAGCCTCTCTCAGAGCACCCGGGTGGTTAGATCGAGTATGGCAGCGCATGGAAGTGGTCTCAAAGGAGTATTGCCTGTGTTGTCTGTGTCTGAATATGACCCCACACTCAATGCATTCAACACAAGCCTTTGGAACCTCTCTATGGTCGTAAAGAACCACCACACCCATGACTCTCTCTGGGTACTGGAGGTAGGAACATCCTGTAACTCATTTTCCTGGTCCTCGTCATCCCCCTCCACATCATCACACCTGTTCCACTGTTCAGGCCCTCCAGCTGGTGGTGGTCCCTGGGAAGGAGGGATGGCCATGACAGATGCCATTGATGCAAATAAAGGTGTTCTGCAAAGCAGGTGTATCTCCTGATGCTCTCTCCTAGTTAGCCAGATTGAGAATGACTAAAGGTATTGGGTGAGTCCATTCAGAGGAACCGTCCATGGAACGTGCAACTGTCCTCGGACTACCAAGCTGAAAATAGGCCTTGGAAAGTTGTAAAAAGTTGACAGATCGACTCAGAATGGGTCTAGGAGCTCTGTAACGGTAAGCTTACAAAAACATCCTAGATTGGCCAGAAATGCAGTTTCAAACTGTCCACAGTGAACGTGTGCAGTCACATGATGATATCCAGGGATGTCCCTGATTCTGATGGTTGTCCCCTCACCTCGGTGAGAAGGAGATGCTGGTCGTATGCTCAGGGATGTCCGCAATAGGACATGCTGTCTGTAGACTAATTAAAAGTGCATCATGCGAGACCAGACATTCCCGGACATGGTGCGATGGCTGTGGACGCTCCATATAAAAAATCTACCCTCGAACAGTCGTATAGTCAGTGGACTATTAATTTGGTTTAAAAAAAGGAATTCATCACAGAATGATATACAAGATATTGATAGTATACAAAATACATTTATTTATGAGAGGGATGGGGTATCAAAATGGGAAACATAAATGGGAGAATTTGGAATTTCTATAAAAGTCGTCATCAAGGATGGGAGGGAGAGAAGTTACAGCAAACCTTCTTTGATTTATATTTTGTTAATTTGATTGGGGTTATTGCTGGGGGCAATGGGGACAGGTAAAAGTAGGACAGTGATAATCAACATTTCGAATTATATCATTTTGTAGCATAATTTAGAAGTCATTGCTAAATTCATCAATTTTGAAGACAAGATCATGATTTGATTGTGTACAGTTGGGGATTGAGATTGTCTTTCTAATTGTTGGGATTTTCCACAATTAATCTGTGGCGTAGTTTCTTCATGTAAAGTATGTACTATAAGAAAATAAGATATTATTATTTCAATGAGCTCTGTATGAATTAAATTATTTGTTTATATTGAACGATGTATTGTTTAATATTAGAGATGTCATTATCACTCATTTCGTCTTTGGGAAAGTTTTCTTCTAGCCACTCAAGTGAGTTTGCCATTTTTGTCCAAATAAAAAATGGTGAAATTTGCTTATGAGAAATGTTAATGTAATGAATGGTAATAATAGAGAAATAAATACAGTGTACTTATATTTGGTAAGAGGATGTTTTGCAATGAGCTCTTGGTGTACTAAACTGACAACATGATATGATAGGTTATTTATAACGTGCTTGATACCCAGAAGTTTCTAAGCGCGGACCCGGGGATTGAACCTGCGGTGCTCTGTGTTGTTTTGCTTCCAAGGCGAGCACGTGGCCCCTGAGCTATCCTCCCGAGACAAAGGTGTACATGAGGTGCACAGTTATGGTTTGTGCTTGGTGCATTCCACAATATTGTGTGCTAAATTATTTCTACATTTTTAAATGTTGAATTGTACAAGCAGGTATATTTGGGTGTAGTAAATATAATTAATGTTGTTTTATTTATATGTTTTGTTGGTTGATGGGTAGAAAATGTTCTGTTGTCCCCTGTACTTCTGGGTTTCATTGATGCTACCTGCTGTCTGTGGACTTTCGTACTGTCCACGGATTATATAGCTGCTACATTGGGGGTAAGTATGATATAAGGAACTTGTAGCAAATTAAGGAGGTTCTGGTAAAAACCTATGAAATTCAGTGAACAAGTTTGTTAAAGCGACATTATGGTTAAGTTGCACTAATAGGAACCTATGAAATTCAGTGAAACAACGTTGTTAAAGGGATGTTATGGTTAAGTTTGAGTTGCACTAATAAAAACCTATGAAATACAGTGAAAAATTGTTGTTAAGGGGACGTTATGGTTACACGAAAAATCGGAAATCCACAGAAATTGGCCAGTTATGGTAAGCTAAGCAACCATAAATCACAGTGCACTGCTAACTCTAACACCCAGGACATCAAAGATTGTTGCCAAGGTTAGTTAGCCCAAAAGAAACCTAGTGGTGTTGCCGTGGCAGAAGGCCGAAGGACGAAGGCCATGGCTAATTGGCCCGTTTAGGAAACCTATTGAAGCAATATGTAGAGTGGCCATGGCCGCAGGCCATGGCTAGTGGGACCAGAAGAAAGCTATTGGTGCAATATGTAAATGGGCCAAAGGCCAGAGCCAATTTTCAATGGCAAAGGCCATGGCTAGTGAGCGGGAAAGAAAGGTAGTGATACAGGTAAAAGGTAGTGAAAAGATACAGCCTGTCCATGCTCACTGGCCAAGGCCGAAAGACATGTATAGTGGCCGTGGCCAAAGGCCGTGGCCACCTAGTAATCAAAAGAAACATCTTGGGGAACAAGTACAGTGGACATGGCCAAAGGCCATGTCTAGTGACCCATAAAAAACTATGGTGTAACAAAACCCTTGAAAATCACTGAAAAACCTTAGTTAAGGTGCAGTTAATTTGCGCAGATTCAACACAACTAAACGCCTGAAATTCACTGGATGTGGGAAGTCATGACCAGCTGAACTCAGCGCGTTCCTGTTGCTAAAACCATGAGCACATACATATTACAATAGAAGGGATTCTCAATGACATACACAATGACATTATGAGGGACATAGTATTATGTGGACATCAACAGGAACGCACCAAGTTAAGCTGGCTACGACTTCCCACATCAACTGAATTTCAAGTGTTTTGTTGCGTTAAATCTGCGCAACTTACCTGCACCTTAACTAAGGCTTGTCAGTGAATATGTTAAAGTACGGCAGTGACTGCACTATAATTATGTTGAGTATCGAGATGAATAGGAAACCCGAAAAATGAATTTCTAATAACTTTTGACTCATGACGTATTTGGCTGGAAATTTTGGAAAAGAACCATTAAAAAATCTAAAAGGTATTAAGAATGTGAAAAAAACGGGTTCAGCCTAGCCCCCATTAATTTTCCCATAAAGAAAAAGTCAAATGTGTGCTCCAGTGCACAGCCAAAACCGCTGGACGGAATTGGACCAGGTATGAAACAGCTTGTGCATAAAACACTGACTCTGAGTTCTGGGGGTGGTATGGTGTTTTGTACCCATTAGTTATTAAAATATTTGATGGAGAAGGGGGTGCTACTTTCTTCCAAAATTATAGCTATATGTCCCATGGCACTTTGCAGGAGAGAGACTTTTGTAAAATGAAAAACTGCTATTGTTTTTGTTTGATGTGAGAGATAATGTCATTTTTTACCACTTTTCATTTTCGGCGAAACGCAGTAATAACCCCTGCTTGCAGAAAACGAAAAAGTGAATTTGTTTTTATTTGGAGTGGGAAAAATGATGACATGCCATTTGGCTAGAGGTAGGGGTGGCTGGGGACCAAGTTCAGAGCACAAACGTTTTAGAGCTGTGCTAATTTGGCTTGATAACCGCGGCTATGAAAGAAAACCCAATCTGGAATTTAAGTGCGTCACAGAAATGCATGATTGTTTTAGTGGAATGGTAGAGGGATGGGGAGGGAAAGAGGAGTTGATGGGGCTGCAAGGAGCATGGCAAAGGGAGGAGGGCACTTGGTGAGTGCCTGGGAGGAAATTCTGTCACTGTTTATTCAGATAACTGCGGTTATTTCCGGGTGGCGGGTGCCTACAGATAACTGTGTGCATGTGTAGTGCATTACCAAGATAACTGCAGTTATGGGGAAAAAGTTTGAAAAAAAGAGAGTTAAAAAAATTGGATCATACAAAAAAAAAACATTTCTGTTACAGAGATGTGGCGGGTGGAAAGTGGACAGGCTCGATATCAAGCAATGCAATCCAGTGTCCGTCAGTTCATGCTTCATAATGCAAAGTGAAGTCACGATGTGCTGCCCCATGTGCCAGTCACCACAGTCTTAAATACCCCAATAATTATCTGAGACTCAACAGAAGGGAGACCTTCTGGATTGACAAATTGGGGTATTTAACCCCGAATGGACTCAATGAACAGATTCATTTTCACTGCTTTATCTAATTCTGTTCTGGAACATGTTGTACTGATTCGTTCATTTGGATATAGTTTCTATTATTTCACTTTATTTGCTGTGTCCATGACAGTATTAACAATTCATTATTACATCTCTCTCCAGCGTTAAATTGGGGTCTTTCACCCCCTCATGGACTCAATTAAGAGACTAATTGTAGACTGATTTATGTAACATGGTTTATCTTATCCAATATGTTTTGCATTGTTGTACTGACCATTTGATATAGTTTCTGACCTCGTAGTTCATTTTTTGTGAACACGACAGTGTTTGAGATCTAATTCTGGTTTGTAATATGTTTTACTGATTCATCCATTCAACATAGTATCCAAATACTGCATTTTTTGTGAACATGACAATTCTTGACCCTGAACGTAGATAACAAATTGACCATCACATCTGTGAGAAGCCAGGGGGCCCCTCCTGGACGCCACACATGTCTGCGACCCGAGGTGCCGCCATCTGCGACACCAACTGTCTCCCGTGTAATAACATTCTTCTTGGAGCTTAGCCACTTACTGATAATTAATGTGGGCCTGCACCCTTAAGGTGTCACAATTGTCTCAATCCTTTGTTTACTATGATTTGTGTGTATTATATGCACACTAAGAATCTCGTGATCCGCTCTTAATAGGTACTTCTGTCTTTCGTTTCATTACTCTTACAGCATACACAAACCCGTTGCTTAGCAACAACACATACTCACGAAATATACAACTATGACAGTCAGTTCGGCAGTTCTGTAATTTCAAAAATGTGTCCGCACTATGACCTGTGCTTGGTTCCTGATATTAATTTTGTTTGAAATTCCTAGACTCTGAACCGCTTTTTGTGATTACACGTGACCTAAGCACAAAAAAGTCTGATCTCCTAGGCAACGGGAATATCAGTAACTTTGCGCGTGTCCGCGGATCTACAACCACGCAGAGAGCTACGAGACGCCAACGGGTGAGTCAGCAAGAAAAGCTGGTTGCTTTTCTGATTGCCACCTGTTAAATTATCGTTATACTTATACACTTTATATATCCACCACAGCGTTCAGGATCGGTACGGCGTCTCAAGCCGAGTCATAAAGGCTCAGAAACAACCACGTTTATCAGCAGCCTTTCAGTTCTACAGACAGAACAGGTAATAGGTCAATTAAGTTTATTTAAGTACACAAAGCACTATCATGGTTGAGGTTCTTTACATTATATTTATTTGGTTTCTTTTCAATGTTTTTTGATTACATGTGCGGTCTGGTTTTTTGAAAACATCATGAATGTGGTCCGTTCTCATTTCTTTGCATTTTCTGATGTTAATTTGTTATATGTTATTACCCACTGTGTAAACATTGTATGTTACATTGTGAATACTTAAGATTCGCCCTGAAGAAGGAGTTATGTCCGAAATGACTTGGCATATGAATCTTTTGCCATTGATAAACTGATGGTTTCCTCATTTTGAAGAGATGATGAAAAATATTTTTGGAATGTAAAATTCAGTGAAGACATTTTTGTCTATGATGTCTTGAAACTATCTGGAAATCTATTCAAAGCTAACACTGATTACTTTTTGGTTGACATGTTATATTAATTTCACAACCCATTTTGGGTGCATACAGAGAGCGACTGAGTTGCTGGGTTAGTTTACTTAGCTTCTTGCTCCATGGATGTACGTGTTCACCACCATATCAGGTTTAAAAAGAGTTGAGCCTCAAGACCTCACCCATGTCACCATTGTTCCTGGAACCTTGCAGGCCTGGTCACGTAATTCCAAAAGAGCGAGACAGGTACAGGCAGCACAAATGTCCTGATAAAGAAAGATTAACTAATTGCACGTGTAAATGTAAATGTGTCACTGCTTTTGACACTCTCCTCTCTGAGGGCTACAAGATCATGCCCAATACCAGGCCCTCCCCTCCTGTTAGCGGTGTGGCTCTGACCTTCCCTGAGTCGGTTACTGCTTCCATCGCCCCGCTCAAACCTACCCATCCATTGAAAGCCTAGTCTACAGGCTATCTGTCTTGCCTACCTTCTCTCTTACTCTTGCTACCATCTAAAGGCCCCCAGACAAACTTCAATCTTCCTCAGAATGGGCGGACCTGTCCTCCTCTCTTCTGGCCTCCTCGCCCTAAACCTATCTTCCTTGGAGACTTAAACATCCACCTTTGCTCTCCAGATGTGGCTAATGTACTTTTCATGACCTCTTCGACTCTCTTTTCTTCACTATCCTTTCCTCTGGCCCAACCACCTCTGCCGGACACACCATGGATACTCTCATCTCAACAGACATCCCAGTCTCCAACCCTCTTACTACCCCTCTCCTGGTCTGACCACTCTTCTCCTCTCTTCCTACCTTGACCTCCCCTGTCCCCTGATGATGCCTCTGCCTGCACTGCCAGTCTCCTTCTCTGTCATTCGACAGATGAAGCGTGTGTCAGTCCCTGCATTTGCCTCTTCTTTCATCCCTCCTCTGCCCCCTTAATTTAACTCTCTTTCTGACTCTGTTCTACCTAACCTCCATCTCTCTATCTCTAACACCCTGGACATCATTGCCTGCATCATAAGGATCCGCATGAAGCCTGCCTCCAAATGCAACACTTGGTATGACTCCGACTTGACAGCTTTGAAACACGAGTGAAAAGCTGCAGAGCAGACGTGGCAGTCATCTAGCTCATCCTCTGACAAACTGGCCCGCCACCTCCTCCAAAGGCAATATCATCTCACCATATGCTCCAAGAAGATGGCTCATGTCCAAGCCTGCATCTCTTGAGTCACCAATAACATGGCTGAACTTTTTAAAATCTGCAAGGAACTTGACAATGTTACTGCAGTCTCCTCCTCTCTTCCTCCCTCCCAGTTCCTCTGCACTGGACTGGCCTCCCACTTCTCCTCCAAAACTCAGGACATCCTGGGAGTCACTATAAGTTTGCTGGTCCAGAAACAAGGGTGCCAGTAAGCTCACTGGCACCCTTGTTTCTGGATCGGCAAACTACAAGTCAACCTGCCGCAGCCGTTGTGCCCGACAGGTCTGACCCTGCCGGGCACAGCAGCTGCGGTAGGCATACTTTTTATGGGAGCACCAGCACCGTTTCTAATGGTGCCAGTGCTCCCATGTACCCACTCCCATAGAGTGCCATAGAAATGTACCGGCACCTGACTTCCAGCCACCGGACTTGTAATAGCCCAGTGGCACCGGGAAGTCAGGGGCCAGTAAATTATTGCAGGCTGGGGGCAACCTGTCGGTAGCACCGCCAGACCCATAATGAGGCCTCTGTCCTCTCTATCATCTGCTCCCTCCCACCCTCCTTACTTTTGCCTCCCTTGACCTTCTCTTGACACCCATACACTTTTCCTTTTCACCCATTGCACCAGACCAGATCTCTAGAGTTGTCTGCTCTATGAAAGTCTCCCCTAAACAGGTGCTCCTCTGCTCCTCCAGAACCATCAAGGACAACATGGCTTCTCTCGCCCCAGCCTTGGCTAACCTCTGCAACCATTCCCTTGCCACTGACTCCTTCCCCCAACCCCTTAAGCACTCTCTTGTGCACCCTGTCCCTAAAAGCCATCTGCTGACCATTCTTGGCTGGCTAACTATCGCCCTATCTCTATCACTCCTTTTTTGGGCACACTCATGGGGAAGCTGATTATCCCTCAATTGACCTTCCACACCGAAGTGGATGGCTGCCTCCAGGACCACCAATCCGGTTTTAGGGCTTCCAGAGGCACGGAAGCTGCTCTCCTTAACTCCTGTGAAGACCTGATGCCTCCGGGCCTGTTGGTTCGCGCGTTATAAATAAATAAAAATACAAAAATACAAAATAACCTGGACTCAAACACACCCTTTGTTCTGATCCTCCTCAATCTTTCTTCTGCATTTGACACAGTGAACCACTCCATCCTCATAAACCATCTAATCAATAACCTATTAGGCATGAGACAATCTGGCTTCAGACCTAAGCACGGTACGGAGACAGCCCTCCTCGATCTCAAAACCCAAATTGAGGATCTCAAAGACAAAGGTAAACTAGCCATGTTACTACTATTAGACTTATCTGCGGCTTTTGATTTGGTTAATCACCAAATCCTCTGTCACCATCTAAAAACTGCAGCTCATTTCTCCGATACGGCCACAAACTGGATCCAATCCTTCCTGGATAACAGACAGATGAGGGTATTCTCGCCCACCTCCGCTGCTGACCCTGCACCAGTCCCCTGCGGCGTCCCCCAAGGATCGTGTGTATCCCCTACCCTCTACAATGTATTTACTAAACCCTTATTTGATGTGCTTGACTATCTGGGTGTCACCTACACAAATTATGTTGATGACACCCAGATACTCATCCCCATCACGGGTGATCACACAGTAGATTCTAAAGCCTTAAATGACGTTTACCACGTCATTCAAACATGGATGGCCCAACATGAGCTTTGTCTCAATGATGACAAGACAGAGCTCCTCATCCTAGGTACTCAGCAAAGACTAAACAAGTTGAACCCTATGTTCAGTTCCTTCAACATTGATGGAAACCTAATAAAAGTCTCCAAAGATACCAAAACACTTGGAATCTACCTCGATTCCACCCTCTCCCTTCACAGACAAACCAATGCAGTTGCGGCCGCCGCCGCTTACACCTGCAAGTTGATCACAGCATGTCGCCCTTTTCTTTCCACGCACAACTGTATTACCCTTGCTAGGACCCTGGTCATGTCCAAACTGGACTACTGTAATGCACTGTACCAGGGCACCAATCAGTGTAACCTAGACAAGCTCCAGATCATACAAAATAACGCCATCAGGGCAGCCCTCAACATCCCCAGATCTGCACACATTTCAGATACCAGGAAGAGCCTTCATTGGTTATCAGTCACCCAAAGGATCTCACTAAAATCGCTCGCCCTAACATACAAATCTATGAATAACTTGGCCCCCACTTATCTCTCCTCTCGATTCTCTCTGTACACCCCAGCTCGCTCACTTAGATCTACTCTGAACCAGAGCTTACTGATACCGAGATACAAGCTCCAAACAGCTGGTGGATCGAGCTTCCCAGTCCTGGCAGCTAAAGTGTGGAACACTGTCCCCTTGACTACCAGAAACCTCCCCTCCCTCAACCTATTCAAACACAGAGCCAAATGTTGGCTAGTCTCTTCCACTGCCCTAGCTACACTATGAAACATGACGCGATAACCTGTGTCTGGTTGTAATCGACAAATCATGTATCGTTGTACTTCCTACCTATGCCTTCTTTGCTATATTTATTGACTGTCATGTAATCACTGTATGCAACTTATGTAACCTTTGCTTTCAAGATATGCGCCCGGTAGCCTCCGGGCCTGGTTTGCGCTATACAAATAAAACAAATACAAATAAATACAAATATCCATGATACCCTTGGCATCACAGACCGGGCACTGGTGTGGCTGACCTCCTTCCTTTCAAACAGATCCTCCCAAATGCAAATGGGTCTTTTTCTCTTCCCCACCTCACTCTCTACCTGTGGCATCCCCCAGGGCTCTATTCTATCGCCATGGCTCTTCACATCAACCTGGCCCCTCTGGCCCAATTGATCTCCACCTTTTCCCCTCCTTTCCAGTGTAAGGCAGACAATACACAGCTTTCATTTAAGATGACTTCTTCTACCTCCTCTCTCATTGCTGACTGTTATTCAGTAATGGTGCTCTGCCTGTGATCTCCGTCTTAAAGTCAGTAAAACAGAGATCCTTCTTATTGGGATACCTGCTCCCTGTTTCCACCCGCTCTGTGTCCAGCCTCCTTGGGTCTCTGCCCTTCACCCACTTGTGAGGCAAAACACCTGGGGATCAGCTATGACTCTTCTCTCTCTTTCGCTCCACACATCATGGACCTTGCCAAGAAGTCCAACTTTCAGCTCTACCTTGTCAGGGGCATTCTACCTTTCCTCACCTTCCCCAGAAACTCAACGGCTCCAGAGCCTGGTCTCTCTAGGCTGGATTACTGCACAGCCTCTTTCGCAGTCTGCCTCTATCGTCCCTTCGCTCCCTTCGATTAATCCAGAATAGGACTGCAAGACCCTATGCATCATCCACAAGGCTGTCTGTGGCCTGGGACCACTCTACATCCAGCTTTCCCTCCCTAAATACCTCCCTGACAGAGTCCTTTGGTCCTCTGGCTCCAACTATCTGCAGGTCAAACGTTTCTCCAAGTAGAGAGTGGGAGGTAGATCCCACGCCTCAGCTGGTTCCTCCCTTTGGAACGACCGCCCTCCTCTGCTCATACTTGAGCTAGATCTTCTTACGTTCCGGAAACTTCTCAAGACTTTCTTTTTCACCTCTTCCTTACTTTCCCCCTCCCATGCTAAACGCTCCTTCTGCCACTGCGACTGGGGCCTGGTCCTTTCTGAGTCATACAGGGGCCAGACAACCACCTATCAGTCCCCCCAGGATCCTCCATCAGCTTGCCCTCGGGCTACCTTCCACGGACTAGCCCTAACCTGGTAAGCCCTGTGCACCACACTCCCCCTCCCTCCTCCCTCTCTTTCCCTGGGACTTGCCACCTTGACCCACCCCAGCACTTGCCCACCCTCTCTTTGGACACCCCACTCCTGCACTACTCCCTCTACCCACCCTGCACTTACCACCTTGGTATGTACTTGGATGGTAGGATTGTCACAGGGCCAATGTAACAGTTTTTCTTGTTTTCCTATGCCCCCCCTCCCCCAACTTGTCTTGTGGAGCCTGGAAACATGTGTGTATAGGCACCATGTAAATGTCCAATAAATACATTAAAAATAAATGTATTCCCTTTATTATGCCTCAAAAATATAAAATGAAATTTTAACGTTGCAAATGTATGCATCTGTCAGATGGCTACTTTCGATGGCAGCTCTGTTTTTGTCCCCTGCGGCTGACTTTCCACACCAACCCACCCCACACCCTCTCTCTACACCCACCCCCACTCGCCCCACTGCACCATCATTATGTATGCTGATTGGGTTTTGTTTGGACTATTTTGAGCTACTTTTGATAGGTCCTCCCAAGGCTGCTTTGTTCTTCATGTTTTTTGCCCCCAACCCACTTCCATCACCCACCCCACGCCCACTCTCTAGCTCGACCCACTCACGCTACCCACTTCCACCCAATCCCCACCCTCTCTACCCTCACCCACCCAATCCCAACTCTTCCCCACCCGCCCTCTCTCGCTACCACCACCCACCCTACCCCTCTCAACCCCACCACCACTCTACACCCACCCTATACCCCACCCACCCTACCCCCACTCTCTTCACCCACCCACGCATTCCCCACCCTCTATCCTCACACACATAATACCCACTCTACCACCACCCACTAATCAAACATATCCCCCATTCTTCCCAAAACCACCCACCCTTCCCCACTCTCTACACCCACCCACCCTCCGTACCCACATTCTAACCCACCCACCCTTCCTCCACTCTGCACCCCCACACACCCACCCTACCTCCACTTTCTACCCCGCCCCATTCTCGCTAAGCATCCACTCTACACCCACCCATGATAACCCCACCCACCTCACTCTACAACCCACTGACTCCACCCCACTGACTACACCCCCTTCATCCTTCCTCTCACTTTATTTCTTACCCTCTCAATCATTCTGCCTCATATTTCCTCTTGCTCATCATCAATGGAACCCTCTCAGTTGTTTCCTTCCTTGCTCTGTTCTCCTTCCTTCTTATTCTCTTGCACACCTGTGCCCCTTATTGCATCCTCTTTTCAAGATATGCACTCTCCTCCTTGCTCCGTGTTTCCTGTAAATGCAAACTGCAAAGAAGAGCATTAAACGCCGAAACTATTGTCTTTGACAATGCTTGTTTACTACGCCACATGGAACTGGTACTTTTAGGGTGTAAAATGTTAGACCGAAGGACATGAAGGTTTGGGGCCGGATAGAAGCAGGAGAATCAAGTTTAGCCAATGTCGTATAGCTGAAAGGTTTGCACAAACAGACTGCACACAAGAAAGGGGTAAAAGTGGGTTTTAATTCTCTCACACAAACATCAGAATGAAGGTTTGTCTGACTGCCTCAGTCTACTCAGGTCAATGTTGGTGTTGTTTCTCTGCATCACTGAGGCATAACGGATTTTCCCAGCGTTCTTTTGCTCTACACAATGATAGTGCGTCAGGGTTTCCTGCACCCTTCGTCTTCTCTCTCGTCACCCCTTCGCTCTTGCTAGTCATTTCCGGGTTTCGTCCACCGGCAGTTGGTAGATATGGAACTTCTCAGGCAGCCTCAGGTGTTGCCACAGGAGTAGAACCTTTTTTTAAAACTGTTTTATGGAGTTATCATATTAACAGTGCAGCATAAATATAATTACATATTCAAACATTGTTCAACAGTATACCTCCATGTCATAATACACATTATTATTTTCATAACCTCCTAAAATGAACAACTAAATCAACTGAAACAGCTCTCTGCCATCATTTTCTATTAGAGACCTCGGCTCATCAGCATACATGTTTGTGCAAACACAAAATACAAAAAGATCACACCATCACTTTGTTCTCATTCTTCAAGCCCCCATATTTTATCTCTTTCTACATGCTATTTCTAGCTAGCTATTCATATGCATTCTGCAATGCATTGTTGTGTTCCCTAAAGGGTTGCCATATATCCCTTGGCCTATATTCTGAATTGCACAGCTTACATATGGCCTGCTCTATCTCACCCACATCAACCAAGTCCATACACCATTCAGCTTGCCTAGGAGCTTCTCTGCTAAGCCACTTCATTGATATCCTATGCTTAGCCAGTAGCACTGTCATCTTTAAAAATTTAGTCTGGGGGCGTGGCTTGGAGTGTCAGCGATGAGGCAGCTCCTCTAATGGCCTCTGCATGGGGACCGAGCCGAACACTAAAAACACCTTGTTCCAGCTATGACCCAACCCTCTAAAGGCTTGATTCGGGTGGCGGAGGGCTGGGGGCCCTACTGGCAGCGATCCTAACCTGAAACGCAGCGGAGAACCCTATAAACACAGTGAGGGTTCGGCTGGCGATGCCCGTTGGGCAAATCCAAGATGGTGGTTCCGCCTAGTCGGCTCAGCTCCTGCGATGATGCACCAGCCCCCACTGACTCTGGGAACATGATGGGGAACCGCTGACCCCTGGTATCCTCCTTTGCCCTCCAGCAGGGCTCATCAGCGCCGGCCCGTACTGCGGGGCCGGAGCCGCGGGTGCGGCGCTGACCGTGACCCGACGGGGAGCACTGCGGAACCTGCTTTATGCGAGCTGCATCTGCCGGAGGCAACGACTTCTCGCCAACGCCTTCAGCCCGCTTCTGCTCCCCAGGTATCCAGCTTCTCCACCAGCCACCCCCGCGAGGAGCGGGTCCCCCCCTGAGAGTGAAGCTGCTGCCCTTGGTGGGCTTCGACGTCTTCCACCTGCTTCCTGAAGCCAGCGGTCTTGCCGGCGGGGCGGCTGGCCCCTCCCTGGAGGTGGAGGGGTCTGGGCCGTAGCTGCAGGACCACTCCTGGGGGGGTCCCGAGCCACTGGCTACCCATGGCCGCCCCCTGCTGGCCTGGAGAGCGGTGAAGAGCTCTCCACAACCTCTGCGAGATCCTACTGTTTGTGCCCCGAATTATGGCCCCGGAGTAATGGCCCTCTCCCTGCGGGGTAGGAATCAGCAGAGGCCTTCTTACCTGATTCCATCATCTGGATGCTGGGAATAGCGCCCTCTCCTGTTCCCCTGCCAGTGCAACAGCTTGGCGTGGCATTCCACAACTGCAGCCTCCACCTCACAAAGACCCTGAAGTGCCTTGCCCCCACACGCTTCAGGACGGCGGCCTTGACCCTGTGGCCAACGATTGGAGTGGACCACGAGGAGCCTCATCGGCCCCCTCCAGCCCGGAGATCTCCAGCTACAGCCAAGCTCGGCTGGGCCACAGCCCATCATAAGAGCTCCCCACCAATGAGGGACGTGGACCGGATCTTTGAGGCCCCCAAGACAGACCTCTCGCTCCCCCCAGGGCCTAACCTACATCCTCCTTGGAATCTTGGTCTCTCTAGGAACCCCCTGGGCAGTCCCGGCTGACAGTATCTACTAACACAGCTTCCTGGGGCGCCCCTGCCCACCTCCTATAATCACTAGAACAGAGAGGATTGTTTCCCCCCTCCTGCCTTCATTTCAGAAGCTCCCAACAAGCGGTGAGTTGAGCACCTACTACCATCATAACCTTGGACCCCTTTGAGCCCCTTCCTTCGTGCGCTACACGCTACCCTACTTCAGCAAAGGACCAACAAGTGTTAATTGGCCTGGCCACCTCCTGGGGCACCCCCGCCCACGCCATTCACCTGTGGCCACCAGAGTAAGCTGCAGGGACCCTGAGTTGGCACCCTGGGACTATCTATTGGTCAATCAACATCCCACCCACAGCCCGGCAACTGTAACCTGACACATTCTCGGTGGAAATTGTCTTCCGCCTTGGAACCATGGCTAAATCACTGAAACCCCCCAAATCCGCAGATATTTCCACCTTGCTCTTGTCAACGGAGAAAGGGAAGAAAGTAGACCCTCCTAAGCTCACGTCTCAAAAAGTACCCGTGGATAAAGGGCCCCTCGCAACCAAAGAGGACCTCCAAGCTTTCATGTCTGACATCAAAGCAGAGTTTAGATCCTGCATGCTAGAACTCACCACAAAAATGGAACAAACAGAGCAAAGAGTCAGTGACAACGAACACAGGATGGGGGAAATAGAAGATCTAGCTCAAGAACATTCCAACACATTGGTGGAGATGCAACACACAATTCAGTCCGTCATGGACAGAACTGAGATCCTCGAATTTAAGCAGGAAGTCTTAGAAAACCGTGCACGCCGCAATAACCTGCGTATCCAAGGTGTTCCTTCCTCTATCCCTGACAAAGCTCTGCCCGAATACGTGAGCAACTTTTTCCTATCATTACTACCAGATCTGGATGGCACCCAGCTCCTGCTTGATTGCACACACAGATTGCGCCAACGCCGAGTCACGGTTTCGGACTCCCCCCCCGGATGTTATCACGAGAGTCCACTTCTTCACCACCAAAAAAGCCATGTCGGCAATTGGTCGCTGATGCGAAGAACTATCATTCCAGGGCTCTCCTCTCGAAATATTTCAAGATTTTTCCCCCTGACCCTACAGAAGCGCAGAGCTTTACGCCCTCTCACCCTCTTCCTCCGAGACCAGCAGATCCGCTATCGATGGTTGTTCCTGACGGCTCTCCAGTTCTCTCATAATGGTACCCCGCGGACCATCAGTCATCTCGACGATGCAGCGTCCATCCTGCGCCCAGGTTCCCTGGGGACGGCGGGTCCTCCTCCCCCAGCCGGAGATCCCCTGACCCAAGTACCGCCTCCCCCAAGCCAAGACGTACTGCCTGGACAAGAGTGCAGAAAACCCGCAAACACAAATGATGGCCAACGTAAAGTGCAGGGAACACATGGCATCGGAACCTTGCCTACCCCACCCTGCCACGGGCCCAACGAGGTCCGCACCTAACCCTAAGGGGGATGTCACCGCTTCATGAAGACCAGAGAAATACCTGAAGAACACATAGAACTGGAACCATGCTTACTAACGCCTGCTGAGGGTCCCCATGCGGCCCATACCCTCCTCCTGGGCGGATGTCACCACTTTACCCTTGGAGTAAATTTTGACAATGTTGGCTGATGACAGCCTGGGCGGTTAGGGGTGACACCGACAGTTCAAATTCAGTCCCCCTGGCCCCAGTTTGGACCCCTTATATCTATGGCTGATTTGCCCCCCCCAAGACCCCTCCCACGGCCAATGAGCCCGAGGAGCCAACCCCTGCATTTAAAATTGAAGTTTACCACACTGAATGTCAGGGGCCTAAACTCCCCTCCGAAGAGGAAATCCATCCTACAGAGGCTGCAAGATGACTGGACCTCAATCACTTTCCTGCAAGAAACTCACCTAATCCCGGCGGATTTCTCCTGCCTACGGAGCAGATTATTTCCCCTACAACTTCTGGCATCTAACGGCACTAAGAAGAGAGGCACTGCCATTCTTTTCGCAAAAGACCAGAACCCCCAGGTCCTAGAATCACTACACTGCCGGGAGAGTCGCTTTATTGCAATCAAATGTATTATCCTTGGCCAGCTCTATACCCTCATCTCGGCCAACGCTTCGAATGAACACCAGGAAGGGTTCTATCAAGACCTAGAAGAGTCCCTCCTCCCATTCATTGAGGGGCAAGTCGTCATCGGAGGAGACTTTAACGGGGCTCCGAACCCCCTCCAAGATAGATCCCACCCTCCAACAGCCAGGGACCTGAAGTTGTCAAAAGCCCTGTTCCATCTGTTCTGTCGCTGAATGTTGTCGACACTTGGAGAGTGCTATCTCCGGAAGAGAAAGACTTCATCTTCTACTCGTATGTGCACCGCATCTTCTCCAGAGTTGATTTGCTGCTGGCCTCCCCCCTGATCTTGACCTTCACAGACGATTTTACTATTGGCCCCCGGATCCTCTCGGACCACTTAACATCCGATCCCACAACCCAGACCCTCCCCCTCACCGCCAGTGGAACTTATATGACTCTATCCTGAGTGACATGGCAGTTAGAGACCCAGTTGTCAGAACTATTAAAAACGTATTTGCTGAAAACCGCAACAAGGACACCTCCACAGCCAATACCTGGGGCACCATGAAAGCGGTCCTTAGAGGGGAATTGATTGCCCAAGGTACAGCTTTTCACAAACGAAAGCAGGCAACCCGCGCTATGCTGGAAGCAGAAGTCTGTGACGCCGAGGCCACTCATAAACGGAAGGGCTGGTCCCCAAAGTCTTACAGGGTCCTACAGATGGCATGGAAAAGGCTTGAGGCACACTATTCCGACGCCACGGCAAACTTACTAACCCAAACCAAACAATGGTACTATGTTCATAATAACAAAGCCAACAAGCTGCTGGTAAAGAAGCTGGCCAAGGAAAAGAAAAGAAACACCATCCTAGGCCTCCACGACCCACAGGGGATGGTCCATTATGTGGATCATGAGAAGTTAAGCCTAGCAACAGCCCACCAGTCAGACATAATGACGGCGGTCCCGAGGGACCTAAACGAGCAGCAGGCATACATCCAAGAGGCGGCTCTCCCACGCCTGACTCCCGCGGCGAGAGAAGAACTTGAATTGCCCATCACAAATGAGGAAGTGGAGGGAGCCATAAAAAGCTTGAAACCTAGAGCCCCAGGCCCAGATGGGTTCTCTACCCGATTCTATAAACTCTTCCGGCCCCAACTGCTGGCCCCCCTAACTTGTCTCTTCAACTCGTTCGTGGCCTCAGGTACGGTCACTCCAACTATGCAGGTGTCCACCACAGTCCTCATTCTCAAGCCTGGAAAGGATCCCCAAGACATTAGTTCATATAGACCTATCTCTCTATTGAACCTGGATGCCAATATCTACTCCAAGATTCTGGCCAATCGCTTGGCACCTATCCTGCCGAGCATTATAGACCCGGACCAAACAGGGTTTATAAACCATAGGTCAATAAAAGACAACATTCGCAGAGCACTAGACCTAATAGAGTTCGCTAACCAGGACTCCCAACAACTTGCCCTAGTGGTGCTGGACGCAACCAAAGCCTTTGATAAAGTGGACTGGGCCTATCTGCGCCTCACCCTCGAGGCTTTCAGCTTTGGCCCGACCTTCAAGAAAATGGTCCTAGCAAACTACCAAGCCCCTAAGACCCGGCTGAGAGTCAACGGCCGCCTATCAGACCCGATTCCTCTCACATGCGGAACGAGACAGGGATGCCCACTATCCCCTCTCTTCTTTGCCTTGGCCATGGAACCGTTGGCCCAACAAATCCATCGACACCCACGGAACAGCGGCCCGCAGATTGGCACTACTCAACATAAAATTGCTCTCTACGCAGATGACGTGTTGTTAACCATCACAAACATCAAGGCTTCCATGACTGCGGCCCTGACCAAAATCCACGGTTTCGGGGATGTAGCAGGATTCACCATTCATTTCCAAAAATCGACGGCCCTCGGAGTGGGCCTGGGCCCAGGCGAGAGGGAAGCCCTGGAGAAGCAAAGTCCGTTTCAATGGAGCACTCAATCTATCTCATACTTGGGGGTTCAGATCCCTGCCCACCCTGCAAAAGTCTACCAGGCAAACTTCCCCCCTCTCTTTGAGGAATTGGAAAAGGACCTTACCTGTTGGCAGACACAGGAGATCTCTCTGTTGGGCCGAATCGCGACATGCAAAATGAACCTTCTCCCCAGATTCCGCTACGCCTGCTCCTCCCTCCCAACATTAATTCCCCTTCCCCCATTACAGCGGCTCCAGAGGAAAATGATTGACTTTATCTGGAGGGGCAAGAAGGCGCGGATCCCCCGGAGAACCATGATGGCCAGCTTGAAACTGGGAGGATTGGGAGTGCCGGACCTCCACAAATACCAAATAGCAGCGCAGCTGGCCCTCTTCCAAGCATGGGGTATCGCCAGAGGATGGCCAAAGTGGGTTGTGATCGAACAATCCCGTCTCCCGCTCCCCCTTTGCTTCCTGCTGTTTATCCCTGCCGCACTATGCCGGAGTTGGCCAGAAGTGTTGACCTCTATGAAACAATCGATAAAGGCCTGGGAGTGGGCCCACAGACATAGAGGCATCCCAGGAGACCTGAGCGCATTCTCCCCAGTCTTCCTCAACCCAGCCTTCTCCCCGGGAGCCCACCCAACGAACTTCAGGAATTGGGTAGCAGGAGGCCTCGAATCTCTGGGGAAGCTCTTCGTAGGGGACTCCCCTCTTACCTTCGATCAATGGAAAACGATATTCCATCTAGCGGAGACAGATAGATTTACCTACGCCCAGCTGAGGCACTGGTGCTCCCACCCCCAGACCCGAGCGGCTGCAACCCGACCCCCTACCCCACTAGAGCTTACAGTAAATGACCTGCCAGCTCGAGCTAAGATCTCGGCCCTCTATAAACTGCTGCAAGAGGACCCCCTCCACACTAAGCCTTCCTATATGCCCCAATGGGAGTCAGACCTGTGCCACGAGATAGAAGACCAGACATGGGTGGACATCTGGACAAGAACGCGCACTGCTTCCCGCTGCATCACTAAACGGGAATGCGCCCACAAATTGCTTCTGCGCTGGTACTACCCCCCCTCCACCTTTAACACTTTCAGAAGGCCTTAGACCCCCACTGCTGGCGACTCTGCGGTCACAAAGGATCCTATTTCCACACGTGGTGGACGTGCCCCAAAGTAAGGGAGTTCAGGACCCAATGCCTCGCCACAATAAAGGACATTACCCAAGTGGCATTACCACTAGCGCCCAAACAAATCCTCCTGGGGATCTCGCTCCCAGACTCTTACCCAAGGACAGGAAGGAGGACAGCGCTAGTATCTCAATTCCTGTTGGCTGCCAAAATCACTGTGGCACACACCTGGAAGTCCGTGGAGGGACCCCTGATGACCCTCTGGTGGGTTAAACTTTGGGACATTCTAATAGCCGAAAAGGTCATGGCAGCTAAAGCGGGCCTGCTCCACCGATTTACAAACATTTGGGCTCCCGTACTAGAATATGACCTGAACTACCCGGCCCTGACCTACAAACCACACTTGATTGCGAGAGCCCTCCAAGCCACCAGCGAACACTCACCGCCAGAACTCACCGAATGAGGGCCAAGAACAAAGCCGCTTGTGGGATGGTGGGACATTTTATCATACGCATCTGAGAGGTGATAAGCATTTGTTATTGTACATGTTCTCCTGTGTGCTGAGTTATAAATAAACATATTTTTTTTAAAAAACATTGAGAATTAAAGGCATTATAACTTCTAAAGACCCCCAATAAACAACCAACTTGACTAAAAAAAATATCTCGCTCAATTAAATCACTCAGCTTCCCGCTCACCTCTTTGCAATATTGATTAATCAGTCCAAGTGTCCATGCTAGGTGGGAAAAATCAGCCTGGTCCTCCCCACATTGAAGACATGTGTCATCCTTAAACAGATTCATTATGTGTAATCTCTCTCTTAGGGGGACATTATATGAAATGTATATATTTAAAATGTATTAGACATAGTTTTGACTGAAATATTAGGAGTTATTTTACAGATTTCCATCCATTGTTCTTAAGGCACCTGTTCGGGGAGCTTGAGCCCGGCCTCTGGAAGGTAGCACGTATTTCAAATGGCTTGGTACTTTTAATTGATTATATAATCTCGTAATAGCCTTTTCCAGAACCTTGGATTATGTCACTTTCTATACCACTGTCTCCTTCTCCCCTCATATCACGGCACTCTCAAAGAAGTTTCACCACCAGCTGCACCTCCTCAGAGGTATTCTTCCTTTTCTCACTTTCCCCAAAAAGCGCAATCTGCATTCCTCTACTCTCCACCCTCTGCAACTAATCCAGAAAAGGACTGTGAGACTTGTACTTTGCCTAAATCCCAGAGATCCTATAAATCCTGCCTTGAAATCTCTCCACTTGGCTGCATGATCAAGTTAAAGACCCTCTGCATTATTAACAAGGCTGTCTGGGGCCAGGGCCTGCACTACATAAAACTTTCTCTTCCAAAACATCTTCCTCCTTGAGCCCTTCGCTCAACTACCTCCAACACTCTGACGGTGAGATTCTTCTCCAGGCAGAGAGCAAGGAGGTCGATCTCTGCCTTTGCAGGGGCCTCCATCTGGAATGGCATCCCTGCCCCTCTCAAACTTGAGTAGGACCATCTTAGGTTCCGGAAGCAGCTGAATTCCTTCCATTTCGCTTCTACATTCTCTCTTTCTCTCCTTCGTTGACCACCTGTCTGCCACTCTAGCTGGTCGCCGGCCACCCTCTGAATCTTTGGGCACCAGGCTTTCTCCATGACCTGCAAGCACCTGCACTGCCTGCAGGCCTCCATACACTTAGGGGCTGTATCTGTAAGCCATCAGTCTCCTCCCCTTCCACCCGTTTTGCACTTCCCTAGGTGACTACCCGGGCTGCACTTACCCAGAACAATCGCTGCCCTGACCGTACTTCCCTTTCTCCCTGGCACTTCTCCCGCCCTTGCACTTGCACAATTAGAATGACACAAGGTCTAGTAAGATCGTTTGTTTAATCCTCCCCATGTCTACCTACCTTGTCTTGTCGTGCCTAGAAACACTGTGTACAGGCGCGTTATAAATTACTCATCATATCATAATGCCCTTATGGAAGTGAAACATGTGTTGTACAGTAATGTTACATAATCTGTATTATTAGTGTCAGGAGGAAATTGAAATGTATGAGGCATTCATTAGAGAGAGAAAAGAACTGTGATTGGGGTGAAATACTTATAAATCATTTCAGGGCAAACTGGAATATTTATGAATTATGGTTAGGATGTTGCTTAATTATGTATTTTGATATTGGCTTTTGTACATTTTCTTTCTTTTCATGATCAACTCAGTGTAAAAGTTTTTACTCGATCTTGAAAGCCATTGAACATCTGTATATGGCATGTATCGGTATGGAGGCAGCCTCTGGCAGCGTGGACAGACGGAGGCTATGGTCCAAACTGGAAAACAAAAACTGCCCTGAAGCAATCTTGGAGGCAATCAAGGCCCTTGATACTGGAACCACTCTACAGATCCGCCTTACATCAGCAAGGAACTTTATCCAAAGAAATCGAAAATAGCAGAGGCTTAAAACAAGGATGCCCCTTGGCAGCCATTTTCTATAACTGCTTCATTAATAATATGAAGGAAGTTCTGGAGCCGTCAAGATCATGCTCCCCAAAGATAAATGGAACAGCCGTGGGGCACCTGCTCTACGCCGATGATTTAGTCTTGCTGGACCTCACCCAAATAGGCCTTCAGAGAAAGTTAGATGACTCCAGGCCTATGTAACACAAGATGGTTTAAGGATTAATTTAGGAAAATCCGACATATTAGTTCTCAAGAACTCGAGAGCAAGGGCAAAAAGATCCTTTATCTGGACACTCGGCTCGGATATCCCAAGCTTAACAACTGCAACCAAGTAGCTAGTAATCATGATTAGCGTAGACAGCAGAGACTCCCCTTGGGATGAAAGCCTTTTGCTGAAAATGCAACAACTCACAGCGCAAGGCCTCCTAATAAGAAAAAAATACGGAAAACATTAATTGCAGCCTGTGATCACATATTACAATCAGAAAGTTGCCCCAGCCTTGATATACGTGGGAGAACCAAGTCTGAACTTCCCAAAAAATGTTTGGGACCAACTGGAAAGTAAATATTGGAAGCCAGTCATGCGGATCCCAAACACAGTACCAATTGGAGTGGTAAGGCATGAGTTGGGACTCTACTCTTTATTGTATGTTTGTTTGTTTGTTTGTTTTTATCACTTGTATTGCGCACCAGACCCAGGGGTAACCGGGCGCATTTTATAAGACAATTTACAGCTTAGTTACAGGAGAAACACATGGCAGCAAGAAAGAAGAAATATACAAAGAATATAAATACACAATATACACAATATACACAACAGGCAGGCGTGCTGGTGCACGTATTTACAGTTCTGCTTAAGCAGGAAGTAACTGCTAGGCAGTGGGTGTGTGCAAAATGCAGAAGTGGAGAGAGATGCAGGATAAGTCCAGGCAAGATGGTAGTCTGTTATTTATCTGTGTCTTTAATCCACCTTATAAGGTTGTGTCGGAAGGTGAAGTAAGGTTGGTTTGTCCGCAGGGTGGCTGGTAGGGAGTTCCAAAGTTGATCTGCTTTGACCTGGAAGCTACAGCCACCGACTCTGGACAATTTAAATCTGGGTGTTGATATGTTGTTAGAGTTAACGGATCTGATGAGTCTTGTTAGTTTAGTTCTCGTGAATGTCGCGGAGAGGTAGCATGGTGCGGCATTGTTCAGGCATTTGTAAACAAGTGAGGCCACTTTTAGCTGGATTTTCTCCTGAGTAGAAAGCCAGTTGTTGGCCCTTCTAAGTTCGGTGATGTGGGTTTGTTGGAATTGAAATAATATTATGCCTCCTATCGCAGTAATTGAATGTGAATTGGCCTACGCCAAGTTGTCTAAAATATCATGTAAATAGATTCCGCGGCAAGGTCTTGACCTTAACGAAAAGTAATGTAAGTCGCCATCTTGGATTTAGCCGCCATTTTAGGTTCTCTTGTAAATGTGGAAGTTACCCTGAACATCGAAATGGAGGCTGAATAACATTCTAAGTGAGATTCTGGCCGTTGTGACCTCCGCACACACGAATAATTAATATGCCTGCAGGCCACTTGTCGGGGTCGCGAACTAAGACCTTGTCCTATCACTGACCTATGTGTAAATGAACAACTGTATCAGCGGAACTTATCAAAATGCATACATTATAGGATTGACCTGCAAGGAACCCTAGGCCTGATCCCAAGAATGGTTAACCCGCGAGGGGGTGGGCCAAGGGCTGGATAAAGGATATAAAAGCCCAAGTATTCCGAATGTACGGTCTCTCTACTAATGCATCGAACCCTCGTTGAAGTTCGTTACGTTACTCTGAGAGCCGAATAGCTATCCGTTTGTCAATTGACTTTGGTAACTGTTGTAGCTTTTAAATAAAGCACTTGTATGTCCTTTGTAACCTGTGTTGGTGTGTTTCCTTTGGGCTTCCCAGCCTCATATCAATTTTTATGTTTTCACAGTTGGCGCCCGAATAGGGACCCTCAAGATTGATGCCGGAAGGTTGACGCAGACTATCGAACCGGGATCGGACGGTGTGATTCTGCGGCCCCGACCAAACGAGACGCGATACCTCGGCAGCGCTGCACGATCCGATCCTTGGACGATAGTCGTGTGGTCTGACACGGCATCTTGACGAGGGTCCATTTTTGAGGCGGGCCGATTTGTCGAAACCACCAAACACAAGGTAAAATTCGTTAGGTAAGTTCTTTGATAAACTGTACGGTCCTCCTTAGGTTTGGTCAGGTGCAGTCGTGACCCGGCTCTTAATTTAACCCTGACAATTTGAATTTGGTGTATTGTATCTGCAGACACAATTATTGACTGGGTAACACCAATTTTTTGTGAAATGCCTGGGAAATTGTCTAGCTGCACAGAAGTGCTCCATTGATCATTCTCGGGTTCCAAACATTCCACTGTCAGGGCAAACAAATGTTTCCGTAGGGTTTTCTGGTATACCAATTGTCTGTCCGTTTTCTTCACCGGTGTCTGTTTCTTTGGGTCCCTTCACGGACCATTGCCCTTTTCTTCTCACTTCGAACTGTGGAGAGAATTTGCTGGGGTTGAATTTGTTAAAGAAATTGAATGCAGTAATTAATTGTTCCTCTGATGGAGTACGGCTGACGGTTTCACCACAGCAACTTCCTAAATCTCAGTTTCTGATTCCACCTTTACCTCCCGAGTTTAGCATTGTCCCGGAATGTTTATGGGTGGTTGACGACAATGATGTCGGGGTACTGCAGATTGAGCCCGTTAAGATAGTTTTGAAACATGTAGTTAAACTACCACGCATTCCGCAGTATAAAATATCAGTTGAGGGCGAGCGTGCTTTGAAATGCATTGTCTCCGATTTTGTGTATCGTGGGGTGATCAAGGAGATTACAGGTAGTTTGTGTAACAGTCCGATCTTGCCTGTATATAAGAAAGGCGACAATGCAATCCCATACCGGTTCATAATTGATCTTCGTGCTATTAACAGAGTTGTCGCCCCACAATTTCCAACCGTGCCTGATGTGACGACGATATTGACAATGATCCCTGCTACGGCTACGCACTTCAGCGTTGTGGATTTAAAAAATGCTTTCTTTAGCATCCCTATACATAAGGAAAGTAGATATTTGTTTGCGTTCACCTTGGGGGGACGCTCATTTACATTTACTAGGGCACCTCAAGGGCATACTGAAAGTCCAAGCATTTATAGTAGAGCTTTGAAAGAGCAGCTCGACACCCTTGAATTGCCACCTACTTGTATACTGCTTCAATATGTCGATGATTTGCTTTTGGCTGCAGACTCTGAAAGTGCTTGTAAAGAAGGCACTGTACTGTTGCTTGTTCATCTAGCTAAAAATGGTCATAAAGCTTCGCTCAAAAAAATTTCAATATTGTTCTCAGGAGGTCGCCTATTTAGGCTACCTCCTGTCAAAGGAGGGGAGAAGATTGACACCTGAAAGAATAAAACACATTTCTGGCATGTCTGTTCCAAATACACAGAAGGAAGTCAGAGCCTTAATAGGTATGGCTTCTTACTGTAGGTTGTGGATCCCGAACTTTTCACTACTGATAAAACCGATGTTGGCTTTGACGAAGAAGGGCATTTCTCTGCCACTGCCATGGAAATCGGAACATCAGCGATTATTTCAGCTTCTCAAAACCGCGTTATGCTCTGCACCGGTTCTGGGTACTCCAAATTATGACAAGGCCTTTGTGTTGTTTGTGCATGAATGTGATGGATGTGCTTTGGCTGTGTTAACACAGGAACACGGAGGGAAGAATAGGCCGTGCGGCTACTACTCCTCCGCCCTTGATCCTGTCGCATGCGCTTTGCCAAGATGTTTGCGAGCTGTCGCTGCTGCTGCCGCGTCTGTAAAACAGAGTGAGGGAATGGTCCTAGACCATGATTTGATTTTGATGGTACCTCACTCTGTAGATATCCTATTGAACAAAACCCAAACGCAACACCTCACCTCTGCACGGTTAACAAGGTATGAATTAATTCTGTTTGCCCCTCACATTCAAATTAAGAGGTGTTGTCTTCTTAATCCGGCTGAACTCTTACCTTTCCCGCAAAACTCTGTTTGCGGTGACGAAGAATTACATGATTGCCTGTATACCACTGAACAAGAAACGAAGGGCAGGATAGATCTTATAGATACTCCTTTGGACAATGCAGAAGGGGAGCTGTTTTGTGATGGCTCCTGCTTCAAACTTTCAGATGGTACATCTACAGCTGCTTACGCAGTTACTACATTGAGTAAAGTTGTTGAAACTAAGAGAATTTTGCATAACTCCGCGCAGGCCGCAGAGATTATAGCATTGACCCAAGCTTGTGAACTCTCCGAAGGGCGTATAGTAAATATATATACTGATAGCCAGTACGCCTTTGGGGTGGCTCACAACTTTGGGAGGCTCTGGTTGGAAAGAGGGTTCCTGACCTTACATGGGACCAAGATTCAGCATGGCCCCTTGATAGTGCAATTGCTCTCGGCACTCTCACTCCCTAGGCAGTTAGCGATCATGAAATGTGCAGCACATCGTAAGGTCATAGATGATGTGGGAAAAGGGAACGCCTTTGCGGACCTGATAGCCAGGCAAACGGCTACAGACCTTAGCACAGACATGTATGCGCTAAGGGAAACAAAAGATGCCTATGTAATGGATGAAGGTATTGGGTCTGTGCGGGATATTCAAACTGATGCTACAGTAGAAGAATCTAAAAGGTGGGCCGAAGGAATGGGGAAACTAGATGATGATGGGTGTTGGGTGGATACATCTGAAGGAAAATGGTTGCTCCCTGATTCATATGTACTGGCAATGGTTACGATGGCACACGGTCCTACACATGTGTGTGCTCAGCAGATCACGAAAATGTTAGAACAAGTTTGGGTGAATAACAAGATTCTGGAGACTGCAAAACGCCATGTTCGAAATTGCATGATCTACTTACAGCACAATGTGGGTAAGGGGACAGTAACTCCAAGGGGAAGCTTTGGGCCCCCTTCTGTTCCCTTCCAGGTCATTCACTTTGATTTTATTGAGATGGAACGGTGTAACAATCTGAAATATGTTCTTGTAATTATTTGTGCCTTCAGTAAATGGGTCGAGGCTTTCCCCCTTAAAGATGCGACCGCCATGACCACTGCAAAGATTATGGTAAAAGAATTCTTTCCTCGATTTGGGCTCCCAAGGGTAATTTGGTCGGACAATGGTCCTCATTTTGTTGCAGCAGTAATTTTGCAGATATGCACAGCTTTACATATTGAGAAACAATTTCACTCAGCTAGACATCCTCAAAGTGCTGGGTTGGTGGAAAGACACAATGGTATCTTAAAGAATAAGCTTGCAAAAACATGTGCCGATACCAAACTGAAATGGCCAGATGCCTTACCTATTGTATTATTGGCTATGCGTACCACACCTCAAACTAAGACTGGGCTTTCTCCATTTGAGGTAGTGATGGGGAGACCTGCTAACATTTGGGGTCTCCCAAAACCAAGAGAGGTGGAAAATGTATTGCTTGTAGACTACTGTAACCAGTTAACTAAAAACCTGTATTTCATTTATCACCAGGTGTATTCGGCTTTACCTATACGGTTCACGGGCCCAGGACACGATATACAGCCTGGAAGTTGGGTCCTAGTGAAGGCCTACGAAAGGTCTTCCTGTCTCGCCCCTCGTTGGAAGGGACCCTACCAGGTGCTGTTGGTCACCCGGACAGCAGTGCGGGTGGCTGGGAAGAAACACTGGATCCACGCGACGCATGTCAAGAAACTTCCTCACCCGACGCCACATGTTACAGAAGAAGCAGAACCCCTCGCTGATGCTACAGTCTCTGATCTTGGAGTAGCAAACAGCGCTGTGCGTGCGTCGGAGAATTTCTCTGAGCCCGTGGAGCTTGGGGAACAGTCCATTTCGTCTCCGCACTCTCTTGAAAAATCACTTCCGGAAAACACTGTTTCAAGCTCTGCGACTTCCATCGCCTCCGATACGTCGCTTCCCTCAGGAAGTGACGACGCCTTGTTTTCGGATCAAACAATCTTGGGTACCACCAGGTACAACCTTCGACGAAGAAAATAGAACTACGGCACGGGTTTTTTCATGCATTTGGAAAAGAGAAGTGATTGAAAGTTTTCTTTTGTATAAGAAAGTTTCTGTTGAACAAAAGGAAAAAAAGGGATTCTGCTGGCTAGGGTTGGGAAGGACTAAGAAATTGCGCGACCGTAGCGTCACCAGCAACGAACATTGGGGTCGTCGATTGAGGAACTACAATACCTGCCACCTCCACTGCTGCTCCCCGCACTGGACTTGTGAAGAAGGGGGTGACCAACTTGGACAATGAACAATGTGCCTGGGCCCCGAAAACATACTGCTGTGTTTTGATAACGATAATTGTTATTTTTGCAATTACTGCTGTAGGACTTTGGTACTTTGAAGAAATCTATCCTCTAAAACCTCTACTACCGACCTAGATTGTACCAACTGCTTTGACTCCCTCTGTACACCTTCACACTCTGTCCCCTAGAGACTCCCAACATAGACAAAAGTATCATAATAACACTCTAATGATAGTAATGAATGCAACGCATGCCATTTTTAATAAGAGTAATTGTTGGATTTGCACTCATTTACCGCAACATGGGAACAAGGCACTAGGATGGTATATTCACCCTTTACCTTTAACGACTGCTTGCTATGCCTCTCTTAGAGCACTATTCTTTGGCCGTTGGAATGATAGCATCTCAGGGAACTTTGATGGAACAAATTTGAATGATTTCGAGAAACGTGAATTAACTCCACTGGGATGCTCGCTTTTTGCAAATAGAAGTAAACCTTATGTCGCTTCTATTAGGCCGTCTGATAAACTGTCTCTTCCTTTTCAAACTTTAATTTCCTTTAAAATGGCTCTGATAGGCAATAAGGACGTCGTGCCTCCTTCCTACTCTATAAATCATAGCCCTGACTCGGTCCCCTTTTGTGTACAAAGAAATGGCACTCGGCCAATGGGAGATTTTGACGGTTGTATGAACATTGTAAATTTGACTGGAGAAAACAGGCCTCTGTATGTAGGGGGGCCTGTTTATTTTGTTTGTGGTAGTTTAGCATTTCCCTGGTTGCCCAAGGATTGGCAGGGAACCTGTTATTTAGGAATCCTGTTACCCGGGGTATTTGTAGCTAGTACATTGGAGGTTTCTAGGGCTCGCCCACGGCGGGACAAGAACGGAGATACCCCTGGGCAAGTATTGGGAGATATAGCAAAATCAGTTGTGCCCTTTTGGGGACAAATAACAAACTCTGAGAACATTAGGGGATTAGCAAGGGTACTGGAGAGAACGATCAACCGGACCACGGTCACACTCTACAATATGACACTAGAACAAAAAGCAATAAGATTGGTAGCAATTCAAAATCGGATGGCATTAGATGTCATTTTGGCAGAACGAGGTGGAATATGCAAATTGGTGGGGTCCGCTTGCTGTGTTTTCGCACCAGATTCCTCGCCTACAATTTTTAAAGCAATACAGAACTTGCATACTCTTAGTTCTGAAGTACATATCCCTGTAGGAGATTGGAATCTTAGCACCTGGTTCTGGGATTCTTTACGATCTTTGGGTTGGAAGGTGCTTTCTGTTATTCTAGTTATTTTGGGGATCCTGCTATTCCTTTGTTGCTGTTTTCAATGTCTTCCGAGTATATGTGGAATGCTAGGGGGATGTTGTGCCCAAGCAGTGAGCACAATAGGGCATAGAATATATGCCCCAGATACAGCATCCAAAGAGTTTGTGTTACAAGAGGTTCTGATGAACGACCTAATGGCTATAGATATTACAGACAATGATTCGGGATGTATGGATGACAATACATGGAGTTATTTGCAAAAGTATTAGAAATGATATTAGCACTTGGCATAGGCCAAAAGGAGGGTCTGTTGGAATTGAAATAATATTATGCCTCCTATCGCAGTAATTGAATGTGAATTGGCCTACGCCAAGTTGTCTAAAATATCATGTAAATAGATTCCGCGGCAAGGTCTTGACCTTAACGAAAAGTAATGTAAGTCGCCATCTTGGATTTAGCCGCCATTTTAGGTTCTCTTGTAAATGTGGAAGTCACCCTGAACATCAAAATGGAGGCTGAATAACATTCTGAGTGAGATTCTGGCTGTTGTGACCTCCGCACACACGAATAATTAATATGCCTGCAGGCCACTTGTCGGGGTCGCGAACTAAGACCTTGTCCTATCACTGACCTATGTGTAAATGAACAACTGTATCAGCGGAACTGATCAAAATGCATACATTATAGGATTGACCTGGCAAGGAACCCTAGGCCTGATCCCAAGAATGGTTAACCCGCGAGGGGGTTGGCCAAGGGCTGGATAAAGGATATAAAAGCCCAAGTATTCCGAATGTACGGTCTCTCTACTAATGCATCGAACCCTCGTTGAAGTTCGTTACGTTACTCTGAGAGCCGAATAGCTATCCGTTTGTCAATTGACTTTGGTAACTGTTGTAGCTTTTAAATAAAGCACTTGTATGTCCTTTGTAACCTGTGTTGGTGTGTTTCCTTTGGGCTTCCCAGCCTCATATACATTTTTATGTTTTCACAGGTTCTCCTGGGAATGCCTAGTGCTGCTCTAAGCGCGTTGTTCTGTAAGATTTGAATTCTTTTGATGACTTCCTTGTTGGCCCCAATATAGAGCGAGTTGCAATAGTCCAACTTTGATAACACGAGTGCTCTCTCCAGTGTGATGCAGCTGTTGTTGGACAGGAAGGGTTTGCCTGCTCTTATCAATTTGCAGGTATAGGCGGTGGCAGAAGCCATCGCGTTCACCTGCTTGTTGAAATAGAGGGTAGAGTCCAGGTAGAAACCCAGAGTTTTTACCGCGTGAGCAGTTGTGATTTGGTTATTATCTATGTTAAAGGAGGAGTAGTTGGGGCCCAGTTTTATATGTCAGGATTCAGTGGAGATCGCTGTCGACATTTAGAAAGGTGGCAGGTCGTGACCGTATAATCAAAGACGGAATCAGTGGAGAGATTTGTGCATAACCCTATGGCATAAACTGCTCTTCTCAGTCGAATCTTTGTGTGAAAACCCAAAGAAGGTGAAGGAAGCTCTGCTGGCTGCAGACTGGGCCGAGACCGAAGTAAAACAATCGGAATCAAAACGTCATACCCTGTCAGCGGTATCGTTCAGTCTGCCATATACCACTGCCGAATACTATAAAAAATGTCCATGTCCAAAGTTCCAAGATCTGATATTAAGATTTCGGCTAAACATACTAAAGACAAATGAAGTGTTGTATAAATATGGATTGGCAAAGGATGACAAATGTTGCTTTTGTCAACAGAAAACCAAAACCTTGCGACAACTGATACTGTTTTGCCCTAAATTGAGAAAGGAGAAAACCACCATTTTATTGGAAAAGCTGAACAAAGTGCACGGCCTGAATGCCGATGCTTGGCGGGAAGCTCTCTATGCCGGACAATCAAACACAGCGTTGGAATCATACTTGAAATTAAGCCGGAGTGTCAAAAGGTTGTGATTAAATCATCCAAGAAGCCCAACCTAGAGCATATCCGGCAATGTCGACAAATTATAAGCCAAGACAAGCTCATATTGAAGTGAGAATGAGCGAGAAAGATGACCAGTGGGAGAAAAGACTATGGTAAGCACGTGAACTGTGAAAATATACTGACATAGGCAGTGGAAAGAATTCGAAAAGGTCTACCGAGAATTTTATTCTATCTCTTGGCTTCGGATGTCCACGATTTTGTGAAAAGTAAAAGTTTGTAATATAACTGTGTGCTTAATAAAAAAAAAAAGTTTTTAGTTTTGCCAAGAAAAAAGATATTTTTTAAAAAACACAGTGAATGCAACAACATATAACACTATACTGATGGTCACCACAGTAAACGTAAATTACACAGTGCATTCTTCTCCAAGACATAGAAAGCCGCATATTATTGTTGCGGGAGAAAGAACCAAATCACAGAAAACTGAGACATAATTTTTATTTGAGGGCAACTGAGTTTGAAAGCTTTTGCTACTGCCAAGAAAAACAATAATAAGCGGCAAATGCAACAACAACAAAGCACTGCCCCTTTGCTCGCTACAGTAAACTTAAATAACACATTGTACATGTCTGTCCACATCACTGAGATTGCTGAAAAGTCATTGAGATTGACATCAGCGATGCCAGAGAGTACACAACGTTTCTTAGTGACATATTATTTTTTCAAGTGGCAATAAAAAAATAACAGTGATGCATCATTTCTTTGGTGAGAAGAAAATGATGCATAAACTGAAATATATTTATTTTCACGTGACAATACAAGAAATCACAGAAAGTGCCACAAAGATGTGGGTAGAGATCACAAAATCACTTAGTGACACATGATTTGTTCAGGAAAGAACGCATATTTACAAAGATGTGATTTTTTTCAGGTGGCAATACAAGAAAATCGCAGTAAGTGCCACATTAATTTTTCAGGATATAATACAGAACTACACAGTTGCATATTCTTTTTCAAGTGGCAGTTGAAAAAACTCATAGTGACATGTGATTAGAGACAACACAAAATCATAGAGAGCGACACTTCATATTTTTTCCGGTGGCAATAGAAAAATAGAAAACAAATCAAAGAGAAAAAAGCAATTGTTTGGGAGCGAACAATCAATTGAATTGATTAACAGTGGGACATTGACATGGAAAGGAAGGTAAAACTCAGTCAATAGATCTCTACAGGTCCAGAGCCTTGAAATGTACTCAGGGGCAATGACTGAGAAAGGGGTGCAGCTGGGTGGCAGTTCACAGCATGTATTGCAGCTGCTATATGAAAAGGAGACCCTCACATTGTGCATTATGCTGTGCAGCCAGGTAAGCCATTCAGGGTCTGCCTTTCTCTCCCTTTCATAAGACTTGGACAGAATGGTTTGCAGCAAAACATATTTCCGCATTCACATATGTCATGACAGCATCAGGTGATGGAGGAGGAAGGTGAGCATACGGAGAAGGGGCAGGAGAAGAGTGAGGAGGAGGAGCTCCAAAAGAACAAGTTTCAAGAGGCAGAGGTTCAGATGGAGGTGGTCCAAACCAATATATAAGGGGCCCAAGACAAAGAGGAGCAGAATTCATCAAGTCTTGCACAGTACAGAGAACAAGCACAAAATGTCGAGAAGAAGCCTATCAGAGATTTCCTAATTGGCTCCCATTTCCAGCGAATCCAAAAACAATGAAAACACAGTGATAACGCTCAATTTCCTGGGTTAAGGCTGCTAGACAATTTGTGGAGGACACCACTGATAGAGAGCCATTAAATAGATTGACCTAAGCATAGGCAACAAGTGCCTGTCTTCAGTCTCTTCAAGAAACAGACCATCCGAGCGCACACTGCTGATAGTGCAAGTCCTCTGTAGGGTAATAAAACCAATAAGCTGAAGAAAACTTGTGCTTTATACCAAGCAACAATCTGATCTGTTCAAAAACTGTGTTAACAAAACGAGGACCATTATCTGATCTCATTACCTCACATACTTCCCATCTAGGAAACACTTCTCTCACCAAAAACTTGGCTGCACAGGTAGAGTCTGGGTGTGTGCATGGGCATGCTTCTATCAATCTTGAGAAAGGACACACCACAACAATGAAATATCTGTATCCAGTACATACTTGTATCATGTCAACATAGTTGATATTCAACAGCTGAAAAGGGCCATTGGGTCTTGGAATGACTCCCCTAACTGTGCGCAGTGTATGCCCAGCCATGAATTGTTGGCACACAATACAGTTTACCATAAAAAATGCAACATGTTCCATTAGGTTCGGTGCAAACCATTTCTCAGCAATAGTTACAGCAAGATTCTCCATAGTTGTATGCATGGGATAGTGTAGCTGTTCCAGCACCACCCTTAATAAGGCTGTAGGCATCACTGGTTTACCAGTGCTGTCTTGTCACCACAATGGTTCAAAGGGGTTTAAAGAACACCCTCTTCGCTTCCATAAATTATTTTCCTTGTGAGGTGCCTCCCCCTGGATCTCTACTATCTGTGTTTTGGACATATGATTATATCCTTCAACCATTGTCATCATTACAGTCATTCTTCACATCACATGTTTCAAAGTTCATCATTCCTATATCTGTATTTGCTATGCGCTTGGCTTCAGCGTCTGCTGCTTCATTTCCACGTGAGATCAAATATGTCCCTTTCGTATGAGCTGTGCATTTAACGACTGCTATGCCCACTGGGAGTTGTAGTGTCTTAATGAGCCTGTCCAATAAGGCTGCGTGCTGCAATGGCTTGCCGTCCGCTCGGATGTAGCCCCCCCTTTTCCAGCACGCTAATCCTGTGTGCACCGTCGACGTCACATAGGCGGAGTCACTGTACACTATTACTTCCTGGTCTGCGTGATTCTCAATCGTGAGTATCAATGCCAATAATTCTGCAGCCTGCACTGAATAATGGGAAGGCAATCGAGTGCTAACGAGCACCCGAAATTCCCCATTAGCCGTGTGCTTTACCACAGCGGCACCTGTGTATCTTTGTCAATCATTTTGATTTATTTTCAAAGACCCGTCAATTAAACAATCTATCCCCTTGCTAGTGCATTCTCCTTTACTCTAGGGAGTTCATCATACATAGTCTCAAAAAGCTCTGCATCTGTTTTATTGTGTGTGGCTTAGCTGTTTGTAAAATGGCCTCAGCTCTTTCAGGAGTAACTTTCTTTCCATTCATGCAAGATTGATTGGCCTATGTACAGCACTTCTTGTTGACAATATTGTAACTTTTCCTTGTCAACCTTATATTCTTTGTAAGCAAGTATAATCATCAGCTGAACAGAATCGTGTCTGCACTCTTCCTCTGTTGTGCTGCAAACTAAAATGTCATCTACGTATTGCAGTACAACACTTTCTAAGGCAATATTGCTCAAGTCCATCTGGAGGACTCTATTGAAAATCGATGGGGACTCACAGTAACCCTGGGGCAGCCGTGTGCTTTTCAGGCACACTTGTCTGAAAGTAAACAATGTCAAATCTTGTGAGTCTTTGTGAAATGGGATTGACATTTTTTTCAAGTCAATCACTGTGAAATATCGTGAATCAACAGGTATATTACATAGAATTGTAGACGGGTTTGGGACTAGGGGGAACTCGGCCTCTACAATTTGGTTTATTGGCCTCAAATCTTGTATTAAACGCCACGACCCACCCCCTTAGATTTCTTGATAGGGTACCTGACGTATTACATGGTGACTCTGATGTCAGTAAGATACCTTGGTCCATTATGGCGGAAATTGTCTTGAAAAATGCCTTCATTTGCCTCTCAAGACATGGCATATTGTCGTGCTCAAGGTGACATTGCTCCTGGTTTTAATTTAATGTTCACTTCCCCAACCCCCTTCAGTAAGCCTACGTCATAGGGGCCAGTCGTCCATAATGAAACTGGCACTTTCGCCATATCTTCATCAAAATATTCAGGACGCTTCTGTGCTAACATCATTCTCTGCTGAACTTCTCGCTTAATTGCCTTTACCCAATAAGTAATGCTCATCTCAAATACCACAAAGTAATCCGATAAATAATCTCCAAACAATTCCTTATCAGTGACATCAGTCACTCTGCAGCCCTCCTCATGGCAATTATTGTGCTCTATCGTCTACCTTTGTCATCATTTGCATCAATTAAAGCCATATTTCCTCAGACTATTGCTGCTTCTATGTTTAAGGGGAAAATGTGCCCTTCCTCTTCACCCATGGATATCTGAGGCCTAAATAGAAACTCACCTGGTATCCTCATGGTTCTACCCACTAAACCTGGTAGCCAGGTTAGCAGAATGCGTATCCCATATTAAAAAACCACGGGTTCAAGAAGTATCGCTCTTGGCATTATCTGCCTTGTGAATGCCATAATCATTTCGCACACGTTTAAATAATGCATTCCCGGTGCTGAGCACACTATGCCTTCATCTGTAAACAAAATGGTCATATTCAATTTCGTCATTAAATCCCGTCCCAGTATATTAACAGATGTTTGCCTTGAATATAGCAATGGCACTTTCATGTCACATTCTCCTATAGAGACTGATCATTCTTTGGTGAAAGGAACTTGACTCATTGCTCCTGTAAAACCTTGAGTATTCATTGCATTGCCAGACATTAAAAATGTGCCCTCTCGCATACATGAGCACGTTGCACCCATGCCCACTAAGAATGAAAAAGCTTTGCCACCTATATTTACGTCTATCCTTGGTTCCTCATAAGGATTCGGCATTATAGATAGGACTGAACACATCAGGTCTCCCAGTGAGCTGTCCTATTGTGGGTACAGTCTCACTCCATCACTTGTGAATGGATTCCCTCCATCAACAGTGACACCTCCTATTCTATGAGTCATTGGCGGTTCTGTGGTTGTGCTCTGTGGAAGTTGCATAGGGGATTGCTGAGATTGTCCTTGCGTTTGGTTACCTGCCATTTGCTGTGGTTGCAAGCTTTGCTGCACTCTCTGTGCTTGCTGCTGCACTATGTGATTTTGTGCAAGTACATCCCCACTCTGCTGAGAGTATGCAGGTGGATTTGGCATCCCCTGTCTTGAAAACTGATCATTTTGCACCATCCCTTGGCTTCTACACATATGAGCCAACTGCCCTGTCATTCCACACATCCAACGTATAGGTAGTGGTCTCCCCATCTGCCCATTTTGCATATTCTGACAACCTCCCTGATTATTCTGCCAATTCCCTTGATTACTTTGCCAACCTCTTCCTCGTCATCTCCAATCTCGTGGAGCATTTCCACTATTTGTCTGATCAAACTTTCTTTGGTTATTCTCCTGTGGTATGTTCGTTGTCTGTTGTGAATTTGATCCACCTATGCTAGTAAGCATTGTCCCTTCAATGGCGTACTTGTACAGTTTTTTCTGTACTAATTTTGCTTCCTTGCCTTTTTGATTCCTTTCCTGCAGAAGTCTGCAGTAATGTGCAATGGTCAACTGGATTCCCTGACCACGGTTTAGCTTCTATACCCACTAATTTCTTTAGCTGCTTCTGAACTTGCTCTGGCAGCCCTTGTCATGGTATATGATAGAACACAGGTTTAGATTTCCCCCAAGATTCCCGAGTCTCGAGCGTCCAGGCGTCTTGGAAATTTTGAATGTAAAGGAAAGGATCCTCTCCTTCTTTAATCTTGTTTGTCATCATAGCTCCCATATCGGACGTGTCCGGAATTAATACTCATAGCCCTTTCCAAACTGCTGCTATGCAGTTATTGAATGGCGCCCCATCGTGCACCTGTTGAATGTAGTCACACCAGGGTAACCTGCCCGTATCCATACATCGTCAGCTCTATCACCAAGTATGGCGATCAGAAGACCTTTAATATCCCCTATGGCCAATGCATTTCCTCCCGTCATCTTTTCTAGCTTATGTACCCATTTACCAGCACCGGAAGTCAAAATCAGGAGTTTACACCTTAGATTATCCCTGTCCATTTGAGGCCACTGTATGTAGTGCGGCCTGGCCCCTCCTTTTTCCAACAAAGGAAATTGTGACAACCCAAACTCATTCTCATCTCTCATCATTTGTCTATCCACTGCCGGGGTGATATTCCCACATCGTCGTCTGCCTGGCAATGATCTTTACCTGCTTACATAAGGCAAGGTACTTCCCCCTCTGGCCGTGGGTTGCCCCTTATGTCGGTCTGACTGTGTCAGTGGCTCTGATGCTTTAGACATGGGCATTTTTAAATCTGACCATTTTACTCCCTTATCCATAGGTGAACATCCCTCTGGAACACATCCATTACTTCTCCCTTCCCCCTGGAAGGTTTCCCTTTCTTTATCTGACTTTTCCTGTGCCCAACTCATGCAACTTCTCTTGTCATCATTTCTATTCAGAGTTAGTCTGTCTAAAGACAACTCCTTATGTCTCGTGCTATATGAGGCTTCCTCCATGACATACAACTGAGTGCTCTTGAGACGATAATTTTTTCCCTTCCCTTGTGATTCTTTCTGGGCTTTCATTTCATGGTATACTTTATCGATCACTTCCCCAATACTGCTTGATCCAAACTCATCTTCTAGATTAGCTCTCCAAATAATCAAGATTGCGTGCTCTCTGCCTTCTTTTATAATCCATGTCATCATCGACTTCTCTGCGCTTTCTCGCTTCCTCTCTTACTCTGTCTTCCTCTTTCTTTTTCATATCCTTTCATTCATATGCCCTTCGTATCTCCTCATCCCTTCAACTCTGTATTCTTTTCTCTCTTATCCTTTCCTGTTCATCATCTATTCTTTGTCTTTCTATCCTTTCCTGCTCATCAGCCGTTCTTTGTCTATTGTCACGTTTTCTTTGCTCTTCTGCACTCTTCTGTTCTTTTGCTTGCTCATCTTGATATAACTGTTCTCGTCTTTATCTATCTCTTCTTTTTGCTCCTTCATCTTTCAATTGTTCCTCTCTTTCTTTGTCTTTTTTGTCTTGTTCATCTTGATCTCCCCTTTACCATCAAGTTTAAGTAAGCTTTATCACATCAGTTTTATCCTTGTCTCCTTTCCATCTCTTTATTTCTCTCCTTATATCTAGAGATGTGCTAGCTCAATCACTTCTCTCTTTGTCGCGTCTCTCCTTGACTCATGGGACTTTGGAGGTTATATCTTTCTCTGCATATTTCTCTGGGCCCTGGTCACTACTTTTCATAGGTGGCTCATATGACAGATTGCTATATCCCATCACTGCTTTAAATTCCCTTAATTGGTATAACCCATCGTCTTTCTTAGTTTGGTCTTTTATTTCAGATGTGGCGGGCAGAGCAGAAGGCTCTTCATCCCCCTCTTTGCATACATTGAGTATCCAATCTAAAGGAAGCTCCTCCTCCTTTCCTTGTTGGTACATTTTCCAAAGTTCTAGACTCGCTAGGCGCTTTTCTAGCTTCTTTCCCGTGTATGCTGCATGCAAATATGTCATCATATGTTGCAGGACTGCTTTCGATACTGATCTGCCTTGTGGCCACGGCATAAACATTTTATCTACGGTTCCTTTTACCCGTTCTGCACTGTAGTGTTTAAGTTTAAGCGCGTGCTTTGGCAGCTGCTTGCAAAGATGCACTAATGGAGTAACCTCTTCCATTTTTAACCTTTCACTTCTCACTTTGCTATCACTCACTTAATTTTCAATCACACATTTTTTAAATACGTCTCAATCAACATACAATATGAGCAAGCACCAATCGTCGCAAGCTCCAATCCCGTCAAAACACAATTTTTTACTTTAATCTTGCTAAAAAAACAACCATCAAAATAGAAATTTAAAAACAATCAATTAATTTCTGTGTCTCAATTTCACACTTCTCTATTCCATAAACATGCTTCTTTCAACTCTGACTTCATCACTCCTTTCAATCACATAAAACGAACAGACATACTTGACCGACCACATATACCATTCACGATCTTCTCTTTAAGGCTCGTCTTGCCCTCTAAAATCTGCTCCGAGTGAAACTTAAACTAATTCTTTGAGGACTGTCTTTAACCAGTCCTGTCTCCTATAGGTCCCGCTAAGGGGCTCTGAATTAAAGTTTCTGCTAACACTCTTTAAATCTTAGGAACAGGGCATATTCTCTTATCGTGGCCTCACTCACGACTATTTTTCTTTATATATTGCTCAGCCACACCAATGGGCCTCATTACGAGTCCGGCGTTAACCGAGGCGGTAAAACCGCCTGGTTAACGCCGGACTCGTATTACCATTCCGCCTCCGTGATTCCCGGAATTACCGGGGCATCACAACAGCGGTTTTCCGGGAATCACGTAGGCGGAATGGTGTAAATCCCCATTCCCATTGAGTCCTATGGGACTCAATGGGAATCGGGATCATGGAAACACCGGCAGCATCTTGTAATGCTGCCGGTGTTTCCTCGTCCGCCTGCAGGCGGGCGGTGTTAAACCCGCCAGGTCAGACCTGGCGGGAACATCACCTCCCGCCTGCAGGGGTCGGGATCAGGCGGTCCGGAAACAACGGTGGCGGCGGGTTTACCGCCACCGTTATTTCCGGACCGCCACGGTCGTAATGAGGCCCAATATCTTCTTTTCCATATACATATATATTACACTCTTGCTCCTACGTTATATTTTATCCCACCTCCCTCCGTTACTCTCCGTTATTTACTATACATGTATTCCTTTGCCACACTCTTTGGTCTATTTACTCACCGTGCGCATGTTTTTTTTCTACGGACCCTCAGGATCACCGCCTTCGTTACCGCCTCTTTGAGCTGCTTTTTGATCTGCTTCGTGTAGACGTGGGAGGGGTTTCTATCTGAAAATAGGGGTCCCATCAAGCCGTCCCTTTCAAGGAGTTGTTTACACTAGCCACTATCTACAGGGAGCTTAACGTCCTGTCACCCAAATGGCAAAGTTTGTGTGATATTGCTGAGACTCTCAAGTTACTTATCTTATCTAACCATCCTATCTCTGTTACCTAGTGAGCTGGGTGTTCTCTCAGACAGTCCTTTAAGATGAGTAGCTATACCCTGGAGATGGATGGGGATGCAGATTGTATTCATACATCAATAATCAAGACGACACAAATAGTTTGGTAACGTTTGTCTGTTTTAATGTCAAGTACCAAAAATAGGGAGGACAACGAACATCAGCAATCACTCGATCCTCTGACGCTACTTACTTCATTAAAAAAACTGGGCTTTTATACCCACAGTTGGTCATCATTGACGTTTTGACCTGCGTCATTACCAGCGTCATCCTACGTGGCACACTAAAAAAACCTAACAGAGGGTGTGATTGGGTCTAAGTGTATTTCTAAGTATAGACTCACTATCTGTATAGAGCAGTGGAGGAAGGTGATAGGATACTTAACATCAGATGGGGCAACAAAGCCCTCCCCTCAAAATGGCCACTATGAACGTCACTAAATGTACGATGTCCCATTGGCTACACAAGCTATAGAACCCTTAATTATGCGGTCCCCTACAATTGGTTAGCTCCTAACCCCCGTCAGTACTATTCCACCTATGTCGAGAAGCATGCAGACTGAGCAACCAGGTGCGGGTGAGCTAGTCTTAGCACCATCTTCCCACCAATCAGCATATCATCCATCATTATCTCAATGTTCGAGTGTAAATTAGTGTTTGAAGTTTGGCCTTGAGTCTGTACTGTGATCTGAGAATTTTTAAGGAGTATAGGCACAGCCGGCCTCTGTGCGTAGGTGTGACCATCTTGCACGTCCTACTGCCCTCTATCACGGGGCTGGGCACCATGAAATTGAGCCTTTTCGTGTATTTGATTTTATTCTCCAATAGTCCTCTGACGTCTTTTGTTTTTGCTTGACCTTTCTGTACAGGGGTCGCTGTTCTTTCAAGTTAATTGTATCCAATGTCAGCCAATTCCAGTTTGATAAGACCGTGGCTCTTTTGGCTCTGTAAACTCCTTTAACTGAGATTCATTGTTTGCATTCAATTGCTTAATTAACTGTGACACACTGAAAATGGAGGCCTTCTTGCTTTGTTCAGTACTGCTTATATGCATAGTGGAAACATCCATCCTTTACTTGTCCATATATATCCATATATGTATATTTAGGTGCTTGCCGCGGTCTAACTATTCAAAAGCATGTGGTTAGCTTTATGATTTTTCTGCTGCTTGTGTTTCATTGCATCTGTACATGTTTAAACTAACTAAGTATCTTCATCAGGTCTGTGGCATATGTTTCTTCACCTTGATCCCAAGATGTCATTTATCCTTAATGCTTTCTTAATGGTTTATAAATCGTCTGCATCCTCTGGTCTGTTTATCTCTTCTATGAGTGTCAATTCGATTTTGTGTGACGTCACCATTCATCTTTTCCATTTAGTTTCTCTGCTTCGTCAGGAATCTCGTTCAAATGGCCATTATCTGCAGGTATGGTTTCCTTAATGGGTACCTCCCATATTCTCTTAGGTATAGCTATTCTAATGGGTAATGCACAAAGTCCTCGCTCTTTTCTTTTTGGTTTAACTGTTCTGTGTACGTCACATACTTTGGTTAATATTTTTCAGGTAATGTAGGCATGGCAGTTGGATTGGGGGTATTTTGCTCCTCCTTTACACAAGTGTGGAGTAAGTCTTGAATTGTTAGCTAATTACATGTTTAACATTACTCAAAACTCAGATAAGGTAGCATTCATTATTTTACTATCCAAAATTACAAGATTATAAATATTGTACTTCTATGGTGCATGCTGCAGCCATTGCCTATGTTTTTGTATGATTGGGTTCCTGCATTAACAACAACACACCAATACAATGTTGTTTAGATGAGTACTTTCTTTAATAGATTAATTAGTTCATTATAGGTCTCCCGATCACCCCTGACATCTTGTTACCAACATTATAAACACAACCCCTTGTGGGGACTTTTCAACAACATTAAGTTCACATGTGATGTCATCAGTGATGTCCTGATGGTGCTGGTGCGAGTTATGGTTGCTTAGTTTACCATGACTGGTGTATTTCTGAGGTTTTTCGGTTTTACATGTAACCATTACATCCCTTTAACAAAGTTTTTTCAGTGAATTTCATGGATTTTTACCAGTGCATGCTAATTTCCTACAACTTACTAATCATACTTACCCCAATATAGCAACATTTTTGACCAATTTACAAAGTTTCACCTTAAAACGCTTCCATTCCCCACCTTCTAGCATAATTTCTAACACTTCTATACACTTTTTGCAAATCTTTCCACTGTTTTTGCAGCCATCGACATCCGCGAATGTCTGATGTCATTGCGGACCTTTCAGACAGTGCTTGCACGCAGCATGATGACGTGTCTGCGAACGCTTCCGCACTTCGCTATTGGGTCCATGCTTCGCCGACAATTCGGATCTGCAATTTCTTCTGATCTAGGAATTTTCAAGCTCAAAATGTACCCTTACACAGCTCCCAGACCTATTATTACTCATTGTCCATTAAAAATCTATTAAAAAGCACATACTTGGAAGAATATTTGCAAAACTGCTATTCATCTTAAAAATAGCCTCATCTATTGCCATCTCTCCTCCCCAAGAGCCCCAACCACCACCAGCTGGAGGACCTACACAACAAAAAAAGTGCAGTACTTCCAAAGACAATGAAGAGGACCAAGAAGATGAGGTAGTGGAAGTGCCTACCTCTAGCACCCAGATAGAATCATGGGTGTTGCAATTCTTTACTACTTTTGGGAATGTTCCAAAGGCTAAAGCTACCAAAGTGAAATTCACTGAGAATTATGTTGTACTCAGTCGTGGACTACGTGGACAGTACTCCTACGGGAGCACCTCCATGTTCTGCCACACCAAATCCAACCCCTGCAATGCTCTCGGAAAGGTTGTTCCTTTCTTAGCAAGTAGTAGGCTGTCTTCCTCCACCTCATCTTCCTCAACCAATACTGCAACCACACAGCCAATTCTGTGGGACACAAAATCCCACCAGCTACCTTGCAAGCAGTAAATGAGGCTGTTGGTCCATATCTTTCGAAGACAACAGTCCTCTGTATATACTGCAACACACCATTCTGCAGGTGGGAGCAATTTCAAAGTGCTTTTGAAGCTGTAATCAAGGAACATGAGAAACACTGCTCCTATCTTAGAATTAGCACACGCGCAACATCTTCACCTGTCCACCCCATATTAGTGCTTAGTGCCTCTTCCCTCATTTCCCTCCCCAACTTACGTTCCAACCTCTCCTGCTAAAAAACAACAAAAAAACCCAGCAAAAATTAGGTTCCTTTGTGAACCACTTTCACAGTTGAAAAATAGAACAAAAAAAACATATAGACCCCATCTACTTTACATTTCTCAGTGAAGTACATAGGGCTTCATCACAAGTCTGGCGGTAACCCTTAAATGTGGTGGTAGCGATATTACCGCATCATTTAAGGGTCCGCCAGATCATGGCCATGGCGGATTTTCTCCAGCTCCGAGCTGAGGGGAAATGCGCTGCAAATTTGCTGATTTTCGGCGCTATTACTGCCGGCGGAAAATCCGCTGGTGGTAATCGTGCAAATTTTCCCCATTGGGCCCAATGGAAAATGAGGAATTCATTTCCGCCAAACCCGTGATCCGGCGCTAATAGCACCAGGGGGTTTGGCGGTAGGGCTAATAGTGCCGGCGTTAGCACCCAACTCGTGATGAGGCCCATAGGCTCAATAATATTTTCCAACATTTCCATTAGCATTTTGTGTTATGCTAATGGCAATAATGTGGCGTTTATCCCCTGTTCCAGGGACTGGAACGGGGTCGGCCCAAATGAAACCAGGAGGGATAACGAGTGCTCTGGACAGTTTTCCCCCATTCCAGCCCCTTCAATGGGGAATGAAGTTCATTAGCACGCTTGGTTCCCAAAGCGGTAACACGGGGTGCAAAAATAAAATATTTTTTCTTCCAAAACCGAGATGCGCGCAGCGTCCCGCTGTAGGAAGGATAATCCTTTTCCAAGATGGTGACAATGGAAAGAGAAGGCGGTAAATCCATACAGAGCCCGTCTTCCCGTTCCATGGGGGGCTGCAGAAGATGAAGAGAGAACCCTATAACCATATTACCATGAGCACATTTTTTTCCCTTTAAAACCTATCCCACTTTTGAATAACTTTACCACATAGCCGGTCCCAGGTGGACATGGCCACTTTAAACCCAATGGTCGTCCCTCGTGGTCATGGCCAGTAGCCAGATTTTCTGGGTCATGACCTTATGCCATGTCCCAGACAATCTGGCCACTGCTCATGGCCACACGCCATATCTCAGTCACCAAAGGTATATCACAATTTTTGTACCTACATTATGACACTTGTCAAAAAATAAAACACAGGCACATTTGCAAAACCATGCTTTAAGATCCTTGCCAATGATCCTTGCACGAGTTTGCTGGAAATTCAACCATGTTTTATTTTTTCAAAAGTGTCAAAATGTATATTTTTACAATAGCATATAACTTAGCCACCACTTGACAAACTCCATTCAGACTTTGCACAAACATTCAAAGTTGAGTTTATAATCTTTCTGAAAACTTTTGTCCACATTCGTCAAACAGCAACAAAGTTATAAGCCATCTAAAAATGTTGAGATCCCATCTAATTTAGCCCCTCTTGACAAAATCCCACCAAATTTGCAAAAACATTTATATCTAGATAGAAAATGTTTTTGCAAACCTTTGTGCAGATTCGTCATATGGCATCACATTTATTAGCCTTTACTATATTTGGGACCCCCTCTCAAAATTTTTCCCTCTTGCAAAACAGCACCAGACTTTCCAAAACCATTCAGAATCAGGTCTTGAATACAATTCCAAAATGTCATGCTGTTTCATTGAGTGGTGCCACAGTTATAAGCCATCCAAAAACTGCTTTTCACCAACCCTGTAATGCAGAAATAGCCATAGATGTCCCCTAACATCTGAAATGTTTGCAAACATCACAGGACTGCAACCAAACATCCAGACTAATCGAGGTCTTCGAGGATGAAAAACACACATTTTTTGGCTTCTTACGGCCATATCTCATCGCATCCTCATCACCCCTCACCTCCCCAGAGATTGTTTGATAAGTTTGACAAGTGCAATGTTGTGTTTTTTAATATGTTTTTATTGTGATGTTCATGGACAATGGCACCTGTCCGTGTATCCAACACGTCGGGCGTTTCCAAAAATCTGACGCATTTCACACTTTTCACAATCCAATCAGGGGCCATGTCCGATGTCCGCGGACATCACGTCGGCCTCTGGGCCAATCGGAGGCCCTTCCACGGACCAAACAGAGAAGGGAGGCTGCAGACCGAACCCAGATATCACACATTTTTTCTACTTACTTTTACACTGTTTTAAAAGAAAATACTGGACGGATTTACACCAGCACGCTTTCGGGACCAAGCCGACGCTCCTGCCGCAAATTTGGTCAAAATCTGTCCAGCAGTTTGGGCTGTAGGCATAAGCAAAATATTTTTTCCATTGCATCTATGGAAAAAAACCACACATTTTGGGACCTCCCCCTTATAACCTTTCCCCCTCTTGATGAAACCTGACCAAACTTCGAAGGATCAATCTGACGAGCCATATACTTTTTTCTGCAAAGTTTTGTGAGGATCCCTTCAGGGGGGGCGAAGTTATAAACCACCCAAAAAGTGCTCTTCCTATGTGTTGAGCAACTTAACCATAACTACAGGCCCGCTACCACAGGCCTTGTAATATATATATATATATATATATATGTGTTTAAGGGTTATGAGGTACAAGGGTGAGTGGGGTTTGGAGGGTAGTGATGATAGTGAGGGGTGTTCTATATGGAGGGACCCCCAAAAAAGCTAACGAAAAAAAATAATAATAAATTCTGTCAAAGTAAATTAGCACAGAGTATATTTACTTCGATAAAACCAAGTAGAACCAAATGCAGAAGATATTGCCATATTGCAAAGAAAGAACTCCTCGGAAAGAGCTTTTTTTATGGAAATTGTATTTTCCTTTCTCACAAGGCGAACACGCACCCAAGGGATCAGGTTTACCTAATCTTAATAGAAATAAAACAGACTGTTGGATCAGTCTCCATGTGCACGGCTTGCATCTGTTTTGGATGCTAATCCAGAATTAATGATGTGCGGACCTGACAATGCTCATTTGCATCTGAGCACACGGGTCACTGGAATATCCCGGATTATGCCAATCAAAGTGTACGTTGGTTGATTTGATTGTTCGTGGGTCATGACACAAATGTGCTTTTTCGTGTTTCCAAATGATGGGCTTTTTTGGTGGGCTTGCAGGAACTGATAACATGCTTGAGAACATCTGATGGCTTGCAGTGCAAGAGTTTGAAATCGCAGGTTATACATTTGCAAGTCATTTTAACTTGTTATTCTTGCAACCTGCAGTTGTTTTTACAACTTGACTTCACAACGTGAATGGGAGGCTGCGTTCTTTTAATTGCAGGCCTTCATACATCCATCATATTGTATCCAATGAGCACGCTTTTGTGAAAGGGCGTTATTTTATAAAGCAACTGCTCAACGAATGGTCCACGTGTTTTCCGGGAGCGTCACATTGCCTTCTGGAAATTTCAGAGCCTGGGGTTGACTGCCCTTTAGGGAACTCTGGAGATTTCCCATAGGCCTCTACACCCTGGGCCTCTTTTGTGTGGTTACCTATTTTATTTCCAAATTTCCTCATAGGAAAAGGGTTGGGCTTGCTGAAAATGTGTAATATGGGGCGACCTTGGACATTATTTCCAGGGTCTCTTTTGGTTCCCAGTTGAGAGCTCCTGTTTCCAGCATGTTTTGACCCTGCCACATGTTTAGTTCTTTGCGATAACACATTTAGCTGACAGGGTTGACGTCTTGGGAAAAATCTGAAACTTGGGACATGCAAGTGTAGGAGAACCTGAGGTCCTATGAAACTCTGTACTTCCTATATCCAAAGCCCTGGTGGGGAATCGGGATTGAATCAAACAAGAAGGGTCCCTTTGATTTGTGTCATACAATCAGGAATTGGGGACCACTTTAACAGATCACCTGGGAGTTCCAACGCGTGTTCACTTTTGGTATTCAGGGCAGCAACATGACAAATCTTGAGTCTACAAACTCATTCAACGTTCACTGTTTCACCTGGGAAAGGTCACTCTGTATGTGCAAAATCCAAGATCGTTTTTTTGTTTTTTTACGTGTTCCTACCTCAGACCGGATTGCCGAAAATGTTATTAGGCCTACTGCAAATCCTCTGGACATGCATTTGCACTGGAGCTAATGATATTGCACATGTGCGACGGTGTTTGTACAAAATGCATCTGCGCCTGCACACCTCCTAGGTAATCCTACCACAAGCGCCGCATTAAAGAAACTTTTCACGAGTGGAAGTGCAATTTTGCATTTATTAGCACTAGGGAAAATATTGCCCCAGTGCACAAGACATGGGGCCACAGTATCACTGTGCAGGTAGTAGCAGTGCAAAATCTTCCAAACAGAATGCAAGTTACCACCATCGCTAGCTGTGGAATTTGCACCTGATTATGAGTTGTGGTGAGTTCCTTTTCTGCTGTCCCATAGAACCTCATGTTGGACTGGAGGAATACTGCCAGAGCAACTTCCACTGGAGGGAAGACTTCAATTTTTGGAAGGTAATACATCCATGCATATCTGTGAGGTGTTGCCTCAGTAACAGTGTGAAACTATTCATGAACCGGAGGACTGAAAAACTGGAGGACATTGCGTTACCACCCGTTCTTTTCAGTTACCTCCAAATCATCATGAGGCCCACATTCTTTCAATGCATTTTTGCACCAGGGCAATGTCTCCCTTATGCTAATAGAGCATTCTATTGGCACCCATTCTATTGGCACACTATAGGACATGCTGTAAGAACAGGGCAAATATTGTCTTGGTGACAAAATAAATGTAATTAATACTTAGTCACACAAGGGCAATTTTCGCCTTAGTGCTATCACTGTGGAAAATCGCACTTGCACCCGTGCAAATATGTTTGTAATGAGGTCTTTGAGGTGCAATTATGTATGTCGTACCTTCTCTGAACTGAGAAGGCATGCATTTAATTCCTTCCCAGTGGAGGCAGTAAGTGGAACTAAGAAGCATATCTCTGGTGATGGCAGTCTTTCTGCTGTTTAACATTCCCCTTTTACGCTGTAAAACTGGGCCATCCCAGAATCACTATTCTGGGGTTAAGTGTTGTGTGAGAAATTAAAACATCCTGCTGGCAATAAAAGCTGACTAGCTTCAAGAGTCCACTTGAGTACATCTTGAGCTCATCACACAGCCACACATTATGTGCCTTATGGTCGCTTCAAGACCACTTTAAATTGTGTTGTGCCTTACGGTCGCTTCCAGACCACTTTAAATTGTGTTGTGCCTCATGGTCGCTGCTAGACCACTTTAAATTTTTAAATTGTGTTGTGCCTTACGGTCGCTTCCAGACCACCTTAAATTGTGTTGTGCCTTATGGGCGCTTCCAGACCACTTTAAATTGTGTTGTGCCTTACGGTCGCTTCCAGACCACTTTAAATTGTGTTGTGCCTTATGGTCGCTTCCAGACCACTTTAAATTGTGTTGTGCCTCATGGTCGCTTCCAGACCACTTTACATTTTTAAATTGTGTTGTGCCTTACGGTCGCTTCCAGACCACTTTAAATTGTGTTGTGCCTTATGGTCGCGTCCAGACCACTTTAAATTGTGTTGTGCCTTTCAGTCGCTTCCAGACCACTTTAAACTTATGTTGTGCCCTATGTTTTATAACAATTCCAGGTGCCATGTTATAGGGTGCTTGCATTTCTAGTCACGAAAAGGACTCTCAATTTTAGGTGCTAGGCTGTAGTATGTATACATCTTTAGCCATGATTAGGACCCTCAACGCTAGGCGTTAGACCATAGGATGTCTGCCCCATAGACACTAACAGGACTGCCCAATCCAGGTGCATTTGCAATAGCACAACCACGCACTAGTCCCCACCGGGCTTGCCTAACACAGGCGCCATCCTGCCACGTTCACAACATGCGCGCCACTAAGACTTGTTTATCACTCACATGCGGTTCCCTAGTCTGGACTCTTCTAACCATCACCATAACAATGGCCCTCACCAACCCCATACCTTGTAACCTGCAAGAGAGAAACTTGCGACTCAGAGCTAGGCTGCCACGACTTTACGGCATCAAAAATAAAAGAACCAGCCCATTAGTACCCACAAGTACCTCCACTGCCATTAATCTTAACCTCCTAGACTCAGCAACGTTACATCGTCCTGAACCACATGTGGTCCCATACTACAAACAGAGGAAACCACATGATGTCCCATACTACAAACAGAGGAGACCTATCCGCCCTACCCCCAGTTCTGCCAAAGACAATACTACAACTCCTACATTATCAGGAGCCCTTATTAATGCTAGGTCCCTTATAGCACATAATACTGAAATAGCCGATATACTGGCTATGGACAACCTAGATATCCTTGCAGTTTCTGAAACCTGGCTCCACGATGCAGCCGGCCCTGCCCTCATGACTGCCATACCAGACGACTACAACATCCTAAGAGTCGACCGACCTAACTCTAGAGGAGGCGGCCTGGCCATCATAACCAAAACACAGCTAGCTGCTAGACTCATCCCACACCCAACAATTACATTGTGCGAACTTCTCTCAGCTAAAATACCTATCTCTAATAATAGCACTCTAACGATACTTCTGATATACAGACCATCAGGCCCACTAGGCAACTTCGAGGAAGACCTTTCCAGCCTCCTCACCAACAGTATTAAAGACTCCACTCAGCTTCTTTTACTAGGTGACTTTAACCTGGGCTTTAACGACGCTGAAGATAAACAAGCCCAGTCTATCCAATCCATTCTAGTCAACCACGGCATTATCCAAAATGTCCTAACTCCTACACACACAAAAGGACGCACACTAGACTGGATAGCCAACTACAACTGCGACATCACCATCTCTAGTGTCTTACCTCAAATATGGACAGACCACTATCTGATATGCTTTACAGCCAGCATCGAGCCTCCCAAACCTAACAAGAATAAAATAGCACCCCCCTTGCCAACGAGAAGCAAAAAAGAAATCACAGCTGAAAAACTACTCCCACTTCTCCTACCAGATCTCACAATCAGCTCCAATGAACCAAACCCTAGCGAGTTAGTTGAATCATTTAACAACTCCATGGCCAAAGCCCTAGACCTGATTGCCCCTATCAAATTCCATAAATGTAAACGTGAAACCCACCTTAACTCCTGGTTCACCCCCACCTCAAAGAAATGCGTATCCAAAAATGCAAACTCCAAGCTATTTGGAGGCACACTCCCTCTGCTGACAACAAAACTACACTTGCCAACTTTGCCAAAAAATACAAGAAGGACATAATCCAAACTCAAAAAGAATCATTCAATGATAGAATCAATAAAGCCAACTCGAACTCCAAAGAGCTCTTCACCATTCTCCGGGAACTGGAAAACCCAATAGCCCCTACAGACAATGTCCCCAAGGACAAATCTTGGTGCACTAGCATCCAAAACGCCTTAGCAAATAAAATCACTACCCTTCAATCGAAAATTGCTCAGAAAAAAGCATCCCTGATCCCTAGCGGAACTCATACCACCCCATTGAAAGAGATACCCAGCACATCCACCCAAAGCAACTGTAAAGCCTTCAGGTTTACTAATATTTCTATATTAGAAACTGAAAAGGTCATTCTCTCCCTTAAACCGTCCAACTGCCAAGGCGACAGCTGCCCTGCTCAAATCCTCAAGGATGCAGCCAGAGATCTAGCACCTTTTATCTCGAAACTTATCAACGCCTCCTTCAATACGAATACGGTACCTACTAACCTTAAAGAATCCTGGGTACTGCCCTTACTCAAAAAACAGACACTTGACCCAGCAATCCCCACTAACTACAGGCCCATTACTACAGTCCCATTTCTCCTTAAAATTATAGACAGAGTAGCCTACCTCCAAATCCAAAATTATTTGGAGACACACCAACTATTAGGCTCACGGCAATCTGGCTTCAGACCTCTGCACGGTACTGAAACGGCCCTTATCGACCTCAAGACACAAATCGACGAGTTGAAGGATAAAGGTAGTACAAATATGCTCCTCCTCCTTGACCTATCAGCGGCCTTTGACCTGGTGGATCATGCAGTATTATGCAACCACTTAGCGTCGGCCGCCCATTTCTCAAGTGAAGCTATAGCATGGGTACAATCCTTCCTAGCTAACCGGACGATGAGAGTATTCTCTCCTGTAGCGGCAGCGGACCCAATCCAGATCACTTGTGGTGTCCCACAAGGCTCATGTGTCTCCCCGACAATGTATAATATCTTTACTAAGCCTCTCTTCGACAAACTTGACAGATTAGGGGTAACTTACACTAATTATGCGGACGATACGCAGATTCTCATGCCACTATCAGGCAACTTTGTCGAAGACACAGCTTTAGTAAACAAAATTTACCTCCTCATTCAGGCATGAATGGCCTCCCACGGCCTCTGCCTAAATGACGACAAAACTGAGTTATTGATCCTGGGCTCCGACTCCAACTAAAAAAAACTGAGTCCCAACTATCGCAATTTCATTATAGATGGTAACACAATTAAGGTGATTCTACCCTATCCCTAAACAAACAAGTTGACACCCTGGCATCCTCCACAGCGTACACCTGTAAATTAATCAGGACCTGTAGACCTTACCTTTCTAAAACCAACTGCATCTTGCTAGCCAACGCGTTAGTAATGTCCAAGCTGGACTATTGCAACGCCCTCTATGCAGGTGCCAACAAATCCATTATAAATAAAATGCAAATCCTTCAAAATAACGCTCTCAGAGCAGCCCTTGATATACCCCGTAGAGCACACATTTCCAACATCAGAAAAGACCACCACTGGCTTAAAATCAGCGACAGAATCCTGCTCAAGACACTGTCGCTCACCCACAAAGGGCTCAACCACGCAGCACCCCGTTATATTTCGGCTAGACTTACCAGAAAAACCTTTAGCCACCACACTAGGGCTACCAACCACTTCTTGCTCGAAACGCCTAGATTTAGACGTTCTAAAGCGGGTGGAGCAAGCTTCCCTGTCAGAGCTGCCCAGGCCTGGAACGCACTGCCCACTGCACTGAGAGCTAGCCTACCCTACTCTAACTTCAGATGGAAGGTAAAAAACTGGCTCTGGTCCAACGACAATTAACTCACGCGGCTCCCTACAGCTATGATACCCTTGTACCCTAGTCTAAGACAATGCTGATGCTGCTTTCTCCCTTCTTACCTTGTACATTCTTGTAATACTGTAATATGCTAGCTCTTCACTCCAACTGCTTGTACTGGCTTGTATGTATTGTATTGGTTTTATTTTTATCCTATGTATGTAACCTAAGCTTAAGTAACCTTGTACCTGCTGCGCCCGGCTACCCTCGGGTTTGGTGCGCATTATCAAATAATAAACTAAACTAAACTAAACATTGCTTTTGGTAAATTATCGCTCTGAAATCTATTATTTCAGACACCTTACAAGTTACCATTTTAATGTATGCAAAACTGATCTATGTTTTACTTTGGCTAGATGACATGCACCCACCCTATCACAAACACCATCCTTCTTCCTTTACCCTTCCCCACCTTAGGTGGAACCCCATTTTGTGTTTTCTCTGTAAATCGTTGCACCTCTGGCTTCACCCCCTTCGCGTTTCCTTTCCTCTGTAGACCAGAGGCTGGATAACCCAGGCACAAGCACAATATACCAACTTCTCGTCAAGCCTCTGCACAATTGACAGCATCAGGGTGTTAATTTGGCTGGGTATGCATGATTTCACACACAGCATAATGTTATGGAAAAGCTGATAACAAGGAAAGCTTGCTGGGCGAGCCACCCCAATAAGTGATAATTGCAGCGTGCCTTCATTAATATCGAGGTCAATAGATTTGTAGAAGGAAAAGACAGTGCAGCTTCAACAAAGTATGACTTTGAGGGTGGCTCGCTGAACAGGTGAATTACAAGTCTGAACTGATCTTTTTTGGGGTAGAAAACCAATGTTAAGCATTTCAGCTGTTGTTTATTTACAGATCTTTCATTAAACTATTCCACTCGGAGGTCAACAACAGTGAAAACTGCAAATGTGTGGCACTCGCTGATGAGCCCTGTGTCCGACCGGCAGTAGATGACTGCCAGTTTTGATTGTGTATTAATAATTGTGCATACAAATGCTCTATGTGAAACACTTTGGATAAAAGCTCTGTATAGGTGATAAATTGTTATTACTACATGCTTTGTTATTATCACTAGCTGTACCTAGCGTACCACAAGCTCATCTAGATCTCACTGTCTCTATGTTTGCACTCTCCTTTTCTCTGTCTTATTGTACTATATCTGTGCCTCTCTGTCTCTGTCTCTCTCCCTCTCTCTCTCTCTTGTTTACTAGAGCCACCACAGACATCGTTGATGGCAGCGCAATAAAAAATAACAAAGCTTGGTTGAAGTGGCAGGGGAGGAGGGGTTTAGTGGGTGCTGTGAATTTGTATGGTTAAAAGTAGAATGAGAGTAGCAGTGACATACGCATCCACCAGGGTGGGCAACCTCCTAATATTTGGAGAGATACACTGTCATGCTGTCATTCCATGTGTCCTGCAGAAGAAATGTTGGCATCACATGGGGAGCATTGTCCATATGTCGGAAGGCTGGGGGATGTGTATAGGCTCTATGGAAGGTCTTTGGTTCTGACAGACGTTAGGGACACACCAACCAGGCTGCAGGGTCTACAACTGAATTTGTTATTTTCGATTTTTTGTTAATTATTAAAGTTTGTGCAATCAGTGACTAGCACCCACATTTAAACACTGCCTTCTGGCTCCCAGGAGGAATAGATCATGGGTTTTAATCTGAGTTTGACCCTTTCCAAGACAAAAGGGCACTTTCATGGACACTTTGTTGTGTAATCTCATTGAAAGAAGCTGTTAAAAAAAGGAAATAATAATTTAACTAAACTAACTTTGTAAACATACACTTTATTAAACATTTCATAATGTGCATTTAGAATGATCACTTCCAGTATATATTGTAGGTGTAATAAGAAAGTTAACTTTGTTTTATTGAGCAAAACACATAATCAAAACCTAGAATAACCACATACATTATTTTATGATAGAGGTTTATCATACCAAGATGGACAGTCTGGTGCAATCCTGTTGCACGCTTTAAGAACATTCCTGCGGGAAATGGGAAGGGGGTTAAATAGCACTAGTGAGCGTTCCTGAGGGTTTTGTTCAAAATCAAAGACCATTTTGGGAGCTTAAGAATGACCACAGATATCCATACATAATGCACACTGACCTTAGTGCTTATTTCATGTTTCTCAAGACTCACCCTAACGTTAACGTGTTTGTAATAATGAACCATGTATTCTTTTCTGGACAGCCTTAAGATTTGAGTTAAGCCTAAATGGTTGTGACATCTCTACCCCATTGGTGGACAGGGGAACCAATTGAGACAGAGTTTTAGAAAAGGATGAGTTCAGGTGGATGCCAGGTTGTGCACATGTCCAGTCCAGTTGTCCAGTCCCAGAATACCAGCATATATTAATAATAATAATAATAATAATAATAATACTAATCATAACAGTATACGTATTATTAAATGAATAATAATATTAATAGCAATAATTATCTTGATAATGATAATGATTATGATGTGATGTGTTTGCAGGAAAGCTAGCATGGAGGGGAGGAAGTCCCAGAATACCAGCATATGCAGCTAATCTGAATGAATGCCATTACAAATAAAATATGTAATCAGAAGTGACAGCCACAACTGATGTAATTATCTTCACAAAAAGGATGCCAAATAAGTGTCACTGAAGCACAAACGCTTGTGAAGGTACTTGCCAACTACATCAAATATTATCCGTTGTACGTTATCCGTACTTTATCATTGCATTTACTAAAATATTTAATGTTTAAACCACATTTTTCAAAGTGGTGGTTGATTATTATTAGTGATTTTCTGCAAAGCGCAGGCACACGATAGATATTAATTAAAAGCACAAGGAGCAGTCGGTTTGCTCTTTGTAATGTGTCATTTGTAAACCCATAATAATCCCGCCCGGTGTATGCACGCTAATTACAACAGAGCCCCGTAGAGTAAATTGATCTTAGTACAACAGCTCATGTGGAGTTGCTTCTGCTGCTGAGAGCTGTATGAAAACCCTTCGAAAATGAAATACAACTCACAGAACTCTGGTCATAGGCACAGAACTAAATAAAAGGACAAGCATTAAAGGGATGTGCTGAATGCAGAAACATGGTTAGCTGTAGGTTGGTTTGCCAAACATCTAAAGTTTTCTCCAATTTCGTTTAAATGCAAGGTTAGGTTATAACTGATAGTTTAGGCTCGTACATGCGCTCCTTAATGAAATTATGTCGTCATATATTGGACATAAATATGTTAACGAGTGTACCTTGTTACCTCACAAAGTGTTTCTCTTCATTTCAGCAATATTACAAATTATTAAGTATATAGGAAATGTGGGGAATGCACACTTTCGTTAAAGGGTTTTAATGATATTTCGAAGGGGAGAAAAATCCGACTCTGGCGCTAGAAGTCGACAATATGGAATTACGAAAAAGTATTGTGTCCGCAATTAGTGGACACTCCCATCCCCTGCGCACCTCAAAAACGGACAATAGGGTCAGTCAACAATTAGTATATTTATAGAGTCTTAAATATTATTTGTGTTTAGTTATATTTCTCCTATAATAACTCTACACATTTTATAATTACATGAGTAGATTACGTTATTTTCATTATACAGTGAATTTCAGAATAAAGTGTACATAGAAAAAATTGACTTCGTCCCATTTCGGGAGGAAGTCTCCCTTCATTAGGAGAAAGACTTTCTTAAAGTTCAAATCTTATGTGATTTGTGTAATATTTGGTGTATCTTGCACCCCTACACTAATAGTGCACTGCATCATTCCTTCAAAGAATAGTCTATCAGGTAGGCAAGATTCACCAAATATTATAGAAATCACATAAGTATGATACTCAACTGAGTAACGAAATCCTTTGTCTGACATTCTTTACCAGAAGTTTGGATTGATCACTTAAGGCGGCTACCTAAGGATATTAATTAAGTTCTAAATACAGCGAATGACCCATGGAGATCCCTCAAGGTGATTTTTAATCAGCTTACAGACTTATATCTGGCATCCTATAGAGTGTATATATAAGAAGCACACTGACCTGAGTGTTTTCATTTACTTTGTAGATATATCAGAAAGTTTAAAGCTAGAAGATTGAACTAAAGATGTTAACTTTAAGAATGTATTGCTCTTGATGAAGGGAGACCGCCTCCCGAAACGCGTCAAGCTCAGTTTTGTTATATGTACAATTCTTTTCTGAAATTCACTGTATGTTTTATATAATCTACTTATGTAATTATTAGATGTGTAGAAACTGCCATATGAGAAATATAACTAAACAGAAATACTATTTAAGATGCTATAAGTATACTAATTGTTGACTGACCCTATTGTCAGTATTTGAGGTGTGCAGTGGACGGGAGTGCTCACTAATTGCAGACACTTTACTTTCTTGGAATTCTTAAGTATAACAGTAATTGTTACATCACAAAATCCCTATCGAAGATTTTTGATATTGGACGATCGTTCATATACATACAAATTTTGCAAGAATTTCTATATCAAACTATAAGTTAAATGTCATGGCTATGATTTTTCATAACTCAAAACGAAAGTCCATGGGCCTCATTACGAGGTTGGCGGTAACCCGCTGGTGCTACCAGCGGGTTGCCGCCAACCACGTAACACTGATTCTGCTGCCTGATATCCCGGTGCCACTGGGATATCACAAGTGGCGGCGGAACAGTAAATCCCCCACTCCCATTGTATCCAATAGTACTCCAAGCGAATCGGCACACTGAAGCACTGGGACCATTGGTAACGGTGCTAGTGCTTTAGTGAGCAACATGCCGGTAGGGGCCTGATTTCCCGGAAGGTCATGCCTGTTAGGGAATCCGTCCCCCTATCAGCATTCTCGTAGTGTGGCAGTCGAGAAAGGGTGCCGGTGCACAGCTACCGGCACCCTTATTTCTGAACCGTCACACTTGTAGTGAGGCCCACAGAGCAAAGCTCAATATATTAAATCTTGCAACTAACTACAGAAAAACGGTGCAACACTCATGTTTCTACAACACACGTTCATGCTTTAATTTATTTAAATGCATTTCACCTTCAGTCATTCAAATATTAAATGTGAATTTCTGTACAAAAGGCATAAAATATAATTAGCACCTCTTTTTCGAATGCAGGTTTTCACTGAACAGTTTGTGTTTTGCAATTTTAAGGATCTGATCTGCTGAAGGAGACCAACGAGCTCCTCCTGCGGGTGTGTGTCTGCTCCTCCATTGGTTCTGGGAGTGTGAGCGCCTCCACCGCTCTGCCCGTTCGTCCTGCTGGGTGCTTGCATATTCCCCACACCTGCTCGGCTCCACTAACCTATCTCCTTCTCTTGAGTCCCACCACTGCCCTGTCCCTCAGCATCATTTTGGGAATCCTGCCTCACCCTCAGTTCTCCTACATTTTAGAAATTGAAAAAGGACACTGATTCTAAACAGTATTTTCTCAATGTTTTTTCTTGGGGAACCACCTGAAAGCATTTGGAGTGGTCAACATTGTCTCTAATGTGAAAACATTGCACTTGGGCCATGGCTGGTTGCCAATAACATTTGTGCCCTGTGAGGGCCCAAGTAGGGCGTACTTGCCCTTAACTATTGTTAGTGTCCCTTGCAGCACTCAGGATAGCTAACTTGGGTTGCTGGCAATGAATACATAAAAAAACGTACCCCCCAAATAAAAAAAAATACTCAATGTTTTGAAGTAATTACTTTGGATTAAATTACTTGGAAGTAACTACAGTCGGCAAAATCACGTGGAACCCTTCTCTTGCCCAGGTGTACCTCACCTTTTCCCGTAACACGAGGTGCTAGGCAGTGGTGCCTGTTCACACTTCTGCTGTTTACACTCTATATTAACGATTTGATTGTTGGTATCCAATGAATAAATGCAGATGCAGCGAAGGTTACAGAGAGCAGATTGGACTATAACTCTTCTCAGAAAATGCAATGCTGTTGTCCATGACCCCTGCTGCTTTGCAGCGTGAACTGGAAACTGCCTGGTGCCTCCATGGGATTAGTGATCAACCAGGCAAACACGAAATGTTTAGTCTAGCACTCACAAATGAGAAAAACGTGTAGATTGCTGTTAACATATGGAACCTGCATTGGCTACTTGAGGGTGGGGGGGGGGTCTGTGAAATTGCCCTATGGACATCACAGCTATATAAGAGTGTCTTATCATAGCCAAATTAGCCGGAGCTATCACAAATGTCTCACTGAAATATGGAGTGGGGAGGCTATTAGACCATTCTGGGAAATGTATCGTTCCCAAGCTTAAGTTAATGCATTCTTAAAATCATTGATAGCTCTCCCATGTACCACCCCGAACATTGCACTATGTTTGGAGTTGGGGTTAAGTGGGATTCTGTATGAGGTAAGACTTAAACCATTATTGTAGTAGCCGAGAATTTGTAGCAGCCCCACATTAGCAATATATCTAAGAGCTTTAGAAGAAATATTTTATCAGGTTGGAGACTTTTCTTGGCCCTATGGAAAATATTTTGGACTGACAAGACATCACTGAACTCCAGAAAAACCTTGCTATCATTCTTTGATGAGTGTTTATTTTCTAAATGTTGCTGCCTGTCGTTGCGACATTCTATTGTACTACTGCTCCTACAGAAAACAAATTTGATTGTGAGCATAATTTATATTTTATGTAACAATTGTCCTCCAACTATTGAATTTGAAACTTTGACTAGGAGCTTTTCCCGATGCTGCATTTACGTCGAAAAGGGCTTAAAGCACTGGGGAGTCTTGTGGTCACTTTGGGACTGTTAGCGAAGATGTCCAGCACCCTATATTATGTTGCCCTCTTTATTCAGCACTGAGAAATATCTGGCTATTTCCCTTGTTTGCTATACAATCTGCTTTCGAGTTGTGCTATCAGACTGATAACCCCGTATGTGCAGTGGGCATGGCCACTCACTTCACAAAAGTATAGGCAATTTGTTCTAGAAAGAACATTACAAATTAGTAGACTGCCAAGGCATAGCATTTAGAAGGCCACATGTAAATACAGGCTTTGTTTAAATATGTGTATTGTTTGTTTTGTTTGCCAAAACAATGAAATCAAGGTGGGTCCATTTTGTAGTGAAACTGTTGACTGAGCGTATTATTCTTATTTACGTGTCTAGTATTGTATTTCGGGAACATTGTTATTATAGGGCGTTGGCAGTTCTCAGAGTCATATTAAGAGTTTCATCCAATCTTTTAGCCAGTCTATGTACGTTAACGTCTATTTCAGGAACATAGATTTAACTACTGTTGTTCTATAATTTCATCTGTATTTGTTTTTTTCTTATACTGCTGAAAAATATGTTACAGATCGTTTGCACATTTCATGTCTTGATTTTGACATTGACAAACATGGGGTTTTGCACTGCACAGTAAAGTTGTGTTACTTCTAGTCCTACTTCACGAGAAAATCACAGACACAGATTTATCTTTGTCTCCTTGTCAGTGGTGCCCAGCACTGGGGTTTGAAGAAGTTATCTGGGACCTGGCAACGTCAATGACTGTTTTTGCCTTGGCTACTTTGGCCCCATTGTTTAAATGTTATGTTACGTTGATTTATACTGCACACCGCTACAATTCCTATGGCCTCCAGGCTCTCACGTGCCTCTCTAATAAAGTAGGAGGGGTATGTGAGTGAGGGAAGAGGGATAGGACAGAGGTTGTTCTCTTCTGTTGATGTATGCAAAACCAGGAGTAACTGGCGTCTGTGTGTGTCGGCTTGGATTGTGTGCACTGGGCTATTTTTGTCCAGAGGGGTAAAGTCCAGTTTCTGAGTTGTTTGTTGTTTGCAGCTGCTTGATCTTGAGGGAGATGTGTGGCTTGTGTGTTTTGTGTGTATTATTGCTAGCCCTTAGGATATTTGTGGTACGTGGGTGGTATGCAGGAGAGGAACGAGGAGCAGGGGGTTTGTTAGTAGTTAGTGGTTGTTTCATTGTTGGTTTCTGGATCCGTACTGTCCCACAATTGCCTTGTGTCTGGGGTGTGAGATGTGGGAGGTGCGTCTTTTATGCCTGGCTTTGTGAATTGAATAGCCAGGTTTTTAGTCGTTTTCTGAAGCTTAGGTGGTCTTCTGTCATTATTTCCTTCTGTAACGAGTTCCATAGTTTGGATATCAAATGGGGGGATGCAGATCAGTTGAATTTCCTTTTCTTGTAGTGTTCCATTCAGATTTGGACATCGCTGCTCGATCTTAGGCATCTTCCTGGTTGGTAGTGGCTGATTTTGCCTTTGAGAAATTCAGCTCCTTGTCCATGTAGTGATTTGTGCGCAATGAATTTATTATGTTTTATTAACTGGGAGCCAGTGTAGGCTTCTCAGGGTTGGTGTGATGTGGCCACTTCTGTTTAGTCTCAGGATTAGTCTTGCTGCAGTATTTTGGATGAGTTGGAGTTTTTTTAAGGTGTTTTGGCATTCCAAGCTACAGGCTGTTTGTGTAGTCTAGTCTCTATAGTACCACACAGATGAGAGCATGAGTTCTGTGAGGGAAATGAGGTAGGGGAGGATCCCACTATTTAGTCGCAGGAGAAAGAAGCATTTCTTTGCTATTGCTTTGACTTGTGGTTCTAGGGAGAGCCCGTTGTACTTGAGTATTCCCCTTTTTTTTGTCATGGGTTCTGCCTCCGGTTGGGTGCCCATGAATGGTGGCCAGCTCATATGTGTGTTTCTTGCATTATCCTCTTGGGGGGGAATCATTATTTCTATTTTGTTTGGGTTTAGTTTGAGATTGTTGATTGTCATCCAGGTGTATAGATCCGTGAGGCATTTGTTGATGGTGTTGTTTGGGTTTGGGTTGTGGTTCTCTCGAAGATTAGTTGGATATCATCTGCGTAGATGTAGGCAGTCAATCCATGGGTTTGGATGAGATTCATTATGGGGACATGCAGATGTTGAAGAAGACTGGGGAGAGACTGAATTTGTGTCTTACTCCATAGGTGATGTTTTTGGTGTTAGATGTAAATGGCAGTAAGTATGTTCTTTCCATTCGGTTGGTGAGGAAAGTTTTTAGCCATTGTAAAGCAGAGTCTTTTATGCCGCATTCCTTCAGTCTCTGGATTAGTATAGTGTGCGCGATTTTGGGGAAGGTGGCTGATATGCCTAGTAGTATGAGGACTGATGGGGTGCTGTTGCCTGCATTTATTTTTGGTTGTCCCATATTGATAGAAGCAATGATTCCATTCTGCACACAAGTCTGAAGTTGACTTGGGAGTGGTTCAGTGTTCTGTTGTTTTCTACATGGTTGAGTAGTATTTTGTAGAAGTGGTTATCAAGTAGTTTTGCTAGGTAGGGTAAGTTTGATTTAGGTCTGTAGTTGGTGGGATCTTTTCACATTTCCTGTTTTTGTTTTTTTAAGAGGGGCTTGATTAACGCTGATTTGAAGTTTTGGCTACTTTTCCTGTGTTTAGGGATACAATCGTTAGTAGCTAGAAGTATGATACTGGTGTTCTGTGGTTGAGGATTTCTTTGAAGATGCTTGGTGGGCATCAGTCACTAGGGGATTCAGCAAGGTTGGTGTCTTTAGTTTGGGGAAGGTTTCTTCGTTTACCGGTTCAAATTAATCGAGCGGTGTGGTGGTTGGTCTTTTGAATTGCTTCTTGTTTTGTTCTTAGGTGGTTTTTGATGTTGTCACTGTTATGCTCACCTGGTCTCCACAGGGGCGCCGAACGAAGCTGGGCGGTGACTGTCTCCACCAGCGTCACACGAAGCGGAGTGGTTAATGGCTGTACGTGCCCTCTCTGTTTTACCCTTCCGTCACAATTGAAGGTTTGCCTGGAATGTTGAAATGAAATATTAACTAGCCATAAGGAGGAGGATCGGCTCCCACCTCTTGTGACCTCCTTGTGCACCCCTCTACTATGTCTCACCTTAGAGTTATGAATGGCAGACTCTCTGTCCTGCAACTGTATGCAGGGTTGTGTTGCTGTTCATAAGATCTAGTTACATCACTGATCCTGCGGGCTGCTGTAGAGTCTTGAACAACTGTGACTCTGTAGGTAAGTCTTTATGCCAATAGTTTCTTGTTATAGTATGCTTAGAGTTCAAGTTGCCAAAATCCTCACTACTGTGCTTGTTTCTTTGCAGATGTGGTTTCGATGTGCCGATGAAGAGTGCCTCCTCTCCACAATGATGAGCAGATTTCCAGAGGTGAGTTTCAACTCTAACGCGAAGTGACAATGTCTAAAATATGGTACTTGTCCCTCTGCGCGACTAACCTGCTGTTCCTTTTCTGTTCTGCAGGTGCTGTGACTCTGGAGCGGCGATCGCGTGAATGTGTCTCGATGGATCGCAAGAGTGTGCAGCCTTCAGGTGAGTATTAGCACTGGCGTAATGTTGAAATGTCTTTAATGTGGCCTTTTTCCTCTGCGCGGCTAACCTGATGTTTCCTTACTGTTCGGCAGGTGCGGCGGTTCCGGAGCGACTGAAGATGGAGCGTTAGGTAAGAACCTAACTGCTGTCTTTGTTCTTGTTTTCTCTCTCTCCTCCTTTCTTTCTCCACAGGCGATGGTTCGTGAATCTCAGGATGGCTGTGGCTGAAGTCCGGGTTCACTGAAGCTAGCAGACACAGTGAGCGTTACACTGCAGGAGTGCAGAATAACGCGAAGCGTCTTCTGTTCTTAGGGTGTGTTTTATATAGCCTCATACAAGTAGTCCCAAGTGAAGTAGTCCCTCCAACCACACCCTGCACAAGTAGTCCCAGGTAAAGTAGTCCCTCCAGCATGCCTCAGACTGGGCTGAATGTGATTCCTCTTCCCCTGCAACCTGCCTTACTTGAAAGAATATTATGAGCCTGGCGCCAAAGGCGCCAGGACAGAGTCCAGGAAGTCTTGAGGCAACATTTTGAGGCCTTAAAGGTCCCCAAAGGTGCTAGTACCTGGGGCAGGCTGGTCTGCTCCTGATGTCTGGGGGCAAGCACAGTGACAGTCACTTAGGGTTTGTGATGGTGTGGCGCATTTGTTGCACAATGTTGGTGTTTTGCTTTCCTTGATGATTTTGAATAGTTCTTTTTGTGTGTTTGTTGCCGATTGGATTCTGATGATTCAGTTTGCTTTTTTTTGCTTTTAGGACTGCTGATTTGCACATTATGAGTTGTCATAGATTTTTTTTTTTGTCCGATTGGTTGTAATGGTTTCTCCATTGTTTTTTTCAGTGTTTTGTTTTGTGTTCCCTGAGTTATTCTTTGAATCATTAGTGGCATTTTTTGCAATGGCTTCGAAGAGTTTTTCAAGTGCTCATTTGTCTATGGCCTCTGTGATTGAGGTGTCCAGTTGTATTCCTCTAGGTCTGGAGTCATTCTGTTTAGCTTGGAGATGTTTGGTTTGGTTGATTACATTCACTCTGTTAGTGTTTCCAGAACAAGTCTGTTCCAATTTATTATGTTAGTAGCATGGAGCATTGCGTTTCTGGGCATTGTGCTGTTTGGGATTTTGACAGTGAATGGGATCAAGTGGTGATGACTCCATATGATTGGTACTGGTGGGTGTGTTCAGCACAGTGGATGGGACCATTTACTATTTGATAGAAGTGAGGAGTTTCCACTAGTGCACTAAGAGAGTTTGCTGTGTGTTTTTTTTTTTTTGTACCAGATGTTGAAGTCTCCCAGAACAATTATGTTATTGTGATAAATGAAATGGTTGGAGCTAGCATCAGTGAGCTGTGTTGCAAAGTTGGGGTTGTATGATGGTGGTTTGTAGATAAGAGGAACAGTAGGTTAGCTTGATTTCTAAGTTTGATGGTGATAAGGAGTGATTTGCAGTCATCTATCTCCATTGGGGTTGAGTGGTGTAGCGCAGATGTGGTCTTTGTTCAGTAATGCAATTCCACCTCCTCTCTTGTTTTCTCTGTTGGAGAGTATTAGTTTGAAGGTGTCTCGTATGGCTTTGTGGGTGATTGTTTTGTAATTGTCTGATAGTTATACTTCTGTGAGGAAAAATGCATCAGTGCCCCCCTTGCTTAGGAGGTTGTGAATTTCTGTTTTGTGTTTGGCCATGGAACTTACGTTGAGTAGACTTTAGGGTAGAGTGTGTGTTTTTTCTTGTTTATTGTTGCATATCCTTTCCTGCATCTTGGTCGGGGTGGTGTTTGTTGGGTTTTCTTTTCCTGAGGTTCCCTCTTGGACAGGGCTGTTATTTTCTGATTGTGTAGTTGGGGCCTCTGTCTCTTCGTTGAGGAGTTCAATTAGATTGAGGGATGGGCTTCTTTGTTCTGGTTCGTACTAGTGGGTTGTTTGTTTGTACATGTGAGATTTTTTCTAGTCTTTGGTTATGTAAGGGGTGTGGATGGTTAGTGATTCTAGCTCAGCTCTGATTTTTGTTGGGGTCTTTTTTCTGAAAATATCTTTAGGGTTGGTGGGTTCTGTGTATTGTGGTGTCTGGTTTGGCACTCTGTTGGGGTCCAGGATTGTTTGGGTCCTTGCTTGTCACTTATTTGTGGATTGTTTGTTTTCCATTGAGGTATGATTGTAGGTGGATGTAGCGGGAGATGTATTCTGTTTTTGCTCTTGCCTTAGTCCATGTCCTTAGTCCATTCAGTGGTGGCTGGTGGAGATTTTGGGGTGTTGCAAATTCTGGTAGGATGTTCACGTTCCACGGGGGTGCAATTTCCATCCGATTTCAGTTATCTATTCATGTTTCTTTGTCCTTCTTGTATTGTTTCATGTTTGTGGTCTGACTGTCTTGGTCTTGTATTTGGATTTGTGGTGTACTCCAGAGGTGGGTGACCTCCAGGGTGGCTTTCTTTCCTGAGGTCAGTGGTAGGCTAATTTACTGCAATATACAGTGTTGTCTGCCTAGCTGTGGTTGTCAATTGTGGCTCTGTTTGGATTTGGAATTGGATTGCGCTATATTTCAAGGGCAAATAACCTTCTGTGTTGGTTATTTTCCCAGAAATGGGTTACATCCTTGTGCTCCGACCCACAATGGTGTTTGCCTTGCTATGGTTGTTGTACTGTTCCTCTCTTTTGCATACATGATTTCTATGTATATTCTAGGTGCAAATGCCCTTCTGGGTTGGTTATTTTCACGGACACAGGTTAAATAATTGTGTTCTGACCCACAGTGGTGTCTGCCTCGCTAAGGTTGTTGTATTGTGCTTCCATTTTGGATATAGGCTTTCAATGCATATTCCAGGGGCAGATGTCTTCCTGGGTTGGCTAATTTTATGGACTTAGCTTAAATTGTTGCACATATAGTGGTGATTGCCTCACTGTGGTTGTTTTATTGTGTCTCCATTTTTGGATTTGAGTTGCGAATGTATGTATATTCCAAGGAGGGTGCCCTATTGGGTTGGTCACTTTCCTGATTTTATGTTAACTCTGTGTGCTCATGTACGCAGTTGTGTCTGCCTCACTGTCATTGTTTTATTGTGTCTCCATTTTCGCTTTCTAATAAATTGCATTCTTCTTCCTGACATGAGAGGAGCAACAACTGGTCACTAATGTGCTTCATATGAAATAAATGAGGGCTATATGGGAATTGAATATTTATTTATGTATATGTTGTTGTTTTGATATTGCACAATCTGGGCCTGTTTGTGTTGCTCTACCAACATAGTGTGGCCTAGCACATCATTCTGGCATGCTCGAATGAAACTGAAAGGGATTGAATGCTACCAAGTGCAGCTCTGAAGATATTTTTAATTATCAGCTTATTATAATTTTAGTAAATCCCTGTCTAAGTTGAAGGTTTATCCCAGAAGTGGTTGCTGTTCTCACTGTGACTCGGGATTGAAGCTGAACTTTGCTGTTGATGAGCAATAAGGTTAAGAACAATAAAACATAATCAGGATACTTCTCTTCCTTGCTAATAAGCCTGAGCAAAACTATTCAGAAGAAATGTCAACGTTAGTTGTTTTTTGCTAATCTAGTTTTATCAGTGGTTTGGGCAAAATATTTTTGGTTATTTAGGATAAACAGTATAAATAGGATATGTGTGTTTCAATTTCAGGGTCCGTCGTTTTAGGCAGAGGCAGATGCAGTAGGTTTCAAGAACAGTTCAGCTAACAGGATCTAGTTGAGGAAGAGGTTGAAAATTAATAGGATTATGTGGAGGGAATGGTAGAACATTAAAAAAGGAAATGGAAAGAGTATAGCTGCAATATTTCTGCCACAACTACTGCTTGTTTGTTTGTTTGTTTGTTTGTTTTATTATTTATAATGCGCACCTAACCACAAGGATAACAAGGCGCGAACATAGTAAGAGGGTTGTATAGCTTAGTTACATAAAGCAAATTAAATAACGTCCCATGGAGTTACAATAGGAATACAGTGGTAACATGGGTAATCAGATATCAAAGACATTTTATCTAGTGCAGTTTATATAGTAGCAGTAGGTAGCGGGGGTACACTGAACAATAATACAATTGGTGATGGCACTGATAATGGCATGAGGAGCCACCAGGGAGTATTATTTGTCATGGTCCTTCATCCATTGTATAATGTATGTCCTGTACTGAAAGTAAGGGATGTCTTTCCTTAGAGGTGGCGGTAGTGAGTTCCAGTGAGTAGCTGCTTTAACAGGGAAGCTGTTCCCTCCAGTCAGGGACCGTTTGAATCTTGGGACTAGTAGTAGATTGGCGTTGGCACTTCTGGAGGGGCGGTATGAAACCTGTCTAGAGAATCTTGTTATCAGATATTTCGGGGCCATGTCATGAAGGCATTTGTGTGTCAGTGAGACAGACTTAAGGAAAATTATGTCTTTCGTGGAAAGCCAGTTAACAGATCTTCTGGTATCTGAGATGTGGGCTTTCTTGGGGATACTTAGAGCTGCTCTTAGAGCATTATTTTGAAGGATTTGGATCTTGTTTATGATATGTTTGTTACTGCCTACGTAAAGGGCATTACAGTAATCCAGCTTAGATAGGATCAATGCTCTGGCCAAGGTAGTGCAGTTATTAGGTGTTAGGAGTGGTTTGGCAGCTCGGATGAGTTTACAAGTATAAGCAGTGGCGGAGGCCATTGCGTTTACCTGTTTGTTAAATGATAGTGAGGAGTCTAGGTAAAAACCCAAAGTTTTTACCTCCTTGGCCACAGTGATGGTGTTGTTATCAATTACGAATGATGAGTAAATTTGGCCGAGTTTGTTGATGTTGGCTGAGGTACCAAGAATGAGGAGTTCTGTTTTGTCATCATTCAGGCATAGTCCGTGTGAGGCCATCCATGCCTGAATGATGAGGTACACTCTGTTTACAAAGGCCAAATCCTTGTCATAATCCCCCGACAAGGGGATGAGGATCTGAGTATCATCTGCATAGTTTGTGTAGGTGATACCCAGACCATCGAGATCATCGAAAAGGGGCTTTGTAAAGATGTTGTACAATGTAGGCGAGACGCAGGAGCCCTGAGGCACGCCACAGGCGATGGGCGTGGGGTCAGCAGCCGCTAATGGAGAGAAGACGCGCATTGTTCTATCACTGAGGAAGGACTGAATCCAGCCTATAGCCTCATGGGAGAAGTGTGCGGCCGACTCGAGATGTTTGCACAGAATCTCGTGGTCGACTAAATCGAAAGCTGCTGAGAGGTCAAGGAGCAGTAGCAGTGCAGTTTTGCCCTGGTCTCTCAACTCGTCAATTTGTATCTTAAGGTCAACCAAAGCGGTTTTGGTTCCGTGTTGGGGTCTGAAACCAGATTGTCGGATTCCTAGAAGGTGGTTATATTCTAGGTATTGTTGGATTTGTAAATATGCCAATTTGTCGATGATTTTAAGCATGAATGGTACTGTGGTGATAGGACGATAGTTCGTAGGTATGGCAGGGTCTAGGTTTTGTTTTTTGAGGAGTGGGAGGACCCATGATTGTTTCAGGTTATTGGGTATTATGCCTGAGTTGAAGGATGCATTTATTAGTTTAGTGATGAAAGGTGATAATTCACGAGCTGCATCTTTTATAAGTTGTGCTGGGCATAAGTCCCTGTGGCAGTTCGATGGTTTAAGAGTGAGGATGACATTCTCAACCTCTTTGATGGATACTTTGCGGAAGTTGAAGTGGGGGGTGGTATCAAGTGAGGGGGTCAGTATGGAAGGTGTCACTGTCACATCGTTAATATTGGATTTCGTAATGGTGAGAAGGGTAGCCTTTTTATGGTGGATCTTCGTTTGCAAGGTGGTGATTTAATTAGACAGGGCATTTTGAATGTTTGTACACCAGTTTTTATCCTTGGTGCAAGAATCTGGGGTTTGGATAGGAGATTCTAACTCCTTCAGAATTGTAAAGAGCTCTTTAGTATTGGACTTAGCTTGGGTGATTCGGAGGTTGTAGGAAGTTTGTTTGGCGGAAATTATTTCTTTTTTGTAGAGGGCTGATTGCTTACTTAGGTTGCGCTTATTGGTCTCTGAAGGATCAAGTCTCAATATTTTCTCACAACGACGTTTCTCACGTCTGAGTTTTTTTAGTTGTGGGGAGAACCAGGAGTTCACATGTTTACGTTGTTTGCTTTTTCTAATCTTTAAGGGAGCTATGGCATCAAGGGATGATAGCATCACTTTATTGTACGCGTCTACCATGGTAAATGGGTCAGTGTTGTCTGGTATAGAATTGAGGGTGGGTATGATCAGCGGGATGAGGTTTTCTGGCGTGATGTTTCTTTTATTTCTAGTGGGGACTGCTGGGGCTACATTATCAATGAGTAGCGCAGGTGGGGCCTCTAAGGCGAATGTGATCAGATAGTGGTCTGACCAAAGCTGAGGAAGTGTGGATAGTACTGAGATGGGGCAATTGTGCACAGCAATCCAATCAAGGGTTCTGCCTTTAGTATGAGTAGGGCATGTAATCTTTTGGGTGAAACCTAGTTCCTCTAGGGAGTTATTGATTATTGTGGCATTCGAGTCTCGGGGGTCATGGAGTCCTAGGTTGAAATCTCCTAGTACGAGTTTCTGGGAGGAACCTTTCATATTATTAGATAGGATATTATTGAGATCTTCTTCGAAGAGTCCTATAGGGCCTGGTGGGCGGTAGATAAGGTGGATAGTTACAAAATGTGAGTTAGTTATGGATAGCTTGGGTGTGAGGACTTCACAAGAGTTTGTACTAAGAGGTGGATCGAGTTTCAGTGTGAGATTCGTTTTATGTATGATGGCAAGACCTCCACCTCCCGATGTGGTACGGTCTAGTCTGAGGAGGGTGTAGTCATCTGGGATGGCTAACATAATTGCTGGGCCAGCTGCGGGGTGGAGCCAGGATTCTGTGATGGCTAGAAAATCCAAGTTTCCATTATGTAGTATGTCTGCAATCTCCGTTGCGTGGGCGACCATAGAGCGTGCATTTATGTACGCCCCTTTTATCGTTGGTTGAGCTGGTGGGGTCAGTGCCTTGGGAATGGCCTTGGGGGGTGTAACAGTCTCTCTGAAGAGTCTGCTGTTGAGTTGCAGGTGATGTCGATTGGATTTACTAGGGCCAGTAGTGGTGTTAGATACTGTTTTAGGTAAGTAGTCATGCAATCTTGGGAGTCTTGCACGTAGTTTAAGATTCCTTTGTATTAGAGTGCATGGTCTGGTGAGCTGCTTGGCCGAGTAATGTACAGGAGCCAATGGTAGGGTATGTTGAGGCATGGTGAGGTCTTGTAGCGTGATTATGTAAAGGAGGGCTCTTAGGAGTGTTGTGTAGAGTGGTGGTAGGTACATGTTGTACGATTACAAGTATGTGCAATGGACCTGGAAGCACAGTTTCAGTATTCAGGACTGGGGTGGCGAGCACAAAGTAAGCTAGGTGAGAGGAGCAAAGCTTCAGTCTAGCGGATGGCTTAGTGAGGTGCAGTAGGGCTGGAAGCTGGGCGATTACAAGGCAGAGGTGATAAGGGCAGTAATCAGTGGCAACAAGCTGTAGAGCACATACGTAATAGCTTCAGTCTAGTAAGACACAGTAATTAGATAGAGTTGATTGCCGAGCTATAGAGACTGGTGACTGAGTGTTCATATACGTTACGTTTAACAAGGTCATAAACTGTGGCAGCATTATCTATCAGATGCATACATTGTTAGTTCACATGCTTTGTACACTTTGCCTACTGTCCACATACTGTGGTTGGTGGCCACCATAAGGCACAACACAGTAGTCAATGTGGTTAATAGGCCACCATAAGGCACAACACAATAGTCAGTGTGGTTGGTAGGCGACCATAAGGCACAACACAGTAGTCAATGTGGTCAATAGGCGACCATAAGGCACAACACAATAGTCAATGTGGTCAATAGGCGACCATAAGGCACAACACAGTAGTCAGTGTGGTTGGTAGGCGACCATAAGGCACAGTATAATCATTAGTGTGCCTCTACATAAAGAGACCATGCAAAAGTTGAAGTACAAAGGCACAACGTGCAAAGTTTGCAATGGCACGAAAGCTACAGAGAATAAGTTATGCCCTAGTACCACAGGTAATGTTCAAAGAGGCAGAGTGTGCAGCCCTGACAATGGTTTAGGAAGCGCAGGTGCAGAGGATAGCATTAGCAGTGTCGCGCGATGATACAGATTTAGTTGATAAGTCTCGGCAGTGCAGCCAACTAGATGGCCAGATAAGTGTGCACGCAGAAGCCCCAGTCTTACCGTGTTAATAGGAGGTCAATGGTGCCGCGCTAACGATACTGCCACCTTGAAGCAGATGGATAATTGAAGGGGCCATATAGCGCCTCACGTGTGCCAAACAGGCGCTCAACAGGCCTTTGTATGGCCTTCGTAGGAGCCGCCGGCACATCCGCCTGCCGGCGGATGTAAGATGCTGGATATGCGAGGCTTAGCCTCGTTGTGGCGCCGCGATGCGCCCGGCATGCGGGGGAGAGGCAGGAAATAGGACAAGGCCAGGCAGGCCTTCGTTGCAGCTTACCAGCTGTTTCAGAGTTCCAGCGATGGGGAAGGGCTGCTGCCCTCTTCCCTTGGATGGGACGACGAAGTGGGGGCCAAACAGGCGCTCAACAGGCCTTTGTATGGCCTTCGTAGGAGCCGCCGGCACATCCGCCTGCCGGCGAATGTAAGATGCTGGATATGCGAGGCTTAGCCTCGTTGTGGCGCCGCGATGCGCCCGGCATGCGGGGGACAGGCAGGAAATAGGACAAGGCCAGGCAGGCCTTCGTTGCAGCTTACCAGCTGTTTCAGGGTTCCAGCGATGGGGAAGGGCTCCTGCCCTCTTCCCTTGGATGGGACGACGAAGTGCCTTTGCTACATACCAGTGACCTACTTGCATTACATAAATGCAATGTGATATTTCATGTCAGTGTCAGGGTTGAGAAGAACACCATTGTTTGGACATAGATACTAGATTAGAATATTAGCAACTGTTAGTGAATATGCCGTCTTTTAGTGGCTAGTTCCAAATGCTTGTTGCAAGTTGGGAACTTGCAAATAACACCTCTTAGAGCTCTTAATAGAAAGAAGAGTGCATTCAGTGTCTGTAACTGAGTGGTTTGTGTTGTGTCTTTATAGCAAGAAGAAATACTAGATGGAGAGTCAATGTATCATATTTCTTGCTAGGAAGGAGAATATTACATTCAGTGACTGTAAGTGAGCACATTGTCTTTTTGTGTTAAATACAATATTAGTTGAAGAGAAAATGTATAATGCTTGGCAGCTGTAGACAGATTATTTTCAAAAGCTGTAAATTACACCTGCCTTTTAGTACTAGGAAGGGGAGAATCCTAGTGATTGACCTTATTGGTTAATATTAAAATGTGACATTTCCTGTAAGATTGAGGTTTAGAATGCCACAGAATTGTTCTGAGGAAAGTAGAGAGGTAGATTACATTCAGTGGCCATACATTACTGTGCCCTCTTTAAGTGTTCAGACCAAATGCTTGTCACAAGTTCCAAAATTGTAAACAAGCAATTGTAGAATGTATTTTAAGCAAGTCTTTGCATTCTGTGTCTGTAATTGAGATTGTCAACTTTTTGCGAACAATACTAGTTGCAGAGAACAATTATTTCCTAGGCAAGTGGTTATGATTCATTCAAAACCTTCCAGCCATCACCTTTCTGTTTTGCTAAAGTCACCCCGAGTGGGACGGGTATGCCCAGGCGTGGGTCCCGAGTCTGCCGGGCTTACAGACCCAAGCTACTCCTCACTGATGACACCCAACAAGGCTGAAACATGTCTGGGGATGCTTGTGGTCTCGTGCAGAAGGGATGTGACCTAGCAGTTCGGCCTGGATTTCCCCTTTTGGGGTAGGACCAAGCCTGATTTGCATATGGTTTTTCCCCTTCTGTAATGGCTTGGCAGGCTGAAAAACGATGGCCTGAAGGGTTGCCCAGAGCTTTGCCCGTGGTTATAATTAATTCAAAACCTTCCAGCCATCACCTTTCTGTTTTGCTAAAGTCACCCCAAGTGTGACGGGTATGCCCAGACGTGGGTTCCGAGTCTGCCGGGCTTACAGACCCAAGCTACTCCTCACTGATGACGCCCAACAAGGCTGAAACATGTCTGGGGATGCTTGTGGTCTCGTGCAGAAGGGATGTGACCTAGCAGTTCGGGCTGGACTGCCCCTTTTGGGGTTGGACCAAGCCTGATTTGCATATGGTTTTTCCCCTTCTGTAATGGCTTAGCAGGCTGGAAAACGATGTCTGAAGGGTTGCCCAGAGCTTTGCCCGTGGTTATGATTAATTCAAAACCTTCCAGCCATCACCTTTCTGTTTTGCTCAAGTGGTGATAACAGCCAGTGGTTGTAAGAGAGGGCGTAGTATTTTGTGGCCAGAGAAATGTTTTATTGGATAAAACTTAATTCAACATTTAACAAATCAATATTTAAAAAAGATCTCATCCACAAAATTAATTTCCAAGCAAAAACAATCAGAAAAGTAAAAACTTATATTCAACTACATCAAAAAATACTAAATGAAGAAAAATAAAACAATCTCCTTCTTAACTACCACAAATAAATCAATAAACAATCCTAAAATTAATTTAATTGAAAATGTGATTCAAACAATAAACATACTGCATTCACAATTGATGTAGTTGAACCTGACAAACAATAATTCCATAAATGGTTACTTAATAAGAACTGAACGTTCTTGAACTTATAAAATGCTCTTGCTGTTTTTATTTCCAGAGCTCCACACTCTAATAATAAGTGCCTACTGGTTTCTTTACACTTATTGCAGAATCTACAATTGACAGCTTCAGAATCAAGCTGACCATATCTCATAAGATGGTACGTTGTACATAATATATTTTATCAAAATCTCATAGAGATAGAACATGTGGATCTACTGGCACGTATCGATAAGTATGGAGCCAAAATTCCTATTTTTTTGTAGTCATATTTTAAATGACCTAGGGATGGATAAGCATGAAATTCATCCACAGTTTTAGACCAATCTAAAGCATATAGATTTTTCTGTACCTTATCCGGATTGCCCACCAGATCGCCCTCAGTACTTCCCAATTTCTTCAAAAGTAGGTGTGCAATGCTTTTTCTTTCATCCACTGCGCAAATACCCACCCTTCGCAAGCTTGTGCAAAATTGCACCACAGTGAATTGGGTAACGGTGTAAGCATTTTCCTATAGAGAGAGATAGATATTTCCAAAGTGCTCTCGCCTTAAGGGAGTTAACACCCATTTCATACCGAATAAGTGCCTGCGGCTTTGAGGGGGAGGTGAAGGATCCTTCTCCTCATCAAAGCTTCAGGATTTGGGAGATAATCATAGATCACTATCCCATAAAGTAGTTTTGGTATCACTTTTCTTTCACAGAAGCATTTACATGGCAATATCGAACATTTCCCAAATTTTGAATCCACCCTACATAGCTGTTTTAGCTTTGTTGTTTTTGAGACTAAGCATGAACTAATTAGACTGGGTGAAGGTTTGGAAAAAATCTTGAAGATTTGATATAAAAGAGAATCAATCGTTTCCACCAGATTTGACTCCACATGCCATTTAAAGGGAGTATGTTTCCTACAATTTGTCAATTGCGTAACCTTTGTCTTGGCTGCATTGATAGTTAAAAAGTTTTTGCCTTAACAAACACGATGAAATCATCAGTGTATCCAGTCCACAGCAACCCGATATTTGCGATTTTGGGAGTTGCCAAGGCCCTAGATTTTACATAAGGTTCAAAATCCGCCATATATAGAGTGTAAAGGAAGGGGGCCAAAATACACTCCTGCCTTACTCCTCTATATATTTTAACCAGACGTGACAAATGACCCTCCTGAGTTAATGTTACTTGTGTCGTTGAGTAGGTATGGCGCGCTATCAACAGTCTGAGCAGACCCGATCGAATATATCATTTCTTAAGCTTTGTTCACAGCAATGAGCGATCAACTGCGTCAAATGCTGCAGCTAAATCAATCGAGGTAAAGAACACCTGATTCCCCCCCTTTGCCAAGGCCTGCATCTGGATACATTTCAGCAATAAACCATTCAATTGGGTACCCATGCCCTTTCTAAAGCCAGTCTGTCATTTTGATATTAAATTGATATTAAATTCTGGCTAGCGACCCAAGACTCCAGATGTTCCAGTAAGAGACACGAAAACATTTTAGAGTCTGCGTCTAAAATGGCAATTGGACTGTAGTTAATTGGCTTTGACCTGTCCCCCGTTTAATAAATGGGATTGATGTGTGCCCTTTCCCAACAGGGTGGATATTTCCCCTCTTAATAATGTCTTCAAACAGGAAAGACAAAATATCTGCCCATATCGTCAGATTTGTTTTGAAAAGTTGGTTTGTAAGTCTATTTGGACCTGGTGGTCACGAGTTGCTAATGGCACCGATTAATTTTGCAAGTCTCTCTTCCGAGAGATCAAAATCCAAAGGTACATTGTGTGACAAATCTCTCCCCAGGTCAACTTTTCTTATTAAAAGCAGTAAGGCATATATTGCCTCGAAATGGTCAATCCAGTCGTTCTCTGCGACTGCATTAACCAATCTACCCACCTGCATGTTAACAGAGGCATTATTAGTCGCCAGAAGGATCTTAGTTTTTATCCACAGTGTCTCTAACATTTGTTCTCCATCTAACTGGGGCCTTCGAATTTTAGACCCTTGCAACCAGTTTTTATAACCTTGCTCAAGTTTCTTATTTTGGGTATTTTTTTCCCAGACAGAGATAAAGGGGTCATTATTAATATGCCTCCTTCGAGCTCTCAATTGTCTTTGTCTAAGGACCAACTCCCTATTGTACCTGGGATGATGGACTAGAAGCTACCTGACCCTTCCTTGGAATGTTTCGTACAATTTCACCAGAAATAAAACATCTGATATTGTCATGAGATCTGTTTGCATTTCCTGTGTAGCTTTCCCCCCAATCATACCCACAAGTGATTGATTCACTCTGGCAAGCATATTTGTTTTCCATTTAAGACGATTGCCCAGTGTATTGAGAGTTGCCAAATGACCCCCTACCAAAGTAGGAGCATTAGATGTTCCAATTCTCAGAGTCAAAGGCTGCATTTAAGATGAAATGATCACTGCATGTTGTTCTAGTGACTTCAAAAAGAGAGCAATTGTCGAACAGCCACTTGTCCACAAAGATATAATCAATGATAGAGGCACTCTTCCCATTTGACCATGTTACAGATGTCGGAATATCCCCCTTTACTGTGGCATTTAGCGGGAGTAAACCCATACCTATGAGACACTCCTCCCATAACTTCGATCTTTTTTGCGGTGGGTATTTGGCTCTCATTCCCCAGTGAAATACTTTTCACATTGAAATCACCGGTCACCCCCACGTGGGCGAAGGGAGCGACATTGTACCATTGTGTCATAAAGAGTAAAATATATTCTGTAACTGCAGCTAATGCCACCATGCCCGAATGCCAGTATATATTAAACACCAACACGTACACATGCATTGTACAAAGGAATCTAATGTGGGTTGCCAAAACTCAAAATCTCAATCATTCTAATGTATGGGGAAAGTTTAATCATAGTTAACAGGCCCCCATACAGGCAACCCGTAATCCACTGACAAGCTGGTTGATGCATCACTTCATTGCCATCAAAAGCTGGCTGTACCTTAAGCCACGTGTCCTGTAACAGCAAGAGAGTATGGTTTCTAAACAGAGCAGATAATACAGAGTTAGTAAATTATTGAGTAATGCCTGGCGGGTTAAATTAAACTACTGAGATAAAGTCATGAGATGAGCAATGTTTTTCACTTAAGGGCAGTAAAAACTACATTTCCCATCTGCTCTAGCATATTTAGCTCAAATCCAGGTGCACAAGCGCCGGCGCACCAGGGCTAAGCTGATCTTTGCCTGCCTTATATTCAGGATTGCTCTCTCTGACACTCATTTAGTTTTTGTGCGTGTTAGGACTATAATTACTGTCATATTGTGTGAATTGTACTCTCATAGCAAGTTAGCACGTTTATTTAAAAGTAAAACCAGCACTTAGATTGTTATTCATAAATAGGTTGCTTTGCTTCCATTTTGAACATCTTTGCAGAACTGACATTGCAATTGAAATAGAAACTTTGTATCTGGGAACATCTAAATTTGAACCCTCATTAGGGTATCTCCGGCGCTTTAGATTGAAGAACTGTGTTGTCTGCTAAATGGCTAAATCTAAACCATGTGTAGAACGAACTCCTTGTAACCATTACATTCTGTTTATTGTTCAAGGCACAAGCTGTGCATTTGCAGTAGCCCGCAGTGTCTGCTTTTCATTGAATTACGCTTAAGGGCAGGATAAACTACATTTCCCATCTGCCCAAGCGTATTTAGCCCAAATCCAGGTGCACCAGTGCTGGTGCACCAGGGCTAAGCCAGACTTTGTCGGTCCACGACTATACTATTTGTCTCTGGCATTACTCTGCCCTTTTCATTCAGGTATTTCTAGGTGCATTGCTCTCTCTCTATTTGTGTGGGAATAGCGATGACTGGGCATTATGGGTTTCCCAATAAAACAAAATCTGCTGTTGGCTGCACAACCAGCAAACCGTCTTGCCAACGTACACAAATACAACCAAATGAAACTTGACGCTAAGAACAATATTTCTCAATCACACAGAAACCTCCCATTTCCTAACCCAAACACTACCTTAATTTCATCGCATGATTCCATTCCAACCTTATTACAACAGAATTTGTCCCTGCTTTCGGATACCATAAGGTCCCCCAAACATTGGAAGAATCAGTGCCCACCTTGCATACCATGACTTCTGCTGAAAAAGCAGAAGTTGAGTCTCAAATAAATACTCCTGATACATCATGCTCCCTTGACTTTACTCAGATTACCCACCTGCACCATGATTAGGATCCTTCTCCCTCTGTAACAACCACGGGGGACCACATTTTCTACATTGACAAATCCACCAAGAAGCTTCGAGAAACCCCCGTCACCCCCTCTGGGGGCCAGGGCCAAAATAAAATTGGCTCTCCATAACACTAGGTCATTGAACATCCATGCTCGGGATATTCATGACCTCATACTGGACAACAATCTAGACATATTATGTCTCACAGAACCATGGATCACAGATACCAGCGGTCCTCTGATCGACTTGGCTGTCCCTGAAGGGTATTTGATTTTTTTGTAAGAACAGGGAACATGGATATGGAGGGGTTAGCATTTATTGTTAAAATTAAATTGGACATTTTGACCATGCCATGTTCCTGCCAAGACTGCGATATTTTGCACATGAAAATGACCAGAATGAACCAAAGTTGCATCAATTTTATCTAGATTTATCGCCAACCATCAATGATGTCAGGCTAAATGAGGAAATCGTTCAATTATTGAGTAATTTTACTGGCCCTAACTGTGCTACACTCTTTCTAGGGGACTTGAACCGGAGGCAGGGAATCCCTTGGATAAAGAGGCCACAGAGCCTGAATTAGATCTGAAGAACATTAATTAAGAGATCACAACAAAGAGCCCACTACAGGAAATAACAACACCCTTGATTTGGTAGTTACGAGAACTCTTACAAGACACATTGACCACAGTACCCTGTGCATATTGTTGAAGCATCATATCATAGATTTCCAGATCAAGTTGAAAGACCACCCCCCATTAAGTAATAAAAATTCTAAAACAGTCACCAGCTGAAATTTCAAAAAGAGTGCACACTCCAGACATTGAAGCCTGCCTCGTTCAATCATGGTGCATGCAACAACCACAGATACAGCAGAATCGTTGGTGACCAACTTTTCCAAGAGCTTTTTGGAAATGTTAGATAAAACAGCTCCCATTCGACCAAAGCTAGTCAGGGGAAACATTGGGCCTCAAAAATGGTTTACACCGCAGCTTAGTGTACACAAAAGAGAGAACCGTAAACTTGAAACCCGGAGGATAAAAAGTCCATCTGAGAAAAATCGAACCACCTGGAAAGTTGAAGAAAAAGCATATAAACTCACCATAGTGGACACCAAAAGGAAATACTTTAATACCCAGATTAGCAAGGCAACAAACAGTACTGGCAAACTTTTTGAAATCTTAGTCATTGGAAAAACCTAGGACGCAATCAACACCTTTTCTGCCCACATACCAGGACTGTTCAATAGCTCAGGCCGCTTTTGAAGCTAAAGTAACAAAAGCAAGCGATAAGATTAAAAACTCCCTGTCTACCACCAATTTGACTGAGGATCTGTCGGCTCCAGACCCCATGGCCCACAAACATCCCAGTTTTACACTATCCCCGATATCAATCTCTGACATGCAGAATGTGTTATCTTCCATACGACCTACCTCCTGCCCTGAAAATATCCTCCCGCCCAAATTCATTTTGGAGCATAAGGAACTATTTGCACCTTTCCTTACCAGACTAGTGAACTCATCCTTCAGGGACAGCTCTGTCCCTGATTCAATTAAGGTGGTTATGGTCACTTCACTCCCCATGAAGCCTGGATTGAATTTTAAAGACCCAAGCCACCTTAAGCCTATAACAAGTTGTAAAATCCTTGACAAATTCGCCACAGCACAATTCCAATCATTTGTGGAACAGAAAGGCAATCAGAATTTCGACCAGCATATAGCACAGAGACGGCCTTGTTGATCTCCAGTCACATTTGTTAAAAATCATGGATGTGGGAAAAGCCAGGATTCTGACCTTAATGACATGTCGGCAGAATTTGATTTACTGGATCACAACCGTCTATTAGATTGCCGACCATCTATTAGATTCCCTACGTCATCTGGGAAACTGCTCAAAAGAGGCTGCTGGATGGTGCCACTCCTTTCTTTCAAATCGAGTATCTGGAATTCCCAGCTGACTCCATTCAGTGTGGCGTACCCCATGGAGCGTGCCTGTGTCCCCTCTTGTTTAACCTGTACATAAGATCACTCTGCTCGCTCCTGGAGGACTTCAGTGTGTTCTTTACAAACTACGCTGGTGGCACACAATTAGTCCATGAAGTCAGCAGTGACTATGGCCTAGATTCTGCCAATCTCATCGGCACTTAGGATCTCATTCAGTCTTGGATGTCCAGAAATTGGCTATATCTCAATGGTAGAAAAATTGAGTTTCTCATCTTTGGTTCACTGCAGGCTCTCTCTAAACTAAGCCCAGATTATAAACGCTTCAAAATCGAAAATAGCAGCATCCCAGTGCAAAGTAAAATAAGAACCTTGGGCATTCTGCTGAAGGCCTCCTTGAATGCAAATGCTTATGTCAATCAGATCAGCCAGAACTGTAACTACTATCTCCGCCTGTTCAAGAACTTCTGCCATTTTCTAACCAAATGGAACTGTGCAATCAATGCCCAAGCCACCATTCTCTGTAGGATATTTTGTGTAAATTTGGGTTTTGGCTGTACTTTTCTTACCACCAAACTATGAGCGGTAGTTTGGTGGTAAATTATCCTGGCATTTAGATTGGGTTTGGCCTCATATCATTCTAGTGACCATATCTTGTCAAATTATATTGGAGAATCTAGTAATATGTATTACTTGCTATATTTTGCGGTAGTATGTTGTCTGTGGTATTTAGTGGTGAGCATAGTTTCCTTCCCTACATCATAACCCTATCATAAACAAAACCTTCCTTTCTATTAGAATACCTCCTAGTGATCTATAGAGAACCTTGGACCTATACACACAAGAAAACCCAACACTTTTATATAGAGTGCCACCTAAGTCTGTGGCGGTATCAATGGCTTATCTACACCAGTGATCTGTGCGCCTGTAGGCCTTACTGGCTCATAGACCTCCAGTAATCTATATGTTATATTAGATTCCCTCCAAACAACATGCAAGGAGGACACACACACACACCTATTTTATCACTGCTTATTCTGGTTGTTATTCTATCTGCAAGGGCAAATTGACAAATGTATTACCAAAGAGAATGAATCTCCCCTGTGTCCACATATACAATCCCAAATACAATAATGACCCTAAACAATTTGTTTTTATATTCTGATTATATTGTATACAAGTACAATTCACAATTCAGTGCTTACCATGAACATTTCACCATTATCTGTAACAAAAGAAAAAGAAACATAATCAGAGCAAACAAGCCTTTTTAAAAACATGAGTTACTTTTTAACATTCTAAACATGACCAAGTAAAATGCAGGGGATTTCCATTGCTATCCTGCCTAAATGACATTTTAATTCAGTCATCCATCCGACTGCACACAGTGACCTCACTTAACTATCTAATTACAGGAAGTATCTGTTTGAAGCTCCCCCACACGATCTTGCTTTGCTCACCTCAGAAAAACAGGCCCAGTAAACAAACTGCTCCTGTAATCTTGGGTTCTTTGAATGCGCGGCGAGAAATTCTCCAGCCAGCGCTCAGTGATACCAGGCACATCTGTCTTCAGAGCCCAGTCATCCCGAACTAACTTTCTTTTTCCTCCCTTGTCATCAAGAGACTTTTTTTTCCAGCCCCTTGTTATGTAGTTTCATCTGCCGACACTTTCCTCCAATCATATTAAAAAGGATTTTTTCAACAGCACTCTTTACTTTTCTAACAAAGGAATCCTTGCTCACCGAGCAACTGTATCCATTCTTATTTCCTGCTATGCATACTTTATGCTTTCTGTAAACTGAACACAGAAGAGAGAGAAAAAATGCCAGTGCACTTTTAAAAACAAATTATGTTTTCACCTCATTTTGTACATAAGACTACATTATAATGTTAAGAAAGTTAGAATTAGTGCTTTAGTAAATGTTAATTAAAGTTAGTTAGTTATAGATAAATAATTTAGTCTTCTATGTATGAGCTATTCAAGAGAAGAAATTTCACATTGGGCTTTTGCTGTGTTATGAATTCTGTACCTTGCATGCCACCAGCAATATATTCACATGTTATACTGGCAACATAAAATAACTATATGTGTGTGCCACATTATTGCTGGTAACAAAAAAATTTGCCATCACATTTAGTGAAGCGCTATATATTCTAAAGCGCTATAAATATTATAAAGCGCTATATATATATTATTACATACCCCTCCTTTTCTGACAATTTGGCAGTACTCAAATCCACAATTGGAGGAAACTCAACTTGTGCTCCTCTTTTTCTTTCCACCATAGCAACTCAATAAAATGAACATTTAAATTGTTCATAATAAATCACTGCTTAATCACAATAAAAGCTGAATAAATCTCAAATGGGTTGATGAGTCATTATAAAACATTGTACACATTTCTTTCCAACTGAAGTGTCCATATATTCAATTGTCTTTGTTCAATTGTGAAATCAATATTTGAAGTCAATAATAAAATAATAAAATAAAACAAATAAATAAAACAAAGAACTAACAAAATTAATTAAAATAATTAAATAAAATAATAAAGTTGTGGGACTCCATTGCCCATACTTCCAGTCACATAGGGGATGATCGTCTCCACTCAGAACGCTGCAGAGTCAAGATGTCCTGATCATTGGCTTTTATCATTTGGTTCATTCGGTGCAATTCTTTAATTCTGGCACTCTTGGTTGTTTTTCCAGCAAAGTCATCTCTTTTGGCGTCCCAGTTACTTTACCTTCACCTCCATATTTCTGTCCGGAGGCATTACTTGATCTTCATCCCGTGGACTCCAGGACTCCATCATCTCTCGTGTCCTCTGGTCCTGTGACCTCCGACCTCAAAACATACGTTAATCGTTCTAAATCAAATAGAAAAGAGACAGATTAAGTACATAGCACAATACCAATTTCACCCTTTTTTCCCAAAAAATATATAGTCACAAACATTTCATCCTTTTTCTTCTAGTTTCTGAAATTAAGCACATGTTAGAGAGAAAACAAACATATACACAAAACATCATTATACATTAAACATATTTCAACCTTGAATTCAAATAATACCATCTGCTTCAGCCCCCTTTTGTCTTTATTTTTTTTTATTTTTTTGATGTGGGGTACTATGAACACAGTCACTGTGTCTTCCCTTCCATGTCTACACGATACTTAAGCTGCTTCTACTTGCTCAAGTCTCCTGACTTCATGTTTGAATTGACAGGGCTTAATTTGGTTAACATGAACAAACTGCTCGATTACCGTTTCAGCCTCTGTCTTCAATATTTTGTACACCACTGGAGACACCTTATCTACAATTTGAAAAGGCTCCTGCCAGGCCGCCAGAAATTTAGAATTTTTCTGTTTACCTTTTCCAAAATGAAATTTATATACCTGATCCCCTACATTATACTCTTTCACAGATGTCTTTCTATCATAATATGACTTTGCACTGTCAGCAGCCCTTTCCAAATTCCGCTGTACAAAAGCAAATGCATGTTGTAAATGCTTCCTCAGTTCTTCCATATATTCGTGAACTGTAGATGCACGTACATGTGTCTGTTCATGTGTCTTGTATAACAAATGTCGTGGCAATACCATTTTCCTACCTGTCAATAACTCATGAGGGGTGATACCTGTTGCTTTGGCAGGAGTTGATCTGATTGCCATCAAAACTAGGGATAATCATAAATCCCAGCTGGAAGCTGTCTCTGCTACAAACTTCTTTACTATGTCCACAACAGACCGATTGCAATGTTCAATACCCCCAGAAGTAGCGGGTCTGTATGCAATGTGCAGTTTTTTTTTCACCCCCAGAATCTGTCACACTTTACTCATTAAAGCGCTTGTAAAATGACTTCCTCTATCTGATTCTATTCTTTGTGGTCACCCAAATCTTGAAAAAATATGATTTACCAGTAATGTAGCTGCTGTTTGCGCACTACAATCTGGTACAGGAATACACTCTATCCAATTTGACATCAAACAAACCACGCTCAAAATATAACGGTTTCCCCATCTCAACCTTTTTACAGGCCCTACATAGTCTATTTGCAAATCGGACCATGGAAGAGTTAACCCTCTTCTCATCAGTGGAGCTCTATGCATTGGTGAAGCGGGTTTAAATTGGGCACATACTAGACACCCCCTAGTATATGATTCTACATCTTGGGACATATGTGGCCAGTACGCATAATCTTTCAGTATCTCTAATGTCTTTTGTGAACCTCTGTGTCCTGCAGTTATTGCTCATGTGCATGGTGTAGCATTAGCCCTCTGAATGAAAGGGGTACCACCCACTGTGTTTGTCCTGTTATGGATTCCCTAATCATGAGTCCATCCTGTAGTCTGATTAGTTTTTTATTCTTTAATAGCACCCTCAACTCTTCTTTTCCCATACAATCATTTTCAGTTAATGGATTTTGTTCGGGGTCTATCAAATGATTATAATGTATTCCGAAAATTGGATCATCCTTTTGTGCCTTAATCAGATCTTGATCTGGTTTATCATAACTCCATTGCACTACTGGTTGTTCTACCTCTTTTGGAGCCTTAGAGGGTGTAACTGCATCAATCTGTATTTCACCAAGTAAGTGTTCAATAGGTAGCAACTCTCCCATCACAGCCCCAATTTTGGCTAAATGATCTGCTTTATCATTTCCCTCCTTATCGTCTCCTGGAGTTTTTAAATGCCCACACATTTTCCTCCAGTATATTGTTAAATCATTCTCTGACACCAATTTGTCTATGGCCTGTATCATTTTTCCATGTTTGAGAGGCTTTTTATTGTACGTAATCATATCTCTTGCTTTCCAGCCAGGCAAATATTCCACAAAGCTATTTCGTGCATAATCAGAATCAGTCACCAGGACAATTTCACCAAATTTATTATCAACTGCATTAGTAATTGATTTATAAATGGCTGCCAATTATGCTACCTGACTACTCCTAGCCCCAATTCTCATCCCTATGCTGGGAATGTCTTCACATTTCAACCAGACATTTCCTATTCCCGATACCAATTGTTTATTACTGTTATTTTCAATGTGAAAGGCACAACCGTCAACATATATAGTTGGCAAATCCTTGCATGTCTTTTCATCAAAAGCTTTGTGTGGTGATTGTTCAAACTCCTGGAAGCTATATTCCACCTCTACTTTGTTTGATACATGTTCAGCTGCACAGGCATGTAGATCTGCCAATCCTTGAGCAACTGGGCTCTTTTTATTTTGGCCATATCTCACTTCTACAGGAAAGCCTTGAAAGGCCGTGTCCATAAAGTAATTCTGGACTGTGCTAGGTTGCCTGACCTAATCCTTTTACTCTCTAAAAATTGCAATGGTTGATGATTTGTTTCAATGATTACCTTTTCTCCCTGAACAATGGGGCGGAAATGCTGTAACGCCCACACAGTGGTCAAAAGGGCCTTTTCACATTCACTGAATTTAATTTCAACTTGAGAAAATGCCTTACTTGCATAAGCAATGGTTTTGTGATTCAAATCATGTTTTTGAGATAAAACTGCTGACATACAAGGTTTAGAGAAACCTATTTTTATAAAGAAATCCCTGTTTTGTATGGGGTATGCTAAACATGGTGCCTTTATAAGACATTCCTTTAATTTAGCCACTGCCTCAGATTGCTCTTTTTCCCATTTCCAGGGTGTATTCAGCTTCAGTAGTTTAGTCAATGGTTGAGTAATTTCAGCATAATTTTCAATAAATTTCCTGTTATATCCCGTCATTCCTAATAAACTTTTTAAACCTTTCACATTCCTAGGGTCTTTTAATTTCTGTTTGGCTGCCACCTTTTTCTTTTGTGGGTTTAGTCCATGTTCAATCACTTAATGGCCTAGAAAATTCACCTTTTTCTTGCACCATTGTGCTTTCGGGAAATATACTTTGGCACCCGCCTTTTGCAGTTGGCCAAGAGCATGTCTAATTTCATCAAAATGGCTTTTTAAGCTTTCATTTTTTATCAGGACATCATCCACATAAACTATAGTTCATCTTTCCGCTGCATCAGGCATAGCCTTTCTCAAAAATATGCCAAATTCACTCCCACCATTGACGTACCCGAATGGTGTTCTAACCCATGGTATTGCGTCTTATCAAATGAAAATGAAAACAAATTCTGAATATCCTCTGCCAATGGCACACACCAATATCCAGATGTGAGATCTAATGTAGTAAATACTTTTGAGCCATGCACCTGAGCAAGGCCTTGATCAATGAATGGCAGTGGCCATCTGGACACTGGCACTCGTTTATTTAACTCTCTCAAGTCTGCACACAGACGCCATTGACCATTTCGCTTTAACACACCCAAAATAGGAGTGTTGGATGTACTATGAATGGGCCTGATGATTCCCCGAGACTCCAAGTTTTTTATTATTTCTGCCAGTGACTCTAAACATGCCAGTGGTAATCTATTTTGGTGCACACATACTGGATTTCTACCACACCCTTCCGGTAATGTGGCAACATGTAAATTAGTTAGGCTGCAATCATATGCATCTTTAGCAAAAACATCTTTAAATTCCATAAATATTTTCGTCAATTCATCTTTATCCTCGTCGCTATCACATGCATCTGCTAATAAGATCTGCTCCTCTACCATTTTTGAGAATTCTGGGAAATCCTCCAGTGGAGGAATCTCTGTGCTTTCTTCCAACTGTGTGGCTGTGTCTCTCTGTAAAGCTGCTACTTTTAAATATTTTGGCATATCAACTTCCATTTGAATGTGCTGATTTTCTATTTCATTTTCATTTAAGTCAAATACTATACAATTCTCTTGGTGACCGCACACTGTCTCATTTGAATCATAAGAGTACACAGATTGCATTTTAAAGATCCCTTTGGGCTGAGAATCCAGATATTCTAGCAACACACCCTGTGCATCTACATATCTCTCAGGAATATTTTGAATTACCATATTATTGAAATCTGCAGTATAATGGGATTTTTGTATGGCCATTCCTATTGACGAATTTGCCTCTAAATGAATATCCTGATGTCCTTTATTATTCCCAATTTTCCAGATCCTTCTCCAACATATATCAATGGGGTGTATTTATAATCCAGGACTTGTTGCTTCATGGACTCATTTAAACACACAAATGCATCAGAATCTTTCATTTGCTGTCCATTCTTGCACTTTAGCGTTATTGCAACCTGCTTGGTGAATGCAGGAATAGTAGTATCCTTCCTCACCTGTAATTCAATTGCATATGGGACCAGTTGTGCGCAATGATAAGCTTTTCTTTTGTCTTCAAATTCAGGTGCAGGCCCACCTAGCCGTGACCATATTTTTTGATTAAGGAAATCTAACACCATACACATTCTGTGCATGATATCTTTGACCATGTAAAAATCATTTTGTGTTCCACTCACTATCCACACATTATGGTAAATTGTTTCCTGCCCAATATTAATCTTCAGAATGCATCACCCTGCAATTCGGTTTTCAAAGTCTGGATTCTCCAAACCAGAGATATATTGGTTTTTAATTCTAAATGTTGGGATCTCCTCCCTCTCCATTATTTTCAGCAGTAGTTTCTCATTAATAAAGCTCCTTTCCTGTTCAAGCGCTAAGGTAGCTTTTATCACTTTAGAATGGTCATTTATACTAATGTGAACCCATGGTTGCTCATCTTCCATATGTATTTCAGCAAGAGTGGTAATGTGTTTTTCTGTGTCTGTTTTAGGAGTAGTATTCTGTTTGCATTTCTTCTCTTTTAAATAGAAGCACAATGTGTGCTCATCTATTTCAGTTTGCCATTTCTTCCTAAGATCTAAATAAATCTGCACAGATTGTTTTTCTTTTTCACTTTGCATTTTATCTTGACACATCAAAATGACAGTAAAGCTAGGTACACATCTATTCTGGAGGTATACCTCCACTGCATCATTCGTTTTGGCTACGTTGTGGCATTCATTTACACTGTTGTTTTGTGATTTTATTTTCTTAAGTCTCAATGTTTTTTTGGTTAAGGACCACAGTACTCTATTCACCCCATCCATGAGAGGAGACAATCTTTTCAGGCAATCTGTCCCCTTCAAAAATGGAGTTTCACAAATAGATGTGATCAATACTTCCTGTTTCATTCTGTGTTTTCCTATCTTTATGTCAACTTCGGTAACACCTATAATAGGCACCTCCTCACCATTAAAATTATGCACTGGACCTTCACTTTAACTCACTGTGATCTGATTCTGTGGAGATCTCCCTTCATTGATACTTTTTACTAATTCTTTGGACATAATTGTGGACTGTGCGCCGGTGTCAATCATCGCAAATGTATTGCATTTCTCTTCCACAGTAATGGGAGCATAATACCTGTCTTCGACTTCCTCTAATACACATAAAAAGTATGAATTCTTACTGATTTCAGGACTCACCTTTCTCAGGCCTTTTTCACTTTTGGCTAAGCACATTGGTAAATGGGAAGACATTTTTCCCTCCTTTCTGTCCACTTCTGTGTGAGAGATTTTATTCATTTCCCCATATTCAGAGGTCTTTTGGAGTGTGCTACTGTTCGCCCATCCATCCGGGGATCATCAGAGGTCACACTACAATCCTCCAACTGAACATGTGTAAAAACATCACTTGGTAATTTGCCATTTTCTAATTCTGTGCATTTGTGGTTATTTGGTATGGTACCAGTCTTTTTAACTTCTTCAAAAATCTGTGGCTCAAAGAACTCTTCAGGTGATTGATCTGTCCTCTCAGTTGGAGTATTTATTCATTCTGCCTGTGTTTGGTTAGGGTTTTGATTGTCCAGATAAGGGGTTCTAGCATCCCCACTTACTCGCTGTTCACTTGTATTCCCCATGCATGAGTTGTCTTTCTTAAATCTGTCCCTTTGTTCTTTTGGAATCTCATGTTTTCCTTTTTCATTTGTGCAAATCTCCAATGTTTGATTTAACTCTAGGTTAAATCGAACTTCTTTTTTAGATGTATTTGCAATTTCTGTCACAGGTTCATTTGTCGGTGTTTTCTTTTTTAAATAATTAAGCATCTCAGAATCATTACGCAAAACCAAATCAGGAAAATCTGTTTTCTTAGCATTGCAGGTATCATTAATATTCAGTCACCTATTGTCGGCAACCACCCGGTCATTGCTATGGCCTTCTGCCCCCTCCATTGATGAATGTTTTTGTGCTGTACAGAGCTTTCCTATTTGCTCAGCCAACATTTTCACTTGGGCCTCGAGACACTGGAATCTTTCCATCTCCCTAGAACCTTCTCTCTGTGGCCTATGTCGATATTGGTTGTTTTCCCCCTGATTGAATCTATTCTGATATCTCTCAGGAGAATGATTTCTATTGGGATTGCTTCTGAACTCTTGATTCATATGTGGAGGGGAGCAGGGTGCACTCATCCTTTGGTTGTAGTCCCCTGGTGGTGGTGATTCATTGTATTGATGTGGAGCATAATTCATATTCTGCCTCATGTCCTGTCTCTCATTTTGTGAGTATTGTCCCCTATACTGATTCCCATTTTCAGTAAATCAATCCACATATTGGGGCCTTTCCTGATTACCATATATCATGGTATTAGGGTCAAATCTTCTCTGTGTCGCCAATGTCTGGTAAGGGCCATTATTTCTTTCATCCTGACTTTGGCTCTGATTATTATTCATTCCTGACATATCAGGCCGATATCCTGCCCGGGTTCTGTCTCCTAAGTACCTAGGGCTAATGTAGCTCTCCCTATTACTTGGATCATGTGATTGAAACATTGGTGCAGAGAGTGACAATCTCTGTTGATTACCCCTTTGTTTAGGACTCAAGAGACATTTTGGCTGACCTGATCACCATCACTGTTGCTGAGGGTTCTTTAGTTTTTGGTCTAGTGTCTTTCATTTTATCACTCTCTCTACCCTGACAATAGAGTACTTCATATAATTTTGTATTTTGGTGTACAATCCATTCAAGGGACTTGTCACGGTCAAATTCACGGAGTAACTGTGATATGATGTCTTTCTGTAGCCCATAGAAGTATGCAGTTTTAAACTCATTGGAATTGGGGTCAAAAGATACATCAAAGTGAGAAAAAGCTCTTTTTAAGTCTTGCAAAAACTGGCGAGGTGACATGTTAGGTCCAGCTGTAATCGTGTATGCAACCTTTTTTGCCTCTTGCAATGATTGGAAAGGAGAAAAATGACGTCTAATCTCTTTTTCAAACTCTGCCCATGTCTTGTTCTGCTGTTCATTTAACCCTCTAATGATACTGGCTGTGGGAGCATCTAGAGTTAAGTGAAAGTATTGCCTGTATTGTTCCTTAGGTATCCGGAGGGCTTTAAATATATCATGCACTGCTTCTAAGTGGTCCTCTATACAGCACTCCCCTTCCTTTTTTAAATGGTTTGATCAGAGTCTTGATTGATTTCATTATTTTTATGGGGCTACTCATTGCTATGCATGGAATTACTCTACTTTGTGATTCAACCATGGATTCAGGTGTATGGGATTGGTGGCGGGCACCAATGGGTGTGTCAAATCCTCCAGGGGCACTGCAACCAAGTTCCTTCACTGGCCCAGCCTGGGACCTGGAAATGCATATTTGCTGTTCCAAACCCTTGCACTTTTTAAGAAGCCTGTCTGCCTCCTTTCGCAAATAATTGTTTTCATCACCCATCTTATTAATTACCTCTTCCATATCGCCCATTTGCATTTGGCATTCATTGAATTCTTTGTTTCTCTTGAATCTTTCTTGAAACATTTTAACCATTTCCTGTTCAGCATTTTGGAGATCGCTTTCTTTCTCAAAATGTTCTTTTTGCAACACCTGCAGTTCCAAAACAACCTCATCTTTATCTTGTCTAATATGATCTACCAACGCTTTCAAGTGTTTCAATTCTTGTTCGCTATCCTCAAACTGCTTTTTGCTCTGAGACAATTGAGTGTCGAGTTCTCTATATTTTGACTGCATGCCTTTTTGACATACCTCCAATTCTGCTCTTAACTTTTCCGCTTTTTCACTTACTCCATCCAGATCAGCTGTTAACCTGCTAATGAGCTTGGTATCATTTTGTTGCATTCGCAGGGACCTATTTAGGATAAACCATGTCTTGGCACATAGCCGTATCAGACAATCTTTCTCTGCATGTTTATCAACTGCATTTAATAGTCTCAGAAGGCAGACCTGAATTATGCTGCCTTCTGCAAAAATGCTGTCTAATGGTTTTTTCTGTACTTCACCATAGATGCGGTCACTCCATTCTGTGGCATTATTTGATGACCATGTCCCATGTGCATATAGCTTTGCCTCCAGATATTGCACTAGCTCTGGGAATGTGTCCTCCATTTGAGACATTCTGAAATTCATTTTTAGTGTCACACTGCTATCATGAAATGGGTTCCCGCTAATGCATGTATGGTAGTGTGAGACACACTTGCCACGCCCAGTAGGTGCTCTATAGCCACTTTCCCGGCCAACGCACCATGTATGTAGGATATTTTGTGTAAATTTGGGTTTTGGCGGTACTTTTCTTACCGCCAAACTATGAGCTGTAGTTTGGTGGTGAATTATCCTTGCATTTAGATTGGGTTTGGCCTCATATCATTCTAGTGACCATACCTTGTTATATTATATTGGAGAATCTAGTAATATGTATTAATTGAGGTATTTTGCGGTAGTATGTTTTTTGCTGTATTTAGTGGTGAGCATAGTTTCCTTCCCTACATCATAACCCCATCATAAACAAAACCTTCCTTTCTATTTGAATACCTCCTAGTGATCTATAGATAGCCTTGGACCTACACACACGAAAACCCAACACCTTTATATAGAGTACCACCTACAGTCTGTGGCCGGTATCACTGGCTTATCTACACCAGTGATCTATGCGCCTGTAGGCCTTACTGGCTCATAGACCTCCAGTAATCTATATGTTATATTAGATTCCCTCCAACACACAGACACACACACCTATTTTATCACTGCTTATTCTGGTTGTTATTCTATCTGCATGGGCAAATTGACAAATGTATTACCAAAGAGAATTAATCTCCCCTGTGTCCACATATAAAATCTCAAATGCAATAAAGACTCAAAACAATTCATGTTTATATTCTGATTATATTGTATACAAGTACAATTCACAATTCAGTGCTTACCATGAACATTTCACCATTATCTGTAACAAAAGAAAAAGAAATAGAAACAGAGCAAACAAGACTTTTTTAAAACATGAGTTACTTTTTAACAATCTAAACTTGACATAGGAAAATGCAGGGGATTTCCTTTGCTATCCTGCCTAAATTTAATTAAGTCATCCATCCGACTGCACACAATGACCTCACTTAACTATCTGCTTACCAGAAGTATCTGTTTGAAGCTCCCCCACACGATCTTGCTTTGCTCGCCTCAGAAAAACAGGCCCAGTCAACAAACTGCTCCTGTAATCTTGGGTGCTGGAATGCGCGGCGAGAAATTCTCCAGTCAGCGCTCAGTGATACCAGGAAGTCTTCAGAGCCCAGTCATCCCAAACTAACTTTCTTTTTCCTCCCTTGTCATCAAGAGACTTTTTTCCAGCCCCTTTTTACGTAGTTTCATCTTCCGACGCTTTCCTCCAATCATATTAAAAAGGATTTTTTCAACAGCACTCTTTACTTTTCTAACAAAGGAATCCTTGCTCACCGAGCAACTGTATCCATTCTTATTTCCTGCTATGCATACTTTATTCTTTCTGTAAACTGAACACAGAAGAGAGAGAAAAAATGCCAGTGCACTTTTAAAAACAAATTATGTTTTCACCTCATTTTGTACATAAGACTACATTATAATGTTAAGAAAGTTAGAATTAGTGCTTTAGTAAATGTTAATTAAAGTTAGTTAGTTATAGATAAATAATGTAGTCTTCTATGTATGAGCTATTCAAGAGAAGAAAAAAATGGTGCACTTTACTCTCTGCAGTTTCACATTGGGCTTTTGCTGTGTTATGAATTCTGTACCTTGCATGCCACCAGCAATATATTCACATGTAATACTGGCAACATAAAATAACTATATGTGTGTGCCTCATTACTGCTGGCAACAAAAACATTTGCCATCACATTTAGTGAAGTGCTATATATTCTAAAGCGCTATAAATATTATAAAGCACTGTATGTATTACTACACCTCTCAAGGTTGGATTACTGTAATTCTTTGCTAACGGTTGCCTTCAGTTCTACTTTCAAATTCTACAGAATGATGCCAACCGCATCATAAAGAGAATCTCTAGAAAGCATCACATTTCGGACCGTATGAGAGACCTCCACTGTCTCCTGGGGCGGGAACGCATAAACATTAAAGTTGGCACATTGGTGCATCGTTGCCTATTTGGAATGGCTCCTCCGTACTTAAAATCCTGGATCTCTCACTACACCCCACCAGAGCACTGCATTCTTCCAGCTTGGCGCAGCTGAATTGTCCTGGCTTTAAGCGATGGAATGGAATTGGTAGTTGGTTTCCAGTAGGTGCTGCCAAGTTCTCGAACACATTGCCATTAGCGCTTGGGCTGGAAGAAAATATGAGGGTCTTTTGTAAAGCATTAAAAACCTTCCTATTAATGTAACTGACTATCCAGTTCCCTCTGTCCTTTTGGATCTTGACTGTCCCATTCTACTTGTTTGTTTGATTGTGTAATTGTTGCACCCCGATGCCTGCAGTCTTTTGGTGCACTATAAATAAATAGATAAAAATAAATGAATAAATAAAAACTTTTGCTGATGGCAGATTCTCTGCCTTTCAGCTCCTGTGACTCAGACCATCTGAGAAGAACCAAACTGTCAATAATCACTCCTTCCAAGAGTCTTTGGACCCCTTATTCACTGGTGTGTCATCGCTGGAACCCAAGGTGGTCAACAAACAATGCCACAGTGATTGCCTCTGTAAACTGAAAAACGCTCACTGCAAAACTGCTTTTTTGTGGGTATTTCTCTCTTGATTCTCTGACACCGTTGGCAAGTCCCTTCTCCATTTATTTCGTCATCCCTAGCCCCCATCATCATCACCAAGGGTATTCTGTGGCTTGAATTCCCCAGAAATCCAGAAACTGGTCTTTGGGGCGCTTTCACAGAAGGCAACTCTTTCCCACGAAAAGCCTCCTCAAATCCACACAACTGGTCTTCATTGTTCTCTCTCGAAGGTTTCTAGATAGATAGAAAAAAGTGTTGCTAACCATTCAATGCATTATATCCCTTAGAAAAACTCTTTACTGAACACCGGGAAATCTCCTTGAAACTGTATTACTTACCTGTTACTTTTGTTTTACCAACTTTGCTTACCTAGTATAGTGATTTGCCTCTTGAAGTTTCTTATATTAGGATTATATTTTATAGAAGTATACTGTGCTGATATTCTCTCATTCTGGTATTTATGAAACGTGCATACACACTGTAGCTGAGAGCCATCCCATTCCACCTCCAGTGAGTTAGGCCTGGGCTGCTGTGCTTCTAGATCCTGTTCATCTTGAGAGAATCACTGGCATCCGTAGGTCAGGAAGGCATACCTAACCACAGCAGAGGGCTTCAGGAAACGCTCCCTAACAGTGCGTAAAAACAAAACCAGTGACAATTGACGCATATTTTCAAACTTCACTGTATCACCTTATTTCAAATAGTAAATGTAAAGGTTCCTGATGACATGCTAACACGCTACATGCAAGAACACATTTTGCTGATGTGCGTTTCATCTGGACAGTTAGTGTACGGTTGTTGAAAAATAAAACAGCAGTGTAGTTTTTGTTTATTAAATGTATTGTGAATTATTGATACAAGTAGCAAATCGCACGTTTGTGTCAGTAACAAAAATATGACGTGTCAAATCATTTGTTTTGTGTTCGATGACACTAGACATTAACGTCTAATTATATGCCAAGACTGGAGGTGAGCATTAGGCTTCAACTTCCTTTATTCTACTCTTCGGCAGTTTCCAAACTTCACTTTCTTTCTAGATTTCTTTTTTTAATACCATATAAAACCACTTTAACAATGCACCACTAATGCCCATTAGTCTCTTCTGTTTAGTAGTTCCTAAGCTCTCTTCCTTTCCTCTGGGCTCTAATAATCACTTCCTGTCCAGGTCCTTTGCTCTTTTTTCCTGCACGTCACAGAGATAGGTACACAATAGAGATTGCTCTGCACATATTTACAATGATACACATATTGTTTTGATGTGTATGCAGCAATATCATTAGATATAGTATTTAATGTAGGTATTTGAGCTATATGCAGCAATATCAGTAGCTTAAAGGTATTTTGTTGCCATTAATACCATTAGAAGCTAGAGTGACAAGATATCACACAGAGTGCAGAGAGATTGCACTGTGCAAACCACGTGACCTAATTTGATCATGCGGCCCAACGGCGCATTGGCCGTACGGCCGTGCCAATAACGCAAGCATGAAGAGTTAGGTATGCAAGCCGGATATGTGAGCTACTGGCTCACCCAGTGGTTACCGGCTTCTGCCCCTTTTACACGTAGAGCCACGCATGGCCTGAAGTGCGCAAGAAGTATTCTAACCTGCCTGATGTGTCGGAGCAGGCCACAGATTTAGCAGCATCATCGAGCATGAGGTGGCGCTCACATACAGACAGTAGTGGTCTGCAAGGCACACAGAACCTGCTCAACTGCATATCTACAGCTTATTAGCAACCCCAGAGCTGCGCTCCTCAGTTATCAGCAGACGTGCTATTCAGCTTGCTTAGTTCAGGCACAAGGCACATTATACATACAACATGATAGACTCCTCATAAAACATGGAGTCTGACAGCTAGACTGAGGAGAGCCAGGAACATGTGCTGGCAGAGGAAGATTCAGACCTCACTTTGATCTTGAAGAGGTTCCTAGGGGATTCTCTTACTGAGGCAGTAGCACATGCAGTGCTACCCCTCCAAAAAAGATTGGAATAACTGGAAAGTTTGATTGGAGACGGCTAAAATAAGTAAAGCAAACCAATTACCGTAAGCATGTCTGCAAATCAGCCTCACAAAGAGATGACAATGCAGGGGAGAGAACAGACCCAGAAGAGAAAAAGCTATTCTACTCTCCTGGGTCCATTAACAGGGATTAAGAGAAGCACTTCAGAGGCTGTTGATGCATTTGATAAGCTTTGAGAAGCTTTCCTACGGAAGTCGGCAGTGCCAGGCTTCCAACTCACTTCCCCAGGGGTGCGACATTTGGGAGAGGGTGATATCTTGCCAGGAAGCGACTTCTCTGACACGCAGGGGACACTTGCAAACAGCATGAAGAAAAGGGCAAAGGAAAAGAACTTTGATGAGCATAAATAAGAATTGTCAGATATGTTCGACCCAGATGACATTAGGCACCCCAGGTCTAATGACTGGCTGTCGTCACCTAGAGTGACATCTTATATGGCACAGAGTTTGCGCAAACCCCTAGAGAGAGAGAGACACGACTCTGCATGAAATTGGAATGTTTGTGTCCAGAACTCCCGACAAAGTGGCAGAGCCACCCCAGAACTGAAGCCAAGGATAATCACCTTAGCCATAAAGGCATCTAAAGACATCAGAAAAGGGATGGATAAAGCCTGGAAGGGCTGCAAGGAGAAATTGCTAGATCTAGCTTGGCCGATCGCAAAGATTATGGACCTAGTCGAGAGGGCTAGAGATACAGGGGAACCAGTGGATGCAGAAACACTCGGGAGCTGGGCACAGAGAGCACTTTGCTTTTCAGGCAAAGCAACAGCACCCTGTCATCTGATAGGAGAAGGAGCCTGCTACTAAAATAGATAGCAAGCTGGGGATCTAGCTTTTATGAAGTGGGTGAAGCAGCACAAAGCCTTCTGTTTGAAGAAGCTTTTGCTAAGGAGATGGGCAAGTTAATCGGCACCAACACAGTGCTAAAGAAAGAGCAGCCCTCGATCAAGAATATCTTCACAAGCTGAGTTTTTTCAGGGACTGGCCGTAGAAGGGGCCGTTCAGCCAGTCACTTTCAGGCGCAAAGGAGGCCTCAGAAACCCAGCGATTAGTACTGGGAATCACATCAGCAAGACCTTTTCTCTGTGGTGTGTGGGCGAGGAACAAGAGGATGCAGGGGAATAGGCTACCTCCAACACCCAGGTTCCCAAACAGGTGAGAGCAGTGCACGCGCGTTACCCACCAATGGGAGGCAGAACAGAGTTATTCTTAGCAAACTGGCAAAAGCTTTTCAGAGATGCATGGGTTTTACAGACAAAGACAGCCTTGCAACTACAGTTTGTAAGCTGGCCCATACAGAAAACTATTCCGGTCTGCATTGCACGCTCGCAAGCAGAAATAAAATTGTTAGAGAAGGAACTGCAACTTCTAGTTATAAAAGGAGTGAGAGAGCAAAGCAGGAGGCTACCTTCTTTATTCATCAGGAATATGTTCGTAGCATATCGGAAGGACAGGGTGAGACCTGTCATCAATTTGAGGGTGCTCAATGGATGGTTGGTTTACAGGCACTTTAAAATGGAAGGCATACACCTTCTCAGAGACATTCTCTAGAAAGGGAACTGGCTAGCAAGGGCGGACTTGAAAGACATATAACTTACCAGGGGCGTTGCTAGGGGGGGGGGCTAAGGGGGCTATAGCCCCTGATCTTTTGGTTGTAGCCCAGGATAGAATCTCAGGAGCTACAGCCAAAAGGCTAGCTAGCCCCCAGTCTCAACAGTTCCAACATCAGCTTAGCCCCGGGTCTTTTCCAGACCTAGCAACTCCCCTGTACCTTACGATCCCTGTCGCAACCGAACACTGCACATACTTAAGTTTCATTTGGAAAGGCCATGCATGGCAATTCAAGAGCCTGCCAGTCGGACTCTTGTCAGCACCCTGGGCCTTCACAAAAGTCATGAGACTGGTTGCAGCAGTCATTGGAGTGAGGGTTATAAGGATCATTGTATACCTAGACGGCATTCTCATTCTATCCGGAGGCAAGTATACACTGCAGGAACAAGTGCAGTGGACGTAAAATCTACTTTCGTCACTAGGGTTCATCATCAATCTAGAGAAATCTGAACTAGTTCCAACCACCTGGGAGAAACCAGATCCAGGATTTTAGTGGAGATACACAGGAACCTCTGGCACTACTGCCTAGACAAGAAGATATCCATTATGGCAGAATATCTTCTGGGAGTTCAGAATGTGGTAGCAGATTGGAATTCTCGCTACCTAAATGACTACAGTGACTGGATGCAGTACCAGAACGCTTTTACAAGGATAGCAGATTTGTGGCGTCTCCTAGACATAGATCTGCATCCATGTTGAACAGACAAATAGTAAAGTTTTTCTGCTGGAGGTTAGACCCAGAAGCATTAGGCGCAGATGCATTTCTGCAGACATGGATGGGAGTAGTGCGCTACACCTTCCCGCCCTTCATGATGTTGGCCAGATCGTTGGCAAATATCCACAGGGAGAAGGTAGAAGTAGTGATTATAGCTCCCCACTGGAGATTGCAGGCGTGGTTTCAGGTTCTGATGGCCCTTTTTTCGCAGATTTCCCGCAGACGTTTCCTCATCTGCAGAATCTGCTCACAGATCCAGCAGGGCACTGTCATCCCCTAACAATGACAGAGTTCTTCCTACTGCTAGCCTGCAGGGTGTTAGTCTCAGATGCAAATTTCCAGGAATTTTCGAGAGAATCTGCAGAGTTTATCAAGAAATTATGGGCCCCATCTACTGTCAGGAGCTATGATGCTGCACATGGCAGATGGTAAGTGCTGGTACGAACAGCAGCATGTTCATCTCATTTCACCCCCTGTAGATCAGGTGCTACATTTTCTGGCATCACTATCAGATGAGGGCAGAGCGTACAGGACCATAGGAGTGTATAGGTCAGCCATTTCAGCGGTCACAAACCTGTAGGTGGAGCACCAGTAAGTGAACACCCAACAGTCATCTGACTGCCTTGAGGTGTGAAGATTTGTAAACCACCTTTACCAAAGTATTCATGTTTGTGCAATGTTGTCAAGACTTGATAGTCGTGTCGATTATAAAGGCCCCCGTCCCCAAGTACCACACAGGGAGATATAAAATGACTCCCTGTGCAATCTTTGAGGCCACAGGTGATAGGTACTGGAACGCCGGAACTACAGAACACCGGAAACCCCAAGGCCGCTGTAAGGCAAACAAGTAATTAGCACAAACACTAATATAGAACTGCCAATTAAGGACAGCTGATTAGTATCAGATACAATAGCTTACCTAGTTGTGGAAGGAATGCCACATTAACCAAACTAGGACCTCGGGAGCAAGGAATGTGGCGGGCGTTAGAAGGAGTACCCTCAGTGTATGGTAGGGCGACCGCAGTAGGATAACAATGGTAGGTCACCACTCCGGACTCGTAAGTACCAATCCCTGGAAGTACCTGTAGATGTTTTATGCACCCAGGACTGAATGGAAGAAGGAGCTTGAAGCGTTGCAGCAACGGCAAGTGCCACTAGAAGTCAATGCAACTAATCTGTAATCCAGGTAAGTTCGGGAAGAACAGCAGAGAACAACAAACCCAAGGGCTGGAGCAGAAGAAGTCCAAAAGCAGTCCATAGGTCGAGGCAACAAAAGATCAGTTTGAGAGGCGCCAATACAAAGGGGTGAGACAAAAGGAGTCCGTTAATCGTAGTCCGTGATCAAAAGGAAGCCAGGAATCAAGTTCGTGAAAAACGCCAAACAGTGCTAGCAAGAACAGCTGTGAAGCACTTGTGGAGCGCGGAATCAGGGCTTTTATTCTGTTGCTACGGAAGCAATATCATGTGAGCGGAGCTTCCGTGCCACGTGATCCATGGATGTGTCATGTGAGTGGGCCTTTCGTATCACGTGATCCGGAAATTAACGTGGCTGCTTGGCAACAGGACACCTGACCATGCCTGTGCCAATACGCCAGGGAAGCTGCCAGTAATAAAATGAATGTAGTCGTCCCAAATGATGGGAAAATGGTTTCCCCAAACTATGGTTAACACCAGTCCAGGCAAACTGCTGCTGCCCTGCCCTGTATGTGGACCGGAGGAGGAAGTGAGTGTGCGTGCAATAGGGACAGCAGTAGGTGTAGGGACGTGATGCATGACATAGCCACCCCCAAGGGCCCACGACCCCCTGGGCTGAATGATCACGGTGGAAACGGGGAATGAGACGAGGAGCTCTGACATCCCCAGCGGGAACCCAGGACCGATCCTCAGAGCCGTAGCCCAACCAATCAACCAGATACTGCAAACAACCCCTAAAGACTCGGGACCCTAGGATAGCACTGACCTCGTACTCATTGGGGGCATCCAAGGACACGGGAGCAGGAGGAGACACGATACGGGTCGGGCCAGGACAGGGCTTGAGCAGTGAGGTATGGAATACTGGATGAATGCGCCAAGCAGCAGGAATCGAGAGGCGGTATGCCACAGGGTTTATGACCATCGAGACCGTGTAAGGACCAATGAATCGGGGCAGGAGTTTATGACATCCTGGCAAGTAAAGGTGGCAAGTGGAAAACCAAACCTTGTCCCCAACTGAATAATCAGGGGCAGCTGTCTGCCTCCTGTCTGCCGTAGACTTCAGGGACGACTGGGGCTCGCGGAGGTGAACAAGGGTCTGGGAGTGAACAGTTGACAGATCCCTGACACATGCTGTAGCAGCAGGAGTACCAGACAAGGAGCGGTCGGGGAAGGGAAGCGTGCGGGGATGCTAACCATAAAGAGAATATAACCGTGAAAAGCCCGTGGAGGCATGTAGTGCGTTATTGTAGGCGAACTCAGCAAGGTGCAGCATGCAAAACCATGACTGTTGATGTTGTAATGTCATGCAACGCAGATATTGCTACATAGCCTGGTTCACCCGCTTGGTCTGCCCGTCTGTAACAGGATGGTAAGCCGAGGAGTAGCGGGCGTCCACCCCGAGCAACTTAGTTAGTGCTTACCAAAATCGGGACGTGAACTGGGAACCCCTATCAGATATCAGGATCGAGGGTAGTCCAAACAAACAAAATATGGACTTGAAGAATAACCCAGCCAAAACAGGGGCGGAGGGAATCCCTGAGCAGGGGATAGAACGAGCCATCTTGGTAAATTAGTCAACCACTATCCACACTGTGTCGAAACCCTGCACCCGGGGTAGATCAGTGACAAAGTCTATTGTGAGAGTGTGCCAGGGACTCGGAGGTACCGGTAAAGGTTGAAGCAGGCCTAAAGGACGTTCCCTACAGGTCTTGCACTGGGCACATATTGAACAGGTGTGCACATAGTTGTCAACATCCCATCTCATCGAAGGACACCAGGACCAACGTTTCAGCATAGCCAGGGTTCGTCTCTGACCAGGGTGCCCATTAATGATGGCATCATGTGACCATTCTAATGCAAGGTTACGTGTGGGCAAAACTAACCTATCCTGCACAAAAAGTAGGCCATCGTGGTACACAGGATCCCACTCTGACAGATGGTTTGGATGCTGAGAAAACCACAGACGGATAGAAGCTAACAAAGACAATTGAGGGGTGCAAAGACAAACCACGTTCTTCCGTTCTAGTAGGGTCTCTGGAAAAACTGGCAGGGAAACCCCCTCAGGGGAAAGGGACAGTGCATCAGCCTTCCCATGTGCTACACCTGGTCTATGTTTGATCTGAAAATCGTAGCCTGCAAAAAACAGGTGCCATCGTACCTGCCGGCTATTGATACATTTGAGAGAGGCCAGGTCTTGTAGGTTGTGATGGTCTGTAAACACAGTGATCTGGTGTTTGGCTCCTAAAAGTTGGCGTCTCCAAACTTGTAAAGCATCCTTAACCGCCAGGAGCTCTTTTTCTGTGACTGTGTAATGTGCTTCTGTGGAAGTAAATTTGTGGGAGTGAAATGCCACGGGATGCAATCGACCAGAGGATGGACAAGCCTGCGACAGCAGAGCCCCCAAATCAAAAGAGGAGGCATCTGCCTCCAACACAAAGGGCAGTTCCGGGTCAGGATGTTGGAGGACCGGGGCTGTGGTAAAAGAGAATTTCAGGTACTCAAAGGCTCTTTGGTGCTCTGCCGACCAGACAAACGGAACAAGAGAACTGGTCAAAGCTGTGAGGGGGCCACAATAGAAGAGAAACAATAGATGAAGCGCCTGTAATAATTGGCGAACCCAAGAAAGGACTGCATGGTTTTGAGATTTACTGGTACCGGCCAGTGCAAGACAGCTCAGATTTTGGAGTGGTTCATAGACAGTCCCCCTGGTGAAATATGGAACCCTAAGAATTCGACTTTTTGAAATGGAATAGACACTTCTCTGGTTTGGCAAAAAGAGAGTGTATACTTAATTGGGAAAGCACTTCTCTTACATGTGACACATGTTCCTCTAGGGTATGTGAAAATATGAGAATGTCATCCAGATAGACGATGACGTAGGTGTCCAATATATCACTGAACACCTCATTCATAAAACGCTGAAACATGGCTGGTGCATTGCATAGTCTGAATGGGATGACATTATACTCGAATAAACCATGCCGGGTACAGAATGCGGTCTTCCATTCATCCCCTTCATGTATAAAGACCAGATTGTATGCCCTCTTAGGTCGAGTTTATAGTAGATGGAGGCGTGTGTCAATCGATCAAGCAAAGGGGTGATGAGGGTTATCGGGTAGCGATTTTTTATCGTGACTGCATTTAGGCGCCTGTAGTCCACACATGGGCAGAGGTCACCCTCCTTTTTGGGACAAAAAATATTGGACTTGCTGCAGGTGACGTGGAAGGATGTATGTGGCCCAAGTGTAAGGACTTCTGGATGTACGCTTTTAAAGCCTGGTCTTCGGAGTGAGAGAGGGAGTAAATACGCCCACTAGGTATTGTGGAATCAGGAACGAGGTCTATAGGACAGTCATACGACCGATGCAGAGGCAGACTTTCAGCTGTCCTTTTATCAAACACCTCTTGATAATCGTAGTAGACTGCGGGAATACCTGCAGGGATGGCGCCTACCATATGAGGAGTAGGTGCAGACCCCTCAACATCATTTAGAGTGAGATGTGCGACAGCTCCTAACGCTTGTGAGGGGGTTACCTGTACTTGAGGTACTGTGAGACAATAACTTTGACAGATGTCGGATTCAAAATGAACTTGTCCTGTTCCCCAATTGATAAGAGGGTTGTGCTTTTTTAGCCAAGGAATTCCCAGGATGAGACCGAACTGTGGCGTGGAAATCAGGTCAAAAGAAATGGTCTCTTTATGGGTATCTTGAACAATCAGTGTGAGTGGAAGGGTCTGTTGTCTGATAGGGCCTGACGCCAGTGACGTACCGTCCACTGCTCGGACCAGTTCTGGACGATTCTTGTTTACTAAGGGTAGGTTCAGTGACACAGCTAATGTTATGTCAATGTAATTGCCCATAGCCCAGAGTCAATGACAATGTTGACTGAATGAGTGACTTCTGGGATGGGATTCAAAACAGCTTATACAACAACAGGCCTTATACAACCGAAAGCGGGGACTGAATCAGAGGGGGACAAATGAGTGCTCAACCTAGCCCCCATATCTAGGATCGAGCTTTCTGAACAACCTGATTCTTCAGTTTTGGGCGGCGTGGACATTCTTTGACAAAATGCCCATTAAGGCCACAGTAAAAACAGGCATTGACTAACCTCCTGCGTTCTATCTCTGTGGCAGTGATAGGACTACGGATTCCTCCAACCTGCATAGGTTCCCCCGAGGATTCAGAAGGGGTAGCAAAGGATTGTGTGCTAGAAAACCCGACTTCAGCCTTTCGTCCAGCTCTCCGGGCATCTACCTGTAAGGCCAGATCCACCAGGTCAGGGTATTGTGTCGGTAATGATGGGATAACAGAAAGAGCATCTTTCATGGGGTTGTTTAGATCTCTGTAGAAAACCACAGCCTTTTTGCTCTCGGGCCAGGAGGTTTCAACCGATAGTTGTTTGAAACGAGTTATGTACTCTATGAGGGTGTTCTTTCCTTGACCCAAATCCAGTAACTCTAAATCACCTGATTGAACCTTGTGTCGGGTGTCGAACACCCGGGTCACCTCTGCTACCAATAACTCAAAGTTTTATAAGGCTGGACTGTCGTTCTCCAATAGGGGGCTAGCCCATGTAGGAGCAAAGCCCGCCAAATGTGACAAGGTGAATGCAGCCTTAGTGGTAGAATCAGGGAAGGCTACAGGTCTACAAAGGAAGTGTAATTTACACTGATTCAGAAATGTGCGGAATTTCCTAGGGTCGCCATGGAATCTCTCTGGAGCTGCCAAGGGGAAAGGAGTGGGAACCACTACTGGGACGTGAGGTGCGTCACTAGGTGCGGTGGGTTGTGGAGGTACATCCCCAAATTCCGGGTCTGCGGGCAAGGGGTGACGTGCACTCTGTATAGAGTCAAGACATTGATGCATGGCGTGGTGGCTGCTGCCATGTCTGCCCGTAGAACGGTAATTGCTTGGACTAGATCGGCCACAGGATCTCCAGCTGAGTCCTCCATAATCCAGACGACAATAAGTGGCTTCACAGTCTGTCAAGACTTGATAGTCATGTAGATTATAAAAGCCTCCGTCCCCAAGTACCACACAGGGAGATATAAAATGACTATCTGTGCAATCTTTGAGGCCACAGGTGATAGGTACTGGAACACCAGAACCACGGAACACTGGAAACCCCAAGGCCGCTGTAAGGCAAACAAGTAATTAACACAAACACTAATATAGAACTGCCAATTAAGGACAGCTGATTAGTATCAGATGCAATAGCTTACCTAGTTGTGGAAGGACTGCCACTTTAACAAAACTAGGACTTCAGGAGCAAGGAATATGGTGGGCGTTAGAAGGATTACCCTCAGTGTATGGTTGGTCACCACTCCGGACTCGTAAGTACCAATCACTGGAAGTACCTGTAGATGTTTTGAAATGGCACTCGGGACTGAATGGAAGAAGGAGCTTGAACCGTTGCAACAATGGGGAGTGCCACTAGAAGTCAATGTAACTAATCTGTAATCCAGGTAAATTTGGGAAGAACAGAAGAGAACAACAAATCCAAGGGCTGGAGCAGAAGAAGTCCAAAACCATTCCGTAGGTCGATGCAACAAAAGATCAGTTTGAGAGGCACCAATACAAAGGGGTGAGACAAAAGGAGACCGTTAATCATAGTCCATGATCAAAAGGAAGCCAGGAATCAAGTTCATGAAAAACGCCAAACAGTGCTAGCAAGAACAGCTGTGAAGCACTTGTGGAGTGTGGAATCATGGCTTTTATCCTGTTGCTATGGAAGCAATGTCACTTGAGCGGAGCTTCCGTGCCACGTGATCCGTGGATGTGTCACGTGAGCGGGTTTTTCATATCACGTGATCCAGACACGAACGTGGCTGCTTGGCAACAGGACGCCTGGCCCTGCCTGTGCCAATACGCCAGGAATGCTGCCAGTAAAGATATGGATGTAGTCGTCCCATATGATGGCAAAATGGTTTCCCCAAACTATGGTTAACACCAGTCCAGGCAGGAGGCAAATGGACCCCAAACTGCTGCCGCTGTGTATGTGGACCGGAGGAGGAGGTGGGTGTGCATGAAATAGGGACAGCAGTAGGTGTAGGGACGTGATGCATGACAAACGTCCATGTAGTCCTCGATCTGTTTATGAAATGGCCAGAGAATCAGCGTCTATCAGACAAGCAATTATCAGGTAAGTTAGCAGTGCTACTTTGCCTTGTGTCATGCTGGATAGTGGCAGAAGTGAAAGCACTATAGAGATAGATAGGAAAGTGTTTTACCCAGGTGAGATAGTATTCAATGTGGCAAAGCGCACTAAGGGCATCTGAACTGTTATTTCATATCCAGATTTTAAGGATCAACCAAAATGGTGTGTGGCTAAGTGTGTCAAGGAGTCTAAAACTAGGACGGCGTGATTAGACCCCGGGGGTTTCTCAGCTTCTCATAGCATGCATGAAGTTGTTTAAAGTGGTTGCAGCAGCTACACTAGCTAGGTGGGTGTGAGAGGAGATGACACTGACTAGAGTGGATGTATCACAGTTCGGAGCAAACTCAGTGGAGAGGCAATGATCTCTAAAGTGTTTGGAGCTGGAGTTAGTCTTCATGATAGCTTGGAATCAGTGAACTGGTCTAATGATTCTATGTTTAGATAATTTTACTTTAAGCCAATTTTTGAGCATATAAACTACAATAGTGAGGAGCTTTAAACAAGAATAATGCTCACCTCCGGTCTTGCCATGTAATAAAGATTACCCAAGCTTTCAGCGCAGGGTTTCTTGATTCTTTTACAGACATGGAAGCGATCATTATTCCAACCAACTACGCAGTATGTGGTACAAGCTGTTAAATTAAAATGTTGATGTTTTGCATTGCACTGGTGGATGCGTATCTCCCTCCCTAATATATTTCTTGTATTGACAGGAGAGGAACAAAAAACTTGATAGAGGCCGGTAGTTCTTCCATGACGGTTAACTGTCACCCAGTGCCGAAGCACAGGGGAGTTCGCAGAGGAGGCTTCCAGAGTTTAAAGATTGGTTGGAACCTTTTTTCATAGACAGGGATGTCGTTGACAGAGAGGCGCTGTTCGTTCACCGATGTCAGTTTTAAGGCATCAAAAGAAGGGGAAAGGATCTGGACAGGAAGTGACTTAGTAGAGCCCAGAGGAAAGGAACTGAGCTAAGGAACGACTACACGGAAGAGACTTATAGGGATTAGCATTTCATTCCTATTCTGTTTTTCTACTGTGTTAAAAAGAAAAAAGGACATTGAAGCATAATGCTCAACTCCATGGCCCTCATTACGACCCTGGCGGAAAGTAACTGACCCGACCGCCACAGCGTAAATAGCGTTTCCGCCATTGCACGATGGAGTAAAGTGCGGCCAATCATGACCCATCGGGCACGAGCATTACGCCATGGCGGAAGTGCAAAGTCCGCGATGGCGGAAATGTCCCCAAAACGCCCCTCTCCGCCGTCGTACGGCGCCCTAGGTGCAATTCCGCCACCCATCATAGCGGTCACCGTAATGAGCGCCAATCGCAAAATACGGTGACCGTAAATATACGGAAACGGAAGTAAAAACATGGGGCCGGAACGGGAAACAGCACGCCGCACACCTATAAAATCAGAAACCCAACACAACCATTAAAAATCCGACCCTGAGACACATCCCAACCCGACAGCCACCCTAGTTAAAACAAACAAAATGGGAAAAGTAGCAAAAAAAGCGTGTGACCGCAAGCGGCAGGTCCACTTCTCCCATGAGGAACTCACCGTGCTCACAGAGACCCTCCAGGAGAATGCTGCCGTCGTCTTCTCGACGCAAATGACCAGGACGGCACTTGCGAACAAGAAGGCCACATGGGTCCTGGTGGCACAGCGGGTAAGTGCGGTGGGGACCGCAACCCACAGCAATGCAGAAAGCGATGGGACGACTTGCGGATACGCGTACGGAGCATACTATCAGCCAACCGTAACATTGCCACAGCTACCGGGGGAGGATCGGAATCACCCATCAAGTTGACCCCCTGGGAAGAAATCTGTGCCTCCACCATTGGAATGGAGAGCATAGAGGGAGTCGGAGGGATGGTGAAAGGAGTGCAGACATCCGAAGAATCAGGTAGGTGGGCCAAATAAAACAATGCTAAATCCACAATGTCCAATCATGTGAAGTACCATGTGGCCACATAGTGCAACAGAAACACATGTCCAGGAGAACGGCCACATACATTGGCCTGATACCGCACTTTAAAAGTCACATTAAATACATAAATAATTAAAAATCCTAAAAACACCCTCTACACGTGCAGCATGCACACCCTAACTGCAGGCTGCAAAACAACTGCATCCTCAATCCACACAGAAATGAAACCACCTCCAAGGCCCTGACCCAAATCACCCTCAGGTACCACCCCAATGCATGTGATACATTGCCATTCCAATTTCCACAGACCCATAAATAACGCTCGCCCTCCTTTACTCCACCACAGGGTCCGAGTCAAACGACGAGCTGCAGGACACCCCTACCAGCACACCTGCAAAGAGGGCCAAGACCAACGGCCAAAGACCCTCCACCTCAGCTGCACGGATCAAGACACGGCAGCAGCACAAATCAAGTGGCAGCACACAGGAGGGGACTTCAACAGGCACCCCAGCAGCCAGCATGCCCACACCAGCAGCACCACAGGTCCCCCCAATGGATGCCACAGAAGGCACTGCTTCTGATGGCAGCAGCACCATAGGTGACACTGCATTAATGCCAGCATGCTCCGACACAGACAACGGTGCTGTCGATGTAGGACCCATCCATGACCTGTCTCAATCCCCCTGTTTGTTTCATCCCCTACACCATGAGGATACCACGCAGGGGCACCCACAAGACGACGACTGGCCATCCCCCACAAGCCCTGTGGCAAGGCAACATGAGTTGATCAGCCCCTCCGTGACACCACCGCAAATGGCCATGGCACAGCAGAGGCAACAGTCCCTCGACCAGGTGATCGTGCAACAGCAGCAACTGGCCACGCTCCTCAAGGACCATGCTGATGAATGTGGGGGTACTAAGGCAGCCATAGAAACATCTACTGAGACACTTAGGGCACAAATGGAGAGAAGCACCGAGAGCCTGAGGGTACAAATGGAGAGAAGCACCGAGAGCCTGAGGGGGGAACTGCATGCGACGTCCAAAGACGTATGTGCTGAACTTGCCGCTGTGCGCCGTGTGCTCACTGAGCTCTCACAAACCCTTAGGGACATGCATGGACGTGAGCAGGCAGAGACATCATCCGTTGCAAGTTCCGTCCAGGGCAGCCCCCAACGTAGATCTGGGAGGAACCTGCGCTCCACAGGCAGGGGTGCCCCTGATACCCGGAGAGGGGGCTTGCAATAGCGTCTGCCCACTGACAATGAGCATCTTTGGACACTGGTGTTCGGGGGGGAGGTCGGAGGGTGGAGGGGGATGTTGGGCTTTCTTGGGTGGCGGGTCGATGGGGTGTGTAAATAATTTCACATATGCTATAAACATTTCATGATCATCCAATGAGACGTGTGGACATTGATCTTTGTGTACGAGGCCTTTATAGGCGTACAGTCCACATTGTGCATGTTCCAGACACACACAGTGCCACAAGTCCCGTGTCCATGTATCAGCCACCAGGCGTGAGTGCTAGAAGCATGAATCTATGATACTCTGACGAATTTCACGGGCCTCCTGTGCCTCGCGGACTCCCTGAGGTGCTGCCACATCCCCAGCCTCATCATGACCATCTTCAGGTGCGTGCAGTTCTGCGTCAGGGGGCATGGGCACATTTCTACGTACGCACATGTTGTGTAGCATGACACATGCCATGACTATCTTTGCAACCTTCTCATGGCGGTACAGGAGTGCCCCGCCAGACCTGCTGAGGCAGTGGAAACGAGCCTTCAGTAGGCCGAATGCCTGTTCTATGACTACACGGGTACGTGAGTGGGCATGGTTGTAGTCCTCCTCATGCTGGTCCTGTGGGTTCCGGAGTGGTGTAAGGAGCCATCTCTTCAGTGGATACCCGGCATCACCTGTATGTGGACAAGAAAGGATGTTTGTGGAATGACATTGCTACGTACGTACCCCCCCCCTTCCTGCCAGGTCATTGCCGCATCACATACCCCACATTATCATGCATGGAATGAGACTCACCGAGTAGCCAGGATCTGTTCCCTGCATGTCGCTCCATGAAGCGTGGTATTGTAGAGTTCCTCAAGACCATAGAATCATGGGTTGATCCAGGAAATCGGGCACAACAATGTGTAAAGATCCTGTTGGAGTCACACACCATCTGTACATTAAGAGAATGATATTGCTTCCGGTTGCGGTACTGGGCCTCCATGGCATGTGGGACAACCAATTCCACATGGGTGCAGTCGATGGCACCAATGCAACCCGGTATGCCGGCCAGTGCATGGAATCCAACCTTTGTGTTTGTAATCTCCTGCTCCGAGCGTGGTAAAGAGATGTAGTCGTCTGCGTGCTTCAGGAGGGCATCGAGCACTTGCAATAGTGTCCGTGAGAACAGTGGCTGTGAAATGCCATGCAACTGTCCGACTGTGTGCTGGTAGGTGCCTGTGGCCAGGAAGTGGAGTACAGACACCACCTTCAGTAGGGGTGGGATGGCGGTTGGGCTATCTATCATGCTGACAAGGTCAGCGTGTGTCATGTCCACAATGGCGATTATGGTGTCCCGGTCCAAACGGTAGAGGGTGTGGATCAGCTCAGCAGTGAGGTTGAACGGATGAGCTCGGAGGCGTGGGATTGCAGGCTGCCTGCGTGGTGGTAGTGGCTGTGCTGGTGGGCCTTGCTGGCCCTGCCTTGCCCTCCTCCTCCTCCTGCGTCTCCTCTGTGCGGCCGGTTGTTGTAGTAGTTGGTGTTCGTCTTCTTCTTGAAGTTGGAGTACTTGCAGTGCTATCAGGTCCCCCAGGCCCAACATCGCTAGTCCTGCCGGTAGCATTTTGGAGTGGGTGTGGTTGTGGGAGGGGGTTGGGTGTGCAATTTATGTGTTTTCAGGCTGTATAGCCTCCACCTGTGGTGATTCATTCCACCTGTGCCAGCTGCAATCCCCTTTGGGCGAGCACTGTACCGAGGTTCACCGACGGGCGGGGCGTCCCATTTGTGAGTGAAGCCAGTTGCCATTTTCACACACTGCCGCACTACATGGATGATTTTGTGATTTCGAGCGCCCACGGATGCCTTTTCGACGTGATGTTGCAAATGAGGAATTCGAAGGACAGCGCTTTCGGTTTTCAGCTAGCGGCGAGGAGACGCCCACAGGTCTGACTGCAAATATAACGTTCTATTGTTTAATGTCCTTGGGACAGGGGCCATGGCGAGAATGCAATGATTGATATGAATAGTATGGGATGCGCAATAGCGTAGTGGACGATAAGGCAGGACGTTCCCAAATACATGTTACTTCACATCACTAGTATTCGGGGCTGGAGCACAGTGGATTTTGCAGGCTGCATTACGCACAGACTCAATGGAGATTCCAAATGTAATGTGAGTTAATAATCATGCGTTTTTATACCGGGATGAGGGAATGATGTATGGATGCATGGACAGATGATTTAATAGAGAGTTTGCCATGTACATGGCTTTTTGGTATCTATCCCCTTCCCCTGCGCTATGTGATGCAGAGCTGCCATAGTGGGACCATCGTCTATCTGCCCTTGTTGAACCCTCCCTGTCTCGACGCGCCTTCCAACACTTGTGTCTATGCACGTTACTAATCCCATCTCATGGATTCTGTTTTAACAGACGCATGCACACAAACGCTCGTTTGTAATAGTGTTTTCACCTCGATTTATATTGTTATGATTGGCAAGTGATTCATGGGTGGAAGTAATCCTTTTGAGTGGGCTAGCATGCATATGGCTGTAGATTTGGTGTGATCATTGAAGTGAGTGATTCAAATGAAGTTCTGATGGCCATACTATTCTTTTTCATTTCATTTGGGTGACAGGTATCTCCTCCCCTTTTGCCGCTGCCATCTGTATGCCACTCCTGCAGATGGCTTTTACTCCCGACACCTGCTGCTTCGAGTTGATCAGTGGAGCACCATTACGATCTTATGGGACGATCGCCAATGGGCCACATGCCCTTACGCAGTACTAGTGGCTAGGAGCAACATATCTACCTTTCAGCTGGACTAGTGCCTACCTAATGGGACGGGCCTGCGGTTCTAGGCGCTTCCATGTTGCCTTTTTGGACGTGAATGTAGCCCCTGTGTACCATGAAGGAACAGGGCGTCACACAAGGAGTAGCTGGTCATTTATTGCGGATGCAGCCCACAGTAATGTAGATATTTTGGGGTTTATGACCTAATAGCTGTATGGGCTTGGTGAATTTGATGTGCATTAAAATTTTAGTCTGATGTTAACCGTGTAGCGTTATTCTTTGCAAGTGATGTAGCACATTCCTATTTGTGGAGCGATGTATTGTGAGTAGATCTGCATTGGGTTCCGGCTTCTGAGTATAGTTGCGTGGTACTGTACTGGCCGCGTTTGCCTACGAAGCCCACTAAGGTTAGGGATAGGGGCTGCCATCATGACTGTTTTAATGATGTCATGCTTAGGGGCGGGGGTTTGGCTTTTGTGTAACAGATGCCGGTCAGCCAGGTGGATTGGTGGAATGATGTGATTATCAGAAAATGGCTGGTCACAGGTGCCTGTGTTTGCGTGCGTTTCTTGGAGGGAGACTGAGGTCATGTCCATTGGAATAGCTTCTGTATTCGTGCCATCTGTGCCCTGTAGCTCCCATTGGCCCCTCTTGAGATGAGCCTGGCTGCTCAGTCACTCTGCCAACTTGTGTGGTACATGCTTCTGCTGATGGTTGGTTTGTTTACTGGCATGTGTACAGGGCTGGTGCAGTCTCCCTAAGGATACTGCTTTGAATGTTGCCTTACACTGGTGTCAGGCGATGGGGGCCTGTTGTTGTTTTGTCTCATCTTTCAGTTCATTTTGCTGTACTTGAACCTTCGCATGCCTGTGCTGCATCAGTACGGCAATGGTGACATGCCAAATATGGATGGCCACTCACAAGGCACTTGGAGCCCCTACATTCATTTGTTCGTTGGCATGCGTGGGTGACTTGTGCATTTCACTGGTTGCATTTTACTTCATTGCACCTACGAGGTGTTGTGCAATGTGGCCAGGGAGTGGTGTACAGGCACTCAGTTGGGCCATTTACGGTTGGTTCACGATGCCGTATTTCTCGCCATGGCGGATTGGTACTTTCCGCCATGCTTGATGGCGTTATGTAAATGTCCGCTAGGGTCAGCATTCGCGTACCGTTGCGCCATGGTGGTAATTACGGTTTGGCATGGCGCGCGTGCGCGTACTTGGTGCAGTTAGCGTTGGCGTTCACTACGGTGTCGCTAATGGCATCGTACTTTACGGTGACGGGTCATAGTCGCAACGAGCGGTATTCGATGGCGGTATTGCATTTCCGCCATCGTTTTTCGATTTCCGCAAGGGTCGTAATGAGGGCCCATGTCTTTAATAGAATCAAGACTCCTTGTGCTGAAAGCTTGGGTAATCTTCATTGTCTGTGTGTAGTAATAAAATAAATCAGGATAAAAATATGATTTGAGAAGAAGACATAATGTTGCAGGAGAATTGTCATTGCAAACAGAATATTCTTAAGAAACCCATATTTGATTTTGTCAAAAAAGTAACATTGAGGAAAATAATTAGCAGTGTCAGCATTAGCTTGAATTGATGTTAGCAGCACTGAACCGTAAATGCAAACTAATATTCTCAAAACTATAGTAAAACAGTTTATCATGGACTTGATTCCTTAAACTGTAATGATATAAGCAAAATGGCAATCTTAAAACAAAAATACAAGATTAGAATTATATGTGTTTATGTAGGGATATTAATTAGATAAATCACAACTTGATTTAAGTGGGATTCTGCCTGCTTAGTGAGGCACCAACTTTGCACCATTGACTTGAATGGACTCCCTCAGCATATTTGCTTACTATCTTGATCCTGACTGAATTATGGGGTGAATGAGGGCATTTGCTTCTTTCACCTGCTCCTCTCATTTTATTTAGGGTGCACTGGTCAGTTCCTATGGCCACAAGTGCAGTGAAGGACATGTTTACAGGGTTGCAGAAGGTACCTTCAGTGGAGTACTGAAGGGACATTAAAAGAGGCTCATTATGAGTTCCCCCTGTATCTCGTTGGTATTTCCAGCAGGATACCGGAGAACTATTGTACCATCTTTGCCGCCTGATATTCCGGTATTACTGGGATTTTATGGGCAGCAGAGACACCGTAACTCCCCATTCCATGGAGTCCTATAGCACTCCATGTGAATGCGTTGCCTGAATGGCTGGCACGGTTAGCAACAGTGCCAGTGATTCAGGCATTTATCTGCCGGTAGGGGCGTGATCTACCAGAATGTCATGCCTGAAGGTAGATCAGAGCCCTTTATTGGAGACATGGAGTTGGCCGATCCGGAAAAGTGCTGGTAAACGTCGTTACCGGCACCTTATTTTTTACGGACTGGCCAACTCACAATGAGGGCAATAATAAATAATATCCCAGTTACTTTTGTGATGTGTCCTGAACAGGCTGCCCTTTTAAGTACCACATGGTCAAAATGGCTACTCCTTGGAGTACACGCCCTATTCTTTGTGCCATCTCCTTTGTTGGCAATTGTGTAATAAGGGCATGCATTCACACTGTACTCCATGAATGGACTGTTGTAAGGGTGCAGAAATAGACATGTGACCAAAGGTGGCATGCTTGTTGTCAAACTTTTACTGAACAAAAAATAAGGAAATGTACCCTACCGGGTCCTATAACAAAGAGGGGTTTCCCTGCATCAAACAGATAATGTCAGAATGTATATCAAAAATAAATAGTCCACTGTCCTATCTCCCAAACCTATTTCTGTCCTTTACACTTCAACAGAAACCTATAACTAGATTGCACTCTGCTTATAGCAGGATGACTGCCTCATGTGGATGTTTCAGACTGTTCATAAATGGTGGGGGAATATCCTTCTTCCCCTAGTTCATGTTCGGGAAGCAGGTATGTCTCTCTCCAGACCTTCTCGGCAAAGTTGCAAGTTCCAAAAAAATATTGGGAAGGCGTCTCCCTTCCCAAACCTTTCTCAGGCTCTCTTTTGTAATAGCTTTATTTATTCAAGTTCTATCTTTTGCCAAAGGATATATCTCCCTTCCTCTGGTCTTCTAGTAACTTGTGCCAAAAGGATCTATTCTCAACCTTGGGCTTTTCATGACTTGTGCCAAAGGATCTCTTCCCCTGGACTGCTTGTTATATTGTGTAGGTCACAGACCCCCTTCTCAGCTCTGTAAGATGGATTTCTTAAGCCCGATTCACTAATCTGCTAGGCATTATCTTGTATATATAACTCTCTTGGTGTCTCAATGATCGGATCCCCAACCCTTCTTTCAGCTTTGTCATGTTTCTTAGGTAAGTCTGGTTCACTATCCTGCCAGGCCTCTCTTTGAGTCTCTTTGGGGTGTTCTTTCACCCCCTTTGTTCTCAACTGGTCTCTCTCTTTGGTCCCAGTGGGATAAGGAAAATGGCTCTGCACTTCCTCCCAACCACAGCCTCTGGGGTCTTCCTGTGCCTTCCTGGTCCCCCTCTGTGTACCTTTGTACTTGGTCCATTAGGGTTCTGGCCCTCGGCACAACCAGTATGGCACTATGGCTTCTCCATGGCTCTCGTGGTCTTCCTGCGGCTTTCGGCGGCTCCACCATGCTGGTTTCGCACTGCACGTCAGGTCTCGCCTGGACCACTCGGCTCGCTTGGTTTCTGCCACCGGTCGCCAGGGTCCCCAACAACCAGGTAGGTTGTGGCTCTTCTATGTATTATCGGTCCCTGCCTTCTTGCTCAAGGCATTAGTGTAGGCAGCACATCACTCTGCATTGCTCCGCTACCCAGCGTGAAGCTGGTTTGAGGCAAGGCTGACTTTGAGGAGAGTCCTTCATCGGTTTTTATGTCAGATTGTCTTTCTAGCTTCCAATAGCTGGTATGTTTCATGTAGGTGTCTTCATTGCGCTGCTCTTCCTCGTGGCATTACTTTTGGAGTCATCCAAATTCACTCTTCCCTCACTCTTCCTCGTCACAGGAATCTGCCTGATATACATAATTGATATGTATATGGAAATGAGTAGAAGAAACAGAAGACAGAGAAGATGGGGGTGTCTGAGCCCTGTTTGTACGGTTTAGTGAAATATGTCTGATAGTGTGGATACTGCAGTCTATCTTGACAGTCCTCACTTCTCCCACAGAGAGGGGTCCCCACCTATGGTATCCTCCCATTGAGTACCACCACCAGAGGGAGTATCTGGTAGCAGCCTCACCTCCCTGGCCTCATTGGAAGGGTCCCCCACCATGGGAGAAATGATAACATCAAGGGATTTGTCACACTGTCGATCTGTGCATTCTGTGTTAACTGTCTGAAATTGGGATTTGGGACTATCTGGTCCCAAACCACTCTCCAGCCAGGGTTATCGTGTTGCTGGGTAATATGTGAGGTGGCAGACTGTCCCTGATTGGACAGCCACTGCCTGTTTGAATGTTGCAGGTCTATTCCATAGGATGGCAGAGGCAGGCCCCAGCCTGAAATCCCAACCTGCTGGAGGACTTCTGCTGTGACCAACACTAGCCAAGCAAAGTAGTGGGTTTTGGACTTCTGCCTTTAAACCATCTGGGAAGACCTGAACTGGGTGCTTTCTTTCTTTGAACTGGTAGAAACCAACCCGTCCAAAGCTCTACTCTGCATCCAGCAATGTTTCACGGTTGTAGTCATCACCGGTAGCAGAGGACCGTCCTACAAGGAACTCTGGAGATTTCTCGATGGGCCTCTGCCCCATGGGCCACTTTTTTGTGAGCATCTTGGTTTTCGGTTCCCTTTACCTTCTCTCCCAGTCATCCCACCACCTTCCTTCTATTTCTCCTAAACCCATACATCCATTTGAAGCAACCCATTTTTTATAAAGCCTATTTCTGTTTTTTGTGGTTTTTAACTATTTTTTAACCGCTATATAGGGACACATTTGCTTTAAAATTCCCTTTTTGGACCCATTATTCCAAATTCTCTGGGACAGAGAAGCCCCCAAACCCTACTTGGAGGGGTTGCGCTAGAATGCTACATTCCCTTGCATTGCTCAAATAGGGCCACTTTCATAAACATTTCCATGGCCAATTTTGTTCCCCAGTCCACCCTTGATCACCGGGCCAGCATTTGGCTATCTCCTGACTTGATCTGCACTGCAGCTTTTGGTATGACACATGTTCAATCCATGGGATTAATCTGAACATCGCTGGTTTTAATCTGAGTAGAGTAAACTCTGTCTTTCATCCTTCTATGGTTGGAAAGTATGGTACCCGACCAACATTGCAGAAATAAATAAATGAATCGGGTCCACGGACCCAACAGACATTGCACTGGGCCATGGCAGAGGAGCAGGACGTGGGAGGACTGTTACTGCCTCTGGTGCACCCCTGCAAGGGTGCACCAGAGGCAGTTACAGGCCTCAGCCACGGCCCGGTTTATTTATTTATTTGCACAATGTTTGTCGGTCCGTGGACCCGATTAATTTATTTATTTCTGCAATGTTTGTCGGGTATGGTACCTGAACAACATTGCAGAAATAAATAAATTAATCGGGTCCACGACCCGACAGACATTGCCCAAATAAATAAATAAACCGGGCCATGGCAGAGGAGCAGGACGTAGGGAGGACTGTTACTGCCTCCGGTGACCCCTGCAAGGGTGCACCAGAGGCAGTTACAGGCCTCAGCCACGGCCCGGTTTATTTATTTATTTGCACAATGTTTGTCGGTCCGTGGACCCGATTAATTTATTTATTTCTGCAATGTTGGTCGGGTATGGTACCTGAACAACATTGCAGAAATAAGTAAATTAATCGGGTCCACGACCCGACAGACTTTGCCCAAATAAATAAATAAACCGGGCCATGGCAGAGGAGCAGGACGTGGGGAGGACTGTTACTGCCTCCGGTGACCCCTGCAAGGGTGCACCAGAGACAGTTACAGGCCTCAGCCTCGGCACAGTTTATTTATTTATTTACGCAATGTTTGTCGGGTCCGTGGACCCGATTAATTTATTTATTTCTGCAATGTTTGTCGGGTATGGTACCCGACCAACATTGCAGAAATAAATAAATTAATCGGGTCCACAGACCCGACAGACATTGCCCAAATAAAGAAATAAACCGGGCCATGGCAGAGGAGCGGGTTGTGGGGAGGACTTTTACTGCCTCTGGTGACCCCTGCAAGGGGGCACCAGAGGCAGTTACAGGCCTCAGCCATGGCCCGATTTATTTATTTATTTGGGCAATGTTTGTCTTTGTCTCTGCAGCAATGAATTTGCCCAGATTACAAGGGCTCAAGTAGAGGGTACGTGGGTGGACTGAGTCCACCCAGATTTTTAAGAGGGTGGACTCAGTACCATTGAACCACAGCCATCAAGTATACAGGCTGGACAACTCACCACTGCACTAAATAACCTGATGAAAAACGACTAAGGTGAAATGTCCAATTTCGGTACTGCAAAATTCAGGGAAAACCTTTGTATTGGTTCTTGGAGTTTTGGAGTTTACATGTGCACATTTTAACGTGTTGATTTTATGGAAGGTGAATGCCTTTTGTCCTATGCAATTTGGGTGGTTGTGAAAAGCCAATTTAGTGAAATATGCATATTTCAATTTGAACTTCAACTATCTAATGTCACATCACATTGCAACAGAGTTTACCTTTTTTATATGTGGGCGGATCCATGTGCAAATGGGCAGACTCTTCTGTGACTGTGGGCGGGGCATACATCTCAGGCTTTTTGATTTTCAAATGTAGGCAGGTATGCCTTGAAGGGGGCACCAGAGGCCTCAGCCACGGCTTGGTTTATTTATTTATTTGGGCACTGTTTGTTGGGTCCGTGGACCCAATTAATTGATTTATTTCTGCAATGTTGGAAGGTACCAGACCAACATTGCAGAATCAAATAAATTAACCGGGTTGTGGCAGAGGAGCGGGACGTGGGGAAGACTGTTACTGCCTCTGGTGACACCCGCAAGGGGGCACCAGAGGCAGTTACAGGGCTCAGCCACCGCCCGTTTTATTTATTTATTTTGGTGATGTTTGTCGGGCCCGTGTTTTATGCCTGACTCCCATGTGTCAGCTGTGAGGAGCCATCGTGAACACACACTGTGCCCAGTTTTCCACTACGCGCTACATGGGTAGAGGAAGTAGAGGGCCTGTTGTGGTTTGGCCGACTGAAAGTCTGACTGCAGGTAAAGACCCCAAGAGGGAACATTGCGAACATGGTTTGCTGCAAACTTACCCATGCCCTTTCCTGGCCACGTGGAGGCTGGGCATGGGGACGCTGGCCCTAAATGCAGTCGGGTAAGCAGAGGCTGGCCGTACCTCTTACAGGGCATGTGGCCGTAGGCCAGCCGTGAGGACTCTTGCGTTACCGGGTGCTGGCCACATCTTCTAGAGTTGGGAAATGTGGAGGATCCACAGTTGCCTCTGCCAGGTTTTACCTTCAGACCTTTTTGCCTTTTCACCAGCACTACAGGCCCAGAGTGCCACGAAGGGCAGGCTTCAGCAATTCTGTTCAGCCCAGGTCCCTGTGGGGAGACCGAACCGATTAATTTATTTCTGCAATGTTGGTCGGATACAGGTACCCAACCAACATTGCAGAAATAAATGCATTAACAGGGTCGTGGCAGCAGTGGCGTAACCATTAACACAGAAGTAATGAATGTGTATTACAGAGGTAAGCTGGCATATGTATTGGGCACACTGCACATGCTCAGGCAGCATAAATCATGCTTTGTACAGGACAATGCTGGCCTAAATTGGGAACAGCCAGCATAGACGTGTTGTTACAGAGGCATATTTTGGGCACAACCAGCATGCCAATGTGTTACATCAGTGACATTGCTGTCTTACACTGGACACAGTGATCATTAAAATGTGGTGTGTTCTAAAATATTCTTGTCTGCTGTTGGTGACATGGAATGTACATGTTCCCCTTTATAACTGATTGTAAAATTATGGCTTTTTGGTCACTTTTCCTGCTGTAAAATGCACCATTTCAGTCCCATATTTGGAAAATAAATCTTGGGGTCTGAGGGGGGGACCCCCCCAAACCATCCCTAGATCCTTATAGCTCCCTCGCTACGCTCGGTCACCCCCACTTTTTCAGAAAAATATCAACACATACACACTGGAAGAAATCACAAGAAACTAACCTTTGATGACTGCCCGGATACCAAAAGCTATCTTTGGGACTGCATGGCTATCACTGCCTGTGATGCTCTTGTGTCAAAGGTCACTCACCCAAAGCTGTATATTAAAAAGCAAGGGAATTATCACACGCGATTTGGCTGGGTACGTGTATTACAGGGGTGCGCGGGAATAATCACACGCGATTTGGCTGGGTACGTGTATTACAGGGGTGCGCGGGAATTATCACACGCGATTTGGCTGGGTACGTGTATTACAGGGGTGCGTGGGAAGTTACACACGCGATTAGGCTGGGTGGGTCCTCACAGGTGTTCCCTGTACAACCTCCACGGCCCCTGCAGGCAGCCCACAAAACAGGGGACTACCCTGCACACCTGCTCATGTCTCCCACCCCCCACCCCCCCCCAGCAGTGTGGGGCACCCTCCACCAGGCCCCCACTCATGTCCCCTATCACCCCCACCCCCCAGCCACCATGGGCAGCCCCCACCAAGCTCCCACCCATGTCTACCACCACCCCCACCCCCAGCACTGTGGGGCAGCCTCCACCAGGCCCCCACTCATGTCTCCCACCACCCCCACCCCCCAATCACCATGGGCAGCCCCCACCAGGCTCCCACCCATGTCTACCACCACCCCCACCTCTCAGCAGTGCAGGGGCAGCCTCCACCAGGCCCCCACTCATGTCTCCCACCCCCCACTCCCCCAGCAGTGTGGGGCACCCTTCACCAGGCCCCCACCCATGTCTCCCACCACCCCCACCCCCCAGCCACCATGGGCAGCCTCCACCAGGCCCCCACTCATGTCTCCCACCCACCCCACCCCCAGCACTGTGGGGCACCCTCCACCAGGCTCCCACCCATGTCTACCACCACCCCCACCCCCCAGCCACCATGGGCAGCCCCCACCAGGCCCCCACTCATGTCTCCCAGCCACCCCCACCCCCCAGCAGTGCAACGGCAGCCTCCACCAGGCCCCCACTCATGTCTCCCACCCACCCCACCCCCCAGCCACCATGGGCAGCCCCCACCAGGCTCCCACCCATGTCTACCACCACCCCCACCCCCCAGTAGTGCAGGGGCACCCTCCACCAGGCCCCCACTCATGTCCCCTATCACCCCCACCCCCAGCAGTGCAGGGGCAGCCTCCACCAGGCCCCCACTCATGTCTCCCACCCACCTCACCCCCCAGCACTGTGGGGAAGCCTCCACCAGGCCCCCACTCATGTCCCCTATCACCCCCACCCCCAGCATTGCAGGGGCAGCCTTCACCAGGCCCCCACTCATCTCCCCTATCACCCCCACCCCCAGCAGTGCAGGGGCAGCCTCCACCAGGCGCCCACTCATGTCTCCCACCACCCCCACCCCCCAGCCACCATGGGCAGCCCCCACCAGGCTCCCACCCATGTCTACCACCACCCCCACCCCCCAGCACTGTGGGGCAGCCTCCACCAGGCCCCCACCCATGTCTACCAGCACCCCCACCCCCCAGCACTGTGGGGCACCCTCCACCAGGTCCCACCCATGTCTACCACCACCCCCACCCCAAGCCACCATGGGCAGCCGCACCAGGCCCCCACTCATGTCTCCCACCCACCCCCACCCCCCAGCAGTGCAGGGGCAGCCTCCACCAGGCCCCCACTCATGTCTGCCACCCACCCCACCCCCCAGCCACCATGGGCAGCCCCCACCAGGCTCCCACCCATGTCTACCACCACCCCACCCCCCAGCAGTGCAGGAGCACCCTCCACCAGGCCCCCACTCATGTCCCCTATCACCCCCACCCCCAGCAGTGCAGGGGCAGCCTCCACCAGGCCCCCACTCATGTCTCCCACCCACCGCACCCCCCAGCACTGTGGGGCAGCCTCCACCAGGCTCCCACCCATGTCTACCACCACCCCACCCCCCAGCAGTGCAGGGGCAGCCCCCAACAGGCCACCACTCATGTCTCCCACCCACCCCCACCCCCCAGCCACCATGGGCAGCCCCCACCAGGCTCCCACCCATGTCTACCACCACCCTCACCCCCCAGCACTGTGGGGCAGCATCCACCAGGCCCCCACCCATGTCTACCACCACCCCCACCCCCCAGCACTGTGGGGCACCCTCCACCAGGCTCCCACCCATGTCTACCACCACCCCCACCCCCCAGCCACCATGGGCAGCCCCCACCAGGCCCCCACTCATGACTCCCACCCACCCCCACCCCCCAGCAGTGCAGGGGCAGCCTCCACCAGGCCCCCACTCATGTCTCCCACCCACCCCACCCCCCCAGCCACCATGGGCCGCCCCCACCAGGCTCCCACCCATGTCTACCACCACCCCCACCCCCCAGCAGTGCAGGGGCACCCTCCACCAGGCCCCCACTCATGTCCCCTATCACCCCCACCCCCAGCAGTGCAGGGGCAGCCTCCACCAGGCCCCCACTCATGACTCCCACCCACCCCACCCCCCAGCACTGTGGGGCAGCCTCCACCAGGCCCCCACTCATGTCCCCTATCACCCCCAGCCCCAGCAGTGCAGGGGCAGCCTCCACCAGGCCCCCACTCATGTCTCCCACCCACCCCACCCCCCCATCAGACCTTTGCGATGATTTAGCGATTTTGATGGCTTTTCCTTGTGCGAGGGCGTTCTTGGGGGCGTTACTGGCGCTGCTGCAGGGTCGCTGCGATACTCTGCGCCACGGCTGGTTTGGGAGCCTAAAATCCATGAATACGCTGTGCGCGGAAATCGGTTTTGGCGCACGCGCCTGGCGCAGACAATCGCACGCGGACACTCTGCGCCAGACGCTTGCGACACTTTTCTGCGAAATTCTATGAATTACCCTAAAAGTGGCTGGGGGGTGGGGGTGGTGGGAGACATGAGTGGGGGCCTGGTGGGGGCTGCCCATGTCTACCACCACCCCCACCCCCCAGCAGTGCAGGGGCACCCTCCACCAGGCCCCCACTCATGTCCCCTATCACCCCCACCCCCAGCAGTGCAGGGGCAGCCTCCGCCAGGCCCCCACTCATGTCTCCCACCCACCCCACAACCCAGCACTGTGGGGCAGCCTCCACCAGGCCCCAACTCATGTCCCCTATGACCCCCACCCCCAGCAGTGCAGGGGCAGCCTCCACCAGGCCCCCACTCATGTCTCCCACCACCCCCACCCGCCAGCCACCATGGGCAGCCCCCACCAGGCTCCCACCCATGTCTACCACCACCCCCACCCCCCAGCAGTGCAGGGGCAGCCCCCACCAGGCCCCCACTCATGTCTCCCACCCACCCCCACCCCCCAGCTACCATGGGCAGCCCCCACCAGGCTCCCACCCATGTCTACCACCACCCCCACCCCCAGCACTGTGGGGCAGCCTCCACCAGGCCCCCACCCATGTCTACCACCACCCCCACCCCCCAGCACTGTGGGGCACCCTCCACCAGGCTCCCACCCATGTCTACCACCACCCCCACCCCCCAGCCACCATGGGCAGCCCCCACCAGGCCCCCACTCATGTCTCCCACCCAACCCCACCCCCCAGCAGTGCAGGGGCAGCCTCCACCAGGCCTCCACTCATGTCTCCCACCCACCCCACCCCCCAGCAGTGCAGGGGCAGCCTCCACCAGGCCCCCACTCATGTCTCCCACCCACCCCACCCCCCAGAACTGTGGGGCAGCCTCCACCAGGCTCCCACCCATGTCTACCACCACCCCCACCCCCCAGCAGTGCAGGGGCAGCCCCCACCAGGCCACCACTCATGTCTCCCACCCACCCCCACCCCCCAGCCACCATGGGCAGCCCCACCAGGCTCCCACCCATGTCTACCACCACCCCCACCCCCCAGCACTGTGGGGCAGCCTCCACCAGGCCCCCACCCATGTCTACCACCACCCCCACCCCCCAGCACTGTGGGGCACCCTCCACCAGGCTCCCACTCATGTCTACCACCCCCCCACCCCCCAGCCACCATGGGCAGCCCCCACCAGGCCCCCACTCATGTCTCCCACCCACCCCCACCCCACAGCAGTGCAGGGGCAGCCTCCACCAGGCCCCCACTCATGTCTCCCACCCACCCCACCCATCAGCCACCATGGGGAGCCCCCACCAGGCTCCCACCCATGTCTACCACCACCCCCACCCCCCAGCAGTGCAGGGGCACCCTCCACCAGGCCCCCACTCATGTCCCCTATCACCCCCACCCCCAGCAGTGCAGGGGCAGCCTCCACCAGGCCCCCACTCATGTCTCCCACCCACCCCACCCCCAGCACTGTGGGGCAGCCTCCACCAGGCCCCCACTCATGTCCCCTACCCCCCCACCCCCAGCAGTGCAGGGGCAGCCTCCACTAGGCCCCCACTCAGGTCTGTCACCCACCCCACCCCCCAGCACTGTGGGGGCACCCTCCACCAGACTCCCACCCATGTCTACCACCACCCCCACCCCCCAGCCACCATGGGCAGCCCCCACCAGGCCCCCACTCATGTGTCCCCCCACCCCCCAGCCACCATGGGCAGCCCCCACCAGGCTCCCACCCATGTCTACGACCACCCCCACCCCCCAGCACTGTGGGGCAGCCTCCACCAGGCCCCCACTCATGTCTCCCACCACCCCCACCCCCCAGCCACCATGGGCAGCCCCCACCAGGCTCCCATCCATGTCTACCACCACCCCACCCCCCAGCAGTGCAGGGGCAGCCTCCACCAGGCCCCCATTCATATCTCCCACCCCCCCAGCACTGTGGGTCACCCTCCACCAGGCCCCCACTCATGTCTCCCACCACCCCCACCCCCCAGCCACCATGGGCAGCCTCCACCAGGCCCCCACTCATGTCTCCCACCCACCCCACCCCCCAGCACTGTGGGGCACCCTCCACCAGGCTCCCACCCATGTCTACCACCACCCCCACCCCCCAGCCACCATGGGCAGCCCCCACCAGGCCCCCACTCATGTCTCCCACCCAGCCCCACCCCCCAGCCACTATGGGCAGCCCCCACCAGGCTCCCACCCATGTCTACCACCACCCCCACCCCCCAGCACTGTGGGGCAGCCTCCACCAGGCCCCCACTCATGTCTCCCACCACCCCCACCCCCCAGCCACCATGGGCAGCCCCCACCAGGCTCCCACCCATGTCTACCACCACCCCCACCCCCTAGCAGTGCAGGGGCAGCCTCCACCAGGCCCCCACTCATGTCTCCCACCCCCCACCCCCCCCAGCAGTGTGGGGCACCCTCCACCAGGCCCCCACCCATGTCTCCCACCACCCCACCCCCCAGCCACCATGGGCAGCCTCCACCAGGCCCCCACTCATGTCTCCCACCCCCCCCGCCCCCAGCACTGTGGGGCACCCTCCACCAGGCTCCCACCCATGTCTACCACCACCCCCACCCCCAGCCACCATGGGCAGCCCCCACCAGGCCCCCACTCATGTCTCCCACCCACCACCACCCCCAGCAGTGCCGGAGCAGCCTCCACCAGGCCCCCACTCATGTCTCCCACCCACCCCACCCCCCAGCCACCATGGGCAGCCCCCACCAGGCTCCCACCCATGTCTACCACCACCCCCACCCCCCAGCAGTGCAGGGGCACCCTCCACCAGGCCCCCACTCATGTCCCCTATCAATTCCACCCCCAGCAGTGCAGGGGCAGCCTCCACCAGGCCCCCACTCATGTCTCCCACCCACCCCACCCCCCAGCACTGTGGGGCAGCCTCCACCAGGCCCCCACTCATGTCCCCTATCACCCCCACCCCCAGCAGTGCAGGGGCAGCCTCCACCAGGCCCCCACTCATGTCTCCCACCACCCCCACCCCCCAGCACTGTGGGGCAGCCTCCACCAGGCTCCCACCCATGTCTACCACCACCCCCACCCCCCAGCAGTGCAGGGGCAGCCCCCACCAGGCCCCCACTCATGTCTCCCACCCACCCCACCCCCCAGCCACCATGGGCAGCCCCCACCAGGCTCCCACCCATGTTTACCACCCCCCCACCCCCCAGCACTGTGGGGCAGCCTCCACCAGGCCCCCACTCATGTCTCCCACCCACCCCCACCCCCCAGCCACCATGGGCAGACCCCACCAGGCTCCCACCCATGTCTACCACCACCCCCACCCCACAGCACTGTGGGGCAGCCTCCACCAGGCCCCCACCCATGTCTACCAACACCCCCACCCCCAGCCACCATGGGCAGCCCCCACCAGGCCCCCACTCATGTCTCCCACCCACCCCCACCCCCCAGCCACCATGGGCATCCCCCACCAGGCTCCCACCCATGTCTACCACCACCCCCACCCCCCCAGCACTGTGGGGCAGACTCCACCAGGCCCCCACTCATGTCTCCCACCACCCCCACCCCCCAGCCACCATGGGCAGCCCCCACCAGGCTCCCACCCATGTCTACCACCACCCCCACCCCCCAGCAGTGCAGGGGCAGCACTCACCAGGCCCCCACTCATGTCTCCCACCCACCCCCACCCCCCAGCCACTATGGACAGCCCCCACCAGGCTCCCACCCATGTCTACCACCACCCCCACCCCCCAGCAGTGCAGGGGCAGCCTCCACCAGGCCCCCACTCATGTCTCCCCCCCAGCAATGTGGGGCACCCTCCACCAGGCCCCCACTCATGTCTCCCACCACCCCCACCCCACAGCCACCATGGGCAGCCTCCACCAGGCCCCCACTCATGTCTCCCACCACCCCCACCCCCCAGCCACCATGGGCAGCCCCCACCAGGCTCCCACCCATGTCTACCACCACCCCCACCCCCCAGCAGTGCAGGGGCAGCCCCCACCAGACCCCCACTCATGTCTCCCACCCACCCCCACCCCCCAGCCACCATGGGCAGCCCCCACCAGGCTCCCACCCATGTCTACCACCACCCCCACCCCCCGGCAGTGCAGGGGCAGCCTCCACCAGGCCCCCACTCATGTCTCCCACCCCCCAGCACTGTGGGGCACCCTCCACCAGGCCACCACTCATGTCTCCCACCACCCCAACCCCCCAGCCACCATGGGCAGCCCCCACCAGGCTCCCACCCATGTCTACCACCACCCCCACCCCCCAGCACTGTGGGGTAGCCTCCACCATGCCCCCACCCATTTCTACCACCACCCCCCAGCCACCATGGGCAGCCCCCACCAGGCCCCCACTCATGTCTCCCACCCACCCCCACCCCCCAGCCACCATGGGCAGCCCCCACCAGGCTCCCACCCATGTCTACCACCACCCCCACCCCCCAGCACTGTGGGGCAGCCTCCACCAGGCCCCCACTCATGTCTCCCACCACCCCCACCCCCCAGCCACCATGGGCAGCCCCACCAGGCTCCCACCCATGTCTACCACCACCCCACCCCCCAGCAGTGCAGGGGCAGCCTCCACCAGGCCCCCACTCATGTCTCCCACCCCCCACTCCCCCCCAGCACTGTGGGTCACCGTCCACCAGGCCCCCACTCATGTCTCCCACCACCCCCAGCCACCATGGGCAGCCTCCACCAGGCCCCCACTCATGTCTCCCACCACCCCCACCCCCCAACCACCATGGGCAGCCCCCACCAGGCTCCCACCCATGTCTACCACCACCCCCACCCCCCAGCAGTGCAGGGGCAGCCTCCACCAGGCCCCCACTCATGTCTCCCACCCCACACCCCCCCCAGCACTGTGGGGCACCCTCCACCAGGCCCCCACTCATGTCTCCCACCACCCCAACCCCCCAGCCACCATGGGCAGCCCCCACCAGGCTCCCACCCATGTCTACCACCACCCCCACCCCCCAGCACTGTGGGTCAGCCTCCACCAGGCCCCCACCCATGTCTACCACCACCCCCACCCCCCAGCCACCATGGGCAGCCCCCACCAGGCCCCCACTCATGTCGACCACCCACCCCCACCCTCCAGCCACCATGGGCAGCCCCCACCAGGCTCCCACCCATGTCTACCATCACCCCCACCCCCCAGCACTGTGGGGCAGCCTCCACCAGGCCCCCACTCATGTCTCCCACCACCCCCACCCCCCTGCCACCATGGGCAGCCCCCACCAGGCTCCCACCCATGTCTACCACCACCCCCACCCCCCAGCAGTGCAGGGGCAGCCCCCACCAGGCCCCCACTCATGTCTCCCACCCACCCCCACCCCTAGCCACCATGGGCAGCCCCCACCAGGCTCCCACCCATGTCTACCACCACCCCCACCCCCTAGCACTGTGGGGCAGCCTCCACCAGGCCCCCACCCATGTCTACCACCATCCCCACCCCCCAGCACTGTGGGGCACCCTCCACCAGGCTCCCTCCCATGTCTACCACCACCCCCACCCCCAGCCACCATGGGCAGCCCCCACCAGGCCCCCACTCATGTCTCCCACCCACCCCCACCCCCCAGCAGTGCAGGGGCAGCCTCCACCAGGCCCCCACTCATGTCTCCCACCACCCCCACCCCCCAGCCACCATGGGCAGCCTCCACCAGGCCCCCACTCATGTCTCCCACCCACCCCACCCCCCAGCACTGTGGGGCACCCTCCATCAGGCTCCCACCCATGTCTACCACCACCCCCACCCCCCAGCCACCATGGGCAGCCCCCACCAGGCCCCCACTCATGTCGTCCCACCCACCCCCACCCCCCAGCCACCATGGGCAGCCCCCACCAGGCTCCCACCCATGTCTACCACGACCCTCACCCCCCAGCACTGTGGGGCAGCCTCCACCAGGCCCCCACTCATGTCTCCCACCACCCCCACCCCCCAGCCACCATGGGCAGCCCCCACCAGGCCCCCACTCATGTCTCCCACCCACCCCACCCCCCAGCACTGTGGGGCACCCTCCACCAGGCTCCCACCCATGTCTACCACCACCCCCACCCCCCAGCCACCATGGGCAGCCCCCACCAGGCCCCCACTCATGTCTCCCACCCACCCCCACCCCCCAGCCACCATGGGCAGCCCCCACCAGGCTCCCACCCATGTCTACCACCACCCCCACCCCCCAGCAGTGCAGGGGCAGCCCCCACCAGGCCCCAACTCATGTCTCCCACCCACCCCCAACCCCCAGCCACCATGGGCAGCCTCCACCAGGCCCCCACTCATGTCCCCCTGCCCACAGGCCCTGACAATCCTCAAGCATGGGCCTCATGGCCAGCCACCAGAGCCCAAAGACACAACCAAGTATTACATGCGCCCATGATACTACTCCAATGGAAACAATGTAAATCAACACATGTGTCTCACACACACACAATGGTTGCAAGTGAACCTGAAAACCCATATCATGACATGCATGAAAACAAAGAGATGAAACCACACATTGAAGAATGAAAAAATCTAAATAATGTATTAAAAACAACAGTAATGGCAATCAAAATTAAACAAAATACACAAGTAAAAAAATAACAAAATTAAGCTGGCTGTCCCTTTTCAAATTAAAATCAATAAATGATAATCCAAAAAAATATCTTCCAAAGTTCAAGTCCATGAAAAGGAAATGAAGGGAAAAAAGAAATAGAAAACCATTGCTCCATGGAAAAAAATATTCATAGTAAAAAAAATATCCAAATCCAAAGTCCAACTATGTACAAAGTATTCAGGGTCCATCATCCCAACAGAAGAAATGAAAACTACCAAAAAACCTATCTAAAATGGAACTATATACAAAAGGTGGAGCAGTGTCCGTCGACTCCAAATAAAAATAAACTATAAAGGAAACCTATCACTAAATAACTATATACAATGGCGGCGGGCCAGTCCAGCGGCTCACTTAGTGGTGTTCCGGGCCAGGGCATCATCGAACTCCTCGTCTATGTCCCGGAGGCGGTCCTGTTCCATGGCCCCGAGGGTCCGCAGGGACGCCAACATGTTCACCTCCAACTCCCTGCGGATTGCCTCAAGGCACTCGGCCCGCCTCAGGACCCTCCGCATGGAGTTCTCCGCCCTGACCATCGTGAGCCGCGCCTCTTCCGCCCGCCGCCGCTCCGCATCTATGGCGTGGCCCAACCGCTGCCACACGGAAGACACTTCCCATCCAGGGTCCTCCTGCCCTCCGGCCGATGCCTGCCCCTCCGATGTTGAAGGCCCCGAGCTATCGTGGCTCCCACCTACAGCCTCCTGCTGCTGCAGCTGCTGCTGTCCATGTGCCCTGTCCGATGGTGCCTGCACATCCTCCTCCAGCTGGGGTGCAGTCGTTGATGTGGCCACCCCTGCTGGATGTCCGACTCCCGACTCTGGCAGGGATCTGTTGTCCACCAGCCTGGCCGCACGGTCGGAGGCAGCTCCACAGGGCACCCAGGTGACACATGGGTGGGAAGATGACATGGAGGACGACTGGGGCATAGGGGGTTCCGTGGAGGAGGGGGTCGGAACAAGGTCCAGGAAACGGAGGAATCCAGCCCTGGTGAGCTGTCCCAGTGGGTCAACACGGTCAACGAGCCATGCGAGAGGACGTGCAGACTCATCATGAAAAGACTGCAGGTCAGCTCGCATGGCCCGTTGACGCAACGCCACCCCACCCTGGACAGGCTCAACCTGGTGCAGGATAGCCACATCCGCAGGGAGAGGAAGGCCAGGTGTTGTAAGCCAATCCCCTCCCTGAGAACGGGTCTGGAGGTAGGCATCCCCGCTGGTGCAAGATGATGCAGTGACAGGAGCAGGGACAGGATTGCACACAGGCACCTCCGCGGCGCCCTGTGCTGCCTCCTGTCCCTGATCCTGCACTGCACCACTAGCACCAGTGGAATCCCCACCTCCAGACCCCGCCTCTGTCGCTTGCAGGGCCTCCTCCTCCTCCAAACCCCCCACCAACCTGGATGACTCCGTGCCATCTTCCTCCGTCGGGCCCTGTGGGGTCCCAGCTGCCCCTTCTGCTGCCGAGGAGTCCAACTCCAACCTCCACCTCTTGGACCTCCCCTCGGCAGCTGCGGCCTGGGACATGGCACCGGACTCCTCACTGCCCGACGAGATCAGAACCTGGGAGGGGATCCGGGCCTTGCGTCTCCGGCTGGTGGTGCGACCCCTGCCGCTGTGCTCCACAGCACCTTCTCTGCCCTCTTCATCAGTTGACGCTGCAGACAGGGAGAAAGAAAACACAGGCATCAGGGCACTGTACAATGGACTCATACACACATGACAGTTATACATGAGTGGCATTGGTAAACCTCAGACATGGCATCACAATCCCCAACACACATGTCATTTCAACTTGCACACATGAGCCATGCCACAGCCATATTGCAACAGCCAGCACCATCCTTTCACATACAACAGCATGAGCAGCCAAAGGTCATCCAGACATCACATGCAACATAGGGAATACACTACACATGCACACACACCACCAAACTTGCATGCATGTGTACACCTCCGCCAACTGTCGCAGTGTTCCGATCGACATCCATGTCACACCTGACAATCATTCCTCCACATCCTGTGCCATGCAAGCCCACACACACAAGCACCATCCATGTGTCACACATGAGACCCCTCGCATGTGTCACCCTCACGGCCCTGTACACCCCCCCTACATGCCCACATAAAAATACATGTTCAACCTGCACACTCCTGGCACACCACACGCACAGCTTACAATCAGTATGCATGTACACTTACCGCTCGACTCCAGACGGGTCTGCCTCTCAAGGACCTGGATGTGGAGCGCTGGGGATATGCGTTCCAGGACCCTCATCTGATCTTCCGACAAGTGGCCCCGGCGCCCCTTAGCATCCGCTGCCTTCAGGAGGCGCCGGGCATTGTTGAGGGTCCTGGACCTGAAGTCCTCCCAGCGCTTCCTGACACGTTCGTAGTCGCGGACTGCCACCTCCTCCGCGTTGATGGCAGTCACGATCTCCATCCAGATCCGAGTCCGTCCTTCCTTGTCGGCGCGCAACCTTCCGAAGAGGGCATCATACTGCCGCAGGACATGCTCCACCAGGACACCAACTTTGGTGGCAGTGAAGCTGGTGCCCCTCTGCCTCCTTGGCCGGGGGTTGCCACTGGTGCCAGATGTTGCAGTGCCCGACATGGCAACCCCAGAGGCAGGAGTGGGTGGGCAACTGGGTCCTGGGGCTGGGCTGTGGGGCGATGGAAAAGCAGTCAGGAGTCTTCGGTTCCAGCAGGAGTGGTCACAGCAACAGCACCCCTGGCTGATGTGCAGGCAGCAAATGTCAGGGCACGTGGGCCGCAGGCAGTCAGGCAGCAGCAGATGGCAGGTGGGAGCGTGCTCAGGGCTCTGGGGGGCAGTAATTCTGCCTTCTGGGCAGGAGCGTGGTCTTCCGTGTGTGAACGCGTGGCCAGCTTGATACGGAGTGATTTTGCACGTGAAAATCCAGCACGTCTGCGTGTAATTCGAGGAAAGGCCCTTAGCGCGTAAGCGCGTCAGCACACGTCTGTACATTCATTGGCCCAAAGGCCACCAGCGTATGCGCGTCTATGAAGTCACATGCATGTTGAATATGGCACACGTTTGAAATGTTGCGTGTTAAAAAAATGAAAGACACGTCCGAGTATCAAAGCGTGTAATTGGTGGAAATGGCCTTAGCGTGTACACGCGGAAGTGACAAAGCGTGTAATTGGTGGAAATGGCCCTAGCGCGTACACGCGGAAGTGACAAAGCGTGTAATTGGTGGAAATGGCCCTAGCGCGTACACGCGGAAGTGACAAAGCATGTAATTGGTGGAAATGGCCCTAGCGCGTACACGCGGAAGTGACGCTGGACGTGTGGGCCTGCATAAAAGGTACGTGTAGAACACCATTTCCTTGTACGTGCTTTTCGTGGAGAGCGAGTGGATGAAATCTGTACTTCTTGTCGTTTCACACGCGATTTACTTCACAGCGTTTCAAGTTCGTACTCCCTGTTACCTCTGACAGCTTTTTCTCTTTTTTCTCTTTTTCTGGTTTTCCTGGGCCTGTTCCCTCAAACAGCGTTCCCTTATACTGTTGTCCTGTCTCCTCAGACAGCGTACAATTCTTCTTTTGGTGGGGGTGTTGCCAACGCGCACACGCGCTTCTTTTTCACGCTCTTTTTCCTGGCAGACGGTGAGTCACGCACGTATCTAACATCTGTGCTTGCCCGTGTGTAGCCTACCCCTTCAGAGGTCATTCTAGGCTGCGTGTGACACGCATACGTTCATTCTTGTGTTACTGGGTGCCACAGCGTAGTGCAGGTTTTTTTTTCCGCACACGTAGTCTAGGAGGGGTTGTGTGCACGTTATCTCCCTTTTTTGGGCTTCCTGTGCGTTGCGTGACCCGTCATCTTTCCCCAGGGGTCACATTCAGCCTTGCTAGAGCACTAGGGTACGATTACCATCTGGTACCCAACCCCTTTGACCCCCAATTGCCCAGGACAATAGTTTACAGCCACTCCCATACGCACATTAACATCAGTGCCATGGTTGGGAGGCGAGGAATCCGTAAGGGTGGCAAAGGTGGACGAGCCACAAGTGGTGGCGGTGGTGGATCCGGTAGGGGACGTGGTCGTTACTTGCAGGGTGACCCTGTCCCCCCATGTGTGGAGGACCAGTCAAGGGCACCCATAATCCCCCCCCGCCCCCCCTGGTTGAGGGTGATGTGGCTGACACCATCCATGCTCAGCCCTTGTTGGACCAGCCCATTGTGGCACCAGACCTGGCTGACTCCATGGCTGACTTCCAGGTCAGCAGGCCTATGACACGTGCGCTGGTGCACGTTGATGTCATCAGGCCACGTGGATCAGGGGCAGCAAGGTCATCTGCTGCCCCAAGTAGGCAGGGTGGAGAGGCTGCAGGGGCAGCTGCGGCTCCATCCACCCCAGCTCTCACACACCCAGCCAGGACAGTGTCGGTCCTAGTCCATCCTGCTGACATTCCCCCTGACACCATTACACTTGAGCCAATGCCTGCACCAACTCCCATGCTGAGTGTGCAATCCCACACTCGTGATACAGAGTCCACCAGGGCTCCTGCCCCTAGTGTCCAGAGCGGCGTAGGACACTCAGGATCACCACCACCTTCCAAGCGGAAGAGGAAGAGTGCTCGTCCGGCACAGGCTGATGCCCCAGACACGGCTACACAGTCCAGCCCGTCGAGGAAGCCCAGCTTCACGGATGCCGAACTGAATGCACTTGTCGAGTATGTGTCCGCACATGATAACGAAATGGTCATTGTTGCAGGATCCAAGACCACACCTGCACAACGCCAGGCACACTGGCAGACCGTTGCGGACATCGTAAGTGCCCTTGGAATCGTGAGGCACTCAGCCAATGATTGCTATAAGCGCTGGAATGACCTAAAGCGCAAGGCAAAGAATAAGCTGGCCTCAAGTCATGCCGCAACTCTAGTGACTGGAGGTGGGTCTCCAGTAGAAGACATGGAACTCACTCCACATGAGTCAGTCGCTGGGACCTACGTCACGGAGGAACAGTTCCAAGGCGTGGGAGATCTGCCTGATTATGAGGCATTGTCCGGTGAGTGCACATGCATGTGTGTGTCATCCATGTGCATGGTGTGTGTGTGAGGGCTTCTGTTTGTGTGCCAGGTGAGGGTGTGTGCGCCTGAGTTGTTTGGGTCACCCATGTGCTTCATGCAATACATTCTGCGCAGCAGCATTTGGCCATAGCAGTATCCCTTCTGCCAACAGTAGACATCTAGCCCAACAGCACGCCAGTTGCCCTTGAAGTGTCACCTTGCCACAACATTGTTGCTTATTTTTCTCTGTTCATTCAGGCAGATTGTTTGCATTCCACCACTTTTACTAGGCATTTCTCAGTCCTCTAGTCACATGTCTGACATGGCTATGGTAAAGTGGAGTGACTTTGTTACCTAGATATCATTTGTTTAGACATGTCCCTGTGCAATCGGACCATTTTGGACTGGCAGCTCCAGGTGAAAAATCAGACCTGTTTGAATTAGAAAAGCTATTACATGAGGGAACTGGACTGAATGAATAAGTGCTGCCCTCCTCTCCATCTTCACTCAATAGCAATGGTACATGCCATCTGTGTGATGGCATGTGTATTTCACCTGGCAATCACAGGCCAATGTGTGATGCCACTGCTAGGCAGCATGCAGCAAATGTGTTCATCTTCCATCTTGGTGTCATCAATGTGTGCCATTTGCCTCCCCTTCATACGCAGTGAGGGTGCATGCATGGGAGGGTTTTAGTCATGTGGGACATGTGTCAATCAAGTACTGGTTCTGTTGCTTCTCAGCCCTCATTGTGTGCCATGGTGCTAATGCCTGTTTCCATTTGTTTTCTTTTATGTCTCTGCAGGGGAAGACGCACCTGATATTGCTGGGGTTGTGGAGATGGTGCAGACCCAGGAGGGTTCTGAGGGCCGACCGACCACCAGTGAGGGACGTGGTGTGGTGGTGGGTGAGAACCCACAACTGCTGCAGGTCGTGCTCTCAAGGGGTGTCTCTGGCTGCACCTCCCCCGAGCTGTACTCAGGTGTTGATTCGGATGATGAGACCTACGTGCCGTCGCAGGTGAGTGTTCCTGGGAGGGATTCTGTTCTGTCCGACCCACCTGCACCAGGGTCAGAACCCTCAATGGGGATGTCAGTGTTGGCAGCTACGCCTTTGGTGGTTACGGATGCAGGGTCACACTCCGCGACATCTGATCCTTTTCCTGGGCCAGCAGATCAGAGGGGGAATGCAGTCCTGCAGCCTCAGGCAGTGCCGGCACAGCAAGGCGCAGTTCGCCTTGCCCCAGACAGGTGTGGTGCCCGCCAACGTGGTCGTACGCCACCTGGCAATACCGCATGGGAGCAATCCATTTACGGTATGGCAACCCAACAGGCAGAATCATTAGAGATGATGGCTCAGGCCATGGATAGGGTGGCCACTTCCATTGTCCCCCCCGAAAGGCTGATGGAGCGACTACGGCAGGCAACCGACTCCATCTGCCAGTCACACAGGGAGGACATGTTGGCGTCCAACAGGGACAGGCGGGCGGCACTGGCGACTCTGCTGGAAGCCATCTCCATAGAGTCCCAGGGCCACAGGGAAGCCCAAAGGCTGGAACGACTCTTGTTGAGCTTGAGGCTTCAACAAACCGAAGGACAGAACAGCAGCTGGAGCGTCTCACTCATACGCTATCAGCTGAGATGCAGGCAACTAGGGCGGAGGTCCAGGCATCCCGTGAGTTGTTGCATGGGGACCTCCGCACACTCATCCTCCAGAACGAGACCTACCACACCCGCATGCTTGCAGCCATGGAGGAACAGACTAGGGCCTTGCGTGGGCTGCATCCCATAGTGCCACCACCTCCAGATGCAGCTGCACAGGGTGAGAATAGCGACAGCAGTGATACTCCCACAATAGGGTAGCCGTGTGGGCCATGAGCCCATGGAGGTGTTTTTTTTTCGCAAGATCCACACAGGTGGGTTTTGGTGTGCACCCTGTCCTCGGACCTCCTGGGTGGCCTCCCCAAACCCCCCCCCCCCCCCCCGGGCCCATTAATGGCCATTTTTTTTTTTTATTATTATTTTTTTTTTTTGGGACAGTGTGTTGCCTTGTGTGGCTCCCGTGGGCATACACTGCATTGTGGCTGGGCACATGCAGGCTTGTCATGTATTTGGTTCAGATGCTTGGGTTTTTGTCACACACACCCCTCCTGCTTCCCGTTTCCATGGGCTTGCAAAGGGTGTGCCCAAGTGACATTGACGTACATGTTGACATTGGACTCCCACTACATGTGTCGGTAGTCTAGTCAATACTGTGTATACATTCCTAGTGCATATTGCTGTTGTGTTGTACACTGCATGTTGCATTGATGTGTAACTCATCATCCATGTCTACCTTCTAATTTGCAGGTCCTTTCCTCATGTCTACACAAGGCCCTCTACTTTGGAGATGGGGTCCATGTTGACAGCAGTGCACCTACAACTCTACATGGCGGCAACACTGTACAGTTGGAAGTGGTGGGAGTGCAGGCATTTCCAAGTGGTGAGATTACTAATTTCTTACATTCGTAATGTCATGTTAATGGTAGTTTAGAGGGTCAGTAGCTGATAAGTGTTATTGCTAAATATCTGCTCAAGTGTGTTGTTGGTCCTGCATTACTGTGAGCATTTCAGGTGTCGCGAGTTTCAATTAGGGACACTGTACTTTGTGACACTTGTGTCATGTTGTGGGGATTACTTTGTTTACCCGCACATAGCATGACATGGCATGGTGTGTCGTGTGGCGGTGCTGGTGATGGGTTGGGTGACATGGCACTGTCCTCATGTTGCATTTTGCAAGTGGGTATTCATTTTAGCTGCATGAATGTGTTTTTTCACGAAACTGCATTGGTGGTGTCTGTGTAGGTAGGGATGCACACATTGTAACACTTCCAGGTGAACAATCTCAGGCTGATATGGTTTTAACGGTTGAATCTCCAGACATTCAGGATCATTGTGAGGTTCAGTCATCATTGATTGCCAGATGGTATGTGCCAGGGCAGTGTGCACTCCACAGGGGTTTGATTTCTATGTGAAGTAATTAGCCACTAGCTGTGTACGGGCTGCCTCCCCCCGTGCCCTTTCCCCTCCCATCCGCAGCGGGCGTGCATGTGGTTGGGGATGTGGGGGCACCACCATGTCCACGGCCAGGCCCCGGCGTGTTGCAACGTTGTGCAGGACACATGCTGCCACTATGATCCTGCACACTACTGGGGGAGCGTATAACAGCTGCCCGCCAGAACGTCAAGGGAGCAAAAGCGTGACTTAAGCACTCCGAATGTGCGCTCCACTATGCCCCGGGTTGCAATGTGGGCTGTGTTATATCTTACCTCGGGTGGCGTGGTGGGGTTCCGAATTGGCGTCATCATGTGGGGGCTGAGAGGGTAGGCACTGTCCCCTGTGGAGGTGGTGATGGGTATCATTGGTGGGGTTGTGACCTTTCTCAGTATCTGACATGCATGCATGTGCAGTGGCATTCATACTCACCAAGCAGCCATGTATCGCCATGCCGCCCAGATTCTAGTTCCAGGCTTAGGGTGGACATTCGGTAAATGAAGCTGTCGTGGGTGGACCCGGGATAGTTGGCATATACTGAGGTGATGATTCCCTTGGCATTACATACTACCTGCACGTTGATGGAATGCCAGTGCTTGCGGCTCCTATAGATGTGCTCAGATGCCCTGGGGGGACGTAGAGCCACATGGGTGCAGTCGATGGCACCTAGCACTTTGGGGAATCGTGCCACACCATAAAAATCCAGGGCGGCAGCATGCCTTTCTGCAGGTGTTCTGGGCAGGTAAATGTGCCTGCAGACTGATGGGCGTGCAGTGATGATGTTCAAGACCTGGTGTAGGCAGCGTGACTGCGTGGCCTGTGACACCCCACCCACTATGGCACTTGTCCGCTGAAATGATCCAGTGGCTAAGAAGTGCAGTACATTGAGGACCTTCTCCAGGGGGCTGAGTGCTTGGGAGCACAGGGTGGGTGATGTGAGGTCATCCTCCCACTCACTCACCAGGTCCAGTATTATGTGTGGTGGAAACCTGTACCTCCCATACACCTGGTCATCAGGCATCCCAAAAAGGCTGGTTCTGGGTGTGAAAATTCTGGCCCTGACTATCCTCCTCCTCCTCCTTTGGTAGCCCACGGCCACTGCTGCTAGGAACGGTATATTCATCCTGGCGTCTAAGCTTGTTAGTTTTTTGCGCGCAAATTTATGCGTCGCGGGTCGACGTATGCCTGCTTCCTACTGGCGTACGTGTTTCTTTGCACGTGTTGCAGGCGAGCGTGTGAAACTTCCCGCGCACCCCTGAAATCCACGTACCCAGGCCAATAGCGTGTGGAAATTCCCGCGCACCCCGGAATACACGTGCGCTGATGTACTCGCGTGTGTAAGTGCCCGCGCACCCCTGAAATAAACGTACATAGGCCAATCGCGTGTACGCGCACTTTTGTCCAATTACACGCGATGACACTCCGACGTGCAGTCTTTCCACGTGTGCTCCGTCATCACGCGCTATGAGGGAAACACCCGTGCGGGTCACGTCACAGACGCGCTTACGCGCTGAGGGCCTTTGGTCCAATAGAATTGCGTATGCGTGCTGACGTGCTTACGCGCTAAGGGCCTTTCCTCGAATTTCACGCTGACGTGCAGGATTTTCACGTGCCAAATCACTCCGTATCAAGCTGGCCACGCGAAAACACACGGAAGACCATGCTCCTGCCCAGAAGGCCGAATTACTGCCCCCCAGTGCCCCGAGCAGCCTCCCACGTGCCATCTGCTGCTGCCTGCCTGCCTGCCTGCTGCCACCGTGCCCTGCCATTTGGTGTCTGCACATCAGCCATCTGCAGGGGTCCAGTTGCTGTGTCCACCCCTGCTGGAACAGAAGACTCCCGACTGGGATAACATCGCTCCACAGCCCAGCCCCAGGACCCAGTTGCCCACCCACTCCGGCCTCTGGGGTTGCCATGTCGGGCACTTCGACATCTGGCACCAGTGGCAACCCCAGGCCAGAGGGGCAGAGGGGCACCAGCTTCACTGCCACCAAGTTGGTGTCCTGGTGGAGCATGTCCTGGGGCAGTATGATGCCCTCTTTGGATCATCCCGCGCCAGCAAGGAAGGACGGGAGAGGATCTGGGCCGACTGTGTGGTTGCCATCAACGCGGAGGGGGTGGCAACCCGCGACGTCCAGAAGATCAAGAAGCGCTGGGAGGACTTGAGGTCCAGGACCCTCGTGAAGGCCCGGCGCCTGGTGGAGGGGGGCTGGGGCAGCATGAGTTCCATCCAGATGAGGGTCCTGGAACGCGTACGCCCAGCGCTCCACGCCCAGATCCTTGAGAGGGAGACCCGTCTGGAGTTGAGCGGTAAGTGGCCAAGCATTGCTGTGTGAGACAGGGCATGTTGCGGTGTGCTGGTTGTCTGATACTTGCCTGTATGTGTGACATAGGCCATGTACGCATGTATGTGTGCAGGGACATCATGGTAATGCATGTGCGACCAGTGATGTGTGAACCACATGGTCGTTGCATGTGTTTAAATGCGACATGGGGAGCCCTATCCAGATTTTACACATGAGAGCATGCCAGTCTCTGTTCCTGGACATGGGTGGGGGTGAGGGATGGGTGCTGATGCCAGGTACATATATGGTAGCCATGTCTGTGTGCCTGACCTGCGTGTCTGTGACTTGTGAATGCCATGGATGCATGACACATGTCTGTGACAATGCACAGATTCACTGATGCAGCCTAGTTATCCTTGTATCCGCTGTGTTTGGGGTGTATGAGGCCAGATGGATGTGACTGAGGTGAAGTGTGTGCATGTGATAGGCATGACCCATGATGCATGTGAGTTCCATATCATTGTATGTTTCAAGAGTCCATTGGACATGTATGGAAATGTCCATGGCATGCACCATGCCTGTTACTGTGTGTGTTTTGCCTGGACTGATCCATGTGTTGTGGAGGGACATGATGGAAGTGTACTTTGACAGTGGTACTCATCTGCTATTGCTTCCTGTCTAGGGGACATTGTACAGTACCCTGATGCTTGTGTTGTATGTCTCCCTCTATGCAGCGGCTAGTGAAGAAGAGGGCGGAGACGGCGCTATGGAGCAAGGCGGCGGGGATGCCCCCACGGCTGCAGCAGAAGGTGTGGGTGAGCCCCACAGGGGCCTACTACGTCGGAAGACGGTGAGGAGCCATCCAGGTTGGTGGTTTCCACAGAGGAGGAGGAGGCCGCCACTGAGGCACACATGGGGCCTGGTGGGGGCATCCGTGCTGGTGCAAGTGGTGCAGTCCAGGGGCAGGGCAGGAGGCAGCACAGGTCACCGTGGAGGGGCCTGTGCATGTCGCTGTCCCTGATCCTGTGAGTGCACCACCATGCACCAGCAGGGATGCCCCGTCCCAGGCCCTTCCGCAGGTAGAGGGGATGTCCATGTCACCTGACTCCTCTCCACCTGTGGACGAGGGGACACGTGGCCATTTGGAGAAGTCCTGATTGGGGTCGCGATGCGCGTGGGTGCAATTCGTGATGAAGTGCGCATTCCCAGGGGAAAGGAGAACGCACGTCATCACGAAGAGCACCGTGCCGACGTGGCCCAATTGGGATCTTCCATGTTCGGGGGTTTCCTGCATGTGTCGGCCAATCTGGCGGCCCTCTTCTCCTCTGTGGAGGCTATACGCCGGTCGTTCTCCTTGCCGTCTTCCGGCCCAGATGCCACCAGGGCCCCCTGTGGACCTGCCCTGACCAATGCAGCCAGCTCGGTGGGGATCCCATCCCTGCCACAGTCGGGAGTCGGAGGTCCAGCAGGGGTGGACACCACAGCAACTGTACCCCAGTAGATGGAGGATGTGCCGGCATCATCAGGCAGGGCACGTGCACGACGGCGTCGGTGGATTCCATCAGCCTGGATGCCGTCGTGCTGGCAGAGGCAGTTGCGTCGGAGGCAGCAGCAGAGTCAACGTGGGAGGCATCATGGCTCGGGGCCATCAACATCGGAGGGGCAGGCATCGGCCAGAGGGCAGGAGGACCCAGGACGGGAAGTGTCTTCCGTGTGGCTGCGGTTGGGCCAGCAGATAGGTGCGGAGCGGCGGCGGGCGGAAGAGGCACGGCTCACGATGGTCAGGGCGGAGAACTCCATGCGGAGGGCCCTGAGGCGGGCCGAGTGCCTCGAGGCAATACGCAGGGGGTTGGAGGAGCAGATGGCGTCGTCCCTGCGGACCCTCGGGGCCATGGAACAGGACCGCCTCTGGGACATCGAAGAGGAGTTTGATGATGCCCTGGCCCGGAACACCACAGAGTGAGCCGCTGGACTAGCCCGCCCCTTTGTATATAGTTCTTTAATTTTAGGTTTCCTTTGTTTCTTCTTATGATTTGGAGTCGACGGACACTGCTCCACTTTTTGTATATAGTTGCATTTTAGTTAGGGTTTTTTGTAGGTTTCCTTTGTTCAGTTGGGCTCATGGACCCTTGGATGTTTTGTACATAGTTCTTCATTGGATTGTTTTATTTTTTTTTTGTTTTTATTTATTCACCATGGAGCAATGGTCTTTGCATTTATTTTTCTCTCTCGGATTGTTTTTATTTTTAATGTGACTTTGGACAACATTTTTTTTAATTTGGATTTGTAGTTTTAATTTTTTTTGACGGACATGCAGCTTATCTTTTTTTTTGCCATTGTAGTTTGTTTCATTTCATTTGCATTCAATTTTTTTAATACAATTTTGTTTTCATACTTCACTGTGTGGTATCATCTCATTGGTTTCATGCATGTCATGTTGGGTGTTTTCCCATTCAATTGCAACCATTGTGTGTGACGGACATGGGTTCATTTGCTTTATGAACATTGGGGGTGTAACATGTAATTTCCATTTCCATGTGGGTGAATGGGTTACTTGGTAGGGCCTTTTGGCTGTGGAGGCTGACCATAACGCACATGATTGGGGATTGTGAGGACCTGGGTGCAGGGGGACATGAGTGGGGGCCTGGTGGAGGCTGCCCTGGTGGCTGGGGGGTGGGGGTGGTGGGAGACATGAGTGGGGGCCTGGTGGAGGGTGCCCCTGGTGGCTGGGGGGTGGGGGTGATAGGGGGACATGAGTGGGGGCCTGGTGGTGCTGTCCCTGCACTGCTGGGGGGTGGGGGTGGTGGTAGACATGGGTGGGAGCCTGGTGGGGGCTGCCAATGGTGGCTGGGGGGTGGGGGTGGTGGGAGACATGAGTGGGGGCCTTGTGGAGGGTGCCCCACACTGGTGGGGGGGTGGGGGGTGGGAGACATGAGTGGGGGCCTGGTGGAGGCTGCCCATGGTGGCTGGGGGGTGGGGGTGGTGGGAGACATGGGTGGGAGCCTGGTGGGGGCTGCCCATGGTGGCTGGGGGGTGGGGGTGGTGGGAGACATGAGTGGGGGCCTGGTGGAGGCTGCCCCTGCACTGCTGGGGGGTGGGGGTGGTGGTAGACATGGGTGGCAGCCTGGTGGGGGCTGCCCATGGTGGCTGGGGGGTGGGGGTGGTGGGAGACATGAGTAGGGGCCTGGTGGAGGGTGCCCCTGGTGGCTGGGGGGTGGGGGTGATAGGGGACATGAGTGGGGGCCTGGTGGTGCTGCCCGTGCACTGCTGGGGGGTGGGGCTGATAGGGGACATGAGTGGGGGCCTGGTGGAGGCTGCCCCTGCACTGCTGGGGGTGGGGGTGGTGGTAGACATGGGTGGGGGCCTGGTGGAGGCTGCCCCTGCACTGCTGGGTGTTAGGCGGAAACCTGTGCAGTTCCCTCTGGGACCACTGCAAAAGATTTAGGACTACAGGCGTTGGCGGTGAACCCACTTGGTAGCAGTCTGCACCACACAGATTCACGTGGTAGCTGTGGCTGAGCAGTCAGACTTCTCTCAAGAAAGTTGAGCAGTATGTGGAGTATACACAATAGGGCAATTCTTCACAGCAAGACAAGCAAACACGCAACAAGGCTTAGTGTAAAGATATTAAGGTATTTATTTATAACAGAACGTCTATGAAAAACACTAAGGCAAATCACGGCAAACAAATCAAACACAATTACTCTACGAAGTAGACGATCAATCCCCCTAACAATATCGACAACTCTAGGTTCTACTGGTACCACTTATTTTCAGACAGAAGTGTATACCTCAACCCAGATGACACTCTAAGATTAGTTAGGACGGGAGAGAAAAAGATAGGCAGGTTACGAAATCAACACAGTTCAGTCCAAGCGGATAAAATGCAAAGCAGGAAGGCAAGAATCACAATCGATCGTAAAGTTCAGAGGCCAGGCCCACTCGGAGAGAAGCAAGGCACGTTGTCCCAAAAAGTCTCTAGTGGAGATGCATTCAAGTCTGTATTGCAAATTGTTATCGGTGGATTGAACCAGTTCAGAACAAAGAATGAGAAAAGCTTGGAGGCGACCCCACGGAACCGAGAGGATTAAGACACCTCACTCGAACCGATCGAAAGGGAAGCCATGCGGACACGGTACCTTGTTGTGGAGGGCAGCTCCGGCGGGGGCAGTTGTTCCTGGTGGTGGATGCACGTCGGGTCTTTGCCAAGAGTAGAGATGATCTCGTCGTCGAAGAAAAGGAAGTCCGGTGCACCACCAGGGAAGAGACCAGCCGCGGAGTGCTCCGTCACAAGGCACCACCTTTTGGTCGCGGTTCAGGGGTAGTGGCTATCCGGTTGCCGAGGTGCTCTGCACGGGCAATTCGACCACTGCGTCCTGAGGCGAATAAAAAGCAAAGGGGACTGGTTGTTCCCACCAGTCAGGGGAAGAGACTCTCCGGCAGGGAGATCTCCTCTGTCGTCGGGAAGTGGTGAGTCGGTTCCGCAGGGCTCCACCGGAGGTGTCGTCGTGCAGGTCGGCTCAGCGTTACCCTCGTCGGATTCTCAGGTCCTGTGGCGACTTCTGAAGATCCAGTCCCAAAAGCCCTGCTTTTATGCAGAAAACCCCCATTCATTCAGCCTAGCTGTCAATCAACACATGCTAAGTGGTGAGCGGGAAGGCTCACCACCTGGGCCAATCACTCCAGAGTGCGACCGGAGTTGGCAAGGCAACTCGGTCCAGGGTGCCTAAACCCCCTCGCACACCCCTCTGGTAACCCAGACAGAATGGCACCACTTTGGAGGGTCTCTGTACAGAGCCCGCCAAAAGTGGAACAAAGGGCTCGACCTTTGGTTTAGGAGTCACAGAGACGAACACAAACGCCATTTTACAAACCGAGTTCTGGCAGAAAATACCACTCGATAAACCTATTTAAGATAAGTAGATCGGTGGTACGTCAGAGATTAATGAGGAAAAGTATCAATCTCCAACAATGGGACGAATCCCATAGAGTTATGCTCGGGGTCGAACATAACAAGTAGTTTCCACTGCCACCAGCCAAAACTCGACGAGGGGGGATGGGACAGTGCCCCCTCGAGTAACAGATCCAGGAGTAATCGAATTACCCCTACTAGTACGTCCACAATAAGATGGTTTGTACTAGTTCTGTTAGTAAATTTAGGTCTAGTAAAGCCAATGGTGACTTTACATGCCCGGGGAGACAGTAGTCAGTCCCCGGATATGGAGTCTATGGTGGGGGATCCGCTAGGACGCCCCCGTGTTACGGCACGTAGGGTGCGGTGTAACACACATAGAAAAACCTATGAGACCCTATGGAGTTAAAGACCCCATAGCCCATCGATTACATTGACATTTCAAAGGAATTACACACATATATGTCCAAGAGTGGGAGAAAAGTCACTCTTGGCAGGATGGAAAAAAACAAACTCCAGAAATCCAGCAAAGCTGCTGGGGGACTCACTAGGATAGGAAATTCAGCCTAAACAGAGAATTCTCCCTAACACTCGCCACCCCCCAGACTAAGGGACAGGAGGATTTAATCCACTCCTGGATGAATCTCATACCTCTAGTCGATGACATACATCCTAGAGAGACCATCAGCATTTTGGTGGTGACATCCTGACCTGTGCTCAATGGTGAAATCAAACCCTTGCAGGCAGATCGACCATCTCAGTAGTTTTGGGTTTTCCCCTTTCATTTGCATTAACCATCTCAAGGGTTGGTGGTCAGTCTGAATGACGAAAGTAGAACCATACAAGTACGGCCTAAACTTCTTCAGAGCCCACACGATAGCAAAGCACTCTCTTTTGATTGTTGCCCACCTTGTTTCAGGATCCTTCAGCTTCCAGCTGATGAAGCAAACGGGGTGCTCCCTACCTTTCCCATCCAGTTGACTGAGTACGGCACCTATTCCTACATTTGAAGCATCTGTCTGCACAATGAAGTGTTGGCGGTAATCAGGAGCTCTGAGTACTGGGGCTTGGCAAAGAGCCTTTTTCAGGTTTTCAAAAGCCTGATTGCACTCCTCGTTCCATTTAACCTTTTTAGGAAATTTGGGCGAGGAGATGACATTCAGTGGAGAAGCTATGGTCCCATAGTTCTCTATGAAATTCCTGTAATACCCAGTGAGGCCTAGGAAGGCTCTCACCTGGGTTTGAGTAGTCGGTGTTGTCCAATTTTGCACAGCTTCAATTTTACTGAGCAAAGGCCTTATCTCTCCACCGCCTACCTCATGCCCAAGATAGACTACCTTACTCTGTCCAATTTGGCATTTGCTTGCCTTTATGGTCAGATTGGCTCGTCCAAGAACCTGCAAAACATCTCTCAGGTGGGTTACATGTTCTTCCCAGGAATTGCTGAACACTGCGATGTCATCCAAGTATGCCATGCAGAAGTCCTCCATCCCATTTAGAACCTGGTTTACCATCCGTTGAAACATAGCAGGTGCATTCTTCAGTCCGAAAGGCATTACCTTAAACTGGTATAAGCCAACGGGGGTAGAAAATGCAGTTTTCTCCTTGGCATGGTCTGTCAGGGCTATTTGCCAATAGCCTGACGTCAAGTCAAATGTGCTGAGGAACTTGGCGGCGCCAAGTTTATCCACCAACTCATCTGTTCTTGGCAAAGGGTGGGCATCAGTCTTGGTGACTGCATTAAGAGCTCTATAGTCCACGCAGAATCTAAGCTCTTTAGATCCGGCCTTTGGTACTAACACAACTGGGCTAGACCATGGACTAGTAGAGGGCTCTATTACCCCGAGATCGAGCATCTTGCTGACCTCACCTTTGATGTGGGTTTGTACGTTTTCTGACATGCGGTATCCTCTGCTTTTGACTGGCAGACAGTCACCAGTGAGTATGTCGTGCTGGCCCCAAGGGGTCAAGCCTGGTGAAAGCGAGAACAGGGAGGCAAACTGATTCAACATAGATTTGCACTCTTCTTGTTGCTCGGGTGTCAGATTGGAGGAGAGATTCACTCCTTCAATTTTTTCATCTAAAGGTAAGCCTCTGAGGAGATCCGGAAGAGCTTCACTCTCTTCTTCTTCCTCGGATGACGCTAGAAGCAACGCTCCTACATCAGGTCGCGAGACATACGCTTTAAGTCGGTTGGTGTGAAAGACTGTCGGAGCCTCCTTGGGATTGCCCAAGTCCACCAGATAGTTAACCTCTCCGAGTTTACCCACTTCTCGGAAGGGTCCCATCCACTTATCTTGCAAGGCCCTCTGCCTTGTTGGGATCATAACGAGAACGAGCTGGTCTTGAGCAAACTCAACCATGTTAGACTTTTGATTGTGCCAGTGCTTGACCAATGCTTGTCCAGCTTTCAAGTTATCGCTTGCTTCCGCCATCATGTGCGACATTCTCTTCCGGAGACCTATCACGTAGTCAGTCACTCTGACTGGCTTGGGGGAAGGAGCACTCTCCAACCCCTCCTTAATCAGGGCCAATGGACCTCTGACGGGATGACCATAGAGTAGTTCGAAGGGAGAGTGACCTACTCCCTCCTGAGGGACTTCTCTATAAGCAAAGAGAAGGCATGGCAGTAGAAGGTCCCACTTACGCTTAAGGGGTTCCTCTAAAGCACCTATCATGCTCTTCATTGTTCGGTTGAACCGTTCTACCAACCCATTGGTTTGTGGGTGGTAAGCTGTTGAGAACTTGTAAGTAACTCCACAGGTTTTCCACATGGCTTTCATGTAGTGGGACATAAAGTTTGACCCCCAGTCAGAGATTACTTCCTTAGCAAACCCGACCCTAGTAAAAATACCAAGGAGGGCCTTAGCCACAGCCGGAGCTGTAACAGTCCTCATAGGAATTGCCTCAGGATACCTAGTAGCATGGTCTACTACAACAAGTATAAACCTGTTGCCTGAGGAGGTTGGAGGATCAAGGGGACCAACGATGTCAATCCCTACTCTCTCAAATGGGACTCCCACAACTGGGAGAGGCACTAACGGTGCCACATTCTTGTATCCAACCTTACCAGAGATCTGGCAGGTGCGGCAGCTCCTGCAGTGTTTTTCTACTTCGGCCCCCATCTTTGGCCAAAAGAAGTAGAGCGAGAGCCTTTCCTTAGTCTTCTTGAAACTCAAGTGACCAGCCAAAGGAATCTCGTGGGCTAACTGCAAGAACTGTGGTCTGTTCTCTTGGGGTACTACAAGTCGTTTGTAGTCTCCAGGTGCAGACTCGGTCGGTTCACTGTAGAAGAGGCCATCTTCCCAGTGCAACCTGTATTTCCCAGGCTCTTGCCCTTCAGCCTAAGCTTCTGCCTGGTGGCGAAGACCTTCCAGAGTTGAACATTCTCTCTGTCCCTTACTGAAGTCTGCCCTGTTGGGTCCACCTTCTGCCAGTAAAGACTGCAGCTCAGGATGGTCAACAGGATCCAGATCTCCAATGAGTTCCTGGCCTTCCATTAGCTCTTCCTCAGAGTCTAATTCTACCACACAGGGTTGTACCTCCCTCTCAGCCTCAGCTGGAGGTGGAGTTACGGGTGTAACTTTGGACAACCGCGGGGAAGTCCGTGTTGGCTGCACTGGAATGCTGGCTGCTGGTTTCGGGATAGAAGTCTTAGGTTTCCCTTTTGCTTCTGATTTCTTGGAGACAGCGGCCGACAATTCCAGTGGAGCAGGAGTGATATCTTTCTTCATCATCTCCTGGAGAGTTCCGCGCATGGTCCTCTCTCTTGCGGGTCTGGTTAGCTCCTGTAACCGTTTACTAGGAGGTCTGGGAGTATGCGATACAACTCCGAGAGTTTTCAAATCGTTACCCAACAGTACGCGTCCTGGTACCTCACTCTGTATGCTGACAGGTATCTTCACAGTCATGTCATTACACTGGATGAGAACTGGTAATTGGGGAAGCATCTGCACAGGCCCTCCAGCTAACTTGGTGAGCGTTTGGGTGCCTTAGCAACATCCTCCGCCTGAAAAAACGATTTATCCACCACAGTTATGCTGGCCCCAGTGTCCCTAATGGCAGGAGTCTCCTGACCATTCACCTGGACACTGTCCTTATAATACTCTTTAGTATTATCGGGGATAGAATTATAGACATCTAAATTCTGTTGTTCCCACAACCCCAGAGATACTAAAGAAACGCTGGCTGAGACTCCAATGGGTTCGTCAGCTAGAAGTAGAAAGTTTCCACTTGCCATTTGGACTTCCTCCTCTGGAGCCAAGGCTAAGGAGACAAGCTGGACCCTGAAGGTTTACCCTTACATCTGGGATCTCCTTTCACGTGATCAGTCGAGCCACAAACAAAGCATTTACCGAATGCTTTCTGGAATGATGGCTTGTTCTGACCTCCTTCCGGTTTGGCACCAGAAGACACACTATTCTGCTGTGGTTTTCCCGGTGGCTTACCCTTCTGGTTTTGTTTGGGGCCCTCTTTGCAATGGAAGTTATTCGAATTCTCTTTTGAGTCTTTTTTAGGCTGTTTTCCCTCATCCTTTTTCTGAGTTGCCCCAGAATCCTTATGAGTAGCCCTGTTGGCAACCCACAAGTCAGCAGCCTTAGCTAGCTCCCTGGAATCCAATTCCTTCGAATCAGCCAAGTGCTGTCTGAGCTCAGGAGAACAGGCATCATAAATAGACTCCAACATAAAAAGATTTCTCATACCCTCATAAGTGTTCACTTTGTAACCCTTAATCCATCCCTCTAAGTTTTTCAACCCTTCACTCACCCAGGTAGCCCAAGGGGTACCATCATGCTTTTTGAGTGTTCTAAACCTCTTAAGATACTGGGAAGGGGTCTTCCCAAATCTAGCTATTAAAGCTAGTTTCACACTTTCATAATCGGTCTTATCCGCCTCCCCCAACTCCATTACCACATCAGTCGCAACAGGAGGGAGCCTAGAGAACAACCAGGGGAGCAACGCATTCCCTGTGATGTCCTGGAGCCCATGATTGTATTCAAACAGTTTCAACCAATCCAACACATCCAATCTCGGTTCATACATACCCACTAATTCCTTCGGCATCCGGGGTCTTTTGGGACTGGAGCTCCTAGAGGAACCAGAGGAGAGAGAAGCATTTTCCATAGACAACTTTTTCATCTCTAACTCGTGATTAAGTTCTATTTCTCTGAGTCTTAACTCAGCTTGCTTCTGCTCAGCCTGGGCAATAATCCGTCTGAACTCGAGCTCTTGGTTTCGTTCAGATTGAGCCAAGAACCGTTTATATTCTAGTTCGAGCTTCATTTTTTCAAGTTCAAAATAAGCAGGGTTACTTGTGGGACCTGGTATGGTCCCCGTAGGCACAGCTGGCAAGGCAGGTAGAGGAGCAGGGGAGACAGTTTCGTTAGCCTCTCCGTCCTCGTCAGCCTCTTCATCGCTATCATCAGAATCACGATTCAGATCAACACCATTGCTGTTATCTACAGTTGCTGGAGAGATTGGTTCCTCTGAACCAGTACCCAGACTTTGGTTCGCCAGCAATCTCTCGATGAGTTCTAACTTCTTGCCTCTTACAGGAAGATTCTCTTGCCTACAGAGAGCTCGCAGACTCTCAGTATTTTAACTTGACAAAGACTCTTGACTGTAAGTTTCCATCGTAGACATGTTTTTTGAAAGTTGCTTTTTGTGCAAAGTTTTGTGGTTAGTTATCCTACAGTGTCGAAAAGCACTCTAAACTGTATACTCGATACAAATCCCACCGCTGTACACCAGTGTTAGGCGGAAACCTGTGCAGTTCCCTCTGGGACCACTGCAAAAGATTTAGGACTACAGGCGTTGGTGGTGAACCCACTTGGTAGCAGTCTGCACCACACAGATTCACGTGGTAGCTGTGGCTGAGCAGTCAGACTTCTCTCAAGAAAGTTCAGCAGTATGTGGAGTATACACAATAGGGCAATTCTTCACAGCAAGACAAGCAAACATGCAACGAGGCTTAGTGTAAAGATATTAAGGTATTTATTTATAACAGAACGTCTATGAAAAACACTACGGCAAATCACGGCAAACAAATCAAACACAATTACTCTACGAAGTAGACGATCAATCCCCCTAACAATATCGACAACTCTAGGTTCTACTGGTACCACTTTTTTTCAGACAGAAGTGTATACCTCAACCCAGATGACACTCGAAGATTAGTTAGGACGGGAGAGAAAAAGATAGGCAGGTTACGAAATCAACACAGTTCGCTCCAAGCGGATAAAATGCAAAGCAGGAAGGCAAGAATCACAATCGATCGTAAAGTTCAGAGGCCAGGCCCACTCGGAGAGAGGCAAGGCACGATGTCCCAAATAGTCTCTAGTGGAGATGCATTCAAGTCTGTATTGCAAATTGTTATCAGTGGATTGAACCAGTTCAGAACAAAGAATGAGAAAAGCTTGGAGGCGACCCCACGGAACGGAGAGGATTAAGACACCTCACTCGAACCGATCGAAAGGGAAGCCAGGCGGACACGGTACCTTGTTGTGGAGGGCAGCTCCGGCGGGGGCAGTTGTTCCTGGTGGTGGATGCACGTCGGGTCTTTGCCAAGAGTAGAGATGATCTCGTCGTCGAAGAAAAGGAAGTCCGGTGCACCACCAGGGAAGAGACCAGCCGCGGAGTGCTCCGTCACAAGGCACCACCTTTTGGTCGCGGTTCAGGAGTAGTGGCTATCCGGTTGCCGAGGTGCTCTGCACGGGCAATTCGACCACTGCGTCCTGAGGCGAATAAAAAGCAAAGGGGACTCGTTGTTCCCACCAGTCAGGGGAAGAGACTCTCCGGCAGGGAGATCTCCTCTGTCGTCGAGAAGTGGTGAGTCGGTTCCGCAGGGCTCCACCGGAGGTGTCGTCGTGCAGGTCGGCTCAGCGTTACCCTCGTCGGATTCTTAGGTCCTGTGGCGACTTCTGAAGATCCAGTCCCAAAAGCCCTGCTTTAAAGTACGCTGTTCGCTGTGGCACACGTTTGAAAATCGAAAATCGTTTTGTTTCCTGGGAAGACTTTGAAGATCCACGGACATTGCTTGCTGCAGAGGACTGCTGTCTGGTGGAGGACGTACTTTTCTGGGACACACAAGTTGCCTGACTTAGAGAGTCAGTGATTGGTGTGGAGTTATTGAACCCGCCCCCTGACAGTCCCTCCCAGCAACTACAAATACCCAGGGTGCAGCGCACCTGCGCGCGCACCTTTAAGTACTTTAAAGTACGCTGTTGGCTGTGGCACACGTTTGAAAATCGAAAATCGTTTTGTTTCCTGGGAAGACTTTGAAGATCCACGGACATTGCTTGCTGCAGAGGACTGCTGTCTGGTGGAGGATGTACTTTTCTGGGACACACAAGTTGCCTGACTTAGGTGATTGCTTTTGGCTCTGTTCAAGCTGCCTTAAATGTAGAATGCCATCACGCCATCACGCTGTGTTAATGCACTGATTAGCTTGAATTGGCACACTTTATTGGTAACGTGCGCTGCCGTGCTAACACGGATTTCCTTTCTCTTTGATTCCTAGAGAGTCAGTGATTGGTGTGGAGTTATTGAACCCGCCCCCTGACAGTCCCTCCCAGCAACTACAAATACCCAGGGTGCAGCGCACCTGCGCGCGCACCTTTAAGTACTTTAAAGTACGCTGTTCGCTGTTAACTGAGAACGGAGAACGGTGAGCATGTAATCTAGTTCCAATTAGATAGTGCATCTTAAAGAGGTTTATGAGATAAAGCTTGCTTGGGTGGTGTAGCGCAGTTTATGCTTATGCTTGAATAGGGTTGAATTCAAAGCATTAAAACTAACAGTGCTTCCTAGATCGATTAGCGTGAGTGCTAAAAGTGTGCATGGTAATATATCTCCAACACTGACTAATTTTTTGAAGTAAGTGCAGAGGGGACTGGAGGGTTAACTTATTGTCTTGTGTCTAACGCAATAAATATTTTATGTTGCATCACCTATATACTTTGAAGTCTAATATGCCGTCAAAATTGGAAACCCTTAGACTGGTACAGCGGCTAAAGTACACGCCACTTAAGGAGAAAGAAAATAGTGCCAGACTGAAAAGTTTGGCGGGAGGAGCTGTGACCGCAGTGTCCTCAGATATCCGCTCCTTCTACCCAGTGAGCGCAGGAACAGTCCTTACAGCCGATGCAAATATTGAAACTGTGGCTACTACAGATGTAAGTAGTCCAATGAAGGGAGTTACTCCTGCACCCGCAACGGAGGCATTAGTGACTTCCATCCCTGTGTTGGAAAGACTTAGCCCCAGTCTTATTCATACCCGACCGGATCAATTGGTGATGGCTGCAAGCCTAGGTTCTAGTGCACTGCCGCTAAAAACCGCTAACACTAGTTCGGTTACAAATCTCATTGATTTGGTTACGAACTGTTCAGCTGAGAATAATTCCTCAGCACAAAACAAAAATTCCATTATGTTAGCTGACAGTGAGGCTAGCAGTCCTATAAAAAACATTTCAGCATCACAAAATGAAGCCATCCCTAACCACACCCCAGTGAATGCGAGAATCCCTAAAGAAGGGACTGGGGATATTAACGTATCTCACTATTCCTCTCTCTCACAATCTCCTACTTTATTCTCTGCCACAGCTCCTATCACTTCACCATTGTCTATCTCATTTTCCGAACATTCACCGCTGAGAGGCTCTGATAAAAAAAAATCCCCTGTGATAAAGTCAGTAATGGAAGCTACATTACAGCCCACATTAGTGGCCATGAATCTGGCCCTTACTACGATGTTCAAATTGTATGAGCACATTGATGCGAAGTTACACTCACAGACAGCCACACTCCACACTATAGCTAAAGAACAATTAGAGACTAACATAACCCTACATAAGCTCTTTACACAACGTCAGACATTGCAAAAAACCTTTGAAGACAGCCAAAAATTGATATCGACACCCGCAACTTTGGAAAGCCCTAAATTGAAAGGAAAAGAGCTGAATTCACTGAAATCTGAGAGCCCCCGATTCTCCCATGTTGAGATCTCGGACTCTTCAATGATTTGTGTCTGTACTCAAACTGTAAATGACAACTTGACTTCGGATGATAATGCAAGTGTTAGTATGTCTACTAGCAAAGAATCAACCTTTACGCCTTTAAATCGAGCAGGTACAGTTGTGGATTTTGGTATTTTTTCTAAAACTGCTAGCGCATCACGGAAACAAATTAAGGACGTATTACCCGTCAAAAAGACGAAGAATCACAAGAATCCTTCATTGCCCACTAGCACCGCATCCAAATCATTTATTAAAAGTTTAACTCGACCTAATAAACAAATTCTAGATGTAAGTGCTGCCATCAGCAAGAAATATGTGAACATCAGTAGGAAAAAAGTAAATAAAACCAAAAATGATACCTTGCCTCCAGTCACTGACTTGGCACCCCGAGAGCCTTTGGATGAAATTCTAGAGGCAATAAAAACAAATGAGATCCCGACAAGCAAAGATCTTACTGAAAAAGGGGCTACTTTTGCTCCAAATCAATCATTAGTGCCACCAAACCAGTGTGCCATTGACATGTCTAATATGCAGGAAAAAAGGCTTGCTGACATGGAAAGGTTAATGCTGCACTTTTTCTCTTGTCCAGGAACTGCTAATCAAACAAAAGACAATGCAATCACATCTGGTTCACAAAAGCAATCTGTTACACATCCTCAAGATGTTAAGGGGTCGGAGGGAAATTTACTTACACCCATCATAAGTGAGAATGCTAAAAGTCATTCTGAGTATAACGTCAAAACAATTCAAAATAGCTGGCAATTTTCAAAACCTCCTCCTTCCCACACATTAATAATACAGTGCAGATCCGATATAAACCAGAGATACGATCTCAACAGGACCTCTGCCTTGAACATTCTAACTGATGTTATATCTTTGGAGGATGTATCAACCACAGACATAGACAGGGTTGACTTTCTCCATGAAAATGATCTTACGAGTGCTAGATTATGGATACGATCAGGAGCTATTCTGAATCTTATATGGCAGGCAAAGGATGACATCTATAACTTGGGCTTCACATTGACTTATGAATCCTATGCAAACTATAGCAGCTTAGTGGATAAGTTCGCAGGAACTTTGACACCGAACCTGCAACTTTCGACCAGAAATTCCAATAACAGAGATAACTTACAGACATCAAGCAGAGCTTACCAAAACCGTGTGAATCTACAACATCAATGATGTATTGAGAACTCATAGCCATTAAGAACTGATTCCATTACACCCTTATCTCTTTTATCTTGGAATACCCGAGGTCACAGCCATCTGTTCAATGACATTTCGAGTGGGTTGGATGATTTTGATATAATTGCATTACAGGAAACATGGTTAGGCATGCCTCCCGTATGGAATAACCACTCGATTGTTATTAATCCAGCCATAAGTCCTGCCAAAGGTCGACCAATGGCGGGCCTACTTGTGGCCGTTAAAAATTCTAGTGGTTTAACTTTGACGAATTGGGTAACTCCAAGTCCATATATTCAAGTGGTCAAAATCGTGGTGTCATTTTATACCATGGCACTGGTGAATATATATTGGAATCATATGGCAAAGAATGAGGATACTTTCTTTGAACTAATGTATGCAACTATGGACATGATTGTGGCTGATATGTCTATTACATCTGTTATTATTGTGGGTGATCTCAACTTACATGATCTGTCTAACACAAAGTCTTTGTATAATAAGACAGAACGTAGATGGGTTGAATTCATGGAAGATAGGCAAATGTTACTGCTCAATGGTTCAGTAGAGGGTGATGTACCCGCTCAGCCAACTTGGCGAAGGAAAACCCAACATGCAATTTTGGACTATATATATGTAGATCATAACATGTTTACATGTGTAAAGAGCTTCAACATTCGGAAGCAAAATCAAAGTGACCATGAGCAGCTTATTATGTCTTGGTGTTGGAACCTACCTCACACCTTATCAACATCAGATAATATGAGTGGCCAAATCCATATTAATAGTGGACGAAATCGTTTGATTTGGAATCACGATAAATTACAAAGTTTCTATGACAACCTATCAACACACTGGTCCGGTAAAAACAGGTGCGGACCGAGAAACTGTGATTATACATCTATACTACATCTATTTGTCGAGGTGAAAACACAAAGTAATAAACCTGTTTTTTGTCACAAACATCAATATGATCCTGAGGTCAGAATAAGAAAAACTCTTTTAAGAAAAGAAATAAGGAATCTTACAATTAATAAATCACATAATCATCTAACATTAATAAAAACTCTTAAAAGTAAGTACCAACATTGGATTAGGGCTCACAAAGCTCTTTTGCTACAACAGGACAGCGAAATGCTTCTTTGTGCGGTGGCTTCCAAGAACTCTCAAGCAATCTGGCACTTGCTGCATAGAACATCCTTAACATCTCAATCATCCTTACAGATAAATGCTGTCCCGGAGTTGGTATGGATGAATCATTTCTTAGAATTATATGCTGCCAAAGATGAAAGTCCATACATACCATCTTATGGCAGTTTGCCCAAAGATTTGTTGGTTTTTGACATAGATGATATAAAACTCTTTATAGCAAAGTTGAGTTCTTCAAGGGCCCCGGGCCCTGATGGTCTTTCCAATGTTACCCTGAAGACATACCCTGATATATGGGCACAAATATTGTTCTTAATATATCGCGAAGTTTGTGACACAAATCGAATTCCATCTAACTGGAAGAAGTCTATAATTGTGCCTATTTTCAAAAAAGGCAATAGACAGTTACCCTCTAGTTAAGGACCGATTGCTTTATTGGACATTCCAGCAAAAATATTCTCGCGAATTATATTGAGACAACTCACCCTGTGGATTAACAATCATACTTTGTTTGACCCACATCAGACGGGTTTTGTCCCAGGAATGGGCACTTCCATTAATCTCATATCCATAACAGCAATTCAACAACAAATAAGTAAATCAAAACAACCAATATACTTGGCGTTTGTCGACTTCAAGTCTGCTTTTGACTCTATTAGCCGATCTCTAATGTTGCAAAAGTTAACAGCTGCCGGATGTCCAGATGTCTTACTTTCCTTCATAACACAGTTACATACAGATACGACTATACAGATCAGATTTACAACAGATGGCAAGTTGTCACTACCTGTCCCGACATATCGTGGACTGAAACAAGGATGTGTCCTTGCCTCTACCATCTTCAATTTTTTTATTGCTGATTTGGGAGTAGAATTTGCATCTGTACAGTCAAACCCTCCGAAACTTGGTGCTGCCCCACTTCCGTGGCTTTTCTATGCAGATGATTTGTTATTATTGTCTAAAACTCCGGTTGGATTACAGAGACTACTAACCACTCTGCAAGAATATGCCACCAAAAATCATTTAGAAATTAACATTGAAAAAACTAAGATCTTATGCTGCCTTCCTAAATCTCGGACTAAAATACAAAAATTTAAATGGCACCTTAATCGTAAAACACTTGAGATTGTTGACCAGTATACATATTTGGGCATAAATGTTAACAATAATGTCACAGATCTACCATATGTTAGATCTGTAGAAACAAAGATGAAAACAGCAGCTGCCCAAGCTAAGATTATACAAGCGAAAATGGGAAAGTTTACTTTATCTGCTGCTATTACATTTTACTTACAAAAGGCTACGGCAATTACACTCTATGGGTCTGATACCAAAGCACCCAGATCTGAGAAATGTTGGTCTAAAATTGAAGGCTTTTACTGGAAAAGTATCCTGGGTCTGCCGAATAGCTTGCCTATGTCGATATTACGATATGAATTAGGTCTGCTGTCACTTTTTGGAATGTATACTTGGCGTGTAATAAACCTTTACAGAAAGCTGGTCATGGCTTCACATACAGAGTTGCTAATAAAGAAAATAGCCATGTATATGCTATTATCGAATCACTCTTTTCCAAGTACATGGAGAGAATTTGTTCAACATGTAATGGACGCAGCAAGCATCACAATTGAGCTCCTTGTATCTAACCCTACTAAAGCAAAGACTAAGATATGGGAAACTGATTGGATTAATACGATAGAACAGTGCAAGCGGTACACATCATTTAAGGAAATCCCATTTGAATATAAAAAGATGGGTAGGACCGAGTCTTACTTACTAAAATTCCCTGACGTTAAACTAAGACGAACATATTTACGTTTTCGTCTAAATTTATCTAACACCAAACAAATACAGGCCCGAAGAAGGCTCATATCAAATGTTGAGAACTATTGTCGATTCTGCTGCGTTCAAAACCAGAAAGAGACTATGGAACATTTATGTACGGAATGCTCTGCTTTAACGTTGAAACGGATATTGTATTTCAAACCGTACTTTGAACATTATAGATCATTGACATCTAATGAACTATGGACAAAGCTTTATCATACTCGCCTCACTAAGGTTCAGATAGCGACTGTGAAATTTATTAACCATATTGGAATTGAGACATAACATAAATGTGGTGAATGTTTTCATAATTTTTTTTTCTTCTTCATCTAGTTCTTTTAATAGCAGCTGATAGCTATCAGTTATTAGTGACAATTTGAATTGTTATATACGTTTATATGATAATCCATTGCCTTCTTAATCTTTGTATATGAACTAGCAAGAAGTATACTTTCTCTTTCAATTTTGGTACATACTACTAAGACAAATTATTTTTTTATATTTTTACTTTTATATTTTATTTTTCTCATGTAATTAAGAAAAGAGGACAATTATTTTTAATATTGTAAACATTCTTTTATGACTTAAAATGTTGTTGTTTATTGAAAAGTTGAGATTCAACTAAATCAATAAAAAAAAAAAAAAAGCCCTGCTTTTATGCAGAAAACCCCCATTCATTCAGCCTAGCTGTCAATCAACACATGCTAAGTGGTGAGCGGGAAGGCTCACCACCTGGGCCAATCACTCCAGAGTGCGACCGGAGTTGGCAAGGCAACTTGGTCCAGGGTGCCTAAACCCCCTCCCACACCCCTGTGGTAACCCAGACAGAATGGCACCACTTTGGAGGGTCTCTGTACAGAGCCCGCCAAAAGTGGAACAAAGGGCTCGACCTTTGGTTTAGGAGTCACAGAGACAAACACAGATGCCATTTTACAAACCGAGTTCTGGCAGAAAATACCACTCGATAAACCTATTTAAGATAAGTAGATCGGTGGTACGTCAGAGATTAATGAGGAAAAGTATCAATCTCCAACAATGGGACGAATCCCATAGAGTTATGCTCGGGGTCGAACATAACAAGTAGTTTCCACTGCCACCAGCCAAAACTCGACGAGGGGGGACGGGACAGTGCCCCCTCGAGTAACAGATCCAGGAGTAATCGTATTACCCCTACTAGTACGTCCACAATAAGATGGTTTGTACTAGTTCTGTTAGTAAATTTAGGTCTAGTAAAGCCAATGGTGACTTTACATGCCCGGGGAGACAGTAGTCAGTCCCCGGGTATGGAGTCTATGGTGGGGGATCCGCTAGGACGCCCCCGTGTTACGGCACGTAGGGTGCGGTGTAACACACATAGAAAAACATATGAGACCCTATGGAGTAAAAGACCCCATAGCCCATCGAACACATTGACATTTCAAAGGAATTACACACATATATGTCCAAGAGTGGGAGAAAAGAGTCTCACTCTTGGCAGGATGGAAAAAAACAAACTCCAGAAATCCAGCAAAGCTGCTGGGGGACTCACTAGGTTAGGAAATTCAGCCTAAACAGAGAATTCTCCCTAACACTGGGGGGTGGGGGTGATAGGGGACATGAGTGTGGGCCTGGTGGAGGCTGCCCATGGTGGCTGGGGGGTGGGGGTGGTGGGAGACATGAGTGGGGGCCTGGTGGAGGCTGCCCCTGCACTGCTGGGGGGTGGGGGTGGAGGTAGACATGGGTGGGAGCCTGGTGGGGGCTGCCCATGGTGGCTGGGGGGCGGGGTGGGATTAAGACATGAGTGGGGGCCTGGTGGAGGCTGCCCCTGCAAGGCTGGGGGGTGGGGGTGGTGGTAGACATGGGTGGGAGCCTGGTGGGGGCTGCCCCTGCACTGCTGGGGGGTGGGGGTGGTGGTAGACATGGGTGGGGGCCTGGTGGTGCTGCCCCTGCACTGCTGGGGGGTGGGGGTGATAGGGGACATGAGTGGGGGCCTGGTGGAAGCTGCCCCTGCACTGCTGGGGGGTGGGGGTGGTGGGAGACATGAGTGGGGGCCTGGTGGAGGCTGCCCCTGCACTGCTGGGGGGTGGGGGTGATAGGGGACATGAGTGGGGGCCTGGTGGAGGCTGCCCCCGGTGGCTGGGGGGTGGGGGTGGTGGGAGACATGAGTGGGGGCCTGGTGGAGGCTGCCCCTGCACTGCTGGGGGGTGGGGGTGGTGGTAGACATGGGTGGGAGCCTGGTGGGGGCTGCCCATGGTGGCTGGGGGGTGGGGTGGGTGGGAGACATGAGTGGGGGCCTGGTGGAGGCTGCCCCTGCACTGCTGGGGGGTGAGGATGGTGGTAGACATGGGTGAGAGCCTGGTGGGGGCTGCCCCTGCACTGCTGGGGGGTGGGGGTGGTGGTAGACATGGGTGGGAGCCTGGTGGTGCTGCCCCTGCACTGCTGGGGGGTGGGGGTGATAGGGGACATGAGTGGGGGCCTGGTGGAGGCTGCCCCCGGTGGCTGGGGGGTGGGGGTGGTGGGAGACATGAGTGGGGGCCTGGTGGAGGCTGCCCCTGCACTGCTGGGGGGTGGGGGTGATAGGGGACATGAGTGGGGGCCTGGTGGAGGCTGCCCTTGCACTGCTGGGGGGTGGGGGTGGTGGGAGACATGAGTGGGGGCCTGGTGAAGGCTGCCCCTGCACTGCTGGGGGGTGCGGGTGATAAGGGACATGAGTGGGGGCCTGGTGGAGGCTGCCCCCGGTGGCTGGGGGGTGGGGGTGGTGGGAGACATGAGTGGGGGCCTGGTGGAGGGTGCCCCTGGTGGCTGGGGGGTGGGGGTGATAGGGGACATGAGTGGGGGCCTGGTGGTGCTGCCCCTGCACTGCTGGGGGTTAGGGGTGATAGGGGACATGAGTGGGGCCTGGTGGAGGCTGCCCCCGGTGGCTGGGGGGTGGGGGTGGTGGGAGACATGAGTGGGGGCCTGGTGGAGGCTGCCCCTGCACTGCTGGGGGGGTGGGGGTGATAGGGGACATGAGTGGGGGCCTGATGGAGGCTGCCCCTGCACTGCTGGGGGTTGGGGGTGGTGGGAGACATGAGTGGGAGCCTGGTGGAGGCTACCCCTGTACTGCTGGGGGGTGGGGGTGGTGGTAGACATGGGTGGGAGCCTGGTGGGGGCTGCCCATGGTGGCTGGGGGGTGGGGGTGGTGGGAGACATGAGTGGGGGCCTGGTGGAGGCTGCCCCTGCACTGCTGGGGGGTGGGGGTGATAGAGGACATGAGTGGGGGCCTGGTGGAGGCTGCCCCTGCACTGCTGGGGGTGGGGGTGGTGGGAGACATGAGTGGGGGCCTGGTGGAGGGTGCCCTTGCACTGCTGGGGGGTGGGGGTGATAAGGGACATGAGCGGGGGCCTGGTGGAGGCTGCCCCTGAACTGCTGGGGGGTGGGGGTGGTGGGAGACATGAGTGGGGGCCTGGTGGAGGCTGCCCCTGCACTGCTGGGGGTGGGGGTGATAAGGGACATGAGTGGGGGCCTGGTGGAGGCTGCCCATGGTGGCTGGGGAGTGGGGATGGTGGGAGACATGAGTGGGGGCCTGGTGGAGGCTGCCCCTGCACTGCTGGGGGTGGGGGTGGTGGTAGACATGGGTGGGAGCCTGGTGGGGGCTGCCCATGGTGGCTGGGGGGTGGGTGGGAGACATGAGTGCGGGCCTGGTGGAGGCTGCCCCTGCACTGCTGGGGGGTGGGGGTGGTGGTAGACATGGGTGGGGGCCTGGTGGAGGCTGCCCCTGCACTGCTGGGGAGTGGGGGTGATAGGGGACATGAGTGGGGGCCTGGTGGAGGCTGCCCATGGTGGCTGGGGGGTGGGGGTGGTGGGAGACATGAGTAGGGGCCTGGTGGAGGCTGCCCCTGCACTGCTGGGGGGTGGGGGTGGTGGTAGACATGGGTGGGAGCCTGGTGGGGGCTGCCCATGGTGGCTGGGGGGTGGGGTGGGTGGGAGACATGAGTGGTGGCCTGGTGGAGGATGCCCCTGCACAGCTGAGGGGTGGGGGTGGTGCTAGACATGGGTGGGAGCCTGGTGGGGGCTGCCCCTGCACTGCTGGGGGTGGGGGTGGTGGTAGACATGGGGGGGCCTGGTGGAGGCTGCCCCTGCACTGCTGGGGGGTGGGGGTGATAGTGGACATGAGTGGGGGCCTGGTGGAGGCTGCCAATGGTGGCTGGGGGGTGGGGGTGGTGGGACACATGAGTGGGGGCCTGGTGGAGGCTGCCCCTGCACTGCTGGGGGGTGGGGGTGGTGGTAGACATGGGTGGGAGCCTGGTGGGGGCTGCCCATGGTGGCTGGGGGGAGGGGTGGGTGGGAGACATGAGTGGGGGCCTGGTGGAGGCTGCCCCTGCACTGCTGGGGGTTGGGGGTGGTGGTAGACATGGGTGGGAGCCTGGTGGAGGCTGCCCCTGCACTGCTGGGGGGTGGGGGTGGTGGGAGACATGAGTGGGGGCCTGGTGGAGGCTGCCCCTGCATTGCTGGGGGGTGGGGGTGATAGGGGACATGAGTGGGGGCCTGGTGGAGGCTGCCCCTGCACTGCTGGGGGGTGGGGGTGGTGGGAGACATGAGTGGGGACCTGGTGGAGGCTGCCCCTGCACTGCTGGGGGGTGGGGGTGATAGGGGACATAAGTAGGGGCCTGGTGGAGGCTGCCCCTGCACTGCTGGGGGGTACGGGTGGTGGGAGACATGAGTGGGGGCCTGGTGGAGGCTGCCACTGCACTGCTGGGGGGTGGCGGTGATAGGGGACATGAGTGGGGGCCTGGTGGGGGCTGCCCATGGTGGCTGGGGGGTGGGGTGGGTGGGAGACATGAGTGGGGGCCTGGTGGAGGCTGCCCCTGCACTGCTGGGGGGTGGTGGTGGTGGTAGACATGGGTGGGAGCCTGGTGGGGGCTGCCCCTGCACTGCTGGGGGGTGGGGTGGTGGTAGACATGGGTGGGGGCCTGGTGGAGGCTGCCCTTGCACTGCTGGGGGGTAGGGGTTATAGGTGACATGAGTGGGGGCCTGGTGGAGACTGCCCATGGTGGCTGGGGGGTGGGGGTGGTGGGAGACATGAGTGGGGGCCTGGTGGAGGCTGCCCCTGCACTGCTGGGGGGTGGGGGTGGTGGTAGACATGGGTGGGAGCCTGGTGGAGGCTGCCCATGGTGGCTGGGGGGTGGGGTGGGTGGGAGACATGAGTGGGGGCCTGGTGGAGGCTGCCCCTGCAATGCTGGGGGGTGGGGGTGGTGGTAGACATGGGTGGGAGCCTGGTGGGGGCTGCCCCTGCACTGCTGGGGGGTGGGGGTGGTGGTAGACATGGGTGGGAGCCTGGTGGAGGCTGCCCCTGCACTGCTGGGGGGTGGGGGTGGTGGTAGACATGGGTGGGAGCCTGGTGGGGGCTGCCCATGGTGCCTGGGGGGTGGGGGTGGTGGGAGACATGAGTGGGGGCCTGGTGGAGAGTGCCCCTGGTGGCTGGGGGGTGGGGGTGATAAGGGACATGAGTGGGGGCCTGGTGGAGGCTGCCCCTGCACTGCTGGGGGGTGGGGGTGGTGGTAGACATGGGTGGGAGCCTGGTGGGGGCTGCCCATGGTGGCTGAGGGGTGGGGTGGGTGGGAGACATGAGTGGGGGCCTGGTGGAGGCTGTCCCTGCACTGCTGGGGGGTGGGGGTGGTGGTAGACATGGGTGGGAGCCTGGTGGGGGCTGCCCATGGTGGCTGGGGGGTGGGGGTGGTGGGAGACATGAGTGGGGGCCTGGTGGAGGCTGCCCCTGCACTGCTGGGGGGTGGGGGTGATAGCGGACATGAGTGGGGGCCTGGTGGAGGCTGCCCCCAGTGGCTGGGGGGTGGGGGTGGTGGGAGACATGAGTGGGGGCCTGGTGGAGGCTGCCCCTGCACTGCTGGGGGGTGGGGGTGGTGGGAGACATGAGTGGGGGCCTGGTGGAGGCTGCCCCTGCACTGCTGGGGGGTGGGGGTGATAGGGGACATGAGTGCGGGCCTGGTGGAGGCTGCCCCCGGTGGCTGGGGGGTGGGGGTGGTGGGAGACATGAGTGGGGGCCTGGTGAAGGCTGCCCCTGCACTGCTGGGGGGTGGTGGTGGTGGGAGACATGAGTGGGGGCCTGGTGGTGCTGCCCCTGCACTGCTGGGGGGTGGTGGTGGTGGGAGACATGAGTGGGGGCCTGGTGGAGGCTGCCCCTGCACTGCTGGGGGGTGGGGGTGATAGGGGACATGAGTGGGGGCCTGGTGGTGCTGCCCCTGCACTGCTAGGGGGTGGGGGTGGTGGGAGACATGAGTGGGGGCCTGGTGGAGGCTGCCCCTGGTGGCTGGGGGGTGGGGGTGGTGGGAGACATGAGTGGGGGCCTGGTGGAGGCTGCCCCTGCACTGCTGGGGGGTGGGGGTGATAGGGGACATGAGTGGGGGCCTGGTGGAGGCTGCCCCTGGTGGCTGGGGGGTGGGGGTGGTGGGAGACATGAGTGGGGGCCTGGTGGAGACTGCCCCTGCACTGCTGGGGGGTGGGGGTGATAGGGGACATGAGTGGGGGCCTGGTGGTGCTGCCCCTGCACTGCTAGGGGGTGGGGTGGTGGTAGACATGATTGGGGGCCTGGTGGAGGCTGCCCCTGCACTGCTGGGGGGTGGGGGTGATAGGGGACATGAGTGGGGGCCTGGTGGAGGGTGCCCGCCACTGCTGGGGGGTGGGGGTGCTGGGTGACATGAGCAGGTGTGCAGGGTAGTCCCCTGTGGTGTCGGCTGCCTGCAGGGGCTGTGGAGGGTGTACAGGGAATACCTGGGAGCACACAGCCAAATCGCGTGTAGAATTTCCCGCGTATCCCTGAAATACACGTACCCAGCCAAATCGCGTGTGGAAATTCCTGCGCACGTACCCGGCCAAATCACGTGTGGAACTTCCCGCGCACCCCTGAAATCCACGCACCCTTCCAAATCGCATGTGAAACTTCCCGCGCACCCCTGAGATCCACGTACCCAGCCAAATCGCGTGTGGAAATTCCCGCACACGTACCCGGCCAAATCGCGTGTGGAACTTCCCGCGCACCCCTGAAATCCACGTACCCTGCCAAATCGCGTGTGAAACTTCCCGCGCACCCCTGAGATCCACGTACCCAGCCAAATCGCGTGTGGAAATTCCCGTGCACGTACCCGGCCAAATCGCGTGTGGAACTTTCCGAGCACCCCTGAAATCCACGTACCCTGCCAAATCGCATGTGAAACTTCCCGCGCACCCCGGAATACATGCACACGCTATTTTTCAGTCAGTGGGTGTCCGTGTTTGTGGGTACCCCTTTGCACGTCATTTGTCCTGGAGGGCCACAGTATAGGACATTCATCAAAGCTGTATATAGGTGCTATTTGTTGGCGCACCTTTTGGCGCACATTTATTACAGGCGCAGAGACGCTACCGCCTGCTTTCTTGTGGCGGTCGTGTTTGTGCCTGTGCGGTGGTTTGACCGTGCGCTTTTTTGCCCTATTCGATTCCATGAATACGTGTTGTAGGCGAGCGTGTGGGCGTTCCGCGCACTTGCACCCTGTACTTCCCCCGTGACGCCCACATTTTGGCAAGTTGTTCCCCATTCCGAGTGTTACGCCCCGTGTTCCGCCTACTTTTGTTGTGTGCGCCGCGCTATGTGCGATTTTCGCTGTGGCCTGTGCGATTTTTGCTGTGACCTGGCGCACGCCGTTAGATGGCCTGTGCGCCAACGTGCGCCGCGCACTTTTTTAGCGCACATCCGATGGTTTTCTCGTGCACGGCCTTCCATGAATCGATGTGCGCTGCTTTTCGTGCGATTTTCGCGCTTGCACTGCGATTTTCGCTATTCCACTGCGAATCGCACATTTTTGGCAACTTGCGCCACGCTAATTATTCCATGAATCGGCCTGTTTATCTAGGCACTAGTAAACACAACACCAATAAACTCCAAACCCTGCAAAACAACGCCCTTAGAACAGCATTAGGCATTCTCAAAGGACAACACATAACTGACCAAAGAAGAGCCCCCAATTGGTTGGCCATCAATGACAGAAGCAAACTGAAAACCCTGAACATTACACACAACTGTCTCAATAACAAAGCACCTGCATACCTCACAGAGAAATTCACTAAGCATACGAACGCCCCATCAGAAAGGCTCAAGCCAATAGTATTAGAATCCCTAACTTCAATCTGAAAAGAACTGGAAGCTCAAGCTTCCCAGTACTGGCAGCTCATCTATGGAACTCTATCCCGGATTCTCTAAGAGCCACACCTTCCTTCCACTCTTTCAAAACCAATGTTAAACTCTGGCTACACACCAACGACTGCTGACGCTTTACCTTTGACTGACCGGTTTCCACCTACCTAGACACTTGTGTTGAAATCAACACACCTACGCTAACCCTCTTCTCTCTATACCTCTTCTAATCCTTTCTGTTACCGATAACTGTAAATGTAAACCTCATATATGTCATATATGTATCAGTAACCTCACCTGTTGTGCACATATATATCTCTCCACTCTGTATACTCCTGCTTAGTGCTGCCTCAAGCTGTTTTTGTAAATACAAATATAACCTCACTTGTAACTGATACCTTGACTGTAAATGTAAGATATTTATGTAACTGTAACATAAGAAATGTAAGATATTTATGTAACTGTAACCTAAGACTTCACAAGCGCCCAGTTGCCTAACGGGCCGGTGCACTCTACAAATAAATAAACAATACAATATGCCATGATATGTTTGCTACTTACTTGAGGAAGTTGGAGAAATTCCATTCAGGGTTAGCATTTGGGGCAGACATGGCAAACGAGAGAAGCACATGGCATATGTACAGTAACAGATACTGGCCAGTTTCAAGTTCTAGGTTGAAAGCTGCTGCAGCTCTGATATTCTGTGGTTTGGGCTCTATCACACAGAGATGGCTCTTAACATTGATATGATATGATATGATATGGCATTTGTAACGCGCCTATACACAAGTGTTTCAAGGCGCGACGAGGCAGGGAGGGGGGAACAGGGGGAGGACAGACAACGATCCTACTAGGCCAGGTGTCATTCAGACCGCGCAAGTGCAGGGGTAGGGGGAAGGGAAAAGTGCAGTACAAGGTAAGTAGAATAGAAAATAAATAGATAAATAAATAAATAGGGCCAGCTGGTGGCAAGTGCAAGGTAAGTGCAGACAAGTGCTGGGAAGGGGGGGCTGTAGGGATACAGAGAACAGTCCCGCAGTGCAGGGGTTGCCAGGGAGGCAGTGCAAGTGGAGAGTGGCAGGGCCCAGGACCAAGGTCGGTGAGAGTGGACAAGTTTCAGATTCAGTGCAGAATTTTGTGAAGAATTAGCAGGGGAGAGGGAGAGAGAAAGCAGAAGCAAAGAGGAAGGTTTTGAGGTGCTTCCGGAACCGGAGATGGTTCTCCTCGAGTTTCAGGGAGGCAGGAAGGCTGTTCCAGAGGGAGGCTCCTGCCGCGGAGAGAGATCTACCCCCAGCTCGTTGCTTCGAGAAGCGGCTGACCCTGAGGGAGTTGGAGACGGATGAGCGAAGGGCTCGGGAAGGAAGATATTTAGGAAGAGAGATTGGTTGTATCTCAGTCAATCTGCTTGTCTCGCGGACAGACTAGGGCATAGGTTGCAGTGGCAGAGCCAGTGCTTTGTTCATGATGCCTTTAGGAATGGAAAGTTTTTGGAACGTTGAGGTCTAGTGGCTAAATTGGTGACCTTAAAATATGTTACCTTTGATTCTAAGACCCACTTCAGTATTCAACCAAACGTCGGTGTCATTCTCGGCAAATCGTTTTATCGCCCTGTGCTTTAAAATTTCAAAATGGAAGCTAATGGGCAATGGTTGACAACTGTGCTATGTATATTTAGCACACCAGAGCTCTGTTGAGGGCTGCAAGATCCAGGTAATTAAAGTCATACTTGATAATGGAATCTATATGAAAGGGAGAAAATGAAGTTACTGAACCAAAAGGCCATATGTGGATGCTATTATTGCAAGAGATGAAACACCTTCCTGAAGTTGCACTGGGGGCTCTGGTGCACCTCCCTTTCTGGTGTTGGTGACAGCATGGGGTGGGGGGTTCTGCTTTCCCAACCTGTTGACAAAACTACTCTGGTAGTTCTGTTTGTTCCTATGAGGGCAGCAGAGGAGAATTCCCCTCTGGACAATAAAGTACCCTTTATTTCATCCATGTCTGTGTCTGGGGAGGTGATTTGGAGACCCCACATTGTGATGAACTGCAGTCCTACCCTATGGAACCTGGCACCAGAGGGATCTGCTGCAAATGTACGAACCCCAGTCCACCTGGAGCCATACTCTAATGACAGGTGGTCTGAGAGCAACTGGTGTGGCCCTAAGGCAAAGAGGGGTGTGGTGTGTGGAGGTTCAGGCCATCTGAAGATATAGAAACATATGCAAGGTGGTGAGGTGCTGGGGCTGCAGGCATGTGGGGGAATTTGGCATTCCCCTGGCACTCATGAATACTATAGCAGGCCCTCTGTACCCAGTAAATATGAGTCCATACAAAACTGACTGATCATTTTCTCTTCTGACACAAGCTCTGCTGAGCCTGTCCCATTGACATCAAAAAAGTGAAGCGGCTGATGCCATGGTATGGTACTGTGAACCTGGCTTTAGCACACTGCTGATTGACTGCACTGTTGGACACTGAGAGAGTAGTGGGGGCTGTACTACCAGAAAGGTCAGGTTCAGACTGCCCTGGCACCCGTTGGAGCAGAGAGATGCACACATACCTGGGAGAGTCAGTTATGAGATCTGCTGAGCCTGGAGCTTTCTCAGGATTTGGCAGAGCAGGTAAATGACTTGTTCCCCTTCATTAGGCTTGCCATTAACTGCCTCGCTGATGTGACTAGCCTATCACTGCCAGACCCTGGACACAGATTCCAGGGAGGCGACACAAGTGATGACAATTTGCAGATGATTACCATAAAATGTAATTTAAAATCAATGTGCAATGCCCCACTTGGCTTGTGAATGCTGTTGAGGTGAAATATTTCCCAGTGTAAACAGTGCTGAAATCTATGGGGATCATTAGGAGTTTGGTGGTAATTTCTTCAGAAGCAGCTGACATTACTACCCATGTGGTTAGAGGAACTACCACCATACTATGAGCCCATGGCCATGCAGCAATCTGCCTATTGGTAACGGTAATTCTGGATGGAGGAATTACCAACAAAACAAAAATTGCAGGTTTACCATTACCACCACCTGAAATTGGAGAAATTACAGTTTGGTAATTCCCAGTGTTTTGGGGGACAAAGGGGGAATTACCGTTAGTAAAAAATATCACGCTGAACATGGGAAGCTCAGTGGCGGCCATCTTTAAATTTTGAGTACATTGAATGTCACCCATATCCTGGTGCAATGAAAGGGAGACAGAGGTGGAACCACATCAAGGATGGCTCCAAGAGGAACGTGCCAGAAAGGAGGCTCAGTTAGCCCAAATTCACAGAGGCATAGCGGACTCACATGGCATAAAACGTTGTGGCCCATGCAGAGGAACTGTTTGGGGCCCTGAACAGGAATACCTCACACCAGAAGAGTACAGTCATCTGGAATGAGGTGCCGGATAAGATGGTGGCAGTTGGGATGATGCCCTTTGATGCAAATGGTAGACCGAAGCAGTGGAATGACTTCAAGGCTAGGGGCTGCAGAGTCCTGGCACAACTTCACAAGAAGAAATCTGTTACGGGGGTAGGCACAGTCACCACTAACAAAACCTGCCCAATGGAAGGAGACCATCAGCATTATCCTGCGCTTGCTGTTCTGCAGGGCGTTGGTCTGGCCAAGGTCCCAGCTAGAAGCCAAGCAGTTCCCCGTCTGTAGATGAATCACAATTTGCCAACGGAAGTCCATACACTGCCTCTCATCCTAAATACTTTATGGCCCCCAATGCAAATGCTCAAGGGTAAGAACCAATACAATGAGCCTATCATTAAGGATCCAAAGCAGGTCACACGCTGAGAATAGTACAGGCGGTAAGAACCTGAATGTATGAAATGTAGCAACCTCCGGGTGACATGCTGCATTTATGTATATTGGGAGAGAAAGCCATATTCACGTAAAATGTAATTATCCCATACAAAATCTACATGCCTGTCAGGCATACAGAATCAAGGCACAAATATGCAGTTTCCACGTGGTCTGTGAAAGATGGAAACACATCAATCAGGGGAGACAACATAATGTGTGGCCCCACATCTCACAGACCAGACATCACCTGTACCCATCTTCGGGATGCAGGTTTACACCATGCGCTCTGTAGACCATGAAAGGTCTCAGCTGAAACTTCCCTAGGACCACTTGCCTGTAAACCTCCTAAGAAATACTACATAATTCCATCTTAAAAACAGAACATACACAACTTTGGGTGCATGCAGGCCGCAATGCAAGTCACAGATACACCATGTGTAATGCCTATGACCTTCAATGCATGAGATACATCAAGCTGCATACAATGAGCCTAAGTGTAAAGCAGAGGTATTCCCTTAAGTACATTTCAAGTGGCAACATGTCACTCTCCCAACAGGCACCCAAGCCAGCCATTCAGGGACAGAAGGTGCAAGAATGTCCTCCCCAGTGCCATTCTCTGTCTAAATTTTCAGGGATGCTAAATGCAGGTCTGATAGTCACCAAAAATGAACAGCAAAGACTAACTGTGCAGATTTCTCTGGCGGAGTGTCTTACCCACCCTCACAAAGAGATGAAAGAAGAGGTATGGCCATTCAGCCTCCAGTCCTGTCATTTGGCAGACTCAGCCTGTCTGGCCAGAATACACATCACCTTCCACAGCTGAGATGGCCCACAGGAGCTGTAACGTGTGTGATATCAAATTGGACATCTAAATCTGCCACCTCCTTTCCTGTGGCCACCATGTCTGTCTCCCGGGAACCATGGACACACTGACCACCAGAACTATCACCATCTAAGGCATCAGGGACATTGTGGCTCCAACCACAACTGCTGCCATTCAGGTGTCAGTAGCCCCAGCCATTGCCATCACCAACACCGAGGCTGCCATTTAGGAGTCAGCTTCTCCAATCCCCTGTGAGCCCATAGCCACCTCACCTCCCTGTACCGCTGCACCTATCACCATCAGTATTACATGCAGTCAGGTCACTTTGGGATCCGCAATTCACCTGCTGGACTCCTCTCTCCTGCCCAATCTGTCCACTTTCCCCACCACTCCCTCCTCTTTATCCAATGGGCATACAGTGCAATGGACCCATCATCAGGAAAAGAATGTACCCTGATGAGGACACAGAAGTGCATCAGAGAGAGAGTGCAGCTGCATGGCCGCCCATCCCCTGTTACCTCAACAGACCTTCAAAGCCATGCAGATGAGAAAAGGTGTGATAGGGCAGTGCCAGGAGTGTGTGGAAAGAATTGTGCAAGGACAACTGGGCCATTCACAAGAAGCGATGGATGCTGTGCAGAAGGCATCAAGGCAGCTGGTGTATGCCAGAGAGATGCAGTGCAGGTGTATTGCCACTGGGTCTGATGCCACCACTCTAGCTAGGAAGATGGCGCGTGAACTGGCAGAGGGCATGCCAGTTTCTAATGAAACTGTGCTGAGAGCAATGGCATGTTTGCTCCCGCATATCTGTGGGGGGAGGGAGACACAGCCAGCTCCATCTGTGTAATTCCCACAGAGGGATCCACATCCATCCCCAACACTGCAGGAAGTCCCACCACCGGAAAAAGTCACACTCCTCACATATAATGCCAGGACATGGGAAGCAGCCAATATAATAGGGTCTGACACAACAATGACACTGGTTCTGGGTTCAGTTGTGGTGGGAAGGCATCAGTGCTAGGATTGAGGGAGGTGTGAGAGTATGGGCGTTGGGGGTCGAGGGAGGAGAAAGATGGGAGCATATGGGAATGTTTCTGTGAATAAATCATGTTTGCATCTATCGAAATGATTCACATGCTCGTTTTAGTTCTTTCATATATGGGATTTAATCATGTGCAACAGACTAAACGAAGGTGTTTTACATATTTGATCAAAAATAGTTGTCAATGAGTTGCCCTCGGTTGAGGCCTGCAGTCCTCTGCATCATCATCCTCAGAGCCTTTGGTATCAATGTGTCTCTCCAGGGACGTGGAGTCATTTCTCTGAAAGCAGTTGGTGAGTAAAATAAGTAGGCATCAGTTTCTGGTATTTCGAGTAATTGCCATTGACGTTGCATTGCTAACAGCCTTTTTCGGTCTTCCTGCACATGAAGTTGCTGTCATTCCCTAACACTGCAGATGCTTGTGGCTTGTTGTGGGGAATGCTGAAAGGCTACGGCTCTTCCTCCATGCCACAACTGTGGTCCCAAACACACCGTGCCTGTACTCATGGCTCATCGTCTCCGTGGAGGCCGGTAACCTGTGCAAACTGAGATCAGCTTTAGTAGGTGTTCTTGTATTTCTATCTCTTCAGGATAAGACAGTGGCCTTGTTTAGTGGAATGAAGTGAAATCTTCACTCTAAATTCTGAAATGCACGGTCAGACGCGCAGGTATTTGATGCTGTGACATTGGTCTCGGGAGATGCTGTCATGGGCTGTTTCTGTCGTCTGGCCCTACGGATTATGGCACCTGTAGTTTATTTCATGCAACATTGTGTATAGCTCTCTGGATACTCCTGCTATGGCACCACTAGGGTAGGTTGGATGATGCAATCATGTGATGTGCTGTTGTTGAGTGCACGTGAAGATGCACGGGACCGTGTGTGGGTATTAACATATTTATAGAACTGCAATCACACATCAGAAAACATTATAGCTAATAAGGATTGACTTATGTCTGGAACCACAAAAAAGAAAACAAAATAGACAAAAGTATTTGGCAAAGAGACGATTAACTGACCAGTTCATATGCAACTCTTAGCTGAGCACCGAGAATATGCACAAAATGCTTCCATTTGTTAGTACTGTCGCTCATCGCTCTCGATACCTCTCTGTGAGACAATAATGGTTTATTAACCGTGACAGCATCTTATTAACTATCATGTTCTAATTATTTCTGGGAAATGAAATAATTCGTTTTCATTTAATTTCAAAAGTATGTGATTCGATGTATCCACCTTATTTTAGGAAGCACCACTACAAGCAAACATATAATCGATTTGCTAACTTTCTAAATAAGCAGTACACACACGTGTGTGTTAAGTTTATCACTAGTGGGATATTTCAGTCCTTCACTAAAAATGAGGTGTGGTTTAAGGGCTGAAATCCGCTCAGCTGAGAAATTAGCGAATTCTGTGTGAATTCCATCTGCTTTGCTAATGTTGCCCACTGAGCGAAAATGCAATTACAAGCATTTCCCACCTGAAAGTTCATTTTTTGGGTAGCTTGGCATGAAATGTTGGCCAATTAGGAAGCTGTGAAACATTTTGGCCCCCTGATTGGAATTGGGCGAAATGACTGAAGGTGATTCATAAATGGCCAAATTCACCACCAATTATGTTTTGCCGATGGAGAATATTTATTTTTCGCAATTCACTTCGTTTGAGCAGACATTTTTTTCCCGCTTGAAATTTCGTTTTTTGAGTGATTATTCATGAAATTCCATACAGGATAAAAAAATCTGCCCAAAAGATGTGAATTGGGGAAAAATTATTCTACACTGGTAAAACATAATTGGTGGTGAATTTAGCCGATTATGATTCACCTGCAGTAATTTTGCCCACCCCATTCACAGTAATACTCCATTCCAGTGCCTTGGATGTGGCACTTGGGATGGAGATGTGACGCTCATCTTGGCAAATCAGAGCTTTTCTGAAGAAAACATGCCCAGCGTAAAGGGCTGTAGTCACTGCATCCTGGGTTAACTGCCATACATTGAGTCTGAACTGATTCTATTCCAAAAGAGAAAGTCTTAGAGCAGCTGGAACATATTATGACATAGGCCCTCATTACGACCCTTGCGGAAATCGGAAAACGATGGCGGAAATGCAATACCGCCATCGAATAGCGCTCGGTGCGACTATGACCCGTCACCGCAAAGTACGAAGCCATTAGCGACACCGTAGTGAACGCCAACGCTAACTGCACCAGGCACGCGCGCGCGCGCCATGCGAAACCGCAAACACCACCATGGCGCAACGGTACGCCAATTCCGACCCTAGCGGACATGTACCTAACGCCATCAGGCATGGCGTAATGTACCATTCCGCCATGGTGAGAAGTACGGCATCGCGAATCAACCGTAAACGGCCCCACTGAGTGCCTGTACACCGCTCCCTGCCCACAAAGTACAACTCCCCGTAGGTGCAATGAAGCCACAATGCAACCATTGAAATGTACAAGTCACCCATGCATGGCAACGAACAAAAGAAACACAAGAGGGGCCAATGGGAGCTGCAGGGCACAGATGGCACGAATACAGAAGCCATCCCAATGGACATGACCACAGTCCCCCACCAAGAAACGCACGCAAACACAGGCACCTGTGACCAGCCATATTCCGAGAATCACATCATTCCACCAGTCCACCTGGCTGACCGGCATCTGTTACACAAAACCCAATCCCCCGCCCCTGAGCATGACAACATTCAAACTGTCATATTGGCAGCCCCCATCCCTGACCTCACGGGCTTAGTAGGCAAACGCGCCCAGTACAGTACCACGCAACTAAACTCCGAAGCTGGAACCCAATGCAGATATCCTCACAATACATCGCCCCCCAAATAGGCATATGCCACATCACTTGCAAAGAAAAACGCTACACGGGCCAAATCAGAATAGAAATTTAATGCACATCAAAGTCACCAAGCCCATACAGCCATCAGGCCATGAACTCCTAAACACCAATCACCATTGTGGGCTGCATCCGCAAGAAATGACCAGCCACTACTTGTGTGTCGTCCTGTTCCCTCATGGTACACAGAGCCACATTCACGTACGAAAAGGCAACATGGAAGCGCACAGAACCGCAGGGCCGTCCCAATGGGGAGGCACTAGTCCAGCTGAAAGGCCGAAATGTTGCTCCGAGCCACCAGTACTGCGTAAGGGCATGTGGGCCATTGGCGATCGTCCCATAAGATCGTAATGCTGCTCCACTGATTAACACGAAGCAGCAGGTGTCGGGAGTAAAACCCATCTGCAGGAGTGGCATACAGATGGCAGTGGCAAAAGGGGAGGAGATACCTGTCAACCAAAAGAAAAGAAAAAGAACAGAATGGCCATCAGAACTACATTCCAACAACTCACTTCAATGATCACACGAAATCCACAGCCATATGCATGCTAGCCCACTCCAAAGGATCATCACCACCCCAAAACCACTTGCGACTCCTAACCATCTATATCGAGGTGCAAACACCATCACAAACGAGTGTACCTGTGCATGCGTCTGTCAAAACAGAATCCATCAGATGGGAATGTTAATGTGCATGGACACAAGTGACTGAGGGCGTGTCGAGACAGGGAGGGCTCAACAAGGCCAGATAGACGATGGTCCCACCATGGCAGCCCTGCATCACATAGCGTAGGGGAGGCGGATAGATCCCAAGAAGCCCTGTACATGGCAAACTCTGTATCAAATCACCTGCCCATGCATCCATGCATCATTCCCTCATCCCGGAATCAAAACGCCTGAATAATTACTCACATAACATTAGAAACATCCATTGAGTCTGTGTGTTATGCAGCCTGCAAAATCCACAGTGCCCCAGCCCGTAATTCCAGTGTTGTGAAGTAACATGTATTTGGGAACGGCCGGCCTCATCGCCCACGTAGCAATTGCGCATCCCAAACTATTCATATCAATCATTGCTTCCTCGCCATGGGCCCTGTCTCAAGGACATTGAACAACAGAACGTTATATTTGCAGTCAGACCTGTGGGCATCTCCTCGCCGCTAGCTGGAAACCGAAAGCGCCGCCCTTCGCATTCCACATTTGCAACATCACGTCGAAGAGGCATCTGTGGCCGTTTGAAATCACTAATTAATCCATCTAGTGCGGCTGTGTGTGAAAATGGCAACTGCCTTCACCCACAAATGGGACGCCCCGCCCGTCATTGCAACTCGGTACAGTGATGCATGAGGGCCCACCGTTACTCGAGTACTACGTTCCACTGACCCTTCACAAGTCTGTTCGCGACTGCACAGATAGTATGTGCAACAATGGGACCACAGCAGAATGAACATGTCAACCAATGTTACACGGCCATCGGGTACAAATACATGATTGCAATAGCAAGATGCCATTCCCCGATTTGCAGCGTTGTGCGCGGGACGTGCTCGGCCAAAGGGGAGAGCAGTTTGCACAGGTGGAATTAATCACCACAGGTGGAGGCCATACAGCCTGAAAACACATAAATTGCACAGCCAGTCTCCTCCCACAACCACACCGAAATGCTACCGGCAGGACTCGCGATGTTGGCCCTGGGGGACCTGATAGCACTGCAAGTACTCCAACTCCAAGAAGAAGACGAACACCAACTGCAACCGGCCGCACGAAGGAGACGCAGGAGGAGGAGGAGGCCAAGGCAGGGCCAGCAAGGGCCGCCAGCACAGCCACTACCACCACGCAGGCAGCCCGCAATCCCACGCCTCCGAGCACATCCGTTCAACCTCACTGATGAGCAGATCCACACCCTCTACCGTCTGGACCGGGACACCATAGCCGCCATTGTGGACATGACACAGGCTGACCTTGTCAGCATGATAGATAGCCCAACCGCCATCCCACCCCTACTGAAGGTGGTGTCTGTACTCCACTTCCTGGCCACAGGCACCTACCAGCACACAGTCGGACAGTTGCATGGCATTTCTCAGCCACTGTTCTCACGGACACTATTGCAAGTGCTCGATGCCCTCCTGCAGCACGCAGACGACTACATCTCTCTACCACGCTCGGAGCAGGAAATTACCAACACAAAAGTGGGATTCCATGCACTTGCCGGCATACCGGGTTGCATTGGTGCCATCGACTGCACCCATGTGGAATTGGTCGTCCCACATGCCATGGAGGCCCAGTACCGCAACAGAAAACAATTTCATTCCCTGAATGTACAAATGGTGTGTGACTCCAACAGGATCATTACACATTGTTGTGCCCGATTCCCTGGATCAACCCATGATTCTATGGTCTTGAGGAACTCTACAATACCACGCTACATGGAGCGACACGCAGGGAACAGATCCTGGCTACTCGGTGAGTCTCATTACATGCATGATTATGTGGGGAATGTGATTTGGCAATGACCTGGCAGGAAGGGGGGGGGGTGCGTACGTAGCAATGGCATTCCACATCATACGTTTCTCGTCCACATACAGGTGATGCTGGATATCCACTGAAGAGATGGCTCCTCACACCAATCCGGAACCCACGGGACCAGCATGAGGAGGACTACAACCATGCCCACTCACGTACCCGTGTAGTCATTGAACAGGCATTCGGCCTACTGAAGACTCGTTTCCGCTGCCTCAGCAGGTCTGGCGGGGCACTCCTGTACCGCCATGAGAAGGTTGCAAAGATGGTGATGGCATGTGTCATGCTCCACAACATGTGCGTACGTAGAAATGTGCCCATGCCCCCTGACGCAGACCTGCAAGCACCTGATGATGGTCATGATGAGGGTGGGGATGTGGCAGCACCTCATGGAGTCTGCGAGGCACCGGAGGGCCGTGACATTCGTCAGCATCTCATTGATGTATGCTTCTAGCACTCACGCCTGGTGGCTGATACATGGACACGGGACTCGTGGCACTGTGCGTGTCTGGGACATGCACAATATGGACTGTACGCCTATGATGGCCTAGTACACAAAAATCAATGTCCACACATCTCATTGGTTGATCGTGCACTTTTTATGGCATATGTGATGTCATGTTGAACACCCTATCGACCCGCCACCCAAGTGAGCCCAACACACCCCCTCCACCCTCCTACCTCCCCCCCGAACCCCAGTGTCCAAAGATGCTCATTGTCAGTGGGCTGTCGCTATTGCAAGCCCCCTCTGCGGGTATCAGGGGCACCCCTGCCTGTGGAGCGCAGGTTCCTTCCAGATCTACGTTGGGGGCTGCCCTGGACGGAACTTGCAACGGATGATGTGTCTGCCTGCTCACGTCCATGCATGTCCCTAAGGGTTTGCGAGAGCTCAGTGAGCACACGGCGCACTGCGGCAAGTTCGGCACATACGTCTTTGGACGTCGCATGCAGTTCCCCCCTCAGGCTCTCGGTGCTTCTCTCCATTTGGACTCTCAGGCTCTCGGTGCTACTCTCTATTTGGACTCTCAGGCTCTCGGTGCTACTCCCCATTTGTGCCCTTAGCGTCTCTGTGCCTCTCTCCATTTCTGCCCTAAGTGTCTCAGTTGATGTTTCTATGTCTGCCTTAGTGCCCCCACATTCATCGGCATGGTCCTTGAGGAGCGTGGCCATTTGCTGCTGTTGCACGATTAACTGGTCGAGGGACTGTTGCCTCTGCTGGGCCATGCCCATTTGCGGGGGTGTCACAGAGGGGCTGTTGTCCTCATGTTGCCTTGCCACAGGGCTTGTGGGGGATGGCCAGTCGTTGTCTTGTGGGTGCCCCTGCGTGGTATCCTCATGTTGTACGGGATGGGACAGACAGGGGGATTGGGACAGGTCATGGATGGATCTGACTTCGACATCCCCGTTTTCTGTGTCGGAGCATGCTGCCATCAATGTGGTGTCACCTATGGTGCTGCTGCCACCAGAGGCAGTGCCTTCTGTGGCATCCATTGGGGGGACCTGTGGTGGTGGTGTTGTGGGCATGCTGGCTGCTGGGGTGCCTGTTGATGTTCCCTCCTCTGTGCTGCCACCTGATTTGTGCTGCTGCCGTGTCTTGATGCGTGCAGCTGAGGTGGAGGGTCTCTGGCCGTTGGTCTTGGCCCTCTTTGCAGGTGTGCTGGTAGGGGTGTCCTGTAGCTCGTCGTTTGGATCGGACCCTGTGGTGGAGTAAAGGAGGGCGAGGGTTAATGATGGGTCTGTGGGAATTGGAATGGCATTCTATCACATGCTCTGGGGTGGTACCTGAGGGTGATTTGGGTCGGGTCCTTGGAGGTGCTTTGATTTGTGTGTGGAGTGAGGGTGCAGTTGTTTGGCAGCCTGCAGTTAGGGTGTGCCTGCTGCATGTGTAGTGCGTGTATTAGGGGTTTTTAATTATTTATGTATTTATTGTGGGTTTTTACGTGCGCTATCAGGCCGATGTGTGTGGCCGTTCTCCTGGACATGTGTTTCTGTTGCACTATGTGGACGCATGGTACTTCACATGGATGGACTGTGTGGATTTGGCATTGTTTTATCTGGTACACCTACCTGAATCTTCGGATGTCTGCACTCCTTTCTCCATCCCTCCGACTCCCTCTATGCTCTCCATTCCGATGGTGGAGGCACAGATTTCTTCCCAGGGGGTCAACTTGATGGGTGATTCAGGACCTCCCCCGGTGGCTGTGGCAATGTTGCGGTTGGCAGAGAGTATGCTGCGGACGCGTATCCGCAGGTCGTCCCATCGCTTGCGGCATTGCTGTGGGGTGCGGGGTGCGGTCCCCACCGCACTTACCCGCTGTGCCACCAGAGCCCATATGGTCTTCTTGTTTGCAAGTGCCGTTCTGGTCATTTGCGTGGAGAAGACGACGGCAGCATTCTCCTGGAGGGTCTCGGTTAGCACGGTGAGTTCCTCGCGGGAGAAGTGGACCTGCCGCTTGCGGTCGCACGCTTTCTTCGCTACTTTTCCCATTTGTCTTGGTTTCGCTAGGGTGGGTGACGGGTTGGGGTGTGTTTCAGGGTAGTGATTTTAGTGGTTGTGTGGTTTTAGTGGTTTTATAGGTGTACGCCGGGATGTTTCCCGTTCCGGGCCCATGTTTTTACTTCCGTTTCCGTATATTTCCGGTCACCGTACTTTCCGGTAGGCGCACACTGCGGTGACCGCTAAGAGGGGTGGCGGTATTGCACCTAGGGCGCCGTACGGCGGCGGTGTGGGCCGTTTTGGGGTCATTTCCGCCATTGCGGACTTTGCACTTCCGCCGTGGCGTGGTGCTCGTGCCCGATGGGTCGGAATGGGCCGCACTTTGCTCCTTCGTGCAATGGCGGAAACGCTATTTACGCTGTGGCGCTCCGGTCAGTCACTTTCCGCCAGGGTCGTAATGAGGGCCATAGACTTTTACAGCAAATCACAGTAATTCCTCTATAACTTTCTTTGACATTTTCTGACCGCAGACACCTCTCCAGAGAAATAGCTATTATTTGCCTAAAAACGTAGACACACAATGCAGCATTTATACATGGATTCACATCACTGAAGTAACCATTTACCCTGTAGAAAAGGAAAATAAAAAAATAAAAAACACTCCTCGGCCCTGTGAGGCCCTCTGGCCTCTTATGGCTGGACCCTACATTGACACTACTCAAAACTGAAGAGTGATATCCGTAGACCACCTGCCCATGCCACATTCTGTACGCACCTGACAATATCGCCTTTTATCCATTTCTCTATCATTGTGTTTTTGCTTGGATAATGTGAGAGTGAGCGGAACAGGTGGCTGGCATGCTCACTGGGTCATATCGCAGCTGCGGTATTCGTAATTGGTTTGGAGAAGGCATTGCTGCCTACAGGAACCCTGGACAGACTGATGTAATCCTTTGGCTGCATTTCATCCTTAAAAAATGACGGTGGGAGACTGACTGGAAATTCATTGAGCCAAAGCAGTAGTGAATGCTCTACTTCCATTTAAGCGGTGGGTATACGGCTCAAGAGTTTCAGACACGGGGGTAACATCCAGTTAGCAAGTTCGAATCATACAGCAAACCCACATAGCCCTTCATCGGTCTGGGGTCAATAGATTGGCTAATAGAAGATTTGTTATTACAGTGCTTAGAAGCAAGGTGATTCTGACATGAAGCACTCTTTGAGGACACACATAATTATAATTAAAAGAGTCCTTGGCATGCACATTGTGACAAACTGGCTTCTGCTCTGCAGGAGTTACAAGATGAGCAGAGGCTAAAGCGCCTACTCAACCCTCACACTTTTACAAACCCAGAGCCAACACAATCATAAAAGTAACCCAAGCACAGTTAAGAGATATACCTCCTACACCTTTTGTGGTAACGTGGGCAGAGGGAAGGCTATGCTCTTAAGAGGGGTGTGAAGTTGTTCAGTAGCAACACAAACAGCAAAGTGCAATAGTCCAAAATAAAGGAATGCCCAATCGAGGTTCTATAAACAATATATACTTTAATCAAACACACGATAATACCTAACTAGAAAACAATGCAAAAACCCACCACCATAGAAGGAACAGAGAATATGCAAAGATACTATAGATGCTACATGGTAGGTAAAGACAGGGGAGAAAAAGGAAATTAAAAGACCACAATGTTCAAAAAGGATATCTCTTGAGCTTCTTGCAAAGAGATTAAAGTGACCTAGCCTTTCTCTAGGGCTAAAGATGACCAAGGGGCAGATAGCAAGTTGCAACAAGAGGCAACAAGCAACCTGCGGTCAAAAAGCAGAACAACCAACAGTTAGTAGTCAATATCTCTCCCAAGCACCTTACTCAAAATCAAATGGTTGTCCTCAATTTAGGCCTGTCGTTTGTACCTACTCAAAATTCCACCCTACTAGAGGAGAGAACCAACCTATGTAGACTGATATGAAAAATGCACTTGAAAGACTTTTTCTCCTACAACCTCCACATGAGGAATCATCATTCACATTTGACTACCTGGAATTGAAACCGAAGAGTAAATTTAATCCGCAGATCAGCAACTTGACACTTAGGCTATTTGAAGCCCAGATGACTAGGGAGCGGAGGAAAATACATTTCCAAAAAAACGCACACCATAACATCAGGAAACACCGAAGTAGATTGATCAGAGACATCACTGACGATAAGACTCGGACAATTAAACCAGCCGATAAAGGTGGGACAATTATAATAATGGACACAAGCTGCTACAACGCCCAGTGTATGCTCTTACTAAGGGGCACTGACACTTACATCATGATTGACCAGGATCCGACACCTATGATTACAACCATGATCAAAGACACCTTAGAGAAGGCACAGGAAAATGGGTGGCTAACAACCAAGACCCAAAGATTCCTCACAAAGGATTTTCCAGTCACACTGGTCTTCTATGGCCGCCCTAAAATACACAAGAACAGCAACCAGCCACCTCTAAGACCTATAGTGGCAGAGACAGACAACATATTCAACCCCCTTGCAATTTATCTTGACAAAGTACTACAGCCATTAAACCAGAAAACCACTACCTACCTAAGTGACACGTCACTTTTTTAAAATATACTTAAGGAGGTGGGTCTCCTAAGAGGTGATGACATTCTGGTGTCCTTTGATGTACAGGGCCTATTTACATCCATTCCACATAATAGAGGTATGTGTGGGATGTTTTTACACATGCATCCAAGCCCTACAATAAAACTGTGCAGTACTGGCATGGAAAACATCATGATGGCCAGAACTCCCCAGAGCGTGCACAGGGAAAACATAAAGACTAGGCTGCCACCCATTTTTGCCTATGTTGCGAGCACAGGAGGGCACTGCCTAAAACCACCATTGGGCTACACACACAGTAGCCTGAAACCATTGGGAATGGCAATGCTGATTGCCAAAAAAAAAAGCAACTCAGAACTGTGGGGAATTAATTTTCTTAATCCCGAAAATGGTTGCATTACCAGTACTCACCACTATCAGAAAGCCGGAGTTTTAAAACAACCAGACTTTTGTGTAAAACTGCGCAAATGAAACAAAACCAGACCAAGGAAAGACTTGCTAAGAGGTGGAAGAATGTAAAACCATATTCTGAAATGACTTGAAGGAAGTAATTATTTAATGTATAGGTACAAATTGTCAGTTTGATTTGAATGTAGAAAACTGGGAACAAAAAGTGACATTTAGCTGAAACCTGGCTTAGTGAAACTGGATTCTGCCTGACAACTACCCCCGACAGGAGAAACCTGTTCAGCCACTCTTCCCAGGCCTAGCTGCATCCTGCTGCCCCTTGCCAAAAGGAGTTGTCACCTCTCTGATTAGATTAGGGGTGGAGCACCTGGGAACTGGAAGCAACAGAACAATTCAACTCCCTTGACTCAGGCAAATGTTATATTGGGGGCGTCGTAAAGTGGCTTCCTCTTAGGGGAAACTGGGAGGGACAGTGCCTCTGCAAGCCAGCTGAGCTTGGGGGAAGTGGATAAACCAGTTATTCCACCCTGTGATGTGGGAAGCCACACCCCTTTTTGACCAGAGCATAATTTTAAAAAGATAGATAACTCATAGTGGGACTTGTCAGAATTATATAAGTAATATCATTATTGTTTTGATTTTTCTGTGAACATTTTGAGAGGCGTTAGGACCCTGTGGTGTATTCTGGGGGGTTGATAGCGGAAAATAGGGTCTCACTCCAAATGTCTGCATGTTAAAAATCTGACACTTCATCAATTAATGTCCATACTCCTTGCGCACATGTGTGTAATTTTGGGTAAATGTCCGATATTGCAAAACCAGTTAAAAAGCGCAAAATGTTGTCATTATTTAATGCAAGCCCCCAGGAAGATCAGAGACGGACAAGCATGGACCATAAGGAATATATAATGTGCACATGTAATTTCAACAAATTGTATATCTGGGAAAGATGTATTTGAATCAAATATAGATTTGTGGGCAAACTGACCAGGGGAGGATCCTCTGACCCATAAACAGACCTCATCATGATGACAATCCATTTCCTTCCCCCAATCATGGGAGAGGGGAGAATTGGGCCAATGACAAGTAGAGAGGGGCAGGCTTAGCTAGACCCAGGCACACACCCATTTTCAAAACACATAAAAAGAGACTGCTGGGACAGTTAGAGACATTCAATTCCATTTGCTGCGGAGCATGCTGACCGACAACTTCACATCCAGAGATCCAACACTTAGACTTCCAAGCTAAACAGAGACTACAGAACTTTGAACCAAGAAGGCCCACTGCAAGCAAAAGTTTTTGTCAGCAGGCCTCAAAATCATTTGCAAACTATTCCACAGCCGGGCGAGCTGTCTGAATTCTTTTGCCAAGAACTCTTGCCAGTACTCAGAAAGCAGTGTTACATCCAGAATCCACTTGATCCGGACCGGAAAGCAGAGCAGTATCCAGAACCAGAGGCCGCTGAATCCAGAGAGGCAAGACCAGCAGAGCAGAGCTGACTCAGATCGCTGTGAGCAGAACCGGTGCCTGATTGACCCGGCGAGCAGACAGAACCGCAGCCGGACGTGTTGACCAGATCTGTGACGAGGCCTAGTTCAAATTTATATTGTGAGTACCTAGCGGAACTGTGCAGAACCAATCTCTTAGTTAAAATAATCTAATCCAAACTATTTTAACCTAAGTAGAACTTCCTCCTACAAATCGTGTCATCTGTCATTTTTAAAGCTGCACAACTGTCACCTGTCAATTCTGCAGCTGCAAGCTGTCACCTGTCAAATGAGTTTACTTTAAATCCGAAAAACTACCTTTATTTAATCGTCCGTATCTCTGGAACCGTATGGGCTAGGAACGAAATTTAAGCTTTCCAACGAGCCCAGAACCGACTTCCTACCTACTTTTTCCGCAATAATGATTTACGCACTCGCGAAATTTACCGCAATTTGCGATTTTGGCTCAATTTCTCCACTTGTCAAAATAGCAGCTCCATTCTTTCTTTTGTTAAAATCCGTTTGTAACTTGGTAATAACTCATAGAGCATTGCTAAAGTGAGCCTGAACTAATACCAACACGCATCTCCCACTCACCCTGAATCTCTAGAGGGAATTAAAATCAGTTGGCACATTTTCCCTTCCATTGCCATCACATTTAAAAGCATTTTGGCCCTGTGTTTCAAACTCCTACCTGTTTCCTCTAAATTTGCTGGGGGGGAACTGAATTTCGTATTGTATTTGATTGCATTCCTGAGAACTGTGTGCTCCTCTTTCCATCTCCTTCCATTTCTTACATTGCATAGGGAAGGGGGGTGAATTGCCAGAGAAAAAGTGATTATCTTATCTTTTGCTAAAATCATATCAAGTTTTTCTGTACTGCATCTTTTTCCTCATTGCTTTTCCCTTGAAATCATAAAAGTATTTTTGCTACTTTATCCATCTTATACTAACTCCTCATTGATTGTGAGGAAGTGTGCTAGTGCCAGATTACCCATTGTTGATCAACATCATATGTCTAAGTGAACTATCAGATATTAATTTATTATAAAGTGTGATATATATATATATATTGTTTAAATTCTCAAATAAACCTTTTAATTTGCAAAACAAACCTACTTCTTGGCTCAGTGGGGTCAGGGGGATTGTAAGAGGGGGCTGTTATACAAGAGTGGTCATCCAGAGTACTGAACTAGACATAAAAATACATTAATAAGGGTTTTCCTCAGCATCCCAGACTAGGCATTGACTTGGCTGTAGTGTTGATTGAATATCGCTTACAAAAGTGGGGGCTCGAGCCGGGATATTCTGGGTTAGATTTACCATTTGTGCAGATTAATACAGTGTGCCAACTGACCAGATACACATATCCGGTTAGATCACCACTCTGTTTTACACTGTGAAAGCATCCCTCAAAGGAACGCTCTAAGGAAACGGTCTGTTTTGCAAAATAAAATACAAACTTCTGTAAGTCAGGAAGGAACTCAAATTCCAGAATGACGACCTTGGTAGATATGAAAATAGCCAGAGAGCACTTCTTACATAAGCTATTTGTGAGAGGTGAGTGGACTCATCAGGACCAAACGGTCTGGTTGCAGGCAATCGCGCAACAGGCCACAGAAACAGGGTCAGATATATGGAGAGATCAGGGTCCATTACATGTGGCCCTGATTGAATTATACATGGCTCCTAAAGTTAAAGATGAACACGACACGATGGTTAGGATAGCGGCATATTTGTATCTATATATGGGAGCCATGCAGGACAAATGTGCTGAAGGCCAAGATCTGGCAAGTAGGCAACAGCTGGCGTTAGAAAAGGCCCAATCTGACCTAGTCTCTTCTGAGCAGAGGCTGCAGAGGAGCCAGGAGTCAGAAAATGATAGTAGGCAGTATATCATTAAAATAAAAGAGGACATGGATAGACTGCAACAGGAGAAGGCTGACCAGGATACCAGATTTCTGGCCTTGCAGAAGGAATACCAAGAAGGTTTGGACTCCCTTCTGCAGAGCCAGAAAAAGCTGGAGCAACAACTGGACTTCAACAGGGCATGCACAGAGCAGGTAGCCACCCTGCAAATTCAATTAGACAGAGAGAAAGAGGAAAGCAATCCATTGATTCTCAAAGACCTGGACACACAGGCAGAGTTTGATCAGGAGCGCCAGAAAGCTGGTGCCTTCCAAAGGCAAAGGGACAACCTGGCGGCACAGATGCAGGCTCTTAGTCAGGAAAGGGATACCTTAGGCCAGGAAGTCTGCCACTTAAAAAGGAAAATGGAAGAAAATCACCTGGCCCTCCAGGGACTGGGTGACCTCCAAAAAGAACACCAGAACTTGTTAGAGCACACCAGGAGGGTGGAGGATGCTCTGGCAAGAAAGGAGCAGGCCAGTAGGGATGGGACTGAGGAGGTAACCCTCCTGCAGCAGAGACTGGCCCAGTACTCCAGGACCAATCAGGAGGCACAGAGAGAAAATGAGGCTCTCTGTCAGCACAATGATAGGCTCCAGCAACAGGTAGCCATGCAGGAGAGACTGATAGAGTCTAGTAAGGCCTTAACTGAGGAACTGAAAGCGCAGGCTCTTGCATTGCAACAGGAAGCAGGGGCGGATAGAGATGAGGTTCTCTGGGAAAGAGAAACTCCTGAGCATAACCTCAGGAGCCCTAGTACCAGAGGCCTTCATCTCTCCCAGTCCCTGGACTCTGCCACCCCCATGTCCCCTCGCGCACCTGAGCCCAGGGCCACGGGGATGGCAGATTACTATCCAGCTAGAAGTATGGGGCTCATAGGCCAGTACCTCCCAGGAATGGATTGGCGGGCATCTGGGAATGGGCACCCAAGCACAGTGCAATTTAGTGGGGAACCCCAGGAGAGTAGGCCCATTAAGGGCATCCTGAAAACCTCTGCCCAGTTAGGTCAGTGGGGGGGTACCCATCAAATCCTGGCAGCAAGGAGGGGTCTGAAGACTCCTCTGAGCATTACAGGACACAGGAGACCAGGTCCCCACATTCTGCCAGCCATTCCCAGGCTTGCAGAATCCGGGAAAACCTGGAAGATCAGACCGGCACCTCTGGAGCAGCGCATCTGAGTCGGAGGATGAATGGACCAGGGTTACCCGAACCAAAAAGGCCAATAAGGCAAAAAGGGCCTTGCTTAAGTACCCATTGAAACAAATAAAGGCAATAAGCAGTGTCATCACGCCTTATCATAAGAACGCCAAGTATTCTGTTTGGGAACACTTGGAGCTCTATGAGCAAATGATGGAGACTTTCCATTTGAAGGACAGCCAAAGCTGTATTCAATTTGTAAAGTGCACCTTCTCACCAGAACACTCCAGTTTCTTTCCGGGGCTGGAGGATCAAAACCATTCAAGGTGGTCCACATACAGGGCGGCCATCTTGAAACATTTTTCTGTGCACAGAAATCCTCAAGAGGCTCGCAAGGCAGCCTACAATTTGCAATGTGGGGAGGATCAGGCCCCACAAGAGTTTGTGCAAGAATTAAAGCGTGTTTTTCGCAGACCACCAGAAGGGTGCGCACGGATAGCAGAGAATTTATCAATACGTTTTTCCATGCCTTACCCAAATACATAATGACCCAGCTCGTGAGAGATTTTCATGAGAAAAGATCCTTAGACTGGGTCATTGAACAGGCTACCCGGATCTATGAGGTGCAGAAGCCCATCGAAAATAAAAATAATGCGCCGAAAAACCCCAAAACCAACAGCACCCCTGCTGCTGCCAAGGTGGCAGAGGTAAAGGTTGTCCCCCGTTTTAGATTTGGAGATGGGGGGGCCTAAAAACCTGCCTGCACCAAATAATTCACAGCCCAGAAGGCCCTCGGGCCAGTCACAGACAGGGAGTCGAGGAGGTAGTCCCACAAATGGGGTCCCCCGCTCCCCTGACTATGTAAGTCCCCGCTACAAGGGAAACCGACCCATCCTGGGTTATGTGTGGACTCCTCCAGCCTAAGGGGGGGGGGATCCAGCCAAGCGCCGAACCCGGGGAACTTCCCTCCTAACTTCCCCCAGGAGGGCAGAAATTCTCCAAATCCTGGGCAGAACTTTTTCCCCAGGTATCCGCCCAATTTCCAGCCCCAAAATCATCCATCCTTCTTTCCCCAATTCCCTGAGCCCAGACAACCTAATCCGGGAGAGGGGAGGCCAAGGGTGGAGGGGTAACAAAATCTTCCCAACCAGGGGTACTACCAGAGAAGGGATAGCTACCCTTCCCGGGATCAGCCCAGGGGAGAAAATAGAGCCCCGTATCAGCCTGAGCGGGTTTCACAACTTGAGCGCCAGGTCCAAAATATGGCACGGGATCTGGGTCACATACTGAGGGCTCAACACAACCCTCAGATGAGCATGCCACCGCAGAATGCCCCAAACTCTGGACCTGGTGCTCCAGAACAATGACGGGGGCAGCACCCCGATAACCCACCGGTTCCCAGGGAGGAGGCACAAGCGGAAGGGGGGTGTAAAGCCTTGGAGCAAGCTCCCTTCCCAACTTGTAAACAGTCCCTGGAAAACCAGGAACCGGAAACAAAATCTCCTGCCCCTGACAGTCTGCCACCCAAGGAGCAGAGAGGAGGTAGGAGAAACAAAGGACCCAGACAGACCCACTTTGTGGAGGAGGTACAGGTCTTCCAATTTGAGGGAGGGGGATCCTCAGAAGATCCTGGGAAAAGGATCTTCTCCTTCAGAGATGGGGGAACTCCTCCCAAGGAAAAATGGGTCCCAAGGGATTCCAATCCAGACTGGGGAGATGTGGAGACTGAGCTACCGCCGCCCATCATCTCATCCCAGAACCGACAATACCAAAATCCCCTGGTTCAAACCCATCCTGGTGACTGCCTCCAAAAAGGGGGGGCAGCCCAGAACCGGAACCAGGGGAACCCACAATGGCTCTGATATCCAGTTGCCAACTTTTTCTTTCAGATTCCCAAGGCTCTCCACAGAATTCTGCCCAAATCTCTTCGCTAGCAATGTCCAAAACCAGAAAGTTAGCCCACCAGTTGTCCAAAAATGTGCATTATCTGTACCCCCTTGAGGAGAAGGAGGGAAGATACTATGCCCCGGTACAAGAACAGGGGCAGGGTACAATTTTGGCACTGGTGGACACTGGATCTCAAGCTACCCTTCTGTCCAAAAGGGCCTTTGAGGAACTAAATGCAGGAAGGCGGGAGGATTACCGAATTCCTCTCACCCCTCTTCCTGGACAACTGCAGAACTTTGATGGGAAGGAAATTCCCATTGAGGGGACTGCAGACTTGGACATTAAAATTGGGCGACACAAGGTGAAACACCCGGTCATAGTAGTGACTCCAGAGGGCACCTCTTGTTTACTAGGGAATGACCTCCTGAGAAGATTGTCACCCCTAATAGATTGCGTAAACAAGGTCCTCTGGACCCAGACTAGCCGACCAATAAAATTAAAACAGAGTGTCAACCATGTTAGTTTAAACGGCACTTGCCACATGGTTGAACAAAAATCTGACCAAGTAGAATTTCACTTCCAGAACAACCAAATTCCAGACGTGACAGTAATAGCAGAAGGACAACAGACTGGTGGTGGGGGGTTCTCTCTATTTCTGAAAATCAACCTTCCTTCCAGTTTAAGGTGGTATTCCACACTGGAAGGAAACACCCTGAAATTCTTTACTAATCCACAATCAGAAACTCCCACTCCTATAGTCCAGAAAGATGTGAAATCAGCTCAGAGCCTGGCTGATATTCTGCAATTTGGAGAGCAGTTGTTCATCCCTGTTCAGTTAAATGATGGGGAGGACTCTGTTCTCGCTTGAGTGTGTGTGAACAACGGTAAGAACTTCATCAGCGAAGCCATGTTCCGCCAACTCCCAAAAGATCCAGCCATTCCCACATTCAAACTGATAGACAAATGGGAAATGGACCTGGAAGCACCTAATTCCAAACATCTCCTGCCAAGCAGGTGTATGCTCAAAATCTCCATTGGCAACAAGAGCATAGTCCATAATTGTTGGGTCATGCGAGACGTCACTGCTGTCTTTTACTTAGGCAGTGACATTCTCAATCGCTTTGCCATTAGTTTGGACCTAATAAACTTCAAAGCTTGGTCCCGATTATCGGATAATCCCATGGGCTTTGATGATCCGGAAAAAGCATTTAGGTCAGCTCAATTGCTACCTTATGCAGTTGAAATTCAGATCAAAGAGGAAGTCACCATCCCAGAAAGGACCTGACAATTCTCCCTGGAAGTGAAAGTTAAAAGAGGACAAAAATTGCAAAACCCTGATGCTTATATTCATCTAAATGCTTCTCTCCAACAGCAAGGGTGTAAACCCAACACCATTAGTCAACATAGAACATGACACCATTCCAATAGAGGTGGATAACAGCAACTTACAGAGTATTACTCTAGCCACAGGCATCATCATTGGAATGGCGGTTGATGACCGACATTTCTCCATTGATTTAGGAAATGAACTGTTAGGACCAATCCCCAAGGACTGTTTTGACAGTGACAGTGATGACAATACAACACCAGACAGGATTTTCACCCGGCATGGGGGGAACTTCCTGGTGTACACTTCTTGCCCTTATGGTAAGGAAGATGTGACTTGTGACTTCAGGAGGGATGAGGTGATTTTCCAGGTCCATGTGGGCTGCCTTTCCCACCTGAAGCCTCCAGTCCAAATCAGCACTCTGACCAGGGACTTCTCCACCCAGCTGGAGGAGGCCGCTGAGATAGCCAAACCATAAGTCTTTCCCGGCTTCAGGCAGATGGTGGAAGAGAGGGTCAACCTAGCTGACGCCTGCGTGACTCTGGAACAGAAGCAAAAGTTGAAACAGGTTTTTTTGGATTTCCAAGATCTCTTTGCGGTAGACTCATGTGACTGTGGTCGCACCGACATCCACACCAAAACAATTCCCACGGACCCTGGAATGACTCCAGTGTTTGTGAAGCAATATCGCTTGCCTCTCGCATCTATGGAGTCCCTTACTGAAATAATCAAGAACCTTGAGTCACGGGGAATAATCTGTCCAGTCCAAAGCACTTTCAATAATCCAGTGCTGGAAATATTGAAGCCAAACGGCCAGTGGAGACTCTGCGCCGACCTTAGGGAGCTCAACAAATGGGTCCATACTTCCTGATGGCCTCTGCCCTACATTGACCAAGGGCTGGCACAGATTCAGGGGTCACAGGTATTCACAGCAATAGACCTGACCAATGGATACTGGCCCGTGCCTGTCAGTAGGGAGGACCAATACAAACTGGCTTTTACCTTTGGGGGCCAGCACTACACATGGACCCGGACTCCCTTCGGATACCTCACCTCCGGCAATGAATTCAACATTTTCCTACATAAGGCCATGCCCGACCTGGGTGCGAGGGGTAACCTGGCTTATGTAGATGATGTCCTCATCAAAAGTTCATCTGTGGAGGAACACATAGCGGAGATCCGTTATGTTCTGACACAGTTGAGGGCCGCTGGAGCAAAACTTTCCTTTCAGAAAGCACAGTGGTGTAGAACCCGTGTTAATTTCTTGGGGCATGAGATTACTCCTCAGGGTCTCTGTCCCCAAGAAAAGAAAGTGGAACACTCCAAAAACTGAAAGACCCCACAACTATGAGGGAACTAAGGAGCCTCCTTGGACTGAATAATTACAGCAGAAAGTTCATTGAAGGCTACGCAGAGATCACTAGACCCCTGATTCATCTCTTGAAGGGGGGGGTCAAGTGGGAATGGGGTCCAGAACAATCCGAGGCGGTAAGACAACTCAAAATAAGCCTCTCACAAGCGCCTTGCCTAGCTTACCCTGTCAGAAACAAGGAGTTCTTCCTGGAGACGGGGTTCTCTAATACGTGCTTGACGGCAGTATTATACCAAAAGCATGACAAGGTCAATAAAGTAATCTCCTATGCGAGCAAAACTTTATCCTCTGTGGAGGAAAAATTCAATGATTGTGAGAAGGCACTCCTGGCAACGGTGTGGGCAATGAAGAATTACCGCCCGTTTATCCAGGGGGAACACATCATAGTGGAGACTCCACACCAGCCTCTGCAATATCTCCAAAGTGACAGAATCCGGGCCGGAAATGTGAGTAATTCCCGAATTACTTCCTGGATTCTGTCAATGCAAGGCTTTCCTGTGGAGGTCAGATATGGCCAAAACAAGAAGAGTCCCCTCGCGCAAGGTCTGGCTGACTTGCATGATTGAGCCAGAGAAAACTGTCTCAAGGACGAAAGTCAAAAAATCAAGGACAACATGGAGGCATAACTTAATTCCCCACACAAAGTCTTTGAAGAAGACAAGTGTGAGGGAATGCCCACTGTCTATGTGGATGGATGCTCTTACCATGTTGACAACGACGGGGAGAAAGAACTGGTGGCTGGCGTAGGGAATGCATGGGTGAAGGGGTTCCTGGAACCCTCTGCTGGATACAAAATTGGTCCCCGAAGTAGTTAGGTGGCAGAATTGATGGCTGTGCATCAGGCCATCCTCACTGCTGTCCAACATCAACTCCACGAACTAGTCATAATCACAGATTCGGATTATGTACGGAACGGGTTCGTGGAGCACCTGGTTAAATGGAAAACCAGAGGCATGTTATGTGCTAATAACAAACCCTTGAAACATGGGAAGTTAATCCAAAGCATTGATGATCTGGTCACATCGAATGGGATGACCATCTACTGGAAAAAGATCAAGGGTCATTCCAAAGTAGAGGGACCAGACAAAATTGGAAATGACTTAGCTGATCAGCTGGCCAAAACCGGGGCCATCCAAGGGGATCTAATAGAAATAGAGTCCCTGTTGGGGGAAATCCAGGTCACTGCTATCACTAGGTCCCAGACACATGCTCACAATGATCTTTCAACTGCACAATGGAGTAAGGAGACCCCTGATGCTGATTTAATTACAGCTCAGAAGGGGGATCCAATTATTGGTAAGTTTTACCAACACCTTGAGGACCCTGAGAACTTTCCCCTGACGGATACCGATTACATTGGGAAAGAGGACCTAAGAGTGTTGATGAAATGTCCAAAAATGTTCCGAATCCAAGACGGTTTGTTGGTAAGGAAATCCCAAGCTGGCCATGATCAGTGGGTGGTTCCTATCTCATTCAGAAGCCTGATGTTAAGTCACGCCCATGATGCGGCCACTGCCGTTCATAGGGGGTTTCACACAACACTGGAAATCTTAAGAGAGGTTGCATACTGGCCACACATGGGGCAGGACCTCGACCAATACTTGAAGGGGTGTCTTGTATGTGCACAATTTCAGCCATCATCCCTCACACACCATGCGCCTCTCTTTAAAAGAGGGGGATGACACTGCCATGGTCAGATTTGCAAATCGACTTTGTAGGCCCTGTGATTCGCTTGTCTAGAGGAAACAAGTACATGTTGACCGTTACATGCTTGTTTACCAAGTGGGTGGAATGTCTCCCAGCCCCAAATTGCAAGGCAGAAACAGCAGCTGCCCTGATGATTAACCACATCTTTTCCCGTTTTGGTCTACCTCAAAGGATTGAGTCAGACAGGGGTAGCCACTTCACCAGTGAAGTAATGACAAAGATGTGGGAGATACTGGGGGTCAAAAGAAAGCTACACATTGCTTACCGGCCAGCTTCTTCTGGAGCAGTAGAGAGATACAACCGAACCATTGTGAGCATATTAAAACAGTTTGTGGCAGATTCTGGGCCAAGTTGGGATATCCGATTACCTCTGGTCCTAATGGCCATCAGATCTACCCCTTCATCTGCAACCAAAATGTCACCATTTGAGTTGATGACGGGGCGCAAGATGGTGCTTCCCCAGCATTTGCTCTACAGGACCCAAGAGCAGACACTGATGAATGCCTCCACAACTCATGAGTATGTGGAGAATTTAAGGAAACACCTTCAACATGCTTTTGCCTATGCTCAGCGGAATCTAGAAAGATCAGCTGATAGCATGAAAACCCACTATGACCTGAGGACCACCAGGAAGGAATATACTGTGGGGGACCGGGTCTATCTATACAATTTCCAAAGGAACCAGGCCAAACAGCGAAAATTCTTGCCTACATGGAAGGGACGGTTTGAAATTATAGACAAAATCTCCCCTGTGGCCTACAAGATCTGCATCCCCAAAGGCGGTTTGGCAGAGGGGGAAAACAAGTGGGTCCATATAAACCAGCTAAAGTGTTGCCATCCCAGGCGCACTCTGCAACAACTGGAGGAATCCACTGGAATCCCAGAGGGGGCCACTCCAGAGTAATTCAGTTCCAACCCTAAAATATTCCACATATAGCATATAAAATTCTGTGATCGTTGTATATATATATATGTTCTTGTCTCCTAAGTTAAAAAAGAAAATGTATATGTTCATATCTTCTGATTCATAAAATGTATATGTTCGCCACACCATTAATAGTGGTGGAAAAATGTCTAGGAATGTGTATTGCCGCTTTGCTTTATCATCCTAGGAGAGATGAAACCATGGAGACTGACCAAGGAGGATGACCGGGGACCGGGAGCAGAGACCCGAGGGGCCCGGGGTACCGCCCAATATTCCCATCAGGACCGGCGAGGAGAACCGATCGATCCAACTGGATGGGGGAAAAGCTGCTGAACTGTGCCATCTACCGGAAGAAGATGAGGAGAACATCCCAGATCTTGCAAGTTCCATCTGAGAAAGGACAGAATGGCCATCGCAAGAGGGGGGGCTTGTGGGATGTTTTTACCCATGCATCCAAGCCCTACAATAAAACTGTGCAGTACTGGCATGGAAAACATCATGATGGCCAGAACTCCCCAGAGAGTGCACAGGGAAAACATGAAGAATAGGCTGCCACCCATGTTTGCCTATGTTGTGAGCACAGGAGGGCACTGCCTAAAACCACCATTGGGCTACACACACAGTAGCCTGAAACCATTGGGAATGGCAATGCTGATTGCCAAAAAAAAAGCAACTCAGAAGTGTGGGGAATTAATTTTCTTAATCCCGAAAATGGTTGCATTACCAGTACTCACCACTATCAGAAAGCCGGCGTTTTAAAACCACCAGACTTTTGTGTAAAACTGCGCAAATGAAACAAAACCAGACCAAGGAAAGACTTGCTAAGAGGTGGAAGAATGTAAAACCATATTCTGAAATGACTTGAAGGAAGTAATTATTTAATGTATAGGTACAAATTGTCAGTTTGATTTGAATGTAGAAAACTGGGAACAAAAAGTGACATTTAGCTGAAACCTGGCTTAGTAAAACTGGATTCTGCCTGACAACTACCCCCGACAGGAGAAACCTGTTCAGCCACTCTTCCCAGGCCTAGCTGCATCCTGCTGCCCCTTGCCAAAAGGAGTTGTCACCTCTCTGATTAGATTAGGGGTGGAGCACCTGGGAACTGGAAGGAACAGAACAATGCAACTCCCTTGACTCAGGCAAATGTTATATTGGGGGCGTCGTAAAGTGGCTTCCTCTTAGGGGAAACTGGGAGGGGCAGTGCCTCTGCAAGCCAGCTGAGCTTGGGGGAAGTGGATAAACCAGTTATTCCACCCTGTGATGTGGGAAGCCGCACCCCTTTTTGACCAGAGCATAATTTTAAAAAGATAGATAACTCATAGTGCGGACTTGTCAGAATTATATAAGTAATATCATTATTTTTGTGATTTTTCTGTGAACATTTTGAGAGGTGTTAGGACCCTGTGGTGTATTCTGGGGGGTTGCTAGCGGAAAATAGGGTCTCACTCCAAATGTCTGCATGTTAAAAATCTGACACTTCATCAATTAGTGTCCATACTCCTTGCGCACATGTGTGTAATTTTGGGTAAATGTCTGATATTGCAAAACGAGTTAAAAAGCGCAAAATGTTGTAATTTTTGAATGCAAGCCCCCAGGAAGATCAGAGGCAGACAAGCATGGACCATAAGGAATATATAATGTGCACATGTAATTTCAACAAATTGTATATCTGGGAAAGATGTATTTGAATCAAATATAGATTTGTGGGCAAACTGACCAGGGGAGGATCCTCTGACCCATAAACAGACCTCATCATGATGACAATCCATTTCCTTCCCCCAATCATGGGAGAGGGGAGAATTGGGCCAATGACAAGTAGAGAGGGGCAGGCTTAGCTAGGCCCAGGCACACACCCATTTTCAAAACACATAAAAAGAGACAGCTGGGACAGGTAGAGACATTCAATTCCATTTGCTGCGGAGCATGTTGACCGACGACTTCACATCCAGAGATCCAACACTTAGACTTCCAAGCTAAACAGAGTCTACAGAACTTTGAACCAAGAAGGCCCACTGCAAGCAAAAGTATTTGTCAGCAGGCCTCAAAATCATTTGCAAACTATTCCACAGCCAGGCGAGCTGTCTGAATTCTTTTGCCAAGAACTCTTGCCAGTACCCAGATAGCAGTGTTACATCCAGAATCCACTTGATCCGGACCGGAAAGCAGAGCAGTATCCAGAACCAGAGGCCGCTGAATCCAGAGAGGCAAGACCAGCAGAGCAGAGCTGACTCAGATCGCTGTGAGCAGAACCGGTGCCTGATTGACCCGGCGAGCAGACAGAATCGCAGCCGGACGTGTTGACCAGATCCGTGACGAGGCCTAGTTCAAATTTATATTGTGAGTACCTAGCAGAACTGTGCAGAACCAATCTCTTAGTTAAAATAATCTAATCCAAACTATTTTAACCTAAGTAGAACTGCCTGCTAGAAATCGTGTCATCTGTCATTTTTAAAGCTGCACAACTGTCACCTGTCAATTCTGCAGCTGCAAGCTGTCACCTGTCATTTTGAGTTTACTTTAAATCCGAAAAACTACATTTATTTAATCGTCCGTATCTCTGGAACCGTTTGGGCTAGGAACGAAATTTAACTTTCATCTGAAAGCTTAGAATCTAAGCTTTCCAAAGAGCCTAGAACCGACTTCCTACATACTTTTTCCGCAATCACGATTTACGCACTCGCGAAATTTACCGCGATTTGCGATTTTGGCTCAATTTCTCCACTTGTCAAAATAGCAGCTCCATTCTTTCTTTTGTTAAAATCCGTTTGCAACTTGGTAATAACTCATAGAGCATTGCTAAAGTGAGCCTGAACTAATACCAACACGCATCTCCCACTCACCCTGAATCTCTAGAGGGAATTAAAATCAGTTGGCACATTTTCCCATCCATTGCCATCACATTTAAAAGCATTTTGGGCCTGTGTTTCAAACTCCTACCTGTTTCCTCTAAGCTTGCTGGGGGGGAACTGAATTTCGTATTGTATTTGATTGCATTCCTGAGAACTGTGTGCTCCTCTTTCCATCTCCTTCCATTTCTTACATTGCATAGGGGAGGAGGGTGAATTGCCAGAGAAAAAGTGATTATCTTATCTTTTGCTAAAATCATATCAAGTATTTCTGTACTGCATTTTTTTCCTCATTGCTTTTCCCTTGAAATCATAAAAGTATTTTTGCTACTTTATCCATCTTATACTAACTCCTCATTGATTGTGAGGAAGTGTGCTAGTGCCAGATTACCCATTGTTGAACAACATCTTATGTCTAAGTGTACTATAAGATATTAATTTATTATAAAGTGTGATATATATATATTGTTTAAATTCTCAAATAAACCTTTTAATTTGCAAAACAAACCTACTTCTTGGCTCAGTGGGGTCAGGGGTTTCTAAGAGGGGGGTGTTATACAAGGGTGGTCATCAGACTAGACATAAAAATACATTAATAAGGGTTTTCCTCAGCATCCCAGACTAGGCATTGACTTGGCTGTAGTGTTGATTGAATATCGCTTACATATGGAAGCTCTGGAATGGGCTCTACTCCAAGAAGAAAACTGCCTGGCATCAAAAATCTTTGTTCTTGAACTAGCAAAAATAATACTACACAATAATTACTTCTGGTACAACTCTCAATTCTACCTACAAGGCACTTCAATGGGGTCCTCAATGGCCCCTGCCTATGCTAATCTTTTCATGTTTCACCTTGAAACACAGAATGTCCTTAACCATCCTATCTGGTCGCCAAAACTGATCGTCTGGAGACGATACATAGACCACATCTTTGCAATCTGGAGGGGAGATAGAGACACATTGAATGACTTCTTGGAGTTCATGAACTCTGTGCATGATCAAATAAAATCCACAATAGAGGTGGGAACACCAAAATTACACTTTTGGATGTGGAATTGGAACTGAGAGAAGGTGAAATTTTAACCAACCTATTTCACAAACCGACTGATGTCAATAAATTGGTGCACTACCCCAACCAACACCAAAAGCATCTCAAGGATAATCTCCCTTTTAGCCAATTCTTGCAACTAAAACACATAGTCTCCAATGAAGAAATTCTGAAATTGGAAAGTGAAAAGATGGACACAATGTTTAGGGAAAGAGGATATGCAGTGACGGTCACAGAAGCAGTACAAGGCAGAACCAGCAATCTCAAAAGAGAGGATTTACTAACCAGCAAAAACACAAAAGGAGAACTCCCTTTCCTGTACACACTGAAGTACTCCAGCCAGAGCAATCATATAACAATATTAATTCCAAACAATTGGAGAATGATCAAATTAGATTCTCATCTACACAAACTCTTCCCACTACCACCCCTGATTGCTTACAAATGGGGTAGGAATCTGTGACCAACTGGTTAAGGCTGAAAGAACAGCAACCAGCGCACAACTTACCTTAGGGAAGAAAAGAGCAACACCTTCCCATGCCTAACAACAACAAAAAAGGATCTTAGGCCAGACATTCACGATCAGGGGCTAAGATCAGACTAAGGGACTTTGCAACGTGTGATACAAGCTCAGTGATCTATGGACTTAGTTGTCCATGTGGGATCTATTACGTGGGACAAACCTCATGCAAAGTCAAAGAACAATGGAAGGAACACAAGAGAAGCATACTCACCGGGAACGCCAACCCACCAGTGGAGAGACACTTTACCGCATTAAAACACAATTTCGCACAACTTAAACTCATTGTCCTGGAGACCAGAAAAAGGAGGCAATCTAGGAAGGAAGTTGGACCAAATGGAGTTATACTGGATTTAGAAATTAGGCAGTGTAACCCCGAATGGTATTAACACGGATTTCCATCTAGGAGCATTCCTAAAAATGCTGCAATAAGAGATGCAGACATGGAAGTCTTTCTTATTTAACCAATCAATGCTGCTACTTGTGTATGAAAACTATGTATAAAACCTTGTATTTCCTATATATAGAAATAAGTTGTAGACTGTGAGCCTGGTGGCCAGTCTAATCATTCAACTGGAGAGGCTCATTTGTTGAGTTGATCGATTTTAACTACACCGACAAGGAGGGGCACATTGCAACATAATCATTATACACCCTTAAAATGGCTCCCAGGGAACCCCATCTATAGACGTTTTCTGTCTACCATTACTTAGGAGGGAAGTCCACAGGCTTTATGATTTCAAGCAGACACAGCATACAAGGAATGTTTAACTCTTTTTCAATTGTGTGGTTCAGTAGAGATCTTTTCCACAGTTAGAATAGTGACACTTCCTCACTTGTATGTACAAGCACAAGGTTCACCAGAATGCCAACAAGCATGTGGTTACATCATCACTGAACGTGCAAGCTTAGGACTTGAACATACCATTTTTAACTAACATAGTATTTACTTTATTGAGTTACAGCAGATATATGACTTTATTATTTCCATCCGGTACAGTATAAACAGGGGAGTGAACATTTCTCTTTCTATTGTCTGGCTGTACATAGATATTTTCTACAGTCAGGATTATGACTCTTACTACACTGCAGGTTGTGGGGTACAATTACCAGCCCTGCAGAACTTCCCCTATATCACCAAACTGCCTTTTCAGCAGTTACAAAAATAATGGCTCCGCTGTCTCTTCTGAGCACATATGAGAATGGCTGCATTTATTTTCTTCATGTGCACCAAAGAAAATAATTCAAAAGCAACCTGGCTCAGTGCTGCTATGCTGCCAGATTAAAACTTCCAACTGAAAAAGGAAATGTTCTTCATTTAGAATGGCTTTGCACTGGTGCCATTTTTCATCCTTCAACAATAAACAGTTTGGTTCCAGTGAAAACAAGCCATGCCCAACTATCTTCAGAAATGAACCCCATCTAATGAGGGCAATTCCTCCCTGAAAGGCATTGTGTGTCAAGCAAAATCTATGAACAGCAAGAAATTTGTTTCAGGCCATATGACCCGCGGTTACTTTTGCAACAAATTAACCCGTGCAAAGGACTTAAAAAATAAAGCTTTTCTCCCTGGCTATGCATCAATTACAAAAGAAAACTATTTCTAGCACCTTTCCCTGCCATGAAACTGATCTGATCTGTCCAGGCTGTTTTGAAAATGTGTTAAAGAAACTGTATCTGGTGAAATCCCCATGTAAAATAAACATGTGTACATTTGTTTTTGCAACAGCAGTGAAATAACACTTTGAAAGTTAAAATGTGAAATCATCCTAAATACTTGCACAGAAATAGTATTTTAGGTGGGGATGGGGTTTGTTTTAAATGTATAATGTATTTATTTACAAAAAGACTGGCTTTTGTGGAAGAAAGAGAAAACAAATCTTTGAAAGCTGTTTGAGACCAGCAGAACCAGTTTGGCAAAATGAGAACACTTCAAAGGAAGCCCCTTTCCCAATGAAAGGACCAAAGTGTGAGAATTTGCGACCTCGTCAGATGGAATGGCATTTCCCCTTACATGGGACAATGGACAGCCCTGCCACTGAAGTGTGAATTCCTCTGACACCTCTCCTCAGCTTCAGCTGCCTAGGATCAAAGGCGAATCCCTAGCAAACCTGGGCAAAGCTGACCAGAGGATGATATGTGACTGAGGGTTTGAAAGGACTGCCATATTTGGAAACAAAGCCAGCCCATTTGATTTCAAAGACTGCTCATATCATGACATTTATTTCAGTAATCTAAAGAAACAGTATTGTGAAATTATGACCGTTTTAAATGTCATTTTGCACCATTAAAATAAGACATTGTAGATTGTTCTGACATTTGGTGGACGCAAACGCCAATAAAATGTAATTTCTGGGGAAAGCGTACATGGTACAGTTTAGAAACTCTTTAATATATATATATATATATATATATATATATATATATATGTAGACAATTGTAGAATTTTAGGTGAAATGTTTTCAATGTAAATGGTGAAATATTTCTAGAATGACTAAACAGCATCGCAACGACTTAGGATTTGGAACAGCATAATTCTTGTAACTATGGAGTCTGCCTGTCTAATTTTCAGGTAGATAACAATTGTAAATATAGGGGTTTTGTGTCATAACTGATTTTGGTAAAAGTAATTATGGTATAACAACGCACCTCATAAAAACACAAACACTAAAACTGAGTCACTTCCTTCAGTTCAATCTGCTTACAGGGAGGTGGCGACAGTTACAGGATGACCTATCCGATTTAGAGGTATGTCTAGCTTAGTTCTGCCCACATAGTAAAAATCCTTTGATGTCATCTGGTCTATATAAGGTGGAGACATACAGACAGACAAGCATTCAAGAAAATCCAGCATTCATAAATTTACATCAAGAGATCCAGACATTCCACATTCACCCTGCAAGATTCCATATTCCAGTGTCAGGCCAGGGGTAGCTGATAGCAGATCCAGGCAGAACATCTTATCCAGGCTGAACCTCTTATCCAGAATTAAACCCTACAAAAATACCAATAATTCAGGGAAAAAGGGGGAAAGGCTGAACCCTTTTGGGATTATCCAGTGACCAGACCTGCTTTGCCCAGTTGATGCCCCCCACTGTCCACCGAGACCAGACTCTGGTTGCCTTGCTCATCCTTAGAGGAGAGCCACTGCTGCACAGCGACCACACCCCAGTCCTGCTGTCCAAGACTCGGCTGGCCTTCCAAACTATTCCATTCAAGTGCTTCTTGTAAGTATTTCCTTTTCCCAGTAACCAAAAAGCTGCATTCCTAGCTTTGTTACCTGGTATTATGCCCAATCCCATTGAAATCTTATAAATACCCTAGTAAGTTATTAAAATTGTTAGAATCCTCTGTGTATCCTGTCCTTAGAAAAATGTGTTACTCTGCATGTGTTAGCACCATTTTTTCCAAATCATTTCAGTCCGTTGTATAAGTCCTTAGTACTATTTGGAATAAATTAAATCATTCACACATAGGGAGACACACACCATGAAGGGGTTAAAATGGCAAATTAACCTTTTTCGCGGGCAGCGTTCCTCTTTTCTAGCCACTAAAATATAGTCTCAGTAAAACTTGTCATTTTCCTTTTAAAACCGATTTACCCTGTGCAACTGCTTTCATTTTAAAAAGCTGATTTTTCCTTTCCCTTTAAGAATCCCATACATCCAGAGTTACCCTTTCACTTTTATATCATACTTGTGATGTGCCGTTGTACCTTAGCATTAAAACCAATTTCCGATTATGTCTGTTTAGCTCAATTTCCAAGCTGTTTTGCTATTTTAAACCTGTGAAATGTAGCAATTGCAATTTTGCCACGTGTGATTCTTGCTGCACTGTTTTTCCTTCCAAAGTCGATTTCCTAAACTGTATGCACGTTGTGTAGTACCTTGCCTTGTAGCTTGCAAGTTTTCTAGCTGTTTTGATGCAGCCACACACATTGTTGCCTTCTCCATCCAACCGCACATGTAAAATCCCCATTCAGTAATCCCGAGTGCCATTTCGCTCATTTTTCAAGGGAGCTCAATCCGATTTTTGCCTCGCATTCAGGGATGGTAAATTGGGTTTTCAATCCGACATTTGTATAGTATAACTGACTCCTTGCGGCTCCTCTCCGCCCACACAACATTTGGTTAACAGGGGTTTGAGGGAGTGTGGCAGGGGGAATGCTTAACTGTGGTGCCATTTAAAAGCCCTACCCAAAAGTAATCTTGCTTTCTTTCAACTGTGCATTGTGTATCTTTTGTTATAAGGTTAAATTAAGTGTATCCTATCATTTTATTGTGTAATTATCACCACACTGGTGATTGCTGCCCTATAATGAATGTGTTTGATTTTATTCAAAATTAAAAATAAATATTCTATTATTACACACCGGCCTGGTTCATGGTCCATTGCGACACGGGGTGTATGTTAAGGGGATGTGAGACAGGTGGCTGCCTTCTCAAAGCTGAATCCAAATTCATAAATTTAAAAGTGTTTTTATTGTGCGTCAGATCCCTTACCAGTGAAAAGAGTCCTGGTCTGGAGTGTGACGCCTCTTTAAAATCCTTAAGGTGCAGGCACACAGTTCCACAGAATGCCCACATGCACGTGATGACATAATCACAGAGCGTGCATGCTTAGAACTTACACATATCTCAGAAGTAGGAATAACTAAAGTAGTGTTTACTTTGTTGTGTCACAACAGACATATGTCTCCTCTAGATAATATACACCTTACAAATAGGGATTTGACTATGTGTTAAATACTCTCTTACTTCCCCCTCTATTGGTTAGTTCCATCCTCTGCCTACCCTTTTGATTTCCCTTCTTGGTCCTTCACTCTACATTCTTCCTGTTCCAACTGGTCTTCCCTCTATGCTCTCGTCTCAGCACTCACCTATAATCCTACCTCATTTCTTTCACCTTTTGGTGCCTTAGCAATTGCCTTGAAAGTCAAATTTGGGTATGTTTCAGTCATTCATTTTTGGATGTGTTTGGGAAAGTCAAATGTGGGTGTGTTTCTGTAAATCAATTTGGGGTGTGTTTGGGAAATTCAAATTTGGGTGTGTTTCTGTAATTCATTTTTGGGTGTGTTTGGGAAAGTCAAAGTTGGGTGTGTTTGGGAAAGTCAAATTTGGGTGTGTTTCTGTAATTCGTTTTGGGTTTGTTTGAGAAAGTCAAATTTGGGTGTGTTTCTGTAAGTCAAATTTGGCTGTGTTTTTCAATTTACTTGGCCCTCAATTGTAACCTGCTAGCCCAGTGACTGCTCCATACCTCTGTTCTTTTATATTTCTCCTACTACCTCCTCTCTCTACCTGCCCATGGCATTATCTGTTTCTCCTAGCTATTCCAATTGTTTCTCTATCAACTATCCTTACCTTCTTACTAAGTCTGGTAGAAAGAAATTCAAAAAGGTTATCCTGGCTTCCAACCCAGGTCTCCCCATCGCTGATACCTATTCCAGCACCTCTGCCAGACAAACCCTCACAAACCCTCTTTTTCATTCCCTCACCAGATCTCTGGACCCCTCATATGATCTCTATGCTCTGTCCTGTCTCCTCCTCTCCCATTAATGGTGGCACCCGTTGAAAAGTCTGTATGGTTCTCTTTGACTCCTCCAGAGTCTTCATTAATGTCTACTTGAATGCTACTGTCATGGTGCATGGCCCTCAGGCTAATCTCTTCCTCTTTGATAGGCGGCTCCCTAGCCTCATCAACTTCCTCTCATCTCCAGCTTTCCCTTATTCTCTTCCCCTGTTTAACTTGCCCTCCTCCACTTCCTCCTCTGCCCCATCTCATGCTCCTTCCACACCTCCGTAGGGCATACCTATGATGTGTACCCCTCCCCGGAAGGTCTTTAAGACTGGTAACCTTCTCCATCTTGCCACTCTCAACTCTCGCTCGGCTGTTAAACACTCCTTTGACATCTGTCACCTCCTAGAATAACTTGACCTTGATGTCCTCGGTCTCACTGAGACGTGGTTCACAAGCAGCTTTGTAACACGTTTTGACACTCTCCTCCCCAAAGGCTACAAGATCCTCTCAGCCCCCAGATCCAACTTGCCTGGAGGCGGTGTAGCCCTGATCTTCCCTGAGTGGATTCCTGCCTCTCTCATTCCCACTCAGGCTTACTCTTCTTTTGAATGTCCAGTCTGCAGGCTCTTTCTCTCTCCTAGCCACTCTATTTCTTTTACTACTCTTTTCCTGACCCCCTGGTCAAATCACCTCCTTTCTCTCTAAGTGGGCTGACCTCTCCTCCTCCCTCTTGGCCTCAACAACTCAACTCTTCCTCCTTGGTGACCTCAACATCCATCTTGATTCTACCTGTCCCTCATCTGCACTCTTTCGCGACCTCTGCAATTCACTCTCGCTCTCTATCCTTCCCTCCGGCCTGACTCACTCTGCTGGTCACACACTTGATGTCTTCATTTCCTCTGGCCTCCCCCTCTCCACCCCCCCTTACCACTCCTCTCTCCTGGAGTGATCACTGCCTCCTCTCTTCTCATCTCTCCATCTCCTCCCCCCAAGCCAAGCCCACTCCTAGATTGCCACCCACCTTCTCAGATATCCAGCCCATGAAGCGTGTGTCAGTCGAGGCCTTCGCTGCAACCTTCTCCCCTCTCCTCCACCCCAGGCTGAGTCACACCCTGACATAGCCCTCTCTTTTCTCTACTCCTCTATTTCTGCTAATCTCAATACTCTGGCCCCCGTCATGAGGATCCGTTTGAAGTCCAAAGCCAAGGGCAATTCTCGTTACGACTCTGACCTAGCTACACTTAAAGGCAAGTGTAGGGCGGCAGAGGGGAAATGGAGGGCTTCTTGCTCATCCTCTAACAAACTGGCCTGCTGCCTGCTCCAAAGGCAATACCGACTCGCTGTCTGCACTAAAAAGATACATACAAGCCCGCATCTCGGCAGCATCTAACAATTCGTCCAAGCTCTTCAAAATCTGCAAGGAGCTGGCCAACCATACTGTGGTATCCACCCCTCCTCTCGCCTCTCAGGCTCTTTGCAATGCCCTTGCCTCTCAATTTATCTCTAAAACCCAGAACATCCTGCCCTCCCTTCCCTCCTCTCCCCCTCCAACTCCCTCTCCTTCTTGGCTTGCTGACCTCCCTCAACTACCCCCTCCCCCTTTCTCCTTCTTTCCTCTTTTCTCCCCTGATGAGGTAGCTAGAAAAGTCTGATCTATGAAAACCTCATCAAGACAGCTCCATCCCTGTTCTTCTAAAACCATTAAGGACCACATAGACACCCTTGCACCGGCCCATACCAATTTCTGCAACCTCTCCTTTGCCTCTGGCTCTTTCCCCTCCCCTCTTAAGCACTCCCCCACCCTCTTGTGTATCCTCTTCTCAAGAAATCCACTGCTGTTCCTTCATGTCCGTCAAACTATTGCCCAATTTCCATGACTCCCTTTTTGGTAAGCTTCTGGAAAAGCTGGCCATCTCTCAGCTTAATCTTCATTCCAACTCTGCTGGCTCCCTCCATGACCACCAATCTGGCTTCAGAGCTGCCAGAAGCATGGAAACTGCTCTCTTGAACATCTGTAAAGACCTGCTCTCCAACCTCGACTCTAACATTCCCTCTGTCCTCATCCTACTTGATCTCTCCTCTGCGTTCGACACCGTCAACCATACCACCCTGCTCAATTGTCTCTGTGACAACCTGGGTTTCACTGATCAGGGTCTGGCCTGGCTGACCTGTTCACTTTCTGATCGACCCTTCCAGTTACAATATGGGTCCTTCCTATCTTCTCTCTCCCTCTCTACCTGTGGTGTCCCCCAGTAGTCTAACCTCTCGCCCGGCTATTCAACCAATAGCTGGCAACTCTCCCCTACTGCATCTCCATTTACTGCTCAACTTTCCAGTCCTATGCTGACAACACCCAACTCATTTTCAGGTTTCCTTCAGCCTCCTCCTCTCCTTCCCTCATCTCTGATTGTCTAATCGCCATTCAAAATTGGTGTGCCGCCAACGATCTTTGCCTAAATGCCAACAAGACTGAGATCCTCCTTATTGGTACACATCTCCATCCTTTCCTCTCACTCTCTGGCTGGCCTCCTCTGGCCCTTCTCCTACCCCACTTGCGTGGCTAAGAACCTCTGGGTTAACTCTGACCCCACACTTTCCATCTCCGCACACATCTCTGACGTCTCCAAAAAGTCAACCTTTTTATTGCACCTCCTTAGAGGCACTCTGCCTTTCCTCTCATTCCCTCAAAAGCTCACTGTTTCCCAAGCTCTGGTTCTATCCAGCCCGGATTACTAAATCTACCTGCCTCCACTCTCCGCCCTTTACAACTAATCCAGAACAGGACTGCGAGACGTGTCTTTGGCCTCAAGCCCTGTGATCGTATCTCTCCAGCCCTGAAATCCCTTCATTGGCTCCCAGTGGATGCAAGGATTACATTCAAAACCCTCTGCATTGTCCACAAGGCTTTCTGGGCTGGGTCCAAAATACCTTCATCTATCCCTCCGTAAATACCTCCACTCTCCAGCGCTTCACTCCTCTACTTTGTCTCGGGAGGATAGCTCAGGGGCAACATGCTCGCCTTGGAAGCAAGACGACACAGAGCACCACATGTTCGATCCCCGGGTCCATGCTTAGAAACTTCTGGGTATTAAGCGCGTTATAAATAATCTATCATATCTTATCTACTTCTAACTCCCTCAGGGTTAGTCGTTTTGTAAAGAAACTAGCTGGGTGTAGATCTCTGTCTTCGGCTGGGGCCTCCCTTTGGAACAGCCTCCCTGCCACCTTGAAACTTGAGGAAAACCATTTCTTTGCCTCTGCCTTTGCCCCCCTTCTCCCCTGTTGATCTGTTTCTTCTCTTGGCATTGTGCACCTGGCCACCCTCTGTCACTCGGGCCCAGGTACCTGCTCACTCTGCCACCCTCCTGCACTGCCTCCAGGCCACCCCCTGCACTGGGGTTCTGTATCTGTACCTATACAGTCCCCCTTCCACTTTTCTTCTGAACTTTTAAGATATACCCTGTCTGACTAACTTTCACCTGCCACTTGCTGGCCACACTACCATGGTTTATTGCCTTTCTTTCTTTCTTTCTTTCTTTCTTTCTTTCTTTCTTTCTTTCTTTCTTTCTTTCTTTCTTCTTTCTTTCTTTCTTTCTTTCTTTCTTTCTGTTCTCTCCTCTGTTCCGCACTTTCCACTCCCCCTCCTTCCATGCACTTTCCTCCTTTTCCCTTTTCCATTCACTTGCACATTCTTAAATGTCACTGTGCCAAGTAAGATCTCTGTTTTCTTTTTGTTCTCCCTTGTTCCTCTCCCTTTTGCCTGGTCATGCTCTGAAACACTTGTGTACGCGCGCAACATAAGCAAAATATAATTTCATTTCATTTCAGTCTCTACTGATAGGGTTCCATCATTTTTCTACAGGGACTCACGTGTGATACATTGTAGTGTATCCTTAATCTTAGATGTTGCTTGCTAATAACTTGGACTGCTGTGTAACAGAGCTGCACCAGGTGAATAATTACAGAGTAAACCATGAGAGAACCTAAATGAGTATTAAAAAACATGTAACAAAATGTTTATGGATTAACTACATTGTACTAAAGGGGACCTATATGTTATATTGTAGATCTCTTGATTGAAGATCTAAAATACTAGAAGATAAACACAAGGCTAACTGCTCCTGAGGAAGGGAATCATCCAGAAATGTGAAGAGCTTAAAAAGAATATCTTGTTGTTATTGTATTTATGCAAATCATTTGTTCTTCTGCACTTTGTCCATGTCGGTTTTCCAAAGAATATATATATTGGGCCTCATTACGACGGCGTAAACAGCGCCGACCCTTACCGCCTGAGTACGAGGTCCCTTAGCGCCATGGCGGATTTAACACCTGCTTTTAGCAGGTGTTAAAATCCATGGCGCTAAGGGACCATGGAGTTAATTACGCCACCGTAATTTACGGTGGCGTAATTAACGCCTTCCCCACTCCCATTATGCCCTATGGGGCAAAAATGGGAATGGGGAAGGGTAAATGGGGATTGGGGACTTACCGCCCCGCCAACCTCGGAATGGGGCGGTAAGTCCGCCAACCACCATGGCGTAAACGCAGTTTACGCCATGGTGGTAAAGTCACGGCCCAGGCGGTAACTTACCGCCTGGGTCGTAATGAGGCCCATTGTTCTACTTTAAAGTGTTTTTTTAAAACATTTAAAACATTTAAAAATCTAACTTAAACTAAATTGTAGTTTCTCTGAGGGACCATTCTTGGAAAATTTCCTTTACATTAGAAACATTAACTGGTATACAGTAGCAATAGGTGTGCGGGAGACGCAAGTGTCTCACAGTTTCTGGTCACTTCTTGTCTGTCTTAGTTGTACTCAACCAAGTGCCAAGATTGTAATTTTCTCTCGCAACCTACAACAGCCGAAAGACATATTAACACATCTCTTGAATGTAGGTGTGCTCCTCACCATTTATCTATTTTTCAGATAGCAAGTCAGTAATAACGACGTCAAGCCAGGCTTCTGGGTGCAGTTCAAAGGTTTGGTTCAGTTTGAGGATGTGGAAGGCAGGGTTACCCGGTGGAGAGCAAGAACAAGAAGGTAACTGCTGTTTGAAGCATTACTCCAAGGATGCAGATTGTGTGGTTACCAGGTTGAGTTCGATGGACAAAGTTGGAGAGCCGTGAGCTGGTACCAGGATATGCAGGCAAATCGGTTTGTACTGAAGCTTTAAGGTCATGATTCGAGGGACACCAGGCTCGATTGGCTTATATTGATTGCGGTGATGATGCAAGTGGCGGTTTGCAAAGTGGTTCTAGCAAATGTGCTGGCAGCGGGATTTTGTAGTTTGAGCCAAGGCAACAACATGCTTCAGCTCGTGTGTTGCGGCAGCAAACTGGTTTCTTTTTTTTTTTTTAAAGCTTTGTTTATTGGCAGAAAGTTAAGACAGGCATACAACAGGGTACATTACAGTCACCAGGTACGATCACACAATATCGAGCAACACACAGAGGTAGGGTACCTCCTCTTTAGGAAGACCATTTAGCTTTCGGAGCAGCCCAGCTTGGGCACGAGGAGACATGAGTTAGTGACATGGTGTGGCAGAGCGTGTTTGGGGAGGGGAGGCCATCCTCTCCGCATCGTCTCTATTATTCAGATAGCTGCGGAATTCTGTCCATACGTTTCTGGGTCGAGATGTAGGAGGCAATGACCCAATGTATTCCTCTTCGCACACTTGAGTCCAAGTAAGGGCTTTAAGCCACATTGAGAAGGTAGGGGGGCTGTGCCTCTTCCAGTTTTGCAAAATACACCTTTTTGCGACAATGGCTCCCACATTCAAGAACTTAGACATTTTCTTTGTACCTTCCCCCTCCCAAATTCCAAACAGTAGTGCAAGTGGGGTCATCTCCACTGGGGCCTCTATTATTTCGGAGAGTGCCTCCGCCACAGCCACCCAAAAAGCATGAATCGCAGGGCATGCCCAGAACATGTGAATGTGGTCAGCGTCAGGAGATTTACACCTTGGGCATGTGCAGGACAGGGCACCAGCGAATTTCGCCACTCTAGACGGCGTGTAGTAAAGCCTGTTGAGGAATTTAAATTGAATGCAGCGGAATCTGGCGCTCAGAGAGACCGTGCGTGTGTGTGCACACATCTTCCTCCACAAACCCTCAGGTATTTCTATTGCAAGTTCCCCAGCCCACGCCTCTCGGGGCCTGAGAGACCCGAACACCTTCTTCCCAAGCTGCATTTTGTACAGAGTGGATAGTACCCCCTTGGATCCCGCAGAGTTCGCAATGTACTGGAGTTCGGGTGAATCAGGGGGTTCGTTTGGATACGAGGGCCACATGGCCCGGACCGCAGCTCGGAGCCTGTAGTACTGAAGCATCTCAAGGAGGGAGTTAGTATGTTCAGGGCGCCATGTTTGGAGGGTGATAAACTTTCCCTCTGGGAAGAGGTCCGTCAGGGCCCGGTAACCAAGCTGTTCCCAGTATTGGGAGAGGTGCCGGTCGTGTGTGGGGGCAAGTCCCGGAAACCGCCACAGAGGGAGCCACTTATAGTACGGGGGCAGCTTCTGCTCGGTGTGTAAGATAGCAGTCCAAGCCCTTATCGTGGCAGTCACCGGGTCCGCTTGGGCTTCCGTTTGGAGCCCGTGTTGCAGTAAAAGGGTCAAAATGTTAGTTCCCTCTCCGGCCATTTTTTTGAGTTTTACATGCGTAGGGGGTTTCTGAAGTACATACCAGTGGGTGGCATGCTGGGCCTGGGCCGCGTACCAGTACAGTTGTAGATCTGGTGCCGTAAATCCCCCTTTATCATATGGAGCTGTCATGTGTTGCCACTTCATGCGGACCGACCCAGAGTGCCAGAGGAATTGGGCACACTCCACGTTTAGCTCTTTGAAGTACTGCCTTCCGGGCCAGATCGGGACATTAGTAAAGACATAAAGGAGCTTGGGGACCACTATCATCTTTATCAGTGACAGTTTGGCTGCCAAGGATAATGGTAGGTGTCGCCACTTGGAGAACTTGGAAACGATGAGCTGAGCCACAGCTTCATAGTTGTCCTTTAGTAGGGCCTTTTCGGATAGCGACACCTGCACTCCCAGGTACTTGACCCCGTTCGGAGACCAGCGGAGGGGGTAATCACATGTCGGCTGTTGTGTTGCTGCAGTGAGGGGGAAGATTTCAGACTTCGAGTAGTTTATCTCAAACCCGGAGAAAGTGCCTATTTTGGTGACGTCTCTAATAATCTGGTTCAAGTGTGTGGAGGGATTTCTTATGTAGAGCAGGACGTCGTCTGCATATAGCGAGATCACTTCCGGGTCATCAATTAACCGAATGCCTTCATTGGAGTGGCGCCCCCTAACATGGTCTGCCATGGGCTCGATGGCAAGTGCAAAAAGGAGGGGGGAGAATGGGCAACCCTGGCGGGTCCCGCGGTGTAGTTTAAAAAGGGGAGAAGGAACAGAGTTCACAAGGACCCAGGCCACTGGATCAGTATATAGGAGCTTTATGTAGGAGAGCATGTTTGGTCCCACACCCATCTTCTGTAGTACCGCCCACAGATATTGCCATGCGACCATGTCAAAAGCCTTCTGGGCATCGAGAGTTACAGCCACCGCATCAGCGCTCGGGTCGATCCTGGACATTACGTTAAATAGACGGTGGATGTTGAGCGCCGTGGACCTACCCGGGATGAACCCACTCTGGTCCGGGTGAACCATGTGGGTCATAAAAGGGAGAAACCTATTTGCAATTATTTTGGCGAAGATTTTCATGTCCGTGTTAATGAGGGATAGTGGTCTATAGGACCCGCACTCTTCCGGGGGTTTGCCCGGTTTGGGGATGACTGTTATTAAGGCTTCCCGTAAGGAGGGGAGGAGGATGTGTAATCTGAGTGCTTCGACCCAGACCCCGTGTAGTGCCGGTGCCAAGACTGCCACATGTTCCTGGTAAAACTCAGAGGTGAGTCCGTCCGGGCCGGAGGCCTTGTTTTTGGGAAGGTCTGATATTACCTGAACTATTTCTTCTAGGGTGAACGGGGCTTCGAGACACTCTCTGGTATCCCGGGAGATAACCGTCATAGGGATGCTTTCCAGGAGGTCATCTAGATCTCGATCTGAGTGTCCGGGTCGGGGGCCATATAGTTCGGCGTAAAAGGTAGCGAATATGTCGAGGATAGAGCGGTCAGACCAGTGCTTAAGTCCCTTTTCATCTAGGATACAATCGACCCTGGTCCAGCCGCCCTCCGCTCGCACTGCTCTGGCCAGTGTTCTACCCGGCCTGTCCCCCTCTCCATATCTGCGGGCATCGACCGGTTGGGCATAGTATTGGACCTCCCTTATAGCATGCGACTCGAACTGTTCCAGCTCAGTTCTGATGTCTGCTAGTATCTCTGGGGACGGTGTAGCAAGGTGTTTCTGCTCGAGGGCCTTGAGCTTAGTTTCCGAATTGTTTAGGGATTGCCTAATAGTCTTCAGGATACCTGCTTCTTTAGAGATGCACATCCCCCTGATATACGCTTTGAATGCCTCCCACCTGACCCCCTCCGATGTCTCCGATGTGCTGGTATTTTCGAAGAATGTGGTAACGTCTGCTAGTATTTCAGCTTTGAATACAATGTCCGCCAGGGCGGCAGATTTAAAGCGCCACACGGGACGTGTTGGGCCCTCATTGCCGACCAGGATCTGTAGCAGCACAGGGGAATGGTCAGACAGTGTGCGTGCCAGGATCTTAGCTTCCGAGACCCTGCCCACCAGCCCTCCCAAGAGCAAAAATACATCGATTCGCGAGGAGCTATCGTGTACAGTGGAGTAGAAGGTATAGTCCCGTTCGTGAGGGTGGAGAGTCCTCCATATATCGTGCAGACTAAGGGCCTCCATATGTGCACGAGTCGAGCCGCAGCTGGCGTTGTGGTTCTTCGGGTGGTTGTTGTTCTATCTAAGGTGTTATCGATTATCAGATTCATGTCTCCCGCCCATATGATAGGGATATCTGGGTATCTCATTAGGATGGAGGCCACGTTATCAAAGAACTCGGGCGAGTCAGTGTTGGGCGCATATAAGTTGACCAGTATGCAGTCTGCATGAGCCAAGGTGCAATGTAAAATAACATATCTGCCTTCTGTGTCGTTGTGGGACGAGTGGAGTGTGAAGTTCAGAGATTTATGAATAAGTGTCAGGACCCCTCTGGCTTGAGTGGAATATTGAGTTTAATACCTATTGAGACCCCAGGTGTGTGCTACAGTGGACGATAAATGTTTCCGAGCGTGCGTCTCCTGCAGTAGGAGTACCTTAACTCCATGTCTCTGTGCATATGCCGCGATCCTTCGCGTCTTCGTGAAATTAGTCAGCCCCCGGACATTCCAGGACATCATCCTGACTTCCATGTCACCGGTTTACGGAACATCCCAGGTCAAGCATCTAGTATTGTTCCTCTCGATTTGCGCTGCCCCAGAAGACAGCTGCCACCCCCCGGAGCCGGTCTCAACTCTTCTGCCGTTTTGTATATAATCAACCCCAACTTCTGCCACCCCCTCCCTCACCGCCCTGCCCCAACCAGCAGTGTGTGAAAACCCACCCAAACCTTGACCCATTGCACACCTTCCCCAACTTGGCGGCACCGGGAAACTAGCCCAACCGGGGCCAAAACACAAACATTTAGATTCAGAAGACATTGCAGCCGCAGTGGGGGCTGCCGCTGCCGTTCTACCCACTTTTACTAGTATCAATTACAATAACAGCATATCTAACTGGACTTCAGCTGACAAGCAAATAATTTCAAGGAAATGATACTGGAGCACTTAGATTCCACGGAACAAACCTAGTTGACACATAGCCACAAAGGTATGATTTAGGTCTCTAGAGTACGTTTGTACACAATGTTGTATCACTATGCGGATCAAGGCTCAGTGCTTGGCACCGTAGGCAAAGGGTCTCCCTGTACATTCCCCTCACTTAAATGTGCGCACCTTGCAGTGTTGCAGGGCCACCGAGTGCCCGCCATCCGACGGAGAGGGGGGGGTTTGGAGCCTACTAGGGCGGCTCATAGTATCTGTACCACCATCCCCAGCACCCATTACAGGATATTACCGGTTTAGACCTTAAACGTCTTCCATCCGCTCCTCGGGAGGGTCAGCCGGCGGGATCTGCGCCTCGATAAACTTGACGGCCTCATCCGGGACAGTGAAAAAGTAGTGTTTGTTGCGGTGGGTGAACTTGAGGCGGGCAGGGAAGAGCATTGCATATTCAATTTTCCGCTCTCGCAGTAGCTTCTTCACTCCGTTGAATTGACGCCTTTCAGCCTGAACTGCCACTGAGAAATCGGGAAAGATTCTGATGACTTGTGAGTCCATCCTGAGTTCCCCTTTTTCCCTGGCCAATCGGAGGATATGGTCCCTGTCTTTATAGCTCAGTAGCTTTGCAATGATTGGTCTTGGGAAATCTCCGGGTTTGGGTCGAGGTGCTAGGGATCGGTGCGCCTTCTCCACGGTAAAAAATGGCGAGAGTGGCGGGTTGTCAAGGAGGTCCTTAAGTAGTTGTTCGACCGCCCTTTCCATGCGGCCCTTCAGCGCAGATTCGGGCACCCCCACAATGCGGACATTGTTCCTCCGGGACCGCGATTCCAGGTCATCGCATTTGGCCTTTACCTGTTTCATGTCGTGGACAAGTTGTGAAACCGTGTTCTGTAGGGTGTGGACGTTGTCCTCGTTTGCCCCAATCCTCTGCTCCGTCTCGGCAATTCTGGTCCCGTGCTGTTCGATCTTCGCTCTCATTGAGGCGACGTTTGCGTTGATGTCATCCAGCTTTTCATGGAAGGCAGCAAAGTTTTTAGCCATGGATTCCATCATCGTGGAGAGGTCTGCCTGAGTGGGGTCCTGGGCGCATTCCTCTTCCTCTTCAGGTGGCAGAGAGGACGTCGCGCGTTCCGCCCTAGGCGCCACTTTTGCGAATCTGTCCATGGCACCTGGTTTACCGTTAGGCCCCGGCTTACCAGGCATCGTTGTGGAGGGAGCAGATCAGGCTAGATAGGAGGTAGTGGGAAAGTGTCGTCCCCAGGCCGCGCGTTCGTGAGTGCGCCCCAGCGTGATGTAGGGGGGTCTTTAGGGGCCCCGTCAGGCCGGAGGGAGCGAGGCCCAGTCCAGGTTTGTACGCCCACCCCGCCGCTGGGACCTCCGCCGTAGTCCCCGAGGGGTGAAGATCCAGGCTCGGGTGTGCCGGCCGAGAGCACCCGCGGGTCGTCCAGTCCGCATCAAGTGGAGGCAATCCAGCCTCTGTCGCAGCCACCGCGTAGGATATATATTGGATGCGGGACCGCCCAGGCCTCCGCCGTGCGGAGTGGGGGCGCAGCAAAGGAGCCTCACAAGGCCCGCGGGGGCGTCCCGGAGACAGCAGCGGGGTGAGAATCGCCCAGTATGCAGGCCGCGGCCGACGGGTCCCACCGGGGTTCAGCGCCGTCCAGAGGCGCCTCGGAGCGGGGGGCCCAGCAGGCCCGCGAGGGCAGCGTGTCAGAAGGCTGCAGGTCGTCTCCTCCGGGGTTGGCGAGGAGGGGCCGTAGCGCCACAGGGCCCAAAGCCTGTGCCTACCTTTCCCGACACCGTTTCTCGCCAAAATTTCACTCAGGTAGACAGGATGATAGGGGGACCAAAATCGTTGTGGTTTCGTAGTGGAAGTATTCATTATACCGCCGATGTCCAACAGATTGTCGTGGGTAGAGACGGAGCTCATCGGCTAGGCAGCCATTTTCCTCGGCTGCTCAACAGCGCCCCAGCAAACTGGTTTCTAACGGGTGAAGTTGTGGTTTGTGGAACAAAGAATGCCAAAGGCAGCTCCTGAGAGTCCTGCTGGTTCAAATGGTGTTGAACACACAACACACTCAAATCACAGCTCAAAGCGGTTCAACGGGGAAAACTGGTCCTCTTCTGCCCAATCCAGGGACTCAGGGACAAGATGTATCCTTGTTCTCATGGTCGCAAACCCAGGAGAGGCTGGCACACAACTGCTGGTGTCCTCCAACACAGTGAGCTCCTGGGTACAACTGAGGCTTGCAGAGGAGCAGGGCCAGTTCCAGGAGCAAGTCACCCCCAATGGTTCTTGGGGATGGTTAGGAGGCAGAGCTAGTGGAATTAGAGATTTAATACACGACAAATTACGACCAACCTCTGGTGGAATTTGCTCCAATGCTTATTGCGCTCGCGAAATTACCACCCAGATTCAAAATTGTATTTCCGTTGTATTACAAGTTGAAATACTGCTTCAATACAGCCGAAAATGGATGGTAATTCTGCCAAAAACACAATGCAGTTACCTCCACCTGAGGTAAACGCATACAGGTGATGGAAACCAAGCCACAGGTGCACTCACTCCACTCAGAAGGAGGATATAAGTGCCACAGCTCCCCCAAACACACTTTCCAACACCATGCTGCCACTAGCTGTTGCTAACTGGGACATGCAGCTGCTCCTGCTCCACATTGAGCTGCAGACTCAGGAACAGCAGAACAGGGTGCTGAGAGGAGGAGGAAAGCCATAAAAGGCAAGAGCACATTCACCAAGTCAGGCCCTCAACCTGGACTGGCTGAACAGGGAGACCATTGTTGAGCTACACAGCCTGGTCCATGACGACATACAGAGCAGGAAACAACTTCAAACTGCCTTACCCCCACTACTGAAGTTTGTGTTGGTCCTTCATTTCTTTGCAACGGCAACCTACCAGAACACTGTAGGAATGCTGCATGGCTTGTCTCAGTGCACATTTTCATGTGTGCTTGTCTAGGTGCTGGAAACACACCTGCGCCATCCTTCTCGGCACATCTCCGTGCCCACCACCACGGCACAGATAAATGCATCAACCCACCTGCCCAATGTTATTGCTGCTCTGGACTGTACCCATGTAGTTTTGTCACCCCCCAGGCATCCAAAGAGGTATACTGCACCAGGAAGCAGTATCACTAAATGAATGTCCAGGTGTGTTATCATAAGGCCCACCACCTGCGATGGTGACCTTGTGATAACACATTGCTGTGCCCTCTTGCATAGCTCCATGCATAATGCTATGGTCCTGCGGAAAAGCACACTGCCTGCATACATTGAGAGGCAGAGAGGACATGGTTACTGGGTTAGTACAGGTGCCATCACACAAACTGATTCCGCAGCACCAGTGAAATCCTACGTGAGGGGGGCATTACCAAAGCTGATCAATGCATGCCCTGTCAGGGCCCTGTACATGCTGGACCTGCCCTCTCACCCCACACATGACAGCCACCACACTGAATTTCAAAGTTCAGTACTACACAAAGACAATGCAGGAAGCAATGCCATGTACCCTGGTAACCATGCATGTGAAGCGATAATGGGAAGAACACAGACACCATAAATCTGCACAAGTATGACTAATCACCCATCAGGGCACATACATGATAGGAAGGTACAGGCCCAATACAGGCAACATGCATTCTGCCATGCCAATGACAGACCCTGAAAGCGATGAATGCTGGTTGTGATCTGTGTGCATGGTGTAACACGACAATACATATGTTATCCCTTAGTAAATGACTCTACATTCAAGTACTGTGATGGTAAATCATGTTGTACAAGAAGTCTGGAAAATGGTTGTCTGGTTCAGCAAGAACTAATAGACAACTATTTCTGATCACATCGATAATCACATGCAGCACACCTTTTTATATAGCCACGTAATTAATAAATCACATTCACACAATAAGGAATGTCCCAGCATTGCTTCAAGTGAACTAGAATGTAATGCTTACCTGTGAAATATAAAATCCCAAACACACCCTTCCCACCCACACACCCCAACACACCATCCCATCACACCCTCCCTACTCACCTCCCCCTCCCTAACACACCATCCCAAACACACCCTCCCCATCCACCTTCCCCATCCCCAACACACCATCCCAACACACCATCCACAACACACCCTACCCATCCACCTGCACTGTGCCCAGTGACAAACGTTCAATGCAGTGTGTGTCACTCATTTTCTTGGCCTCTTGCCCTTGACAGGCAGTTCTGGCTGTGGGCAGGCTACATGCGCTGTGCGCTGCAGATCCCTCTGTCGGGATCTCTGAGGTGAACTGGTCAGATTCTTGCCCCTGGATGTGCTGAATGGTCAGTATCATGCTGGCCTGCAGTTACTCAGCAAATGCCAAAATGCCCTCTGTGAGCTCTCTGACTCTCTGTCCCACCACAGTCAGGGCAGCAGTTGCCACTGACGATTGATGACACCCATGGTCCAAGGGCCTCGCAATCCTCTGGGCGGCACCCTGAAGAAATGGATTGCTTGTAGGTGCTGGACTTAGGTGTCTGCAAGCGACTCCATGTTCACCTGTCGCTGCTCCATTGTCTCCAGCCTCCTCCATATTGCATCAAGTGAATGCTATGCAGTTGGTTGGTGGTGGGCTCTAGGGAGGGCTGGAGCAAGGGGACCCAAAAGCTCTGTGACCACCACTTGACTCTGTGTCACCCTATGATACCAGGGCACACTTGATTTGTGCCTGGTGATCTGGCTCTGGTGACGAGGGAGTGTCATTGGCCAGATGGGTGAGTGTGGGTACAGCTTTAAGTGCGCCGATGGCAGCATCTGGCTCCCTCGGTTCTACCACAGGGGCTGGCTGTGAAGGGGTGGTTGCAGCTGGCGGGGATGCACCACATGCAGCTTTGTGGGTAGTGCTGCCATCAGGTGCAGTGCCGGCAGTGACATGGGCTATGCTGCTGGGTGGGCCACTTGCCGTACTGGTGTCGACTGTAGCAGTGTCTCCACTCCTGGCAGCTGGCAAGGTGCTACTGCGCCCTAGCACCTCGCTTCTGTACTACCTCCTGCTCTTCCCATCGCTGGGCAGTGCAGGCATGGTGGTTGTGGTCGTCCCACTGGTGGCTGTGCTATGGTAGGTAGAGGGGCCTGCTTCCTCCTCCTGAGTCGACTGTGAACCTGTTGTATGGGCAATGACATGATGTAAGTCATCATGCATACTTGCATGTGGGTTTGCAAGTCACTCATGCTACTTGGTGGAAGGTCTTCATACACACATGTAGTCTGATGGGCAGGGTTGATTGAAGGCCAGTGGATATGGCTAATGCAAGGTGTGGAAAGTGTCTGCTGACAGTGTAAACCCCATTGACATGGGCCCATTGCCTTTTGGGCTGGTGATGTGGCCTTTACATGCAGCTGTGCTGGGGGTTCACTTTGCGCCTTGGTCTTTCCTAGCACTCATGGGTGCTGCTCATAGTTGCATGGCCTCACATGCCAATTTCAAGCTACAGTGCATGGGTATGTGCACAGTTGTCCGCCTTGCATGCACATTTGGTGGCATTGTCTTTGGGTGAATTGATATGTGGTTGCACATTCCACTGTCGTTTGTTCTATGCATCTATGCTGAGTGACACATGCATGGGATGGTAATTTGGCCAGTGCATTGTCATGAGAGGGGGGGCATTCATAGTCACCAGCTTTGGCTTGGGTGCTGGCTCCAACCTCAGCACTCCCAAAACACTCCAGCCTCGCCATGTGGAGAATGCTGCTGGCCTGCTCCTCCCATTGTGTCAGGACAAGCGGGTCCAGAGATCTCTCCTGATGGTGTTTCAACAGGAGGCTGCGCACCCTATCCTTGAGGTCATTTAATCTTTTCCCGCAGTTCTCGCTGTCCCGTGGGACTGTGCCCACTACTGCAACCATGTTTTTGAAAATGCTGGCCCAGGTGGCAGCCTTCCTCTGGCCAGATAATTTCCTATGTCTAAAGCCAGAGTGCTCCTCGGCATAGGCCACCACCTCATCAGTGAGGACCTGCAGCTCGGTCTCGCCGATTTTGTGTTTCTTGAGGTGCAAATCAGGCACCTTCCCTTTCCATTTTTTCTCTGCCTTCTGTTTCCGGATGGCTAGTTTAAATGGGGGTTTGGGCTGAATTAGATTTTTCAAAATGGCTGTAGGTGAGCTTCCCATTCCAGCGATGATGCTATTTCCAGCAGCAGTAACTCCTCTGGCTGTGATTCCGCCGGTGGAATTACAACCAGATTTATTGACGGTAATGGTCATTCCATCAATTCTGGGTGTAATTATCGTCCAACACTCATTTTTGGCAGTAATTCCACTGGACGGAATTATTTGTCCACTTTCCAAGTGAGATCTATAAAATGGGATTATTTACTTCATGGTACATACTAGAAAAGCAAGTGGTAAAGTGCAGAAATTGTAGAGTGGGCGCAAATCCCAGCGTTTCCTTTTAACTAATGTGTAATCCTGACCATTTTATTCAATCTCCAAACAAAAAATGCAGTTATCCGTAGATAAACTGCACAATCTCCTATAGTTGATTCATATAAATGTATGCGTAAAGACACTGCATAATCCCCTCCAAGACAACAACCCTATTTAAAGAGTGCGTGTTTTAGACATAAGACAGCATGTCAGAAACTCATTTGTTTCAGGTTTATTTAATCATTTTTTAATTGTAGAAAACTTTTACAACAAGGCATATCAAATATATTAATAACACATCTATAAAAAAACAATTGTTAAGAACACATATTTTATCACATCAACAAAAAAAGGCTCACATCTCACATATCATTCCAAAATGATTGTTCATGGACCCTTATTAATCCCCATCTTTTATCTATGAAAACCCAAGTTAAGGCCAACTCTGGGAGGATTATGCTCTATGGTGTTGTCGATTCAAGTTTCGGGCTGCCAGAACGGTCTACACAGCTTCCGTCTGGTGCACCTCATCAGGACGTATACATTACAAACAAAAACACAGTTACTAAAAACAGAATTCAAACTGATGTGAATTGACGAATTTCATTCAATTTCAAAGAACTGGTTTCTTTTGCTTCACAAGGTGTTCAGTAGTGGTGATCCAAATATGTTTTTTTCAGAAAGCCGCTTCTACCGATGACCAAGGGCAAAAGGAAGAAGAGAAACAAAGAGAGAGAGAGAGAGAAAACAAGGTGTACAATCCTTCTCTATAGTTTCCTTCATGCTTTCTTTAACATTTGTCTTAGCTATTGTGAATCTTGACATGCTGCTTTGTCCTAGGAAATGCCCAAGTGTGCTTTGGGCATGCCCCAATCTCAGGTTAGTCTACCCATATTTCTAACAGGTGAGGCAAAAAAAGCTCTCCCTGAAAATTCTGGAAGGGAAAAGATATTGACTCTCATGGGATGTCCTCCCAAACCCCACCCCTCTCCCAAAGAGGGACAGTGCGGCCGTAACACCCTTCAATTAAAATCAGAACAAGTCCGAATTAGAATTAAAATTAGAAAATGAAGGGAGAACAAAGAGTAGTGAGAGGAAAGTTTGGAAAAATCCAAGAAAAACAAATATAAAAAAATAAAAAATTAATTTGAGGGATAGCTGTTCCCCAATTTGACAATCATGAGATACTTGATAGCTAGAAAGCTATTTTTTTCTCTCTCACCCAAAGTATAAAAACCTCAGGTTTGGTCTCCTCATGTGTTGTTCGCAGGAAACAGCAACGGTTACATTTCCTTCTTAGTTGCAATATTGTTGTATCTACAATGACAAATGTATGTATGTCCCATCAGGGCCTTGTTTTCTAAATTGTGGTAGACAGTGTGATAATAGTCCAAATGGTTGTGCCAATAGCAAACCCATGTGTCACACACCCAATGTTGTAGGTAAAATTACGTCATAATTTACCTTAATTCGCAGAGGTGTTGTTTGCTCCCCGCTGGTCATATTGCAGGCCAATTGGTTCGAGTACATTAAGCCAATGGACAGTGTCTCACACTCAAGGTGTCAGCAACCACTAGGAATTAAAAAAGGAGATCAAAAACTTAGGGCAGCCAATTGACACTGAAAAAAGGCAATAACAATATTGCAGGCAATTGTTTTTCCCTAATACTACAACCGTGTGGAATGGTAGAGACAGGAATCCAACACAACCAACTAATAACCAGACTGTCTGATCTGTTGGGATCGTGTCAATGCCAGTTGCAACTTGGAATGCTGGGCTAAAAATAAAGTACTGTGAGGTACCTCGCCAGCCGTGGGACCCTGCCACACTCAAAGGACCCCCAGGGATACAAGAGGACTCCAGCTACTGGACCCCACACACATAATGGGGGGGGGAGAGGAAGGGGGAAGGGAGAAGGAAATGGAAGATGGAGATAATGCTCACCACCGACGGCGGTCAAGGTGCACCAAAATCCCCATTGCCAACTACGATCCATGGTTTCTAATGCAAATGAGAAGGAGGGAGGCAGGGAAAAAGGGAGGAAAACCACCCGCCCTTTGTGCTCAGTCACATAGTCCTCGCAAGGATGAACACGCTCCTCCGGCCACGGATGCCCTCGCGGACCCCCAGGAGCGCAGCAAAACAGGTTACAACCCCCCGGGGGGCCCCGCGCAACGCGAACAGCCACGGCACACAGTCAGGGCAGCGAGTGTCAGGAATCCCTCTCATGCCGCGATGCAGCACACCAAGGCAGGTGTACTGCCTATGTGGACCCCATTTGCATGACACCCATAGCGCGGCCGGGAAGCCGCGCTACGCCGCTCTTACCTCATATGTTTACTTGAGTGTCGGCCAGCTGTCTGGGAATCGCGGGTCTCGTTGTGCAGCACTGCTGTTTGGTGTTGCATCTAGCGTCTAGTCGCCATTTGTACGCGTCTAAAATAAAGACACGCCGCCAAGCGTGATGATGCATTCACACGCCCCCCAGAGGGCGAAAACCTTACGTAATTGTGGCGCTAAAACAAAAACAAAGACAAAGGCAAAAACAAGCATTGCCTTTGCCACATGGGCATGATCTATAGGCGCACAAGCCAGCTGTGTTAAAAAGGCAATGTTGGAATGTTTGTCTAGAAACAGAATTCTTAGCACCGAGAAAATGAAAGGTAGAAAGGTGAGAACTGTTTATTCTATAATGCACCGAGTCTGTAAATTCAAAGAGACAAGTGTGTCTCTAGTGGGAGCACTGCTGTACAAACATACAAGCCCGCCCCAGAGAGAAAATAATCTAATGCTTGACAGGTGGTGCATGTATTTGCATATGCACCTTGTGTTCAAAGAAAGCCGCCAGTTGAAAATCAGCGACTGAACAGAATCACCCATGAACTCAACAAAAACGGTGTAACCCTCGCGGCTCCCTAGGGAAAAACAAGGAGTTCAGGTACCAATTAACGCTTGGCTTTCTACAAGGTTCACTGGTAACACATGTCGATCAACTGTGATCAGTGGTGCAGTCCTAGAGAATCTCAAGGAATAGTGCACCAGAATGTACAATGTTTGAGGATCCTAGGATGAATACTAAGGCACATTGATCTTAGCGTTGTAGCAAAAAAGACCATTGAATATCATCGTTGAGGCCGATTTCATGGGTCCTCAATCTATAGATCCAATTTTGCTCCAAGTTGGTTAGCCTGTATTGCGTGGAGTGTTGGCTGTTATCTGGTGCCAACTGATCTATTATTGTCCAATGTATGTCATCCTCCGTGTGATTTTCTGCAAGTATTGTTGGACCAAAGGTGCAGTGCTGCCTCTAGTACCAATACGCAATCTGTGTTCACATATTCAAATAGATGCCTTCCTTGTCGTCATGCCTATATATAGTAATTTACAGGGACACCATATGGCATAAATGACATTACTCGATAAACAATTGGTAAATTGTCGGAGTTGCCAATTGAAGTGACCATGTTTGAACCTCATGGTTTTTGAGGTCAGGTGGCATACACTGCAATTTCCATAGGGGTAATGACCTACAATATGTTCTTTGCTGTGGGACCAAGCAGCTCTAAGGCTATTCTGTGTAAAGCTAGTCTCAATTGTTTGTAGTCTGGATTGTACTAGATGATCTCGAAGATTCTTGGATCGTTTTAATGCAAACAAGGGTAACCCACTCGTGCATCCCGTGCTTGTAACCAAGTTCCAATGTTTCTTGATAAGCTTTTTTATCTGCACTGTTTGTGCTGAAAAAGTGGTTACTCAAACTAACCGATCTGTATTCTCTTTCTTCTCCCTGGGCCTCAGTAGATGTTCCCTCGGGGTCCAACGGGCTCATTTTGCTGATCGCTTAATTAATCTACGTGGGTAGCCCCTTTCCAGGAGTCTTGTTCTCAAGAGATTAGCATGATGTTCATAATCCACTAAATTGGTACAATTCCGTCGGAGATGGAGAAACTGTCCGTACGGTAAGTTGTCCTTCTGGGAGTGAGGATGTTGACTGGAATATTCAAGTAAAGTATTCCAATCAGTGTCCTTTCTGTATAATGATGTAAAAATACAGCCTTGTTTTTGGGCAATGATCAGATCAAGAAACGGTAGTTCTATAGAGTCCCAATGACCTGTAAATGTAAGATTAGGTTTACATTAATTTAGCCACAGAAGAAAAGCCTTTAGATGATCTTCAGTACCTGTCCAAATGAAGAATATATCATTGATATATCGCTTCCAATGGGAGACATATTGCCCAAAAGGATTGTTGTTATACACAAACATATCTTCAAACAATGCCATGTATATGTTCGCCAAACTCGGGGCAAACACTGCCCCCATGGCAGTGCCATGTTTCTGGATGTAAATAGCATCCAGAAACTGAAAAAAGTTATTACATAAATCCACCTCAAGTAGCTTCAATATAAACTGAGTTGGAATCCTATGAGGTGTAGGTCGTCCCTGCAATCTCTGTTCAATGCTTGCCAATGCTTCATCCTGAGGGATGTTTGTATGTAGGGCAGTAATGTCCAGAGTGACCAATAAAGTGTGATTCCCAGCCAAGGTGAGCCCTTCATAGTAGTTAATCATAGCCATGGTGTCCTTTAGAAAGGAAGGAGAATCTTCAGCCAATGCATGGATGGCCTTCTCGATGTATTTCCCTATTGGTTCCAGAATGGAGCCACACAGAGAGATGATAGGTCTTCCTGGAGGGTTGACACTATCTTTATGCACCTTAGGCAATGCATATATAGTTGGTATATGGTATTCCCTAGGGGGTAGAAAGCATGCCTCCTCAGAGGTAAGAAAACCTTCTTCTATGACTCGAGTGCACAGATCTTGTAGGATGACCATGAGTCTGTCTGTTGGATCCACACATATTTTTTTAAAATGACTGATATTATTGATTAAGGAATTTACCATCCTTTCATACATCTCTCTGTCCATCACAACTATTCCTCCCCCCTTGTCGGCAGATTTGATCACTATTTTTTTGTTCCCGGCCAAAGATTTTAACGCCTGTTTTTCTTCTGATGTGAGATTGTATTTGTGTTGAAGGCTACATGGTTGGTTCATGATTTCTGGTAAACCCCTCAGTACCATCCTTTCAAAAGAAACAATTTCTGCTGGTATTTCATTCGTACTCGGAGTGAAAAAGGATTTAGGTCTGAAGCCTGTGAGCGATTGATCCAATCTATCTGTTTTCTCCATAAAGAAAGCTCTGAGTCTAATAGTCCTAAAGAACCTTCTTAATTCAATCTCTGCATTGTTGATGGAGTTGTCGACTGATGGCACAAAGCTTAGCCCCTTCTTCAAAATACTCTCCTCTGTGGAGGTTAATTGATGTGTGGACAGATTAAATATAGCTGTTACATTGTGTGTTAACGGGGGTACCCTCGTTGTCTCGTGTGAAATGTCTGTTGTTGACCTGCTGGAGAGTCGTTGCCTCTGGGTGGTGGTCTGCGTCTCGGGACACCTCGACCTAAAAAATTCTGGCCCCTGTTGGTATTTTGCCCCTGTGTGGAGTTAATTGGATCACTCCCAGAGGAACTTGTATCCGAGAACGATAGCCACCGTTTGTTATTAGGCCTATTCTGGAACCTATGGTTCCAATTTGGAGCTTTATAGTCTTTGGCAAAGTAGGGATATGTTTTGTCTTTTGAGAAGGCAGCAATGTCAGTTTTCAATTTACTAGATTTTTTCAGTAAATTGAATTTCTTAAATTCTTTCCACTCTAAATTGACGGAACTTAGTTGGTTTTTTGCTTCCACCAATGCGATTTATTCAATCTTGCATTGCCTAATCTGTTAACATTGCCAGTCCCTAAATCATTCACAATTGTCACCCTTTGGAGTGATTTTGTTCTCAGTGTATGATCTTCAAAACAGCTTCCCTCATGGTCTCAATGGATATAGTGCTGCTTCCTCTATAATAATAGGCAGCATTGACATATTGCACACCACAACCACTTGCACTTTCCCGGTAGCTTCTACCCTTCATCCACTATCTATGCTATAGTAGGTGTACCTTTCTCCTTGCTTCCCATTGGTCTCCTGTATCCACACTGGAGCACTTTTGCATCCTGTGAGGGAAATAATCTGAGTCGTGTCTATTCTTGATTATGTGCACCTTTTAAATACGATCTGCGTCCTGAATTTATACTATGACTGGTGTACCTTCCTCGTGGCTGCTAATGATGAAGAGTGTCCTGTACCTATTCTAGAATGCAAGTAGCTATGTCATGGACTGCTGATGTTGGCCTTAAAATGCTACTTATTTATCATTCTTATTATAGCAAGAATGAAGAGGGTAAGGGGACTGAAAGGGAATACCATTGGCTTTTTTAATCATTGCGAGGCAACATGTCAAGCTATGTGTTGTGATCACGATGGGGGGGGGGGTGGGAGGGTCCTGACCAGATATTCTGGATCCCTTAATTTCTTTGGTTTGATGGAGGGGGGCCCCAAAGATGTCCGTCCCCAGAGCCCCAAAAGTGCTTAAAATGGCCCTGGTACCGCCTATGGTGTGAGCACAGTCCCGCCAAGTTGTAATGCAGTGTTAATTCCGCTGGACACCACAGGAGTACCACCAACTCATGATGGGGTCCAGTGTCGTAAAACAGATGGGGTTTGGTTCACAATTTTGCTTACTTACAGGTGACATGTCAACTCTCAGGTGAACCATATACATTGTATTATGGGTGTGGTGATCCGCTAAAGTTAATTTGCTTCCTCGACTGTCTTTGCATGGTCATATTTACCTACTCCCAAAGTTTGCACAGTGGTAGCCATCGTTCAGGGACCATCAATGATTGAGAGAATGTTGTGCTCTGCCATGAAGCAGCTCGTGCTGCTATTTCACAAATTTCTTTCTTTTCACAAATCAGGCTCATGGGAAAGTGCAATGCTGACAGTAACGGTGACATAATTTTAAAGCTCAGACTGCAGTATTTATGTTTTGCATGAGTGTTTCGGCCATTTCCTTACATTGCCTCTTTTCAAATTTGCAGATCCTCACCAAAACCCATGCTGTCAGACCCATTTCCTGCCACCGGTGTGGATTCAGTTGACAAATTCATATCTAGGAGTAAAGAATGCACCCAACACTTAGAAATGCATGGGTGGGCTGGATGTGTGGCCACATCCACTCCACACCCAAGCATGCAAATCTCGGCTGTGAATCTGTGATGTTCATGCAGGAAGACAGGAGGACAGAATTACCTGCTCGCTTTCTTTCCTCACAGGTTATTCGTGAATCCATCCCAGACCGACCCGTTCTCAACACCTGCCCTGTCATCGCTCCAGAGCATTTCTCAAATACTGGATATGCTGAACAGCACCTTTTCGGAATAACCTATGTGTACCATTACAAAAATCTTTGCACATGAGCAACAGGTCAAAAAATTGCCCTTGCACAAAAAACACATTTGTTCAAAACATTTTTGCACCAGGAAAATGATTGTCCTAGTTGTTGTCCTTTGCCCTGGTGCAAACATTTATTGAAAGACTGTGTTTTTGCGCATTTGATCACTACCACTGCCTCTGTTAACCTGCTTGCATTAACCTCTTAAAAATTTGGGAAATCTGTCCATTTCTTACTAAGCACTCTATAAAAACACTATTCTTCACTCTTGTGCTCAGCAAACTTGACTACTGCTCAAACCTACTCCTTAGCTTTCCCATCTACTCTTTCATCCCTCTAGACAAAGTCCTCAACTTTGCTTCCCGCTCTCTCTACAACCTACCCAGATCCTCTCCCACTTCCACCTACCAATAACATGTTAGGTTGGCTCTGCATGCACAATTATTCTCTTCTCAAGTTCCTTGTGGAAGCCTACAAATCTATCAATGGTTTTTCTCCTCGGTACCTTTCTGATTGTGCATCAGTTTACTCACCATTTCGTTCCTTCCAATCCTCCTCTGCACTGAACCTCACTGTCCCATTCCCTCCTTAAACCTCCTCTCTCTCACCTTCCCCTCTCCTCCATTCACCCTACTTGACCCCACCACCGCCTCCAGTGAGTGCTTAATAATGTATTTTTGTAGTAGTCCTCTTTAGTTTGAAGCACTTGCCCACTTAAGTTAATGTTACTTTTAATGTTACTTTTGTAAGTCACCTGTTTCTTATATGCATTTTGTTTCAATTTGTTCTGTCCCTGGTATATGTCCCACCTTTTTACACCCTCATAAACTGTATCACCACTTGTTCTCATCTTTGTACTATTGTATCTTTGTGGGAATGCCTCCTTCATTTGTACATGTGTTATTGTCAATCACTTCTGTTTGAAAAAGAAATCCCTGTTCTTCAAATAAACACAAATTATTTCCACCCTGAAATTGTCTTCAATGATTCATACAGCATAATAACTGCATAATCAGAAACCCCCTGTTTGCACATTTTCACGGAAGAACCAAGTCTTTACAGCTAACAATGTAAGAATAAAGCTGAAAGGAGTGATTGATCTTCAAGATGTAGAAGGTTTTGGCTTTAAAAAAAAAAATAATTAGTGTTTTATATAGCGCTTTAATCTAAAGCACCTTACATACATTACTATTACAACACAGTCAAAATCTTTCCTCATTTATCGACCTTGGAAGGATGAAAGGCTGAGTTGGCCTTGCCAGGATTTGAACGTCAGACCTACAGACCAAACACAGAGCGTTTAACCTGCTGAGCCATCTTACCAGCTGAATAACATTAGGGAAGTCTTTTTTTATAGTGGACATGTTTTCAATGTTGACAGTTATTGCCATCAAATACTAATGTGCTCTAGCTTTTGCTGCCATTTGCCCAAGTATTGCGTCCATTTGCCAGTTATTGACATGGTATACTCAGTTTCTCATATCTTATTGCAAGTGTTGTTATGATAGTGAATGCCACATATTGCCAACACTTGTCTAGGTACTAGTCCCATATGCCATGTACTGCCATCTTATTCCCAGGTACCCCTATGATTTTACAGATATTGACATCATTGGCCAAATATTCACACCAAATGTCAGGTATTGACATTTCAGGACCTGGTGCTCGCAACATATGCCAGAAATTAACATCACATATCAAGGTACATACACCATATGAAAGTGTTGTAAGGGTCATGAAATAAAGTAATAATTTGGAGCTTGTTTGGACTATTCACATAATTGATCAACTGCAATAAAGATTACAGCAATGCACATTTCAATTCAAATCCAAAACAATATGTATCAAGTGACCAGCACAATGATGTCTCAGCATATATAACAAAGACGTATATTGTGCATGTTATTTTTTAGTTAGTCGTCACATATGAAACTGGGCATGTCGGACTGTACACGTTCCCACTACACCATAACCAGTGTCCTGCAGTTAAACTAAGTACACAAGATTGTGCAGGCACCTATCCATATCTCACTTATAGTGATGCCTGGAATATAAATGAGGGACCAGGACCATTTCGGTTTTCAGTAGCGTCAGCGCAAAGAAGCTGCGCCTGATTGTTAACAGCATGGGATTTTGGGCACCTTGGGAGTGTCTGGCGTTGGCACTTGTATGTGGCATGCTTGATAAGAAGTGAGGGCGTTTGCATTGGAGGGCATTGTCCCTCATTACAAGTTCGCTGGTCCGGAAACAACTTACCGGCACCGTTGTTTCCGGACCGGCAAACTACGAGCCGGCCTGCCGGAGCCACTGTGCCGAACAGGTTGGAGCCTGCCGGACATAGCGGCCACAGTAGGCAGACTTTTACTGAAACACTGACAATGTGGTTAACGTGCCGGTGTTTCAGTGGTCCCCACTCTCATAGAGTCCTGGGAATGGGGAACAACATAGTTACCAGCGCCTGACTTACCGGCAGCCGGGGGTTGTAATACTCTGGTGTTACCAGCAAGACAAGCACCGGTAACTGTTTACGGGTCTGGCGACAGCCTGCCGGATTTACCGGCATGGCTACCGCCGGACTCGTAATGAGAGCCATTATATTATATTTGCCTTTATTCTGTTCTACGAGGCACGCCGATTATGTGGAACGTGCTGGGGGACCAGGACACACTTGTTTGCAGACCCCGTGCTAAGTACAGTCACCTGTCTAAAGAATTAGAACATGGCTACAGGTTAGTAACTCGTATGCCCATAAATAGGCAGTGTTTTAAGAGCTGCAATTACTGAAGTGAGTTGTTTGAAGGCTCGTTTTGAGTATATTTTGAATATGCTAAAATAAAAATGTCCAAACGAAACAGAATGTGCCATGGTGATTAGCAACACTGATATGGTGAGAATGTAGCTTGCATAACATTAATTATGCAACACTGTTTGATTTGTACAGCAGTGCCCTGAGAAGCAAGTTCTCATATATCCAAACCTAGAAGTGTCTGTGGATGAAGTACCTCATTACAGAAATTAAGGCTGCCCATTGGGTTGGGAATATAGTACGAAATAGCCAGTGCTCAAGTAGAACATCAATTAAGGTTAGCCTGCATGTTGGGTAGGCTTTAGTTCGCTTACAAATCTCTCTATATGTTTTAATTACAGATGTCACTTTGGATCAAAGGTCTCACATGAATTCCTTTCAATATTAAAGTTTAGTTCAATTGCTGATGAAGGCCCTCCAAATTGTCAGAGGAAATACTACGGATGAGTGTATTCTGTCTGTGTTGGGCCAAAACATGCAGTGTTGACACCTGAATACTGGCGTTATATGTTTGATGTCTGTTCTTTCTTTCGTCATCCTAAGTGGGACTTCAAATCGCAGTGGATCATGTAGGCTCCAACATGTATGTTATGTTGCAGCACAGGATGTCTAATTACATTGGAGAATGTACATGTGATCCTTGTGTGACCATGTCATATTGTTTTGGATTTTAATTCTAATAGCAAGATACCCTTTAACAATACCCGCATACAGTCCATTTGAATACTGTTGTATCAGAGATAGCACTTTAAGGCATTTGCACTTTATGTTGGTTTGGTTTTCTTGCACTTTTTTGCATTTTTGCCCAGAGACTATTTGTCTCGGAATATATTGTTTGTAAATGTACTGTTGAATTTTAATGTGTATTAAAAATAATAAAATGTCGTAAGATGTTGTAATACAATTTGATGTTGTGAAAGATTTGTCAAACTAAATAATTCAATTGTTCATGAGCAGCAGATTTTGTCACTAGATTGATGATCTAGCATGAAGGAAATTACAGAGACGCTGGTGTCCACTTAAGCCCAACGAGGGCAGGGCAACCTACTCATTTATTTTGCTGCATTGATATCTCCCTCCCGCCTTTTGCAGAGTAGGTCTCCTTTTGACAGATACACTTCAGGGGTAACCCATTAGAGATTTTGTGAAATATAAATGGGACATCTCAATTTGCTAATGCAATAAGTCTATTTTCTAAAATGAAAGAATACACAAAATGACTATTAAGCCTTTAATCTAAACCACATCCTGGTTGCTTTTTTTATTTAAACTGTAAAATGCTAACTTGATATAAAACCATTATTTTGATAGATGGTTATTCTGCTGTCTCATTAGAAGATGTCTAATCGTGCCTAGAAGCACTTGTGTACAGGCGTGTTATAAATGCCATATCATATCATATCCATGTGCAGATGGCAAAAGTATCAGTTACCCTTTGACTTTAAAAGCATTGAGCATGTTTATATGCATATGACTAAAAGCCAATTAGCCTCACTAAAGGAAAAAGTAAGCTTTTAATTCAAGCCACTTTCCAAGGTAAGTGGAGTGTTTAAATACTTTATTGTTGACCAGAATCAGATAGCCAGCGAATGATAGACAATTGGTTTATTTTCCTGGGGAAATTGGTATCCAAATTGTACATGACAAAAACATTTAAAATGTCGCTTGGAGTTACATATTGATTTACATATTTCCCAATATCTTTCAAACTATTTATGCCACCAAGATATCGAGTACAGTTTTCAAATAAGGTTGATTTGCCTAGTAAAACGCATAATATTTGCATAATTCTCATACAATAATAAAAGCACTTTACTTACAGTGAAATAACTGAAAGATACTTTAGGAGATGCAGAATATTCTCATGAACCAAAGATTGTCATGTTGTGCCTTCTTACATATTTACAATAGAAACTATATTATAAAAAGATTTCTTAATCTAAATTAAAACAGTCCTTCCAAAGCTGTGGGCCAGACTGTGGCTGGAAACTCCCTTTATTGCTCTCAGAGTCTGTTGACCAATGTAAACTAGAGGGAAATTCTTCCCGAGTATTAGTAACAGACACCAGTCGTAGAATCTATCCAATCAAAAGTGCAGTGTCATATGACACTAAGGAAGGCAGAGTTTGTCTCAGTACCTAAAGTCATTCCCTGTGGGAAATGGGTCTTTTCTGCTATTCTTGCTACATGGCAACACAGATCATTTGGCAGATGAAACGCATACTCATTTCACAGACAAGGGGTGGAGCCACTGAACACAGTAGAATGTTCCAAGCTAGGGCAGAAAGGGAACAGAGCTTGGGGCACCATGTTATATGGACCCAATAGCTGAGGAGGAAAACTGTATTTTCTGTGGTCTAGTGCCTTAGCATCCAAAATATGAGTGTGCCAGCTGGAGGGTCCTGAGAAATCCATCTCAGATGTTGTCCAATAAGTGTTTATGTAACAAAAATGTAATTGCAGTCAGGTCAGATTGTGTTTTATTGTGCAGTCTATTTGAAGATTTCATTCACACCTCACAATTAGTTGTACTGAATTGTATGCCACTCTTAACTTTGAACCCAAGTAATAAAGTATTTTTAAAAAACAAAGGAGCCATTGATAGAGGGTGTCCATTTATTTAAAAGAAAATCATATTCCAGCATGCATTTTAGATGTTGAATATCATTTATTGGGATTAAAATTATTTTCTTGTATTGAATGGATTTCACAATGTCTAAGTTCTGAGGTGCATTTCCTTTGAAGCAGGCATATATTGTTTGTCTTTATTAGTGATAGGTAAAGTAAATATCTGTTACGCTCACCTGGTCTCTGCGGGGCGTTGGGGCACATTTGCAGCCCTCCCAGGGATTAGTTCGCCCTCATCTGGCTTCTCCCTCTGTGCTTGTTCAGTTACTGCGGTAGTGCTGCTCAAGATTGCTCCTATGAAAATGTAAAGGAGGTGTAAGTATGTCAGTCTGTGACCCGAGTTCCCTTCCATCCAGGGTGTAGTTCCCATAGGTTGCGCTGCCCATCGAAGGCTCACCTGTTTATCTTGAATGATGAGCTCTCTGTCCTGCTACTTCCGGCAGGGGCGTTTGCTTAACTAGGACCGAGTTCCTTCACTGGTCCCTCTGTGTGGCTGTCCAGTCCAGATGCGACTAATCCACTTGTCTCCAGGTGAGTGTTTTTTGTTTGTATAGTCCATTTTGCTTTCAACCTGCTTTACAGTGTTTGTTTCGTCTGTTCCGGCAAGGTTGTTAGTTCTTTCCTTAATGTCTATCTTTTGCTCTTTCCCCGTGTAGGTGATGTCGCCACCCGGCAACTGCGAAGATGAAGATGGCAGCCAGAGCGAACAGGGAACAAGTTCACGATGGCCCAGCAACAGGTGTTTGATTTCTGAGGATGCGTGCGTGGTCCCAATGCAGCGCGACCCGCAGCTGCTGAGTTTCAATTGTCTAACCTTATCTTTCTGCTTCTTTACACAGCCCAATTCCGCGGATGATGGGCGCGGCGTTGGATGATGAGTGGGGCGCCAGAATCAGGGTCGCTCGTTTCCTGAAGGTGAATATGTTAATGCAATGCGATGATGAACACGGGCTTTCAGGAGGTGAGTATGCACATGCAATGAGATGGTGATTGCTGGCTTCCAGAAGGTGAGATGGTGAACGCTGGCTTGCAGAAGGTAAGTAAGCTGGTCCAAGCGGCGGTGAGCGTCAGGTTGCATGAAGATGCAAAGTAACGTGAAGCATGGATCAGTGTGAGGGCGGGGTTTATATAGCCCTGGGCTTTTTAGCCACACCCTCGAACAGCCTGGCTGGGCACGCCCTGCCACACCTAATACTAGATGCACGTGCAAAGTGGGCCTGGAACGTTCCCAATGATCTGCTCTTCTTTATGAGCTTGGCACCCCAGAGGCGCCAGGACAAAACCCACCTGGCTCTATGCTGTGCCCCATAAGGGGCTCTGGAGTGCCCCATACGAGGGTGGATGGGCAACAACTGTGTCCCTGCCTGAGTGGCCATGACAATATGTGGGTAAATTATATAGAATAGTACTTCATATCTGCTTGTATATGTATGGATGTATGTTTGAATATGCAAAGTAAACTTATTTTTTGTTTTGATAAAAGTGATTAGTGACAACAATAGGCAGGGTATAGCTTCATTAATTCTTATTATCATAGTCTGAATTCAATTGTAGAGTCTTTAGTGATTAGTATTTGCAGATGATGTCCTAAAACTGAGTCACCAGACAAAGGGAGAAATGAACACTGATAGGCTGTCTCCATAGTCTCAGACCCTGTGACATCAATCTCCATTGCTATCATCATGCCAACTGGCCTTACCAGTTTGGGGACATTAAAGGTTGGTGGAGCAACCTCCACAAGGTTTCCTGAAATCTGAAGCTTCACTACCACAACATGGCAGAACAAAATTAACTTGACTCCATCCGTAGTAATGTTTTAAGGCTCACAGTAAACACTGAAAATGACCTAAAATGTACTTCCTTCTGGAGGTCAGTTAAGACAACTCTTGAGATGTATGCTCACTAACATCCAGGAGAGTGCCAGTACAAGTTATCTAGCAAATATATGGATGTCCCACATAATCTCAAGTCACATGTGTGACTCAACCTCTTCATGGCCACTGTACACATTACATGCATATTTTAGCTACATTATATAGACTGTGGAATGTGCAGAATGTATGGTCTCCTTTGCTAGAAGAATGAGCCCTCTCTCTTGACTGCTGAGAAAAACACATTTCACTTTTTGGGCCACTTCTGTGAAAGCCCTAAATGGAGATCTAAAGAAGATTCCATTTGCCGGCTTTACAAGATCTGATTCTCTTTACTAAGCAATCAGCAGCATTAAGTCTGTCTAGAAATGATTTCTTGGTCATTTTTATCTTGCAGAAACACTGGGGTGATTTTATCATTTAACATACTCTTCAGATGGATGAATTCAAAATGCTGTCACTACCACCTCAACCTTCTCAGATGCATGTTTCCCTACCGCTCCTACCCGAACAGACTTACCGCAGTTATGTCTATTGTGATGTAGAGATTGGACTATGCCATCTCCCTATACCTAGGAGCCCCAGCATACCAACTCAACAAACTCCAAAGAGCCCAAAACACTGCTGCAAAACTGCTCCTTGCCCTGGGTCAAAGAGACCACAATTCACATGCACTCTGAGCCCTATCACTGGCACCTAGTCGGACGAAGGGCCACCTTCAAGACCCTTTGCATCACCCACCGAGCAGTGCACAAGACTGGCCCATTATAGCTACAAGAAAAGATAAAACCATACCTAACCTACCACACCCTAAGATCAAGCACTTCCCTCATAGCAATCCCAACCTCTAACTCCGTTAGAATCAGAGGATCTGCCTTTTGTACCTTGGCCCTAACTCTGTGGAACTCGCTTCCCCCACATATTCGACACACCCAAGACTATATGACTTTCCGCAAAGGCCTACAACGTGGCTCTTTCCGTAATACTAAACACGACCATCTGAAGCGATTGAATCCTAGCATCCCGATGTCTAATTGCTCAATGACATCCCGAGCCATGTCTCCACTGAATACATTTACAAATTCGCTAGTAAGCCTCTGCTTGCCTGAATTCTGGAATAACGATCTCCTTTGATCATAACTCCACCCAAATGTTCACCTCCTTATCACTATGCTTACTTTCTACTCTACACCATCACACAACTAGAGTGCAGCAATACCCCCTCGATCAATTCGGCCTAGCTGCTCACATACGAACACTACCCCATGAACACCTCATCATTCTAATAAAACGCAGCTATACCCCATGACAAACCGGCCTAGCTGCACATATAAGCATCCTACAGGCCTAACACAGCCAGAACCCAGTCTGGGCATCCACTCACCAGACTGCACACATTCAACTGATATCATCACCACCACACCTAATGCTAGGATGCAGCTACCATCAAGCAATTACATCAGATGCACACATAACTGGTGCACCCAGGCACCCGATACTTCATCTCTCAACTGACCTGGACAGCGGTCCCCAAGAGCGTTCAACCTACCAGTGCTATGAGGTCATAACAATGATATATAGAGTGCTATATAAATGCAAAATAACATAACATATTATAACATAACGTGCCATCTCTCACTTGTGAGGGATAGCCTCAGGGACACAACCTTCTTTTTACAAATGATTATTTTTGCAATTTATGATAACTAATGGCCGATGGATCTTTTGAAGCCTGGGTAGATGCTAAAAATGCTACAAGAAAGGTTATTCTTAAGTAACAAAAGAACAGAATAAATGTGTGATTAAGCTTAGTAACCACAACTGGTGAGAAAGCAAAGTGAGACCACAGTAATATTAAGTTAGAGATTGTCTGTACACTAAGGACCAATTATCAAAATGGTAGTCTTAATGGAAAATCATCGAGGGTGAAGCACTAACTGAGCCAGGTCCCATCTCTAGATGTGTATATTGATTAATTACAGACATGTATACAGTGCACCAAACCAAGAGATCTCTTGGCGGTATTCACCCAACAGCTTGTGAGTAAAGTAAGGCCTTAAGTTGTGATTTGAACGTTTGGAGGCTGTTAGTAGATCTTTTCCGGGTCATTGTTGCCTGTATGGCAAAACGACAGCCACAATGGAAGGGCTTCTTGAAACTTGGAGGTCATACCAAGCTAGTCCCATTTCTTCTCAGGGAAGGGCCTGGGTCCATCGATTCCACTACTACATGGTCAGGATCTGTCTGCTTCTGCATATGTGCTGTTTACAGATGCAAGCATAGATTAGTGGATGACACTATCACTTCTCACACCCACAAACCCTTTTCTTCTCATCTCTAACCATCTCTGAAGTCGAAAACATTATCAATAAACTTAAACTCTCCAACTGCCAAGGTGACTCATGCCCAGACTCTATCATCAAGGAAGCCTCACATGAAGTAGCCCCTTTTATCACTGCTTTCATAAACTCATCCTTCAACACAGGCATCGTCCCAGATAATCTTAAGGATGCCTGGGTCAAACCCCTTCCTAAAAAATCCACCCTTGACCCGAGCATACCCAACAATTACAGGCCCATCACAACGGTGCCTTTCTTGCTCAAAATACTGGACCATGCTGCCTATCTACAGATCCAGGAGTACTTGAAATCTAACAAACTTCTCGGCCTTAGGCAATCTGGTTTCTGCCCTAGGCACGGCACCGAAACTGCACTCATTGATTTGAAAACTCAAATCGAGGACTTGAAAGATAAAGGGAAACTAGCCCTTTTACTACTATTAGACTTACCAGGAGCCTTTAATTTGGTCAACCACCAAATTCTCTGCCAGCACCTCAAATCAGCTGCCCTCTTTTCTGATTCAGCCACATCCTGGATTAGATCCTTCCTTGATAATAGAGCTATGCAGGTCTTCTCTCCCTCAGCCTCTGCTGAACCCTCACACGTTACTTGTGGAGTCCCCCTCAAGGATCCTGCGTCTAAACCAACACTATACAATGTGCTTACAAAACCACTCTTCGATATTCCTTGAATGATGTCTATCTAGTGATTCAGGCCTGGATGGCACAACATGAGCTTTACCTCAATGATGATAAGACCGAGATCCTCCTCTTGGGCTCCCATTATCGTCTTAACAAACTTGATCCCGCATTCAAGTCATTCACTATCAATGGTAATACCATCAATGTCTTGAGTGAAACTAAAACGTTAGGCATATATCTCGACTCCACCCTATCACTCTCTAAACAAACCAATGCAGTTAGCTCAGTCTCCAACTACATGTGCAAACTTATCTCTGCCTGCCGCCCCTTCCTCACCACTGCTAATTGCGCTCTCCTTGCCAGAACACTCATGTCTAAGATTGACTATTGCAATGCCCTGTATCTAGGAACAAGCCAACACAGCCTAAATAAACTTCAGGTCACATAGAACAATGCCATTAGGGCAGCTTTAAACTTTCCTAGGAAACACCACATTTCTGACACCAGATGCAATCTACGCTGGCTCTCAGTAGCTCAAAGTATCTCCCTGAAAGCGCTCGCGCTCACCCATAAATGTCTAGCCAACCAAGCTCCCTCCTATTTGGCTAGCGGATTTACACCTTGTACCTCCACCCGACCTCAGAGATCCGCACAAGCCCACTGCCTTGCTCTCCCAGGTTAAAACTATAGAAAGCGGGCGGGACTAGCTTCCTGGTCTTAGCCACCAAACTGTAGAATACGCTTCCAAACCCTCTAAGATCAGAACCCTCCTTACACGCCTTCAAAAGCAAAACTAAACTATGGCTCTCAGCCTCTGACACTCCTCCCATTGTCTGAGCCTGAACCGCCCTGATGCCACCGCTTGGTTTACACCCTGCAATGTTGTACGTGTAACCTGTATTCTCTTGTACTATTACATTTATTTATTCTGCACCCTCACATTGTTTATTTTGTACTGTACATACACTCTGTATTATCTACCTAACCTTCCTTTCCTGCAATATGTAATATTTGCCATTGTAACCTCAAGATGAGCGCCCAGATGCCTCTGGGCCAGACGCGCTATAAAAATAAAGAAATACAAATACAAATACATGCAGTAAACTTTATATTTTGTTTGTAAGATTTTGAGCAAAAAATATTTCTTTCCAGTCTTGTTTGTATTTTTCCTATGGGATGTCCCAAAAATGCAGTCGTTATTTGTGAATCAGATGAGTTAAAGATTGCTGAGGATAAATAGCAAATGGAATCTGATAGATGAGTTGAAGCTGAGGCAATTTATACTAGTATGCCGCCAAAGCGTCTAACGCTTTAGACACTGAGTCCCCCAGTATTGTTTCAAACCTAGATGAATTCCATAGTGTCAGCAGACAGGAGAATTTGTAAAAGTATTAAAAGGAACTGATGTCAGTTGAGTCCCTATATAATCCTTCGAGCATCTTGGGCCAAACCTGTTTGAAGTACCTTGTATGTCCAAACTCAAATATTAGGCTCTTTGGATCACCCGCTGATGTCATGGAAGCATAAAATGTGTATAGTGGCATTTCATATGATATTCTGATGGTTGCAAACCTTTCCACTAAAGGTGAACACCCAATAATCACACCTGTAGGAGAGGATCTGGTCAATCCGGAAGGCCTGCAATGTGGCTAGTATCCACCTGTGTCCTCTCCTTGCCACCTATGCCTCACCGCAGATCTGCCATTTTTTCCTTTGACCAGTGGCACAGGCCCCTTCCTCACCCACCTCCCAACTGGTGTAGCCCGCCATGGTAACAGTAAAAGGACAGCATTCACCTCTATGTCATCCATATTTGTTTGTAGGTTGTTTTTAAGTAAATTAGGCAGGCGAGTTGGACAAATCCAACTGCCCCAAAAATAAACAGACAAAATAAACTATCAGCACTCCAGGCAGAGTTTCCGAGTGCCTTGATAGCAATCATCCCCACTTTCACAAGTGGGTACGGGCAGAAACATCCCTGATCCCTCACTCTGGCCTACCTTAGGGTTGGGTTGATGCCTGTTACCGCTCTTGCCCATTCCTGAGCATCGGATGATTGAAAACAAATTACATCTGCACTGTTGGTATGGGCAGCTCACTTTGTTATTGCCAATTCTGCTGGGAAGTGCAGTACATCTATTAGCCAGGACAATAAGTCTGCATGTTGTACAGGGGAGCCATCATTCCTCTGTAACCCCCTCCTTTCCCATCGGGCCAATCCCAAATACACCGTGGATGTGATATACGCTGAATCAGATAGGATTTTGACAGCGTGCCCTTGTGGCATATCCATGGCCATTATCAGAGTTATCCGCTTGGCTGCCTATGCTGAATAATATAGTGGCAATCTCATCTGAGCCCACACCTTAAATTCTCCTTCATGATAACAAACCACTGTTGCACCTGTATGTTGACAACCCATGCTTAAATCTATTGTTAATGGCCCATCAACATCTCTGCTCCTTCTATGGGCCCTTTGTGTACTTTGGGCACCCCCCCATCCTTTCCATATATGAGGCACAGTCATTCACATACTCCACAACTTCCACCGGCTACGATATGAATGTCACTGGTTTGACACCATGACACCTCATTATGGTGAGAGGCAGAGGAATATGTCATCCATAGCTTCTGCTCCTACCCCACTACAATATTGCACAGGTGAGAAACGTTACTTAATAAGACAACCATACTACCCTTATCCCAGGCAGGCACAGCAGGAAATATGTACAATCTAAAGCTGAAGATGGCACCAGTAACCAAACTAACATTGTAAAAATACATGTGCATGCATTAGACACAAAGCAAATGTGCACTCAACATTAAGAACGCGAACACTAGGTAACACATGCATTTATACATGAAGAATATTAACGTAGCATCCATAAAACATGAAGAATACTAATAAAAGCAATGTAAAGGCTGAATACAACATGAACGACATGCAAATATAGCTCACTAACATAGAAATGCAACAGTAATGGGTAGCCACCTTTTCCAAAATGGAAGCCACAACACACTCCTAAGTAAACAAAAGCCTTCAAGGCTTCACTTGAACTCAAAATGCTGAAAAAACAAAATACAGGTCCATGCAAAGCTCAGACAGTAGCTAGTAGCCCAAGCCAAGGTTACCATGAAGAAGGGAGGATAGGAATGTCAGAGAGAAAGCACAAGATAACGATTCCTAAGACACAAGCCATATATTTTCTGATTAATTAAGAGTACAACCAGCCTTTGTAAGCCAGGTGCAGAACAATTATAAGCCAAAAGAATCCATGAAGAATAACTCACGTGTGTCACCAGTGGTAAAATAAACCATAAGACTCACATTAATATGAGCTAAAATTCTAATAAATTCAGGGTGAACTGATTCCAAATGCATTCCCATCACATAGGACCCATAATTGAAGAACACTGTCTATTCATTAGCAACAAACATAGATAAGAGACCTGCCTTACACCTTACATGTATCTTAAGACAGGAGATGCCACACATGGCCAAATACAAAGGGATCACCCTGGCTCATGGCCGGGAAATGAGGGATTGAATCTTCTTTAATTAAAAGGAAAGCAGTCTGTTGACCTCTCTACGCCTACTCCTATCTGGCTCATGTCTTGACGACCTGTTAGTTGTCCAAGATTGGTCAGTAGAAAGACAACCAATCAAAACCTTAGGCCACACATCACGTATGATGCCAACCTTGTGGAGATGATGTCTTTGTACCTTTATCAACTTAGAGGTGGTCTCAGTAGGAGCTATCAAACAAACTTTACCTATTCAGAAATGTAACCCCTATAGAATGTTTATGTAGTCACCATGAAAGATTAAAATCAAGGCGTACTACCACATAATAGAAATACGCCAGTCACGAGGGCAAAGTTACAATTGCATTTATTAACAAGTAGCTACTCGGTTCTCAACACCCCAAAATGTGTGCAAGCAGACACTGTGAGACGAGAGAGCGCGAACATTTCACAAGTACATACATTTATATGGTTTCTTCATAGCCCCGGACAGTTCATCCAACCCCACTTCATGTAATTCAAAGCCTAGGGTTTGTGATCTGCTTACGTGACTGATTTATACTTTAAACAGCATTACCGCGCAATTTGTTGTTTTCCATCAGACAATTTACGGTCTGGGAGCGGGGTGAACTCCTATACGGAGCCGGCACATCATGTTTTCTTAGTACAAGGTACAAGGTAACATTCCTTGTTTTACTCGCTTTATGTTATCTACTGTTGTTCTTGGGCTTAAGGTCAGTCAGTTCTTAAAGGAGAGAAAATAAGGATTTCTGCGCAGGAGTATGTACAGCTGCTAATTAATTCCAATTTACTGTTTAACAGGGAAGGCACTGTTGGGACAGGATGGCACCTAAATTACTGATTAGCAGAGCTCTTGCTTAGCATCAAGGCCCTTCAGTGTAGGATAAACAACTTACTTTAGCAGCTTCAACATTCCTGTCTGTGTGAGCACCATAAATTACCATAAAGTAGACTAAAGTTCACACAGCGGCCTCTTGCCGTGTTAAGGCTATAAAAAAAATCTGAGCATGGAACAAAGAGCAGGAAGCGATCAAGATGGCAGATAAAACAAAATGGCAGTGTAGTCAGCTTATTCGGGTTCATTCCTTGTGTTATTATAGTGCAATGCGAATGTGCTTAGGCCAACATTTACTATATGGCGGTATTAGGGCAAATATGTTTTCACAAACCCTCCTTTTGGCCTAAACCAAGTGCATTGTCCAAACATAGCATGATCCCAGGACCACGTATCGTCATCAGAACACCCTGAATCGCCATCTTCATAAACATTGATTGCCATGAATTCTTTTATGGTGACATCCTGCAATACCAAGGCATTAGTAACATTTTCCCGCAGATGTGTATTAGTTTCCAGTTTACCAATGGCTTGTGCACAGCTACCCCCTATCATGGAACAAATGGCAGGAAGACACTGTATGCAGCAACAACAAAATAGTACAATGCCAAGAATCACCATCAGAACTGCAAAATATCTTTCAGCCCCAAGTTTGTAACAGGTCCCAGAACCATGCACTAATTTTCCAGTTTCCCTCTGGAACATGTATTTCAGTACTCAAGGTGTGCAATCTCTTTATTGCTTTGAATATGGTGGGGGAGGAATCGGGTACAAAAATGCAACACGCCCATCCCACCATTTTGCATACACCACCACGCTCTGCTAGAATGATTCTAGTACCATCCTGTTCTGGAGAGCCACTAATCTAATATCCTTTTGTTCTAGGGTCATCCCTAGCCAGTTTCCTAATATCTTGGGAGTTTATTATCTGCCTCCAGAATGGTACAAAGGATTTAGCAACATCACCCAGAATCTGTAGAGGAGTGTCACCATCCTTATCCCGCCTGTGACGAGTTCTAGACACCTCGGCAGTGGTAGTGATATATACACCTGGTAGGAGTATCCCTAAATAACACATACCTTTCCAGTCTTTTGGCAGCCATGGGTATGCATTGTTACCATAAACAAAATAAACGGGACCTCCTACGTACAGAGGCCTATCCTCACTTGTCAGTACAGCAGTGTTCATGCATCCATCAAATGTGCCCATTGGCTGGAAACCCTCCTTTTATATATAGAATGGGACAGAGTGCGGACCATGGTTAATGGTGTATGAAGGAGGCATGGCATCCCTATTACCCACGGGAGCCATCTTGAAGGTGATCATGGATTGGAAAAGTTTGGAGAGTCTATCAGAGGCCTAGTAGAAGCAACATTTAGCTTGCTCCTATTTGCAAACATAGAACACCCAAGAGGTGCCAAAACCTACCTGTCTTTCAAACTCATTGAGATTTGTACCATCGAAATTTTCCAGTGACACTATCATTCCATCTGCCAAAGAATAATGCCCTGAGTGAAGCATAACAAGCAGTAGTTAGAGTGAGTGGATGTATTTACCAACCCATTCCCCTTCATCTATGTTGTGGCAAATGTGAGCAAACCCAACAATTGGTCTTATTTAAAATGGCATGTGTTGCGTTCATTATCATCAAGAGGGTGTTGTTTTGATAACCCCTCTATGTCTGAGGTCCCAAGGATGAAGAGTATGCGAATGCACATATGGTGGAGACACAGTGGAGACACGTGTAGTTGGCAATAGAGTATCAAGTGGATGCACACTTTCTAAGTACCATAATACAAGTATCAATGTGATTGCAATTCAAGCTGTTATTGTGATCAGTATCCATTTGGTCCTAGGGGACCATGGCCCTTGATAGACAGGCCCATCATCAGCAAAATGGTTAGTGTCATCATTAGTACGAGCGGCCCCAAACACGGGCATGGTTTCTCAATGTCCGTTAAGATGCCACACTGTTAGGCTTTTTTAGTTCATCCATAGGTGGCACTTCACCACATGGCCAGTGTTGCAATCTTGCTTTGCCGGTCCAGGCCTCTTATCACATGCAGCAGAGGAATGACGAGGGACTGGCTCAACGTTGGTTCCTTGTCGGTTTCTTGCGGAGCAGAATCCTTGCTGCACTTTCCTATTCTATTACAAAATGTAATGTCAGGCCATAAATCTAAATCCGATTTTGTGGTCGTAGATTGTACCTTGAAACACCAGGTACAGAATGATCAGCAAACAGAGCGTTGTCGCTCTTTGAAGAGGATGAAGAAACAACATCAGTCGATGGTGAAGAAAAAGCTGCAGGCTCCTCAGGCCCCACAGGCACAAGAAGGTATTTGGTAGCACACTTGGTATCCTTGGTATTGCTCAGAGCTGGCTCACTTGGAGCGTCAGGATCATCAATTTCCTTCTCATCCCATTTGTCATAGGGCAAAGGAATAGGTACTCTTTACACATGCATCGCAGGGATCCAATGTTGCTTGCAGCTTACTCGTACAGCTGTTTGCATAGCCAAAAGGATCTGCGAGGGCCCCTTCCAGCGAGGTGCGAGACAGGTGCCCCTCTCGGAGTCGGTGACCTGGACCCTCATATTTTACACGGAGGGCTGCTCGTACCTGTTGATGAATCAGATGCAAATTTTGAGTCAACTGATCACAATAATCAGAAAAAAGCAGATATTCAATGTCCCTCAATCGTTTTGGTCTTGGTGCATTCCATACATTCGCTGGTCTCCCCATGACAGTCTCATAGGAGGAGAGCCCTGTTTTTGACTGTGCAGTCATCCGCATCGATAGTAAAGCTATTTGCAAAGCGTTAGGACATTTCAGTTTGCTGTGTGCACACATCTTGGCAAGTTTATTCTTCAAAATACTGTTATGGCGTTCTACTAATCCAGTACTCTGAGGATGCCTGGCCAAGTGGAAATGTTTATCGGTCTGTAATCCCGCACATACGTGCAGTATGACATCGGCGATAAAGTATGGGCCATTGTCAGACCAAATTACTCTCAGCAAGCCAAACCTAGGAAAATATTCCTTGAGCATGGTCTTGGCCGTTGACATTGCTGTGGTGTCTTTTAGTGGGAAAGCCTCAACCCATTTGCTAAAGGCACACATTACTACCAATACGTATTTGTAGTTCTGGCAACGTTCCATCTCAATAAAATTGAAATGTATCACTTTGAATGGCATGGAGGGAGGACCAAAACTGCCCTTCGGTGTCGGTGTTCCCTTCCCAATGTTATGTTGTAAACATATCATGCAACTCTGGACCAAGCGTTCAGCAGCTTTCTGGATATTTGCGTTATGCCAGACGCGATCTAACTGTTGGCATATCTTTCTAGCACATGTGTGTGTTGGGCCATGAGCCATGGTAACTATAGCAGTGACATAGGCGTTGGGCAGCATCCATCTCTGTTTCTCATTGTCCACCCAACAACCCTCATCGTCTATATATGATGGACCCTCAGCCCACTGTTTGATTTCTTCTGGAGTAGCTTCAGCCTGAATCTCTTTTACACTGTTGATCCATTCCTCCATCATGCAAGTATCAGTAACCCACCTCGCTGAATCGAGCACATACATTTTCAAGTGCAGATCAGTAGCAGTCTGTTTGGCTATTCTGTCAGCAAAAGTGTTTCCTTTTCCTACGTCGTCTGTCACTTTCTTGTGTGCAGCACATTTCCTTATTGCTAGTTGTGTAGGAAGCGCAAGTGCTGACAGCAACCAGACTATCAGAGTGACATGTTGAATTTTTGTTCCATGTAATGTCAAGAATCCCTTCTCAGCCCATAGTGGGACAAAATTGGGAACCACCCCACAGGCATACTGGCTGTCTGTATAAATGTTTACACTAAGCCCTTCACAAATGCAATAATCTCTGCAGCTTCGTTTGCTCTCTACAACAGTGTTTAATGTGGTGATTGCATAAGCAGCGGTGGATGTACCATCCGGTAGCATAAAACAGGAGCCATCAGAAAATAGCTCCCCTTGTGGACTCTTTAAGGGTGTATCAGTTAAATCAATTCTGCCCGTGGTTTCTTGTTCTGTAACATAAAGGCAATCATGTGACATCTTGTCACTGCAGTCTGTCTCTTGTGGAGAAAGCAATAGTTCAGCCGGATTCAATGAACAACATCTCTTAGTTTGGATATGTGGTGCAAATAGAATCAGCTCATACCTTGTTAGTCGACCTGATGTGAGATGTTGAGTCTGCATTCTGTTTAATAGAATGTCTATAGAGTGGGGTACCATCACGGTTAAAGAGTGACCTAAAACCATACCCTCACTTTGTTTTACGGATGCAAATGCAGCAGATGCAGCTCTCAAATATCCGGGCAAAGCGCATGCAACAGGGTCTAACGTAGAGGAAAAATAGCCCTTCTCATAATTTGGTATGCCCAAAACTGGTGCTGAACACAACGCCGCCTTAAGCAAATGAAAAGCGTTTTGGCAATCCATGTCCCACGGTAAAGGCAAAGACATGTCCTTCTTTGTCAGTGCCAACATAGGTTTTATCTACAGAGAAAAATTCGGAATCCATTTTCTACAGTATGAAGCCATGCCAATTAAAGCCCTGACCTCCTTCTGTGTATTTGGAACAGACATATCAGAGATGCTTTGTATCCGTTTGGGGGTCAGCTTTCTGACCTCCTTCAACAGGAGATAGCCCAGATAGGCGACCTCCTGTCGACAATACTGGAATTTCTTCAATGAAGCCTTATACCCATGCTCTGCTAAATGAATGAGCAGCAACACTGTGCCCTCCTTGCAAGCATCTTCAGAAATAGCAGCTATAAGTAGATTGTCTATGTATTGCAGCAACGTGCACGTGGAAGGAAATTCAAGCATATCAAGCTATTCTTTCAACACCCTACTGTAAATACTTGGACTCTCAGTGTACCCTTGTGGCACACGAGTGAATGTGAACGAGCGTCCCCCTAGCGTGAACGCAAACAAATATCTGTTGTCAGCATGCACAGAAATACTAAAGAAAGCGTTTTTCAAATCCACGACACTAAAATGTGTAGCCGTGGCTGGAATCATAGTCGGAATAGTGGTCACATCGAGCACAATCGGAAACTGTGGAGCAGCCACCTTAATAATTGTGTGCAAATCAATAATGAAATAGAAAGGAAGCACACTATCCCCTTTCTGGTAAAATCGGGATATTACACACGCTCCCCGCAATTTCTTCAATCACACCTTGGTTTATTAAATCTGAAACAATACTTTTCAAGGCCTGTTCACCTTCAACCGAAATCTTATACTGCAGGATACACAGCAATTTAACACCTGGTTTCAAAACTATTTTAACTGGCTCAACCTCATTTAATTTAGTTGGCAAAGGCATTGACAGAATTTGTGAAACGGAAGGCTGTTGGGGCAAAATCGTCAAATACACCCCATCTGGAGAACAATAAATCACAGCATTTAATTTCTTCAATAATTTCAATCCCAACAAGCTTTCACCACAATTTGTCGTCAATAGAAATGAGTGAATGGTCAATAGAAATCAGTGAATGGTCCCAGTGAAATTGGTTCCGGGCGAGAGACCGGACTAACCACTGTCATAACAGAGAACCCCGGCTACCCCTGTCTCCTGTTGGTTTAACACAGTGTAAGCCAACCACTTTATGACAAAAGACTGAGTATATCACTCTGAGATCACTGTAAAACACCCAGACTCAGAGTTTTTTGTGCTTAGATCAAAAAAACATATTCAATGGTTTATTGTGTGACAATAGTTCTCCTTATTTTAACAATTCATACACAAAACACATCACATTACGAAACATAAAACATGTTTCGAGGGTTATATATGAACTTCATTTGTTTGACATTTCATCTCACCACAATTTGACATTTATTTTCAAAATAAACCTTTTAACACAAGTATGCTAAATTCAAGTTGATTGTTTCTCAAATTAAAATGTCTTAGGGATGTTATGTCGATGCGTTTCGGCCTATTTCTGTAGAATAAACCAATACTAGAAAACGTTTTTCCGGAGGCCTTCCTCAGGACAGATGATGATATTTCTTTCTTGTGGCTCATAGATGATCTACCCCTTAATGCTTCCTAAACTGTAGACAATGTGATAAAATAAAAACAGAACGCTGAGTCAATGGGTTGATCAGTCTTGGTTAAAAACTGTTTTTGTCATATGTGGGGCTAATCTGCTGACCTTATCTCAGTAGAATCCAAACCAGGGACATCTTAAAGGAGGTTTCTCTCAATGGAGCCACACAGAATTGTTCTGTTGAATAAACATACAGATTGTCTAATATAACCAAAACTTTACGTTTCATGACATAATGGTTATATCAGCTCAAAGAGGTGAATCAAAAAGCTTACCTTGCATATATAGACTGGTGACTAATGTGGTGGTCAGGGTGTTTCAGGAACGTCAAATTCGTCTTCTTTGTCGATCCTACAGATCAAACAAAAATCCCCCTTGTTGTGATAGCTGTTATTTGTATAGTTGAAAATGTCTAGTTACACAGGATGACCCACTAGGTTGATCTGCTGGTGACCTGTTCGTTTCATATTGTTCTTTATCCTATTACAACACAGGCCCCCCAATGACAGAAAATACAGGATATAACCTACTATATATACTTACCAGAGAACCCTACAGAAATGTTGCTCTGCCCTGACAGTGGAATACCTGGAACCCGTGGATGATCAATATAACACTTCTATGCCCCTGTATCTATTAAAAAGACATGCTCCCTATTCCCCACCTTCATTTCAATGTAAGACCCTTTCTGATCGACGGGAATAGGTATCGGTTCCAGACCCTGCTTCGGGCTCTCCTAGCAGAACAGTATGTTGTCAGATGTAAAATCTTCAGAGAAATAAGCATTTGAAGGGTTATCAAAAACATTCCCCCCATTAACATTCTGTTGCTGCCCCCCCCCTTGATTATCTTGTTGTGGTGCCTGTTGGTTCTGTACAAACTGATTTCTACCAGGCCCCCCTATCCCAGGACGGCCACTAAATCATCTACTCATGGTGCCATACGTGCCATTCGATCTCTGCTGAAGGAGCGGGCACTGTGCTCGCCAATGACCTTTCTGTCTACAATATGCACACTGGTTTATGTGTACGGGACCCAGTTGTGCGCCACGCTGTGGTGTAAATTGGCCTCTAGACTGTGTATTCCCACCTCTTGCTCCTCTTGCTATTTGCTGTAATAACACTCTAGTCTTCAATCGTCTTTCTTCTTTTCCATCTTCTCTTTCTCTCTATTAACCCTATTTTCATAATACTGGGCCATGCGTAACACTTCAGATTGTGATTTCTCTTGCATGCACTCTGAGAAGTCATAATCTGAGATTGTATGTCAGGCAGCAATCCATGCATAAACTTGTCAACAAACAACCTCTTTCCTGCCTCCGTGCTTAAATCTTGATCACTAAAATCCGAAAATACTTGCTCAAATCTGTTAAAATATTCTGTTGCAGCCTCTTAATTCCCTTGCATGCAAGCTGTAAGCTTATCCCATATAATTCTCTTTTAAGGTACCAGAGTCTTTAATTTAGTCACTATGTTATTTGGCAACATCAGTATCACCTGTGGCGCTCTCTCGCTGGCTTCCCTTTCCCAATCTGCTCGTACCAAGGCATCTGATTTATCACCCGTCCCTTCCTGAGCGTCTACAGTTCTAATTTGCTTCCATAAGTCAGCAGGAAGGATTACGGGAAACAACAAATCAATATCACCCAATGTAAAAATTGATGAAAGCAAGACAGATTCTATTTCTTTGTAAAATCCTGCTGGATTCTTCCTAATATCTGGAACTGATTGCTTAATGGTATTCACTTCCTGTCTAGAAAATGCGACATCGACAAACTGTGAGATACAATGTGCTGGAATAGTGGAGGCAGGTGTGTTTGCATCAGCAGGAATCACTACTTTTGGAACAAATGTCGAAGCAACCTCCCTCATTGGCAATTGCAAAGAAGGTAGGTCTGAACGTCTATTAAGTAGTAAGGCCAAATCGAGTGACAAAGAAGTCAATGCAGTATCGGGTGAAAATGCCTGCTTATAAAATATCATCAAATCAGTGGGACAGCATACCTTCCTCTTCATACATTCATCTTTTAAATATTCAACCGTCACATCGCAGCTAAAGTAGCTGATTCATCACCTCCCTCCATGTACGTCTCAGCCCATCTATGCAGCTCTTTCTTTCTGTCATTAGTTATCGCGCTACGGATCACTATTCTTGAATGGACTCCAGCCCCGTCAACCACTACAGGTGGAGCAGAAATACCTGGCAAAGAGAGTTCATACAAATCATGTTCAGTAGGCGCGGAGGAAATGACGCTGCCGGCGAAAATGGAAGAACAAGAACCGGAGGGGGCACTTAAGGAGGCAGTGCAGTTGGGTCAGTACCTGAACCAGTCCTACGCTCATTCAACAATTTGTTAATTAACTCATCTGATGAATACAAATCCTGAGATGCATATATCTTTTGCACAACTAGTTGGAAAGCCCTGTCCACCCCACTAATGGATTCTGACTGTTTCTGCTAATCATGCAACAATGCTTTCTCAGCATTCGTCATGTGTCTACATGCATGCTTTTCTCTACTTTCGAGTGGCTACATAGCTTCCTTCCTCCAGTCTCTAATGGCATCAAATGCTGCAGGCTTAGCCTTTTCCCGCCATAATACAGATTCCAAATGTTCTAAGCGGGCAACCTCAAAACTGCCAAAATCTGCCCACTGAAGTTCGGGGATATGTCTGGTCTGTCTGTGCCAAATAGAATTAAATACGATAGCTCCCAGGCCGTATTTACAATACATCTCATAAACCAGCAACCCTTCAGGTGGCGCCGGCTGGCTTTGTTCCAAAGATAGTCTTCTGCGGCAAAATAATCTCGCAGAGCAGGATGACAATTTCCCAGGCATACCAAAATCACTGTCTTACCTGGCTCTGTTTGTATTTGCAAACACAACACTTACTAACAGACAAATATCAGGACTTATATGAATTGGGGCACGACTCACCTGATTTCAACCAACAAAGGTCCAATGGGCATCAATCATCGTGGCTGGTGCTTTAGTCAAGCAAAACATGCACAGACTGTTGCCAGTCGGTAACCCTGTGCTGCACTCCTAATGGGAATAAAATCCCAACTGGTGATTCAGCTTGGCTGAAACAAGAGGACTCCCTTGTGGGAATACTAGTTCAGTAGGACACATTTTCAAAAACGTTCAAAGAAAAGGGGTCAGCTTGTTCAAGTATTAAAGTATTACAATGGTGCTCCAGGTGTACACAAACCTCTCACGCTGTAGGTCCCCAGTGAACATAAAATTCGGCTGGGCTCGGACCAGGTAATAGGTTGGCCTAGGTGCCATTAAGTTGCATCATTCACATTGAAAATCAATTCAACTTCCCACACTTCAATGTGTAAAAGGTGTGAGACTCAATTAATTCAATTCACAGGATACTGAGTAAAAGTAAGTTTATAGTACACAAACAATCATAGCGGCAACTGAAAGCATATTGGAACCATTGGCGAAGTATTTGGACATTATTCTACAACCTCTGATACAGGATACTCCGACTTACATCAAGGATACTACCCATTTCTTAACCAAACTGAAGGAGGTTGAATTTGTGAGCACCAGGGACATCCTTTTTACAATGGATGTAACCTCCCTTTACACCAACATTGTACATGAGGCTGGATTAGAAGCAGTGGAATGGCTACTATTAAGGAACGATAACTGCAAGGGGGATAGATTATTTGTATTGACACTACTTAAATTAGTGTTAATGAATAACTTCTTCCGATTCCAAGATAGGTACTATCTACAAGTCTCAGGGACCAGCATGGGGGCCGCTATGCCCCCAGCATATGCCAACACATACATGTACTATTTGGAAGAAGAACACGTCCTGACTTCCGCAAGGTGGTTACGACATCTGACCATCTTTGTTAGATACATCGATGGTGTGTTTGGCATCTGGTCAGGTCCAGATGAGGAACTATGTGAATTTTTTACCATGATAAATTCTATGCACCGAAGGATCAAGTTCACTACCCAGACGAGCAAAACACAGATCAACTTTTTGGATGTTGAACTTTATGTTAACGAAAACCGTCTGCAGACAAGAATCTTCACCAAAACAACTGATAGAAATAGCCTTCTATTGGCAATGAGTTTCCACCCTCAAAGGATGATTGACAGTGTTCCCTTGAGTCAGTTTTTACGATACCGGAGGAACATTTCTGAAAATACTGAATATCAAAGACAGTCATCTCTATTACGTCAGAAATTTAGGGAGAGAGGTTACAACCCGTCCAAGCTGGCACAAATCGAAGAGAAAGTGGCGAATGTTGAGAGGGACACCCTCCTCTCACCCAAGATCAGCAAGAAAGATGCCTCTATGGTAAATGTCACCACATACTCAGCACAGAGTAAGAGGATCAGGAGTATCATTCAAAGAAATTGGCCCATGCTGCAGATGGACCCGCGGACCCAACCCCTTTTTCAAGATCTTCCTATTTTTGCCTATAGAAACAGTAACGCCCTAAGAAACAGCTTGGTGAGAGCAGAGCTATCGACCACTCCAATCACACAGACCAAACATAAAGGTACACAACCATGTCATAACTGTCAACATTGTAGTAACATTATACCAGGCAACATCATTTCGCAACCACACACTGGAAAACCAATCACGCTGAAACACTCATGCACCTGCGATTCCACGAATGTGGTCTACGCTCTGAAATGCCCTTGTGGTTTCTATTACGTGGTTATCACCACAAGAAAGGCTAAACTACGTTGGACTGAACATAAGTCCAATATCCGTACCAAAAATCTGAGCTCTCCGGTGGCAATGCATTTTGTTGAAGCAAGGCATTCAATTGCCCAACTCAAATGTATGATCGTGGAACAGGTCAAACTAAGTCTGAGAGGGGGAGATATACAGAAGAAATTACTCCAGAGGGAGATCAGTTGGATCGACCTGCTCGATTGCCTCAGTCCCAGGGGCATGAACTGTGAATTCGACTTAATGTGTTTTCTCTAATCCAATCCACGTTCATTTTGTTGGTGTACTTGTAAATAGTGTTTTTTAACAGAGTTATACAAAGCTAACGGCTTGCATACAGATCATGGGTTCAAATGAATAAGTAGATGTGATACAATGGATTTTCACCATAGGAAACCCTCATGTTGGTAGGGCTCACGTTGTTAAAACTTTAGAATTAATCCATTTCACTGTTACAGGCTTTTGACCCGGTAGATTGTGAACTGTTGACTGACCAGGAGTTTAAGGTTGGATGCATTGTGAAGGAAGAGGGGAATCTTCAGAGCAACAGGCTCACCAGAGTTGTAATGTGCATGACATGAGACAGCTGAGCGGTGCATGATAGAATGTCTAAAAAATGGTGTGTACATGGCACCTACAGCGCCACTATAGAACACGCCTTAACTTACTATATTGATAACTAGACTGACAGTCCAGGTGGGAAGGTTGCAGGCCGGCGCCTTTGGACCGACCCACTCTATAGGTCTGTCACTCTCCAGTACTTGAAGGGTGGGTAGGGTACGAGGCAGCTTCACAACTGCTGCCGTGCCCCTCCCCCCGCTAAATCTGTCTCCTCACCTTAGCAGGTGCTGGTACTCTGATTGATCACTGGATATAACCATGATCCTTCCTAAGTGGAATTATTAACAAATCCAATACCATTGGCAACGCGACGCATGCTCCGTGCGCGTCCTTAGCAACGACTGCTGAGGCGCGCGCGTGCAGCACAACGATCAGCCTGAGTAGAAACTTTTGGCGGATTTGCCCATACAAAGATGGCGGTCCGCGTTGGGACGCGCATCCGTGTCGGTTCCCTGGGCAACGATAATAGCTTGGGTGAGCTGTGCAGCGCGTCCTCGAGGCGTGCTGCTCCACTCAGTGTTCTACAGGCGATTTCTTTACTTACAAGTAAGTTACAACAATAACCGAAGCGAGCACATCGTAATTAAAATGTTACCATGAGTGAATGAGTGTACAGAGGCGGCTTTTCCACCTCTCACCCAACGACATTTACTATGAGTATGTATGCTTTGAAGTCACCCTCCCCTTCTTTCTTCACAATTGCAGTCACTCTCGGTTGAAGTAACTGCCCGACACTGCCACTACACCCGGCGAGACATCTATGGTCTTTTGACCGGGTGAGTTACGATTAAATTATGTTCACAACACTTGAAAATCTGATCCCTCACCAATGATCTGATCCTTATAAGCTGTTTCTGTCATGTCATTTTAACTATACAGGTGGCCATGATTTTTCTATGGGTACCAAGGAAAGCAGGTTAGTTTATCTCTACCTCTGTGAGATACTTATTTGAGTTTCTCCAAATTCTGCATGAATCTAATTAGTGTATCCTTATACCTTTAGGAAACCGCACTGAAATTTGAAAACTGAAATTTGAATCTTGTTGAAACTAAAAACACATCCTGCCCTGAAGATGGATTTCCTACAATCCGAAACGCGTTGGCACTGACAAACCTAATAGGAGTGTCTTTAGGAATATACTTCTGAGCTGAGTGAATGTGATTGCTCAGAAGTAGGGAATTTGAAATCGGACAACTGTTGTCTGCTCAGTTTTGTATATGAATAGCTCAGTCAGACTATACTGCTAAAAGGTGTATTTTACTTTTGTTACCTACTGTGTATTTGTGTTGTTACAGAGCATTCTGTCCAGATCAACTGAAATGCAATCCTTTGTTTGTGTACTATAAACTTACTTTTACTCAGTATCCTGTGAATTGAATTAATTGAGTCTCACACCTTTTACACATTGAAGTGTGGGAAGTTGAATTGATTTTCAATGTGAATGATGCAACTTAATGGCACCTAGGCCAACCTATTACCTGTTCCGAGCCCAGCCGAATTTTATGTTCACTGGGGACCTACAACGTGAGAGGTTTGTGTACACCTGGAGCACCATTGTAATACTTTAATACTTGAAAAAGCTTACCCCTTTTCTTTGAACGTTTTTGAAAATTTGTCCTACTTAACTAGTTTTCCCACAAGGGAGTCCTCTTGTTTCAGCCAGGCTTAATCACCAGTTGGGATTTTATTCCCATTAGGAGTGCAGCACAGGGTTACCGACTGGCAACAGTCTGTGCATGTTTTGTTCCTCAGTATTTTGAATCTCGAGTGGCCCCGAGCTTCACCCTGCTGCACCTGAAGCAGCACATACCTGTTTTACACACTTAACATAAGACCCCTTGGGGTCTATTTCCCTTGAATTACCCCTGACCAGTAGTGCCTCCCACCAACTTCCTTTTTCTTCGATTTAGTCAAACAAGCCTCAAAGTGAAGCCCGCTAAACGTTGGCCAACGTCCAGGGATCGGGCATGCAGTACTGCGGAGGAATCGCATCTCACTTTGGAGGGCGCCCCGTCCCTCTCTGATCGCGGTCCGGTGGCCTTTTCATCCAAGCGATGTGGCATTAATTCATGAATTAACATGAATGTTGACTATGATAACTGTTAAACGGTATAAATAATAATACAGCCAAACATGTCTATTGAATACATCAATTGTTAATCTGTATGAACTATAATACAGAGGTTCAAATAACTACCATGGCTATAGAACCTTTCTTTTATAGGCAATGAGTGTATGGTAATGCGCAGCCTGTAAGGTCAATTCTCACTTCATATATGTTTACTACTTAGGCGGTAGTGGAAAATCGCCTAGCTGACCACACGACTGCAGCCACTTTTTATAACTAATTTTATATATCCTAAATGTGCGCAAACCCACCTTAAGGGGCTTTCTGTTTCCAGAAATCTATTCATATAGAGATGTGAGCAGGAACACTTTATTTCAGTGCAGGAGTGCTTTTACTTTATTTCAGTGCAGGAGTGTTTTTATTTTACAAGAACTTTCCAGGAGCTGAAAGCCTTTATTCCAGAGAACATCCTCATGTGCTGACTCATCGGGTGTGGCTCCCTAGGCCTGGTCTTCATGTGCTGACTCATTGGGTGTGGCAGGGTGTGGCAGAAAGGCTGAACCTGGTGGGCGTGACTTCAGAAGCTCACCTATATAAGCTGCTCCATTCTTAAGACCGGTGCTTCGAGTTACTGTGCACTCGCGGGCAACATGACACTCACCGCTTGGACCAGTTTACTTACCTTTGAAATCAGGCGTTCTCCTGCATACTCACCTCCAGAAAACCGGTGCTTCATCGCTTCATCTGCAGACCCATCTCCTGACATCCAGTGATCCTGATCCCGACGCTGCAGCACCGCACTCTGCATCCACGAACTCGGACCCTGTGAAGAAGAAGAAAAACAAGGTTAGAAGATCCGTCCTAGCGCCATGCCACATTTGAACCCACCGCTCCCCCTAGTTAACAATTTACCAGCTACTGTACCGCTGCAGCTTCGTTTCTCATTCCCTCCGGTCACCGCCTCGAGCTCTGCAGCTTCTGCCCGGCCGGCAACATCACCTGCAAGGGAAGAAAGCGGAAGAGCAAACATCAAAAGTGGAATGGACTGCAATACAAGACAACACACTTTACTATACAACACAAACAGACAAGGAAAGACAAAGGCAAACAGGAACACTTACCTGAAGTACAGTGGCTTAGTCGCAGCAGGACTGGACTACCACAAGCAAGGGACCAGTGAAAGGAACTTGGTCCAGATAATACAAGTGCCCCTGCCAGAAGCAGCAGGACAGAGTGCTCGCCAAAACTAATCAACAGGTGAGCTTTCCAGGGACAGCGCATCCCACGGGTACCACGTTTTGGGAGAAGGGGTGTGGAAGGGGATCAGGCGCCCAAGCTGGCATACTCACACCCCCTATTCTCCATGCAGGAGCCGTCTGGAGCAGCGTCACCTATCACCACCAGTCACCACATAAGCGCAGAGAGCGAAGTCAGACCCGAGTGACCTCACCCCCGGGAGGGCTGCAACCGTGCCCCAACACCTCCGCAGAGACCAGCGAAGCCTCTTCGAATCTCTGCCTGGACGTTATGGAAACTTCTGAAATGGACTAGTTGGCACGATTACTGGGAGAGTTACGGGCTGAAGTTCATGCCTCAAGATAGGAAACCAATGCCCTAAGGAGGGATCTAATTGTGAACCAGGAGCGGTACCATGAACTAGCAAGGCAAATGCTGCAGGCATAGGCAGGCCAGGTCCCACTGCCGCGGTATGCCCCTCCTGCCACGCCTCCACAGCCCACGGCAGTACAGGTGGTTCTTCCAGGGGGGGTTCCTCTGGCCCCACCAGAATGCTTCACAGGCGATCCGAATAAGTACGACATCTTTATGAATCAATGTTGCCTACATTTCTTGTGCAGACCTGGGGCTTTCCCCAACGATCAAGCGAGAGTGGCATATTTGGAAGGTAGTGCAGCAGGCTGGTCAATACCCTTGATAAACCAGGATGATCCTTTGCTTTGAGACTTCAGAGGTTTCCAGCGTGAAATGGAGAAACTATTTGCACGGCACACTCAAGGGCAGGCTCTGGACAATTAACTGTTATCACTGCGGTAGGGTAATCAAGACTCACTAACATATATCACTTCCTTCAATTGTCTGACAGCACAAACTAACTGGCCATAGGAGAAAAGAACTACGCTCTTTTACCGAGGCTTGCGAGGGGAACTTAAGGACGTATTAGCCCAATTAGTAAATCCCCTGGAAAGATGTACTGAATACATCGACCTGACAATGCAGCTCCATCACAGATTGCAGGATCGGAAGATGGATCGGGCCAAAGTCGAGGGGAGGTTGGTCTACGTGCGACCCTGTGAGAATCAAACCAAATCACATGATCAGTCCAAGCCAATACAAATCGGAGGCTTGCGGGGTCCACTCACCAAGGCAGAAAGGGAGAAAAGGAGACAGCAGCATCTTTGTTTGTACTGTGGTAAGGCAGGTCACTATCTCCGAGAATGCCCGGTGAAACCACCCAGGAAAGTAGTTGGAGCAACTGACAAGTGTGAAGAAAAGGAACAGGACTCAGGAAACTCCAAAGCCCGACAAGCGTGGGGGTCCACTTGTCGAGCGATGAAAAGGAACCTATACAGACCTCACATCTAGTCATCCCTCTGCTCCTGGTAAACCACAAGCAACTGTCAGAAATACATGCCTTGGAGGCCTACATTGACAGTGGGGCTGTGGGAAATTACATGGACCAAGATCTGGCTACCCAGATAGGCCTTCCTCTCTGACAGAAGCAGGTTTCGGAAAACGTCACAGCAGTTGATGGATCTCAGCCTTCATCCGGCCCAGTGACGCATTACACCGAGAAGGTCACGCTTCTGTGTCAGGACGGTCCCCAAGAGGACCTCACCTTCAATCTCATCGGTGCTCCTCAGTTCCAGATGATATTGGGAATGCCCTGGCTGGAGACCCACAATCCCAGGTTTGACTGACCTTCCCCAAGACTGTGCCGACACCTGTTATAGCAAGGGATTCTCATTAAAAGGTCCTACCAACTCAGGTTCGCCAAAGAAAGAAACCATACTGGGCCTCATAAGTTCACTACCACCTGAATACCTGGATTACCATGATGTCTTTCAAAAAGAGCAAGAAAACACCCTACCTCCGCACAGACCGTATAACTGCCACATTGATCTGGTACCTGGAGCTCAAGTTCCCTGCAGCCGGATTTACGCCCTAACAGACCAGGAAAACCAGCATCTGAAAACCTACCTCGATCAGTATCTGGCAAATGGCTTCATGCGTCCGTCCAAGTCCCCTGCATCCTCACCCCTCTTTTTTGTGCCTAAAAAGGAGGGAGAACTGAGAACTTGCATTGACTACATAGCACTTAACCAGATCACAGTAAAAAAACGGTACCCGTTACCGCTTATCCCAGAGCTCTTGGATCAAGTCAAAAATGCTCAGATACATACAAAACTAGACTTACGAGGGGCCTAGCATATAGTAAGAGTCAAAAAATGAAATGAGTGGAAGATAGGCTTTCGCACGAAATATGGCCTTTATGAATATCAGGTTATGCCCTTTGGATTATGTAATGCCCCGCTGCATTCCAATTTTAATGAATGACGTGCTCTGCGAATTGTTGGACGTCTGCGCTCTTGTCTATATTGATGATATTCTTATCTATTCGACCACCAAGGAGGACCACGTCAACCATGTCCGGGCAGTTTTGGAGAAACTGCAGCAACACCAGCTATATGCCAAATTGCAGAAATGCTTCTTTCATGTGACAGAGGTAAAATTCCTCAGCTTTATTCTCACACCACGGGGCGTTCACATGGACACGCGCAAGGTAGAAGCTATCCTTAACTGGCCCTCACCTACATCTATAAAGGGAGTACAGAGTGTACTTGGGTTCGCCAACTTTTATCGCCGGTTCATTCCCGGGTTCTCCCAGATCGTCCACCCAATCACCTCTTTACTATGGAAAAATAAACAATTTAATTGGTCCGCAGAGGCAGAGAAAGCCTTCCAGAAGCTAAAACAAGCATTTACCACAGCACCAATTCTAGGGCATCCTCGACCAAAACTGCCATACATGGTTGAAACTGATGCTTCCAACATAGCAATGGGAGCAGACCTGTCGCAACGAGACCCTGAAACAGGTCAGTTGCATCCTGTGGCATTCTGGTCTCGCAAGTTTTCAGCCCCTGAATTGAATTATGCAATCACTGATAAAGAACTGCAGGCAATTAAGGCAGCGTTCAAAGCCTGGAGACATTATCTTCTTGGAGCTAGACATACAGTCACTGTCGTCATGGATCATCGCAATCTACAATATCTGAAGACCGCTAAAGCGCAATCATCACGCCAACTCCGCTGGGCTCTCTTCTTTGCGGAATACGACTTCGTCATCACCTATAGACCCGGAGTACGCAATGGAAAAGCGGACGCTCTGTCTTGCATGAGTGAGGGAGAAGAGGCATTCACTACACCAGACCCTGTAGCCATCATCCCTGAAGGACAAATCCAAGGCATGATTTCCACAACCACTACTCTAGACAACTTAAAATCTGACCTGCAACACTTGATGAGTCCACCAGCGCAACAGGAATGTCTAGGGAAGGGAGACCGGTATACGATCGTGGACAACCTACCATACCACCAAGGACGATTGTATATCCTGGATAAGAAATTACAGAATCAAATCATCGCAAACTATCACGATTCATTAGTAGAAGGGCATCCGGGAATAGCCAAAACCCAAACTAAAATAAAGAAAATTGCTGGCAAACTTAGCGAAAGGACATTGTCCTGTTCATCACAACCTGTAGCATCTGTGCACAACACAAGTCCCAAAAACAAAGTCCTGCATGTCCGCTACGTCCTTTAGAAGTACCCCCAGCACCTTGGCATATGCTATCAATGGATTTTATTACAGACCTTCCCTCCTGTAACAGATACAATACCATCTTAGTCATCGTAGATCTGTTTTCCAAAATGGACCACTTTATTCCCCTGAAAGGACTCCCAACTGTTTCTACTCTGGCTACCGTGTTTTTGGAACAGATCGTCCGGCTACATGGGTTCCCATCAATATTGATATCAGACTGAGGAACTCAGTTTGTCTCTGCATTCTGGAAAAGATGTTGTAAACTTGCCAAAATCAACCTCCAGTTATCTACAAGCCATCATCCCCAAACTGATGGCCAGACCGAACGGACTAACCAGACCTTCGAGCAATACATAAGGAATATGCTGCAACAAACCGAGGATACCTAGAAGGACATACTTTGGTTAGCAGAATACGCATATAACAACTCCATTCACACTAGTACGGGACAAAACCCATTCTACATAGTGTACGGTTAGACATCCGTTTTCGACCCACTCAAATCATTAGAAATGCCCGCTGTAACGACCTTACACAAAACATTCACACATGTTTTTAAGGAAGCAGCAGAGCATCTTGTCAGAGCCAAAGAGAAACAGAAGCAGTTTGCAGTTCGACACCGAAGGGAAGCTCCCAACTACCAAGTCGGAGACAAGGGGCCTCATTATGAGTTTGGAGGCAGCCATGCCCTTAATAAGGGCATGGCTGCCTCCAAACTCGGGTCCGGGTTCCTTGAATGAGGAATTACCGGGCCATTCCAACCTTGGAGGACCCAGTAATTACTCATTCAATGTATCCATCCCCATTCAAGCCCCTATAGGGCTCAATGGGAATGGGGAGGGAGCTAACAACGGGCCCGTTGTTAGCTCCCTGGGCTCCCTGGTCCCCTCGTGGGACCCGCAAAGGACATCTGGTCTGACCAGACGTCCAGAGCAGGTCCCGCAAGGGAACCTCGTAATAGGGCAGAAAGGGTTTAACGGCGCCAGCACCTTTACCGGCATCGTTAAACCCATTCTGCCAGGGTCGTAATGAGGCCCAAGGTTTGGTTAGCATCCAAAAACATCCCCCTGAAAGGACCAGAGGCATTCCGTCCCAGATATCTGGGACCCTACACTATCAAGGCTGTGATCAACCCTGCAACCATGAAATTAGAATTATCGGGCCTCATGCGGATCCACCCAGTGTTTCATGTCTCCCTCCTAAAACCATTGAGACCAGGTATGCGGATCAATATTCCACCAGATCCTGAAATAGTTGAAGGAGTACCAGAATACAAAGTTAAAAGGATCCTAGACTCTAAGATGGTCCAGTCCAAGTTATACTACCTTATAGACTGGAAAGGTTGTGGACCCCAAGATCAGACTTGGGAACCCAATGAACATGTCCATGCTCCATGATTAATAAGGCAGTTCCACCGCAATAACCCCACTAAACCAGTGCCAGGGGGGAAACCACCCATGAGAGGGGCCTTGAGGGGGAGTGCTGTCATGGCCACAGGCCCCAGAACAAAAAAACCACACCATCTAGTGATGGGAGCAATGGGTCACTTGACTCACGTATGTCCCTTTGGGACCCATAAATACAGGGGCCCTGGCTGGACTCAGTCCGGGTGCCTTTGGCGCCAGTTTCATATAGAGATGTGAGCTGGAACACTTTATTTCAGTGCAGGAGTGTTTTTAATTTATTTCAGTGCAGGAGCGCTTTATTTTACAAAAACTTTCCAGGAGCTGAAAGCCTTTATTCCAGAGAACATCCTCATGTGCTGACTCATCAGGTGTGGCTCCCTAGGCCTGGTCTTCATGTGCTAAATCATCAGGTGTGGTAGGGTGTGGCAGGCAGGCTGAACCTGGTGGGCGTGACTTCAGAAGCTCAGCTATATAAGCTGCTCCACCCTTAAGGCTGGTGCTTCGAGTTACTGTGCACTCGCGTGCAACGTGACGCTAACCAACATTTGGACCAGTTTACTTACCTTTGAAACCAGGCGTTCTCCTGCATACTCACCTCCAGGAAACTGGTGCTTCATTGCTTCATCTGCACACTCATCTCCTGACTTCTAGTGACCTTGATCCTGATGTCGCAACACCGCACACCGCATCCACGAACTCTGACCCTGTGAAGAAGAAGAAAGACAAGGTTAGAACATCCGTCCTAGAGCCGCGCAGCATTTGAACCCCACGCATCTCCTACTTAACAATTTACCAGCTACTGTACCGCTGCAGCTTCGTTCCTCATTCCCTCTGGCTGCCACCTCGAGCTCCGCAGCTTCTGCCGGGCCGACAACATCACCTGCAAGGGAAGAAAGTAAAAGAGCAAACATCAAAAGTGGAACGGACAGCAATACAAGACAACAAACTTTACAATACAACAAAAACAGACAAGGAAAGACAAAGGCAAACAGGAACACTTACCTGAAGTATAGTGGCTTAGTCGCAGCAGGACTGGACTACTACGTGCAAGGGACCAGTGAAAGAACTCAGTCCAGATCCTACAAGCACCCCTGACAGAAGCAGCAGGACGGAGTGCTTGCCAAAACTAATCAACAGGTGAGATTTCCAGGGACAGCACATCCCACGGGTACCACGGTATGGAAGAAGGGATCTGGAAGGGGATCAGGCACACAAGCTGGCATACTCATGCCCCCTATTCTCCACCCAGGTGCAGTCTGGAGCAGCATCACCTATTACCACCAGTCACCACATAAGCGCAGAGAGCGAAGTGGGCCCGAACAACCTCACCCCCGGGAGGGCTGCAACCATGCCCAACGCCTCAGCAGAGACCAGGTGAGCATAACAGTCAGCTTATTCATTATGATATTATAGTGCGATACATATCTGCTTAGGCCAGCATTTACTATCAGGCGGTATTAGGGCAAATATGTTTTTCACAACCACTATTAACCAATCCCCATACCCTGTAGGTTTTGGTAACTAAGATTACAGCATGATGTCAGTTATGATGAATAATGAATACATAAAGGGTTGTTTTTGATAAGCATACTGAGAGCACCAAGTCCTATTATGCTTGCATGCTGTCCCTGCTTTATTTTGATGATCGAGAAAGGTCAATTGAACTAAATTTGTATATTTCACTTTAAGATATTTCCACTTGCTGTGCATATATGAATGTGTGGCAGCTGAGTTGTCTTTGCAGCATTCTGCTATAGGATCCCCTGCTATACCCGCAAGCAGATTTGACCTGCCCCCTCCAATTAAAGGTCAGGTGGTCCATTAGTGAGCAGCACCAGATAATCTTTTAAGATGCATGATAACATTTCACCAAGCCTGAACCCATCAGGACAGAAGAAATAAACCTTGACAAAATCAGTGATTTCAATGAGCATGGCAAGGAGAATGGGTGCACCTACACCATCTGTCCCTATGTAGTCAGTGCCTATGCATATATATGCATATATTATTTAGCCTCCCCTATAGCCCCACTTTTTTTTTAGGACTTGAGCCCTGCTAATTTTGTTAGCATTTGAAGACCTGAAACATGTTTACTTTCCTGCCTCAAGACCTCCCAGGTAAATAGGCACTATCGCACTGTAAAGTAATCCTGCAGTAGACACAATCTGCCCCAGGGCCAATCCCTGCCCTGACATGACATCCTTGGAACTTGCTTGGAGTGTATTTCTTTTGACAACCAAAATAATCCTTATCTGTAGCTTCTGAAATAAATGCATGTTGCTAGTTTGGATACTATGGCCAAATAAACCCACAATAAAAATAAAAACAATTGGGAAAGGACTGCAAAAACAGCAGTTAGCAAAATTCAATCACCCTATTTTTGCAATGCCTTCCACAGTCAGATGGTGTTTTCAAACAAAAGTTTCAAAAACCCCTTTTACAAACAAAATGTCTACGAATTACATCTGGGAAGAGATGTGTTCAAGTTCCTGAATTGCAGACTGGTCACAAATCCGGGCTTCTCCACTTAACCAAAGTGCGTGCTCCCCGCCAAATACTTTTATCTCACTATCCCTTATCGGCCAAAATTAAAAGTCTATTGAAGGTATTCAGCTCACACTGATTGCTTCTTCAAAAAAAGGTCTCACTCCTGATATTTCCACGTAGGCAAATAGTAATAGTGACAATTCATATATATTGGACTTCACAGTTTATTTATCTCTTGACTTACTCATGGCAACATGTTTTAATTTAACTTCACATGATACCATTGTGTATTGAAGACTCAACCTACAATATTTTGTGTAATATCACCAATGTCACTATTTATGCAAATAGAGGGGGGCACCACACACCATTTGCCGCCCAGGTCCAGCAAACTCTGTGTGTGCATGCATGCGTGTTTTTAATTTTGTGCAATGTGTGTGCAATTTTGAATATGTGACTGAGCATGACTTTGCGTGTGTGTGTGTGTGTGTGTGTGTTTGTGTGCGTGAGTTTGGAGGGGTGGGGGCAACAGCGACCCTGCGAACCAGAGATGCCATGTTCCAAACAGGATTGGTTTTTTTTCAGATTTGCTCTTGTTTACTGCAACTCCCATACCCCGTCTCAACCTCATTAAACACACTTTTCAAAGTTTGATTAATGCCTAGAGTGTAGGTTTAAATTGGAAAACACTTCGATATTGCATCACGCTGTGCACATTCCAAAGAGTCTTAAAGAACATGGGCACTTTATTTATGTATAGTCGAGCGCCGGCTATTCGGATTGTTTATGGACAATTTCTTATTTGTGAATATTTCTTGTTTGAAAATATGTTCAGTATTATTTGAGCAGTGCAACTAATCATCTGGTTTATATTACTATTGTTTATGACTACGATGGTTCAATTTCCTAAATGATATTGATATGCGGCCACTGGGTCTGGTTTCCTGGGTCAGGGGTCAAGTGACTGTAGTGGGTTGCCAGTCAATTCGTCGAAAAAAATTGGTCGACCAGACAAATGGTCGAAGCAAATTGGTCGAAAACCATTTCGTCGAAATTTTTTTTTTTCTATTTTAACCCTTTTTTTTTTTTTTTTTTGGGGGGTCCCCCCCCCAACCCACTTGTTTTCTCTAAAAACCCCTTTTTTAACTAAACGAAAACCCCAAAAATAAATATATAAATAAAACATTTTTTCGACGAAATGGTTTTCGACCAAATTGCGTCGACCAAATTGCAGTCGACCAGTTTTTTTTCGACGAGTTGACTGGACACCACTGTAGTGATGTTTGGGCTTCTAAGCTGAAGCATCGAACCAGCAGCATTTACTGTTTGGCAGCAACACAGTGGAGCCAAGAATCCTGGCATTCTGTGTTACCCCGTCAGTCAGTTCTGCATCTTTACTGAATAGCACTTCGTAATGTGGCGTTCATCCCCTGTTGCAGCGGCTAGAACAAGGGATAATGGCCGGCAATCCATGTTATTGGCCTGAGCAAAGCCAGGGCGGATAACAAGGGCTTTGGGCCGTTTCACCCTTTCCAGCCCCTGGAACGGGGAAGGCCAATAGCACCCGGGTATGCCAAAGCGGTAACACAGGGTTCTAAAAAAAAATAAGGATTTTCCTTCCTACAATGGGACACGCATGGCATCCCGCTCCAGGAAGGAAAATTCTTTTCCAAGATGGCCACCACGGAAAGGAGAGGCGGGGCTCCATGAGGACCCACTCTTCCCTTTGCATGTTGGCCTGGGGGAGGCAAAGGGAAGGAGTGGATGCTAAGTATTGCTAAGTAAGTATGGGTGCGGGGGGAGAAGAAAACAAAAATGAGATGAAGGGTGGGGGGAAGATGGCGGCGGGTGGAGCGGCCGTCAGCCAGCTTGGAAAGTGGGCTTGACCCTGCAGTTCAAGCCTGAGTTCCTAGCCATCTGATTGGCTCTCTCCCCCCGCCCGGGTGCTAATTAGTGATAAGCAGCTCTGCTTTTACTGACATAAGCATTGTCCTCTGTGCAAAGTGCTGATGTTTAAAGAGTGTATTGGCTGAAGATGTCATACATATATATTTGTACAGCCATGGACTAGGTTAGAAATTAAAATTCTATCCAATCGCCAATGAGGTGTGCCAAACACAAAGCAACTGCGACACCAGTGTTTTTAGCCGAGCCCAGTCTACATTCTACCATCTACTTCTGCTACAGGATTTAAAAAAAGGAACATAAAGCTGAAACACTGTATCAGCATAACAATAAAGGCATGATTTCTTAGCTTGTTAGATACCACTGCAGAATGTCAAACTTCTCTTTGTCACGTGATTCAGTAGAGTATGTTTTAAGGCTCCATAGGGGGCACCATTTGACATTGTTGTCATTTCGCTAAATGAAGCCAGAGAATTAAACCAAACGCGTATCTATCTCTTTGCTGATGTCAATCATTTCCTTCCATCTTGCACTCCTGGGACAATGACTTTGCACAACCACGTAATGTTGATTGTTAACTCCTGCTTGAATTTTCTTGAAGATTACATTTTTTAACCTGGACATACCACAATGCATTAAATTCCTTGTAGTCTCATATTTCTTTCAAAATTCGTTTTTTTCTCTCCAAATGTATTTTGGTTATTTATGTAGCGTCCACATCGTCAGAATGCCACTTCAGGGCTCACAGAGGAAGAGTGGGTGGAAGCGGAGCGAAGAACTGAGGCTGGTTCAGTTGTTGTGTTACTAATGTGAGTGAGTGGAACAGGTGAATTTTGCACATTGTCCTGGACTACATAGGGCCTGGCTTTGTGTGAGGGACGGGGTATTTAGACAGTGGAGTCTTTGAGATGCAGGGCTTTTCTCCCAAAGCGCTTGTACTTAAGGAGAACTATAGTGGAGTGCGCTTCTTGATTCTGAACACCTCCCAGAGGACACAGGAGCTGATCAAACGTGAATGTTTTCACCCACGTTAGTAGATGAGGAGCTGACGTGCTTGTAAGTCCCATCCTCCTCATATAACAGGAGAATGAGGACTCTGCTGCCTCTGAGGACTTGACTTGCATGTCACAAGTGAGTGTGCAGAGTGTTGTGTGATAATTCAGTCAGTCTCCCACAGGCATCTGTGCACTGCAATGTGTGGCAATGTGCTTTCTCTAACCCCAGATATGCATTCTAATGCTCCTATTTTTGTTAGAAATGTGGTTTTTAGACCAGTTTGTTACATATGCAAAGCACTTCTGTCGGGTACCTTAATCCAGATATACAAAATGTAACTTAGCTAGATATTATCCTATATCGTGGCCTGCAACAATACTTATTAGGAATGAATGTCACTTTACAGTTGAGCGAAATTTCTTTTAAACTGAATTTTGTGACTGTACACCCAAATAAATGACATTTTCATTCAAGACAATGCCCAGAACTCAGTATGCATGGATATTAAAAGTGCAAAACTTAAAAGGTTTAATTGAATTAATAAACACTATGGGGAAATGGTAGTGTACCCAGTGCATCGATCAGGTGGCAAAGAAAGAGCCTCACACGTCCTCAAAGGGAGGGACCCTGCACAGCACTTTCTGTCATGGATATGATGAGTGTCATCAATACAGATCCGATGGTAGCCATTCTCCTGTCTCATGGCTGTTGACCTGTGTTCATGTGATCAGCTGACATTGCAGGTGGCACACTGCCACATGTGCACTAAGGAACTAACATGTTGTCACCACGGCAGGTAAAAGCAGCAAAAGGCTGAGCCTCTACACACAGAGCTTACTTGATTGACAGCACTGACAGACAAGTGAAAAGCAGAATCCTGCCTTCCATCTCAGTCCTTAAACATCAGCTTTTACCTGGCCAGTGCCTTACTGTCAAATGAGAATTGGCATATGTGATGCACTCACAACTGGTCAGGCTTGTTGAGACTGGGCACAATGTTCCCCATTCTTGTTGAACAGCTAAAAGCAAGCTTACTACTGTAAGTGTAAAGGGAACTCAGAAGCCCCCGAGAGATTGCCACCAGCTGGAGGACCACCATTGCCAGATGATCTTGCAAGGGCATTTTATAAAGCTGTGAGATTGCAGGAACATATCTCCTTTGGCCGGAGGATACCACAAGTTGCGGGAGACTTGGCAGGTCTGGTGGAACATGAATGTGTTATTGCATCCGTTTGCTGGTCTTGGTGGTTACATTTGGGTAGGAGGGGAATCATTTGGTGGAAGTAACTTCAAATAAAAACTTCAATCTCACTCTGTCTTGTCTATTGAAAACTTAAACCCCAATGTTGCACCACCAAACTGGCCAACTCAATAGGTGTCCACAAGGTCAAATATAAATACTTAGGAAAACACCTAAGCAAGTAAAATGCATACATACATGTGCTTCTATAGAAGCAAATTAATCAAAGATCAGTGACTTCAGATAAGGAGGATAGAACAATTCATTGTGCAAAACTCTCTTGCTGTGATTTCTAGATTTTAACGGCAAGAAATCACGCTGATTTTATATTTCAACTTCTCTAGCTAGGGAATATTGTAGTAACTCATTTAGTTTCAACTTATTGAAGAACTATTAGCTATCTGGGAGGTGTGTGTCTCACATGACTGAGTGACAGAAGGCTAGCATCATTAGGGAAAACATCCAGCTTCCACACTGTGCCTCACATCAGCTATTCACACTCTATTCAAGCATATGTTGTGGACGTAGACATTGAGAGCATCTGCTTCAAAGAGATATGCTGGCATACATTATGGGAACGACCTTGAAAGTGTTTGATAATCGAAATACTGGCATATATGTCGGCCCAGACAGTGAGGAAGGGCTTTACAGGAACATGTTGCCATATGTTATGACCAAAGCAACATGAAAGTGTTTTAAATTTATTGGCAATACTAGGTCATAGGTGGGCCCAGGCAGAATGACAAAATGTTTTACAGGGCCATGTTGCCAAATATCATGACCGGGACATGGTCAAATTGATTTAATTTACATTTGCAATCCATTTGGCAAATATTTCTACTATATAACGGCATATATTTGGGCACGAAATGTGCTTTACAGTGCCAGAGGTAGCCTATATTGAGTCCATCACAAAAGTGTTCATCAGAGGCAATATCAGCATATATGTCGGTGTTCACATTATGAAAATGAAGTGCGCACTATTGGATTTCTTTTTTGTTATAATGGGAACCAATATTAACTTGTATGACTTTTGACCAAGTTTGTCTCAGAAATTGTGTAAATGCACCATTTTAGGCTCTTATTTTAAACACATTTGCAGTGCAAATCACCCAAATGCTCTGAGGTTGTTTGAGCTCCCTCACTTCACTTGGTAGCTCTAGTTAAATATCAGAAAATATTAATATACCTCCAATGAAAAAAAGTGCTAAACCGCAATGGCCTTAAATCATTTATAAACCACCTCACCCCACATTACCGAAAGATGCCTCCGTCAGGGATGGCGCAAACAGCAGACATCCACATCCACAGCCAACCCCAACCCCAACCTGCCACATAGAACCTCCAGGACAAGTCAGTTCCGGTCGTCGTTTTCCTTATGTTGTAAGAGCACACCAATTGTGTGGACCAGATCCATTCCTCTGGCCTTTCTCCTCTTCAATCCCATCGACAAAGCAGTTACATACATACTGTAAGTAGCGTACAGTGGTTTACAAAAAAGATACAAAAAATAAAAAGCACACACCCTCTGTACTCACACGAACGAGCATACCATTTTTCAGTCATTGGGCTTCATTACAAGCTTGCCGGTCCGGATACAACGGTACCGGTAAGCAATTGTATCCGGACCGGCAAACTCTGAGTTGTGCTCGCGGGTGCCTTTCATTGCGCCAGGTCTGACCTGGCGGAACGAAAGGCACCCACGAGCACAGCATGTCGGATGCACCGGCATCGTTACAAACGGTGCTGGTGCATCCGACCTCCCCATTCCCATTGAGCATGGGCTCAATGGGAATGGGGAGGTCGGATATAAAGAATAAATGGTCGGATATAAAAATGAATATCGGCGGCTACCGCCTGCCTCGTAATGAGGCCCAATGAATAATAAAAATAGATCGAAATAATGCCTATCACGTTTCAGAAACAGCGTTATTTGGGATACCTTTGGGCAAAAAAATGTGTATGGCAGTTTCTAATTCCGAAAATATTTAGCATGTTACCTCATGTTTACCAGAAACATGTCTGGCCACCGGTTTAACATCATCCACTTTCCAATGTCTGCTGTCCTATCATCTTGCATGCGTTTTGAGAAACGAAGCCAGGTAAAAGAGGTTATCAAGCTGCCCTTCCGCCATATGAAAAGTCCATAAAGCAAATGCGGTCTGGAATGTTTGGCACTCGTTTCAGTTTTCGTAGAAATGTCATTCTCTGGGGTACTTTCCAACTCCGATTAGACATCTATTTTCTTCAGATTCGGAGCCTGATATGCAGGATTCCCCACTGCGCAGTTAAACAGGGTGAACTGCAGGTCACGCAGCTCGATATAAAGTCTCGCGCGATGATGAATGCAACAGATACTTCACAACGCAGGCACACAACTATTGATATTTATGGATAAATGAGGTAGTCGAAATGGCATTCCCTGAAATGTGGCTCCCCCGTGGAAAGATACTGTTTACCACACAAAGTAAAAAGGAAAAGAGAAAAATTGGATAATTGTTTCAGCCCTCTGGGCAGCTTGTTTATCTATGGCTGGTGGCAGCATGATGAATAGAAATAAATGCACAGCTAAATCTTGGGTAATTTCATGATAAAATCCCTGGGAAACGTTAACTTCTTAAAAATAGGAGAGCGACGTCTAAAAAAATATGCCATAAATTGTTATTTTTTTCAAGACAGGGCTAAGAAAAAGTTCACTTACATGTGAAAGGATCCCTCCTGAAATGTTCCAAATAGGTCCCAAATATTTAACCGTGTGACAGAGTGAAGAGTTCATAAATAGAGAGAAAATACATGTGTTCCTATTCGGGCAAAATATCTATGCGGATGCGCATATATGTATTTAAGTTTCTGTCAGAGAACAGAGAGCAGGGATGTCAAAAGGAATATTTGACAATATAAAGAGGGACGGCTATTCACATTTTGGTTTCTTTTACATTAACTTTTCTACGAAGCATTGCAATTTTGGATTGCATTCATACCAGAGTATAAATTACCTGGGCACAACAATGTATTTCATCAATTTCATTTTTTGGAATAGAAATATGTTTGCTTGGTGCAAGGGCAGTGGAGAATGTCATTGCAACCTTGCAAAGTTCAATGCAACTGGGCAATGGCCTTTCTCCTCAGTACCCGTCAGATTGTATCTGTCTATTCACCATCTTGTTCCCTCCGATCCCTCTCTGCATTCACCATCAATTGTCCCATACCCTACCTGTTTCTCCTCTCGCTTTTGCGCTTTAACCCTACTGGCCCGGCTCAACTGGAAACCCAGTACACATAACAAAGCCAGCCCAACTGTGGATCTCTTCAAAGCTCAGCTTAAACTTCACTTGCTTGCAAAAGAGGGAGCTCCCCCTGCTTTCTGCCCCATCCCCTGTACATTGGCTCCAGTGATGCTTAATAATGTCATTTTGTATATTTAATTAGTACTCCTCTTGAGTTTGAAGCACTTGTCCCTGTTGCTTTTTTCTAAAAAATGTTGTTTCTGTTTGTTTTTGTTGTCCCTGGTACATGTCCTAATGTTTTACACCCCCAAACAAACTGGGTCACTGCGTGTTATCATCTTTTGGCTGCCATGTTTAAATGTGTGATTGTAAGTCAATTCTGATTGAAATTGACATCATTGTTATTCAAATAAATACAAATACAAAAATACAAAGCTAATGCATTTGAAGGTGACTGACTTGCGTGAGATACTAAATAACATCCAGATTCCATGCATGCATACTCACTGGTGTCCATGGCATTTCTTAGTACCTCAGTTGGCACTGGGACCGGAGGTTAGGTGAGCTTGACCTTGTGGGAGAAATTGTTGAATAGGGTACCATACAATTAATTCATTCATCCAAGGTTGTATCGAACTGCAGTTATTACATTATGAACTTTAATTTATGTATTTATGTGGCATTTGAGTTCTTCTGTAAAAGGTATCAAGGGCACCAAAGAAAAACGAGGTCTTGGTGAACATTTAATGCAGGTGCAGAGTTGAGGCTCTTGCCCCTGCTCAGTGGCCCATCTCAAAACCAGCGCAGTAAGGGTTATTCCACACTGCATAGCTAATTAAGTCATTTAAAGCATCAGTGCTCACTTTCTGGACTTCAAATTAATTTTTCCAGTTCCCCTCACTATTCCCAAGCATCTTCACAGTGAGGTTATCCTGTGCCCTATTTGTTTCCATTACAGCCATTGCGCATTGTTCCATTCAGGTTTGGTTCTCAGCCTGCCCCTGTTTCCTCATTGTCAATTCATCCTTAAATTCCTTCAGCTCAAGACCACCTTGCTGCATCAGGTTACCCTCCTAGCAGGTTCGTGTTCTTCCCCCTCCCGCTCAGGTAAATCCCTGACGGCTTCATTCCCCCAGACATGCGGTTCTTGCCATTGGCTGTAGGTCTCTGCTTTGCTTCTGTTTGTTTCTCTCGGATCACCAGTCTCAATCCTCTTCACTATCACCAGGCTGCCACTTCAAAGTTAAGCTGACACTTGGTGGATTTAGCTGTGAGCCTCAAAGATATCAGAATTAGGGCTTGAGGGTGGGATAACTAACAACCTCATTCTTCATATGGCGTAAGAAATATTCTGGGTCCCACCAGGAGAGCGCTCCAGTGCTCCTCACATTCAACTTTGTTCCACTCTGTATGGGAATCAGCATCAAGGCTGCTCAGCACCAGCTATCTTTCTCACTCCACCTGTAGCCTGCCCTTTTGACCCTGTGTTCTTAACACTTTGTGGCTGCAAATCAATCTTTGTAGGCCAATATCATAGGGTCCTCGATTTGTCCTTCCCACTGACAAAGCATTGGTCTGGTGTCGTACCACCCAGGCTAAGCCACAACATGACTAAAACATTCAACTCTTCCATGCAAAGTACTGGACTCTTGCATTTATAAAATACATCTATTTAGCATCTCTTAAAATATAATTACTGAAGTAGACTGGTCATGGGATGGTCTTACAATGTATGCTCCGAACAAGGAGTACTCTTAATTCAAGATGGTGGAAACTAAGGGACTTATTCTCCAAAATTGGAATAAGAAAAAATAGGCTGCCACTTAAAAAAATGTGCAGGACACCTCATTCATAAATGTAAGTAAAGGTAAGTGGTGCTATGTAAACCTTCTCTGCCTATAATGTTGGCCTATCTGAACATGGCCTGCACATTTCCACAGTGTTGTGCAGCAGCACAAAAGATACAATGACCAGTCCCCTTGCATACATTGGTGCCGGGAGAACACCCTAGTCTTGACATTCATGAATGACAGCAGCCACATGGGTGCTGAGATGGCATTTCACAATGGCAGGCCATTAAAGGGAGAAGCTTACCCAAACACTAAACTATTGTGCTAAGTGCATCATGGCTTTAAAAACACGTCACAGGTGCAGTACCCGACATGGTCCATTATATATATGTTTAAGGCCATTAAAGGGCCCATCATTTTAAAATGAGGGGCAAAAAAGGCATGTCTATCCCTGTTTGAGGGACAGAAATATAGGTGGGACAGTAGCGGTTCATAATGCTGTTGTTCTCCAAAAAGAATGCTGGACAGGGTCAGAAATACACCTGTCATTCATTGCTCTTCACAATGTGCCTACTCCAAGAAGGCACAGTGCTATATCTTTGATGTTTTGTATTTTAAAGCAAATTGCATTTTCGATTTAGGAATACACTTTAAAATCTGCAGAAATGCGCTCTAATCTACACAAATCACAAATCTACTAAGGGGAATGAACTGATAGGGGGCAAAAACTGAGCATCTGAATGGGTGCAATATTTGGGGTGTAAGTGGTGAGGTATGCTAGTGCCAACAACGTTTTTAGAATCAGCCCCTAAGTTAGGATAAATCCATGGCTGTATCCAGGATAAACAGAGATGAAAAGCAGCTGCTCCCATGTGTATGTAAGGTAGTGAAAATGCTTATTATAATTCAAAGAGACATCTTTCTTTAAGTTAATAAAATCTTACCATTGTAGCTAATAATAACCTATATTAAATGTTGCATGCAGGCACTTATAATTCGAAATCCAATAAAGAGGGGTTAACATGCCATGCAAAAGCTAATTACAAAAGTGTTTTAAATTAAACTCAATTCTACATTATTTTTACGCAGGATTATTCTAATTATAATTATCACTAGTATTATTTGTATTTATATTACTTTTTAAACTTTAACATGTTTACTATGATATTTTACTCCAAATGAACAACTCATCAACATAATAGAGTTAGACACAATTATCTTAAGCAACTCACCCAAAATTAATTTAATAGTAGACTTAGTGATGATACAAAGAGAAAGAATCCAGTTCAAACAATATATAATTAAATTCAGCTGATTACTATGGTGCAAATACATATATAATGAAAGCAAACTCCCTCCAGATTAATACGGGGAAATCCTACGTCATGGTTAGCAACACTAAAAGGAAGTGCAAAGAGTATTCTTGGAAATTGAACAACGCCACAATTCAGCGTGTTGATTCAATTCATTATTTGGGTTTCGAGATCGCAGTTAAGAACCAACGCGAAAACCAAGTAGCTACAATGAAGGAAAATATCTTGTTGTGCATGTCAATTTGAAAATGATAAAACAAATGTTGAGCCTATACTCCTTGGACCCACTGATCTAGTTTTATAGAGTGAAAGTGTCCCCAATTGTTTTGTATGGGTGCAAACTGATGAACATCTCAGGCAGGAACTTTTTTGATGTGCTTGAGCAGAAAATTTTGAAACAAGTTCTGGGTCTCACCATTTCAGTACCAAGAAGTGTCAGCAGACGGGAATTGGGCCTCACGTCCTGGTGGTCTCAGTACATTAGTAGGAGTGTTTCCTTGGTTGACACATTAGACAGGGCAGGCGAACAGTCCATCGGGTTCTACTTACTGCCTTAATGTTACAAGACACAAACCCATTCTTGAAATAACAAAGGAAAATGTGTGACAAATTTTGTATTATGATCAATCTAAACAGTTCTGAATCAGAAGTGGTTTTCAAGAACAAGATATGGGAGAGAGATGAACTGACCTGTTTGATCTTAGTCATCTAAACCTGTATGCAGGCAAGGAACGTTTCTACTTACCATCAAATCAGCTAAGAGCATAATTAGTGAAATTTCTTGCTCCAAATACCGTGATTGGTACCTTAAATTTCGATTTAACTGCCTTCCCACGTTAGAGGTTCTGGGACCAAAGTTTGGAGTCCAGAGGGAATTGCACATCTGCAAAATGTGTGGATCAGATTCCACTGAGTCTCTATTTCATTTGGTGATTTTATGTCCTGCATTCCTTAACCACATGGTGCGCAGTTTTGAGCGGTACATTCACTCAACGTCAGCATTCCTAACCCATGATCTATGGCATAGACTCATGACGAGCTTCCAGCTGTCACTATCGATAGTCCTGATCAAAATGCTAATAGACTTTTCTGTGGAATTTGACAAAGTAACAGAGCAAGGAATTTTAGACCTAGTCAAAGTATCAGATTTTTAATTGCAGAATTCTAATTAGAACTGAGGAATGGATTAATAAGATGCTAACATTGTCTTCCATTTGTAATTTTACAATGCGATTTATCGGTTTTACATACTCATGTGCAGTTTGTTGTCTTAGTGTGATTATGTTAAATATGTTTGTATGAGATTTGTGTAAATGTATACTGTGTACAGTGAACACAAATAAAAAAAAAATGAATGTATATTGATAGTGAGGGGAAGATGGGATGGGAGACCTATGAAGCAGGAGGGGAGCTGAAGATAAAAAGCAGAAACATACAATAGTTAGTAGTGGTTCCATTATTTGCAAAAGCACACATGTCTATCAATCTTATATACTATCATGGAAAATGTGCACCAGGTCAAACAAAAGCAAAATAGCCTTTTATGTGATATTTACATCTGTCCATAGGTTACAGTCACAGTAGAATGTTTCAGATTATACAGTGTTCCAGGCCACATAATGTTCCCTTATTCAGATATGAGCATGCACCCCCCGTAATTCATCTTCACACTTCTATGGACACTTGTTGACTTCTTGTGACTTTACTGGTTTAGAGCTCTTTGTGACCACTGAATGGATCCAAAGAATACATTATAGAAAATGTTTCCAGTTTGAGGTAAATCTGTTACAGTTAGGTTGGCTATCCAGTGCTCTGCATAGGTTTGGTATAGCGGATTCCACCAGATATTGGGATCTAGATTGTTAAATTCCTAGCAAATAAGAAGGATGCACTGAAATGTCAAAATCATTTTATAATCCAGATTGCAGACTTCAGCATTTTTTGCTGCCACTTTTCACCAGGAGCGTACTTTGTGAAGGAGCAAGCTCCCTTTCTGTACATTCATTGGGTAAAACATAAAGGAAACACCTGAGATATCAGACATTAAACTCCAGAATTTATCTCACAAAGATTTAACAGCTGCCCATTGGAATAGATAATGAGCAAGTGTCCCCATTCCTGAAGAGCAGGTTTAACAGATCATCCTGCTGCTGCAATAGCTTAGTTGCTGTGGTATGAGCCCTATGGAGCAATAAAGAAAAGTGACTGTGCCACTGGCAGCATGAAATGTTTAGTGTAGTTTAAACCTCATACATTCTCAAAGGGCTTCATCAAGGCTAGATCCAATGTGGCCCTCTACAGTTCTGTACATTCTGACTACATATTCTTGTAAGATATATTTTAGTTAATGCAGGGGTTCTTCTCTAAGTGGGCTCCCCTGATATAATGCCTCTTAGTGTACAGTCCCTCCCCACAATGCTGGGCAAGAAACAGGCGGTTTGATCAAAACACACATTTATTTAAAGACATTATTCAAAGGTTGCCCCAAGCTTTATGTAGGGGAAGTCACCAAAGCATTACACAATTATATGTAGCTTGTCCACAAAACAAAAATAAACTGCCTGCTTGAATCTCGTTATTTCTCACACACAAACATTCATTTATATAATCACATCTCGATATTTTTTATTCTGAAAATCAATGGGCATACAAGTCATAATTCTACAGTGTGTCAGGTACTGAATCAAATGTGTCTTGATTTCAAAACATCTCCATATACAGATAAAGTTAAATTTACAAGTTAATCAAATAAATGTGCTTTCCCCATTAACACCAGCAATTTATGGAAACAGGGAGCTGTTGTGGTTCTCACATTTCCCAGGCAAATATGGTGTTGTATGCTATTATGTAAGTGGCATTTAAAGTAAGCCCATAATGAATTGCATACAAATTCTGCAGGTTTTGATTAGGGAAGCCAAATTGTCAGTTCAGAACGCATAAGGATTTTGTTAAATGTTATAAGGGTCCCTCCCATCTCACCTCAGTAATAGAGTGCGGCTGAGAAATTTCAAGAATTAGGGGCATATGGGATTTATATTTGCATCATTTTTAAACTTGCTCTCATTTCCCAATTCTTATTAAATAGATATGACCTTCACAGAACACACTTAAACAAAAACATCTTCACTAGACTATGACATTGACCTCTTCATATCAGTGCAATGTAATCTATTTACGTGAAACCACTTTTGATACAATTTAATCAGGTTACTTTACCATCTGTTTGTATCATTATGCACACAGTTTAGAAATGTATTTTGGGTTGGACTGAAATGACATCTCACTCAATTTTACATGCAGTGAAATTACACTCTTTATTTCCTTTTGAATCAACAATTTTTTCTAGCGACTTCCCAAACTACCCCGTCTCAGACTTAGCAAAAAACAATAGAAATGGTGGCTAGAGTGCAGATATCACTTTATTTGGGGAATTTGAATACTTACTTGGATTAATCTTTAAAGGTGCATAGCTAGCAGAAACCTGCAAGTGTTCCTAGGGAATTCTTAGTCAGCAGGCCTCTCCTGCTCTCTTCCTTACCTTTATTCATAACCATATGGTGTGTTACACCATATGGCAGACAATTAAGATTGGGTTCTGCCAATCTGCTGAAATTGACTAAGTTTAAATGTCACCGTTGGGGAGGCGGATCCTTTAGCGTCTTGACGCCTAAGATCTGGATGTCTAAACCACACCTTTGGGCCATCATAAACCACTCAGAATTCAGACATTGTCTGAAGTCCTTGTTGTTCCTGACTTAAAATTATATCGGCTTGTAGGACAGAATTCGTGGATGTGATAATGCCTTCATGCCTCCTCCAAGCGAACAGTGCACTTTACAAATTGTCCTGCCAAACTACCTCCCTTTTTCAGGAAAAGCATGTCTGCCTTAACTTAAGCTGGTTCAGCATGTCTCATGGACAAGTCCTTGTCATCTTCAACAGTCATCCAATAGGAACAGGTGATATTCTTTCCAGCAGCTTTTCTCGGGGGCATAATTATATCACCTCCGTTCTCTATCTTTTTAAAGAGTACAATATTTATATGCATATGTTATGATTATTTCACATTATTTGATTGGCTGATATTTCCAATGGCCTGCTTTAGAGTCAGATACTACTATAGAAGACACCCCTCAATCTTCATTGGATGATTATAATTTCTACATTTGTTACTAGAAAAAAAAGGTGGGGTTGCAAACTGTTCTTAATACTTTAAATGCTAAATTGTTTTATTCCATAATTCATGGTCAGAACCTGCCCCTTCAATGAAATATGGATTTCGGAAATCTGTCCTCACAGACGCCCTCCAGGCATGCAAAATGAAGGCATAGCATATTTATTCATAAATGTATGGGTAATATCCTTATTTTCATATGTTTTGAAACGTATTTGAAATGCCAGAATAAAGAGGAGATTCTCAGCTTCAAAAAACACTCTGCTGTATTTCTATAAATCATATGGTTACAAAGTTATGAACCAAATTCATTTCTATCTATAAAGTAATATTTTAATCATGCCCTTCATTTGCCCTATGTACATTATCTTGTGATTCAGCACATGACTGTCATGATGCCTACCTCCAAGGAGCCAGGTCCGACCCAGCAACCCCAGAGGCAGGCATCATTCCCCCCAGGGAAGTGCCAGCGGGCCCAAGCTGGGGCCCTTTGGACACAGTCCTGGCGCCTTTGGCGCCAGGCTCATGTTGGACCCCTGTCCTGGTGCCTTAGGCGCCAGGCTCATAAAGCTAGACATGTGTTCAAGTGTTTTAATGTGCACTTTCCTGATGCAGACCATGCTGCTACATCCAGGCCCTATTGAGGCCTGAATGGAACTACTTTACCTGTGGGACTACTTTCCACCTGGGTGTGGTCGGGGAAGGATACATACCTGATCGGTGGAAGGATACATGCCTGGAACTTCTTCCAAAGCTATTTAAACCATGCCCGATCAGCAACTCACGCTTCGCGTTGTTCTGCTCCTCGCAGCTGGACGCTCACTGTGTCAGCTCCTGCATCTGGACTTCAGCCACGCCTGTCAGCATCCTGGGTCGCCTGCAAGAGAGAATTGGTGAGAAAGAAGACCTTACCTGCTAAAGCTGCATCATGGGGACATCACACCGACGATCCTGAAAGGGAAGACATCATTTTAAAAGCATTTTGCTTCGATCGCTGCAGTGCTGCATTTCACTCACCTTTCCTGGGCGCCTCCATCTTCAGCAGCGATCATCCGGATCCGCACCCACTTCCCAGAGCCTAGAGAGAAAAGACAAGAAAACAAGGTGAGAGAAGGAAGGGAAATAGGAAAAGCTCAGTTTCCTTCTAAGACTTACCTGTTGGGTCATTCCCATTTCATTTCGGGTCCTGCCGCTTCCTGGCATTCCGGACCCCGGCCCCAATGGGGAAAAAAGACAAAGGGCCTCATTACGACCCAGGCGGTAAGTTACCGCCTGGGCCGTGACTTTACCACCATGGCGTAAACTACGTTTACGCCATGGTGGTTGGTGGACTTACCGCCCCATTCCGACCTTGGCGGGGCGGTAAGTCCCCAATCCCCATTTACCCTTCCCCATTCCCATTTTTGCCCCATAGGGCATAATGGGAGTGGGGAAGGCGTTAATTACGCCACCGTAAATTACGGTGGCGTAATTAACTCCATGGTCCCTTAGCGCCATGGATTTTATTATTAAGCTTGAACTTTTGAACTTGCAACAGAACTCTTACAACGCCTAACCTGAATAGTGAAGCTTATTTTGAACTCCCATCAAACCTCAATCCAGTGAAGTAACTGGGTTTCAACGCACCCCTGCATCAGAAGCAGGATGGAGAACTCATCCTTCCAGACCCTAAGATGAGACTTCACGGGGAATCGTGGAAGGGTATCGAGGAGGGTTGGAAGGGAGTGGGAGGCTTGAGCATTATTCCGTCAGTAGGTAATACTCCCTTTTCACGCACAGGGGAATATTCCTGCGAGCCAGAAAAGCCAGAGTAGAGGGGCCCTTCCTGTCCATCATCAGAGTCCTGCGCTTCACCATTGAAGAAGCATCAGCACTCGAAGCCAGACCTGCGCCTCCGTGGGAATCAGGTGAGCGTGACAGAACGCGAAGCCTACCCACAATTTCCCACCCGGGCGCTATGGAGACTTCTGAGACAGATCAGCTGGCCCAGCTTTTGGGGGAATTACGGGCAGAAGTGCACTCAGCCCACCAGAAGACTAACGCTCTCAAAAGAGAACTGATCCTATCTAAGGAAAGAACTGATGACCTGGCCAAAAGGTTATTGCAGGCCCAGGCAGGGCACACTCCTTTACCTAATTCCGGAGGTACTTCCACATCAATGGGTTTGAATAACCCGGTACAAATCAATCTACCTGGACACATGCCTTTGGCCCCGCCTGAACGTTTTGCGGGGGATCCCAAGAAATATGCCGTCTTTATGAACCAATGTCGTTTACACTTTCTATGCAGACCCGGGGCCTTCCCTAATGACCAGACCAAGGTAGCCTTTATACTATCTCACCTCAGTGGCAGTGCTGCCGATTGGTCTATTCCATTGGTTAATCAGGATGATCCCATTCTCCAGGATTTTCAGGGCTTCCAGGCCAGCATGGAAAGATTGTTTGCTCGACACTCTCAAGGACAGGCCTTTGATAACGAACTGCTATCCTTACGACAAGGTAATCAGGATCTCCTGTCCTACGTTGCCACCTTTAACAGACTGGTTGTGGAAACTGGATGGCCAGAAAACAAAAGGATCACATTGTTTCATCGAGGCCTGCGCGGAGAGCTTAAGGATGTTCTAGCTCAGATAGTAGATCCACCCCAGGTCTGCGCAGACTACATAGACTTGGTGGTTCAACTTGATCACAGACTTCAAAATAGAAAAGCAGATCGGTTCAAGTACGAAACCCGAGTACCGATCAAAACCCACGCTAACTCCAAGAGTACCGACGTATCCGAACCTATGCAAATCGGCGGTGTTAAAGGACCATTAACGCAGAAGGAACGAGAGAGAAGGCGGCAAATGCAACTTTGTCTGTATTGCGGGACTTCCGGTCACTTTCTTCGAAATTGTCCGGTTAAACCACCTAAGAAGGTGGTTGGAGCCACTGATAACGAGTTATTGACACCTGATTCGGGAAACGACCTAGCCCGACAAGCGTAGGGGTCCGCTTGCCGAGCTTGAAAACAAACTCTTTGACCTCGCATTTTGTCATGCCAATGGTGCTCGTGGACCCAAAACAACCTCAGCAGTTGCATGCTGTAAAAGCATACATCGACAGTGGAGCTATTGGAAACTACATAGACCGTGAATTGGCTTCCAGGATTAAGCTCCCTCTCCGCCCGAAAGTAACCCAAGATGTCATTACTACAGTAGATGGAACCGAAATAGCCTCAGGGCCTGTAACGCATTCCACTGTTGAAATGACACTGGTGGGTCAGGATGGACATCGGGAAGCAATCGTGTTTGATGTGATCAAGGCCCCACAATTTCAAGTAATTCTTGGAATTCCTTGGTTGGAAACACATAATCCCAGAATCGACTTGCGAGCAAAGAAGATACGTTTTCCTGATTGTGAACCAACTTGTTATCCAAGAAATCCAGTTATGGGTCTAGCCTCAGCAACTTCCACCCCTGTACAGCTACCGTCAGAATACCAAGAATTCGAAGACGTTTTTCAGAAGGAACAGGCTAACACGTTACCTCCCCATCGGTCTTATGATTGCCAAATCGATCTGGTACCCAATGCTCAACTACCTTGCAGTAGGATTTATGCTCTTACGGAACCTGAGAACCTGCATTTGCGTCAGTATTTAGATCAGTACCTAGCCATAGGTTTTATTCGCCCGTCCAAGTCTCCTGTCTCCTCAGCTCTGTTCTTCGTGCCGAAAAAAGAGGGCGACCTTAGAACATGTATAGACTATCGCGCCCTAAATCAAATAACGATTAAGAATCGTTATCCTCTGCCCCTGATCCATGAGCTTATCGACCAGGTGAAAGAAGATTGTGTGTACACCAAGTTAGATCTCCGAGGAGCTTATCACCTGGTGTGTATAAAAGAAGGCGACGAATGGAAGACTGCATTCCGCACCAAATTTGGGCTCTTCGAATATCAGGTGATGCCCTTCGGTTTGTGCAATGCACCTGCCGCCTTTCAGTACTTTATGAATGATGTTCTTCGGGAACTTATCGATGTCTGTGTCATTGTTTATATTGACGACATCCTGGTGTACTCTTCTTCAGAATCCGATCACAGAAAACATGTTAGGGCAGTTCTTGAGAAATTGCGCCAGCACAGACTATTTGCAAAGCTCGAAAAATTCGTTTTTCATACCACAGAAGTTGAGTTTCTCAGATTCATCCTGACACCTCAAGGAGTCCGAATGGACTCGCGAAAGGTGGACGCCATCCTCAAATGGCCATCTCCTAGCTCGGTGAAGGGAGTTCAGAGCATGCTCGGCTTCGCCAATTTCTATCGAAGATTCATTCCGGAATTTTCCCGAACAGTCCAACCCATCACAGCTCTCCTAAAGAAAAACAAACGCTTTGAATGGACTCTTGAGGCCGAACAAGCCTTTCAGGACCTGAAAACCAAATTCACCTCTGCACCTGTATTGAAGCACCCTCACCCAGATCTCCCTTACATTGTGGAAACCGACGCATCCAGTTCGGCCATGGGAGCTGTCCTGTCGCAAAGAGACCCAGAAACTAACCAACTACACCCTGTGGCCTTTTGCTCCAGGAAATGTTCTCCTCCTGAAATCAACTACGCAATTACCGACAAGGAGTTACTGGCTATTAAATCTGCTTTCAAGGCTTGGCGTCACTACCTTCTTGGGGCAAGACACACCATCACCATAATTACGGAGCACAGAAATGTACAATATTTAAAGACGGCCAAAGCTCAATCTTCACGACAACTCCGATGGGCTCTATTCTTTGCGGAATTTGATTTCGTAATTACCTATCGCCCTGGCTGCAAGAATGGTAAAACGGACGCCTTATCCCGGATTGGCATGGAAGAACCCAATTCGAGTTTAGAACCTGTGCCAATCATACCTGAACAAAGAATCTTAGGCCTAACTTCATTGCAAACTATTGAGGACATCCAAACGCAAGTAAAACAACTTCTAGACTCTTCAGCCTTACTGGAATGGAGTCAAAAGGGTCCTCATTACACCGTTAAGGATGATTTACCCAACTTCCAGGAGCGGTTGTTTCTGCCAAGTAAAGAATTGCAAGAACTTGTTATTGCCCATCATCATGAATCATTAATGGAAGGACACCCTGGTATCGCTAAAACGGAGGAAAAAATCAAACGCCACTTCTGGTGGCCTTCTTGGAGAAAAGACATAAAGTCTTTTGTATTGTCTTGTGGAATTTGCACCCAAAACAAGGGTCAAAAGAAAAGGCCAGCCGGCCTACTTCAACCCTTGGATATTCCACCGGCACCATGGCACACCTTGTCAATGGACTTTATAACTGACCTGCCTCCTTGTGCTGGTTACAACACTATCCTTGTAATTGTGGATCTATTCTCCAAAATGGCCCACTTTATCCCTTTAAAAGGTTTGCCTTCAGCTTCCACCTTGGCCAAGAAATTTCTGGAGAATATAGTTTGCATACATGGTTTTCCTTCCATATTAGTCTCGGATTGTGGAAGTCAATTTATCTCCCATTTTTGGAAGAAATGTTGCCAACTAGCACAAATAGATGTGCGGTTATCCACCTGCCACCACCCCCAGACCGACGGACAAACCGAGAGAACCAATCAGACTCTCAAGCAATATCTTCGGTGCATGTTACACCAATCCGAGTTAAATTGGAAAGACATCCTTTGGATCGCAGAATATGCATACAACAATTCAGTGCATTCTGGACCCACAAACTCCTTTTTATACTTTGTATGGTCACCATCCTTGGACCTCTGACCTAGATCCACCTCTGACCCTGGAAATGCCCGCATAAATCATCTGCATTCCACAATAACCCGAGCCTTCAAAGAAGCTGCAACTCATTTACAGCAAGCCAAGAAAAAGTATAAAGAAAATGCTGATTTGCACCGAAGTAAAACTCCTCCTTACCAAGTAGGAGATCAGGTATGGCTAGCAACGAAACATTTACCCCTCAAGGGCCCGCAAACCTTCAATCCCAGATTCATAGGACCTTATCCCATCAAGGCTATAATCAATCCCGTGGCCTTTAAACTGGATTTACCGTCTAACATGCGTATTCATCCAGTTTTTCATGCATCACTTTTGAAGCCAGTACAACCAGGGACCCGACTGTCCAAGCCTCCAGACCCAGTTCAAATTGAAGGGGAATTAGAATTCGAAGTTAAAGACATTTTAGACTCCAAGGTGTTAAAGTCAAAACTCTTCTATCTTGTTGACTGGAAGGGATATGGACCTCAGGAGAGATCGTGGGAGCCTAGTAACCATGTTCACGCACCTCGATTAATACAAAGGTTCCACCGGAGATTTCCGAACAAGCCAAAACCCCCGGAGGGAACAACCTTGGGAGGGGCCTTGAGGGGGGGTACTGTCATCATGCCTACCTCCAAGGAGCCAGGTCCGACCCAGCAACCCCAGAGGCAGGCATCATTCCCCCCAGGGAAGTGCCAGCGGGCCCAAGCTGGGGCCCTTTGGACACAGTCCTGGCGACTTTGGCGCCATGCTCATGTTGGACCCCTGTCCTGGCGCCTTAGGCGCCAGGCTCATAAAGCTAGACATGTGTTCAAGTGTTTTAATGTGCACTTACCTGATGCAGACCATGCTGCTACATCCAGGCCCTCTTGAGGTCTGAATGGAACTACTTTACCTGTGGGACTACTTTCCACCTGGGTGTGGTCGGGTAAAGGATACATACCTGATCGGTGGAAGGATACATGCCTGGAACTTCTTCCAAAGCTATTTAAACCACGCCCGATCACCAACTCACGCTTCGCGTTGTTCTGCTCCTCGCAGCTGGACGCTCACTGTGTCAGCTCCTGCATCTGGACTTCAGCCACACCTGTCAGCATCCTGGGTCGCCTGCAAGAGAGAATTGGCGAGAAAGAAGACCTTACCTGCTAAAGCTGTATCACAGGGACATCACACCGACGATCCTGAAAGGGAAGACATCATTTTAAAAGCATTTTGCTTCGATCGCTGCAGCGCTGCATTTCACTCACCTTTCCTGGGTGCCTCCATCTTCAGCAGCGATCATCCGGATCCGCACCCACTTCCCAGAGCCTAGAGAGAAAAGACAAGAAAACAAGGTGAGAGAAGGAAGGGAAATAGGAAAAGCTCAGTTTCCTTCTAAGACTTACCTGTTGGGTCATTCCCATTTCATTTCGGGTCCTGCCGCTTCCTGGCATTCCGGACCCCTGCCCCAATGGGGAAAAAAGACAAAGACATTGAATGAGCGAATGCAAAGACATTACCTGAACGCTCATCCAGAACTTACACTTCGGGTCGGCGCCATATCTCCGGCATTCCGGACCCCGCCCCCTAAGGGGAAAAAGACATAAGCATTAGCGCTTGCTGCAATAAGACAATGAACATTATTATTAAGCTTGAACTCTTACAGCGCCTAACCTGAATAGTCAAGCTTATTTTGAACTCCCATCAAACCTCAATCCAGTGAAGTAACTGGGTTTCAACGCGCCCCTGCATCAGAAGCAGGATGGAGAACTCATCCTTCCAGACCCTAAGGTGAGACTTCACGGGGAATCGTGGAAGCGTATCGAGGAGGGTTGGAAGGGAGTGGGAGGCTTGAGCATTATTCCGTCAGTAGGTAATACTCCCTTTTCACGCACAGGGGAATATTCCTGCGAGCCAGAAAAGCCAGAGTAGAGGGGCCCTTCCTGTCCATCATCAGAGTCCTGCGCTTCACCATTGAAGAAGCATCAGCACTCGAAGCCAGACCTGCGCCTCCGTGGGAATCAGGTGAGCGTGACAATGACAAAAAGGGTGGGTAATGGGTTTAGTGAATGACTGTGTCAGAATGAGATAACAGGCCTGCTTTATTCACCTGCATTTGTTTTTAACAGATGACTGGCTTTTCTGGCATGCAGATTTCAAAGTGCTACATTAGCTGTATAAACGTCCCTTTGAGGCTCAGAAATAAAAGAAAATGGTTCAGACCAACAGATGATAATCTACAGGAGGACCATATATTTGATTTAGTTTTAAAGCATTTAGAGTACTATTCTAACATTCTCTCTACCAAGGAGTTCCCAAAGGCGGCAGCTGCTTTGAGTTGAAACACTGGTGGACTTGAAGTTAGCACCATAACGGTCTTAATTGAACACACTTTTTTTTTTTCAAACCAATACAAAAGAACCACTGTTTTTCAACATATTTACACTATAATATATTATGTAATATCCACCATGTTTTATAGACTTTGTACAGTAACCAGACAGTTGTTTGAGAGATTAATACACAGTTACATTAGAGAAAACAAATACAATGATGGTACATTTTGAATTCATTTTTCAGGTGCAAGAGGGAAACTTCACTTCAAAATGAAGATTTCTGTAATACATGCCATGCTCCATCATCATCATCATCATATCATATCATATCATGACTGGTAGGGAATTAAGCAGTATGATGTTCTGTATTTCCCCAGTACGTTGGTATAGTATATTTCTGGCAATGATATTGAGTTAGTGTGGCAGGCATAGTGTCCAAGTTATTTAAAATTAGTATTTGGCCAAAAAGCACTCAAGGCTTAACATTGTTCCTGAGATGGTTTAGTTTGTGGGGCTATCTGCACTACTTGTTGAATGTTGTCTTACTTGAGTACCACAGGTGCACCATATTTGTAAAAGTTGAAGAAATAGGACATAAGTAAAACAAGAAAAGGCACTATTCCGGCACCTCTCACTTAGAATTCAGGCAGTCTTTATTTGCCATTGACTCCCCTCACATTCTGAAGACTCTTTCAGCTAAGATTCCATAATGGGACTGTAAAAAAAAAAAAAGTTTTTTATGAGGAATATCTAGATGTTGTACATCCTAAAAGTCTAAGAACATTGTATGTTAAACTGCAACCAGGCATTTCACCAGTCAGACAATAGCGTTCCAATTAGCGTAATGGTGGAGGGGAGAAATGCCCAATCTTTGGCACTAAACTAGAAAGCATAACTCACTTTATGCTTATTTTCTCAGGATATTTGGACATTAGGGAGGTCTATTTGAAACCCCTGCTATAAGGTTAGTTCACAGAACGGATCGCTCAGCAAAATAATGCCGCAATTCGAGTGACTGCTTAGTGAAATGTGCATTATGAAATAATGTCTGCTTTCAATGGACATTTTAGGGATGGGGATTTCATGTATTTTTATTGTCTTCTTGTGCATTGTTATTCCATTGAATGTGCCCCTCCCTTAATTGGGGTTTACCTTGCAGCATACCACTTTACAGTATTAATGTACGCACATTGTATGTTTTAATTTATTGATTTGCTTCATAGGGTTGGAAAATCTGATTTCCAGTAGTCCACTCTGACCAAATGTCTTATGCATGGTTGTATCGCATCTTTATTCTTGTAATAGTGAATTTTAAGAATATGTATTGCATTGTTTCGTTTATGTCATTGTGTTTGTATGTGCTTTTATGGCATAAGGGCCACAATAAAGCAGAAAGAAAGAAAGAAAGAAAGAAAGAAAGAAAGAAAGAAAGAAAGAAAGAAAGAAAGAAAGAAAGAAAGAAAGAAAGAAAGAAAGAAAGAAAAAAGAAAGAAAGATCCCATAGAATTTGAAAATGTTATGGGATCTCCCAAAGTCAGCACTCACTGGCTTATGAATATCAGAACAGAGTTGAGCTTATCTGTGGAAATCGTTGACATCAATGTTATACAGCAAGCATAATTTACTAAAAGAGATGGGATGGCTTAAGTATTTGATTTACAATCGGATACCTTATATAATCCAGCCTTTCCCAAAAATTGGTTTAATATTTAGAGAGATGCAAGTAGCACAACAGATATAACATTCTTCCTGATCATGGAAATGTCTCCACTCTCCCTTAGGTATTGTGTCAATGTAGATCTAAAATAGACAATAATAGGATACCAACCACTAGTAGGATACCTAGCAATAGTCGGGTGAATCTGCATGTTTAGCAATTGCAATATGGCCAAAAGTAAGAACATTTGACTTTCAAGGGCACACCAAGTGGGAGAGGAGGCATCTTTGTGACAAGTATAATAACATATATGTGTTTAGTTGAAGTATAAGAATACATACCCACATCATGCTTTCATGGAAGTAGGTATAGCCAGAGCAATACTGACTCTCTCACTATCCCAAAATAAATGATGTAGAATGTTGTTCATTTTCTTAAAGAAATGAATGATAAGGTGCTTGACTGCCCTTGTGTGGGGTAGTACCAGGCCGATATAGAAACAGATATGTATCCTCTGTGAGATGTACACTGTGCTAATATGTTTTTGCAGGCCTCCCTTAGTGGGACGCATCCAATATAACAGGTTATTTGAAGCATGTTCGTTGTTGGTAGAGGTGCTCCCACACTTTTGCAAACAATCTGATACATGTTAACATGCTTGTCTTGAATGGAAAACCATAGTATATATATGAATGTGTGTGTTTATTATTGCAACTTAGTTGGGATGTCCCAACTATGTTTAAATAAGAAAATGCATTGACTTGTCATTTGTAATATCTTTTTACATCAAACTGGAACATCTTCAGGCGCCTGTACCTGTTATCGCTCACTGATTTACTGTTAACGACTGTGTTTATATGGTGAATGCTGTTTGTTTGCACATGTGTGCAGTAGATGGTGATTATTTGAATGCTGTTTGCATGCGTGTGCAGTCAGGCAATTCCATTCTTTAAAAAAAGGAAAAAGAAATTAAGAAATGTTTAGAAAGTTGAGAAAAAAACGGAAAATACCAAAACAAGTACAACAATGACAATGAAAAGACAAGATAAAGAAATTGATTAGAATTATTAAATAAAGATGATTGACGATAGAGACAAATGATGATAGCGATTAATAATAGAAATTCTGTGCCGAAAAAGTATTAAGAGCAAGTAAAGAGGAAAATAAATGGATGAAACAAAAGGGGGTAAAGAAAGCAAATAAACAGAGTAACAACACTTCACAGAAAAAAGGGCAAAGAAAACAGTTATGAAAAAGGGGAAAGAAAACAGTTATTAAACTATTTGTTTATTGTTACTATTATTAGAGTAGTTAATGAGCGCAGACCTAGCTTCGGGAAGCAATGAAGCGCTGTACAAGTCACACTAGATGTAAGGAAAGTTCATATTTATTTTGATTTGTATATTTAATGTAGTTTAAGGGAGCACCATCTGTGATCATATCAATTCATAGCACACCAAATACAAGGGTAAAGAAGATGGAATAAAAGTGACCTTCACAGCCATGGAAGGAAGGGCAAGGGATACTTTAGGGAATTAGCAATAATAACATTAAGAACAAATACAGAGGTTTACAAGTTTAACCATGAAGGTACTAAAACCAAAAGGAGAAAAGAGCAAGTACAGAATACAGATAGACCAGGAGCTATCAAGAAGGGCAGCACTTCAAACCAATTGTGCAAAGGAAAGGTCAGAGACCCAAAGCCATAAAGGGACACAGGCCAGCTTTTAAAAGTTCATCAATGTCTCTAAATACATTTCACAAGGAACTCATTTCCATAGGTTTACAAAGATTGTCAATGTATCAAAATCCACTTCACAACCTTGCTGCAGGTTCCGTTGATCAAATGTTATTATCTTCCATATGGTTTCCTCTTTCTCAGGAAAAAACATATTTTTTTCATACAATTTCTACAAATTTGATTGGATGCTTGAAACCGTCTAGTTTCTCTTTCTCTACATTTCTCTTTATATAACTTCATAGTTCACAGACTCTCCAAAGACCTCTGGCCCTCTGACAAGCTTACTTTCTCTCGGTCTGGGTGGGGTCACAGCCGGTTCAGGGTTTCTCATTTCCTGCAACCCTGGTGGCTATGCTAGCCTCAAATGCCAAAGTCTCTTGTTTTCTAGGGTCTCTCTAACATTCAATGGTCCTCCAATATGCTTACTTTCTCTCTGCTTAGGTTTATCAGGCTCCTATAACGTCTGCAACTTTCTCTGGCTTGAAAGTCTCTTGTTAATCAGGACTCTGCAAAGTTCTCTGACCGTTTTGTAGGTTTGCTTTCTCTCTGCTCAGGTTTATCAGTTTCCCATAACCTTGTTTTTTTAGCCTTGAATGTCTCTGGCCGCCTCTCCCCACAGTGTTACCTTTCTCTGGAGCATTCACTTTCCTTCTGCTGCTTGACTCTGAAGCTATTCCACTTCTTATGCAGAGCTCGGGCTTCCAGGCTCACTATTGCACTCTAGTCTCGGTGTCGGTTACTGAGCCAGAGGCCCATCACAACTTCGTTGTGCTCGCACCACCAGGCAAGACGGTTGCTTTCCCGTCTCCGTCTATTTCCCAACCTTGGCTTTTCAGTCGGTCAGGACACCAGTCTTCCAGCATTGAGCTGGCGATTTGCGCACTCTCCACAATGCCGCTTGCTCCGCAGTCTAGCAAGGCTCTACCCCTCCGGACATCTTCTCATCAGAGGCTCGCCTCTGCATTGGATTCACTCTTCCTCTCCATTCAAGTCTCCTTGTCTTTTTATGTACATCATCACGGCCAAAAGGTGTGTTGCTGTTCTTTGAAATTGAATTTCAGGCGAGATCCAGAATTATCTGAAGCCAAAGAGATTGAATAAATGTCACTATTTGGTGAATTCAAAACAGATGAAACAACATTCTTTCCAATTCTCATATAAGCAGACAATGTACTCTGGACCATGAGTTCTTTGGCAAAATGAGAGTTATTGCGTCCGAGAAGTGAGTTACTCACAGTAAGGTCTGACTTGCACAGACCTGCAGGGTGGGTCTTGCTGTGTGGACTCACCTGCCTAGTCTCAAAGGGGGCGGCTCTCTCTTGGGGAGAAAGGACGAATTGCCCACATTCATCACAGTACACATAATCTGGGTCCCAGCAGGGCATAGAGGTTTGAAGGTGGTCCTTTTAGCTGGGAGCCAATGAAGGGATTTCAGAGATAGTGTGAAGAGAGAGGTCTCAGGGGATTCCGTCTAAGAATAAGTCTGCCCCCATTGATTTGAAGGATCTGTAGTAGGTGCATTAGAGCCTTAAAGAGACAGGGATACATTGATCCTCAAGAAGACACAGGCAAGGTTGCTTTCACCTTATGAGTGAAGTTCGGAAAATAAAGGATTTCTTTGAGCAGCTGATACAAGAAATTAGAGTCTTTGGTAAATTGGAAGAGCAACAAGAGCAAAAAATAGTGTGGTATCAAAAATTACGATACAGTTTTTACATTTTGGGGCCAAAGGTGTGCGGGAAACAAATGGGCGAGCCAAAAGGCAAAAAGTGCATTATAGCTAAGCCCATGTTATGATTTAATGTTTTCCAGCTTGAGGTAGTGGTTCTCCCTCAAACAGTATTGGATATAGGAGAGTCATGATCTCATTTAATTGGTAGCCATATGGGGTAACCTTCTTAACTTGCAGGCAATTTGTTTGCCATCTGTGTATTTCTGGAAGGTGCAGAAAAAAGGAGTAATCAGTTTAGCCAGGGGCTGCATGTAAATTGTGGGCTCTCAAGAAAAAAGGACTTGATCTAGTCTAGACTCCTTTTACCAAGTATTTTTCAATCCCTCTGTAAGATGCCCACTCAGAAAGAGCTGGGACATAGAGCTGATAAACCAGGGGCCAGAGAGATGCTATTGCATTTAATCATGATGACAGAACAACGGAACACCTGCTCAGAAGAGGCTCACATTATATTGGCTGCTTTGGTTATCACTGTGGGGGAGACACTCTTGAAAGAAGAGAAGAAGGCTTTAGGTTTGTCTACAGGGGCCAGAGGAGGAGGCAGAAAGAAAAGTTGATGGAACATGGCATACAATGAGAGAACTTAAGTACATAAACATATTTAGCAAGCCACCACCAAGTTCAGTGAGCGTATAAAAGCACTCAGTATTTTGATTTGTACATTTATTTTGTCACAGACATGCGCTGTGAATTTTAATACCCTTATTTCACACCATTGTAATTCTTTTCATGTACGTTTAACATCACAGCTAGTTGGATATAAATCACTTTACTCAGTTATAACAGCAAGCTAGTGACTACACAAGCCACTTGAAACTATGAACTACTGTCGTTTCTCAAGGATTTATTGTGAGAGAGGGTTCTCTGCTGCAGAGATCTGACTATTTGAATAAGGAGAGCACCAACTAGGAAAGTAACATATTAAAATGGATCAGATGTTTTAAGAAAACATAAATACCAGAACGGGAATTGAGTTATAAAATAGGCAGATAAAGGGAGAAATGGAAATAAATGAGAAATGAAAGATAATGGTAGAAAGAGACAGTGGAACAAGAAGGCACATTATTGAGAAAAAAATAACCTAGAATAAGAAAAGAAGAACTTGATGGGAGAGAAAGTGAAAAACACAAAGATTGCTTTCTCAAAGGGAATTGAAGAGATAAAAAAGAGCAGAAAGAAAAACAGCAGGGGAAACCCTTAAAAGGAAAAATACAATGGTAACAAGAGTATAGTGCTTGAAAAGAGCTTGACAAGGAGACAACATAATATAAGTAGAATTATATACCACAGAAAATGAGAAAAAGGCAATACAAATTAAAATGCCACCTGTGATGTAACAATCAACAACACTGGTACTTAAGCTGTGGACTCGTGCCTCCGTAAACTCTCGGCAATGTTCATTTAGCATGTAGTAGCCAGGATTTTCTAAGAATAATAATTTGGTATATTTTCATTATCATTATTATTATTATTAGTAGTAGTTGTTGAAGTAGTAGTATTAGAAGTATAATCATCCTTGGAAGCCTGCAATATCTGCATACAATCCTGTGAATAATGTTAACATCAGGCCTGGTTGTGACAGCACTTCTGTAAATACCTTTTTTTTCTATTAGGAGTTATGTCATGAATTCACGTAAGCACTCTCAGAGGTGCTGCAGGGCGCACAATGGCGCTACCCCGACTGGTAATCAGTAGAGTGTTACATAACCTCACCTGAATTTAAGTCGATTTCGAAATAAATATCTAGTGTGCTGGCGCAGCGTGGCAGTGAAATAGCAATTAACATGGCACACAATATCTAAAACTTGGCTCCGCATGCCATCCTGCATCAGAAAATATGGGGCTGGTAGGTACCTCCTGGAATGCTCAGGTGATGATATAATAACGAACTCCAATATAACTCTGAGTATTTTAATTTACTTTATTTTTTAACCATAACTAACCCAGGGGCCGATTCATGGAATAAATGTGCGCCGAAAAGGGGAGCGCAGGCGTGAAAATCGCAGCGCAAGTGTGAAAATCGCAGAGCATGTGTGCCAAAGCCACGCACATCGATTCATGGAATGCACTGCATGTGTAAATCCTGGGATGTGCGCTAAATTCGTGGGTGGCGCACGTGGGCACACACATCACTAAACGGCGTGCGCTACACACACAGGGAAAGCGCACAAAGCGCAGCGCACACAAGAAAAGTGGGTGGAACATGGGGCGTAACACGCGGAATGGGGAACAACGTGTGAAAATGTGGGCGTTATGGGGGAAGTACAGGAGGTAAATGTTCGCAAAGCCCACACGCGCGCTAACAACACGTATTCATGGAATCGAACAGGGGAAAGGCGTGCGCCAAAAAAGAGGCGCTAATCCGGAAACATGTACGCCAGCAGAAAGCAGACGTAAGCGGCCCCGCGCAGCATAAAAGTGCGCGCAAACAACAAACAAGCTCAGACACTACGATGAATATACTGTTCCTCACAGCAATGGTCGTGGGACACCGCAGGAGGAGGAGGATAGCCAAGCCCCACATTTTTTTACCCAGAACCGGCCTTTTTTGGATGCCTGATGACCAGGTGAATTGGAGGTACAGGTTTCCAGCACACATAATCCTAGACCTGGTGAGGGAGTGGGAGGATGACCTCACATCACCCACCCTGTGCTCGCAAGCACTGAGCACCTTGGAAAAGGTGCTCAATGTACTGCACCTATTGGCTAATGGTTCATTTCAGCGGACAAGTGCCATAGTGGGGGGAGGGTATCACAGGCCATGCAGTCGCGCTGCCTACACCAGGTGTTGGCCATCATGACTGCGCGCCCCTCAATCTGCAGGCACATATACGTGCCCAGAACACCTGCAGAAAGGCAGGCCATTGTCCAGGACTTTTACGGGGTGGCACACTTCCCCAAAGTGCTAGGTGCCATTGATTGCACCCATGTGGCTCTACATCCTCCCAGGGCCACTGAGCACATCTATTGAAACCGCAAGCACTGGCATTCAATCAATGTGCAGGTAGTATGTGATGCCAAGGGAATCATCACCTGAGTATATGCCAACTATCCAGGGTCAAGCCATGATAGCTTCATATTCAGAATGTCACCCCTAAACCGGTACCTGGAAGCTGGGCGGCATGACGACACATGGCTGATTGGTGAGTATAAATGCCTCTGAACATGCATGCATGTCAGACACTGAGTAATGTGAAAACCCCACTAATGAAAGCCATTATCACCTCCCCAGGGGACAGTGCCTACCCTCTGAGCACCTACATGATGACGCCAATTCGGAACCCCACCACACCACCCGAGGTAAGATACAACACAGCCCATATTGCAACCCGGGGCATAGTGGAGCGCACATTTGGAGTGCTCAAGTCATGCTTTCGCTCCCTTGACCGCTCTGGTGGGCAGCTGCTATATGCGCCCCCAGTAGTGTGCAGGATCATAGTGGCAGCATGTGTCCTGCACAACGTTGCAACCCGGCGGGGCGTGCCGGTGGACATGGTGGTGCCCCCACATCCCCAACCACATGCACGGCCGCTGCACATGGGAGGTGAAAGGGCACGTGGTGAGGCAGCCCGGACCCAGCTTGTGGCAAATTACTTCACCTAAAATACCACCCCTGCGGAGTGCACACAGGCCTGGCACATACCAGCTCGCAATCAATGATGGTGACAAAAGGGACAGTCAACTGTCACAACCATACCAGTAAGAGATTGTTCACCTGGAAGTGCTACATTGTGTGCATCCCTAGCTACTCAAAGACACCCAATGATGTGTCACAAAAAGGCAGAAATTCATGCAGCATGAAGGACTACCCCCTTGCAAAATACCATATCAAAATAGTGCCATGTCACCCAACACCTCCCCAACACACCATGGCATGGCAGGCAATGTGGAAGCAACCAAATGAATGCACAACACATGACACAAGTGTCACAAAGTGCAGTGTCCTAAATGGAAACAGGCTACAGACAATTTTCTCTCAATAATGAATACAAAAACAACACACATGAACAAATACTTACCAGCAAGAGAAAACATCAGTACATGGTCAAACAGTGGCAATATATTACAATAAAAAATAAAAGTAGTGCAAGTGTCACAACCTGTCTAAGGCAGCACATCAACCCCTTCCAACTGCAGATTGTTGCTGGAAGGCACATGTATCAGTGAACTGCATACAACATGAACTGCATCTGCAAAGTAGATGGCCTTGTTACGCCATGAAGAAGGTACATGTATATAAGGAATAAGTCAGGGAGTTAGAACCATACATAAATCCACCATGCAGTGGAGATTTCCACAACAATACCCACTAGGGATGTATATACAGTTTTGACCACAGACTGTCAACACAATTTATGGAAGCCCAATGTCACCGTGTAAGTTACTGTCACTTGGTCACACCCTTTGCAAGCCCATGGAAAGGGGAAGCAGGAGGGGTCTGTGTGTCAGGAACCCAAGCATCTAACCCAAAGACAGGACAAGCCTGCATGTGCCCAGCTGGAATACACAGTGGATGCATACGGGAGCCACACAAAGCACCACACTGTTAAAAAAATAATAATAAAATAATCAAAAATGGCCATGTGTGGACCAGGGGGGGTGAGGCCACCCAGGAGGGACGAGGTACAGGGTGCACCCCAAAACCCACATGCGTGGATGTTGAGAAAAAACAAAAATACCCCCATGGGCTCATGGCCTGCACGGCTACGCTACAGTGGGAGAACTGCTGTCGCTGTCACCACCCTCTGGTGGTACATCAGAAGGTGGCCGTGATATGGGAGGCAGCCCACGCAAAGCCCTGGCATGCTCCTCCCTGGCAGCAAGCATGCGGGTGTGAAAGGTTTAGTTCTGCAGGATGATGGTACGGAGATCCCCATGCAGCACCTCATGGGTAGCACGCATTTCTGCCTGCATGGCCTCGCGTGATGCGTGGATCTCCTGACGGCTTGCTTGGAGCTCATCTGAGAGTGTGCATGTCAGCTGCTCCAGCTGCTGTTCTGCCCTTTTACTCCAGGACACCTCAAGTTCACCCAGAGTATCTCTGAGGGACCTGTGTTCTAACCTGAGGGCTTCCCTGTGGGCCTGTGACTCTACAGATATGGCTGTGCGCAGAGTCTCCAGTCCAGCATGTCGGTCCCTGTCAGATGCCAACATGTCCTCCCTGTGTGAGTGGCAAATGAGTCTGTTGCCTGCTGCTGGAGCTCCATCTGCCTTTCAGGGGGAGAATGGAAGTGGCCACCCTATCCATTGCCTGAGCCATCATTTCACACAATGCCCCCTGTTGTGCTGCTATACTGTACATGGAGTTCTCCCACACAGTATTGCTTGGTGGCGCACGGCCACCGCGTAGCGGGCACCACACCTGTTTAGGGCAAGGCGATGTGCACCTTGCTGTGCTGGCACTGCCTGAGGCTGCAGGACTGCATTCCTTTTTTGATCTTCTGGCCTAGGAACAGGAGCAAATATTGTGGAGTGTGACCCTGCATCCGTAACCGCCACAGGCAGACTTTCCAACACTGAAATCCCCATAGAGGGGTCTACCCCCGGTGCAGGTGTGTTAGCCAGAACAGCATCCCTGCCAGAAACACTCACCTGCAACGGCACATATGTCTCAATGTCCGATTCAGCACCTGATTCATAGAGGTCTCCGGAGGTGTACCCAGAGACACCCCTCGACAGCATGGTCTGTAGGAGAAATGGGTTTTCACCCACCACCACCCCATGTCCTCCACTGGTGCCTGGTTGTGGCTGTGATTCATCCTGGGTCAGCACCAATTCTTCCTCTTCAACAGCATCAAGTGCCTCATCACCTGCAAAAACATGAAAGATAACAAATGGAAACAGGCAAGAGCACCATAGCACACACACATAGGCCTGACGTACATAAATGAGACATTTCCCACATGACAATAACCCTGGCATGCATGCACTGTCAATGATTTGGAAGGGGAGGCAAAAAGCACACAGTGATGACTGCAAGATGGAAAACCAACACATGTGCTGCATGCTGGATTGCACTGGCATCAAACATTATCCTGTGAGTGGTATGGACAATCCACATACATGGCACATGCCAGCACACAGACGGCACGTACCATAGCCATGGTACATTTGACAAGTACAGCCAGATGGTAGGAAATAAGTACTGTCACCCATCCATATGAGATGGACATCATGAGATAAAACATGCAAAATAGTGTGACAAAACACGCATGTGCCACACGCTGCAACAAATCCAGTGTTCACTAATGCAGTGATGGCAGGCACATGGATACATCAATACATTGGAAAAAATGTGTGGTAAAAAGGGCAAGGATGAAATCAATCCGGCTAAATGAACAGGAAAACATTTTGAACAATGTTGTTGCAAGATGATAGTTGAAGGGCAACTGCAGTAATCAGGTGCAAATTGGCAACTGTGGTCAGAAGGGATACTGTTATACCCAAACCCAAGGCCGGGGAATGGTTTGGAGGGACCACATGGGTGACCCATACCAGTCATGACTACACAGCCTCACCTGGCACTCAATCAGAACACATCACTCAAGCAACATACACATGGATTGCACACACATGCATGGGCACTCACCGGACAATGCTTCAAGATCTGGTAGGTCTCCCATGCCTCAGATCTGATCCTCTGTGGTGAAGGCTCCAGCGACAGACTCATGTTCAGTGAGTTGGTCATGCTCTGGTGGAGACCCACCGTCAGTCACCAGAGTAGAGGCATGATTAGAAGCCAGCTTGTTCTTTGCTCTGCGTTTCAAGTCATTCCACCACTTAGAGCAATCATCAGCTGTGCGCTTCATGAATCCAAGGGAACTAATGCGGTCCATGATGGTCTGCCAGTGGATCCTACGTTGAGCAGGCATAGTCTTGCACCCTGCAGTCACCACCATTTCACGACTATGGGCCAACACATAGCCCACAAGTGCATCTAGTTCGGTGTCATTGAAACTAGGCTTCCTTGATGTGCCGGAGTATGTAGCCATGTCCCAGCCTGTACTGCAAGAGCACCCTTCTTCTTCTTGGAAGGTGGTGCGGACCCTGAGTGGCTTATGCCACTCTGGTTGGTAGGGGCAGAAGTGTAGGTGGACTGGGCACTGGAAGTTTCCAAAGGCATAATGACCAAAGGTCTCACTGCAGGCATTGGCTGCAGGGTGATGTTGACAGGACCAACCTCAGTGTGACAGACTTGGACCGACACTGTCCCGGTTGGGAGACTCAGAGCTTGGGTGGATTGAGCTGCAGCTGCCCCTGCAACCTCCTCACCCTGGCTTCTTGGGGCAGCAGATGACATTGCTGCCCCAGATCCACGTGGCCTAGTGACTGCAACTTTCACCACCACACGTGGCTTAGACTTGGTGACACGGAAGTCAGCCTGGGAGTCATCCTGTGCCGGTTCTGTTGACAATATGGGCCGGTTTAACAAGGGCTGAGCTGGGATGGTGTCAGCTACATTTCCCCCAACCATTGGGGGGGGGGCATAGGTGTCCCTGATTGATCCTCCACACACTGGCCTCCTGGGCCACCCTGCACAGCCTGGCCACGTCCCCTACCGCACTCACTTCTTTGAGCTCGGCCACCTTTGCCTCCCTTACTGCTTGGTCACCTCCCAACCATGGCACTGATGTTGTTATGCGTATGGGAGTTGCAGTAAACAATTGTCCTAAGCAATTGGGGTGAAATGGGTAGGGTACTAGATGGAATTCGTACACTAGTGTTCTAGCAAGGCTGTCTGTGACCCCTGGCAGAAGATGACGGGTCACGCAGCGCACAGGCACCCCGAAAACAATATTTAACATGCATGCAAGCCCTGGTAGAGCATGTGTGTGGAAAAATGAACACGCACTACGCTATGGCACCCAGAAACACAAAAATAAGCGTATGCATGGTACACGCAGCCTACAATGACCTCTGAACGGGTACGTGACAGACGGGGTAACCACAGTTGGAAAATATGTGCGCGACTCACCGTCTACCTGGAAAAAGAACATGAAAAAGACACGCGTGTGCACGTTGGCAAGACCCCTGCCAAAAGAAGAATTGAACGCTGTCTGAGTAAACAGGGAGTACGAACTGGAACCGTTGTGAAGTTATCGCGTCTGAACTGACAAGAAGTACAAGAATCACCCGCTCACTCTCCACACAAAAAGCATGTACAAGAAAATGGCATCCTACGTGTACCTTTTAAGCCAGCCCACACGTGCAACGTCACTAATGCGCGTACGCACTAAGGCCCTTAACTCCAATTGCACGCAGTCACACCCGGAGGTGCAGCTTTTGCACGTGTCCAATCAACATGCACCCGTGTTGAGGGAAATGCCCTTGTGCGTCACGTCACAGACACGCTTAAGCGCTAAGGGCCTTTCCTCGAATTACACGCTGATGTGCAGTTTTTTCACATGCCAAATCACTCGGTATCAAGCTGGCCACGCAACAACACACGGAAGACCACGCTCCGGCCCAGAAGGCCATTTTCCTGCCCCCCAGAGCCCCAAGCACGGTCCCACCTGCCATCTGCTGCTGCATGCCTGCCTGCTGCCCACGTGCCCTGTTATTTGGTGCCTGCACGTCAGCCATCTGCAGGGGTGCAGTTACTGTGACCACCCCTGGTGGAACTGAAGACTCCCGACTGGGATACCATCGCTCCACAGCCCAGGACCCAGTTGCACACCCACACCTGCCTCTGGGTTTGCCATGTCGGACACAACACCATCTGGCACCACTGGCAACGCCCAGCCAGAGAGGCAGAGGGCTACCAGCTTCAGTGCCAGTGAAGTTGGCATCCTGGTGGAGCAAGTCCTGGGGCAGTATGATGCCCTCTTTGGAAGTTCGTGCGCCGACAATGAAGGACGGAAGAGGATCTGGATGGACATCGTGACTGCCAACAACGAGGAGGGGGTGGCAGTCCGCGACATTCAACATGTCCGGAAGCGCTGGGAGGACTTCAGGTCCAGGGCCCTCAACAAGGCCCGGCACCTCTTGAAGGCATGGGATGCCAAGGGGTGCCGGGTCTGCCTAACCAACAACCAAATGAGGGTCCTTGAGCTCCACCTCCAGGTCCTTGAGAGGCAGACCCGTCTGGAGTCGAGCAGTAAGTGTACATGTGTACTGATTGGACGCTGTGCATTTTGAGGTGTGGCAGGAGTGTGCAGGTTGTACATATGTCTTTGTAGGGCCATGTATGCATGTGTAAGCACAGGGAAATGAGCCTGCTGCATGTGAGGCCTCTCATGTGTGAGACACATCTATGGTGTATGTCTTGGTAAGCATGCTTGGCAAATGCAGGTGTGGGTGCACGCATTTTTCAAATCCTGTGTATGTACTGTGGCATGGTTGTGGTGTCACACATGGATGCTGCTTCCACATGCATGTATCTGCACTATGTACATTTGCATGTGTGTGTATTTGACAAGTGTGCAACTGTGATACACCATGTATGCATGTGACACTGACATGTAGGAGGCTGATTGCCAGATGTGACATGGATCGGGATGTTATCACAGCGACAGGTGGCGGAGATGTACAGATGCATGTATGTCTGGTGGCGTGTGTGTTGTGCACTCCCCTTGTTGCATGTGACGTCAGGCTCACCTTCGGCAGCTCATGCTGTTGTTTGTGTATGGATGGTGCTGCCTGGTGGAACATTCCTGTTGATGTGATCATGTGTGTGAGTTGGAATGACATGTGTGTTGGGGAGTGTGATGCCATGTTTGACGTTTGACACTGCCACTCATGTACAACTGTAATGTGTGTATCAGACCATTGTACAGTGCCCTGATGCCTGTGTTCTATCTCTCCCTGTCTGCAGCGTCAACTGATGAAGAGGGCGGAGACGGTGCTATGGAGCAAAGCGGCAGGGATCACACCACCAGCCGAGACGCAAGGCCCAGCTCCCCTCCCAGGTTGTCATCTCGTTGGGGAGTGAGGAATCTGGTGCCGCATCTGTGGTCGCCGCTGCCGAGGGTAGGTCCAAGAGGCGGAGGTTGGAGGTGGACTCCTCGGCAGCAGAAGGGGCAGCTGAGACCCCACAGGGTCTGATGGAGGAAGATGGCACGGAGTCATCCAGGTTGGTGGGGGGGTTTGGTTGAGAAGTAGGCCGTTGAAGGGACACACACAGGGTCTGTAGGGGGGATTCCACTGGTGCTAGTGGTGCAGTCCAGGGGCATGGACAAGAGGCAGCACAGGCTGCTGTGGAGGTGCCTGTGTGTAATCCTGTCCCTGATCCTATGACTGCATCATCCCGCACCAGCAGGGATGCCTACGTCCAGACCCGTTTTCAGGGAGGGGATGAGCGCACAACAACTGGCCTTCCTCTCCCTGTGGACGTGGCAATCTGGGACCGGGTTGAGCCTGTCCTGGCTGGGATGGCGTTGCGTCAATGGGGCATGCAAGGTGACCTGCAGTGTTTTCGTGAAGACACTTCACGTCATCTTGGATGCCTATTTGGCCGCGTTGACCTACTGGGACGGGTCACCAGGACTGGATTCCTCCGTCTGCTGGACCTTCTTCCGACCCCCTCCTCATCTGAACCCCCTATGTGCCAGTCGTACTCCGTGCCATCTTCTGGCCCATGCATCACCTGGGTACCCTGTGGAGCTGCCACTAACCCAGCAGCCAGGCTGGTGGAGGACACATCCCTGCCACAGTCGGGAGTCAGAGGTCCAGCAGGGGTGGCCAGGAGGAGGACGTGCAGGCATCAAGAGCAAGGGCACAGGCACAGCAGCAGCAGGCTCAAGGTGGGAGTGATGATGGCTCGGGGCCATCAACATCAGAGAGACAGGCATCGGCCGGAGGGCAGGAGGACCCTGGATTGGGAGTGTCTTGGCAGCGGTTGGGCCAGCACATAGATGCGGAGTGGCGGCGGGTGGAAGAGGCATGGTACACAATCGTCAGGGCGGAGAACTCCATGCGCAGGTCCTGAGGCGGGCCGAGTGTCTCAAGGCAATTCGCAGGGAGTTGGACATGGCATCATCCCTGCGAAACCTCGGAGCCATGGAACAGGCCCGCCTCCAGGACATAGAACATGAGTTCGATGATGCCCTGGCCCGGGAAATCGGCAAGTGAGCCTTAGGATTTACCCACCGCCATTGTATATAATTCGTTATTGTTAGGTTTCATTTATGTTTTTCTTTCATTTGGGGCGCTTGGACTATGCCCCACTTTTTTGTAGATTGTTCTTCATTAGATAGTATTTTTTTGTAGGTTTAATTTCAATGGTTGGGCTCATGGACCCTGGATTTGTTATTTGTATATAGTTGAACAGTGGATTTATCGTCATTTTTATTTTATTTTTCACCATGGAGCAATGGATTTTAATTATTTCTTTCCGTTTGGATTTGCTTTGTTGGACGGTGACTTTGGACACAGTTTCATTTGGATTTATTTGGATTCTGATTTCATATTAATTTCATTTTGGAACATGCTGCATTTTATTTATTATTTCCATTATTGTTTGATTTCATTTAATTCACTTCATATTGTGTTGAATACATTTTTGTTTCATACTTCAGTGTGTGGTATTCTCATTGGTTTCATGCATGTCACGATGTGGGTTTTCACATTCACTGGCACCCATTGTGTGTGTGTGACGGACATGTGTTCATGTACATACATGCCATTTGGGTTGTTTCATGTAATGGGCATTTCAATGTGGGGTGGATTTAATACTTGGTTGGTTCTTTGGGCAGGGGTGGAATTTGTTGGGATTTTGGTGGCCATGAGGGCCATAATTGTGGATCATGATGACGTGTTGGGGGGGACATGAGTCGGGGCCTGCTGGCAGGTGCCTGTCACTGCCGGGTGGGTGAGTGTGCAGGGGGATATGAGTCGGGGCCTGCTGGCAGGTGCCTATCACTGCCGAGTGGGTAGGGGTGCAGGGGGACATGAGTCGGGGCCTGCTGGCAGGTGCCTGTCACTGCCGGGTGGGGGGGTGCAGGGGGACATGATTCGGGGCCTGCTGGCAGGTGCCTGTCACTGCCGGGTGGGGGGTGCAGGGGGACATGAGTCGGGGCCTGCTGGCAGGTGCCTGTCACTGCCGGGTGGGTGGGGGTGCAGGGGGACATGAGTCAAGGCCTGCTGGCAGGTGCCTGTCACTGCCGGGTGGGTGGGGGTGTAGGGGGACATGAGTCGGGGCCTGCTGGCATGTGCCCCTCACTGCCGGGTGGGTGGGGGTGCAGGGGCACATGAGTCGGGCCTGCTGGCAGGTGCCCATCACTGCCGGGTGGGTGGGGTGCAGGGGGACATGAGTCGGGGCCTGCTGGCAAGTGCCCCTCACTGCCAGGTGGGTGGGGGTGCCGGGGGACATGAGTCGAGGCCTGCTGGCAGGTGCCTGTCACTGCCGGGTGGGTGGGGGTGTAGGGGGACATGAGTCGGGACCTGCTGTCATGTGCCCCTCACTGCCGGGTGGGTGGGGGTGCAGGGGGACATGAGTAGGGGCCTGCTGGCAGGTGCCCCTCACTGCCGGGTGGGTGGGGGTGCAGGGGGACATGAGTCAGGGCCTGCTGGCAGGTTCCTGTCACTGCCGGGTGGGTGGGGGTACAGGGCGACATGAGTCGGGGCCTGCTGGCAGGTGCCCGTCACTGCCAGGTGGGTGGGGGTGCAGGGGGACATGAGTCGGGGCCTGCTGGCAGGTGCCCGTCACTGCCAGGTGGGTGGGGGTGCAGGGGACATGAGTCAATGCTCACTGGTGCATGATGACATGTGGGCTGGCTGGGGGGCATGCCCAGGGTGGATTGGCTACCTGCAGGGCATTCCCAAGGTGGATGGGCTGCCTGCGGGGCATGGCCTGGGGTGAAGGGTAGTCCCCTCTGGTGTGGGCTGCCTGCAGGGCCTGGGGAGGGGGGAGGGGGCCCACCTAGGAGGTCCCACACTGCCGATTCACGTGTGATACTTCCTGCGCACCCCCAAGATACACGTACCCCGCTCGCCCAAGGCCTATTGCGTGTGATTGTCCCTGTGCACCCCTCCAAATACACGTACCCCACTTGCCCAGCTAAATCATGTGTGATACTCCCCGTGCACCCCTCCGAATACACGTACCCCACTCGCCCAGATAAATCGCATGTGATACTCCCTGCACACCCCTCAGAATACACGTAACCCGCTCGCACAAGCCCTATCGCGTGTGAAACTGCACGCACACCCCTCAGAATACACGTACCCCGCTCGCCCAAGGCCTATCGGGAGTGATACTCTCTGCGCACACCTCAGAATACACGTACCCCATTCGCCCAAGGCCTATCGTGTGTGATACTCCCCGTGCACCCCCCAGAATACACTTAGCCCACTCACAAAAGCCCTATCGTGTGTGATACTCCCCGCACACCCCTCGGAATACACGTACCCCGCTCGCCCAAGGCCTATCGTGTATGATACTCCCTGCGTGCCCCTCAGAATACACGTACCCCGCTCGCCCAAGGCCTATCGGGAGTGATACTCCCTGCGCACCCCTCAGAATACAAGTACCCCACTCGCACAAGGCCTATCTCGTGTGATACTCCCTGCGCACCCCTCAGAATACACGTATCCCGCTCGCATAAGCCCTATCGCGTGTGATACTCCCCGCACACCCCTCGGAATACACGTAGCCCGCTCGCCCAAGGCCTATCGTGTATGATACACCCTGCGTGCCCCTCAGAATACACGTACCCCACTCGCACAAGGCCTATCGCGTGTGATACTCCCCGCGCACCCCTCAGAATACACGTAACCCGCTCGCACAAGCCCTATCGCGTGTGATACTCCCCGCGCACCCTTCAGAATACACGTACCCCGCTCGCACAAGCCCTATCACGTGTGATACTCCCCGCGCACCCCTCAGAATACATTTACCCCGCTCGCCCAAGCCCTATCGTGTGTGAAACTTCCCACGCACCCCCCAAATGCACTGTCCCGGCCCTGTGAACAGGTGCAGGGTTAGCGCGGCCCTTTGCGCTGAATTGGGGATTTCAATGCCTTATCCTTGTGCAAGTGGCGTTCTTGGGGGCGTAACGGGTGCTGCGGGATGTTCTCTGCGCCAGCGCTCAAAATGGCTTTCATGTTCCATGAATATGCGGTGTGCCAGAATGCTGTTTAGTGCACACGGCTGGCACTACCTCTCTGCGCTTCTCGCGTGCGCTGCCTCTGCGCTGAAATCTATGAATTACCCTGTATATCTCTTATGTATGCAAACGAGGGAGGGTACAAATGGCTTCATTTCTGTTCTACTTGGAGTGGTAAAGGAGGCGTAAAACCACTGATTAAAGGTTTAGACATGGTTTAAGACCTCCGTCAGCACACTGGGGGATTTCTTACACATCTCAAGAGAGACCGTGGGCTCGAAAGGTCCAATCCTGTCACCCTTATTTGCGTAATATGGGAGCCTCTTTGCCAGCGTCTGATTTTGATGATGACCAAGGTGCCATAGATCCCGCGGGAAGCACGTGACTGCTTTTTGCACCTTCTCAAAGCAAAACGATTTTCATCCTCCACTAACATGGCGTACTTCATTTTGGAGTGTAGATGCAACATATAAATCTTTGTCTGCCTGGATTTCTGTTTTACATGTATATTCTTATCCAAAATTGATCTCAATTACGTGTATGTGAGTGTGTATACGGAAGTGAACACACCAGAGGTGCCCTCTATGCAAAGTATGAGGTCTTCCAAAAATTGCACCCACGTGTTTTCTGCTACACAAACAGTTTGTAATGTGTGTAATAGTAAGAATTCGTGAAAATCTGATGCCAGCTAAGTCTGTTTGTTTCAGCAGGTGCCCGGGGAGCATCTGTGATTTTCATGAATGGGCGAAAAACTATGAACTACTGTCGTTTCTCAAGGATTTATTGTGAGAGAGGGTTCTCTGCTGCAGTGATCTGACTATTTGAATAAGGAGAGCACCAACTAGGAAAGTAACATATTAAAATGGATCAGATGTTTTAAGAAAACATAAATACCAGAACGGGAATTGAGTTATAAAATAGGCAGATAAAGGGAGAAATGGAAATAAATGAGAAATGAAAGATAATGGTAGAAAGAGACAGTGGAACAAGAAGGCACATTATTGAGAAAAAAATAACCTAGAATAAGAAAAGAAGAACTTGATGGGAGAGAAAGTGAAAAACACAAAGATTGCTTTCTCAAAGGGAATTGAAGAGATAAAAAAGAGCAGAAAGAAAAACAGCAGGGGAAACCCTTAAAAGGAAAAATACAATGGTAACAAGAGCATAGTGCTTGAAAAGAGCTTGACAAGGAGACAACATAATATACGTAGAATTATATACTACAGAAAATGAGAAAAAGGCAATACAAATTAAAATGCCACCTGTGATGTAACAATCAACAACACTGGTACTTAAGCTGTGGACTCGTGCCTCCGTAAGCTCTCGGCAATGTTCATTTAGCATGTAGTAGCCAGGATTTTCTAAGAATAATAATTTGGTATATTTTCATTATCATTATTATTATTATTAGTAGTAGTTGTTGAAGTAGTAGTATTAGAAATATAATCATCCTTGGAAGCCTGCAATATCTGCATACAATCCTGTGAATAATGTAAACATCAGGCCTGGTTGTGACAGCACTTCTGTAAATACCTTTTTTTTCTATTAGGAGTAATGTCATGAATTCACGTAAGCACTCTCAGAGGTGCTGCAGGGCGCACAATGGCGCTACCCTGACTGGTAATCAGTAGAGTGTTACATAACCTCACCTGAATTTAAGTCGATTTCGAAATAAATATCTAGTGTGCTGGCGCAGCGTGGCAGTGAAATAGCAATTAACATGGCACACAATATCTAAAACTTGGCTCCGCATGCCATCCTGCATCAGAAAATATGGGGCTGGTAGGTACCTCCTGGAATGCTCAGGTGATGATATAATAAGGAACTCCAATATAACTCTGAGTATTTTAATTTACTTTATTTTTTAACCATAACTAACCCAGGGGCCGATTCATGGAATAAATGTGCGCCGAAAAGGGGAGCGCAGGCGTGAAAATCGCAGCGCAAGTGTGAAAATCGCAGAGCATGTGTGCCAAAGCCACGCACATCGATTCATGGAATGCACTGCATGTGTAAATCCTGGGATGTGCGCTAAATTCGGGGGTGGCGCACGTGGACACACACATCACTAAACGGCGTGCGCTACACACACAGGGAAAGCGCACAAAGCGCAGCGCACACAAGAAAAGTGGGTGGAACATGGGGCGTAACACGCGGAATGGGGAACAACGTGTGAAAATGTGGGCGTTATGGGGGAAGTACAGGAGGTAAATGTTCGCAAAGCCCACACGCGCGCTAACAACACGTATTCATGGAATCGAACAGGGGAAAGGCGTGCGCCAAAAAAGAGGCGCTAATCCGGAAACATGTACGCCAGCAGAAAGCAGACGTAAGCGGCCCCGCGCAGCATAAAAGTGCGCGCAAACAACAAACAAGCTCAGACACTACGATGAATATACTGTTCCTCACAGCAGTGGTCGTGGGACACCGCAGGAGGAGGAGGATAGCCAAGCCCCACATTTTTTTACCCAGAACCGGCCTTTTTTGGATGCCTGATGACCAGGTGAATTGGAGGTACAGGTTTCCAGCACACATAATCCTAGACCTGGTGAGGGAGTGGGAGGATGACCTCACATCACCCACCCTGTGCTCGCAAGCACTGAGCACCTTGGAAAAGGTGCTCAATGTACTGCACCTATTGGCTAATGGTTCATTTCAGCGGACAAGTGCCATAGTGGGGGGAGGGTATCACAGGCCATGCAGTCGCGCTGCCTACACCAGGTGTTGGCCATCATGACTGCACGCCCCTCAATCTGCAGGCACATATACGTGCCCAGAACACCTGCAGAAAGGCAGGCCATTGTCCAGGACTTTTACGGGGTGGCACACTTCCCCAAAGTGCTAGGTGCCATTGATTGCACCCATGTGGCTCTACATCCTCCCAGGGCCACTGAGCACATCTATTGAAACCGCAAGCACTGGCATTCAATCAATGTGCAGGTAGTATGTGATGCCAAGGGAATCATCACCTGAGTATATGCCAACTATCCAGGGTCAAGCCATGATAGCTTCATATTCAGAATGTCACCCCTAAACCGGTACCTGGAAGCTGGGCGGCATGACGACACATGGCTGATTGGTGAGTATAAATGCCTCTGAACATGCATGCATGTCAGACACTGAGTAATGTGAAAACCCCACTAATGAAAGCCATTATCACCTCCCCAGGGGACAGTGCCTACCCTCTGAGCACCTACATGATGACGCCAATTCGGAACCCCACCACACCACCCGAGGTAAGATACAACACAGCCCATATTGCAACCCGGGGCATAGTGGAGCGCACATTTGGAGTGCTCAAGTCATGCTTTCGCTCCCTTGACCGCTCTGGTGGGCAGCTGCTATATGCGCCCCCAGTAGTGTGCAGGATCATAGTGGCAGCATGTGTCCTGCACAACGTTGCAACCCGGCGGGGCGTGCCGGTGGACATGGTGGTGCCCCCACATCCCCAACCACATGCACGGCCGCTGCACATGGGAGGTGAAAGGGCACGTGGTGAGGCAGCCCGGACCCAGCTTGTGGCAAATTACTTCACCTAAAATACCACCCCTGCGGAGTGCACACAGGCCTGGCACATAGCAGCTCGCAATCAATGATGGTGACAAAAGGGACAGTCAACTGTCACAACCATACCAGTAAGAGATTGTTCACCTGGAAGTGCTACATTGTGTGCATCCCTAGCTACTCAAAGACACCCAATGATGTGTCACAAAAAGGCAGAAATTCATGCAGCATGAAGGACTACCCCCTTGCAAAATACCATATCAAAATAGTGCCATGTCACCCAACACCTCCCCAACACACCATGGCATGGCAGGCAATGTGGAAGCAACCAAATGAATGCACAACACATGACACAAGTGTCACAAAGTGCAGTGTCCTAAATGGAAACAGGCTACAGACAATTTTCTCTCAATAATGAATACAAAAACAACACACATGAACAAATACTTACCAGCAAGAGAAAACATCAGTACATGGTCAAACAGTGGCAATATATTACAATAAAAAATAAAAGTAGTGCAAGTGTCACAACCTGTCTAAGGCAGCACATCAACCCCTTCCAACTGCAGATTGTTGCTGGAAGGCACATGTATCAGTGAACTGCATACAACATGAACTGCATCTGCAAAGTAGATGTCCTTGTTACGTCATGAAGAAGGTACATGTATATAAGGAATAAGTCAGGGAGTTAGAACCATACATAAATCCACCATGCAGTGGAGATTTCCACAACAATACCCACTAGGGATGTATATACAGTTTTGACCACAGACTGTCAACACAATTTATGGAAGCCCAATGTCACCGTGTAAGTTACTGTCACTTGGTCACACCCTTTGCAAGCCCATGGAAAGGGGAAGCAGGAGGGGTCTGTGTGTCAGGAACCCAAGCATCTAACCCAAAGACAGGACAAGCCTGCATGTGCCCAGCTGGAATACACAGTGGATGCATACGGGAGCCACACAAAGCACCACACTGTTAAAAAAATAATAATAAAATAATCAAAAATGGCCATGTGTGGGCCAGGGGGGGTGAGGCCACCCAGGAGGGACGAGGTACAGGGTGCACCCCAAAACCCACATGCGTGGATGTTGAGAAAACACAAAAATACCCCCATGGGCTCATGGCCTGCACGGCTACGCTACAGTGGGAGAACTGCTGTCGCTGTCACCACCCTCTGGTGGTACATCAGAAGGTGGCCGTGATATGAGAGGCAGCCCACGCAAAGCCCTGGCATGCTCCTCCCTGGCAGCAAGCATGCGGGTGTGAAAGGTTTAGTTCTGCAGGATGATGGTACGGAGATCCCCATGCAGCACCTCATGGGTAGCACGCATTTCTGCCTGCATGGCCTCGCGTGATGCGTGGATCTCCTGATGGCTTGCTTGGAGCTCATCTGAGGGTGTGCATGTCAGCTGCTCCAGCTGCTGTTCTGCCCTTTTACTCCAGGACACCTCAAGTTCACCCAGCGTATCTCTGAGGGACCTGTGTTCTAACCTGAGGGCTTCCCTGTGGGCCTGTGACTCTACAGATATGGCTGTGCGCAGAGTCTCCAGTCCAGCATGTCGGTCCCTGTCGGATGCCAACATGTCCTCCCTGTGTGAGTGGCAAATGAGTCTGTTGCCTGCTGCTGGAGCTCCATCTGCCTTTCAGGGGGAGAATGGAAGTGGCCACCCTATCCATTGCCTGAGCCATCATTTCACACAATGCCCCCTGTTGTGCTGCTATACTGTACATGGAGTTCTCCCACACAGTATTGCTTGGTGGCGCACGGCCACCGCGTAGCGGGCACCACACCTGTTTAGGGCAAGGCGATGTGCACCTTGCTGTGCTGGCACTGCCTGAGGCTGCAGGACTGCATTCCTTTTTTGATCTTCTGGCCTAGGAACAGGAGCAAATATTGTGGAGTGTGACCCTGCATCCGTAACCGCCACAGGCAGACTTTCCAACACTGAAATCCCCATAGAGGGGTCTACCCCCGGTGCAGGTGTGTTGGCCAGAACAGCATCCCTGCCAGAAACACTCACCTGCAACGGCACATATGTCTCAATGTCCGATTCAGCACCTGATTCATAGAGGTCTCCGGAGGTGTACCCAGAGACACCCCTGGACAGCATGGTCTGTAGGAGAAATGGGTTTTCACCCACCACCACCCCATGTCCTCCACTGGTGCCTGGTTGTGGCTGTGATTCATCCTGGGTCAGCACCAATTCTTCCTCTTCAACAGCATCAAGTGCCTCATCACCTGCAAAAACATGAAAGATAACAAATGGAAACAGGCAAGAGCACCATAGCACACACACATAGGCCTGACGTACATAAATGAGACATTTCCCACCTGACAATAACCCTGGCATGCATGCACTGTCAATGATTTGGAAGGGGAGGCAAAAAGCACACAGTGATGACTGCAAGATGGAAAACCAACACATGTGCTGCATGCTGGATTGCACTGGCATCAAACATTATCCTGTGAGTGGTATGGACAATCCACATACATGGCACATGCCAGCACACAGACGGCATGTACCATAGCCATGGTACATTTGACAAGTACAGCCAGATGGTAGGAAATAAGTACTGTCACCCATCCATATGAGATGGACATCATGAGATAAAACATGCAAAATAGTGTGACAAAACATGCATGTGCCACACGCTGCAACAAATCCAGTGTTCACTAATGCAGTGATGGCAGGCACATGGATACATTAATGCTTGGTCACTTCAACATGTCAGAAGACAACAGTCATGTTCAACATTCAAGCAGGGCCCAAAAATGATTGTGTGCAGGTCATGTGTAGGTGAACATTACTCAATCAGCCTGAATGGTGAAGTCATTCCCATAACAAGGTAATAAATATGGACCATTGTGGGGTGTAATCTATGACTGAAGTATGTTACATTTGTGGCAGTACAGCGAAAAAATGTGTGGTAAAAAGGGCAAGGATGAAATCAATCCGGCTAAATGAACAGGAAAACATTTTGAACAATGTTGTTGCAAGATGATAGTTGAAGGGCAACTGCAGTAATCAGGTGCAAATTGGCAACTGTGGTCAGAAGGGATACTGTTATACCCAAACCCAAGGCCGGGGAATGGTTTGGAGGGACCACATGGGTGACCCATACCAGTCATGACTACACAGCCTCACCTGGCACTCAATCAGAACACATCACTCAAGCAACATACACATGGATTGCACACACATGCATGGGCACTCACCGGACAATGCTTCAAGATCTGGTAGGTCTCCCATGCCTCAGATCTGATCCTCTGTGGTGAAGGCTCCAGCGACAGACTCATGTTCAGTGAGTTGGTCATGCTCTGGTGGAGACCCACCGTCAGTCACCAGAGTAGAGGCATGATTAGAAGCCAGCTTGTTCTTTGCTCTGCGTTTCAAGTCATTCCACCACTTAGAGCAATCATCAGCTGTGCGCTTCATGAATCCAAGGGAACTAATGCGGTCCATGATGGTCTGCCAGTGGATCCTACGTTGAGCAGGCATAGTCTTGCACCCTGCAGTCACCACCATTTCGCCACTATGGGCCGACACATAGCCCACAAGTGCATCTAGTTCGGTGTCATTGAAACTAGGCTTCCTTGATGTGCCGGAGTATGTAGCCATGTCCCAGCCTGTACTGCAAGAGCACCCTTCTTCTTCTTGGAAGGTGGTGCGGACCCTGAGTGGCTTATGCCACTCTGGTTGGTAGGGGCAGAAGTGTAGGTGGACTGGGCACTGGAAGTTTCCAAAGGCATAATGACCAAAGGTCTCACTGCAGCCATTGTCTGCAGGGTGATGTTGACAGGACCAACCTCAGTGTGACAGACTTGGACCGACACTGTCCCGGTTGGGAGACTCAGAGCTTGGGTGGATTGAGCTGCAGCTGCCCCTGCAACCTCCTCACCCTGGCTTCTTGGGGCAGCAGATGACATTGCTGCCCCAGATCCACGTGGCCTAGTGACTGCAACTTTCACCACCACACGTGGCTTAGATTTGGTGACACGGAAGTCAGCCTGGGAGTCATCCTGTGCCGGTTCTGTTGACAATATGGGCCGGTTTAACAAGGGCTGAGCTGGGATGGTGTCAGCTACATTTCCCCCAACCATTGGGGGGGGGGCATAGGTGTCCCTGATTGATCCTCCACACACTGGCCTCTTGGGCCACCCTGCACAGCCTGGCCATGTCCCCTACCGCACTCACTTCTTTGAGCTCGGCCACCTTTGCCTCCCTTACTGCTTGGTCACCTCCCAACCATGGCACTTATGTTGTTATGCATATGGGAGTTGCAGTAAACAATTGTCCTAAGCAATTGGGGTGAAAGGGGTAGGGTACTAGATGGAATTCGTACACTAGTGTTCTAGCAAGGCTGTCTGTGACCCCTGGGGGAAGATGACGGGTCACGCAGCGCACAGGCACCCCGAAATCAATATTTAACATGCATGCAAGCCCTGGTAGAGCATGTGTGTGGAAAAATAAACACGCACTACGCTATGGCACCCAGAAACACAAAAATAAGCGTATGCATGGTACACACAGCCTACAATGACCTCTGAACGGGTACGTGACAGAAGGGGTAACCACAGTTGGAAAATATGTGCGCGACTCACCGTCTACCTGGAAAAAGAACATGAAAAAGACACGCGTGTGCGCGTTGGCAAGACCCCTGCCAAAAGAAGAATTGAACGCTGTCTGAGTAAACAGGGAGTACGAACTGGAACCGTTGTGAAGTTATCGCGTCTGAACTGACAAGAAGTACAAGAATCACCCGCTCGCTCTCCACACAAAAAGCATGTACAAGAAAATGGCATCCTACGTGTACCTTTTAAGCCAGCCCACACGTGCAACGTCACTAATGCGCGTACGCACTAAGGCCCTTAAATCCAATTGCACGCAGTCACACCCGGAGGTGCAGCTTTTGCACGTGTCCAATCAACATGCACCCGTGTTGAGGGAAATGCCCTTGTGCGTCACGTCACAGACACGCTTAAGCGCTAAGGGCCTTTCCTCGAATTACACGCTGATGTGCAGTTTTTTCACATGCCAAATCACTCGGTATCAAGCTGGCCACGCAACAACACACGGAAGACCACGCTCCGGCCCAGAAGGCCATTTTCCTGCCCCCCAGAGCCCCAAGCACGGTCCCACCTGCCATCTGCTGCTGCATGCCTGCCTGCTGCCCACGTGCCCTGTTATTTGGTGCCTGCACGTCAGCCATCTGCAGGGGTGCAGTTACTGTGACCACCCCTGGTGGAACTGAAGACTCCCGACTGGGATACCATCGCTCCACAGCCCAGGACCCAGTTGCACACCCACACCTGCCTCTGGGTTTGCCATGTCGGACACAACACCATCTGGCACCACTGGCATAGCCCAGCCAGAGAGGCAGAGGGCTACCAGCTTCAGTGCCAGTGAAGTTGGCATCCTGGTGGAGCAAGTCCTGGGGCAGTATGATGCCCTCTTTGGAAGTTCGTGCGCCGACAATGAAGGACGGAAGAGGATCTGGATGGACATCGTGACTGCCAGCAACCAGGAGGGGGTGGCAGTCCGCGACATTCAACATGTCCGGAAGCGCTGGGAGGACTTCAGGTCCAGGGCCCTCAACAAGGCCCGGCACCTCTTGAAGGCATGGGATGCCAAGGGGTGCCGGGTCTGCCTAACCAACAACCAAATAAGGGTCCTTGAGCTCCACCTCCAGGTCCTTGAGAGGCAGACCCGTCTGGAGTCGAGCAGTAAGTGTACATGTGTACTGATTGGACGCTGTGCATTTTGAGGTGTGGCAGGAGTGTGCAGGTTGTACATATGTCTTTGTAGGGCCATGTATGCATGTGTAAGCACAGGGAAATGAGCCTGCTGCATGTGAAGCCTCTCATGTGTGAGACACATCTATGGTGTATGTCTTGGTAAGCATGCTTGGCAAATGCAGGTGTGGGTGCACGCATTTTTCAAATCCTGTATATGTACTGTGGCATGGTTGTGGTGTCACACATGGATGCTGCTTCCACCTGCATGTATCTGCACTATGTACATTTGCATGTGTGTGTATTTGACAAGTGTGCAACTGTGATACACCATGGATGCATGTGACACTGACATGTAGGAGGCTGATTGCCAGATGTGACATGGATCGGGATGTTATCACAGCGACAGGTGGCGGAGATGTACAGATGCATGTATGTCTGGTGGCGTGTGTGTTGTGCACTCCCCGTGTTGCATGTGACGTCAGGCTCACCTTCGGCAGCTCATGCTGTTGTTTGTGTATGGATGGTGCTGCCTGGTGGAACATTCCTGTTGATGTGATCATGTGTGTGAGTTGGAATGACATGTGTGTTGGGGAGTGTGATGCCATGTTTGACGTTTGACACTGCCACTCATGTACAACTGTAATGTGTGTATCAGACCATTGTACAGTGCCCTGATGCCTGTGTTCTATCTCTCCCTGTCTGCAGCGTCAACTGATGAAGAGGGCGGAGACGGTGCTATGGAGCAAAGCGGCAGGGATCACACCACCAGCCGAGACGCAAGGCCCAGCTCCCCTCCCAGGTTGTCATCTCGTTGGGGAGTGAGGAATCTGGTGCCGCATCTGTGGTCGCCGCTGCCGAGGGTAGGTCCAAGAGGCGGAGGTTGGAGGTGGACTCCTCGGCAGCAGAAGGGGCAGCTGAGACCCCACAGGGTCTGATGGAGGAAGATGGCACGGAGTCATCCAGGTTGGTGGGGGGGTTTGGTTGAGAAGTAGGCCGTTGAAGGGACACACACAGGGTCTGTAGGGGGGATTCCACTGGTACTAGTGGTGCAGTCCAGGGGCATGGACAGGAGGCAGCACAGGCTGCTGTGGAGGTGCCTGTGTGTAATCCTGTCCCTGATCCTATGACTGCATCATCCCGCACCAGCAGGGATGCCTACGTCCAGACCCGTTTTCAGGGAGGGGATGAGCGCACAACAACTGGCCTTCCTCTCCCTGTGGACGTGGCAATCTGGGACCGGGTTGAGCCTGTCCTGGCTGGGATGGCGTTGCGTCAATGGGGCATGCAAGGTGACCTGCAGTGTTTTCGTGAAGACACTTCACGTCATCTCGGATGCCTATTTGGCCGCGTTGACCTACTGGGACGGGTCACCAGGACTGGATTCCTCCGTCTGCTGGACCTTCTTCCGACCCCCTCCTCATCTGAACCCCCTATGTGCCAGTCGTACTCCGTGCCATCTTCTGGCCCATGTATCACCTGGGTACCCTGTGGAGCTGCCTCTAACCCAGCAGCCAGGCTGGTGGAGGACACATCCCTGCCACAGTCGGGAGTCAGAGGTCCAGCAGGGGTGGCCAGGAGGAGGACGTGCAGGCATCAAGAGCCAGGGCACAGGCACAGCAGCAGCAGGCTCAAGGTGGGAGTGATGATGGCTCGGGGCCATCAACATCAGAGAGACAGGCATCGGCCGGAGGGCAGGAGGACCCTGGATTGGGAGTGTCTTGGCAGCGGTTGGGCCAGCACATAGATGCGGAGTGGCGGCGGGTGGAAGAGGCATGGTACACAATCGTCAGGGCGGAGAACTCCATGCGCAGGTCCTGAGGCGGGCCGAGTGCCTCAAGGCAATTCGCAGGGAGTTGGACATGGCATCATCCCTGCGAAACCTCGGAGCCATGGAACAGGCCCGCCTCCAGGACATAGAACATGAGTTCGATGATGCCCTGGCCCGGGAAATCGGCAAGTGAGCCTTAGGACTTACCCACCGCCATTGTATATAATTCGTTATTGCTAGGTTTCATTTATGTTTTTCTTTCATTTGGGGCGCTTGGACTATGCCCCACTTTTTTGTAGATTGTTCTTCATTAGATAGTATTTTTTTGTAGGTTTAATTTCAATGGTTGGGCTCATGGACCCTGGATTTGTTATTTGTATATAGTTGAACAGTGGATTTATTGTCATTTTTATTTTATTTTTCACCATGGAGCAATGGATTTTAATTATTTCTTTCCGTTTGGATTTGCTTTGTTGGACGGTGACTTTGGACACATTTTCATTTGGATTTATTTGGATTCTGATTTCATATTAATTTCATTTTGGAACATGCTGCATTTTATTTATTATTTCCATTATTGTTTGATTTCATTTAATTCACTTCATATTGTGTTGAATACATTTTTGTTTCATACTTCAATGTGTGGTATTCTCATTGGTTTCATGCATGTCACGATGTGGGTTTTCACATTCACTGGCACCCATTGTGTGTGTGTGACGGACATGTGTTCATGTACATACATGCCATTTGGGTTGTTTCATGTAATGGGCATTTCTTTGGGCAGGGGTGGCATTTGTTGGGATTTTGGTGGCCATGAGGGCCATAATTGTGGATCATGATGACGTGTTGGGGGGGACATGAGTCGGGGCCTGCTGGCAGGTGCCTGTCACTGCCGGGTGGGTGAGTGTGCAGGGGGATATGAGTCGGGGCCTGCTGGCAGGTGCCTATCACTGCCGAGTGGGTAGGGGTGCAGGGGGACATGAGTCAAGGCCTGCTGGCAGGTGCCTGTCACTGCCGGGTGGGTGGGGGTGTAGGGGGACATGAATCGGGGCCTGCTGGCATGTGCCCCTCACTGCCGGGTGGGTGGGGGTGCAGGGGCACATGAGTCGGGCCTGCTGGCAGGTGCCCGTCACTGCCGGGTGGGTGGGGGTGCAGGGGGACATGAGTCGGGGCCTGCTGGCAAGTGCCCCTCACTGCCAGGTGGGTGGGGGTGCCGGGGGACATGAGTCGAGGCCTGCTGGCAGGTGCCTGTCACTGCCGGGTGGGTGGGGGTGTAGGGGGACATGAGTCGGGACCTGCTGTCATGTGCCCCTCACTGCCGGGTGGGTGGGGGTGCAGTGGGACATGAGTAGGGGCCTGCTGGCAGGTGCCCCTCACTGCCGGGTGGGTGGGGGTGCAGGGGGACATGAGTCAGGGCCTGCCTGCAGGTTCCTGTCACTGCCGGGTGGGTGGGGGTACAGGGTGACATGAGTCGGGGCCTGCTGGCAGGTGCCCGTCACTGCCGGGTGGGTGGGGGTGCAGGGGGACATGAGTCGGGGCCTGCTGGCAGGTGCCCGTCACTGCCAGGTGGGTGGGGGTGCAGGGGACATGAGTCAATGCTCACTGGTGCATGATGACATGTGGGCTGGCTGGGGGGCATGCCCAGGGTGGATTGGCTACCTGCAGGGCATTCCCAAGGTGGATGGGCTGCCTGCGGGGCATGGCCTGGGGTGAAGGGTAGTCCCCTCTGGTGTGGGCTGCCTGCAGGGCCTGGGGAGGCGGGAGGGGGCCCACCTAGGAGGTCCCACACTGCCGATTCACGTGTGATACTTCCTGCGCACCCCCAAGATACACGTACCCCGCTCGCCCAAGGCCTATTGCGTGTGATTGTCCCTGTGCACCCCTCCAAATACACGTACCCCACTTGCCCAGCTAAATCATGTGTGATACTCCCCGCGCACCCCTCCGAATACACGTACCCCACTCGCCCAGATAAATCGCATGTGATACTCCCTGCACACCCCTCAGAATACACGTAACCCGCTCGCACAAGCCCTATCGCGTGTGAAACTGCACGCACACCCCTCAGAATACACGTACCACGTTCGCCCAAGGCCTATCGGGAGTGATACTCCCTGCGCACACCTCAGAATACACGTACCCCATTCGCCCAAGGCCTATCGTGTGTGATACTCCGCGTGCACCCCCCAGAATACACTTAGCCCACTCACAAAAGCCCTATCGCGTGTGATACTCCCCGCACACCCCTCGGAATACACGTACCCCGCTCGCCCAAGGCCTATCGTGTATGATACTCCCTGCGTGCCCCTCAGAATACACGTACCCCACTCGCCCAAGGCCTATCGGGAGTGATACTCCCTGCGCACCCCTCAGAATACACGTACCCCACTCGCACAAGGCCTATCTCGTGTGATACTCCCTGCGCACCCCTCAGAATACACGTATCCCGCTCGCATAAGCCCTATCGCGTGTGATACTCCCCGCACACCCCTCGGAATACACGTACCCCGCTCGCCCAAGGCCTATCGTGTATGATACTCCCTGCGTGCCCCTCAGAATACACGTACCCCACTCGCACAAGGCCTATCGCGTGTGATACTCCCCGCGCACCCCTCAGAATACACGTAACCCGCTCGCACAAGCCCTATCGCGTGTGATACTCCCCGCGCACCCTTCAGAATACACGTACCCTGCTCGCACAAGCCCTATCGCGTGTGATACTCCCCGCGCACCCCTCAGAATACATTTACCCCGCTCGCCCAAGCCCTATCGTGTGTGAAACTTCCCACGCACCCCCCAAATACACTGTCCCGGCCCTGTGAACAGGTGCAGGGTTAGCGCGGCCTTTTGCGCTGAATTGGGGATTTCAATGCCTTATCCTTGTGCAAGTGGCGTTCTTGGGGGCGTAACGGGTGCTGCGGGATGTTCTCTGCGCCAGCGCTCAAAATGGCTTTCATGTTCCATGAATATGCGGTGTGCCAGAATGCTGTTTAGTGCACACGGCTGGCACTACCTCTCTGCGCTTCTCGCATGCGCTGCCTCTGCGCTGAAATCTATGAATTACCCTGTATATCTCTTATGTATGCAAACGAGGGAGGGTACAAATGGCTTCATTTCTGTTCTACTTGGAGTGGTAAAGGAGGCGTAAAACCACTGATTAAAGGTTTAGACATGGTTTAAGACCTCCGTCAGCACACTGGGGGATTTCTTACACATCTCAAGAGAGACCGTGGGCTCGAAAGGTCCAATCCTGTCACCCTTATTTGCGTAATATGGGAGCCTCTTTGCCAGCGTCTGATTTTGATGATGACCAAGGTGCCATAGATCCCGCGGGAAGCACGTGACTGCTTTTTGCACCTTCTCAAAGCAAAACGATTTTCATCCTCCACTAACATGGCGTACTTCATTTTGGAGTGTAGATGCAACATATAAATCTTTGTCTGCCTGGATTTCTGTTTTACATGTATATTCTTATCCAAAATTGATCTCAATTACGTGTATGTGAGTGTGTATACGGAAGTGAACACACCAGAGGTGCCCTCTATGCAAAGTATGAGGTCTTCCAAAAATTGCACCCACGTGTTTTCTGCTACACAAACAGTTTGTAATGTGTGTAATAGTAAGAATTCGTGAAAATCTGATGCCAGCTAAGTCTGTTTGTTTCAGCAGGTGCCCGGGGAGCATCTGTGATTTTCGTGAATGGGCGAAAAACTATGAACTACTGTCGTTTCTCAAGGATTTATTGTGAGAGAGGGTTCTCTGCTGCAGAGATCTGACTATTTGAATAAGGAGAGCACCAACTAGGAAAGTAACATATTAAAATGGATCAGATGTTTAAAGAAAACATAAATACCAGAACGGGAATTGAGTTATAAAATAGGCAGATAAAGGGAGAAATGGAAATAAATGAGAAATGAAAGATAATGGTAGAAAGAGACAGTGGAACAAGAAGGCACATTATTGAGAAAAAAATAACCTAGAATAAGAAAAGAAGAACTTGATGGGAGAGAAAGTGAAAAACACAAAGATTGCTTTCTCAAAGGGAATTGAAGAGATAAAAAGAGCAGAAAGAAAAACAGCAGGGGAAACCCTTAAAAGGAAAAATACAATGGTAACAAGAGTATAGTGCTTGAAAAGAGCTTGACAAGGAGACAACATAATATAAGTAGAATTATATACCACAGAAAATGAGAAAAAGGCAATACAAATTAAAATGCCATCTGTGATGTAACAATCAACAACACTGGTACTTAAGCTGTGGACTCGTGCCTCCGTAAGCTCTCGGCAATGTTCATTTAGCATGTAGTAGGCAGGATTTTCTAAGAATAATAATTTGGTATATTTTCATTATCATTATTATTATTAGTAGTAGTAGTTGTTGAAGTAGTAGTATTAGAAGTATAATCATCCTTGGAAGCCTGCAATATCTGCATACAATCCTGTGAATAATGTTAACATCAGGCCTGGTTGTGACAGCACTTCTGTAAATACCTTTTTTTTCTATTAGGAGTAATGTCATGAATTCACGTAAGCACTCTCAGAGGTGCTGCAGGGCGCACAATGGCGCTACCCTGACTGGTAATCAGTAGAGTGTTACATAACCTCACCTGAATTTAAGTCGATTTCGAAATAAATATCTAGTGTGCTGGCGCAGCGTGGCAGTGAAATAGCAATTAACATGGCACACAGTATCTAAAACTTGGCTCCGCATGCCATCCTGCATCAGAAAATATGGGGCTGGTAGGTACCTCCTGGAATGCTCAGGTGATGATATAATAAGGAACTCCAATATAACTCTGAGTATTTTAATTTACTTTATTTTTTAACCATAACTAACCCAGGAGCCGATTCATGGAATAAATGTGCGCCGAAAAGGGGAGCGCAGGCGTGAAAATCGCAGCGCAAGTGTGAAAATCGCAGAGCATGTGTGCCAAAGCCACGCACATCGATTCATGGAATGCACTGCATGTGTAAATCCTGGGATGTGCGCTAAATTCATGGGTGGCGCACGTGGGCACACACATCACTAAACGGCGTGCGCTACACACACAGGGAAAGCGCACAAAGCGCAGCGCACACAAGAAAAGTGGGTGGAACATGGGGCGTAACACGCGGAATGGGGAACAACGTGTGAAAATGTGGGCGTTATGGGGGAAGTACAGGAGGTAAATGTTCGCAAAGCCCACACGTGCGCTAACAACACGTATTCATGGAATCGAACAGGGGAAAGGCGGGCGCCAAAAAAGAGGCGCTAATCCGGAAACATGTACGCCAGCAGAAAGCAGACGTTAGCGGCCCCGCGCAGCATAAAAGTGCGCGCAAACAACAAACAAGCTCAGACACTACGATGAATATACTGTTCCTCACAGCAGTGGTCGTGGGACACCGCAGGAGGAGGAGGATAGCCAAGCCCCGCATTTTTTTACCCAGAACCAGCCTTTTTTGGATGCCTGATGACCAGGTGAATTGGAGGTACAGGTTTCCAGCAGACATAATCCTAGACCTGGTGAGGGAGTGGGAGGATGACCTCACATCACCCACCCTGTGCTCGCAAGCACTGAGCCCCTTGGAAAAGGTGCTCAATGTACTGCACCTATTGGCTAATGGTTCATTTCAGCGGACAAGTGCCATACTGGGGGGAGGGTATCACAGGCCATGCAGTCGCGCTGCCTACACCAGGTGTTGGCCATCATGACTGCACGCCCCTCAATCCGCAGGCACATATACATGCCCAGAACACCTGCAGAAAGGCAGGCCATGGTCCAGGACTTTTACGGGGTGGCACACTTCCCCAAAGTGCTAGGTGCCATTGATTGCACCCATGTGGCTCTACATCCTCCCAGGGCCACTGAGCACATCTATTGAAACCGCAAGCACTGGCATTCAATCAATGTGCAGGTAGTATGTGATGCCAAGGGAATCATCACCTCAGTATATGCCAACTATCCAGGGTCAAGCCATGATAGCTTCATATTCAGAATGTCACCCCTAAACCGGTACCTGGAAGCTGGGCGGCATGATGACACATGGCTGATTGGTGAGTATAAATGCCTCTGAACATGCATGCATGTCAGACACTGAGTAATGTGAAAACCCCACTAATGATAGCCATTATCACCTCCCCAGGGGACAGTGCCTACCCTCTGAGCACCTACATGATGACGCCAATTCGGAACCCCACCACACCACCCGAGGTAAGATACAACACAGCCCATATTGCAACCCGGGGCATAGTGGAGCGCACATTTGGAGTGCTCAAGTCATGCTTTCGCTCCCTTGACCGCTCGGGTGGGCAGCTGCTATATGCGCCCCCAGTAGTGTGCAGGATCATAGTGGCAGCATGTGTCCTGCACAACGTTGCAACCCGGCGGGGCGTGCCGGTGGACATGGTGGTGCCCCCACATCCCCAACCACATGCACGGCCGCTGCACATGGGAGGTGAAAGGGCATGTGGTGAGGCAGCCCGGACCCAGCTTGTGGCAAATTACTTCACCTAAAATACCACCCCTGCGGAGTGCACACAGGCCTGGCACATACCAGCTCGCAATCAATGATGGTGACAAAAGGGACAGTCAACTGTCACAACCATACCAGTAAGAGATTGTTCACCTGGAAGTGCTACATTGTGTGCATCCCTAGCTACTCAAAGACACCCAATGATGTGTCACAAAAAGGCAGAAATTCATGCAGCATGAAGGACTACCCCCTTGCAAAATACCATATCAAAATAGTGCCATGTCACCCAACACCTCCCCAACCCACCATGGCATGGCATGCAATGTGGAAGCAACCAAATGAATGCACAACACATGACACAAGTGTCACAAAGTGCAGTGTCCTAAATGGAAACAGGCTACAGACAATGTTCTCTCAATAATGAATACAAAAACAACACACATGAACAAATACTTACCAGCAAGAGAAAACATCAGTACATGGTCAAACAGTGGCAATATATTACAATAAAAAATAAAAGTAGTGCAAGTGTCACAACCTGTCTAAGGCAGCACATCAACCCCTTCCAACTGCAGATTGTTGCTGGAAGGCAAATGTATCAGTGAACTGCATACAGCATGAACTGCATCTGCAAAGTAGATGTCCTTGTTAGGCCATGAAGAAGGTACATGTATATAAGGAATAAGTCAGGGAGTTAGAACCATACATAAATCCACCATGCAGTGGAGATTTCCACAACAATACCCACTAGGGATGTATATACAGTTTTGACCACAGACTATCAACACATCTTATGGAAGCCCAATGTCACCGTGTAAGTTACTGTCACTTGGTCACACCCTTTGCAAGCCCATGGAAAGGGGAAGCAAGAGGGGTCTGTGTGTCAGGAACCCACGCATCTAACCCAAAGACAGGACAAGCCTGCATGTGCCCAGCTGGAATACACAGTGGATGCCTAGGGGAGCCACACAAAGCACCACACTGATAAAAAAAAAAAAAAAAAAAAAAATGGCCATGTGTGGACCAGGGGGGTGAGGCCACCCAGGAGGGACGAGGTACAGGGTGCACCCCAAAACCCACATGCGTGGATGTTGAGAAAAAACAAAAATACCCCCATGGGCTCATGGCCTGCACGGCTACGCTACAGTGGGAGAACTGCCGTCGCTGTCACCACCCTCTGGTGGTACATCAGAAGGTGGCCATGATATGGGAGGCAGCCCACGCAAAGCCCTGGCATGCTCCTCCATGGCAGCAAGCATGCAGGTGTGAAAGGTTTAGTTCTGCAGGATGATGGTACGGAGATCCCCATGCAGCACCTCACGGGTAGCACGCATTTCTGCCTGCATGGCCTCGCGTGATGCGTGGATCTCCTGACGGCTTGGAGCTCATCTGAGAGTGTGCATGTCAGCTGCAAAAACATGAAAGATAACAAATGGAAACAGGCAAGAGCACCATAGCACACACACATAGGCCTGACGTACATAAATGAGACATGTCCCACATGACAATAACCCTGGCATGCATGCACTGTCAATGATTTGGAAGGGGAGGCAAAAAGCACACACTGATGACTGCAAGATGGAAAACCAACACATGTGCTGCATGCTGGATTGCACTGGCATCAAACATTATCCTGTGAGTGGTATGGACAATCCACATACATGGCACATGCCAGCACACAGACGGCACGTACCATAGCCATGGTACATTTGACAAGTACAGCCAGATGGTAGGAAATAAGTACTGTCACCCATCCATATGAGATGGACATCATGAGATAAAACATGCAAAATAGTGTGACAAAACATGCATGTGCCACACGCTGCAACAAATCCAGTGTTCACTGATGCAGTGATGGCAGGCACATGGATACATCAATGCTTGGTCACTTCAACATGTCAGAAGACAACAATAAGCGTATGCATGGTACACGCAGCCTACAATGACCTCTGAACGGGTACGTGACAGACGGGGGCAACCACAGTTGGAAAATACATGCGCGACTCACCGTCTGCCTGGAAAAAGAACATGAAAAAGACACGCGTGTGCGCGTTGGCAAGACCCCTGCCAAAAGAAGAATTGAACGCTGTCTGAGTAAACAGGGAGTACGAACTGGAACTGTTGTGAAGTTATCGTGTCTGAACTGACAAGAAGTACAAGAATCACCCGTTCGCTCTCCACACAAAAAGCATGTACAAGAAAATGGCATCCTACGCGTACCTTTTAAGCCAGCCCACACGTGCAACGTCACTAATGCGCGTACGCACTAAGGCCCTTTCCTCCAATTGCACGCAGTCACACCCGGAGGTGCAGCTTTTGCACGTGTCCAATCAACATGCACCCGTGTTGAGGGAAATGCCCTTGTGCGTCACGTCACAGACACGCTTAAGCGCTAAGGGCCTTTCCTCGAATTACACGCTGATGTGCAGTTTTTTCACATGCCAAATCACTCCGTATCAAGCTGGCCACGCAACAACACACGGAAGACCACACTCCGGTCCAGAAGGCCATTTTCCTGCCCCCCAGATCCCCAAGCACGGTCCCACCAGCCATCTGCTGCTGCATGCCTGCCTGCTGCCCACGTGCCCTGCTATTTGGTGCCTGCACGTCAGCCATCTGCAGGGGTGCAGTTACTGTGACCACCCCTGGTGGAACTGAAGACTCCCGACTGGGATACCATCGCTCCACAGCCCAGGACCCAGTTGCCCACCCACACCTGCCTCTGGGTTTGCCATGTTGGATACAACACCATCTGGCACCATTGGCAATGCCCAGCCAGAGAGGCAGAGGGCTACCAGCTTCAGTGCCAGTGAAGTTGGCATCCTGGTGGAGCAAGTCCTGGGGCAGTATGATGCCCTCTTTGGAAGTTTGTGCGCCGACAATGAAGGACGGAAGAGGATCTGGATGGACATCGTGACTGCCAACAACGAGGAGGGGGTGGCAGTCCGCGACATTCAACATGTCCGGAAGCGCTGGGAGGACTTCAGGTCCAGGACCCTCAACAAGGCCCGGCACCTCTTGAAGGCAGCGGATGCCAAGGGGTGCCGGGTCTGCCTAACCAACAACCAAATGAGGGTCCTTGAGCTCCACCTCCAGGTCCTTGAGAGGTAGACCCGTCTGGAGTCGAGCAGTAAGTGTACATGTGTACTGATTGGACGATGTGCATGTTGAGGTGTGGCAGGAGTGTGCAGGTTGTACATATGTCTGTGTAGGGCTATGTATGCATATGTAAGCACAGGGAAATGAGCCTGCTGCATGTGAGTCCTCTCATGTGTGAGACACATCTATGGTGTATGTCTTGGTAAGCATGCTTGGCAAATGCAGGTGTGGGTGCACGCATTTTTCAAATCCTGTGTATGTACTGTGGCATGGTTGTGGTGTCACACATGGATGCTGCTTCCACCTGCATGTATCTGCACTATGTACATTTGCATGTGTGTGTATTTGACAAGTGTGCAGCTGTGATACACCATGGATGCATGTGACACTGACATGTAGGAGGCTGATTGCCAGATGTGACATGGATCGGGATGTTATCACAGCGACAGGTGGCGGAGATGTACAGATGCATGTATGTCTGGTGGCGTGTGTGTTTTGCACTCCCCGTGTTGCATGTGACGTCAGGCTCACCTTCGGCAGCTCATGCTGTTGTTTGTGTATGGATGGTGCTGCCTGGTGGAACATTCCTGTTGATGTGATCATGTGTGTGAGTTGGAATGACATGTGTGTTGGGGAGTGTGATGCCATGTTTGACGTTTGACACTGCCACTCATGTACAACTGTAATGTGTGTATCAGACCATTGTACAGTGCCCTGATGCCTGTGTTCTATCTCTCCCTGTCTGCAGCATCAACTGATGAAGAGGGCGGAGACGGTGCTATGGAGCAAAGCGGCAGGGATCACACCACCAGCCGAGACGCAAGGCCCAGCTCCCCTCCCAGGTTGTCATCTCGTTGGGGAGTGAGGAATCTGGTGCCGCATCCGTGGCCGCAGCTGCCGAGGGTAGGTCCAAGAGGCGGAGGTTGGAGGTGGACTCCTCGGCAGCAGAAGGGGCAGCTGAGATGAGACCCCACAGGGTCTGATGGAGGAAGATGGCACGGAGTCATCCAGGTTGGTGGGGGGGTTTGGTTGAGAAGTAGGCCGTTGAAGGGACACACACAGGGTCTGTAGGGGGGATTCCACTGGTGCTAGTGGTGCAGTCTAGGGGCAGGGACAGGAGGCAGCACAGGCTGCTGTGGAGGTGCCTGTGTGTAATCCTGTCCCTGATCCTATGACTGCATCATCCCGCACCAGCAGGGATGCCTACGTCCAGACCCGTTTTCAGGGAGGGGATGAGCGCACAACAACTGGCCTTCTTCTCCCTGTGGACGTGGCAATCTGGGACCGGGTTGAGCCTGTCCTGGCTGGGATGGCGTCGCATCAATGGGGCATGCAAGGTGACCTGCAGTGTTTTCGTGAAGACACTTCACGTCATCTCGGATGCCTATTTGGCCGAGTTGACCTACTGGGACGGGTCACCAGGACTGGATTCCTCCGTCTGCTGGACCTTCTTCCGACCCCCTCCTCATCTGAACCCCCTATGTGCCAGTCATACTCCGTGCCATCTTCTGGCCCATGTATCACCTGGGTACCCTGTGGAGCTGCCACTAACCCAGCAGCCAGGCTGGTGGAGGACACATCCCTGCCACAGTCGGGAGTCAGAGGTTCAGCAGGGGTGGCCAGGAGGAGGACGTGCAGGCATCAAGAGCCAGGGCACAGGCACAGCAGCAGCAGGCTCAAGGTGGGAGTGATGATGGCTCGGGGCCATCAACATCAGAGGGACAGGCATCGGCCGGAGGGCAGGAGGACCCTGGATTGGGAGTGTCTTCCGTGTGGCAGCGGTTGGGCCAGCACATAGATGCGGAGTGGCGGCGGGTGGAAGAGGCATGGTACACAATGGTCAGGGCAGAGAACTCCATGCTCAGGTCCTGAGGCGGGCCGAGTGCCTCGAGGCAATTCGCAGGGAGTTGGAGTTGGACATGGCATCATCCCTGCGAAACCTCGGAGCCATGGAACAGGCCCGCCCCCAGGACATAGAACATGAGTTCGATGATGCCCTGGCCCGGGAAATCGGCATGTGAGCCTTAGGACTTACCCACCGCCATTGTATATAATTCGTTATTGTTAGGTTTCATTTATGTTTTTCTTTCATTTGAGGCGCTTGGACTATGCCCCACTTTTTGTAGATTGTTCTTCATTAGATAGTATTTTTTTGTAGGTTTAATTTCAATGGTTGGGCTCATGGACCCTGGATTTGTTATTTGTATATAGTTGAACAGTGGATTTATCGTCATTTTTATTTTATTTTTCACCATGGAGCAATGGATTTTAATTATTTCTTTCCGTTTGGATTTGCTTTGTTGGACGGTGACGTTGGGCACATTTTCATTTGGATTTATTTGGATTCTGATATCATATTAATTTCATTTTGGAACATGCTGCATTTTATTTATTTTTTCCATTATTGTGTGATTTCATTTAATTCACTTCATATTGTGTTGAATACATTTTTGTTTCATACTTCAATGTGTGGTATTCTCATTGGTTTCATGCATGTCATGATGTGGGTTTTCACATTCACTGGCACCCATTGTGTGTGTGTGACGGACATGTGTTCATGTACATACATGCCATTTGGGTTGTTTCATGTAATGGGCATTTCAATGTGGGGTGGATTTAATACTTGGTTGGTTCTTTGGGCAGGGGTGGCATTTGTTGGGATTTTGGTGGCCATGTGGGCCATAATTGTGGATCATGATGTCGTGTTGGGGGGGGACATGAGTCGGGGCCTGCTGGCAGGTGCCTGTCACTGCCGGGTGGGTGAGTGTGCAGGGGGATATGAGTCGGGGCCTGCTGGCAGGTGCCTATCACTGCCGAGTGGGTTGGGGTGCAGGGGGACATGAGTTGGGGCCTGCTGGCAGGTGCCTGTCACTGCCGGGTGGGGGGGGTGCAGGGGGACATGAGTCGGGGCCTGCTGGCAGGTGCCTGTCACTGCCGGGTGGGGGGGGTGCAGGGGGACATGATTCAGGGCCTGCTGGCAGGTGCCTGTCACTGCCGGGTGGGTGGGGGTGCAGGGGGACATGAGTCGAGGCCTGCTGGCAGGTGCCTGTCACTGCCGGGTGGGTGGGGGTTCAGGGGGACATGAGTCAGGGCCTGCTGGCAGGTGCCTGTCACTGCCGGGTGGGTGGGGGTGTAGGGGGACATGAGTCAGGGCCTGCTGGCATGTGCCCCTCACTGCCGGGTGGGTGGGGGTGTAGGGGGACATGAGTCGGGGCCTGCTGGCAGGTGCCCCTCACTGCCAGGTGGGTGGTGGTGCAGGGGGACATGAGTCGGGGCCTGCTGGCAGGTGCACCTCACTGCCGGGTGGGTGGGGGTGCAGCGGGACATGAGTCGGGGCCTGCTGGCAGGTGCCCCTCACTGCCAGGTGGGTGGGGGTGCCGGGGGACATGAGTCGAGGCCTGCTGGCACGTGCCTGTCACTGCCGGGTGGGTGGGGGTGTAGGGGGACATGAGTCGGGGCCTTAATACTGTTGTTATAGACTCTTTCAGGAAGTAGCACACCAGCTATGTTGATGCTACCACTTGACGAGGGGATAGACACTTCCAGCTACTCATATACATTTGAAAAATCTTGGAGCTTTTCTTCCCCAACAGATTTCTTTGAGCACTTTAAATTCATTAATAGATGCACACACAAGAAAGTAGAATACACTCTTAAGTATCGTCTGTATTATCTATATATTATTATGTTTTAAGTGTTTTTTCAGAATTATTATAAAGTTATGATTACTCTGTGTGAGGCTCCTCATGCGTACGTCATTATTTTTAATTTGAGCCCTAAAGATCACCGTAAACACCATGATGAAACATATGGGGCCTCATTATAAGTTTGCTGGTCCGGGAACTATGGTACCGGTAAGCATGTCGGTACTGTAGTTCCCGGACTGGCAAACTACGAGTTCTGCTCGCGGATGCCATTGCGGCCGCCAGGTCTGGCGGCCGTACCGGCACCCACGAGCAGAGCATGTCGGATGCCCCGGCACCGTTGGTAACGTTGGTAACGTTGTAACGGTGCCGGTGCATCCGGCTTCCCCATTCCCATTTGAGCCCTATGGGGGCTCTATGGGGCTCAAATTGGAATGGGGAAGAATTTTTTCTGGTGCCCAGGTATGGGCAAGTACGGGCCCGGCAAGGCCGTAACAACCCGGTAATTGCCCATTTCTGTGCCCCGGAAAAATTTTTAAAAAACGGCGGCAGCCGTGCCTGTAATATAGCCTCGTAATGAGTCCCATGGTGACTTTAACTACTAAAAATCAAATACTATAAGAAAAGCTTTCAAAAATGTTCAAACAAAAGCTTTCGTGCACAGAACGTAATGCTTCATAAAATAGTTTATTTTTCAATTGATCATGTGTGAATCAAGGACGAAATGCTAACCCTAACTAAATTGGAGTCACAAACGCTCTCTTTAACCAATAATCCTAAATGTGGAATATTTGTCCTTGGCCCAAAAGTGGTTTGTTAACAATTATATTGGACGTGAAAACGACAGCATGTTGGCACTGAGACGGCATTAAGTTCTATTGTAATGAATAATTGAAGAAATATGTCACTATGGAGCTTTTATATTGATTCAAATCATTCGTATAATTGATTATTGCATCTGCCTAAACTATATTTACAATTCAATATTATCTCCCATTACAAACAATGAAATATCTATTAATAAAATGAAGCAGAGTTACAAAACATATATTCCAAACTCATGACATTTTTAATAAAGGTGGGATTACCATTACTAAGAGGGATTCATCATTCTTCTGAAAAAAATCTATGGGCCTCATTACAAGGTTGCTGGTAAAAAAAAGAGAATTACCTGCATGCCGGTGCTACCGTGTCCATGTAGCAATGCTGCCGGAATCTAGGGTAGATTCAGAGTCAGCGTGCCCGTGCATTCCGGCATGACAGAAACAGGAGCACTGGCATGTCGGTAACGGCCCCTAAACCGCCGATACAGGCATCCTCAATGGCGCAGGCACCGACTCTGGCACCGATGATGCTGTAATTACCGGTACATTTATTACCGGCACCGGAAGCAACGTCATCGCGCTGGAACGGGAAATGCACTGGCAGCCATCTTTAAAATCACAATCCATTCCAATCCTCATCCTGCAGGAGTTTAACTTCCAATCCAAGTGCATAGGTACACTGATGACAATGACATGTACACGAGGAACTGTCCGTCGCCGCAAACCCCGCTTCAGTGAACAGGAGCTCAATATGCTTGTGGACACACTAGTCAAGCATGACGACGTGGTCTTTGGAGCAGATCTGTGGAGCCCAGCGCAGTTAAGGAAGAAGGCGATATGGGAGGAAGTCGCCACCAAAGTGTCTGCGGTGGGAACAGCAACTGGGACTGTCAGAGACTGCTGTAAGAGGTGGGACGACTTACATCTCCGGGTCCATAACCTCCTCGCCACCAAACACAGCTATGGGCTGGTCACAGGAGGTGGTGCACCATTCCCCATGAAACTCCAGCAATGGGAGGAGAACTGTAGTACCGTCATCCACATGGTGAGTATTGAGGGGGGTAGCAGATGCGGAGACGAGAGCAGCGTCATCCGGAGATGCCGGTGAGTGGCGTAACTTAAATCACAAATCACACACATTTATCCCCAATGCCAATGATGAAATCCAAATGTAATGTCAGTGGCACCAGATCCCTGCTGCTTTGCCACCCACTGACAGCCTCATTGCACGCAACTATGTACCTGCCAGGAAGACAGGCAACAAGCCCCACTGACACACCCCACATTACCCCTGTAATGCTCTCACAAGTACCAACTGCATGCACAGACGCACATCACTGTCCAACAGATGCCGTAACCGCTGTGCCACCAAATAGCCCAATCCACCTCATGGCAAGATGCACACATCAATTACACCTGTGGCACACCTGACACACCCAACATGTCCATGCCACAGTGCCTACATCAATGCATCAATGCACACAACGGGAACACATCACATTGACAATCTAACCCCACATGGCTCACAGACCCTATGGCATAGCGACAACACCCAAACCACCAGACTCCAGTACCCCAGCCAACAAACACAGCACACTCAATGGCCACACCACAATGCTGCTCCCACATTGAATCCCCCACACATTCCTGTGTGCACCATGCCAGGCCCACAGTCATGTCCGTGACAATCCACATGACTCTGAATGTACTAACATTGATGAATGTCAGATGGATACATATCCATTACTAATGCCTTGCCTCACTGTCCCCCAAAGGCAACTAATCTGACAGCGAGGGTGAACTAGCCACCACAACTTGTTCCAGCACTGCATGTCGCTGCCAACACGGAATCACCGACTCCAGCCAGGTGGCAGGCACCTCGACGGCAAGACACAAGAGTGCCACTATATCAACCGCACAGGCTCCCCACCACCAGGAAACACAGGCTACCCAGCAGACACAGCACCCACCAACACCTGCCAGTGGGGAGCACCGTCAGTGGACCACAAACCCTGCGGCTAAGCGGGGATATCAGGTGGAAGAGTCAGAACCACCAGTGGCCAGCAAGCTGGAGGAGGCCCATTCACCAGTGGCCAGCGAGCCAGAGGAGGCCCATTCACCAGTGGCCAGGGAGCCGGAGGAGGCCCATTCACCAGTGGCCAGGGAGCCACAGGAGGAACAATCTGCGGCACCCAGTCAGGCAAACGTCAATCAAACAGCAACAGATGACTCTGACAGAGCTTTTTTCACTCCCCCAGGCTCTCGGAGCCTGCCTCCGTTGCCACTACCCGGACTCAGCCACATTAGAGACCTCGAGACACGGCTGACAAGGGAAGGCCGGCAGCATGCGATGCAGGCCTTGGTCACACAGCATGTGACCGAGGCAGAACACACACGGCAGACCATGCAGGATGCCCTGCAAGGCACTGCAAGAATGGTAAGCAGAGCCGTGTACCACATGGCCAGGCATGTGAGGGAAGGAAATGCTATCATATCTGCCATTGCCCAGTCCATCACCCAGTTTGGCAACAGCTTTAGTGGAACAACGGAACGTCACCCCAACTCCCCAACCTGGCCCATCCTCCTGCACAACACTGGCCATTTCTACTCAAACTAGCCCTGTGCGTCGCTCACATTGACTCGTTCACCACCCAAAGGCACAACCCCTCCTCCAAAAAGGGGGAGTGAATAGGACAATTTACAAGTGCATGTGGGGAGGGAGTAGTTGGAAAGGTCTTGTGGGAGTAATGCGGAGGGTGTGTTGGGGTATTTGGTATGGGGGTAGTGGTGGAGGGGTTTTGGGGTATTGGGTGTGGTGCTAGTGGGGCAGGGGGTCCATTTAATGGGACAGTAGTGGTAGTTAAATAGTGCAACATAGTTATTCATTAATCAATACAGCTGGTGTGTAAAAGAAAAACACATGACTGGACATTGTTTTTTGAGTGTGTGTCTATTTAATTATGTACATTGCCCAGTGCCCAGGGCCCATTGGGACCCATGCCCAGTGCCTTGTCTTTTCCAGTTCATCAGAAGTAGTGGGCAATGAAATCTTGCAGTGTTGCATGTCCTCCATTCACATTGTGCCACTGATGAATTCCAGCATCTTCCTCATCATCATTCTCATCCTCAGGTGGCATCATGTCCATGTCAGGGGGCAGGGGGACGTTGCGCTGGATGCACATGTTGTGTAGCATGGCACACACTGACACAATTTTCCCCAGCTTCTCTGGCCCGTAAATGAGTGTCCTCCCACCCCCGACCTGATGAGGCAGTGGAAACAGACCTTCAACAGGCCAAATGGCTGCTCAATGGTGACACAAGTGCATGCGTGTGCACGGTTGTAGTCCGCTTTGTGCCTGTTGACTGGTTGCCTGATGCGGGTCATGAGCCAGCCCTTCAGGGGATATCCAGCATTACCTGCATGGGAGCAAGAGAAAGGGTACTTGTGATTAATTTGGTAATTCCATGTTAGCACTGCCTGTACAGTGTTCATGATTAAATGCAACTAAGGATTCATAACTTCACATGACATGTTCCATTTTCTATGACCCTGGTAAGTGTACTTAGGGCTGATCCATGAGTGGGGGGGATGGGTGCAGTTGCCGCCCCAAGAACCATTCAATGTGAACCCCCACTCTCACAAATCAAGTCCAAATGTCCATGATGGCCTCAGATTTCATTGCTGTGTTACCAATGGAAATTGACTGTGCATGTACAGTGGATAATCACACATTTGCCTAATTGGCTTCATGTAACACAGTGGTATCCCTAGTATGCATTCTACATATTCATGTCTCCATGTACATGTACTTTGACATCTTACCCCATATGGCTAGGTCAGATTTACATTGGTGGTATGGGTCACGGGTGAAGGGTTACGTTTCTGTGATAAGTCTGGGTGGGCCTTGGCATGGTGGGTCTAAGGTACTTTGGACGAGTCCTACTCCTCTCAGTGATATCTTGGTGGTAGTCAATGGTTGCTGGTTTTAATTGTTTTCATACTTGATCCTTTGTATTTGGAGGTGTCCCGTAAGGTGACATGACAGGCAGACTTATTTGAGGTGTACCTGTGGGCTGAGTGCAGTGACTGATATTTTTCAGTGTGGCAGATGGTTTTCCCCTCAGGCAGGGCAGCATGACTCGTGATTTCCTTTCCTGAGATCATGTATTTCATGCATTGTCACTACAGGGTGGTGCATTGTGTTTCATGTGGCTCATGTTTTCTAATGTTCCTGATACATGTGCTGGTGTGTGCACTTTGTCTGTTGATTGCATGTCCACACATCTGTAAAAGCCTTGCACATCTGCAAGCATTGGCTGTGTTGCACATTTTGTTTAATTTGCTAAGGTCATAGTTGAAGGCACCCAGGACGCTGTGTGTGGTCTTTTTCCATTCTATGTGTGTGGTTTAATATTGTGCAGGTTGGGAATGTAGAGATTGCTAGGTCTGATTCCTCTTCCGACTTTGCCTTCTATGGCCTGACCCAGTCTCTCTGCACTTCATTGCATACCTGGTAATATTTACAGATATTTGCAGGAGTGATGATGGATTAATGCATGCAGTGTGCACTTGTGCTCCTCATGCATGCAATCCTATGCTATGTTCTGACAACCCTCATGGCCCAGCCAGCAGACACGTTGCATATGCTTGTGATTCTCCCCCCAATCAACACCTCTCACAGGCCAGCCAGCAGACACATTGCCTATCTATGTTTGTGATTCCCCCGACCCAATCAACACCGCTCATGGCACTGTGGTTAGACTCACACAGCAGCCAGGTACATTGTGCAGTGTGTCGTTCCATGTAGCAAGGAAGCGTGGAGTTGTGCAGCACCATGGCGTCATGTGTGGAGCCAGGGAATCTTGCACAGCAATGCGTGATGATTTTGTGTGCATCGCACACCATCTGTACATTCAGGGAATGGTACAGCTTCCTGTTGCGGTACACTAGCTCCACAGCATGCCGGACAACCGGCTCCGCATGTGTACAGTCAAGGGCACTAATTACATTTGGCAAGCCTGCCACTGCGTAGAATGCTACTTTGGTTGCATTCACCTCCTCCGCAGTCTGTCATAACGTAATGTGGTCGCTTGCATGCTTGAGGAGTGCAACTAGCACCTGGTTGAGCACACGGGAGAAACAGGGTTGTGAGATTCCATGCAGCTGACCCACTGTGTGCTGATAAGTGCTAGTGACAAGGAAGTGTAGCACTGACACTACCTTCAGCAAAAGGGGAATGGCTGTACGGATATTGATCAGGCTCACCAGGTCATCATGAATGAGGTCCACTATTGTGGTGATGGTGTCCCTGTCCAGCCGGCACAGGGTGTGGATCTGAGCAAGGGTTAGGTTGAATGGGCTGGCCCTTAGGCGAGGGATTGGTGGGTGCCTGCGGGGAGCAACTGTCTGCACAATGGGTATGTGCTGGCCCAATCTCGCCCTCCTTCTCCTCCTGCGCCTCCGCTGCATTCTCTGGCTCACTGCCTCCTCAAAGAGTAGCCGTGCATGCATGTCCTCCAGCTCCAGTAGTACAAATGCTAATGGTAGCATTGTGGATTTGGGAGGGATGTGGTGTGTGCAAGTGCTCTGTTTGTGCTGTGCCAGACTTCTTTGCCTCCACCTGTGCTGATTGTGTGCATCTGTGGAAGGTTTCTACACACCAGATTCCTATTAATGGCTGCACCACGATGCCAGGGTTAACAGCATCATTGTATCCGTTATTACTGGCATGTCCATGCCAGTAACTGCATGTCTGTGCACCTCTTAATGTGCACTTAGGCCGGTCATGGCGGGTCCCTGCTGATGCCGGTGACAATGGCATTGCGCCTCCTAAACTCTGGTCAGGTAAATGATGCTGGTATGCTAATACCAGCATCGATATTACCCGACCAGCAACCTTGTAATGATGCCCTATGTGATGCAATATCCCTCCAAAAGTAAGATATACAGATGGTGGGAAAGAATTTGACTTACCAAATACCTATGGTATAACTGATACAAGGTAACTAAAAATCTGCAGTTTACCATCAGTAATGGGGAAATATGTCTTGGAAATTGAAACTCTGAAAAAAGAGACATGAAATAGGTATATAGCTGTTTCCAGAGTAAAAATAAATTGCAACCATGAAAGAAATTATTTGTATCTATGAAACAGAAGCTACAATTAAAAGGTAATGACTATTTGAAGGGGATCAATCAGACAATGCACTAGGGTAGGTTTACACTTTCCAACAAAATACACCTACTTACATAAAGACTATATGGCCAAATATCCTCCATCCGCGTTAGCCTCTGAGGGCGTTACAAATGGTGCAAACATCATTGAGACCACCAAAAATGCCATCTACACCCAACAGTTTTTTGTTAAAAGATTAAACACTTTAGACATGGGAGCAGAAGCAACACATTGATGACTTATTTGCAAACAGAAAAGTCCTCAACCAAACTGTAAAGTCTGGAGGAGGTATCTGTACTCCTGCCCTCTATATGGCAGTGTAGAAGCACCAAGCACCCCAGCCAAGATTCTCTATATGGTAGTACGGACAGGCAACCAAGGCTTAAGCTCTCAGGAGGTGATTCAGGTTGGTTCTGAAGTACAGTGTAGTCCCCAAGCACCCACAACGGAATGTTCGCACATTATGTTATGTGCTAACACAGCTCTTTATTTAAAAAAATAAGGTTGAAGATATATACATTCATTAATAACACACATTGCACTCTGGCAATTCTAATATTGCAAATATATATACAATGTCTATGTGGTACCACACTTAGCTATTGACTCCTTTAAAATTCATCAACTGTTGACAGTTATAGTGACATAAAAATCATACAGCAATGTGTACTAGCGTAGATCATAGGAAGGAAGGCAAGTTAAGATATACAATGGCAGAATGCTTTCTTTAGCTACTAAATTGCACTTCTGAGGATCCCTCCACCTGGGCAACCTGTAATAAAGAGTATTAACAATCCCAATCCATTCATGTTTAAATGACCAAATTTAGGCTGTACAAAAAGTTCATACAACCAAAAATGAGATCAAATATGCCATTAGAACCCATTATAGCAAACAAGGGGAGCGCTCCCCGCTCCCCTTCTTCGCTATAATGGGAATGGAGTTTGCGAGGCGGTCCCCCGCGTAAATCAATACAAATTCATTTAAACAAACAAAAACAAAAAAGTAAAAAAAAAGTAAAGGACCATGCAGTGCTGGTTCCCAAGCACTTAAGTGCAGAGAACCAGTGTCGCAGGGAGTCAGGGGAGTCAGCTGCAGCACCCAAGAAGTGTGCCGCAAATAGGTAAGTGGGAGAATGGGGGAGTTTATTCCTAATGTGTGGGCTGTTTGACCATAACGGTCAAGTTAACTACAATTGTTTTAGCTGCAAACTTTTAAGTTACGGGCAAACAACCCAAATACCAAGGTTGCAGACGCATGCCCTATGCAATTATATGTAGGTATCAGCCCTAGGGGCTTGTTGTTTTAAACCATTAATCTTCATTTAGGGTGCTTTCTTTAGCTCACCATTATCATTTAAAATGTTTCCATGTTATTAGCCCATATATGTTCCTGTGAAAAGTCTGTAATGAGATACATCTGTGGAATATGTTTACTTTTTTAGTGATTCATTTTATAAAAGCATCACACTAATTTAAAACCCACCCAATAAAACAATACTACCCCAGGATTGTGGTCAAGAAAGAGGCTGTTTTAATTAAAATACTTCGCTTTATTTAAAAAGAAATAAAAATAATTGAATATGTTATTCTATCTTACAATGGATACTAACAGCGTGTCTGTAGAAAGGATGACACCTACTGCCTGCTGTTATCTCACTAACATTTGAATTACAATTTACACAAACATCCAGATATCAGTATGCATGACTAGTCTAGACAATGGGCTTCAACACTTCTCAAAATAGACAACACAAATTGGCATTGATTGTTTGATTGCACTTTTTTTAAACCCCCAATCTACAATATAAAGAATTATGAGTTGTATTTAATATTTTATTTTAATTTATAGAGTGCTTCGCCAAAGTGCTGTACAAAGAGAACAAAAGTGGTACAATAAATCCGGTAATGATAAAAAACTATTTCATAACAGTAGATTTAGGCAGGTTAGACAGAAGAAAGAAGAAGCACTTTCAAGTGCCAATGAAATATGTGAAGGGAGGGTGATGCACGGATATCAGGTGGAAGAGCATTCCAAGACTTGGGGAAAAAAAGAGAGAAATACCAAAAACGTGAAGGCACACAGCGGTGTTTAAGGGATGGTGAGAAGATGAGGGTGTTGAGAGCAGAAAGAGGATGAAGGAGAATAAGGTGGGATAAGAGAAGTGAGATAACAAGGATCAAGGCCATGATAGCTCTACAAAACTATAAAATGTTAGAGGAGGCAAGAGTCATAAGGAAGGAGAGAGGCTGAGCTAAGAGACAACCTAATGGAATTGAGGAGGGAGTAGAAAAAAGAGCCAAATGGTGGAGTTAAATACGGAATGAAGAGGAGTACATTGTGAGGAAGGTAGACCGAAGAGTAAAGCAGAGCAGTAGTGAAATTGGGAAAATAGAGGAAGTAATAAGAAGTATATCAGCATGGAAGGAAAGGTAAAGGTAAAATTTACGTACATTGAAGAGAAGAAATCGACAGGTGCGGGCAGTGAGGGATATATGTGAGGCAAAGGATAGTGAGGGGTCATTTACGCTTTGTCTATGGTAGACACAAGTCAAAGGATGTGTCATACCATAATTTAACAAGATATGTCTGAGGGCCCCAGCCATCTGAAATTTCAGGAGAAAGGCATTATTATTGTAAAGCAACCTAGGATTTCAACATCAATTATAAAACATATACACCTTGCATTTAGTCTTCCTGTCAGTGATATAACTTTTCAAGATTGTTCCCCGAAATACTTTTAATTGCAATCTGGGATTTACCTAACACTTGAGCTGTTTTTTATAAATAATTTGGGATTATGCCACTCACTTCATGTTTGTCTTTTAAAAGCTGAGGACAATTAGGTACACCTATTGGTGTCAGGCAGCTCCACAAGGTAAGCTCTTCCTTCCAGTCTCTGCACCTGTTCCCAAAATCCTTTTTTGAGTACTCCGTCCTGCTTTCAGCAAAGGCCTCGGCATTGAACCATATATATAAAAATCCATGTTAAGAATATTTCCCCACTGGCTCTTCCAGTTGGAGTCCAAATCTGCGTTTCACCTGCCAGGTGGACCCTCTTGATTTTCTGCTTTCGCTCTCGTCTTCCTATGTCTTTGAGTTCAAGTACCCAGCAAACTCGACCCATGCAGCATCATTTTATGCAACATTTTAGATTGGGCAAAGTCAGAATAGGGTCCCTTCATATTCTCAATCCCCCAGGGCCATCCTCCTGGTTCTATTGGCCCAATGTATTTTGATGTGCCACAAGGGATGTGATAGTTACTAATGAGCGCTATCCTGTGTGAGTAAGATCAAAATGTAGCTGAAATAATCATTTTTTGAATAGTTTTCTACATGTATATCTGCCATTGACAACAATTATATATTCAGATTAGTACAAAAATTCTGAATCTAGAGACATGATTCATGTTTTTATTACTACTTGCATGATGGCGCATGGATAAAATACATGAATTATGCATAATTTATTCCATGTAATATAAGCTTTTTTATGCATGTGAATTGTGCTGTTTTTCGATGAATACATTGTTTTCTGTGCACATTTTACTATACAATTTAGCTTGAGTTGCATTTGTGTGTGGGATAAATCAATACAAACAGATTAGCAGTTGAAATGAACAAAAGACCATTGTATTTCATAAAAGTATAAATTGGTATACTCTTGAAGGACAATAATCAATCTAACAGATACATTGTTCATGGAGCTTACTCTTATACCAGGTTTAAGGATTAGAGGCCTGTTTTAGGCATCTGTTCCTAAAAATGTACTTAATGACACACCAGACACTTACATTGTTTGAGTTCAGAGCATCGTAAAAAATACAATCACATCTATTTGGACTGAACCTCTACTATAAAACTTGTATTTCATTGATTTTTTGGTAACATGGTCTTTGTCTATAAACACAGATGCTCCAGAAATATTCGTTTAAGCATCAATATAAGAGATGGATAATATAGCTCGGCATTCCTGTTTCACAGAAGAGCTGTATTCCACACAAGCAGACCTTTTGAGTTCAAACTAAGTTGATAAGTTCTGTGCTAAATATGAAAAGAAAATGCTCTCTTTGTGTCAATGTCACTTGTAATGGAAATCTAATAAAGTGTAGGTCTATCCACAAATTGAACTCGATTTATCAGGTGATTTGTGATAAACATTCTGTCTTTCATTCCCTTAAAGAATACAACCATTCAAGTTGCACAGCCCATCATCTTCCCTTTTCATATGGCAACAGACATGCAAAAAGTCTGTCAGTCATATTATTCGGTTTTCCTTAAAGCCTACACACATAGTATATTTTTCTTATAGAAGAAAGGCTAGAGACCAAGTCAGAGTTGCCATAATAAAGCGCCATTATTGCTTTTAGTACATCTATCTCGACCAGATAATTAGGGAAAATGGCTATGATTGTGTCTTTTGGACTAAAGAAAATGTTGTACTCAGTTCTAGAAATGCAAGAATCACACTTTCTTTACTTAAGGATACACATTGGGCTATTACCATGAGCAGCGTTAAATAGTGGTCAGCAGTGTTCGTACATAACTGGAAACAATGCTGACACAGTGAATTAATCATTTTCTTGTTGGCACATTCCCCCAGTTTTCCCAGTATAACCCCTCTAAACATCTTTGCATGTGAATCAAGAACAGATATTGGATTGTAACATGTACTCCCCTTTTCCCCTTATTGAAAATTGGCACAATCTCAACTTTTTTCCAAGAGAATGAAACTACCACATTCTCAGTAACAGTGTTAAAAAACTTTATTAAAATGCCTTCAAATAGGTGGTTTACATTTTTTCAAACTAGCGTGAATTTGGTCTGGTTCAGGGGCCTTTAATTTTTCTGATTTGATTTGGCTGCAACTACTTTCTGAAATGAGAAAACCGCGCTATGACCCTCACCTTCTCATGGAATGAGTAATCCACACCAGATATCATTTGCATCTCCTCCCACCTTACTCTAATCTGCAGGGTATAGATAAAGCAGGCTCTGCCAAAAAGTAGCATTTACCACATTATTAACCGACGGCTGTTCCTGGGAGTTCATTGCGGTGCTCTCCAGAAAGATCTTTGAGCATTATTAATTGCAGTGTCATACAAGGAATCCCAAATGTCCTGATTACGAGCACTCCTAAAAATATGTTTCTATTGCTTCAAGCTGTTCTGCTTACTGTCAAATCTCTACCAAGCATCATACTTTGTTTGAGGAGCTTCCTATGTGCTTGTCTACATCTTGCATAGAGTCACCATATTGGCTTGTTCAGCTCTCTAAGTACACCGAAGGGTGATCTTGAACTTCTATCTCTTGATATAACCACCACATTTTCAAAAGATCCAGCAAAGATGCAATACTGCCTAAGCTCCCCTGAATGTTCAGGAAAACTGCCACAATACACTCTACAGAGAGTCCTGCAGAATACTCTTCTCCTCATCTAAGGTTCAAAAGATTTCCTAGTACCACAAGGGGGGGGATCTAAAACCTTACTGTTACATTCTGAAATGTAGTCAAAAGATAGGCCCCCAAAGTCAAGCAAAGTGACTAAGGGGTTGGTTTTGATCCTATGCACCAGCTTAAGGTTTACCAATGTATGCCATGACTAAAGGTTCATGCATGTATAATAGACAATTCCACTACTAATGATGTAAATGTGTGGGCAGCTAGTGTGTTCATCTGCAACCTGTCATTAATTGCTCTTATTCTGGGTTTGTTTTATTTTATCACTAGCCTCTGAAAGGGTAGATGTCTCATAAAGACTACACCACACTTCTGCTAAGGTCAACTCAAGCCCAGTCTACACTCGAGTATCACATTCAGGTTCTCTATGAAAACTAGTAGATTTCCAGAGTGCTCCTCTGGAGTACACTTTTTAGTTTTCTTTGAGGATTATAAGAAGGAACCTTTAGGATATCCCACAAGGGAGGGGCTTTTCTCCTCATGCACAGAATACTGGAAAAGTCTACAAAGATCTTGCATATTCCCATACCAGTCTTACTGCTTACGATATGGCCACTACTCCAGAAGGGTGTCCCATTTTCTGTTTAGTGCTAGTTATTCTACCACTACATATCTTCCCACCACTAAGAAAATCAGACACCATGTCTCCTGAAACAAGGCGGTATCAGCTTTTCCAAAGTATTCCTGCCAGTCATTGTCTTCCATACTTTTTGAAATAGCCGAGGTGCTTCATCATGAAAAATACAACAATTTATGGTTTGATGTTTATATCTAAAAAATGCAATCTCTTGGGCTCTCTCCACCACACGCATTAAACTGATGCTGGATAGACCTGGAAGTCTAAGGCTTTGCATTAGTCATATGGGATTTCATGCTATCAATCTTGTCCAAACTGTAAATCAGTTTCCTCGGACAACTCCATTAATTCCTGCCTTCAAAAAGTGAACTTTGGTGATCCACTTTGTATTTGCTGGGGCCCCTAAGATCATGTAAAAGAAAAGCAATCCAGTGGTGTGCTGCCTCCCACCTGCTCCCACTAAGAGTTGTTAGGACCACTACCTGCCATTCACATACTTTATTAATACTACTTGATGGTAAATCATTGTTGTCCATGAATGACACTACTTCATCTTGACTGTCAGCACTGATGTCCTGTGCCTTTTTATTCAACACTGTTGTGTTCTCAATTTGGCCTAGTTAATCTCCTTCTTTCTTTATCTGGAATAGACCAAGTCATGCATTCCTGTAGAGGGTAAACATTAGTAAAATGGTGAATATCAATATGTGGGGGCAATTGCAGTCTGTTCTCTAGGAAATGTAGTTACTGTTTCACCAACCATTGATGTGCTAAAGTCAAATTGTTTGGACTCTTTCCTACGGATTTGACATTCATGTCAACTTCCATTGATTTTATTTTAATACCATAATCACATACTTCACCAGAAGGAAACACGAGTATCACAAACTTTATGAGCAACTGAATTGGCTCTAAATGAAGATACATAATTAAGTGTTTATTGGACATTCATACATGTGTTAATTGCTCCATTATCTGTAGGAAAATGTCACTCCACAAATAATGTGTGGCTAAGTATTGGTGTCATAACTGAAGTGGGGCCTTCCATCCACATGCTACATTAGTTTATGATATACATAGTTTCTCTGAGCAGTGATCATCACTGTCATTATACATTAGCTTGAAGATACCTACTGCAATCTGCCTAGCTGGCTGCTTAACCTAAAAAAACACCCTTCTTGTAAGCTGCACTTCTGCTTGATTACTACACCCTCAATTTTATGAAAAACAATATAGAACCTACATGAATGGCAGATATTGCACCCTAAAACTGCTTATTATTTGCTTTGGGAATATCATATTGTTTTCTTGTTTACTTATGGTTGAGACCATGTTTTAACATTGAGCCACAGATTTAAAATATTCATAGTATATCTCGCACCCTAAGAGAATACTGTTTAGTGTTGTCGGGTTGTTAAGGCATGTGGAACATTGATAAAAGAATGTTGCTAAAATGAGCCTATTGCCATCGGCTGCCTACCCCAAAAACAAAATTGGGGCCAGGCTACTGTAAATATTTGAAGATGAGGTATTCTGATGATATGAAATGTAATTGTTCAGAAAATGCTGGTTTAAAAGGCTCAAGATATATTTGTGTCATGGAAGATAAAACATTGAAATAGAGTTTAAGTGAGAAAGTTGCATGCATCTGTACAGCACAAAAGTCACATCAATGGGTTAAGGTACTGAAATATTTACATTTTGAATAAAAGAGAAGGCACGTTATTATACAAATAAGGTATGAGGTGCATCCATGTTCTACCAGAATTAGGCAAAGGCACTTCTAAATAAGGGTGCTGTGCCTCCAGTCATTAATACATATGGTTACTTCAAGTAAAATGTGTTTTAGTTTTGGACTTTTGTATTCCTCATGAAAGTACGGCTGTGTTCCCTTAAGAATGCTTGTGTTCCTTTTTAAAACTATATATATATTATAGTATAATGTGTAAGTGAGAGCATAGAGATTCTACTGAGTGAGTTGTATCTGGCAGGGACAAGAATGCTTTAGCATTGTGAAATGCGTTCATGCGTACTTATCAATCAGTTTGGTTGGTATCAGAGCGCCAATACATCTTTTATTTTGACAATTACCTTTAGAAAAAATAACTTAATTCACCCTTTCCAATGATTTTCCTGACTATTCCTAAACCAGGCCTGTTCAATATGTTTACAGGCTAATGCTACCCATTTGTCAAGTGCTTTGCAAGGGAGGATCTGTTTGGATCTGATGACCCTAAGGGCTCACGTCTTATGTTTTCACAGATAAGATGTTTCATGAACAGACCAGTTTAAGAAGGACATATTTGTGAGGCTTGTCAATGTTGCCTACATTTTGTGTGATGAATAGGTAAGGAAATTAATTGTTCAAAACATTAATTATCGGAACTCCAGATGCAATTGGAATGTGCAGTTCTCACATTTTAATATTGATAGTCACAAATACGTTAATAACTGAGGATCCGGAGGTCACCGACATAAATTGACTTTATTAATGCAAGGGGAGTGATGAGCTGAATTAAACAATGTATCAATAATCTAAATCTGGACATGATTGCTGCCACAAAAGGATAAAATGTTGTATATAAGTGGAGGGTACCTGGTTTAATTTTCCAGGGTAACTAGTAATTTGTCTAGAAAGAAAAACACTTCGTCAGATAATTTATGAACCTGTGAGGCAATCAGAAAGTACATTTATATAAACCAGAAATATTTAAATCTAGTATAATGCAAAAACACAGCAGCATATGACATTCTCACATTCATAGACCACGTTTTCAGGAGGGAGGGATATCCTGAGGTAGTAATTAGTGGCAATGCACCACAGTTTATGGAGACTCGAGTGATGGAGTATACCAAGTGATTTGGAATTGAGTGGAAATGTTCAGTGTTTTTGGCTAATTTAATCTCAGCAAAAAACAAAGAGGTGATGGCTTGAAGGTTTACAATGAATCCTAATCTCTGGCATTGCTCTGGGCAACCCTCCAGACCATCGTTCTTCGCCTGCTAAGTCATTACAGAAGGGGAAAGACCATATGAAAATCAGGCTTGGTCCCACCCCAAAAGGTAATCTAAAAGCTGTCCAGTCTGTCAAGGACTAATCCAAGAGAGGACCTGGCTAGGAGATCTCTCCCCGAGCTACGAGGGACCATTGTGCAAAAACTGCTCTTCTTCATCGAGGCACCCTGGAAGCCAGTTCTGTGAGTCTGACGTCCGGAGAAAGGGTCCACCGAGAATCCTGAAGAGAAGCACAGGGACATCAAGGCCATTGAAGTCCAATGGTGTCGACTGGGGTTTGGAAGATATCTGTGACTGCTGGAAGCCAGTCAAAGCGTGTTGGCCAGAAGTGAAGACACCTTGAGGCTGTGCTGCTCGATGAACGGACCCGCGATAGTTCCACCTTTGCCTAAGATCATTTGATAGAGGGCTCCCTTGCCATCACTGTTGACCACTTCGTCCCGCGGGACAAAGTCAAGGTCGCTGCCTACCCAGGAAAGCCCACCGGTGGGTTTCACACCACCAGAAGCTGACAAAGACATTCTGAGGACACTGACAGAGTTAAAATCCGAGGTCCAGTCTGTAGTCGAGTCCTGATCCCCGAAGCTATCCCAAGGTACGTGCTGTGGCTGCAGAGGTGACAGGCCAGAGGACAGCTGAAACAACTCCTGACACCCGACACCCACTGCCAGGCATGCATCTATCACCAAGTCTCATTTGCGCACCAAACACTTTACATGGAGGTGGATCGCATGCCTCATTTTCACATGACCTCTACGAGCGATCGTCGAAGAGTATAGTGAAGGTCGAACCTGGAGCATCACCGCAAGTGCTCCACTTTTCCTCGAGGTTCTCGACACCCAGTGGCTCCTGCTTTAAAGGGAGACCACCCTCGAACTAATCCCGTCGACAAACCATCAAAGAAACTCTGCCATTTCAGGTACATTGTGGTCGTTTAACTTTTTAAACAAGAAACAATGCGTATTAAGTATTTGTGGACTGGGCTTGTTTATTATTTTATTGCAGGTTGCCCAGATGCAGGAATCCTCATTCTGAAATGTATATCTATATCCAAAGAAAGCATTCTGCTATTGCTTAGCTTTAACCTGCCTTCCTTCCTTATTGTCTATGCTGATACACCTTACTGAAAGATGTGTGCTCTATTGTAACTGTCAGCAGTTGATGAGTTAAGTATGGTACAAAGTAGCATTGTATAGATTTGCCATTTTAGAATTACCAGAGTACAAAATGTGTTTTTGAATTGTGTATACATCTCTGAACCTTATTTTTATATAAAGAACTGTGTTAGCACATAACACAGTGTGTGGGCATTCCCTTGTGGGGGTTAGGGGACTCACTGTATTTAAAAAACAGCCTGCATCACCTCCTGAGAGCTTAAGCCTTGGTTGCTCATCCATAGCTACCATTTAGAGAACATTGGCTGGGGTGCTCTGTGCCTCTACTCTGTCATATAGAGGGCAGAAGTACGGATACTCCTCTCCAGTCTGTAAACTGTGCTTCTCTCCGTTGCTCTTCTAGTTCTGTTACCTTAGCCTCCATGTTTAAGTATTGTCTCTTTCTCTCTCTTTCACTGCAGTAGTCACTGCCTTAGCTTTTCCCCTCAACAGAGCTGTGTGCACTTACCAAAATGTCTTTTTTGAGTCAACTCTGTCCAAATTAAGTTGGAGGAATTACACAGTTTCCTCCTTTAGGTCTTCCACAATCCCCACATCCAGTAGCGGTAGGGTCCCAGTCTCCTAACTCCTCCCGAAGGTTGATTCGGTACCCTGACTCGCCATATGAGTGATGCATGGTACGAGATGCCTCGGGGAGGTATCCCATCCCTGCCACCTTAACCCTGTTCGCTGGTGGAGAAGAACTTGTGTGCCCCTGAGAAGAAGGAGAACTCCCTCCCACCTGGAAGTTCCTCCCTCCATAGGTCCACTAGCCCCTTTGGATCTAGAATAGCACCCAGATTTGTGTCTCTATTGAACACTCCCGAACTTTGCTTCCACCTGTCCAGACCTGGTTTAACCACTGCATTGAAGTCCCCCGCGATAATCGTTATTCACATTTATCAAGTTGATGCTACCTCTACCAATGATCTGCATGGCCAGGCACTTCTTAACTAAGATCTCTACAACTCTGGAGCCCCTTGTGAACCATGCATCGACCACTTTCTTATATGTTCCCCTTCTCAATATACCACAAATATCCCCCAGCAGATGAGTATCCCGAAGAAGCACAACATCTGGCTTATATCTTATATCTTATCAAGTAATGGAGCATCACACTACTCTTGATCTTTCAGCCCATTTACATTCCATGAGATGCCGTGTTGTGTACCTATCTTATCCATGCCAGTACCTCCCTAGTCTATAGCCTTTCCCTTGTATGTCTACTTTCTCTCCATTCTCGCTCATTCCCCATGTGTCTGTGTTCTGTCTCTTACTGTTTCCCCTCTCTCTAAACCAGTGGTCTTCAAACTTTTTTGGCTTGGGCCCCCTGAGCAAAATTTGGACAGGCTGCCCTCCACCCCCCCCCAAAATGCCAAATGGACAGTATGTACAAATAGCTATGAACTATTGCGCGGCATCACTTCACCCTACTCCCAGTATAGTCCCTGGGCTCCCCCACCTGCTCCCATCAAAATCGCTGGGCTCCCTCATCCCACTCCTACCTAGTCCCCGGGCTCTCCCCACCCCATCACAGATCCTGGGCTCTCCCCACCCTGCTCCCACCATTATCCTAGTGCTCCAGCCCATCCTGCTCCCACCAGAGTTCCTGGGCTCCCCCACCTCTTTCCCAACACAGTCCGAGGGCCAGTGGGAGCAGGTGAATTTTTCAAGTGGAGGGGCATAAATATTTCCCAAAAAAATGCCATAGCATCTGATTGCCGAAAGGGAGCTCAAATCAACCAAAGGGAACTCAGGTGGTCCCCACCTGTGTTTTTTTAATTTTAATAATGGGTTAATATGTTGCATTTTAGAGTATACTTTAAAAAAAAATGGGTAAAAAGCCAAAAGGTTTACAATTGGGACTGGGAGGCCAAGGGGGAAAGCATGGTATGTTTTTCTGGACATCTATGATAGATATCCAGTAAAAAAAAATACCATCCCTGTCCCCTAGGATCCACAGCGTCTCAGAAGGAGAGCTGATTTGGCAGGTGGGTAGGGGGATTGTTCAACGAAGGCATTTTTAAAATGCCTTTGTTGTACAACCCTCCTTGCCCCGTCTAGCCCAGATGCACCAAAATCAGCTCTACATACCAAAACAAACACTCATAACACAAGCATGCACGCATCCATACACACATTTAAATAAAAAATAAATGAACATAAATGTACCTTCTGCAGTGGCCTGCGCATGTGTGCTGAAATGCCCGCTCCAGGTTTCTCTGTCCGTATGTGCGAGGAGGCGCAGGAGTTCCCCCTCGCACATACAGATATGCAGTGCCCCAGCCAGCATTTCCAATGACCCATGCAAGGCTGGCGAAGCAAAACGCCCCCAGCGTTGCATGGCTCAGTGAGCATGTGCGGCTGGGGAACTGAACTGCCAAAGGGAAACAGTGTATCCCTTTGACAGTTCAGCCAGCCAAGGCTGCAGCAACCGAACAAGCACACAGCACAGAAACTGAAGGAACTGTCCTTTCAGATCTACTGACTGTGCACAAAGCCCAATTGTAGCGGATACCTTACCTTAACTAATTCATGACATGTAAGGTATTTAGTTACACTGCTGTTACTCCTGCCACAAATACTTTCAGTATATATCTGTATTTACTAGCCCTTATATTAATGTTACAGACTTATTGGGAAGTAGGGCAAAGGCCATTTTGACTAACAACTTCATCTATTTCACTTAATAACAATTAAAATGGGTTCAGAGCTATAATTCAGGGACGATGAGCTCTCCTTGGGAACAAGACAATTATGTGCAACATGGGTTTGATATCCCTTCCTGTGCTTAGAAGCAGCATGTGTCTGACATAAAGCACGATATACATGATAAATAATAACAATTACTAAAATTACAGTAGTCCTTCACTTAATGCAACCTCCTTATCATGATATAACGTATTTCCTGACATCAATTATCAACTTTTGTAAAGAATTAGGATATATGTGTCCGAGGTACACACTGGTAGATTGCAGCAAACATCTAGCACTATTTACCAATCATTGTTTACATTCTTTGTGATCCAAATGGCCATATCCTTAGCTTTTCCTAATTTGTCTTATCAATTTTATACCTGGTTGTCATAACAAAAGGCATCCATTTATTTTTTTCTAATGGGAAATCCTCTGTAACTACAACTTGGTGTAGCTCCCTCCCTCATCCCTTCATGCAAATCTACTCTCCTTTTTTGATTGCTACAGGGAGGATTTCTATATGTGTAGTAGGAAGGGACCTGTCTATTCTCTGCCCTACAGTTCACAGTCACTGTTGTGGTCCCCAAAAAAGCTTTTTTTTGGGCATTGTGCCTTGTTTCTCTCAAGATGAGTCAGTGGAGCTAAATGATCTATCTGTTGAGGAAGGTTTGGGTTCCAAACTTTTATTTAAAATCATAAAGAGGTTGGGATAAGGCCTATCTTGCCCTATGCTAAAGTGGGATTTATCGACCTAACTAAAACTAATGATAGTCTCCATCAGGAAGTCCAAATTAAATGTCTTTCTGTGTCCAAAACCTATAACTGCCCTCACATCTATTTGTTTAAACTGTGTAGGGATATCAGCATCAAATGAAAAAGTGTTAAAACAAAAGTTCAGAGCTTCGTCCAGCTCTTGTTCAGGAAGGGGTTCTCACTTCCCCAGGATTCCAAATAGTTCACTTTTAATCACAAGGGGTTCTCTTCCCCAAGCTTTCAAGTCTCTCACTGTTTTCACAACAACACAATTCCTCTGGATTCTTCCCAGCTTTCAGGCTTTTCGGCTCTTTAATCAATATAATAAAGTTCAACTCTTAAGTTCACAATGTGCAAACTTCTCTGGCTCTTCAACCATAAACTTATAGATGAGCAAGTGGCTTCTCTTTAGTGGGGTGTATTCGGTCTAGGCACAGTTGTCGGACCACAAAGTCCACCCATTACAGGTCACGCAACCAACACACCTGATTGGCTTCTTTTAAACAGTTACGCCACCACTGCTTCAACTCAACAGTGGTATTGACTTATTCTTGCAGTTTTTTTCAACACTTGTTTAGCCACCATTCACTTGTTGGGTTTTCAAACTTTCTCACAGGATTGCCACAGTTTCAACTTTCAACTTGTACAGTTCCTCTTTTTCTTATGGTTCTTGACAATGCTTGTTTTTTCTCTATATGTACAGTTGACAGTTTTTATATTCTTAACCAATGCTTCTTTTCTTTAGTTTCCATGATTCACAGTTCTTTTGTATCAGGGAACGCTTTTCTGTGCTTTCCACTCATGTAACATTCACTCAACATTGCTTTATTTTGGTTCAGTATTCAAAATGGTAGTTCATTGATATCAAAACAAGGTAGCTGCAAATTTGCAGTTCCGCGTCGTTCCCAATTTTACTACAATTCGGTAATCGCAAACCGCTTCTTTCATTAACCTTCACATCATCGTAGTCATCAACCATCTGTGTTTTACAATTCTGGACCAGCAATCACATTGCCTACGCTGTCGATTGCTCAATCGCTATAGCTCAGACCTTCCTTCACCATGCTGCTTGCACCACAGTGTTCCAGAGTTAACCAGCCTCACTGGAGTCACAGGTTACACTGTCTTTTTGTGCCCTTCACTGTGTCGGTCAGTTCTTCGTGGCTGCTGTTGCTCCCTGCTTGGCAAGACCCTCTTCCTGGGTCTCCGACACCTCGGGCTCCCAGAGAGGGAGTTCTCTTGACACCAGGAGGTTCTCATTCTGAACCTGCCGTTGGAGACCTTCCGGCAACTCTAGCCACAATCTTCTTCCGCTGCAGCAACTCTGCAGCCCCTTGGCACGTCCACCTCACGTCTCCCTGCCTTCACCTCCTACTTCTCCATCTGCAAGCATTCCACAGGTGATCTCGATCCCCCCTTTAGCCGCACCTGAGCGGGCCATTTATACCACCCCTTTAACTCCAGGTGCAGAGTGGTGTTTGTGCTAATAATGGATGAATGTGAGTTCCTATGTGGTCTCTGCCTCGTCTCAGTACCATAGTGGTATACATTGAGAAATGGCTTTCTAACACAATAGGGAAGGGATTCGAAATATTTCATAAAAGCGTGGGGGATATTGGATTCCTGATGAAAGGGAAATGAGGGATACCGTGTCTCACCCAAAGGTGCCTCATCCCCACCCCCCAAGTCTCCTCCTCCCAGGTGATCCTCCCTTGCATATCCACACCCAGGGTTACGATCCGAAAGCGACAACCTTTCCTTGGCCACATGAGGGGAGGATATTTTGGGGAAAGACATGAGGGAGTCCTCAGATTCCTCACAGTATGCATATTTCCATGACCTGCCCTGTCCACTTCCGATTTACTTAACAGCTAACTGTATCCCCTTTTACATGGAAGGCCAGGCTCCCGGGAGGATAGCTCAGGGGCAACATGCTTTCCTTGGAAGCAAGATAACATGGAGCAACACAGGTTCCATCCCCGGGTCCACGCTTAGAAACTTTGGGTATTAAGCATGTTATAAATAACCTATCATATCATATCAGAGGGGCAAATCATATCTTCTCGTCTTTCTGGGTTTGTTCAGGGAGGTAAAACATTATACCTCACTACCTCCATATCTTGACTGAGATAAGGTATGAAAGATCCATGTGTAAGTTTGATGAAATAGCTGAAAACAAGGAGTAGACGTCTGGTACATGGAACCAACTTTCCAGTTCTACTGTACCTATTCTCTTTTAACTTTTAGTAAACTGTTCTAAAGTAAACCTGTTTTCTTTCATTTCTTGCATTTATAAAATGTACTATAATATATTTAACTGAACACTTGCTGTTTATATTTATCTAGTTGTTCCCTTATATTGACTAGGTGGTTCCAAATGTATTCTGGTATTTTATTACAGACATTGGTGGTACCATTTGGTGTTGCAATCCCTCATTTAGAGACTCGTTTTCAACCCGATAAGTATGTTGTTCTACTTTTATATCTCAATATTTGGACTGTCAATTTCTTAATTACTTACTCACTGCCCCCATTTTGCTTAACTGCCTCTGCAAGTTCAGTCCACGTTTTCCAACTTGTATTACAAAACCCTATTTTCCTATAACCCCTTTTCTACTTTTAAGCAGACTCTGAGCCTAATTTAAAAAGGTGTTTACAATGATGCAATCCCATTGAAAAATTCGTTGTAAATCAGGCTCTCTCTGTTTTGGTCTACCTGTGTGTGGAGCTGTGTTAATTGCAACGTGAGTTTTTTTTTTTTTTAAGATGGCTTCCCTTCTACTGGCTGTTCTGACCCTTTCTTATTTTATACTTTTTACACCATGCAGTAGCTGATACAGTCTGCGAATCTGTTTCATGAACATATTGCCAAATAGGGTAATAACGTAAATAATTTGGCAATTTAACTTCCTTTGCAGTTTCTCCTGAGTTTGTAAACACTGAGCATGGATCGTTTGCATTTGAAAACTCTTTAACTAGGCTTTCTTTTAACTGAAAATGTGTTTTATTTAATCTTTCAACTATTTTGTAAGACCCTGTTGTTATTGCATAGAGGTTGAATTTACCTCCAACTGTTCGTGCAATTTGTGTATCTCTTGTTCTCTCTGTTGAGTAGCTTGAGGTGCAGGTATTAATTAAAAGTACATACTTTAGGAATATCCTTTGTACTCATGCTATTGGCCTCTTTATCTGCCACTGTCCCTCTAACATCTGCAAGTGGTATTCAAATTTAAATCAAATTCAAATTCAGTTTCTCATCTTTCTTACTAGTGGCCTAATATAATATTTTTAAGAGTTATTTGTCTATCCCTCACATCAGTGGGATCAATAAGATCCCATGTTTAAATGAAAGAAATATTTTGTACCCTTCTTCAACATTATCATCTTCTAAAAGTATTGTTATATAGATCAAATCATAATACTTCTTGAACCCAAAAGTATTATTCAATACACTGGCACCTAATTCTACACTGCGGAAATAGTGCACTATGTGTGCTTCTACAGGGCCTGCATTGAAGACAAACAAAAAATGTAAACCAACTAATGTTTGGTTATTTTTCAACCAGTCTGTTATTTAGCAAAACTTTAGTGGTATTTCATAGAATCTAGCGCAGAGCAGCACACGTGGGCAGCACAGAGAGGGAGCGTGCGCCAGCGTGCACTAGCTGTGTGCGCCAAAACCCATTTTCACACACACCGTATTCATGGATACTTACATCCATAACCAGTGGTGGGGCAGAGTGGCGCAGCGACCCTGCAGCAGCGCCAGTTAAGCCCCCAACCCCGCCCCATGCGCCAAAAACATTGCACAAATCCCCTAGATGGCGCAAAGGCCAGTGGACCAGCATACAGCCCCCCAACCACGAAAACGTGCTAAAACCACCACACAGCCCTCATGCGCCAGCGAAATCACGTGTAAAACTCCCCATGCACCACTCAGAATACGCATTTCCCACTCGCGCCAGCGTAATCGCATGTAAAAACCTCAGCGCACCCCTCGGAATATGAGTACCCCACTTGCGCCAGCAAAATCGCGTGTAAATTTCTGCACGCACCCCAAAATACACATACCCCACTTGCGCCAGCGAAATCGTGTGTAAAATTCCCTGTGCACCCCCAGAATACGCGTAGCCCGCTGACGCCAGCCAAATCACGTGTAAAACGTCATGCGCACCTTTGGAATACACGTACCTTGCTCGCGCCAGTGAAATCGCAAATAAAAACCCTTGTGCACCCCCCCTGAATACACGTACCCCGCTCGTGCCAGCGAAATCACGTGTAAAACTTGCTGCGCACCCACGGAATACGCGTACCCTGCTCGCGCCAGCGAAATCGCATGTAAAACACCCTGTGCACCCTTGGAATACACGTACCCCACTCGCGCCAGCAAAATCGCGTGTAAAACTTCCCGCGCACCCCCGGATTACACATACCCCACTTGTGCCAGCAAAATCACATGTGAAACTTCCCACGCACCACTGGAATCCGCGTACCCCACGCGCGCCAGCAAAATCGTGTGTAAAACTTCCCACGCACCCCCAGAATATGCGTACCCCGCTCGCGCCACCGAAATCGCGTGTAATTCTCACGCCCATACCCCCGGATTCACGCAGCATTGTGGTGAGAAGCCACATGCACCCCCTGCAGCCAGACCACACCATAGAGGTCCACCCTACCCTGCAGGCAGCCCACCCACAATCCCCATGCCCCGCAGGCAGCCCATCCACCCTGACCATGCCCTGTGAGCCCCGACATGAGAGTCTGAAAACAACCAGCATGTCCATGAATAAATGTCCAACAGAGCCACACAGTGGCAACACATGACTGAGGCAATGCTCATAGAGACATCCACAAAACCAATGAGAGTAGACCACACCAATAATGAAGAAATAAGAAATGTTTTAAAAAGTAAACAAAATGACACAATGAAAATCACACATACAAATGAAGAAACAATGAATGCAATAACAAAAATAAATTAAAATCCAATGAAAAAGAAAAATCCACGACATAAAAAATGAAAAGTGGTCCATCTCAAAAGTCCATAGAAAGTAAAGAAAAAATCAAAAGCACAAGAAAACCATTGCTCCATGGGATGATGTTATAACGAAAGTATGTACATGTCTGGTACTATTTACAATGAAAGTCAGAAGGGTCCATGATCCCACAACAAAAGGAAATCTACCTAAAACCCTATCTAAAATACAACTATATACAAAAAGTGGAGCAAAGTCTGTGAACTGAAAATAATAATAAAAACCAAATGAAACCTAAACCTAAATAACTATATACAAAGACGGCGGGCTAGTACGATGGCTCACTATTTAATATCCCGGGCCAGGGCATCATCTAACTCCACGTCGATGTTCCGGAGACGGGCCTCTTCCCTGCCCTCGAGGTCTTGCAGGGATGCAGCCATGGCTTCCTCCAACTCCCTGCAAGTTGTCTCGAGGCACTCAGCCCACCTCAAAGTCCTGTGCATGGAGTTCTCCACCCTGACCATTGTGAGCCGTGCGCTCTCTGCCCGCCGCCGCTCTGCACATATTTGCTGGCCCAACCAGACACTCCCAATCCTGGGTCCTCCTGCCCGCCGGCCGATGCCTGTCCCGATGATGTAGATGGCCCGAGGCCTCATGCTGCCTACGACGTGCCTGCCGCCGCCTTTCTGCTACCTGCCGCCGCCGCTACGACTTCCTCTGGGTAGATGGCAACACCCGGAGCCGTCGTGCAGGAGCCCTGCTTGAATGTGCCTGCAAATCATCCGTTGCCAGGGGTCCAGTTGCTGGTGTGACCACATGTGCTGGAGCTTCGACTCACGACTGTGGCAGGGATGGGATCTCCACCAGCATGGCTGCGTTGGTTGGGGCAGGTCCACAGGACGCCCTGGTGTCAACTGGGCCGGAAGACGGCACCCAGAATGACTGCCGTATAGTGTGCACAGAGGAGGAGAGGGCCGCAAGACTGGCCGACACATCGAGGAAACCCCCAACCATGATCCCTCCCAACTGGGCCACGTTGGCACACATCTCTTTGTGATGACATGCGTGGTCCCCCCAGGAAGCATGCACGTCATCATGAATTACACGTGTGCGCAACGCGACACCAAACAGGGCGGACTCAATCCTGTCACAGATCCACACATCCGCAGGTAGAGGAGTGCCAGATGACGTGGACCTCCCCCCTACCTGTGTACGGGCCTGGGACGGGGCATCCCTGCTGGTGCATGGTGATGCAGTCACAGTGTCAGGGACAGTGACATGCACAGGCCCCTCCGCGGTGACCTGTGCTGCCTTCTGCCCCTGCCCCTGGACTGCACCACTTGCACCAGTGGTACCACCCCCACCAAGCCCCATGTGCGGCTCTGAAGTGGCCTCCTCCTCCTCTGTACACACCACCAACCTGGATGGCTCTGCACCGTCTTCCGCCGTCGTAAGCCCCTGTGGTGGCTCACCCACCCCTTCTGCTGCAGCTGTAGTGGCGGACGCGGTACCAGTCCCCTCGCTCCCGGATGTTGGAATTTCCTGGGAGGGTAACTGGGCCTTGTGTCGCTGGTCGGTGAAGGCATCCCTGCCACTTTCCTCCTCAGCGCCGTGTCCAACCACTTCTTCACTCACAGCTGTGTAAAGGGAGACATTGAACACAAGCATCAGGGTAGTATACTATACTCCTCTAGACAGAAAGCAATAGCACATGAGTGGCACTGTCAAACGTCACTTCCATCATGTCCCTCCACAACACATGGGTCAGTGCAGGCAACACACATTCAGGAACAGGCATGGCACATGCAACAATCGTTTGCATCCATGTCCAAGGCACCGTAGAAACATCCAATGGTGGGTTGAAACTCACGTGCATCATGGGACATGCTGATCACATGCACTCACATCACCGGAGGGTCATGCATCTGGCCACGTATACCCCCAGACACAGTGGATTCAAGGATGACTAGACTGTATAAGTGAATCAACACATAGTCACGGACATGTGCCATGCATCCATGGCGTTTACCAGTCACTCACACACTACTCAGACACACGGACATGTACACCATGCACATCCATGACAGCAGCAACCATCTCTCACACCCCAAACATGCCCAAGTACAGACACAGGCATGCATACATGTGTGCATTCCGCATGCTGGTCCGCATGATTCATTGTAACACATACACCATCCATATGGGTCACGCCTGACTGGACTCACATGCTGCACCATCATGTCCCTGCACACACACATCCATACATGACCCATGTCACACATACAGCCAAGTAGCTAACTACCACCACACTGCAACATGCACTGTTTTAAACGGGAATGAATGTGCACTTACCGCTCGACTCCAGATGGGCCTGCATCCTGAAGATCAGGTGGTGAAGCACTCGGCGAATGCGCTCCAGGACCCTCATTTGCTGGGTGGTAAGCTGGCCTGGCGTCCCACTGCATCCGCTGCCTACAAGAGGCACCGGGCCTTCTTGAGGGTCCTGGACTTGTAGACCTCCCAGCGCTTCTGGACGTGTTTGATGTCGCGGGGTGCCACCCTGATAGGCAGAATCCTGTGCAGTTCCCTTAGGGAGCACTACAGAAGATTAGGACTACAGGTGAGAGTAATAAAACCCCTTTGGTATCAGTCTGTACCACTAAGATTTAGTTGGTAGCTGTGGCTGAGCAGTCAGACTTAGCTCAAGAGGGAGATGAGCAGTATTCAGGGTTTACACAATAGGCCTACAGTACTATGGCACAAGGAAACACTGACCAAAGCTTTGTATTAAAAAGTAGATATATATATTTATTTTATACACTTCTAGTTAAACACATCTATCACAGTCATCAAGCAAGTTAAAATAAATCAACGAAAAATATACACACTCCCTAGTTAAATTTTAGACCAAGTGAACCAGAGTGAAAACTGAGCAAAACGGCACAGTGAAAACCACACACAAGGGATACTCTAGCAATTTCTCACAAGGGAGGGAAAGCTCAAGGTATACAGAAATATCTTCTTACACACCATATCAACACTTCCCATAAGCTTGTGGACCAGTTTAAGCAAGACAGCGCATCTGTATAGGAAATACTTAAATAAAAACTGAGCAAAATGGCATTTCACAAGTTTTAAAAAGGGGAAGAAAAGGGCAGTTATAGGAAGTAGGTGCACCAACACAGTTCTAATTGAGAAGCAATCTAAATAAGGCAGTTCTAACAAATGTAGCCAGAGTCAATAGGCCTGTGCCAGAGTCAGTGGTACAGGGCAAAGGCCCAGGAGCAAAATGTTCTTGTCGCTGCAGTCAGGTCTTTGATTAACGATTTTGAAAAGGTGGATGCTGAAGGTAAAAGACAATGTTAAGAGAGAGGGGCGGCCAACCCAACAGGTAGGTAAAGGATTTAAAACACCTTTAGAGCTACCGCCAAGAAAGGGTGGCCTGGCGGAACAATGTACCTTTAAAATGAAGAAGTGGCTCCTGCAGTGGCGGTTGTTCCTGGTAGTTCCTGCAGTTCGGGGGATCCAGCAGAGGAAGAGAGGCTCTCGTCGTGGAGGAAGGTTCGAGTTACTGCACTACCCAGGGATGAAACCAGCCACGGTGCTGCCCGACGAATAAAAGGTACGCTCCTTTAAATCGCGGTCCGGGTGGACGGGTGCCTGGCTATCCGGTCTCCAAGTACAGGGTACTGGCGATTCAAACAAGGCAGGTCTGGGAAGGCGATTGTCAAACTGGTTGGCCCCACTAGCTCAAGAGAAGAAGGCTCTTGCAGATGAAGATCTCCTCTCGTCGTGTGGATAAAAGTGGTGAGATGCTGCAGCAGGGCTTCACCGGTGGTTCAGTCGTTGCAGATGTCTTTGGCTTCTCTCCTCTTCGGCTTCTTAATTCCAGTGGCGACGTCTTGCTCTTCCAGTCCTCAGGACCCTGCTTTTATGCAAAAAGATCCCCATTCATACAGCCTAGCTGTCACTCACACAGTGGAGTGGTCATCTTGGCGGGAGACCCACCAGCCTATCAGGATAGAGTGCGACATGGGTTGCTGAGGCAATCCTGTCCAGGGGTCCTACTCACCCTCCCACACAATGGACCCACCCCAGACTCAGTGGCGCCGAAAGGAGGGATTCTTGGCAGAAGCCCACCAAAAGGATGAACAAAGGATCCCCGCCCAGGGTTAGGAGTTTAGAGAAAGACACGAGAAAGAAGTTATATTAAAGTTTGGACAAATAGAACCTACCAGAGTAAAGTTAATATTAAAATACACCGGCGGTATGTTAGAGGCTGTCAGAAAAAGTGGTAGCCTCGAACAATGGGAAAATCCCAAAGGGAAATATTCGCGGTCAAATATTTTTGGTAGTAACCACTGCCACCAGCCAGAAACTTTTGAGGGAGGGACTGTATGGTACCCTCTCGAAAATGAACATAAGGGAAACACTATTAACCCTTCCCAGTACTTCCATAGTAAGATGGGTGGTACTGGTTTAGTTCACAAAAATTGACTAGTAAAGTCAATGGGGACTTTACATGTCCTGGGAGACAGTAGTCAGTCCCAGGGTATGGAGTCTATGTTTGGGGATCGCTACGACACCCCTGTGTCACTGGATGAATAAAGATGGTTCCTATGGAGGTGAGAGAACCCCATAGGCATTAAACACAAGAATAGCCTAGAACACACATAGCAAAAATGTCTAAGAGTGGGGAAAAAGAGTCTCACTCTTAGGAAAAAAAGAAACAAACCCTTCAAATCCAGCAAAGCTGCTGGGGGACTCTATAGGTAAGGGAAATTATCCATAACATGAGAATTCTCCCTAACACACCCTCTCCACTATGATGGCACCCACTATGTCCTTCCAGATCCTCTTCTGTCCTTCCTTGTCAGCGCGCGATGGTGTGAAGAGGGCATCTTAATGCCCCAGGACTTGCTCCACCAGGATGCCAACTTAATTTGCACTGAAGCTGGCAGCCCTCTGCCTCTTTGCTGGGGTGTTGCCAATGGTGACGGATGGTGTTGGTTCGGACATGGCAACCCCAGAGGCAGGTGTGGGTGGGCAACTGGGTCCTGCTGCTGGGCTTTGGAGCGATGGAACACCAGTCCGGAGTCTTCTGTTCCAGCAGGGGTGGTCACAGCAACTGGACCCCTGCAGATGGCTGGTGTGCAGGCACCAAATGGCAGAGCACTGTTGGCAGCAGGCAGGCAGGCAGCAGCAGATGGCTTGCAGGAGGCTCCGGGTGCACAGGAAAATGGCCTTCTGGGCAGGAGCATGGTCTTCCTTGTGTTGTTGCGTGGCCACCTTGATGCAGAGTGAATTGTCACGTGAAAAAACAGCACATCAGCGTGTAATTCGAGGAAAGGACCTTAGCGCGTAAGCGCTTAAGTGATATAACCCGCTCAGGCATTTCCTTCTGCACGTGTAAATGGTCCGCGTGGGTCTGCAGCGTGCTGTACATGCTTTGAGTGGAGACCGACGTGTGTGTTTGTCCTACTTTAGGGTTCAGACACAATTACTTCACAGCGGTTACAGTGCCTACACATATTTCGTTTCTATGCAGACAGTGAGTCACGCACGCTATTGCGCGCTATTTTTCCCACTGCGGGAGCCCCTGTTTTTCGCGTACCCCATTTATTGAGGTCATAGTAGCCCGCGTGTTAATCGCGTATGCTTCTTCGTGTTCCTGGGTGCCACAGCGTACTGCGTGAGTGTTTTTTACATGCACGTGGGCTACAGGGGTTGCGTATACATTTGTCCTGTATTTTTGGGGTGCCTGAGCATTGTGTGAATGTCATATATCCCCAGGGTCCACAGGCAGCCTTGCAGGAGCACAGGGGTGCGTCTACCATCACGAACCCTGCCCCCTTCACCCCTATTGACCAGGACAACTGTTCAGTGCCGCTCCTATTGGCATTAGTACATCAGTGAGACCACCAAAGGTTAAGGGGGGATCAGATGGGCGTCCTGCCAGTGTTGGGAGTGGTCGGGAACGTGGCTGGGGTGACCATGGAGTATGTGGAGTCCAGGGTGGCTAGGGTGGCCCTAGAGCGGGAAGAGGCAGGGGTGCACCACAAGGGCATGATGTCCGGCCACGTGCTGGTGCAGCCATGCCACCACCCCCTGCTGCTCCAGGTGATGCTGCTGTTGCATCCGACCCTGGCACCCTTGCGACCCTACAGTAAGTAACATGTGCTGACACGGGCCCACCGGTAATGGTAGCTGCAGGTGCCGCTGTGGCGACCACCACAGAGCCCAGCATCCACCAGGGTTACTCATAATATGGCGGTACGGTATGGGCGGTGTCGTACTGGCACTGTTTATGGCATACCCATAATGACCCCCTTTGTATGTGTGGGAGATTTTTTCCAAGTGAGTTCATCAGGTTCCATGTCAGGTGTGAATGTCTCATGCCTGTTTACATTTCTCACATTGCACTTAATGACGATAGTGTCATGTGGTGTGCATTTGGTTGGCTGTTCCGCTGTTGCATGCCATGGCATGGGTTGGAGGACAGGGGTCATGGGTGTTGGGAGGGTTTGGGAGGGTTTGGGTGACATACCAGTAATTTACATGGCCTGTTTTGCAGGGGGTGGTGGGATATGCACCTTGCATGTGTTCCTTTTGGTCACACCAGATTGGCTATGTTTAAGTAGCTAGGGATGCACACAATGTAGCACTTCCATGAAAACATTCTCAGCGTGGTAAGGTTCTGACAGTTGACTGTCTCTTTGACATCATCGATTGTCACCTGGTATGTGCCAGGCCTGTGTGCACTCCGCAGGGGTGGGAGTTTAGGTGATAAATGTGGCCACAAGCTGGGTCTGGGCTGCCTCACCACATACCCTTTCCCCTCCCATGAGCAGCACCTGTGCATGTGGTTGGAGATGACGGGGCACCACCATGTCCACCGGTATGCCCCGCCGTGTTGTGACTTTGTGCAGTGCACATGCTGCCACAATCATTCTGCACACTACTGGGGGTGCATATAGCAGCTGGCCACCAGTGTGGTCAAGGGAGCGTAAGCGTGACTTGAGCACTCGAATTTGCGCTCCACTATGGCCCTAGTTGTGAATTTGTGTGTGACAGGCCTTTGTATTGACCTACAATCCATGTGCCGCCAAGCTTCCCAGCTTCCAGGGCCTGGATCAGGGCAGACATTCTGTATATGAAACTGTCATGGGTGGACCCTGGGTAGTTTGCATAGACAGAGGTGATGATTCCCTTGGCATCGTATACAACCTGCACGTTCATGGAATGCCAGTGCTTGCGGTTGTGGTGGATGTTTTCAGTGGCCCTAGGTGGACGTAGGCCACATAGGTGCAATATATGGAACCAAACACTTTGGGGAAGTGTGCCACCCTGTAGAAGTGCAGGACCACGGCCTGCCTTTCTGCGGGTGTTCTGGGCATGTATATGTGTCTGCGGATTGAGGGGCGCGCAGTGATGATTGCCAACACGTGGTGTAGGCAACGTGACTGTGTGGGCTGTGAGACCCCCCCACTATGGCAGTTGTCCGCTGAAATGACCCAGTGGCCTAGAAATGCAGTACATTGAGCACCTTCTACAATGCTTGGGAGCACAGGGTGGGTGATGTGAGTTCATCCTCCCACTCAGTGACCAGGTTGACCAGGTCTAGGATGATATGAGGTGGATACCTATACCTGCCATAGGCCTGGTCATCAGGCACCCCAAAAAGGCTGGTCCTTGTCAAAAAAATGTGGGGCCTGGCTATTCTCCTCCTCCTGCGGTGTCCCATGATCACTGCTGCGAGGAATGGTAGCTGTATATGTTTGTTCGTTGTTTGCGTGCACTTTTATGCTGCGCGGGGGGCGCTTCCACCTGCTTTCATGTGGCGGACGTATTTGTGCATGTGCGTGTGTTTTGACTTGTGCAGGTTTTCCGTAGTCGATTCCATGAATACGTGTTGTTCACTTGCATGTGGGCGTTGTGTGTGTTTCCCAGCGGTACTTCCCACGTTATGCCTAGATTTTCACGCATTGTTCCCCAATCCCCGTGTTCCGCCCCCTTTTTAGGTGTGTTCATGAGAAGTTGTGCGCTTTACCTGTTTCTGTCACGCATGCGTTTGGAAAGTCTCATTGACGTGTAAGGTTAACGTGATTTTGGCGCACATCCCGGGAAAAACACGCGCAGGGCCTTCCATGAATCGCACGCTTGCGCCAGCTTGCGCCACAAATTTCGGCGCACATTTATTCCATGAATTACCCCCTTTATATTTCATGCTACTTCATTCAGGTTTCTGCAAAGGTGTACCCAGTTAAACATCAATCAACACCATCAACACGTTTCTTCAAATGATTTCTCTTAAAATAGTACAGCTCCAACCATTTAGCTTTTTTTATATCCGTGATGTCCTCAAAGACAAAGCTCTTTCCACATCATACAATGCATGTACATTGTAAAGTACTGTTTAAGTTTATATAATAATGCATATCTAAACCCTTTTCCGACTTACCATTCAAATTCTAGAACTCTTCGATTTATAGAAAAATCTTGACTGACAAAAAAAAGATAATACATTATCAATATCCATAAAGCCTAAACACTAATCTTAAAATGCTGGCATGGAACCAAAATATCTCACCCAGGATTTCTTTCTGACGGACAGCAGTACAATTACCACGTGGTAATGGCAGTAACTAAGGACTGACTGATTAGGCCACAACATTTCAGCCACGTTAAAATATTATTTTGTAAGAGTGTTCCCAATCGACACAAAATTAAACAATGACTGATTCATTAATAATAATACAGCCAATTTGAGTTCTGTTGCAAATGTAATGAAAAACCTGTTCTTTCCTGCCAACAACAATGTCATAAAACGGGGCATAATGTAAGTGAAATGTGTAAAAGCTTGCACAAGGTTTTTGTACATTTTATTTACACTACGCACCATCATTCATTTGTATGGCGGAGATGTGGGCGTGTTACAATTCCTCCTTCCCTTCATCTCTGCCATGCAAACACATACATGCTGGCACAAATTCACATAGTATTTGTATGGCACAGAGGAAGAGGGAGGCAGAATTGGGATAGATTACACACTGTCTCACTGCAATTCATTAGTGGATGGTGCTCTGCTGCCTCATGCTGAACTCTTCAAAAACGGAAGTCATCTTTGTCCCAGCTTCAAATGCTATCCCTCCGTCCCATCTTGATCTCCTTCCTGCCTAACCTTGCTCCCTCACACAAGGCTCATAAACGTGGGGTCCTCTTTGTTAGTGACCTACAACTGCAGCAACGTATCACTACCCCTGCCTCTGCTGCTGATATTAACTTCCTCAATAGTCAGAAAATACATAATTTTCTTAAAAACCACTTTACAAAAACTCTAACTCCACTCTTGTGCTCAGCAAACTGTACTACTGTCCAAGCTTCTCCTTGGCCTTACTATCTACTTTGCTACCTACAGTCTATATAAGCTACCCCGATCCTCCCCAACTTCCACACACAGACAAAATGCTGATTGGCTCTCCATGCACAGCCACTCTATTTTCAAATTCCTTCTCCTAGTCTACAAAGCTATCAATGGTCTTGCTCCTCAGTAACTGTCTGATTGTGTCTCTGTTGACTCAACATCTTGTTCTCCACAAAAAATCAAAGCCAGCCCAACTATGGATCTCTTCAAAGCTTGGCTTACGCTTCACTTGCTAAAGAGGGAGCTCCCTCTGCCCTCTCCCCCATCCTCCTTACTTGACCCCACTACTGCCTCCAGTGATGTTTAATAGTGTAACTTTTTATATTTGCCACTAGTCTCCTCTTAAGTTTGAAGCACTTGCCCCGGTTGGTTAATGTTACCTTGGTGAGTCATCTGTTATTTATATGCATTTTGTTTTTGTTTGGTGTATATCTTAATTGTTTACACCCTCATAAACTGGTTCACCACTTGTTCTGATCTTGATGCTGGTGTACAGGTGCCTTTCGTCGTAATGCTTTCGCCATCTGTAAAAGTCTTACTGTAGTCATTTCTGATCAAAATTGACATCACTGTTCTTCAAATAACTACAAATTGCATTTGATTCAGTGATCATACAAAAGCTATGGGACAAGCTTGAAATGTAGGGCGTAAATCTATGCTTGTTGTATTTATAAAAACCACCATACATGAATACTTGAGTAAAGATTAGGTTGAATAATGAAGTCTTGTTATCTGCAGCCATCCCTACCAACCGTGGTGCCAATCAGGGGTCTGTGTTGGCCCCAGTGTTACATAATCTTTATGTTTCTTATGATTCTGACATGGGGCAGACTTTGAAAATGTGAATAATTATCCTCCACAGGTTGGTACTATGGCCCTTACATGACTATTTTACCCCAATGATACGATATTGTTGGATAAGATGGGAGTGGGCCTTCAGCGTAGCGTGGATGTATTATTGTGTTACTCTAAGGTAAATGGTCTAGACATGAAAATGGAAAAAACTTTGTATGGAAATTATGTGAGAAACCAGTTGAGTTTGTATCTGAATACAAGTACTTAGGTATCATGATTGGTCATCAAATAGGTGCAACTGTATTGTATAAATGTATTTTCCTGAGAGTTTTGACAAAATACCAACATATTAAATCTTTTATCTCTGTTAAAGGTGGGTACTCCCTTGGATGGATGATTACATTATATGCAGCAAACATGGTGCCTTTTGCTCTTTATAGCTGTAAGTAGTTTTAGAAAATGAAGTGCAATGGATTTAGCATTTGGAAGGTAGGTTGTGGCGTGTAACACTTGGGTTGCCTAATACTTACCAGGTACCCGAAAGCTTACGGGCGATTCAAAACGAAACACTCACAGAAAAAAAAAAAAAACACACAAAAGACGAACAGGAGAGACGAACCCAGTTAGACACCAGAGGGTTCATAAGTAGGGCCAGTAATTATGAGGCGAATCTAACCTATGAGAAAAGCGCAGTAATAGCTCATCCCTGCTGGGTCTTTTCACTAAACTTAATATAGATATGGCTAAGTCCTATGATAGATTTATCCTAGTGATTGGATGTTTCCAAAAACCATTGGAATGAATATCGAAATGCCATTAGATTAAGAATTAATATAATGCCATTAGATTAAGAATTAATTATGAGAGATTTTAAAAGTAAAGCAAAGGGCTGGTATTGAAGCATGATGCTAAAATATATGACCAGAAAAAAAGTGTTGTTATTATGCAAGACAGAGGTTTTATCTCCCTAACCCCTTTTCTTACATTCTAATTACTCAAAACAGACACTTAAACAATTTGATTATGCATTTACATTTTAATGCTCCTAGAACTATGGAAAATCTTGGAGCATGGTCTAAAGCTAGAATATTCTCAGATATTCTGCAGACTTTGCGGATGTGAAATGGAAACTGCTTGACATATACTAACTCTATTTGAGAAATTGAGTCAGAAATATCCAAAAGAGTATAGTATGTTTGTTGGCAGTATACAGAATTGTGTGTATGACCAGTTTTGGGTTCAAATCTATGCTGGATCTCCTCTAATTGTAGCTGCTACGGATCATCATGTATGGATGGAATTTGAAAGTATAAATTGAAATGTTTTAATGTATTAATTGATGAATTCATAGTTATGTTGTATGTTTATGTATTTTATCAAAATTGTTATGGGTTCTTATGATTATTAGTCTTTATGTTTTGTATATATTGTGGGCTTGATTCATGGAAATATTTGCGCGCAAATCCCTGTTCATCGATTCATGGAACCAAATGCGCAGGACTCATCCGGGCCTTGCGAGGATGTCGCGCAGGACTTATCCAGGACTTGCGAGGATGTTGCGCAGGTCGGGCACGCCTCTGCGAGCGGCTGAGTGCCTTGTGCGAGTCACCATGCAGGTCATGGGCGTGGCTTGAGCAGAGGGCTGGCAAGTGGGCGGAACTCAGGAAATGGGGTAGAACTTGCAAAAATGTGGGCGTTACAAGGGAAGTCCCGCAGGCAGTCCATTGCACGCCCACATTTGCATTGAATGACACCTTTTACAAGGACCCAACTGTGCAACCTCTCGGCAGGGACAAGGCCATGCAAATCCCTCATACGATCCACCACCCGAAGGCAGGCATAAAGGCACCTGCGCATGGGATTTTCTGCATGAAGGTAAAATCGCTAGTCAGATATTGGGGTGCATAAACTGGTTTTCGATCGGGGGTGCGCATAAGCATTGCATTGGGGTGCAGTAGCGGAATGCGAGGGTTCACACATATATTTACTGGCAAATGTCAACTTTTATGGTAAGTGGTCCACATGTTCACAAGGCGCTGCACGTGGTTCCGGGGGACCCCACGCACCCACGCTGGGGTGCTGATATGGTTGTGGGGATTCACAGGCAGTCCTGCCCGGGTTCATCAAATTGCATCGGAGGAGTTTGCAAATGTCCCTCTCCTGTGCTGGAATTGCCTTGCGTGTGGGCTCTTTGTGGGCATTCCTCTCACTGCCTGCACATTGCTAGATCTGCATAGATATTTCCATGGATACCTGAATCGGGCCAACGGTTTTTTAATTGGAATGTATTTGTTTTGTGTAAAGGTTGCATTGATTAACCATGTACAAAAGAAGCCCCGAAAAATATCAAACAACACCACAATTCAGGATGGTCATTCATACATATTTTGACTTGAAACATCTTATAAGAACGGTGTTGCTCAATGTCGATACTATTTTTCAATGAATGCTGTTTATTCATTACAGCTTGTGAGATTTAAACAGGCAGAGATCATTGTATTTTTGTGTCTATGGTCGAAGCCTGTGTTTGTATACGACCTAACCACGTATTTTCTCGTCTATTCAATGTATATGTGATGATTTTAATTCTGTAATACAAACACTTTTTACGAAACAAATGTACACTTAGAAGAGTATATGCTTGGATTGTTGAAATGTTCCACCTTTAAACTATGGTTGCTCTCATTGTTTTAAGTATCTGAAAAAAAAGAGATTCTTGTTTTGGGGTGGGTTTCTCAATAGCCCGGAATGGTTATCATCCACTTAAATGTCCTTAATGAAAATTTATGAGCATGGCTTACTGTACACAATATGAGCATATATATGGCAGGGTAAATACAAAATAAAAAATTCAATGTGTTTCTTATATTACGCTTCATGACGGACTCCGGCCTCTAATTGCAGTATCAGGACTGGGTACGAACCCATGCTGCTCAGTCTAGTCTTGTTTACAAGACCAGAGTGTTGCCCCCAAGCTATCCTGACTGGCCCTTACCAGACATTTTAAGCAGTAATAAGGATTTCCAATAAAGGTGTTGTTCCATACTTGAACAAATGAGCTGCCTAACATATTAAAGGTGCATTGGTCAGATAGGCACCCCATGGTCAGTTAATGAACAACAGCTCTGCAAATTGTCATCGGTGATACGGAGATTCGGCATGGTTGAGAATGTTACTCCTGCTGATCCCTTACAATGATTTGTTGTGACCAATGTTCATGGTGCTAGCATGTAGGATGGCTCAGCTGTGATGTTGTTCATGCAGACATGGCCACTCTAGCTGACCAAGAGCTGACACTTATTGCTCCAAAAAATTCCTGTTTGGCCTTTGCACTTTCTGAGAGATTGAGGGGTTAGATGGCTTAGTGGCGTCTACACTTCAAGCAGCAAGTGGAGTGCTTTGTGGGCCTGTCACACATAAGTGAGTTAATGGAATTACTAGGTCTTAGACAGGTGCAATAGATGAAGTCACGAATCCCATACAGTCACTTTGTTAATAGAACTCTGAAAGGCTGAGGGCGGATTGTAGAACATTAGAATGGCAACATGCTTCCTAGAGATATTGAAAAACATAAGGCATCACCAGCTCAATTATTTGGCAGATGTAGTTTGGGCATGCAGATCTCTTCCTTAGGTGAGCATTGGGTGGCTTTCAGAGTTGGATAGTTGGTGTCAGCAGAGTAGACAGGAAGTTATGGCCTTACCCCAAGCAACACATTGGTTGAGGTGGGCTGCGCACAGATTGCATAAATAATGAAAGGAAACTGACTAAAAGAAGTGGCCATCATGTAAATCATTGGGTTACCAATCTCTGCTCCCCAGCAGCAACTAATTAGAATAGGTATGGCTAACACTGTTGCACAAAATATGTTCAGGGAGCATGGTCACTGCCTCATTTAGGGTCGGTGTATCTACCAATGGTGTGGAACATTGGCTCAGGGTGCGGGACATAAAAGGAGTGCAGTGTTATCACTGCAAGTCATACGTGCAGCCTCACTTTTTCTTCTGATTATGCTCCTTTTATCTCTATATACACATTTTGTTAATAGGATTTACATTAACTCTTCTGCTAATGTAAAGCTTGCCATATACACACAACAGTTAAGACCCAACATTTCACAATAATTACATCAATGTACTAAATTAAGCTAACGCAATCCCAGTTGTAAATACTGTAAAAGAAATACTATAGGAATCAATTATAGGAATCTATATAGAGTTAAAACCAAAAGTATTTACTATATACTGTAGTCCAAAATCTTACAACAGATATCACAAGTGACATGTGAAGAAGCATTAAAAGCTTCTATAAATTGTGAAATATGACTTTCATACAACTTGCAACATAATTGGTCCGGTCTACCATATCAAAAGCAGATTTATAGTCAAAGAACCAATATGCAAAAACATATGTTTCTCAAAACAAATTGATTGTTCCAAACAGTACAAAACAAAATTATGAATTTGTGCTCCAAGATTTTTTCTGAAGCCCATTTGTTTGAAGTTCAGAATTTGATATTCATTTGAACATTCTGGCAACCTGCTTAACAAACAGGCTTAAAAAAAGAAATCTGGATATCCAGAAGGCCAATGGGAAGGTAATTTATTGGTAATTTGTGACAACTCTTTCATATAGTGTTATAATTAGCTAATTTCACAGGAAGGTGTCATCCTGGTGATCCTAATGCAGTTGTTAAATAATAATGACAAAATACTGGTATGCGTAGATCACAACGTAGACCATTATTGCAAATACTATTTCAACAAGTTATTTTTGATGTTTTTTGCTGAAAATCTATATGGGGATGGGTTTTGGTATTGATTAAACTGGGGAATGTAATGGGGGTGCTGTGGAGGGTGTTCCTGTATGTACTTTCAGTGAAATGTGGACACAAAAAAACAACAACCAAAAAATGGTATTCACAGTAATTGATTTGATGAAATCACATAGACACAAAATACTAGCCCGAGACTCCAAACACTTCCTGAATATCTCAGAAGCAGGACCATCTGGGCTCACTGCCTTTGAATTATTCAGTTTTAAAATCACTCCCAAAACATCCTCTTTTTAAAATTGTAGGGCCAAGTTTCCACATGTCGCATCTTCATGCCATAGTTACCACTCAACCTATTCCTATATTTTTCCTTCAAATATTCCACCCATGTGGTCTCAGAAATGGGGGGAATAATCAGGCAGCCTCTTGTGGCCCGCGAGCACCTACTTGAAGAATCTAGAAACAATATGGCAAAATTGCCTTGCATCTTTCTTCTCAATAATGTTCAGCATATATCAACAGAGTGAAAAAACACTGACCTTTTATGAGCAATTAGCCAATTCTAATATCCCTGGTAAAGATAACATATTTCTTGACTTTTCACTTCATCTGACATATACTTTATCTAACGCTCAGATATCTCTTTGTAAAGTGTGCTTTGTAAATTCAACTTTGTATTAATGAAACTACAATTGATAAACAATAAATGTATCTCTCCAGAAAAAGCACTAGGAAGTGGTACAGTAGACAAAACATTTAAACAGGTTTTAGTAAGACAATACCATAAAATAATATGATTGAATTTGTATATATTCAAACAAGACCATTTCATTCTATTCATATCAGAATTCACTTCTATTTCACCTGTATACAATGTTGCTGCTGCCATTTCATATTTAAAGTGCAGTTTCAGAATTAGGTATTTTTTGTCACTCAAATTTATTGCCACCAGTTTTATCTCCCTTGTTAATTCTAAAATGGGAAGTGTCACAAAAACAGTCTAAAGTATCAAATGTTTCCTGTGTCAACCACTTCCATGTTCTAGCATTCAGCATTGCATATCTCATGCTTGCAATAATACCACCCACAACAGACCTTACATTTCTAAGGAAAGAGGTCAAAATTTAGCACGGTTGTGAATGAGGTAGAAATGTAGAGCCCACATTTTCGTCCTGCTGGTTACCCGTGTCTTCCCTAACATAGCTTTAACTAATAAAACAACTAAGTCAGGAATAAAAATGACTTGAGCCCAACATTATTAATTGAACTACTGAGCTAGATTTTAAATAAAGAATTAACTGTGTCAATAATGGTTGTTTCATAACATTCTACCCAGTCTATATCTTGTATATCCTGTGAACCTTCCTAAACAAAGAGAACGTTTTAGAGCAATACAAATGTATTATATATATATCTGTTTGACATTTGTAACTGATTTAATATGAATGGCCATTTGACCACTCTTTAACATTCGATTAGTAGTAATTTCATCAGTCAATATTCCATTTTCTTTCAACATGAGTGACTAATCTTTAACTGTAAGCAAATTAGATACCATTGGTGGCTCCCACATTTTAATTCCTTCAAGTAGATCCACTCATTTGAAAGTACATACAAGTCGCTTTTCTTGTGGTTGCGAGAACTACCTCACTCCTAGTCATATCCTGTGGGAGACACAATTGGTTTAGGTTGATAAAATAGAACCTTATTTGACAGCCTTTTGATTAAGATTTGTCCCCTGTAAAGTGCTTTCTTCACTGTTGAAACTGGAGAATTAGATGATGGCAATGACGTCTCCAAGTCCTGTAGTGGCGAGGATTGTATGCCTTATAATCCTTTCTGTAATTTGTTGTGCTTTCTTATGGGTCTGCATTTCTGCTTGGCCTGATTGCTGACCCAATAAGACTTGTTTGAATAAATCTCTGGAGTTGAGTGATGTGAAGACATAAGGTGCTTGATAAACTATTTGTCATCTCCCCCAGATCTAAGGTCCTCTGCTTCCACTAATAAAATTGGTGCATTGCTCAGTCTAAAGGAGTACATGGCAATTTCTTCTACCACTTTTGCCACCATTGCAGGATCCTTTGAAGGAGTCACATCACCACACAACTTGACATCCTGTAGTGAGTGTTTGATATGTATGGATGGGTGCCTAATCATCTTAACCAAGAAGGCCCACCACTTAAGGAACACGTGCATGTAAGTACACAAAGCAAGTGTATTGTGCAATCAGCCTGGAAGAGCTAGATGACCCTATGGAATCGAACTAAAACTAAACCATGTCTTCCTGAACCATACAAGTTGATACAATATATAGATTTTTGCAACAGTAAAAACACACCCATCTATATTATTACAATCCACCCCTCATACATGATTGCTCAACCCCTATACAAAGAAATCCCATCCTTCTCTAATAACTCCTTTCTCGTTGGTCATTGTTGTCTTAAGCACCATCTTTAGCTCATGTGTAGCACACACCTCTTTTTGTCTGTGGTATGTCATGACATCATCACATAGTTTAAACATTCACATACAACCATAATTCATTACAAGTCTCAGCTGGTATGAGATCTCTTAATCCTAAATGGAATGTGCACATAGTTTGCAAGGATACTTCAAACAACTTGAAAAGGAGCAGAATAAACAGGTTTCATTTGAACTGGCGTTAACCATCTCACACATCCCTGCTTTGGAATCATTGGAAAATCCTAATCTAACATCTACCATTTAAATACGCACAGCACATCCTGAAAAACAATCTAAACACCTGAGTATCAATCACTTCTCTCTTTGAGCGTTAGTTCACCCCATTTTTATTGTTGGTCAAAACAAATAGCCGAAAACTTCTGTCAAGCTCCAATGCATTTAAATGAGATTACATCTGCTTTCTGTGATATTGCCAGGCCATAACCCCTTGCCTGGTTTGTTAACTGAGCTGACCATCTGCTAAGGTTGTAGTTAATCATTTACTCTTCCTCTGCCCTCTGAAGCTCTGGAAAAACTGTTTCTCAAAGTCATTTAAAATTCACCCTGTGAAAACCCTGACTACCGCATTTTAATGTATTTAAAAAAAGCCCACTACATGCAGATTTATAAATGCCCTTTGTATCTATACCAGTGTGCATGCATGTTCAATAACTACTATGATTTCTTAAAAGTGGGTTCTATATTACCAGTCCCCTTCCTTTCATGCACATTATGAAAACTCCTTTTTGCCCAGTTTCTAGGTACCTCATACCACACCACGCCTGCATCCTGTTTTAAATTGTATTTGATTGTTTTGGAATTTATCTTTCGACGCTCGTGCAAATCTAATTGTTACTATACTGGATCCCTATATAAAAATGCACTCCATGTAACTTTGCAGCATCCCCAGTCACTAATATGGCACACGTAACATGAACCCCTCTTCATCATTGGGACTTTTCCTTGCCACCCCAACATTCCCCCTTTAGTTAATACTTTAACTAATAAATCATATTCCTGTTCTTTAAAATCATCTTCTTGCAGAACATCCCTACAATCATCTCTCATATTAGTCCCAAGATGGACATAATTCTCCACTGAATCACCACAACTCGTCCTCCCACCATTTCCACAATCTACCCACTACTCCACACAGCCATCCCAACTTGGTGAGGACAGAAGACAGCTTCAGTCTGAGTGAGATGAAATGGTAGTGGTTCTAGCTTTGGACAGGGCCACAGTCATCATGGCAGCTGCTTTCGGTACCTGGGCAGAACAACATCATAAGAGCAGTTGACAGGAACAAAATATAATAAGAAAAAAGATAAACATAGGGACTAGAATTCTCACAGCTCGGCACAAGATGGCACCCAAGAAAAAAAGAGAGTCCAACAATCGATCATTTGTGATTCCTGCCTCATTCTCCATAATCACTTTGAGCTTGTGTAAGGTGGCAATGAGACTATTCTCTGAATCATTAGGAGGCACAAACGCGCAGCATGTATTCCCTATTTTCTGACAGACACCTCCCTCCATAGCTGTTAGGAGGTAGAGAATATACCTATTTTTTAAAGTTATAAGCCTTCAGGGTCTGTAGTTCTTCTTTGATGGCACTGAACGCTGAGTTGGATGAATTGCCAACCAATAACATTTCATACTGGTTCACCTGAAGTCACATGGCATTTGCTGCGGCTTAGATGGCAGGTGCCAGGAGGGATGTGAAGAAAGTCTCTGTGTGATTAAATAGCCAATACTGTTCAGCAATGTCCATTAAAGCTATTCATGCTGCTTCTGAGATGTAATTGGAACACTTGGTCCATCGCAATAGTCTCTCCTTTCCATGGTCAACCAGAGTCATTGATATGTCCATGTGTGCAGATGCAGGGAACACAAGCAGCACATGGGACAAAGGGGGCACAGATGTGGCTTTGGGCATTGGGTGTGCCAGGACCACTTGTTCTTCTGGAATTACAAAGACCAGATCATGCAGTGTGGTGAAACTGCACCTCACCAGGCTGGAGGCAACGGCCTGTAGGCATATGAACCACATGCCAAAAAATGTCCAAAAGAGCAGCTGTGCCTCCAGCCAGGCCAGAGAGGTCAGCAATGTGAGGTGTGCAGCTGCAGTTCCCATTTTGCACCAGCGGGCACCATGCCATCACCCTTAAAACGCAGAGACAAATGAGTACATGTCTGTATCTTAATAGATTTTTCTGGCTCCTTGAGCCATTTCAGATGCTGTAGTTGTGCCACACATTTCCACCTTATTGATTCATCTGTGCCACCAATTCTTCTGAGAATCCCCTCATTCATCCACCTCTGCAACTCTTTACCCCTTGCTCCAATCGATTTTTGGTAAAAAAAATAGCCCCTTTGAAAAACAATTGGGGTCTTTGTATACACCGAACATTCTTCTGCTCTTTACGATCTGTGGCTATACATTCTTCATCAACAGGTAAAATGGATTCTGTGACTGATTGCCCTTTGAACTGCCCTCGGATCCTGCACAACGCTAAATGAACTAGACACAGTACGTCTGCCACCTCTATTCCATTCAGATGAACACCCTCAGAACACCAGAAGCATGGGGGGATGAGAGATAGCAGATGTAGCAAAATCCTATAGATCTCTCTCTTCCAACCCTCCTCATGTGGCTGTACCATATCATGTCTGCTGTGAACCCATATGCATTTACTATTGGGTCTATATCTCCATCATGCTTATTACACATTAACTGACCATCAACATTTCTTCTTAATCTTAAGAATATGGGCCTCATTCCGAGTCTGGCGCTAACCAATGGCGCTATTTGTGCCTTGGTCGGCGCCGGACCCGTACCGGCACCGCCCTGGTGGAATGGGAAATTACCACCCTATTCCGAGTTGACCAGGGCGGTAATTTCCCATTCCCCAAGGCTCTTCCCCATTCCCAAATGAGCCCCCATAGGGCTCAATGGGAATGGGGAAATTGCAAATAACGGTGACCGTACTTTACGGTCACCGTTATTGGCTTAAAAGCCCCTTTGCGCCCTCGTTCCTAACGCCTGCTAAAAGCAGGCGTTAAGGACGAGGGCACAAAGGGAACTCGGAATGTGCCGGTAAGGGTCTCGTTAACAGTGACCGGTATCCCTTACAGCCATACTCGGAATGAGGCCCTATGTCTTCAATTTTCATGAGACTGGATATATTTAAACTTTTCACATCCACACTGTTTGCCATCTGGGAACATGATGACAAAAGAAACAAAAAGTATATATACACAATTATCTTAATGTACATTATAGATTCAAAAATTCTCTTCTCTTTTTGGAAACACAAACTTGTTAAATCCTGGATCTCTATCCGTACCCCCCTTTTCCACTGGAATGAACTGCAAATCCTTAGGGCATATTTAACTTTGAGCCTGCTCCTGTGCCAAGTGGATGGGTGCCAGTATCCCTTCATATATCACTGTTGTGCACCCAGCTCTTGTTGCCCTCCCACTTTACAGCAGTTTGAGTCACATAAATCACCCAATGTAACCCATGGAAACCCCGCTCATTCCAGCAGGGTATAAATATCTGTATGTAGATCGAGTCTGCCAGGAATAGTGGTTGTTTATGCTGCTCATCACTTTCCTTTGCACTTTCTCATGTAGACTGTTGGTGAGAAGAAACAACCTGTGAAGTTTTAATATTGACACTTTTGGTTAAAGCCCTAAGGTACTCCTTAAACTCATCACCTAGGACCTCTCTGGTCTCATGCGAGTCCAATGCAGTGCATGCAATGAGAGCGGTATGTGTAATCTACGCCCCACCATGATCTTGTGAGGGCTGAGGTTGTGCTCTTTCCCTGGCTCATTTCTCAAATAAAGTAGCACCGTGGGAAGGCAATGCAGCCACAATTTCTTTTGTTTATTACATATCGGAGCCAGGCAGGCCATAAGGACCCCGTTTAAACCTTTAACAATCCTGTTGGCCTGTGGGTGGCATACTGAGCACAACCTGTTCTTGATTGCCAAGAGTGATGTCATTTCTGTGAGTAAGGCATTAAAAATGTGGATTCCATTGTTGGATTTCAAGACCTCACAAATTCCCAACAATGGAACTACCTCTCTCACAAAATGTTTTGCTGCAGACTTAGCATCAGGGTGTATGCAGGGATCAACCTCAAGTCACCAGGAGAATGGACAAACAATCACAATAAGATACCGGTAATTATTATATCTTGTGAGCATATCAACAAATTCTATGTGGAGCTCCCAAAATGGCCCAGAGGGCCTCGGCAAAACTCCCCTTACTGATCGCATGATGTTTCCAGGATTTAATTTCTTACAAACTATAGAGTTTCCTATAAATCTGCCCACCTGTTCCTGGAGGTTTGGTATAAACCATTCCTCCTGGAGCTCTGCTGGAATTTGTTGTCAAGATGTGTGCAACAGGAAATGTAGTTGCTATAGAGCCACAAGGAGCAGTTCAACAGGCATTACTACCTTCCCAGTCAGCACCTCTCTCCAGAGCAAATCCGTAGGCGATAAGGTGCACCCTCTCTTCACCCAATCTCCTGTTCCTCTTTAGGTGCTTTGCTTTGCAATGCTATGGTTTGAAGCACTGGGACTGCATTATATGAGGCTGGCAACTGTACATGCTGGAACACAGTTTCCATTTTCTGGGAATCTGTAAATGACAAGTGTGCAGCTTCCCTAGCCACCCTCTCTGCAGCATTGTTTCCAAGTGCTATGGAGCTAGTCTGATTAGTGTGCGGAGCACATTTGACTGTGCCCACCTCTGTTGACAGGGTCAATGCTTCAATTAGTCTGGATAGCAGCACAGGAGGCTAGAAAGGGGTCCCTCCAGATCTCCTAAACCCTCTTCTCTGCAACCTTCACAACAATGAATGTACTGTGAAGGTTACATACACAGAGTCAGAATAAATCATCACTGCCTCCCGCATACTCAATTCTAGCACCTCTAAAAGTGCCACTAGTGCTGCTGCTTTCATCGAGTAATGTGAAGGCAACTTTATCTTCAGTCTGACCAGGTACTCCCCATCCACAATGCACACAATGTCTGCACCCATATGCCTTGCACAAGGTTCATGATTAATTATTGAGGACCCATCAACAAAAAGTACCTCACCTCCCTCCAAGGCATCCTCCTTAACACTCATCCTCTCTTCCTCGTCTCCCTCACAAGTTGCACAATCATGAACAATGTCATCAGGTTTCACTGGCTTGGCTACAAATGTTGCATGATTTACTGGATGACACTGCACATGATGTATCGATGCATTTGATATAGAGTGACCTCATATCCTGAAACTCTTAGGGTCGTAAAAGTTGACTTGGACTTTTCCAAGATTTCAAACACTGCATGCTCCATGTACAATGTCACTGGGCAACCCATGGTAATAGTTGAAGACTTTCTAATTGCAAACCTGCTACTGCTAAAGGTTGCTCACAAGGGAACTGTCCCTGCATCACTGGGTCTAGGAGTCTGCTATAATATGCTAAAGGTTTGTGGCATAGTGATATTTGCTGGGTCAGGATCACTGTCATCACTTGCCCATTCAATTGAGAAAATAAATAAAATGGTTTCTTGTAATTCAGGGTCACCAAGATGGGAGCATTCTTGATCGCGGGATTCAGATCCCGAAAGCAAGTTACAATTTCTTCATACCATTCTATCGGGTCCTTCACCTTTTGTGCTCCCTTAAGTCCCAGTAGTTAGGGCCTCATGTAACTCGAGTAGGCAAAGATCAACAATCTACAATAGTTACAGAGTCCTAAAAACTGCTGCATTTGTTTCACTGTGACTCGCTGAGGCATTTTCTGAACGTTGCAAGCTGCAAAGTAACGCGAAGCGTGTTGTCTTGCTCGGGTGTGGTTTCAATAGCCCCAACAAAATAGACCAGATAAAGTAGTCCCTAGGCTACCACACCCAAAACACGAGACCGCATAGCTTGGTTCTTAGGAACCAAGCTATGTGGATGCCTCCATGTTGGCTGACAATACAATAAAGTAGTTCCCAAGCACATTGTTTCTCATGGTGTATGGGCCTGGTGCCATAGGCGCCAGGACTGGCCCCATGAGGGTTTTTGAAGAGGATGCCAGGCTCTAGAGGCCCGAGTCCTGACTCCACCTGGCCAATGGGTTGCCAGAGGGGGTTTTGGGTGAGGGTTGTGACAGCACTCTCCCCTAAGGCCCCTCCCATGGTGTTCCTTCTGTCTGGCCCAGGTTTGGTTAGGAAGTTCCGATGGAATTTCCTGATTAGACGTGGTGCGTGGATATTCTCACTGGGCTCCCAGGATCTATCTTGTGGTCCAAATCCTTTCCAATCAACAAGATAATATAGCTTGGTCCTAGAGTATTTAGAGTCCAAGATATCTTTGACTTTGAATTCTGGTTCTCCTTCAACAAGTATGGGCTTAGGCAGTGTCCCAATAGGTGTGCCGGGTTGCATTGGTTTCAGGAGGGACACATGGAATACCGGGTGGATGTGTAGATTAGGTGGTAAGTCCAGTTTCAAGGCTGTTGGGTTGATAATTGCCTTAATGGTATAGGGTCCTAAGAATCTGGGATGAAAGGTCTGGGTTCCCTTGATGGGTACGAATTTAGCGGCTAACCAAACTTTGTCTCCTATTTGATAATCAGGGGCCTTTTTCCGCTGTTGGTCGGGAATCTCTTTTGTTTTTCTTTGGCATGAATAAGGTGTTCCTTTGCCCTTTTGAAAGCCTGAGTAATGGTTGTGTGCAGAGTCTTTACCGCTGGCATTTCCAAGCTGGCTGGAAGGTCTAGTTCAGAGGTACGTGGATGATGTCTTCCTTAAAGGGTATAGAAGGGCGTTTGTCCGGTGCTTGAATGCAAAGAAATATTATATGCATATTCGGCTATCCATAGTAGGTCTTTCCAATTCCTTTGTTCGTGGTGCAGCATGCACCGTAAATATTCCTTGAGTGTCTGATTGGTTCTCTCGGTTTGGCCGTCCATTTGGGGATGGTGACTGGTAGATAGCCGAACATTGATCTGCGCCATTGCACAACATTTTTTCCAGAAGTTTGAAACAAACTGGCTGTCTCGATCAGAGACCAGAACTGAAGGGAAGCCATGTAGCTTAACCATGCCCTCCAGGAACACTTTTGCTAAAGTGGCTGCCTCTGGGAGGCCTTTGAGAGGAATAAAATGGGCCATCATCGAGAATAAGTCCACAACTGCAAGGATGGTGTTGAACCCTAGGCTTGGAGGTAGATCAGTGATGAAGTCAAGGGAAAGAGTGTGCCATGGAACTGGAGGAATATCCAATGGTTGTAGGAGACCAGATTGTTTTTGTTTCCGTGATTTATTTTGTGCGCAGACACTGCCGGACTGAATATACTGAATGATGTCCTTACGCCAGGTAGGCCACCAAAAGTTCTCTTTCACCTTAGCTAGGGTTTTGGCGATCCCAGCATGCCCTTCTGTCGGAATTGAAACAATATTATGCCTCTTATCGCAACAATTGTATCTGTATTGGCCTACGCCAAGTTTTCTAAACATCATATGCGAACAAACTCTACGGCAAGGTCTTGACCTTAGAGAAAAGTAATGTAAGTCGCCATCTTGGATTAAGCCGCCATTTTAGGTTCTCTTGTAATATGGAAGTCACCCTGAACATCAAAATGGAGGCCGAATGACATTCTGAGTAAAATTCTGGCCGTTGTGACCTCCGTACACATGAATAATTAATATGCCTGCAGGCCACTTGTCGGGGTCGCAAACTGAGACCTTGTCCTACTGTTGACCTATGTGTAAATGTACAACTATATCAGCGAAACTAATCAAAATGCATATATTATAGGATTGACCTGGCAAGGAACCCATAGGCCCGACTCCTAGAATGGTTAACCCGCAAGAGGGTTGGCCAAGGGCTGGATAAAAAGTATAAAAAGCCCAAGTATTCCAATGTAAGGTATCTCTCACTAACGCATCAAACCTTTGTTGAAGTTCGTTATGTTATTCTGAGAGCCGAATAGCTATCCGTTTGTCAATTGACATTGGTAACTGTTGTAGCTTTTAAATAAAGCACTTGTATGTTCTTTGTAACCTGTGTTGGTGTGTTTTTTTCTGGGCTTCCCGGCCTCATATTATTTTTATGTTTTCACAGTTGGCGCCCGAATAGGGACCCTCAAGATTGATACCGGATCATTGAAGGTTGACGCAGACTATCGAACCGGGATCGGACGGGGTGATACTGCGGGCCCGACCGAACGAGACGCGATACCTTGGCAGCGCTGCACGGTCCGATCCTTGGACGATAGTCGTGTGGTCTGACACGGCATCTTGACGAGGGTCCATTTTTGAGGCGGGCAGATTTGTCGAAACCATCAAACACAAGGTAAAATTCGTTAGGTAAGTTCTTTGGTAAACCGTACGGTCCTCCTTAGGTTTGGTCAGGTGCAGTCGTGACCCGGCTCTTAATTTAACCCTGAAAATTTGAATTTGGCGTATTGTATCTGCAGACACAATTATTGACCAGGTAACACCAATTTTTTGTGAAATGCCTGGGAAATTGTCTAGCTGCTTTAGGGCTCTGTTCCGCAGCGATCGACAATCTTTGGAATTTAGCCGCCCCGGCACCACAGGAGGGGTCGCCGGCATGTACTATGTACTGTAAGTATGGCATTGGAAGTATAGTATTTAATGATATTTGGCACAGACAAACCAGACATGCCTCCGAATTTCAGTGGCCAATCAATGGTAGTTTCGAGATCCCCCGTATTGAATACCTAGAATCGGTCTTGCTAAAAAAGAAGGCCAGACCTGTAGCATTTGATGTTTTGCAGAATTGGAAAAAAGAAGCGTTGCAGCAGCTTAAAAGTAGGGATAAACATGCACGCCGTCATAAAACAAATGCCGAAAAGGCGGCGTTGTTATATGATAAGGAAAAACATTCGGAGTCAGTTAAAAATATGGATAGGGCTTTTTCACTCGGAATCCAGAAAATGTATCCCTCTAAAGATTTCCATGTTTCTGAAGAATTTATTGAAAAATTGTTAAACAAACGCAGGCCTGGTGCCTCTGCGCCACCTCCGTATGATCCTCTCCCGGGTGCTCTGCCCATTCCTGCTGTTGTTCCTGCTGTTATTCCTGTTCCCCCTGTACAACCTATTGTTCCTATTCCTCTAGTTGTTGTTCCTCTACCTATCCCGCCACCCCTTCCTCTTGCGCCGATAGTTGCACCCTCATTGAATTTGCCCATATCTCCGCTCCCGAGTAGTTCTGTATTGACTAACGTTGATCGGCGTGCGGGGTCAAAGATTGTCACTCGAAATACTGTTTCTGCAGACAAGAAACAGGAATTATTTGCATGGGCTAAGCACTGTATGGAGAAAGGTGATCAAGTCAATGTTTTTTCCACATTATCAAATATGGACAATTTTCCTGAGAAAAATGTTTTTATCGAAGGTTTGGGGACTCATTTATGTGTAATGTGGGGTAGATTACATAATTCGGATCTCCCACAAGGGGTGAGGGATCTAAATACTTTAGCACTTTCGAGGGATACAGAGGATAAAGTGCATGGTCATGTTGAGAGATTGTTTGAGTATAGGAGGGACTTTGAGAAATTGCGGGATGAGGATGATGAAGACGACAGTATGTATGTGCAGAAACGGTTCCTTCCGTGTCGTAGATCGGCACCTGAGGAATGACGAATTTGTACCAAAGATGCGATTCGATGGATCTCGGATTCATCGATACCGCCAGATGAAGTATATGACACGTATAGTCAGTATACAGTAGAAATGCAAAGGAAGGTGATTCAGGTAATTGTCCAGTACCTGCAGGAAGAATGTGTAAGGAAGAAGGTTGGTTGTCCTATAGAGTTATTGGGAATTTGTAAAAGGGCTTTTTCGCCTGACACTTCTTCGACTGCCTTAGCGCTCGACCTGGCTCTGTTGCTTAGTGAGCGGTCGGAGTTACCTATATCTCAGTTGCCTATGAGAGAGGTTCCTCCGACATTTGTCCCAAAGGTTGAGACTCCCGCTAACGCTGGGACTGGTGCACCCGCTTTGGATATCCCTGCGCATTATTTATCGCAATTTGTTCACGTCCCGTTTTCACGACAGGAAGTGAACACTATTAGACAATCAATTCCCAATATCAGGAAAAACCCGACAGGGTTTTACAAAGAGATAGAGTCCGTTTTGCAGTCCTCTGTGTTCACCTTAAGTGATATTGACTTGCTACTCCCTGTACTCCTGCCTGTAGATTTATGGAAGCAGGTTCGGACAATAGACGATGTGCCAGGGTTGGGAGATACGTGGGCTAACATGACTAGGTTTGATGGGGAAAGACCAGCTGGTGAGAAACCACCTCAGGTAATACTTACTTTACCTGATAGAATTGTCGCAAAATTGAAAACTATAACTCCAGAGAAAAGAATTATTTGGGACAAGCTTACGGCCTGTGTTCAAGGAAAACCTGAAGGTGCCACCAAATTCTTTAATAGATTCAAACTGATATTCTCTGCCTTCAGTGGACAGGACTTGGGCACAGAGTCTGGGAAAAGGTTGTTCGTGGACAAATTTGTACGTGGATTGTTGCCCGACATCCAGTCACAGATTATGTCCTCTGAGAGCGCTTGGCAGGCGAAATCCCAATCTGAAGTTTTGCACATGGCTCAGTATTATGAGAACTGTGTTAATAATGAAAAAGAGAAAATAGAGAAGAGGAAAGGAGATTTGAAGACTAAAGTATTGTTACAACAAATTGTTAGAAATCGCAGAGGAGGTACTTCACAGATCAGAGGTCAGTATGTCCCAAAAGGAAACGCTCCTTTGGGTCCTGTGAATATTAATCAATGTGCCTATTGCCTCCAGGAAGGTCATTGGCGAGCACAGTGCCCCGTCCTTCGACAAAGGTCAAACAATGCGTTTGGAAGTATGGGTAGACGACCTAGAGGTCGCCCCGGAGTGGGGGGCCCTGATAGAGGTCAGTTCTCGCAAGATCCTCAGCAACCTTTTGCACGGGAAAATCAGACTGTAAGTGTGGACACGAGAAACATATTTGATCACGCTTCTGCTGCCTACCTTTCTGAAGAGCTTCCTTCCGAGGACATTTTATTTCGTTAGGACTGCCCGAAGCAGGGTTTGGAACCTTCACCTATTCCCGTTAATCAGAAAGGTCCTTACGTTGAATTGTTAGTGGGGAATAGGAAACATCAGTTTTTGATGGACACTGGAGCACAGAAGTGCTCCATTGATCATTCCCGGGTTCCAAACATTCCACTGTCAGGGCAAACAAATGTTTCTGTAGGGTTTTCTGGTATACCAATTGCTTGCCCGGTTTCTTCGCCAGTGTCTGTTTCTTTGGGTCCCTTCACGGACCATTGTCCCTTCCTTCTGACTTCGAACTGTGGAGAGAATTTGCTGGGGTTAAATTTGTTGAAGAAACTGAATGCAGTAATTTATTGTTCCTCTGATGGAGTACGACTGACGGTTTCACCACAGCAACTTCCCAATTCTCAGTTTCTGATTCGACCATTGCCTCCTGAGTTTAGCATTGTTCCAGAATGTTTGTGGGCGGTTTACGACAATGATGTCGGGGTGCTACAGATTGAGCCCGTTAAAATAGTTTTGAAGCACGGAGTTAAACTACCACGCATTATAAAATATCAGTTGAGGGCGAGCGTGCTTTGAAGCGCATTATCTCCAATTTTGTGCATCGAGGGGTGATTGAAGAGATTGCAGGTAGTTTATGTAACAGCCCGATTTTGCCTGTATACAAGAAAGGCGACAATGCAATCCCATACCGTTTCATAATTGATCTTCGTGCTATTAACAAAGTTGTCGCCCCACAATTTCCAATTGTGCCTGATGTAACAACAATGCTAACAATGATCCCTGCTACAGCTATGCACTTTAGTGTTGTGGATCTAAAGAATGCTTTCTTTAGTATTCCGATACACAAGGAGAGTAGATATTTGTTCGCGTTCACCTTGGGGGGGCGTTCATTCACATTTACTCGTGCACCGCAAGGGTATACTGAAAGTCCAAGCATTTATAGTAGAGCTTTGAAAGAGCAGCTTGATACCCTTGAATTGCCGCCTACTTGTACACTGCTCCAGTATGTCGATGACTTGCTTTTGGCCGCAGATTCTGAAAGTGCTTGTAAAGAAGGCACTGTACTGTTGCTTGTTCATCTAGCTAAAAATGGTCATAAAGCTTTGCTCAAAATATTTCAATATTGTTGTCAGGAGGTCGCCTATTTAGGCTACCTCCTGTCAAAGGAGGGGAGAAGATTGACACCTGAAAGAATAAAAGAGATTTCTGGCATGTCTGTTCCAAATACACAGAAGGAAGTCAGAGCCTTAATAGGTATGGCTTCTTACTGTAGGTTGTGGATCCCGAACTTTTCACTAGTGATAAAACCGATGTTGGCTTTGACGAAGAAGGGCATTTCTTTGCCGCTGCCATGGAAATCGGAACATCAACGATCATTTGAGCGTCTCAAAACCGTGTTATGCTCTGCACCGGTTCTGGGTACTCCAAATTATGACAAGGCCTTTGTGTTGTTTGTGCATGAATGTGATGGATGTGCTTTGGCTGTGTTAACACAGGCACATGGAGGGAAGAATAGGCCGTGCAGCTACTACTCCTCCGCCCTTGATCCTGTTGCATGCGCTTTGCCAAGATGTTTGCGAGCTGTCGCTGCTGCTGCCGCGTCTGTAAAACAGAGTGAAGGAATGGTCCTAGGCCATGATTTAATTTTGATGGTACCTCACTCTGTAGATGTCCTATTGAATAAAACTCAAACGCAACACCTCACCTCTGCACGGCTGACAAGGTATGAATTAATTCTGTTTGCCCCTCACATTCAAATTAAGAGGTGTTGTGTTCTTAATCCGGCTAAACTCCTACCTTTCCCGCAAAATACTGTTTGCGGTGACGAAGAATTACATGACTGCCTGTATACCACTGAACAGGAAACGAAGGATAGGATAGATCTTATAGATACTCCTTTGGCCAATGCAGAAGGGGAGCTGTTTTGTGATGGCTCCTGCTTCAAACTCCCAGATGGTACATCTACAGCTGCCTATGCAGTTACTACGTTGAGTATGATTGTTGAAACTAAGAAAATTCCGCATAACTCCGCGCAGGCCGCAGAGATTATAGCGTTGACCTGAGCTTGTGAACTCTCCGAAGGGCATACAGTAAACATATATACTGATAGCCAGTACGTCTTTGGGGTGGCTCACAACTTTGGGAGGCTCTTGTCGGAAAGAGGGTTCCTAACCTCACATGGGACCAAGATTCAGCATGGTCCCCTGATAGTGCAATTGCTCTCGGCACTCTCACTCCCTAGGCAGTTAGCGATCATGAAATGTGCAGCACATCGTAAGGTCATAGATGATGTGGGAAAAGGGAACGCTTTTGCTGACCAGATAGCCAGGCAAACGCCACAGACCTTAGCGCAGACATGTATGCTCTAAGGGAAACAAAAGATGCCTATGAAATAGATGATGGTATCGGGTCTGTGCAAGATATTCAAACTGATGCTACAATAAAAGAATCTAAAAAGTGGGCCGAAGGAATGGGGAAACTGGATGACGATGGGTGTTGGGTAGATACATCTGAAGGAAAATGGTTGCTCCCTGATTCATATGTGCTGGCAATGGTTACGATGGCACACGGTCCTACGCATGTGTGTGCTCAACAGATCACGAAGATGCTAGAACAAGTCTGGGTGAATGATAAAATTTTGAAGACTGCACAGCGACATGTTCAGAATTGTATGATTTGTTTACAGCACAATGTGGGGAAGGGGACAGTAACTCCAATTTATTGAGATGGAACGGTGTAACAATCTAAAATATGTTCTTGTGATTATTTGTGCTTTTAGTAAATGGGTCGAGGCTTTCCCCGTTAAGGATGCTACTGCCATGACCACTGCAAAGACTATGGTAAAAGAATTCTTTCCACGATTTGGGCTTCCAAGGGTAATTTGGTCGGACAATGGTCCCCATTTTGTTGCAGCAGTAATTTTGCAGATATGCACAGCGTTACACATTGAAAAGTGATTTCACTCGGCTAGACACCCTCAAAGTGCTGGGTTGGTAGAGAGACATAACGGTATCTTAAAGAATAAGCTTGCAAAAACATGTGCCGACACCAAATTGAAATGGCCAGATGCCTTACCTATTGTTTTGTTGGCAAGGCGTACCACACCTCAAACCAAGACTGGGCTTTCTCCATTTGAGGTAGTGATGGGGAGACCTGCTAACATTTGGGGTCTTCCGAAGCCTAAAGCATTGAGGGAGGTAGAAAATGTATTGCTTGTAGACTACTGTAACCCGTTGACTAAAAATCTGTATCTCATTTATCATCAGGTCCAATCAGCTTTACCTGTACGGTTTACGGGCACAGGACACGATATTCAGCCTGGAAGTTGGGTCCTAGTGAAGGCCTACGAAAGGTCTTCCTGTCTCGCGCCTCGCTGGCGGGGACCCCACCAGGTACTGTTGGTCACCCAAACAGCAGTGTGGGTGGCTGGAAAGAAGCATTGGATCCATGCGACGCATGTCAAGAAACTTCCTCACCCGACGCCATACGTTACAGAAGAAGCAGAACCCCTCACTGATGCTACAATCTCTGATCCTGGAGTAGCAAACAGCGCTGTGAGTGCGTCGGAGAATTTCTCTGAGCCCGTGGAGCTTGGGGAACAGTCCATTTCGTCTCTGCACTCTTTGAAAAAGTCACTTCCGGAAAACACTGTTTCAAGTTCTGCGACTTCCGTCGCCTCCGATACGTTGCTTCCCTCAGGAAGTGACGTTACCTTATTTCCGGATCAAACAGCATTGGGTACCACCAGGTACGACCTTTGACGAAGAAAATAGAACTACGGCACGGGTTTTGCCTGTGCATCTGGAAAGAAAAAGTTACTGAGAGTCTTTTCTCTTGTAAAAGGAAGTTTTTGTTGAAAAAGGGGATTCTTCTGGCTAGGGTTGGGGAAGGACTAAGAAGTCGCGCGACTGTAGTGTTGCCAGCAACGAACATTGGGGTCGTCGATTGAGAAACTACGATGCCTGCCACCTCCACCGCTGCTGTTCGCATTGGACTTGTAAATAAGGGGGTGACCAACTCGGACAACGAACAATGTGCCTGGGCCCCGAAAACGTATTGCTGTGTTGTGATAATAGTAATTGGAATTTGTATAGTTACTGCTGTGGGACTTTGGTACTTCGAAGAAATTTACCCTCTAAAACCTCTACTGCCAATTGAAATTTTACCTACTGCTTTGACTCCCTCTGTACACCTTCACACTCTGTCACCTAGAGACTCCCAGCATAGACGAAAGTACCATAATAACACTTTAATGATAATAATGAATTCAACGCATGCCATTTTTAATAAGAGTAATTGCTGGATTTGTACCCATTTACCGCAACATGGGAACAAGGGGCTAGGATGTTATATTCACCCTTTACCTTTAACGACTGCTTGCTATGCCTCTCCTAGAGCACTATTCTTTGGCCGTTGGAATGATAGCATCTCAGGGAACTTTGATGGAACTAATTTAAATGATTTTGAAAAACGTGAATTGACTCCCCTGGGATGCTCGCTTTCTGCAAATAGAAGTAAACCTAATGTTGCTTCTATTAGGCCATCTGATAAACTATCTCTTCCTTTTCAAACTCTAATTTCTTTTAAAATGGCTCTGATAGGCAATAAGGACGCCGTGCCTCCTTCCTACTCTATTGATCATAGCCCCGATTCAGTCCCCTTCTGTGTATAAAGAAATGGCACTCGGTCAATGAGAGATTTTGAAGGTTGTGTGAACATTGTAAATTTGACCGGAGAGAACAGGCCTCTGTATGTAGGGGGGCCTGTCTATTTTGTTTGTGGTAGTTCAGCATTTCCCTGGTTGCCCAAGGATTGGCAGGGGACCTGTTATTTAGGAATCCTGTTACCTGGGGTATTTATAGCTAGTACATTGCAAGTTTCTAAGGCTCACCCACGGCGGGACGAGAACGGAGATACCCCTGGGCAAGTATTGGGAGATATAGCAAAATCAATTGTGTCATTTTGGGGACAGATAGCAAATTCTGAAAATATTAGGGGACTAGCAAGGGTACTGGAGAGAACCATCAACCGGACCACGGATATACTCTACAATATGACACTAGAACAAAAAGCAATAGGATTGGTAGCACTCCAAAATCGGATGGCATTAGATGTCATTCTGGCAGAACGTGGTGGAGTATGCAAATTAGTGGGGTCTGCTTGTTGTGTTTTCGTACCAGATTCCTCACCGACAATTTTCAAAGCAAATCAGAACTTGCACATCCTTAGTTCTGAAGTGCATGTTCCTGTGGGAGATTGGAATATTAGCGCCTGGTTCTGGGATTCTCTACGATCCTGGGGTTGGAAGGTGCTTTCTGTTATCCTGGTTATTTTGGGAATCCTGCTATTCCTTTGTTGCTGTTTCCAATGTCTACCTAGTGTATGTGCAATGCGAGGGGGATGTTGTGCTCAAGCAGTGAGCACAGTAGGGCACAAAATATATGCCCCAGATACAACATCTAAAGAGTTTGTGTTACAAGAAGTTCTGATGAACGACCTAATGGCTATAGACATTACAAATAATGATTCAGGATGTATGGATGACAATGCATGGAGTTATTTACAAAGATATTAGAAATGATATTAGCACTTGGCATAGGCCAAAACGAGGGTTTGTCGAAATTTAAACAATATTATGCCTCCTATCGCAACAATTGTATGTGTATTGGCCTATGCCAAGTTGTCTAAACATCATATGCGAACAAACTCTACGGCAAGGTCTTGACCTTAGAGAAAAGTAATGTAAGTCGCCATCTTGGATTAAGCCGCCATTTTAGGTTCTCTTGTAATATGGAAGTCACCCTGAACATCAAAATGGAGGCCAAATGACATTCTGAGTACAATTCTGGCCGTTGTGACCTCCGTACACATGAATAATTAATATGCCTACAGGCCACTTGTCGGGGTCGTGAACTGAGACCTTGGGCCTCATTCCGAGTATGGCGGTAAGGGATAGCGGCCACCGGTAACGAGACCGGTGGCGGTGATCCCTTACCGCCATACTCCGAGTTCCCTTTGCGCCCTCGCCCTTAACGCCTGCTTTGAGCAGGTGTTAAAGTCGAGGGCGCAAAGGGGCCTCCAAGCCAATAACGGTGACCGTAATGAACGGTCACCATTATTTGAAATCTTCCCCATTCCCATTGAGCCCTATGGGGGCTCATTTGGGAATGGGGAAGAGCCTTGGTGATTGGGGAATTACCGCCCCGCCAACCTTGGAATGGGGCGGTAATTCCACCATCCACCAAGGCGCTGCCGGAATGAGGCCCCTTGTCCTACTGTTGACCTATGTGTAAATGTACAACTATATCAGCAAAACTAATCAAAATGCATATATTATAGGATTGACCTGGCAAGGAACCCATAGGCCCGACTCCTAGAATGGTTAACCCGCGAGAGGGTTGGCCAAGGGCTGGATAAAAAGTATAAAAAGCCCAGGTATTACAATGTACGGTCTCTCTCACTAACGCATTCGACCTTCGTTGAAGTTTGTTATGTTACTCTGAGAGCCGAATAGCTATCCGTTTGTCAACTGACTTTGGTAACTGTTGTAGCTTTTAAATAAAGCACTTGTATGTTCTTTGTAACCTGTGTTGGTGTGTTTCTTTCTGGGCTTCCCGGCCTCATATTACTTTTATATTTTCACACTTCGATCAGTGAATCGTGATAGTTTGAAATAATATGCTGTTGTAATTCCTTCTTGGGTACATATAGGCGATCCATAAAAAAGAGTAGATGGTCCTTGATGGTATATTGTTCTCCTTGAGTTTGCCATGCGAGGTAGGCATCAGGATTCATTGTCCATTGGATTTCTTTTCGTAGTTCTGCTTGTGTTAAGGTTGTCGTGATACCCAAGAGTTTTTCTTCAGGTATAATAGGTACTGGGTCTGGAGTTGTGTATACTATTTCATCTATGCCCATGCGAGATAAGGCATCCGCCTTTCCGTTTCTGACTCCTGGTCGAAATGTGATTACATAATCATATTCGGCGAAGAAAAGGGCCCACCGTAATTGGCGCGGGGACTGGACCTTTGCTGTTTTGAGATATATTAGGTTTCGGTGGTCTGTGATGACTGTAATGGTGTGTCTGGCCTCCAGAAGGTAGTGCCTCCAGGCTTTAAAGGTGGGTTTGATAGCCAGGTGTTCCTTGTCCGTGATGGCATAATTAATCTCTGGAGGTGAGAACTTTTTCGACCAGAAGGCCACAGGATGTAGCTGGCTGGTTTCCAGGTCTGTCTGTGAAAGGACAGCCCCCATTGCGAGACTGGATGCATCAGTTTCAACGACATAAGGGATGTCTGGACGAGGATGTCTCAGGATTGGAGCGGAGGTAAACCTTAGTTTAAGTTCCTGAAAGGCTTCTTCTGCTTCTTCAGTCCAAGCAAACTTTTTTTTTTTTTTTCTAATAGTACTGTGATTGGGTGCACAACCTTAGAGAAGTCTGGGATGAACCGGCAGTAGAAGTTTGCAAAGCCCAGCATGCTTTGTACCCCTTTCAGAGACGTTGGTGAAGGCCATTTCAGAATGGCACCTACCTTGTGCACGTCCATTATGATGCCTCCTGGAGTAAGGATAAAAACAAGAAATTCTACTTCGGTGACGTGACAAAAGCATTTTTCAAGCTTTGCAAACAAGTGATGTTGACGGAGCTTGGTGAGGACTGAACGAACGTGCCTGACATGATCTTGTTCCGAGGCTGAGTATACTAAGATGTCGTCTATGTACACTAAGGCGCACACATCAATTAACTCCCTTAAGACGTTATTCATGAAATATTGGAATGCCGTAGAAGCGTTGCATAACCCGAAGGGCATGACTTGATATTCAAACAAGCCGTACTTAGTACGGAAGGCGGTTTTCCATTCATCTCCTTTTCTGACTCGGACCAGGTGGTACGCTCCTCGAAGGTCCAATTTGGTATAAATCTGGGCATCTTTCACTTGGTCTAGCATCTCAGGGATAAGTGGCAAGGGGTAACGATTCTTCACGGTGATCTGGTTCAATGTGCAGTAGTCAATACAGGTTCTCAAGTATCCTTCCTTTTTCGGTACGAAGAACAAAGGACTGGCTGCGGCGGACTTCGAAGGACAGATAAATCCGTTTGCTACTGGTCTAAATAGGATTGCAAATGAAGGTTTTCTGGTTCTGTGAGAGTGTAGATCCTGCCGCAAGGGATTTGTGCACCAGGAACACCAGGAACACGGTTGATCTGACAGTCATAGGGCCTGTGCGGCGGCAATGTATTAGCTTGGTCCTTTTGGTAAACATCCTGGAGATCATGGTATTCACTTGGCAAGGTATTATTTGCTCCCAGGGTTGATACTGTCGCTCCGGGAGTCATGGGGATACAGACGCTGGGTTTCTCCTCTTGGTAATAGCAGGTAGGGGAGCAGTCACCGGGAAAGGTTAATTTTCATGCCCGCCAGTCTATCAAAGGGTTGTGAGCAACCAACCATGGCATCCCTAGTATTAGCCTGAACTGAGGTGCCTTGATGAGATCGAATGAAATAGACTCCCGATGTCCGTCCTGGCACAGCAAGGTTACCCTGGCTGTGCACTGGGTTACTGGTCCAGAAGCGATTTCTGTCCCATCCACGGTGGTTACCTTGTCCATAGTTGGCTTAGAACACAAAGGAAGCCCCATCTCTGCTGCCAGTTCTTGATCAATATAATTTCCAACTGCTCCGCTATCGATGTATGCTTCAACGGAATGCATTCTTGACGACTGTTGGTGGTTAATTAAGATCACTGGTATTGCAAAGTGCGAGGTCAGCAACTCTTTCTTCTCACTCGACAAACTGATCTCTATGTTTGTCGAGCTTGGTAGTTTTCCGATTCCTTAGCTTCATCCTTCTCTGTGGCCCCGACTGTTCTTCTTGGGGGTTTTACTGGACAGTCCTTCAGGAAATGTCCTGGTTTTCCAGAATACAAACAAAGCTGTTGTCTTCTTTTGTCCCGCTCTTGTTTTGTTAATGGAGGGCGTATCCCTCCAATCTGCATGGGTTCTACAGAATTTTCATGTACATGGGGTGTGTTTTCCCTTGGTCGAACATACACAGTCCGAGGGTCCGTCTTAGACCGGTCTGCCTTTCGGTCCTGCAACCGGTGGTCTAGCTGCACGACCAGATTTATGAATTCTGCACAGTCTCTCGGTGGATCAACCACCTGGGCTAAGACGTCCTTTAATTCGCCTCGTAAGTCTCAATGGAATAACGTGGTTCTTTTGTTTTCGAGCCACCTAGCTTCGTTAACCAGTCTGTTGAAGGTAGCAATGTACGTGCAAGTCCTGATTCCCCTGTCTGAGGGACAAGTGTTCATTGCCTACTGCTTGTTCCTGGGTATAGCAAGCAAAACGTTTTTCCATTTCTCTCTGGAGCCCCCCACAGTCATGTAATAGAGGATCATCATGGGTTACTAACGGCACCGACCAATCTGCTGCACTACTACTCAGGTATGATAAGACAAAAGCTACCCGAGCTTGGTCGTTTGGAAATGCTCCAGGCCTACAAAGAAAATGAAGGTGGCACTGATTGATGAATGCCGCATACTTCCGTGGGTCGCCTGAGAACCTTTCTGGTGGTGCCAGGGGCACTGTCCCAGGTACCGTGATCTGTACTGGAGTGGGTGGTATGGCAGGGTTTTGCATGGTTGGATTGCTTCCAGGTAGAGGCGTCTGGCCTGCCTGTGATTGCAAGTATTGCCTGCTAATCTCTTCAGTGCGTTCTTTGGTCACTATTACTTCTCTCCGGAGGGCATTAGTCTCTTGTCGGGCAGAATGAACCTCAGCACGAAGCTCTCCTAGTAATATGGCTAATTGGTCCATTTCTGATGTCTCCATGGTGCCCAGGTGGATTTGTTATGGTAGGCTTCACGTTCTGTTACGCTCACCTGGTATCCACAGGGACGCCACCCAGTCGGGTTACTCGCTGGTATGCTTCTCAGCTTTGCCCTGATGTGGTCTGCGGGGAAGGTTCTGCCTGAAAATACAGGAGGACTGTGTTCAAAACTGACTGACTGGGGTAAGTATCCTCTCTCCACCCCCGTATGATTTCAGTCCCTCTGGCGCCCTCTCCTCACCTTGTGGTAGAATTAGGCATGCTCTCTGTCCTGCCTTCTCTGCAGGGGCATGTTGTATTTCATGGCGAGTGCGGTCCAGTTACTTCACTGACGCCGGCCTGTTTGTTATTGTTCAGGTAGGTCTTATTGCTGTTCTTTAGTTTTGTTGCTATCCTGCATGCCTTTCTTTGTTTAAAATGTCTCTTTTTTCTCCCTTGGGTATGCAGAGCTTCAGTGCGGCAAACTGGCTTGGTTCGGCCCCGCTGGTAAATGATGGCGCATTAAGAGCGCTATGATGCTGTAAGTAAGCGCTATGCGCAGCGCTGCAAAGTCTTGCCTTTGCTAACCTGTGTTTTCCTTCCTTGTAGGTGGCGGTGTTCTTCAGCGCGAGTTGAATGTTCGGAGTGGTGCCAGTCGAGAGGCGACCAGCCAGGTAAGCCTTTGAGCAGTTCGTAATTTGTAAATGTCTCTACTGCTTTCTTTAATGTTGCCTCTATCTTCCTCTTTCAGGTCGTTCTGTCCGGGAGGCGTGCAGATTCGAGGAAGCTGTTCTCAGTAGCTGCAAGTGTTTAAAATGTGGACTGCAGGTAATATACAGCTGCTAATGATGTTCCTTTTGTCTCCTTGCAGGTTCTGCTTCTCCGAGGTTCGAGGGAATAGCTTGTCACGGTGAGCGTCACGTTGCAAGCTGCAAAGTAACGCGAAGCGTGTTGTCTTGCTCGGGTGTGGTTTAAATAGCCCCAAAATAATAGTTCAGATAAAGTAGTCCCTAGGCTACAACACCCAAAACACTAGACCGCATAGCTTGGTAATTAGGGGCCCAGGCTATGTGGATGCCTCCATGTTGGCTGACAATACAATAAAGTAGTTCCCAAGCACATTGTTTCTCATGGTGTATGAGCCTGGCGCCATAGGCGTCAGGACTGGCCCCAGGAGGGTTTTTGAAGAGGATGCCAGGCTCTAGAGGCCCGAGTCCTGACTCCACCTGGCCAATGGGTTTGCCAGAGGGGGTTTTGGGCGAGGGTTGTGACACCTACCTGTACACCTATCCAGGGTTTGTCTTCTGGATCGGTGGTAACGGACATGATTGGACACATAAGAGATCCCTGTGGGTTGTCCTACTCCTGGTACATATTAGCACCGGGGAGCAAAACAATTTTCTTCCAAAACTGCCTTCCAAAATGTGTATTCTGGCAACTCAGCTGTGGTCTGCTGGGGAACAGATGGCAACACTACAAGAACTGTTAAAATCGAAAATGGGATCTACCAGGGGGCCCCCAACTTATTGTGCATATTCATTAATGGAGTAATTGAAGAGTTGCTGGGCTCACATAGCAATTAAGCGTAAATGGACCAGTAGAACGGGATGCCACTAATTATTTCAATACATATCAAATTTTAATCAACAAACACATAACAAAAGTAATATATGTATCTTAAAAATCAGTAAAAAACAATCAATTCATTCCTACAATCACAGCCACATACAAAACTTATTCAAACATTCATCTGTAAAAAACAAATGTAATATCTAAACTAGTGTGCACTGATTATGTTGCCACACAAATTATTTCAATGATCACATTTGTCAATGACCCAGTCCATAGTATCAGGTGTCGTCTTGCATCTGGTATTATATTAGGCTAGATGGTTCACACAAAAGCGTCGACACGTGTTTCGGTCAAAAAAGACCTTCTTCAGGATGTAGGGCTTGGAATAATCACAAAGCCCTTTCTCAAGGTATATAGGCCAGTAGTTAGTCTAAAAAGAATGGATAAAAACCATCAGAATAGTGTCATCCCTACTTCTTAAACAAGGTGACCGATAATGTCACACATGTGTAACTAATCAATGTATACACGCGCCCCTACTCACCCTCCAAGTTCCAACTCAGGGAATGGTCAATGGTACAACGGAATCAATCCTCCACTGGAATCTATATAAATGTTGTAAAAGCATCTTCTCACAGAATATATCTCGGTTCTGTGTTGCAGTTGGCAGTCATAGCCTCTCCAAGATTTCCATTCTGCACAATCGGTGCTTGTAAGTGTTTTTTATTGTTTTTATTATTCTATAATACAGGGGTCAATACTAGGTTCTCGGGTGTAATTCTTGAGTGCTTAGTGTTGTTTTTGTGTGTTGGATCCAGAGGTTTTCAACATTTATATAGATTCCAGTGGAGGATTGATTTCATTGTACCATTCACCATTCTTTGAGTTGGAACTTGGGGGTGAGTAGAGGCGTGTGTATACATTGATTAGTTACACATTTGTGACATTATCAGTCACCTTGTTTAAGAAATAGGGATGACACTATTCTGATGGTTTTTATCCATTCTTTTTAGACTGACTACTGGCCTGTATACGTTGAGAAAGGGATGTGTGATTATTCCAAGCCCTACGTCCTGAAGAAAGTCTTTTTTGACCGAAACACGTGTCGACGCTTTTGTGTGAACCATCTGGCCTAATATAATACCAGATGCAAGACACCACCTGATACTATGGACTGGGTCATTGACAAATGTGATAATTGAAATAATTTGTGTGGCAACATTATCAGTGCACACTGGTTTAGATATCACATTTGTTTTTTTACAGATGAATGTTTGAATGAGTTTTGTATGTGGCTGTGATTGTAGGAATGAATTGATTGTTTTTTACTGTTTTTTATGGTACATATATTGCTTTTGTTATGTGTTTATTGATTAAAATTTGATATGTATTGAAATAATTTAGAGTCATCACGTTCTACTGGTCCATTTTCGCTTAATTGCTATGTACTACACCTGAAGGATCAGGGATTTGAGTGCATGTCTACCCCTTTATTAATAATTTGCTGGGCTCACAGACAGATGCGCCTACGATAGCTGGAGACAAGATCCCTGCACTATTGTTTGCTAACGACACAGTCTTATTGTCATTAACATCTTACAGCACGCAGAAAAAAGTGGGTATATTTGTCGATTTTTGTAAGAAAAATTGCCTGGCACTCAATGTAAGCAAAACTAAATCCATGATATTCAGGACTAACACCAGACGGAAAACTAGGGGACTTATACTGGCACTGGACGAAGGGGCGTTCAAACAGGTTAATTTTCATGATTACCTGGGGATATGGGTGATGGGGTCCGTAGTTGGCGAATACAACTGGACAAAGCAGGGGTCACACTTGCTAGGTACACAGGTGCCCTTGCTAGGTTCACTACTGAACAGGGCTGATGGTACAGCTTGTGTCTTGCAGGAGGCGTATAAATCCCAGTTGAAAAAGACTGCAATCTATGGGGAAGAGCTTTGGAGCTAGGTAAGAATTCCCTCCTTGGCAAACGTGGAAAAAAGTACCTAAAGAATATTCTGGGACTACCACTGTCTACACCCAATTTACCATTGCTGCCAGAAACCGGTATACAACACATTGAGTCCATTTGTCAACTTTGTATTATTGGGTTAAACAAATCCCTGCTTAAATACAGAGAAGCACTGATGGATGTTCTTGCTCAAGCAGGGGGCATATCCCTAGTGTGGGCGGTACATGTCCAGGAATTGTCAGGTGACCTGGGCTATGGAGAGTATTGGTCTAACCCAAGTGCTATATCCAACTCTTGGAAGGCTGTGATAAGGCCTGCAGCACTGGGAAAGGCCCAGCATGATATTTCTTCCAGGATTGCTGGTTCTACAGCTCTGTCATGATACTGTAGTATTAAGGCGAAAGGGGGTTATGAGGACTATCTTGACTACGTCAAGCCGAAATTTGAACAATCCCTATTTATTAAGTTGCATTTAGGGATCTTACCAAAAGCAAGTCTTAGACATACATAGCATAGTACTGTATCTCCAGTGTGCCCATTGAGGGACAGCTTGAATGAGAACATGGTTATTTTTTTAATGATATGCCCAGTTACATTGCCATTGAGGAAAAAATATTTAAAGCCTTTGTTTGTGGCTAGAGGATGCCGGACGATAAATAAGGCCATGACAAATTGTGTCAACTCCAATTACATGCTTGCAATATACGCTACTAGCAAATATCTCATGTGGTCATTGAAACTAAGACTGGAAAAGGTATTGATGAACTTTTCACGCTCCCAGGACATTATTTTTCTTTCTTTTAGAGAATATTTTAAGGAATTTGTATTAAGTCAGGGTGAAGTCATTTTTATGAATGTATGTATGCTTTTATGATTTATTGGTCCAAATAAAGCATCATGAAAATGATTTCCTCCATAAACTTTCTCCAGTGTAATGAGTTACTGTTCCTTGGGGGAAACTGATTTTTCTCCCATGTCTGTACCAGTGCCTGTGCTGGCATAGTTTGTGGAATTCCATAGGTCTGTTCAGCCCCAGTTTCTGGGTTCTGTTCAACCCGTATCTGCTGCAATTGCACAGAGCCAGCGCATATGGCAGAATTGGGGATTGCATTTGCTGAGCTTCCATATTAAAATAATGTGACCTGTCTCTACAATCTCGTGACACATGTCCCATACAACCCTACATAGTTAATTCCCATTTGCCCATTAAACTGGGGCCCCATTCCTCCAAACCCACCAAATGACCCACTTCCCCATGGAAATCCACCCCATCCCTCGGAAATCCTTTCATTCGCCTTGGACTGGGTGCATATCCGTCCATCCAACCCGTGTCATACCTCACTGGCCATGTCCCTTTTTTTACCCAGTTGTCCCTGCTGTCCCTCCATGGAACTGGTAATCACTGTCCCTTGCAAATAGACTTTTGCCAGCATTTTTGTGAACAAGCTTGGCCTATGCCTTTTGTGCCTGCTCCCTACTCTCTTTTTGCTTCTCTTGTCGAGTTTTACAAAAATGCACAATACATAACTGAATTTCCAACCACCTCTTGGCCTCCATCTTTACTACTTTATCTGGCTCATGCTGGACTTCCTTGGGGAGACCCTTCTTCAGCATGTAATAAGAAATCACCACATCTTTATCCCATGCTTCTCCCATCTCTGCCCTCCACATGTGTGTGGAAGGATCATTTTCCAACGTCATAGTTTTAGCTAAAATAGAATTCATATATGGCATATCAGGATACATAATCTGTAGGGCCCCCATACCTGCACCCTACAATTATTAAAAACTGTTTCATCATGAGCATTTGAATGCAACAGAACTCCCAAATCCCCCACTCTCTTCCAAAGCTTATTTGACCACTCTCCCAATAGAGCCGTGAATATTCTTTTCATACGCTTTTCATGATACAGGTGGTGTGTTTCTCATGGAAGCATACTCAGCACTACCATAGGCTGCCGGCTCCCGTTATGCCTGCTCAATCCCTGTACCCATGGCAATATTTCTTATTTATGTTCTCCAGGCCCACATTTACCTCTTTGATAATCAATGTATCCAACCTAACTAGAACTTGACCATGCCTCCACCTTCGATCCTCTACATTGTTTGCCTGTCTGTTAACTTCTTCCCGCTCTTCATTTCTCTGCCACTGTAACAGCATTACCTCCTCGATCAGCTAACCTCAGTGCTTATTCCATTTTTTCCCACTCCTGTGTCTCTACTGACATTCATTCACAATAAATACTCTATCTTAGTGGTTAATGGCATAATCTCTTTCTCCCTCATGTTCAACCCTTCATCTGCTCTTCTAGTTGCCAGCCTCACTCTCTCTCCTTCTTCCACACTTAATCTCTCTGCTAACCTAGCAGTTGGGGAGTTATTCCCTTTCCACTCTCCATTCTCTACCTTTCTTCAGCCCTAACCGATGAAGAGTAACTTCCACTTTCCTTGCTATCCCACTTCCTAGGCATTGTAGCTGATAAAGGCATTATGTGCGTCCGTCATGCAACCACTGAGTGGCTGCTGGAGAAAATTGAGGTTTGAACTCAGGGTCTGTATACCCCTCTTAGGGCGATAAAGGATAGCACCCAAATGGGGGGGTGCGGAAGTCATTCCTGCACCCTCTTTTTTTGGCCCCTCTTCTGAGATCTTAAAATTATGCCCCTCCCTGCCTTTTGCACATGTCCTCCATAGCTCTAAGAAGTTTGATCGCTTCTCTAAATTTGAGCCCTTATGCTTTGTAGTTAAAAAAGTATACAGGTTTTTCAATATCCCCTTGTCGGCCCATCGAAAGGCCGCAAATTGAGGATTTTACCCTTAGTTTCCCGGAGCCATCCCCAATTCTATTTTATAATCTTCACCTTATACCCAGGAAGTACCTGACACAAATAATTCAGCAGAGTCTCCATATTCCACCCCAATTTATCCCAAAATATTTCCACAAAAAATAACACCAAATCCGGACCAGCTGCACAAACATTTCTCTCAAGAAACCCCATTTTTACCCCATGCCAGTTTCTTAGTCTTCCCCCACAGTCGCTCAACTTACTTGCTTTCACTGCATTCACCTCACTTAGCTATTCACTTTAATTATACTTCTCACTCGTACACAGAAGAAAGCATCTTATAAAAAAAACACGCTGGACAATATCTCTGAGACATCGCCTTCACTCGACCATAGAAGGAGAGCAATGTTTTCCACTACAGCACTGCTGCTCTCGCTCTCTTCATCACTAGTACCGTCTTTTGTAGTACAATGCCATCTTTTCCTGACTACAGGAAGATTCCCTTTTACTACTTCAACCAACCAAGAAAAGCCAAGTCAGAACTCTGCTCACACAGTCAATACAGAATGAAGAATGCCAAGGTTATACTCTAGGGAGGTATCTATGAATGGACCTACCCTAAAATGCAAACTCGCCCATAGGTGAGAAGCAAACTGAAGGGTATCCGGACAACCCTCACAAAGGACTCATAATGTAAAACAGTTCACACACTCCTTCAAAGCACTCACAATTTCAATCCCTGTAACCTCAGTGCACACACTCCAATTCCACCCATGCCAAACCCCTTAAATCAAACAAAACCCTCTTTTTCCCCTATTTCCCCTCGCGCTTTACTCTGCAAAAGTGCACTCACATGTACCCGAAGCATTCCGATGTGGTGCTGGTCCTCCATCAATTCGTCCTGCACAGCTGGACCATGGCACCACACCTCCAGGGAACAGACAGGCCTTTAACCAATATGGGGCCCTCAAACCTCTTTTTCAATGTGCATGGAAAACTGTTCCCCTCAGAGAGGCATTGAAGCCGAGTTTTGCGGACAGGAGACCCCAACATCTCAGGAAGCCTGGGGTCCCTTCATGGTCACCAAATGTATGACTGGGCCCTAATCACCTTAACCAAGCAAGCCCACCACTTAAGGAATGAGTGCACATTTGCATGTAATGCACGTTTATTGAACAATGGCCCGGTAGGGGCTAGATGACCCTATAGAGTCACACTAACCCAAGTCTCCCTGAACAACACAAGTTTAGACATTATACAGATTTTTGCAAAAGGTAAAACACTCCCATCTATTTTATTACACTCCACCCCCCATACATTATTGGTCAACCCCTATACAAACATTTCACTTCTTTCTCTAATTCCTCCATTCTCATTGGTCATTGTTATCTTAACTACCATCTTTAGCTCATGTGTAGAACACACCTCTTTCCTGGATTTGTCCATGGTAGGTCATGACATCATCACACAGTTTTAACATTCACATACAACCATAATGCATTACAGGTCGCAGGTGGTCTGAGATCTCTTAATTCTAAATGTAATTTGCACATGGTTTGCACAGATATTTCAAACCTAATCTGACAACCACCATTTCAGCACACATGGAAAAACAATCAAAATCAAACACAACAATCAAAACCCCTGAATATCGATCACTTCTGGCCTTGAGCATCTCTTTACCCCATGTATATTGTTGTTCAAAACAAATAGCCGAAACCCTCTGTCTAGCTTCAATGCACTTAAATGAGATGACATCTGCTGTCTGCGATACCTCCTTGCCATAACCCCTTACCTGGTTTGTTAGCTGAGCTGACCATCTGCTAAGGTCGTAGTTAATCATTTCCCCTTCCTCTGGCATCTGAAGCACTGCAAAACCACTTTCTCAAAGTCATTTAAAATTCAACTCGCAAAAATCCTGACTGCCTCATTTTATTCTATTTATCAAAAAAGCACACTACATGTAGATTTATAAATGCCCTGTGTATGTATATCAGTGTGCATGCATGTTTAATTACTGTCATGTTTTCTTCCTAGTGGGCTCTCTATGACCAGTCCTTGCATGTGCATTATGAAAACTCCTTGTTGCCCACTTTCTATGCAAACCATGACTGAATCGTGTTTTACATTTCATTTGATGGCTTTGGCATTTATCTTTCTGCGTGCGTGCAAATCTAATATGTATCAACTTGATCCCATTCACATTTAACTACACTGGATACATATATAAAATTGCAACCTTGCGCTATATTTGCCGCATCACAATCACAAATATGCTCTGTGCAACATGAACCCGTCATCATTGGGACTTTTCCTGACAAGCCCAACAGTTCTTAATTCCAGTATTAAACAAGTTTTTCAATAGCTCCATATGAAATTTCAATTCTTTGATTGTGCTTTCATGCAACTTCACCAAAGATTGCAATACCAAAAGCACCGCCCTCAAAGATGGTGGGACTGGAGAGTTAAAAAACAAAGGGAGCTCAGAAAGCACATGTAACTTTTAACTTTGTCATCTTGACCTGAGGCCTGCCCATTCTTTAATTGCACATTTTCCAGACTTTGGCGGGAACAAATTATTTATTTATGAATTTATTTATTTTTACATTTAGTAAGTGCACAGAACCCAAGGGCATAGAGGCACTGTTAGAACCAGGTACTTTTTCATTGTGGAGAACGGACAATAAATATGTAATATAAGGTACAGAGTTTAAGGTACTAAAATGAAGAGCCAGAACAAGAGACAAGTAATAGTATGTACATTGTCTTAGGTACTAAATAAAGAGCCCGGTTTTCAAGGCTTTTCTGAAAGCCCAGTATGATTGTTCCTCCCTCAGATGTGGTGGGAGTATGTTTCATTGGCAGGTGGATATAGCAGGGAAGCTGGCGATTCCACTTTTGGCTTGCTTAGATTCAGGCAGGACAAATCTGTGGACATAGGCCCTTCTAGTGGGTCTGGAGGATTGCACTTTGGTGGAACTTTGGGAAAGGTAGGGAGCTGCCGAGTTAGATAGGCATCTGTGTGTGATCAGGAGTGTTTTGAAAATGATACTTTCCTTGACAGGTAGCCAGTGGGTCTTTATTCTTGCCTCGGAAATGTGCTCTCTTCTGGGGATATTGAGAGCTGCTCTGATGACATTGCACTGGATCACTTGTAGTTTGTGAATATTATGTGGGGAGGTGCCGGCAAAAGGACGTTGCAGCAATCCAATCTCACTCAGATGATGGCTTTCACAATGGTGAGGCAGTTGACTGGGCCAAGGAATAGTCTTATGGCATTGATAAGCTTTGTCGTGTGGGCCACTGATGTTGCAATGGCATTGACTTCACATGTTAGGGAGAGTGCAGAGTCTAGGTAGATGCCTTGGGTCTTTACTGAAGTGGAGACTGGTATCAGGAGATTGTCAGTATTGAAGTTTGCATATTGGGGGCAGAGGTTTTGTATGACTGATGGCAGCCTGACCATCAGGATCTCTGTTTTTTCATCATTTAAGCTGAGGCCATTGGCTGCCATCCAAGCCTGGATAGCTCAGTTGATAGAAATGAGGACGAGGGAGTCTTCTGTGCAGTTGTCAGTGAGGGGGAGCAGAATTTGCATATCATCGGCATAGTTAGTGGAGGGGATGTCAATGCAATCCAGGAGGTCAAAGAGGGGTTTAGTAAATATGTTGTAAAGTTTTGGGAAGGCAACTTCTCAGAAGAATCTTACTGTTTTATCAGCCAGGAATGAGGAGACCCAGGACACAGTTTATTTTGAGAAGTTGACTGTTGAGGTGAGACTCTGTCAGAGGATGTTGTGGTCAACTAGGTTGAATCCGGCAGAGAGATCTAACAACAGAAGGAGTGCAGGCTTGCCTTCATCTCTGAAGGAATTCAGTTGATTTATTTTTAGGCCCAACAGAGATGATTTTGTTGGGCTTGAAATAAATTCAACTGGATTCCTTCTGGCCAACTTCTGAATCCTAACTGACGCAGACCTAGGATATGATTGGATTCAACATAGTGCTGTCTTTGTAAGTATGCAGCTCTAGCTAGGATTTTGAGGATGTATGGGACTGTCATAATGGGTCGATAGTTGCTAGGCATGGCATGGTCTAACAAGGGTATTTTTTAGGAGGGGGAGAACACAAGGTTCCTTCAGTGAGATAGGAGCCATACACGAGGAGAAGGAGGCATTTATTAAGCTACTGATGAAGGGGATAAGCGTTTCCGCCCATTCTTTTATGACAGGGGTGGTGCAAGTGTCTCCTTCACATCTGGAGGGTTTTAGATTTTTGAGGATAGAGCCCACTTCTGTTTCCGAGACCATACAGAGGCAGAAGGGGGTTTGGTCTAGGTTGGTGGGTTGTGGTGGTACACTGTGAGAGGTTTTAATGGAAGATTGCTTAGCAACAATTTTTTCATGAAGAGATGCAACTTTCTTTAGTAGGGCATCTTAGATGTTATACCAACATAGTTCCTATACGTATCACAAAATGGTGTATGCATCATATTTTCTTGTTCTATACTCGAGCTTGTGCGCAAAAGTAATATTTCCATCCTATTATGCAAGCCAGGATGAGAAGCCTTACCTTGAACTATAGGTGCGATCATACGTGGGTGGATTGCTTTCATTCGAATTTGAGTTACTCCCACTTGGAAAATTATTTGTGATCTTGGCATAAGCGCCCATTCCTTTAATTAAGAAATAAAACCTGATGGGCGTGGGGGCTTACTGGGCCAGGTAATCCCTGGGCCAGTTAGAAGCCAGAGCAAGTCGTGGGCTTTAAGTGAGACCAGGCATTACCTGTCCTGGTAAAACCCATCACTGAGAGGGGTGTATTGCTATTAGCATCCCAGGATTTCTACCGGGGTGCTAATAGTTGTTTTTTTAAGTTGAGAAATAGCACAGTAGCCTTTTCTGAACTTGAAAAAAACTATAGACCAAGATGGCTGCATGGATTAGGGAACTACACATAGTCTCTTCTTCCTTTCCATGGCAGCCATGTCTTGTCAGAAATGTGCAGGTAACACTGAATGTTCCCGGGACCGGCGAGGGATATGATATGATAGGTTATTTATAATGCACTTAATATCCAGAGGTTTCTAAGCACGGACTCGGGGATCAAACCTGTGGTGCTCTGTGTCCTCTTGCTTCCAAGGCTAGCACGTTGCCCCTCAGCTATCCTCCCTAGATCAGGAGGACAAGGTAAGCATGGCGGGGTTGTGAGTGGGTGACGATTGTGAATATTGAGGTTGTGGTGGGGAAAGGAGGATAGTAAAGGGTGCATGACGTGGACTTACCTCCTTTCCCAGCAGGGAAGATGGCAGCTTATCGCTTCCAGGAAAGGTTCAGAACAGTGGATTCACCACAAGGTAAAGACCCTGTTCTGAGCCTCCTCATTGGCTGGGAGGCTGCCACTCCCCTCCCTCCACCGGGTGATAATACTACTTATCTCCATTGAATCATGGATCGCCAGAACTTCAGACTTACTCTTGACAGATTCAGGCTCCATGACAAAACAATCATTTGTCAAAGATTCATTTGGAAATAGGTTCTTCCTTCATGAATTATAAGCACACCCCATTCCTATTCCACTTGTGCCCTCCTGCCCAGACTGCTAAGACTACACTTCAGCCCCACTTCGCGCTACGCATAGTGCTGCGACATAGCTTTTCAATTTGCCACTGAATGCCAATCAAACAACACAAAAACAGAGTCTGGTATAGCCTGGCTCCAAAATTTGTGTGGCAATCCGAGGGCCTGAAGGAAAGCGCTACTTCTATTACACTTAGCCGCACTTCTGCGCTGCTAAATGCTGACCAAATAACAGAACGACGCAGTTTAGCTCCAAAATTCGGGAGGCAATCCTTGTTCAGAAGAAAAGTACTGCTTAGACTGTAAATAGTCACACTTCGCAGATTGTGAAGATACCGTGGCATGTGTCTTCCATTTATCATTCGTGATGAGGGCATGATAGAAAGTGTCATGACGTGGAAGGAGGCAGTTCGTCTTCAACAAACTAACTGCAACATTATGGTGGATTTGCAGAAAACATGTAATTATCGTTAGATGCTCAAATTATACCGTTTGCACCTGGGTGGCGATGACCTAATTGCCATGGGCTGTGGTCGGCTATTGGCAAGAATCAAGGACATGATGAAAATATTAGCCCACACATTGGGACAGAAAGAAAATATATCACCCTAGATGATTCCACGTTGCGAATAGCCCTTGGCTGCTCCTTTCCAGAGCCATTGGAGAAAAGGCTGAATGTTGCCAAGGCCAGTTATTTAAAAGCATTAGGCTTCAGAGCAAGAAGGCCTAGCGCAATAACCCAACACGACACTGTTATTTTATGACTAGCTGGGTGTGCCTGGCTGATGTAGGCCTAAATGTTTTCCAATCCCTCCTAAACAACCAAGGCAACCCCGAGCTTGCTGACTGCAGGGAGAAAAGGGTTGGCTATTAAACTCAGGGAACCCACACAGGGGCATGTCACACAGTGATCAGGAAGATAGAGCTGGACAGAAAGGTAGCTCACCAGCCTCTCAAAGGCCACTCGGTCAACCAGGCAGCAGATGTCTCAGGATGAGCAGCAGCGCCCCATAACAAGATGGCTTCTCCTTCCCAAAAAGTACAAAGTATGGTCATATATCAATAGGCAATACGGTACCCTGACAAAGTTGGGCAGGCTAGAATGTGTTACTGATGGGATGGGTGCAGTTCATGAACGTTTGTGTACATACACATTGTTATAATCCCACAACTTCCTGTGAGTTTACTTATGACACCTGCCCTAATAAACCTACAACCACTTAGGTTCCATATTACTTACCTCTGGATACCATTATTTTTGATTGGTGAGAAAGTTACAACACAAGTGACATGAGAGAAACTGGTTATGTGCTGTTAGAAATGATGCTTGCAATAATATCGAAAGGCAGTAACATGGAAGGGAAATTATCCCATGAAGGCCAGTTTTTTCTAGCCATAGTTCCAGAAGCCAACTATTAAATTAGCTGCTACGGCATTACTGTGATTTATGCAACTACACATGCCCCTATTATGGCAACACCACTTTCTCCAAACAAGAAAACCTAAATTTATACTAAATGACTAAGGTTTCTATAAGTGAACTTGCGATTTGGGGTCTGTATCTAATGTTATTATTTAATGCCATTCTTAAATTAGGAATACAGCCTATAACATGGCACTGCGCAGAAATAATACCGATCTACAAAAAGGGGGAGCATAGTATCCTGCCTAATTATCATCTGATTTCCCTGTTGGATTCCAGCAGCAAGATATGTGGAAAAAATCCTACAAACCAAATTACAAAATTGGGTAATAAATACATTCCCATTGATCCTTCAGCAGGCAGTATTCCGCAAAGGGGTGAGTACTTTGGGTCAGGGGTTTAGATTAGAACTGATCCTAAGTAAATATAAAAATAAAAAAAATAAAATTAAATGTAACACTTAAAGGAGGGCTTATATATTCGAATTTTATTGACCTTAAGGCAGCATTTGATAGTATCCCAAGGTCTGAACTCAGGTGTGCCTTGATGAAAAAGAATGCCCCCTATAGTTTACTTAAGGCAATTATGGACCTATATAATAATTCTACAGCCATGGTTAGATGGGGGCTTGGTTGGGAGTGAAGAAAGAGTAAGTCAGGGTTGTATCCTGGTGCCTACCCTTTTTAATCATTTGTTTGATGGAGTGATAACAGAATTGGAGGCAAATACCTCTGATGCTCCAATTTTGGGGGGTGAGAAGATCGTCATTCTGATGTTTCCTGATGACATGACTCTTATCTTGAGAACCCTGACAGGTTTGCTAAAGATGACAGAGCAGTTGGTTTGATAAGGACAAAACCAAAACAAGGAGATGTGGTAAACTGCAGGGACCCCACCAACACGTATTAGTCTCACAAAAGGAGGAACTGACATTGAGGAGGTCACATATTTCGATTACCTAGGCATCAGGACCTCGGGGGATGGGAAATGAGCCAGACATTTGGATAAGACAAATGGTTCCTTTTTTAATGGATTATTGCAATTCTCAAAAACGGATATGGAATCAACAACTTAATCCAGCTCCAGAAATGTATAGAGCACAGGCAATTGCAGTGGCCATTTCAAGATTAAACATATGTCGACCACCGAGAATACATTTTTGAAAAGTCTATTGTAGCTACCAAAAAGTACACCTAATGCCCCTTTATTTTTGGAACTTGCCTTTAAGCCTATACAAGATCAGGTGCTGAAACAATTGCTTTTCTGGGTACGCATTTGGGCTGGGAATGGCAATTCCAAATATAGAATAGGCCTAAGAGATTTTTTTTTGTTTAGTTTTTTGTTGTTGTTATGGTTATATATAAATTCAACCTTTCAATATTTACAAAATCCACTTATATTAACAGAAATCTCAAAATCACACTGTTTGTAGCTCTTTACATCACCAAAACAGATAGTTATTTAACTATTATTACAAATTTAAAACTATACCAAGATTTTGACATTACACTGTGTAATAAATAAGATCCTAAAAAAGGTGAAGCAAGAGATAAAGGTGAGCAAGAAATCAGAAATTGGAAAATACATTATTATATCTAAAAACATGCATTTCACGTGCATTTCATCCTGTCTGAGTTTAACGATAGAGTCAGAGAGGGTAATTCGAGGAATTTCATTGCTGCCAAAATTACAGAAATCTTACGACAGGTAAAAATGGCTAACCATAGATCTTGTGCAGTTAGACCATTTTGGTCATCAAACAGATGCTACAGATATCGCTTTCTCAGTTCGAGCAGAGCTGCGCATTTTACCAATATATGTTTTAAGGATTCCAAAATATGAATATTTTTACAGTGTTTACACGTCGTATACAAGAAGGGGGCGTTTGCTCTTATTCCAACTAACTCTTTAGTCAGAAGTTGGTTCAGTCTCATTCTTAGAAACATGTTTCTGTATTTGGGATTTGGAAATCTGATCAGATATTGTTCAGTCTGGTTGAGAGATTTTAGGGAAAAGCCATTTTCTTTGAACCACTGATAACCATTACGCAACTTCCTAGTCTCTTGCCAGCCATGCCACCAAAGTTTCTTTTTCCCTCGCGTTGGATTTTCAATTAGCATATTAGCATCTTCCATGCATTGCAATGGGAAGGCCATCTAAGGTTTGATTAGGATATCGATGATCGGTAAGAGATATTTTAATTGTATGCACATATTTGAACTATTCCATGGTTCCGACATATCAAAGATTTGTTCGGCTTACTAAACTTGCAACACCACTGGGCAAATTCGGAGGGCATCTCTAAAAACACGAGGTAGGAATAGTTTGATGCTCACTGAGATTACACCGTAAAACAGCAGATTAGTAGGTGCATGTGTTTTGTAGACTGGTTATACGTGTCTGTCATCTAAGAGAGAGTTTTTTATTGCAGGCCCTTCGAAGAGAGCTCTATTTATAAAGATTTGTTTAAGTATTTTACCAATTGCTTCAGTTAAAGCCTGGTGACATTGTACCCGGTGATTGCTGTCCATTCTGTTACAGGATAACTAAAATGGTGCAGCACTTTCTAATCCAGTGCACCACCTACAATGAAATGTGCAAGAAATATTTAAAACCCTGCCTTTTAAACAGAGGTATAAGATCTCAGTTGGTAGCCAAAGAATGCTGTAAATCGACGAGTAGCAATGATCTCACACTCTCTGTTTCTACTTATCTTGACAAAGTTTGGAGGAAAAGAGAGAAAACCTTTAACAATGTTAATTAGAGATGTTGTATTCCTTTTAGGTTTGCATTTTATGTTTTATTGTTGCTATGCTAACAGCACTGGTTTGTATCTGGTTGGGATTGATATTGGCATCAGCGGTATTTTAACGTTTTGCACTGTTTCGGACTTTTATGGTGTTTTACCGAAATGAAGGTGGAATTGATTGATTGACTAAGGGTTCTTTGCTGGATTGTCTTAATTTCCCTATATGGACATATGTTTGCACACAGGGCCAATGCTTCAAGACATCAATTACAAAAAGCTGGCAAGAGAATCAACAGATGAGGGATAATAAGGGGCATCACCAGATAAGGGATACCAGGGTGCATCAACATGAGAGGGAACCCAGGGGTGCCAGCATAAGAGGGATGACAGGGGGTGCCAACATAAGAGTGATAACTTGAGGTGCCAACAGAAGAGGGGTTCCAGGGAGTGCCAATGGTTGAGGGATTCCATGGAGTGCCAACATATTAAGGATACCAGGGGATGCCATTTTAGCCTTACATACATAACATCTGGTCTCACTGGCTGGGAGCACTAAATAACACTTTGCTTTTGGCATCAGAAATCCTGGCAGTTGGCCAATCACATATTCCAATATGCCTTTACATTATGCAGTGTATGGCTTCCAACATAATATTGGAACAGAGGAGCTTCCATTCGCACCATTTCATTCTCCTTGATTTCATTTTTTGGATTTTGTGCGGAAAAAGGCGTTTATAACGTTTTTTTTTTTTCAAAGGGAGCAACATATTTATTTTCTTAACGGTACATGAACACATGAGGTAAAAAAACACATCCGTAGTTTGTCCATTTTGCTTGTTTGTCTTGTTTTTTCGTCAATGTGTTTTAGCACACTGAGGCCCTAGGCCGATTTGCGCTCAATAAGACATAAATAAATAATAAACTCAGTAATAATAATGAACATTGTGAGCCCTAACAACCCCGGGTGACGATATCTCCAGTCACTTCTATCATTGTGTCATCACTACCTCTTTAGAACGCCAACGCTAAAGCATTGCCCTTTGGTGTCGTTCATTGTGCGAAAATTGCCTTTGACACCTCACAATTGTAATCCCTGCACAGGTAATGGTTTCCTCCGCAGCCGCTATCAGCGCTTTATATGGCCTATAACACAAAACGTCACACAAATGAAGCACAGGTTTGCAGGCGGATTTAAAATAGCACGTCAATCCAATCTCAATATTGGCAGGCTGATGTTTTCCCTGCACCTGCGGTTAGCCAGGGATTAATCCATTTATTCCCCAGGGTGTTCAAAGAGTAAAAGAATGTGTCTTATCTTGTTATAGTGTATCTTCAAAGCCGGGTTTAGTCCAGGGCTGAAGGACAGCGATGTTAAAGCGAGCCGGGATTATAGCCGGCTCATGGCACGGTCGGCGAATGGTGTGTCGAGAAATAAAAGTACATTTTCATCCTTCCCTTTGTCCCAGTGAATGAAAGAGCCTCTGATTTGCGGTGTCACATCACACCGATCTGAGAGGAATTAAGTTGCCAGCGAGCATGCACTTTTCTATCAAAGAGCGGGCAAATTGCAAGAGGTAAGAGCCCAAGGGTCAGTTTAAATCTCCATATCAGACACAGCAGAAGGGAGGCGAGGGAGGGATGCGTAAATCTATTACAGGCACCCCCCCCCACTCCCCTGCATCTGGATCGCGCTCGAAATTCTCATTCAGGATTCCCCACCTCGCTTTTCAATCAGGCTGCCTGTTTCGTGCTATTTACCTTAAAAAAGCCTTTCAGAGAGCAGAGTTCTGTGACTGAAAAATGCAATCTTTCATTACTGTTGTTTTGCAACCGCATTCCAGAGTTTACTTTGGCCTTTTGAATAATGGCTTTGACTGGGGCATATTAGGGGTCAATGGGGGCCATAGGTGAAATGGTCACCAAAACCGTTTAGAAATGGTTTCAATACTTTAAAAAAAAACACGAAAACAAAATAATGAATCTTTGCTATTGGTCACTGATAGGTCAGAAACTATCAGGTGAATTGCACACTATGGGCCTGATTTACAAAATAATTTTACAATGACACAATGCCATTGAAAAATGCCTTGGGGATAATTTTCAGGGGCTTAACCAAAGCAAAAACCCTGCATAAATGCTTTTTTTTACTCCTTTTTCTTACACTAGGCTCCCTTTTCCTGTATTTTTATGGCATAAAGGAGGGGCGAAACACAACTTTCCGCAACTCCCTTCCTCTCTGCCATACAAATACTCCAGCATTTTGCCCCACATGCATTTTGGGTTTACTGCACAAAACACCCAGACTTGCTTGTAGTGGAAAAGGTCACTTTAATGTGAAAGGCCAAAGCTCTCAAATAAACGCTAACCTGGCCCCTGGCCTTACAGACTAACCGATCTGTTTTTTTAACAACTCGCCTAACAAATTAATAATTAAACATTTCAGTTCCTCCAATAATTACATAAATAAGTCCCTACCTATTCCTTGCTCCCTACCGTCTCCTTACCATATTCTCCAGCCTTCCTTCCTGCTTTCTCCCATCTTCTCCCTGGGCCATGCCCCTCCAGCTTCAATCCCTCTTCCCCCTCTTTGCACCCCCGCGTTAGTTCATTTGTGCAAACAGCACCACCCCCATCCTTTCCCACGCAATTCCCCCATTGTGCTTCCCTCCCTCTCATCCAAAGGGGCCATGCCCCAGCCTCCAACACTTCATACCCCTTCAACTCCCCTCTACACCAAACACCTAATTCCTATGACCTGCTGCCAGGCTGACCTGTCACATCAACAACAAAACCTTCCAACATAACTTCCCCAACAAATGCCCCAGCCTGTCACATGAAAACTCCCAGCCCCCAGGCCCTTATAACCTCCTGCCAAATGCCCAGAAACCCACTTTGTGGGAAAAATGAACAACCCCAAACCAAAAACCCTCCACTCCTAGCAAATCACACCCTTACAAGGCCCTAATAAACGGGGAGGGCGGGCGGAGACAAACACTCGTCCTAACCGTCGCCTGCTCTCGAACCTTCCCTGCCCCCTTAAATAACCCCTGCAGCGCTATATGCGCAGGCCAGCTCGCTGGCCTGTGCAGTGCCCAAATCAACCCTGGGGGGAAACGCTTCACGTTCCCCCCGGGGCCTCCCCTTGGGCTTACTGCACAAAACACCCAGACTCGCTTGTAGTGGAAAAGGTCGCTTTAATGTGACAGGCCAAAGCTCTCAAATAAATGCTAACCTGCCCCGTGGCTTACAGACTAACCAATCTGTTTTTTTAACAACTCGCCAAACAAATCAATAATTAAACATTTCCATTCCCCCAACAATTAAATAAATAAGTCTGTTCAAATTCCTCCCTACCTATCCCTTGCTCCCTACGTCTCCTTACCATCTTCTTCAGCCTTCCTTCCCGCTTTCTCCCATCTTCTCCCCAGGGCCATGCCCCTCCATCTTCAATACCTCTTCCACCTCTTTGCACCCCCGGGGTAGTCCGTTTGTGCAAACAGCACCACCCCATCCTTTCCCGCGCTATTCCCCCATTGTGCTTCCCTCCCCCTCAACCAAAGAGGTCATGCCCCCCCGCACCAGAAAAACCCTCTCCTGAGGTGTTCTTTCTGCCCCACCCCTCCTAACTTACCTCTCCTTCAAATTTGCATTATGTCTTGGACCGCCCATGTCGCCCCAATTCACTAATTATTCCCAATAAACCGATAGAAGCCCTCCTCTAGAAACAAAAATGTTCACACAGCTGTGACCCTGAGCACCAGCGCTCGTGCTCCCCCACTGCCCCAACAACATCTCCCACTACCCGTAAAATGTCCTCCTAGACCTACCCGCTGCCCCTTCAAATACCATCCCGCTGCAACCCACCTCAGTGACAACTTTGTCCAACCACCTTACCTTAAGCCCCACTCCCAACAACCAGCTAGGCCCCCTGTTAATTCTATAGCAAAGCTACTCCTCATTAATTTACTAAGCCATACCTCCTGGTATATTATAAAATACTCTGAAACCCCATGACACTCCCTTCCCACCGCCAACATCAGCAGCAAATAGACCCCTCTAAGGCCCTTATCTCCATAACACAGTTATAACTGCATCGTCAGATGCGTCCAAACAATCCGGTCTCTCTCCCCACATACCCTGCCCCAATTACCATTCCACATCCACAGCAACTCACTTCTCCTTCAAGCCCCATCTGCAAAAGAAAATAGTTAATGAGTCTCTCTTCCCCATTGCCAAACCACCCCCCTTGTTCCTGCCCTTGTTCCCAATCTGCCCCCAGTTCCCAGAAATCTCTAATTATATCCCCTGAACTTCTCTTATACCCCCGCGCCCACTCTGTTCCCCATTCCTCTGCTAGTCCCCCTCCAACTGCCTTCCCATGCCTTGCGCCAACCTCCTTCAGGCAACAATCCCCATCTCTGCTCACTCCTCCACTTCCTCAAAACCCTCCTCGTGACCCCCTAATACATTAGCTGCCAGAGCTGCAGATCCAAGCTTAGCTCCTATAAAAACACCCTTCATATACCCCTATCTGTCTCCCCCAAGACAACCCAACTTCACCTGACCATCTCCTTACTCCCACTACAGAAACACCCCCTGTCCTTTCCTACCTGGCCCCCTATAATTCGCCCCTTTAACACCCATCTTTTAAACAATGAACCTACTCCCACTTAGACCGATTTGCCCACCCTGCACCGGGGGCCCACGTGCACCCCCGACCATGCAGGCCCTTCTCCTCATTACTCCTCTCCGCCACTGCACCAGAGGCCAAACCTGTGCCCCCGTCCATGCAGTCCAATCCGTATAACTTACTTTTCCAGCACCTTGCGTCCATTACACCATGTTTCCCCCCTGCACCAGGGGCCCATGTGCACCCGCGTCCATGCAGTCACATCTCATCACTTCCCCCCAGCTGCACCGGGGGTGCTCCTGCACCCCCGTCCATGCAGCCACCCCTCCTCCTTCCCCCAATTGCACCAAGGGTCAAACGAGCCAGGTTCCTCCTGTGCTGTGTGTACTCAATTCCCACCATAGCACGTGCCCTGTCTTCTGCCCCTCATGCAAACCGGGGCTACTACCATACGCTCGAAGTTGCGATATCCTCTTAACCTCTGTGAGTCTCTCCGTATTGACTCTCTGCCGCTATAACCCTCTCACGTCCCCCCAAAGCTTGCTCACCTTGTCGTGTGGAAAGTGTGAGGGCTTTGCCACCGTCTTCCACGCCCTCTCAATGATGGCCACTAACCCCTAACAGTTTTTCCCGTTACAACCCCCCCCGCGGCCCTCACCCACCCTACCTAAACGTCTTCCTCCTTACCCCTCTCTTACTCCCTATGGATCGCCCTGAAAAACCACTTACCCACTTTCGCGCCCCCACCCTTTCCGATAAACTTATGCCCCACATACAGGAACCACCACTTTAACGGGCATACGGCCCTTCCCCCCCACCTCCTTGCCCCACTCCTCGCCCTTTCCCTCTGTCCCCTGCCTGAAAACACTGTGTAATCGGATGCCGACCCAAGCACCTGCTGCACTCGTGTTTAAATTGGCACATCATCCTCATGCAGCTTTCTTTATTGAAAGCCCAACATGCTGCTGGGCGCCGACCTCTGCCTCCTCCCCTGCCCCTTCTGGGGCGGGGTAACCAAGAAAGGGCCGGTAAGGCACAGGAAAGCCACTTGCAGTGTGTACCGTTGGAGCTGGCCTCTTCGGCGCCATCCATTGCAAACAGAGATCCATGTCTATCTCCCCCCAGACCGCCTGGCTGTCCTCCGCCAACCTTGCCCTAAACTCCTCGTCATAACGAACCCATGCTAAACCTCCAAAACTTGTGAAAGCCTTCCTAGTCACGTTCATATACTTTAATAGAGCCACACATCTCTCCGGAAAGTTCTCACAATAAACACTATGATAAAAGCTGGCATCCAATTCTCGATCGTCACCGGCACCCTTGGACACAAAGCCAACTCCCTCTCTTCCTCCTTAGAACCCTCCTTGGCTCTGACCTCCCTATGTAATAGCTTGAACACATCCACAAATACCCCAGCCCATATCTTAGCCTTTGTTGAAGTCATCAAGTGCGCTCTCAATCGTTTCGTAATGCCCATGTATGGCAACTTCTTCTCCTTTCCGTTTCCCTCTGTGTCTTTCTCCTTTGGCACCTGTACCTCGAGTGTCCCGGGCTCAATCGACCTGTCTGTCTGCACTTCCACTGAGGAAACCTTCCTTTCCGTCTCCAAAGCCACCATAGCCTGCAAACCAATTTCCCCCCTACCCTTTCCCTTCTTTCGCCCAACCTTGTGTCTCCCCTATGCCATGCCGCTGCCCATTCCCCTTCGTGCTCACCTCTTTCTGCCCTGCCGTCGCCCGACTGCAGCCTGACTTCCACTCCAACGCTCCTCATCTCCGTCCTTACTGGGCTCCTGCTGTGGGGACAAAACATGTCAACAGTCTCACCCAGCCAGTCCCCCCCGACTACTTGCCCCGCCAGGCCCTTTGCTCCTGCCTTTCCCCTTCTCACCTTAAATCCCTTCTCGCCCTCTCCCTCCTTCTTACAATACTGTACCCTTCATCCTCCCACTGCCCCACGTATTCTTTCACCCCTTCATCATCCCCCATGTAATACCATGGCTGTTGCGAGCACATGCTCGGGACGGGCAAATCCTCCTTTTGTGAGCCCATGGTGTCCACCCTGCCACTCCTTTGGCGTCTTCTCGGTGGGTCTGTGGAAACCCCTTTCTGGTCCTCTTCTCTTGGGCGAGGGGTCCTCTCCTCCACCCTTCGGTCCTCTGTGCTAGGGGCCATACTGCACCCTTTAGTTTGTCCACACAAATCCTGCGGACGGGCCGTTCTTAAACCCTCTCCCAACTCACCCTCTGGAACAGCGGGGGCCATACTATGCCCTCCTCCCCAAATCCTCCTCTCTGGGGAGGCAGTTCCGCACCTCTCCCTTTCTTCACTAATCGAGGGGGACCGCTCTCTCCTCCTCCCCCCTGCACTCTTATGCAGGTATTTCCTTCCCTTCCCTCTCTGCACCGTTGCCATTCTCTGCACCCAGGCACTCCCCGCCTTAGCCCCTATCTGCCCTACACCGTTCTGCAACCTCCTATCTTCATCTTCTTCCACTGCGTCTCTACCCCCCAGACCCTTACCGCACCGTTCTCCTACCCCTTCAACCACTTTTGTCACTGTCCTGGGCATCTCCCACCTACTCCTCCTTGCTCCGCTATCCCAATATTCCCTACTCCCAGCCGCTGGGCTGCATGCCAACACTGCTGCAAGGGCCCCATCCGCCGCCGCTCTCTGCTGTGGCCTCCCCTCATCAACCTGTTTCTCCCCCGTAACCTCTTCCACCGCCCCTTCCAGATGGGCCTTAGACGCCTTGCTGATAATTGCCACTGCCTCCCTCAATGCCTGGGCATCAATTGGCCTTTTCTTATTTGCCCCCTGGTGCACCATCCTGCTGCCGCAGCGCTGGTCCAGATGTGCCCCGCCCTGCCTGACCGAAAGAAAAGCAGCCCCCAAGCCAGTTACTGAATAGCACGTTGCCCGGCAAGGGGAAGAAAACTACTTCTCAGTAGCTCAGCACTTCCCTGTCAACAACACACCACCTAAACTAAACCTAAACTGGCTGACTGAAAAACTCACCACCTAAGAAAAAAAAGTTATTTTAACCTTCACTATATATTATGTAATATATATATATAAATATATATATTTATATATATTTATATAATTGCTTTTTATTTGTTATTTTTATTTTATTTTATATATGCATTTATTTATTTATTTATATATTTTATAAACTCTACCTGCCTAAAGAAAACTATACAGTGCCCCTTAAAATCCCCCCAACACTCCTAAAACCTGCTCCGTGAAATTACAACCCCTCATCACAGCCTGGCTGCCCCTGCTCTAGCCTTTGTGGCAGCAGTAGATCACACCGCCACCTAGAGGAGCGCGGGCGGCACCGCACTGGTGTACCCCTTCGGAGGAAGGCTAACACGCCTCACCTAACTGCTTCACAATAACAGTGCTGCCCATTTAAGGGCTTAGCACTGTCTCCTCTGGCCGCGCTACAACACTGCGCTACTCGTACTGGGCACTGACGCCAGAGCAATCACACAACCAGAGCGATCCGCTCCTCACCCTTGGGGGCAGCAGCCTGCCTTTAATACCACCCCAAAACCAATCTATCCTTCCCGTGCAACTGCAGGAAAACTGCACCTGACTGAGGCGACCGGCCCACTGAGGCATCAAAAACACTGGGCGGACCACACTATACCTTGCTTGCCCACAGATAGCCCCTCCTCTGCCCGACAGCCAGCCAACGTGGGTTCTCCACTAAAAAAGGTACGGCTTGGGGTGCCTTATCTACGGCAACCCCCGGCTATATAATTATATATATTTATTTTATTTTTTTAAACTCCAAAACTGTACTGCTAACTATTCGTGCCCACCCAAACTTAACTACTACCCTGACTACTACACGTACCCATGCAGGGAAGGCTCGGGAGCAGGCGACCTAGACAAATGCTTGTCTTAACCATCGTCTGCTCTCGAACCTTCCCTGCCCCCTTAAATATCCCATGCAGTGGCGCCCAAAACAACCCTGGGGAAAACGCTTTGCATTCCCCTGGTCCCCCCCTTTTATACAGGTACAAATGCTGGGTGTCCCTATGGACACTGCGGGCTCTGTAGGCGAACCCCATAGGGCTCCATTGTAAACGCTGCTAGTCATGCGTAGATAGCAGGCAACGTTTGCTTCATTTGCAGGGCAGAGCAAATGGCGGTGTACGCACTTGGACTCCACCTTTTGCCCTGCACTTTTCCACTCTGCCCTGCAAATGGCCAAAGTGCAAGCATACAGGTTCCAGCAACCGAATTACGCAGGCAGGGGTGGACAGAGAACCAAAGAGGCCCTGGAAGTAATTTTCAATATGGCTCAATATTACACGTTTTGAGCAAGCCCAATCCTTTTCCTATGAGAACATTTCAAAATGCCACAGAAAAGAGGCCCAGTGTGCAGAGGCCTACTGGGAAATCTCCAGAGTTCCCTATAGGCCAGTCCACCCCTGTACGCAGGGACTAGAAAATGAGCCCCTTTGTAAATCAGGTCCTATGTGTAATTTCTCTTTCAATTTGTTTTATATATAGAGCAGGGCAGGGGCATCGGGGAAGTCGGGGGTTGTATGGTGTAAAGAACTCACAGTCAAGAAGACAAATGAAGAACTCTACTGATATCATAAGGGAGACACAATGGCTAAATAATCTAAATAAAAGCCTATGGTTCTTAGTTTTGGTTATTATAAACTGAAGTTACTGCATTGGAGACCAGGCATCAGAGAGATGTGGAGGGGCGCACAGTTTGCTGGTGTTTGGTTATTTACCCACCCATTGACAGCCTCTGGCCATACTAACCCACTACCTGCTCCCCACCAACTCCCAAATGACTTCATCCTGAGTTCTCTTTCAGGCAGCTTTATCAAGTATTAACAAGACACTTTGGACTGCCAGTTTTATTTCTAAGGAGTGTGGTGAGAGTTAATGGATTAATTGCAGCTGTACAGGCACTAGTAGTGTAATGAATAAGCCTCAACCAAGTGTGTCTTCAGCCACTTCATTATATCTGTTCCTTTCAATATAGTCCTGAAAAACCAACCTGACCAAAGCCAACAGTTTTGGCTTGTGTATAGTGTGAGGTAGACATATGACTGGTCAATCAAGCAATCGTCTGGCTGCTCCCATTTTATGGTTTGTCATTATGGCAGTGCCTGACAACTGCCTACCCTATGCCTACACAAATGCCACAATTGCTGGGTTGTTTAAACTTTGCTGTATACTGATGTATTTCCAAACAGTTGTAATCAGCGCTTAAGCACTATAGAAAACACAAAACAATAAACGTGCATAGTCAAATGACCAAATGTAGCCTTTAGCAACATCATTGGCAACACATTATAATGCAAGCAAATGCAAAGAAATAATAATAAATAATAATTTTGCATTCATATAGCACTAGGAACCCTCAGCCATCTGAGTGCTGCTTATTATTACCCACAGTGTGTGCATACCTGCCTACATTTGAAAATCAAAATTCCCGAGATGTATGCCCCGCCCACAGCCACAAAAGACTGCGCCCATTTGCACACAGCTCCGCCCACACGCCCCGCCCACCTGTCAAAAAGGTCAACTCGGTTGTTGTAGCCTTCAGTTTGCTTACTATAGCATTGAAAATAATTCATTCAATGCTATAGTAAGCAAATTGAAGGCGGCGTCGCCGCCGAAATAGTAGTGCTTTCAATCCATGTCATTGGATTGAAAGCACTATTATTGCTGCGGCGTCGCCCTCGGTGTGCTTACTATAGCATTGAATGAATGATTTTCAGTGCTATTGTAAGCAAAATGAAGGCGTCTCGCCGCCGAAATAATAGTGCTTTCAATCCATGTCATTGCATTGAAAGCAGCATTATTTCAGCAGCGCCGCCGCCGCCTTCATTTTGCTTAAAATAGCACTGAAAATCATACATTCCATGCTATAGTAAGCAAAATACACCCGGGCCCACCCGGATGGGAGGCCCGGGGCCGTAAGCTGGGAGGTGGGGGGTTTGTGCTAAGTACGGTGGGGCAGTGCCTTTTGGCGCTGCCCCACTTAGCATGCACATGGTGGGGTCGGGCTGCTGGGTCCCTTAACAATGGGAACCCAGACAGCGCGTCTCCAAGACAGGAGGGTGAGGTGAGAGGGGCAGGTGACAACCGGCAGTCGCTGCCCCCTGTCACCTTGCCCTCCATACTTCAAAGGCCCCCCTTCCCATCCTGCGGATGCTGAGCGGGGGCCTTTTGAAGTTCAAAGAAAGGGCCGCCTTGCCCCCAGGCCGAATTTTGCCTTTATCTGGCGGGGGCAAGGTGGCCCTTCTCATGCTTCCTCCCCGTCAGCCACGAACAGCAGCAGGACGGCTGCAGGTCACCGGGCTGAGTTTCACCAGCACATCGCCAGGCTCTTCGGGACTCGAGCCACTCCAGCATTCCAGAGCACGGCTGGCAGTGCAACTTCACGGCTGATACAAAGAAGAAAGGAGCTGGAGAGGGAAAGCAGTAAATCAAGGCTGCAGGCAAGCTGCAAGTGTACACAAGATCGCAGATTGGCAGGGGGACTTTCCCAGGATTTCCATTCGCAAACTGCAAGACACAAAAATCCGGCAGGAAGAATAATTTTGAGTACTTTTAAAAGGTGCAGTGAGACGTGTCTTTCACCAGCCCCTCCAGCCTCCACGAGGACAGCTGACAGCTGCGGCGGCGGGCCAAAAAGAAAGATGCTGCGCAGCATTTTCCAGCTGCTTACAGGCTGCCACTGCCAGATCTAAGATTGGCAGGAGGTGGTTGGACGAGGGGCATCCATAATAAAGCCTCGGGCCTGGCTGCAGCATTCCATACCGAAGACTGGAACGGGGGCACTGAGCAGCAGCTTATGAAGTCTTGAGCCCACCTTGAAGTTATCCAGAAGGCGATCCCCGCTCAAGCATCATTAAGAAAATAAACAATTCAAGCGTGTGCGGCTTTCAATGCTATTCAAAGCAAACTCTGGCGTTAAAACACGCCTGGCCTCATAATGTGTTTTCAGAGAATCGAGTTGGAAGCAAGACGACACAGAGCAACAGATGAAGGGCAAGTTAATGGCTGCCTGGCAATCATGCCATTTGCGAGCAAAACCAGTTGGTACAGTGACACGGCCCGCTTAAAATCAGGGGGCAACTCTGCCAGCAGGCTCACAGGCATTTTCGTGCGACTGGAGCCCACAGCATATGCAGGACCTCGCAGCAGGTAGTTGGGGGCCACTAAAACATGGCTCCTATAAACAGCACTACCCTGGGAAGTTTACATACCGGCATGCCTGGCTTTAGGTTTTTTCTGAATACCTTGCTTTGAGGGGAAAACTGCGGTTCCAGACTACAAGAAGAAGATCAGGACAAGAGCCACAATCGGAAAGAAGGGCCAGGACAGCAACAGCCAGCATCACAATTCTGTGCTAAGAAGCTCCAGCCAAGACTTCAAAGAAGGAAAAGATGGCCGATGCTTTATCCCTGAATGAAACACTACTCCTGGAATAGGATAAAACGGCAGAAGCAGTCCATGGCGTGGACGTGGTGCAGGAAATAGTGGTAGAGTTGCATCCACCAGTTTCAATGATGACAACGCAGACGCACTGGAGCATGCGGACAACGGCTATGATGAGCCAGCAGAAAAGGAGCGGCGGTAAGGAAGAAGCAGCGTTGTGATGTCCGCAGCATGCCCGCCTCTTCAGACACCCACCCCGGCACCAAAAGAAAAGCACAATCAGGTACTGTGAAAAGCAATGTTAGAACAATTTTTTAAAGTGGCACAAGGATGTGGGTGCTGGGAAAATGAAGAGGCTTAGGGATGACTCAAACAGCTCCAGCAGCAAGAGTGACAGCATGGACACAGAGTCTGATTCTGGGGGGGCGAGGATGTCCATGCCCAACTTAAAGCATGGGTTGGACCTAGCAATGATGTCCTGTCTCCAAGCCCTCACATGAATAAATATGGGGGACGCACAGCCGGCAAAAGTGTGAATAGAAGCCTATTGCATGGCACATAGAGTGCAAAATTAAGATTTGGAAGAAGCAATTCATTGATATTTGTTGCCTATTGGAATATGAAGAATTAGGTTTTGTTATTCCCGAGAGGGATAAGAAAGAGAAAGAAATAGCGAGAGAAAAGAGGCCCACCCTGGAAAAGAATATTCAGAATTGGGAGGCCTCTTTTCAAATCCTGTCAACCCAGAAGAGGGCATCGCATTGATTGCCTACCACCATAGAATCCTAGAGATCCACAATACCTTTGGGCAGAAATCATGGCTGAACTACGACAGGGAGTTCAGGAAGGAGATGCAGAGATTCCCTGACCCAGGCTGGGAAGAGGAAGACCCCAAACTGTATATTTCCCATGTCTTAAAAGAAAACTCAGCTCAGTGTGCTCTGCTCAGAATAATAAGGACCAAGAGCAGCAAAAACAACAGAAGGGATAGAAACAGGCAGCATAACCAGCATAGGTCACAACAAGTCAGTGCAAATGCCAACAAAAACAAACTCCCGTTTCGAAGACCACCCCCAAGGGGGCAAAAAGCGGGGCAGAATAAGGGCAGTTTGGCAACTGCAGCACGGGGGTGCAAAGGGAGCACCCCGGGGACCTGCTAGTATTTCAACAGAGGGTCATGCAACAAGGGCACTGAGTGCTGATACAAGCACCAATGCAGCACATGCAATGGTGACCACAGCAGCAACGACTGCACAAAAGCCTCTCCCTCCAGGCCCAGCCCAAAGGTCTCAGAAGGTAAAAACATGTACTAGTAATAAAATGGGAGCCTCACCAACAGAAATTGACCAACTAATAAAAATGTTAGAGAACTACCCTGACCCTGCAGCTAGATAATTCTTGGGTCAGGGCTTCAAAGATGGGTTTCAGATCCCATTCAAGGGCCAGGGATCTCACACTATACCCAAAAACCTAAAATCTGCCTCTTTCCTAGCCAACATAATAAGAGAATAAATTGGTAAAGAGCCAAACCTAGGGAGGATTGAGGGTCCCTTCCAACACCCTCCTTTCATTGAGTTTTTATGCTTCCCCCTGGCCATTGTGCCCAAAAAACAGCAGGGGGAGTTTAGGACGATCCACCATTTATCTCACTCACCCGGAAGCTCTTTCAATGTTGGCATCCTTGCCACTGAGGCTACTGTCTCTTATAGCTGCGTGCAGGATGCGGTTGACCTAGTAAAACTGTCAGGTAGACACGCTCTCATGGCGAAAGCCGACACTAAGTCAGCATTCAGGCTGCCGCCTGTGCACAAGAACACCTACCAGTGGCTGTGTTTCCATTTTGACAACAAATTCTATTTTGATAAACACCCACCCCTCCCCCAACCCCCCCATGGGCTGCGCCATCGCGTGTACCTACTTTGAACAGTTCAGTTCTTTCCTACAAAGGGTACTCCAACAGGCCACGCCTAGAGCCAGAACAGTACACTATCTAGATGATTTCTTCTTCACTGGCCCAGCAGGGTCTCCCATATGCAGCTCATCCATTAAGTTATTCAGTGAAACCAGGCAGGCATTAGGGGTTCCACTGGCGCCTGAGAAGACGGTAGGACCCACCACCACCCTGTCATTCTTAGGCATAGATTGACTCTTCCAAGAGAGAATGCTGCCTACCCATAGACAAAATAGAGGACTTTATAAAGACAATAAGGTTGATGACAGGCAGGGACTAGGCGACGCTGCGGGAAAATACAGTCCCTTGCTGGGAAGCTCAATTTTGCTACCAGAATCAGGTTCCAAGGCCGGATCTTTAACAGGAATGTGGAACTAAAAATGAGGGGGATTACTAAGCCACACCACCACATCAGATTGGGCAAAGAAATAACACTAGACATGGCCATATGGGAATCATTTCTTAACAATTTTAATGGCCAGGTGATATGGCGCAAAACCATGAATGGAGCAGACAAAAGGTCCTTGTTCACAGATGCGGCTGGCAGCAAAGGATTTGGGGTTTGTTTTGCTAACAAGTGGTGCGCCGAGCACTAGCCTCCCTGCTGGCAGAGGAGGGGCTGGTCCAGGAACATCACACTGCTAGAGATACTCCCCATAATGGATGGCACTCTATTTATGGGGGGACTTGTTGGCCAGCACAGAACTGGTCACACAGTCAGACAACATGGCGGTTGTACACATTTTAAACAAGGGTGCTGCCTCCTGCCCTCTGGTGCTAAAAGTGTTGAGAGAAATGACAAAAAGTCACCCTGGAAAATAACATGGTAATAATTGGGCGGCACATTGCAGGCAAAGATAATAAGGCCGCTGACGCTCTGTCCCGTTTTCAGTTCTCCACTTGCAAGGCACTAAACCCACAGGCAGAAGCCAGGAGGACAGCAGTTCCAGAAGAGGTTTGGGCCACCATGGACACATCCAAGGCAGCCCCCGCCAGCCAGCCGGTCACAGCTCTCTCATCTGGCAGCAGTTTCATATTACACTAGATTAGCGGTGGCACCCGACCCCACCCACGGCGCACTAACCAGATATGCTCTCAACGGTTGGTCCAAAATGGAAGATGTCAAGACAGACACCAGGCGCTCCCTCAATTTTGCTAAATTAAAAAGTTCTGCTAGACACCCTCCCTGCAGTATGCAACAATGCCTACGAGACATCACTATTTAGAGCTGCCTTCACACTCAACTACTCTGGGGCGTTCAGGATCAGCGAGATAGCCTCCACAAACACAGGAGCAGAGGTAGGGCTGTGAAACTGTGTAGGTCCAAAACTGACCAATTAGGAAAAGGGAGGATCATCAACCTGTACTGCATTGAGGAAACAGAATATTGCCCCATTTGCATCACTAGGGCCTTCACGAACAAGCACCCCAGCCGGGGGGGGGGCAATTATTCACACACAAAATTGGGTCTGCCCTCAGTAGATTCCAGGTGAGGTCTGTCCTCAGGAAGACTATAATAGCTACAGGATGGAATCCTACTGAGTTTGGATCCCACGCCTTCATGATAGGAGCAGCCACTTAGGCCTGGATGGGGGGGTTGCAAGAGAAAGCCATTAAAGGGATTGGGGGTTGGAAATCGGGGGCTTACAAAAGATACATCAGGAAAGACTTGATCTAATAGTATCTCCCCCCCCCCGATTATCTCCTCATCATCCACCCATCTCAGGGGCCATGACTTGCCTCAGCTGGACAGGACGTTTTTCTGGCTTAAATCGGCACCTCCCTCAGATCCTTGGCACGCATGCTAAGACTGCGAACAGAAGTGATGATGTCAGAAATCATCCCTCGCCAACAGTGGCATGGCGCAGAGTGCAGCATAGCCATGGAGATTTCTAGGCGCAAACTGAACAAAGCCGTGGCCAATTTCTGCCTTTTATCTGGCCTCAAATTTATTAAACATGGGATCTCGGTACACAACCAGGCCATGTTCTGCAAGGACAGGGTTCACCTGTCCATTGAAGGTATGGACATTTCACCAGGAATATTTTCTGGAACCTGGCAGCCAGAGGCTGTACTTAATTCATAATCTCTTATTTTGGGGGGACCTGGGAGACGCCGGTCAGCATCCCCTCAGGGTGGCAGCGGGGATCAGCCTCGAGCGGGCCCCTAATTGGGATTAGGGCCCCCCGCTCACCTGTTCCCTCTGTCCCCAAAATATAGTATTGTTATCCTTATGTGATGTTATGGCTGGTTTTTCTTTGCACCATGGCTGGTACTAAAATAAAGCTTGTGGCCAAAGTTTTTTCCACCTCACATCCTTGGTCGTCAGTCTCCTCATTCCTGCAACTGTCATTCTGTATTGCCTGTCTTGTCACACTTGTCATCCATCCGTGCCACCCGCATGCCACTCCCCAGCACAAAAACACTTCCAGGCTTATACACCCGGGCCCACCCGGATGGGAGGCCCTGGGCCGTAAACTGGGAGGTGGGGGGTTTGTGCTAAGTACGGTGGGGCAGTGCCTTTTGGCGCTGCCCCACTTAGCATGCACATGGTGGGGTCGGGCTGCTGGGTCCCTTAACAATGGGAACCCAGACAGCGCGTCTCCAAGACAGGAGGGTGAGGTGAGAGGGGCAGGTGACAACCGGCAGTCGCTGCCCCCTGTCACCTTGCCCTCCATACTTCAAAGGCCCCCCTTCCCATCCTGCGGATGCTGAGCGGGGGCCTTTTGAAGTTCAAAGAAAGGGCCGCCTTGCCCCCAGGCCGAATTTTGCCTTTATCTGGCGGGGGCAAGGTGGCCCTTCTCATGCTTCCTCCCCGTCAGCCACGAACAGCAGCAGGACGGCTGCAGGTCTAAAAAACCATCCCTCCCACCCTGCAAATAACTGTAAGGAAAAGCTATAGCGAGGGCCAGGTAGAAGATGGAACACAATCATATCATTAGGGGAGGCTAAAACGCCTCACTTCAAAAAATAAGCATAAAAATTCAACTCCAAGAAGGGCCTTTTTAAAATACCGGGGGGTCTTTTTGTCTATTAATTAATATTCTAGGAAAATACAGTTATAGAAGACCCAGGCGCTCAGAATCCACCAGAGAACATCGATACAGGTGGGAGCTCTAGGGGTATAACAAAACTGAAAAGGAGAGAGGAACTTGAGCAGAAACATGTACTAGTAAGCCTCAAGTATCCACCTCCATGCATGCAGAAGGGGGGGTCTCACAACAAGTGGATCAGGAGCAGGGTAAGTTCCTAGTAAGGCTCCGGAACCCACCCCCTCGCACCTTTTTAGGCAAGATAAGCGCACTGGGGTACGCAAGTGGATCGTGGGCAGGGGAAGTTCCCAGCTAAGCCCTTAGAACCCACCCCAGCAGCGAAATAGTACAACACAAGCACTGAAGGGGTTTCACAACCCAAGTGGATCGGGAGCAGGGAACATTCTAGTAAGGCTCTCTTTTTGAACCCATTCCAGCTGTATAAACAGGCAGCCTTAAGCGCTGAGGGGGTCTCACAACGCAAGTGGATCGGAGCAGGGTAAAAACCTAGTAAGGCTCTTTGAACCCACCCCGGCTGGAAAAACAAGCTGCTTCAAGCGCGGAGGGGGTTTCATAATGCAAGTGGATCGGGAGCTGGGTAAAAACCCAGTAAGGCTCTTTGAACCCACCCCGGCTGTAAAAACAAGCTGCGCTAAGCGCTGAGGGGGTCTCACAAGGCAAGTGGATCGGGAGCAGGGTAAAAACCTAGTAAGGCTCTGTGAACCCACCCCGGCTGTAAAAACAAGCAGCTTTAAGCGCTGAGGGGGTTTTCACAATGCAAGTGGATTTGGAGCTGGGTAAAAACCCAGTAAGGCTCTTTGAACCCACACCGCTGTAAAAACAAGCAGCTTTAAGCGCTGAGGGGTCTCACAATGCAAGTGGATTGGGAGCAGGGTAAAAACCCAATAAGGCTCGTTGAACACACCCCGGCTGTAAAAACAAGCAGCTCTAAGTGCTGAGGGGGTCTCATAATGCAAGTGGATTGGGAGCAGGGTAAAAACCCAATAAGGCTCGTTGAACCCACCCCGGCTGTAAAAACAAGCAGCCTAATGCGCAGAAGGGGTCTCGTAGCACAAGTGGATCGGGAGCAGGGAAGACCCTAGTAAGGCTTCTAGAACCCACCCCCGAAGAAACAACTAGCCCGCAAACGGAGCGTGGGGGCTTCAAAAACTCAACTGGATCATGTGTGGAGAAAGTGCCAAATTCATCTCAAAAGCGTGGACCAAGAGGCTAAAACGCCTCCATCCGTGGAAAAGTACAAAACACATGACCAAAAAATCAAAATGGCTCCAAGAACACATCCCGCGGAGGATCAAGTAAATGGCTTCACAACGCGGGGTTTTGTTTTATCAAGAAATATGGATCAAGAGCCATAACTTCAACGAAAATCACCCTGTGAGCAAGAGAGGGCGCAAGTGCTAAACCTGGTCAGATTGGACAGCAATGAAAGGCACAAAAGCGCACACCTCCCCACCTCACTTGGAAAGGACAAGAGAAAGCAGGATGAACCTGCTCCAAAGACAAGCAATTATGAACATGTCACAGCTCACACGCTGGGCCCAAACAATTGTCACAAGCTTTCATTTGAATGGCGGCGGGGATCAGCCTCGAGCGGGCCCCTAATTGGGATTAGGGCCCCCCGCTCACCTGTTCCCTCTGTCCCCAAAATATAGTATTGTTATCCTTATGTGATGTTATGGCTGTTTTTTCTTTGCACCATGGCTGGTACTAAAATAAAGCTTGTGGCCAAAGTTTTTTCCACCTCACATCCTTGGTCGTCAGTCTCCTCATTCCTGCAACTGTCATTCTGTATTGCCTGTCTTGTCACACTTGTCATCCATCCGTGTCACCCGCATGCCACTCCCCAGCACAAAAACACTTCCAGGCTTATGAAGTTGGCGCCGCAGCAGAAATAATGCTGCTTTCAATCCAATGACATGGATTGAAAGAACTATTATTATAGTGATGCAGGCAGCGGGCACGAACATTTCGCGCCATTTACGGTTGGCTACTGGCGGCAGCAAATCAGGTGGAGAATTTGACGGTCCCGGAAAGAATCTCAAAATTCCTGATATTCAAGGAACTTTTCCGGAGACCCGAAGAAATGCTTGAAATTTCGTAGTCTCCGAAAAAATTTCGGAGGTTAGGCAGGTATAAGTGTGTGGTGCTCATGTATGGACCTCGGAAGGATGAAAGGCTGAGTGTCAAAGCAGTGCTATCTGACCGGCTGGATCCCAAAAATGGGGAACTCAAATAGAAGGACACATGGAGAAGTTAGTATGTGCATCAGACTAGAAGACGTCTTATTGTGTAGCGTCACCAGTCACACTTTGCCTCCTATTGCTGTTTGGAACGTTGTTGTAGTGTTAATAATTATTCTACTATTGCTTTCGTGTATGGTGATGCTTGTTCCAGTATACATGCTAAAGTCGGTAAATCCATAATGAAAGTTTCACTAGTCACATGGAATTACAAATAAAATGTGAAAAAGCGTGCTGGCAGACGGCAATACGTCAGACTGGTGTCTGTTTTCTTTAGATTGCTGTCTTTTTACAGGAATTCAACGGAAACAAAATGGCGCTGCCTTTCCTCTCCCTCCCGCCCTCCCCACTCCCATTATTGACATCCAGAGGTACAATTGAGTAATCCCAAGAAATGTTTCAGGGATTAACCACGGGCTGGACTGAATTCAGTTATCAGTTGTTTTGATCACGTAATGAGAGAAAAAGCACGACAAGGGAAGGAAACAAAGAAAACAGGTTGTACTATGTGATTCCTACGATAACAGATTGTCAATCTGCGTCTGTGCTGAAAAGGCTTACATGCTGATTCTAGATTTGGCTTTTCATTTCTCTGTCTCTGGGTGAATGACTATCATGAAATTTAAATATTCTACACTCTTTTAGTCAATTTACTTTTAGGCACTGATTGTATTAAACAAGGTTCATGCAGTTAACAATGCAAGAGGAAGCTGATAGCTTTGTATTTATTTTTTGTCAACTATTGTGAAATCTAGATTTTTTTTTTTACAGTGTTTCAAGCTAATTAATATAGGCAGGCAGCTTGTTACCTTTAGCATGTTTTAAGGGCCGACACAATGAACTCCTCATTGGGTACAGGGCAATATATTTGGAAGGCCTCACAGGGCTCCATTTGCAAAGGACTTTCATTGGTTGTATGTGGTTTTACCGACCCCAATTTCAGAGTGGTACACTTCATTGATGAAATAATACCGAAAAACACAGTTTTTAAAAGAAATTTGGCCCACCCAATCCTCCTGTTTTTCTACCATTATAACACCACCCCAAACCCATCCCGACTAACTTTAACCTCTTGCTCCACTATGCCTTATTTATTTAATTAATATGTTCAGTGTTTTTCTGTGTCATGTACTGCGTTGAAATGTACCACTCTTTTTTGTATTCGGTAAAATGACTGGGTACCCTTTTATTGTCACTGCAAGCAGGAGATGTTTCCCTGTGGCTAGGGGCAGCACAATGTCAATTTCCTTGCACTGACCCTGTGCCTCACAAATGCATTTGTTTGTGTACACAAATGGCTTTGTTTGCATCAGCAATATTCACTGTCAAGCTCATTTCTGATGAACACGTAATGTAAATGAATGACGTAAAAGCCTGGCTTTTACGCCATTAATTCACGTTATGGCTCATTTTCCAGGATTTGTATTGCGAAGTGGAGGATTGGAATGTAATCTGCGTATCTGCTGCCTCCCTTTTGCCTTACAAATGCTCCAGGATTTGCACCGGCATGGATTTTCAGGCCAGCGCAAACGCTGGAGACCCCTATGGGTTGCATAAAGCTTTCAGAATCGGTAGGTATCCATTGTAAACGCTCCCTGCCATCTTCAAATGGCAGACAGCATTTATTAAGTAGTGTTCACAATGAAAAATAAACACTGTCGGACATGTTTACATGCGTGCATGTCAGGCAGCGTTTAATTGTAATTATGAGCTTTGCATGTCGAGCAGCGCATACAATTAAAAGTTAATGCTGCTTGGCATGCAAGCAACTGCGTGGCAGAGTGCAACAGTGCAGGGCAAAAGACAACTTACAAGTGTGCCGCCTTTTGCTCTGCTCATTTGCACTGCGCAAATGATAAACATTTTGCAGCTGGGACCTGGGTTCGGTGGAGTGCAAATATACCATATCCCCACCATAAAACGAAATTATTGAGCAAAATGAGCTCCTGTATGTTTTACTGAAATTAGAGCATGCCTGCACAAACAGTTCACAAACAGTTGTAGTCCAGCCCTACATATTATCGGTCATGCACATGGTACTGAGTTATGCATTAGCTTCCAGCGCGCTTGCACAAACGTGGGGCCTGCTATGCATTTCTCCCCTTCAATATAAGGGTAGAAGTGGTAATGTGCATGCAGTACTTGGGCATTGTGAAGCTGAAAAGAATGAAAAACAAACCTCCAAAAAGCCAACAGTTTTGGCTTTTGTATAGACATGTGTTAGGCATTTGCCATGCACAGCAAAAATGGTACTACCGGGTCATAAAATGACAGCAGTTAGGAAATGGTGTCTGAAACTGGGCGTATGAAGTTAGTGCTTGGAAAATGCCTGTCTATTAACTGTACACAAAACCATGTACAAAAGCCAAAGGGGTTGGCCGTGCCAACGCTTGTTTTTTAAAGTATTTGAAATTAGAAGGAAAAAATAAAACTGAAATTAAATGCAAATATAATGGGTAGGAAGAAAAACACCCTATTTCGATGGACAATTAATTAAATATTAAGCAGTTATCATTACTGTTCCAAATATTAGTTTTTTAAGTCTGCTTTGACTGGCCTAGACAGGTGCTGGAGGAGTTTCACTGGACAAGAAGAGTGTAACTAGTGTGTAATGTTGTTCCGATTTGTGTGTTCTGCTGATCGTCTGACCTCCCTGTATGTTTTTGTTTCCCAGGTGTGCAGTGCACCCACATCCTCAGCAGCGAGGAAACTGTAGTAAGGGAGCCAAGTACCTAAACCTTAAGCATCGTGCCCATATTGCCTATATGCTGGGAACCAGAATGTGAAATATGTGCAGTGCCAGTGAAGATACCGATACCAAGGAGAATCCTGGAAGCAAGGTTCCCATGAAGAGAGCCATACCTGCATACACGACAATATGATGGCCATTTGAATGAAATCCAAGAAGAAGTGTGAACAAATTAGCAAAAGAGCAGATTGGTGACATCACACGAAGCAAGACTGAAGAGATGCAGAAGACAAGAGAACATAGATATTCTATAGGCATCAAGAAACTATCAAAGACCAGTAACATTTCGGGATCGAGATGAAGAAGGTTATGTTATAAAAACGATGAAGATATCAAGTCATTTTACACGTGCACAGATGCAAAGAAACGCAAGAAGACAAAGTATTCTTAAGGCTAGCTATGAAGGGTAATAGATTGCGGCATGTGCCAAAGTATTACATGGCCTGTGGTAGCGGCCATGTAGTTATGGTTAAGTTGCTAAACCCATAGGAAGAGCACTTTTTGGGGCAGCTTATAACTTTGCTCCTCCTGGACAAATACTCACCTATCTTTGCAAAAAAACTATATGGCCCACTCTGAATTCTTTTGCAAAGTTTGGTGAGGTTTGGTCCAGGGGCGGCAAAGTTAAAGCGGGGGCCCCAAAATTTCTTTTTTTCCCATAGACATAATGGGAAAAAACTTTTCTCACGCCTACAGCCCAAACCACTGGACGGATTTTCAACAAATTTGCAGCAGGAGTGGCGGCTTCATCCTGAAAGCGTGCTTTTGTTAATTTGGTGTAAATCCGTCCAGTAGATTTTTTTTAAATGACCAAAATGTCAGGCAAAAAAATTAGTGATATCTATGTCCGCTCTGCGGACACACTTCCCTGTTCGCTCCGCGGACAGGACACCGATTGGCTAATTGACTTGGGACATGTCCGCGGACACACAGCGTGTTCGCTGATTGGTTGGCGTGAAGTGCGTCTGATTTTTGGAAAAGCCTGCCATCTTGGATTCGCCGACATCGGCTGGTGTCCACGGATATCACAGCAAAAACATATTAAAAAACACAACATTGCACTTGTCAAACTTATCAAATAATTTCTGGGGGGCGGAGGGGTGATGAGGATGGGATGGAATATGGCTGCAAGAAGCAAAAAAACAGGTGTTTTTCACCGCAAAAGTTTGCAATCATTCCTATGAAAGTTCACGGACACCTCTGCATTACTGGTTTGGTGAAAAGCAGTTCTTTGATGGCTTATAACTTTGGCGCAACTGCATGTAATTTTGCAATTATATTACTGACCTGATCCCGGAGGAGTTTGGTGGGATTCTGTCAAGAAGGGGCAAAATTAGAGAGGGGTCCCAAAATAATGTAAAGGCTTATAAATGAGGTGCCATTTGACGAATATACACTTAATTTGGTAAACTGATAATACAAATAGATATAAATGTGTTTGTGAAGTTTGCTGGGATTTTGTCAAGAGGGGAAACATTAGAGTGGGGGGTCCCAAAATAATGTAAAGGCTTATAAATGAGGTGCCATTTGACAAATCTACACTTAATTTGGCAAACTGATAATACATCTAGATATACATGTTTTTGCAAAGTTCAGTGGATTTTGTCAAGAGGGGGCAGAATTAGAGGGGGGGTCCCAAAATATTGTAAAGGCTTATAAATGTGGTGCCATTTGACAAATATACACAGAGGTTTGCAAAAAGATTATAGATCTACATATACATGTTTTCGTAAAGTCTGAATGGATTTTGTCAAGTGGGGGCTAGGTTATATGACAATTGTATGTGCATCATTTGACACTTGAAAAAATAAAACATGGGTGGATTTCCAGCAAACTTGTGTAAGGAGCATTGAGAAGGACCTAAGAGCATGGTTTTGCAAATGTGCCCATGTTTTCTTTTTTGACAAGTGTCATAATGTAGGTACAAAAAATAGTGATATACCATTAGTGACTGAGGTGTAGCCTGTGGCTATGGGCAGTGGCCAGATTGTCCGGGTCATGGAATAAGGTCATGATCCGGACAATCTGGCTACTGGCCATGACCATGAGGGAGAAAACATGGGGTTAAAGAGGCCATGTCCACCTGGGACTGGCTTTGTGGTAAAGTTATTCGAAATTGGGATGGATTTGAAAATGAAGAAAAATGTGCTTGTGGTAATATGCAAAAACAAAGAGGTGATGGCTGGAAGGTTTAGACTGAATCTTAACCACTGGCATTGCTCGGGGCAACCCTCCAGACCATCGTTCTTCGCCTGCCAAGCCATTACAGAAGGGGAAAGACCATATGCAAATCAGGCTTGGCCCCACCCCAAAAGGGGAAGTCCAGCCCAAACTGCTAGGTCACATCCCTTCTGCACGAGACCACAAGCATCCCCAAACATGTTTCACCCTTGTTGGGGCTCATCAGTGAGGAGTAGCTTGGGTCTCTAGGCCCAGCAGGCACGGGACCCACGTCTGGGCATACCCGTCCCACTTGGGTTGACAACGCAAAAACAAAGAGGGGATGGCTGGAAGGTTTAGACTGAATCTTAACCACTGGCATTGCTCGGGGCAACCCTCCAGACCATCGTTCTTCGCCTGCCAAGCCATTACAGAAGGGGAAAGACCATATGCAAATCAGGCTTGGCCCCACCCCAAAAGGGGAAGTCCAGCCCAAACTGCTAGGTCACATCCCTTCTGCACGAGACCACAAGCATCCCCAAACATGTTTCACCCTTGTTGGGGCTCATCAGTGAGGAGTAGCTTGGGTCTCTAGGCCCAGCAGGCACGGGACCCACGTCTGGGCATACCTGTCCCACTTGGGGTGACAACGCAAAAACAAAGAGGTGATGGCTGGAAGGTTTAGACTGAATCTTAACCACTGGCATTGCTCGGGGCAACCCTCCAGACCATCGTTCTTCGCCTGCCAAGCCATTACAGAAGGGGAAAGACCATATGCAAATCAGGCTTGGCCCCACCCCAAAAGGGGAAGTCCAGCCCAAACTGCTAGGTCACATCCCTTCTGCACGAGACCACAAGCATCCCCAAACATGTTTCACCCTTGTTGGGGCTCATCAGTGAGGAGTAGCTTGGGTCTCTAGGCCCAGCAGGCACGGGACCCACGTCTGGGCATACCCGTCCCACTCGGGGTGACAACGCAAAAACAAAGAGGTGATGGCTGGAAGGTTTAGACTGAATCTTAACCACTCGCATTGCTCGGGGCAACCCTTGATTTTGTCAAGTGGGGGCTAGGTTATATGACAATTGTATGTGCATCATTTGACACTTGAAAAAATAAACCATGGGTGGATTTCCAGCAAACTTGTGTAAGGAGCATTGAGAAGGACCTAAGAGCATGGTTTTGCAAATGTGCCCATGTTTTCTTTTTTGACAAGTGTCATAATGTAGGTACAAAAAATAGTGATATACCATTAGTGACTGAGGTGTAGCCTGTGGCTATGGGCAGTGGCCAGATTGTCCGGGTCATGGAATAAGGTCATGATCCGGACAATCTGGCTACTGGCCATGACCATGAGGGAGAAAACATGGGGTTAAAGTGGCCATGTCCACCTGGGACTGGCTTTGTGGTAAAGTTATTCGAAATTGGGATGGATTTGAAAATGAAGAAAAATGTGCTTGTGGTAATATGGTCATAGAGTTCTCTTTTTGCCTTCTGCAGGCTGCCATGGAAAGTGAAGAGGGGCCCTGTATGGAACCCCCCCTCCCCTTTCTATGTTGGCCATAAGTGATGTTATCAATCATATCTGTGATGTCATCTTTGATGTCATGGGTGTTATTCTTAGCAGTGCACGGTGGTGGCACGAGTTATGGTTGCTTAGCTTACCATAGCTGGCGAATTTCAGGTTTTTTTGGTTTTAATTGTAACCATAACATCCTTTTAATAAAGTTTTTTGACTCTATATATATATGAATTATGGACGATTCCACTGTGCATTTTAGCAGAGCTGGACAGAAAAGGAAGGCTTTTCTAGTGTGTCGCAGCTGAAAAGCAATTGAATTACAGAAGTGAATCAAAGAAGGGCGAGGCTGGACCAGCCCCAAGAAGCCAAAGCCGCTCTGGCCCGGAATGATCAGACAGTAGCTACAAACGTGTGAAAGAAAAAACTCCTGTTCAGAAGAAGGGCTCGAAAACAATGAAGACGTCAGAGGTTCATTAAATAATAGTATTTTTAATACACCAAAAGCTCAAAACCATGGTCTTCAGTCCCGTGGATGGCTGGAAATGGACAATCGTGATGAGCTACAACTATGCAAGGAGACATAGCATGCTATTCTCCCTCATATTCTCCAGAGCAAGGAACATTTCCAAGGCAAAGTTCAAAGCCTTTATTTACGTGCAGACCACAAGAGGTGATGATAGATAACTTGCTAATTATGGGAAGCTATGGTCAAGACCAACCCACCTGAACCTGGAGGCCAGCCTGTGTGCTGCTGGCATATGTGGAAAAGTACTGACGATTTAAGGGTGGCAACCAATTATAGAGGGCCACGTAGTAAAGAGCCCTATAGTTTGTGTAACCATTGGACATCGTGTATTTGATAATGTTCACAGTGACCTGTTTGAGGGGAGGCTTAGTTGCCCCACCTGATATTAGAAACACTATCACTCTCTTAGATAAGTATGGAACTTATACCTAGCTGTTCCCTTAGACCCAATCACTTTCTCCAATACGTTTTTGTAGTTTGCCACGTAGGATGACATCGGCAATGACATGCTTTTACTATATAAGATGCTTTTTTATAAAGATTTGTTGAGAGAGAGAGGGAGAAAATCGAACACATTGTCGATGTTCGATGTAACTCCCTGTTTTAGACAATTTCAAATAAAACAGCTATGACTTGCCAACTTCCTGAGTTCGTTTGATTATTGATGTTTGAGTATCTTCTGCATCCCCACCCATCTCAATATATTGCTACCTTGTCTTAAAGGGCTGGGTCGAGAACCCCGGTTCACGTGACAGCAGATTGATGGTGGTTAAAGAACCGTCAACCTAGTACGTTTGCGGTCCCGCTAATATCGGACGTCCTTTGCCATTTAGCTGAAAGGACGTGAAGCTCCCTGTAGAAAGCAGCAATTAATTTAAAGAATCTTGCAAGTGCAGGTGATGGGTCCCTCGGTTTGAAACGGAATCCCCTCCTGACTTCTACAGGAAGCTAAGCAGATGGAAGGCTATAGCGGCTGATTGAGGAGGCGACAATCCCGTGAGTTGAAAGTTGAAAACGGGAATGGTGAATAGACTGAGTGTGGTGGCTGTTATGACCGGCTCTTGGTCATAGGGTTCACTTCAAGGGACACTCAGGATACACAGGCCAGGTACGCATAGTGGTTACTTTATTAGGGTTCTTCTGTTACAAAGATCAGATGTCATCATAGTTATTAGGAGATAAAGAGGAAAGGGACAGGAGCCCACTGGCTCCCAACACCCAGGCTCACATAATCTAACTGCCTGGGTTAGAACCCATTCAACTCTAAACATTCTGACTTCACACTCCACACTCACAGCCTACATTCTGATGATGACCTCAATCCTGGCTCAGCACACATGTAAGTATAAGAGCCAACCCTGACACCTCCTTTCCGACAACAAACAAACACACCTCAAACACACCTGGAGGAAGCAACCCTAACACCTCCTCCTCTTGCATAAAGAACAACACAATCTTTCAAAACAGCAAGACACACCTCACTCTCAGCAGAGTACTGCTAACCCCAGAGATTGAACAAACAGGCTTAACTAACATCCTTTGACAGTCCCAGCCGCCACAACTAACAGTCCTAACCAATCAAAACATCACAAGTCACCCTCCGTTCCCCACTGCCACAAAGGAACAATCGAACTGCCACTTTCGAGCACTAACCGCCCACCTCGGCAAACAAACCAAAACACTACTAAAACCAACCAAACACAAAGCTCCTTCCGTTCCTCACTGCCACAAAGGAACCTCGAACTGCCACTTCCGAGCACTAACTCCCAAAACCGTGAAAAACCAGGTACTATCGTAACTGCGCGAGATACTTACTAACAACCCAACGATCTACCCAGGTCACCAAGAAACCACAGTCACAAAATTGGGTTTGACAGAGTCGAACCCAATCCAAAATTCAAACAACACAGACACACTAAATCACCAATCACTCACCTCCTCACACCAATAAAGAAAGGCAACCAGCTGTCACTAAGAAACCACCACCAGCCTATCGCTACAAATGTTGGACAGACAAATGAGCCCTTCAAAACATTTCAAAACAACCAAAGGTGAACACAGCTGCAGATGACACGTTGCCAGGCTTCTGAAATTGATCAAGAAGAACTCAAGAACAATCCCAGAAACCACCAAAAAAGTTCAAGAAAAGAAGAAACAAGATGCAAGATCATATGCATTAAAAAAAAAAAATCCAAAGAAATCCCTGGACCCTAACAACTCTGTAGGATCACCAAAACAACATCAAATCTTCACACAGCTTTAGGCACTAGCCCCTGCTAGATGCCTCTCGGCTCCGCAGAGCCACAGCCCAAAACAACATTAAAGCTTCACAAAGCTTCGCGCGAACTCCTCAGAGTCACAAATCATCACAACATACTCAGCTTCACAAAGCTTGAGGTACTAGTCTCCTACTAGATACCTCTGGACCCCTCAGAGTCACTACCCAATTTCATCAAAGCTCCAACAAGCTTCTATACTAGCCTACCACTAGTAACATCACTGACCCTGCAGGGCCTCAAAACACCAAACACCTCCAACCCGCAGAGTCCCTTGACCAACCTTGGTCATGTACATCAATTAGAACACATTCCAAAAACCCCAAAAGATTCCAAAAGCAAGAACTGGTCATGCACCAACACTAAAACATTCACATACTACTCCAAAACACACATCAGACACAAGATGCTCAAAAATACAGACAACCCCACATAGAATGTTAACTGCTAAGGAGCGCTGCAGTCACTCTAGCAGTCATCATGGGTTGCACATTCATGCACGCGCAAACAAAACATCACACCTACAATGTCTCAAAAATGGTTACTCGAAGCATGTCAATAGGTGATACATTAATACAATGTACATTGCCGGTCAAATTATCTAAAAGTCCACATTGCCTTAAATCAGGCAACACTAAATGCTGAAATTCCTCAAAGATGTTATACTAAGCATAATAGGATCAACACCCTTTGATTGTCCACCTCAATCAACCTCATATGTGCCACTCACACACAACCCCTGTCACAACACAAATGTGGAAACCGACTTTAAATGAGACCTAAATGTCCATGTTGCCAACCAGGGCCAACTCTAAAACCAACCTGCAATGCCTCAAAATGGTTACATCTAAAATAAAATGCACCTCCTATTCTCAGTGCAATATCATTCTCTTCCAGCCCTGGGTGCTTTCAATTTCTCCAGACTCTTTGACAGCCTCTAATGACACCTGGCCTCAAACAGGGCACTCTCCCTTCTTCCCAGGGGTCTCCTCTGACAGGCTGTCCCTTCCAGCCCTGGGTGGACTGGCTCAAACAGCCCTGGGTGGTGGGCACAAACAGTCTATGGGGGGCAGTGGGCTCTCCCTCTCGCCTTGCATTCACTTGTCCTCTTGTCTGCACCCCCCACAGCAGAGTCTCTTCTCCTCTCTCACATGACATCACACAGGTACCTGTATCTCCTTGTCCAATCCAAGGTCCTCCTTCACCATACCTTGGACCATCCTCGTCGCCAATTGTTATGACCGGCTCTTGGTCATAGGGTTCACTCCAAGGGACACTCAGGATACACAGGGCAGGTACGCATAGTGGTTACTTTATTAGGGTTCTTCTGTTACAAGGATCAGAGGTCATCATAGTTATTAGGAGATAAAGAGGAAAAGAACAGGAGCCCACTGGCTCCCACCACCCAGACTCACATAATCTAACTGCCTGGGTTAGAACCCATTCAACTCTAAACATTCTGACCTCACACTCCACACTCACAGCCTACATTCTGATGATGACCTCAATCCTGGCTCAGCACACATGCAAGTATAAGAGCCAACCCTGACATGGGCAAAACATGAATGGCCAGTAAGTGGAGAGAGTGATAAGGGGAAATAAGTAACAGAGGGTCGTTGGGGTAAATAACTTGAGACGATGAGCATCAAGTTAATAGGTGAATAGCTCGAGACAATGAGCATTGAGTTATTAAGTAAATGACTTGAGAAGATGAACGTCAAGTTAATATGTGAATTGCTCGAGACGATGAGCAGCAAGTTATTAAGTAATTGACTTGAGACGAGGATTGTCAAGCAATTGAAGACTGTGAGACGAGGAGCATCACAGTTAGGTTAAGCCCAGAATCCTGCATCATTTGGACGTTATAAGGGGTTGTATCCAGAGTCCCGAAAGTGGATGACGTAAACTATGGACGATATAAAGATTGTCTAACGGGAACCACTCACACTCCGTCAGAGTATTCTATTAGGGGCAGAGAATAGTCATGAGGAGCGTACATTGAGATATACATAGGCTGGCCAAGTTTGTCAGTTCATCTGTTTGTTTTATGTGTTGTATAATGTATATGTGGTGAAGAGATAGGGAAAAATTTAAGAAACGTGAAAAGAAAGCACAGCGATTCGAAAATTATTCATTTATTTAGTTGATCTGATGATGTTTAATGAAAACGTAGATTGAAACAGAACGTGATATAAAAGGCTTGGAGCTGCGATGGTTGGTGCATGCTCATATTGTGTTATTTTTCTAAAACATATTGATAAAGTGTAAAAACAACGGTGACAATTGACAGTCAAGTGTGACGTGTCAAAATAGAGGATATTACTCCACTTATACACCTATGCAAGCAGTTGCCAAAACACTCACGCAAGCTTAAACAGTACAGTGCAGAATGGGTTAAAGGCATGGCAGATAACATGTTCATGCCATGGCCACAAGGAGAATCACTATCAAAAGGAGTTTTGCAACACATGAAGACATACTTGCACGCAGCATACACGGGAAAAAAGTTAGAAAAGATGTTAGCAAACTTAGAGCTCTGGAAAATGTGCCAGGAGGAAAGGGAATATCCATCTCCTGAAGACTGGATGCATAACCAGCGCAAAGAGGGGGGTGAGGAGCCTTCTGCTCCCTTGCCATGCCTGAAATACATGGCAATAGTACGAAGGATGATGGACTGTACCCATTAAGAGAGCTTAAGGCAGTAATATGGTACAGCAATCCGGCATATGAGTCTCCTGCTCATGGCAGCGATGAGAGTCCAGAAAAGACTCCAGAAAGGGATGTAATCTCTAAAGTCCTACGGGACACAGAGAGAAGTGATCGACCAAGTACATCCTTAGATATAGGGCGGGAAATAAAGGGATGGAAAGGAGAGAAAGATAAGGCTGACGCGATAGCATTCATACAGAACGAATGGATTGGGTGTCCAGATTTTTCTCAAACTTGATGGAAAGAGCATTGAGGAAGTAAGGCAAAGGGGAGATCGAGATGAACAAGAAAAAAAAGACAGAGAACCACAGAAACAATTGAAAGGAGATGAGGTTAAAAGAAAGGACAGACAAAAACAGAAACATCTGTATCAAGATGAACAGCTAAAAAAGCAGGAAAGGGCAGAGGATCAAAGAAAGTGTGATAATAGACAGAAGGAAATTAAAGAACGAGGCAAACTTGAAAGAACGAGAGAGGAAAAGGAAGAGCAGAAATTAAGAGATAAAAGAATGCAAAGACGAAACGACAAAGAGATGCATATGGTAAATGAGTTAAGAGAGGTGAAAAGATGGGAAGACGAAAGAGTAAGAGAAGAAGCAAGGAAACAAAGAGAACTTCACAAAGAACTAGAAAGCAAGAGAAGGCAATGGGCACGCGACATTGACTGCATAGAGAAAGAACTAATGGAGCCTAATCTAGTAGTAGAATGGGAAGACATAGATGAATTCTTCCTGACATATGAGCCAATACCAGGTCGGTCTAGAGCATATCTAGAGGATGAGTTTGATATAAGAAGCATTGGGCTCAAAATCGATAAGGTCTATTATGAGATAAGGGCCACGAAAGAACCAAAAGGAAAGGGAAAAACCAATTGACTTGAAAGTACGCAGGTACATGGCAAGAAGGGAAGTTTGTACAATCTCGAGCATAGAGCTTTTTCTTTGGACAGGCTAGCTCTGAATGGAGACGAGAAGGAGGGAAGTCACACGAGTTGGGGATAGGATATGTCAGACAAGGACAGAGAAACCTTCCGTGGGGACAAGGGAGATAACACATGTGGTCCTGAAGGATGTTCTTCGATGGACAGAGAAGAAAGATGGTCAGATCTAGAACTATCTAAATCTCAGACATCCAAACCTCTGGCACAGCTAGATCAACCCAGAGGGCAATCCCATAATGAGAGTGGGGACTCGCCACCTGATGTGAACAGGTTAAGGTCGCTATCAGGAAGAAGGCAGTGCAGAACCATTGTCCCTGCTGTGGACAGACAGATAATGGGGGATGAATGTGAGTTTTGGATCTCACGGGTTTACATTGTTAGAGGAAGGAGGGGCCAGACCACAGTATATACCATGGCCACAGATATTACGCTATAGAACTACGACAGAAAAGTCGATACTGTTTCCCACAATGAAAGCGAAATGTGATTAATCTCACCTTGACAGAACGAGGAGACCACCAGGAAACAATCAAGTGCAGCTGTGAAAGTTACCCTAGGACAGCCCTGCCCTCTCCGACCCGGAGAGAGATTAACCAGGGGAGAGAACAGGGTAGCCAGGGAAACCCTCAATGGGGAAGAAAACCCTGGTCGAATCTGGATGTGTTGAGAATCCGGATGGTAGATGACTGTCTTCAACAAGTGGCTGTGGGCAGGAAGGCTTCGTCAGCGGAAATGAGAGGACAATGATCAGAGAAGTAGAGGAGAGATGGGAATGAAAAGTGGAATTGAAAGGCTTAGTGAAAGGTTCTCACCAGCGGAGGGAATGAGAGGATGAATTATTTAAGGCTTCGAAGGAGAAGAGATCGGGAGATGAGAGCTCTGGAATACATATGACTTGGGTCAGAATCTGAATTGAAAGAGGTTGATCAGGATTCAGATTTTATGTAACTTACAGCTAGCGGGTGTATCAGCAAGATGAAAGTTGATTTTGGCGAAACCGAGACGCCGAAGGATATCTGGAAGTGATGAGAAATCCCGAGAGAAAGCGAGACCGGACTGGGAGCAGGAGCCTGGAGATGGGAACTATAGAGACAAATAGGTTACAGGGTAAGTCAAAAGGTTGACAGTAAGAAGTAGAGCTCAGAAATCCCTAGAGGCGAACTCACGGAGCGTCTGTAGAAACAGTAGCGACGCGAGGAATCGCCGGCTTCCGTGTTTGATAAAGGATCACGTGAGCCAGCCGGAACGTCTCGGAGAAACGTGAAGAGTCTAGACCGCTACTTTCAAAACGGAAGTCATCTTGAGAAGGATTATCGGGATTAGCGTAGAGAATGTTACTACACAACTGGTTGCAAAACAACCGATTGCGAGCCCATAGTGACCACCTCCCACGATGTGTAACAGTATACCCCCTCCTCCTGGGGGGAGAACCCGGTTTACCCGGGTGAAGAAGAAAGAATCGTCGAATCAACTTGGGGGCATGCACAGCAGAAGCAGGCTCCCAGGATCGTTCAGCAGGTGAGTAACCCTTCCAGTCTATCAAAAACTGCAATTTACCCCTCTTGTAACGAGAGTCACAAATACTGGCCACTTCATACTCTGATACAGTGGCCGTCAAGACTGGAGGCGGAGGAGGCTTCACCAATCTCTGAAAACGGTCCGGAACCACCAATTTGATTTGAGATAAATGGAACACTGGATGAATCCGAGACCAGGAAGCCGGTAAGGCGAGTTTGATTGCAGCAGAACCAACCCAGGAGAGGAATTTAAAAGGCCCAAAATACCTAGGAGACAATTTAGATGGTACAAGATGCCGGGGAAGGAATCGGGATGCCAGCCAAACAGAATCTCCCGGGATGATGTTAGGGGCTGCCCGACGATGCTTATCTGTATTCCTCTTAGCCCGATCTTGAGCCTCTTGAAGAGATAGTCTGGCCAGTTTCTGTCCCTCTTGAATGTCTGATATAAGACTGTCAACTCCAGGGAAAATGGAAGCAGGGACAGAAACGGTAGGTACAAAGGAAGGGTGATACCCATAAGAACAATGAAAAGGACTGGTGTGAAGAGCAGAATGTTTGGCGTTGTTGTAGGCGAACTCTGCAAATGGGAGCAACTCTACCCAATTGTCCTGAGCTGCAGAGATGAAACATCTTAAATATCCTTCCAAAGTCTGGTTTAATCTTTCCGTCTGCCCGTTGGTCTGGGGGTGATAACCGGAACTTAAGGCTCTCTTAATGCCCAGAATGTTACATACTTTCTGCCAGAAAAGAGAAGTATATTGGGGGCCTCGATCTGATACAATAGTATCTGGGAGTCCGTGTCGAGAAAAGATTTCAGAAAGGAAGATTTTTGCCATATCTGCTGCTCCAGGAAGCTTAACCAACGGGATAAAGTGTGCCAGTTTGGTAAAATAATCAATGGTGACCATGATAGTGGTTTTATTCTCAGAAGGAGGTAGGTCCGAGACAAAGTCAGTGGAGATAAACTGCCAAGGTCGGTCTGGAATAGGCATTCTAGAAAGTAAACCCAAAGGAGACATCCGAGGAGACTTAGACTGAGCGCATATCGTGCAGGCTGAAATATAATCATGTATGTCTGCCTTTACTTCCGGCCACCAAAAATGTCGTTGAACAAGCTCCAAGGTTGAGGCGTAACCTCGGTGGCCAGCTGCTCGGGAGTCGTGACACATTCGTAGAACTTCTTGCTGAAGCGATGGAGTGGGAAGCAGAACCTGAGCTCCATGAAAATAATAGCCCCCTTCTTCAGTGAGATGATGAGTAGTAGCAATTTTTTCACATAGAAGTTTGTTTTGATTAGTAGCAATCAGTACTTCTTGAAGAAAGTCCGTTAGTACCGCGATAAACCGTGCTGTGGGGAACATCCTTTCAGAACAGAAATTAGAAGTGGGAGAATCCTTCCGAGAAAGAGCATCGGCCCTTAGGTTATGTTTTCCAGGAAGAAAAGTGAATTCAATCCGAAAGGGAAGAAAGAAATGAGCCCAGCGGGCTTGTCTGCTGTTGGTCGTCTGGGCATTCTGGAGTACTCTGAGATTTTGGTGATCCGTTCGAACTGTGACAGGAAAGGAAGACCCCAAGAGCAGATGTCTCCACTCTTCGAAAGCCCGTTTAATAGCTAACAGTTCTTTCTCAAGAACAGAATAATTCAGTTCGGCTGCGTTGAATGTTCTAGACAGATACGCAACGGGTCTTTCTTCCCACTGGTCAGAGAGTTGTAACAGCACAGCTCCCATAGCGTATTGAGAGGCATCAGTCTCCACTATAAACGGCTTGGTCTGATCAGGGGTAATCAAAATAGAGGTAGAGGTGAAAATTTCTTTCAAAGTCTGAAAGGCCCTATGGGCGGCTTCGTTCCAGCAGAATGTGACGTTCTTTTTTAGCAATTGAGTGATAGGCAGAATAATTTCAGAAAAACAGGGGATAAATTTCCTGTAGAAATTTGCAAATCCTAGAAATCTCTGGATGTCTTTGACACAGGAAGGACTGGGCCAATTTACGACTGCGGATACCTTCTTTGGATCCATAGATATGCCCAGGCTCGATAACACAAAACCTAGGTAAGTAACTTGTTCTTGATGGAACACACACTTTGAGGCTTTACAATAGAGATGGTTTTTCTTGAGTCGACCAAGGACTATGTTTACATGATTTACATGGTCTTTCGGGTTGGATGAATAGACCAAAATATCATCCAGGTAGATGATTACAAAATGAAACAAAATGTCTGCGAACAGGTGATCCATAAATCGCTGGAACACTGCTGGAGCATTTACAAGACCAAACGGCATCACATGATATTCAAAATGTCCGAATGGTGTGCGAAAGGCGGTTTTCCATTCGTCTCCAGGAGCTATTCTGATCAGGTGGTAAGCTCCTCTGAGGTCGAGTTTTGTGTACACAGAAGCCCCCTGGACAGCTTCAATAATGTCAGATATTAAAGGCATGGGGTACTTATCAGGAATGGTAATCTTGTTGAGACCTCTATAGTCTATGCAGGGGCGAAGTTCCTCAGAGTCTTTTTTAGGAATAAAGAAAAGAGAGGCGCCCGCTGGGGAGATTGATTCAGAAATTAGACCATTGCGTAAATTGGTCTGGAGATAGTCTTTAAGGACTGCCTTTTCTTTTTGGGACAAAACATACATCCTGCCAAAGGGAATGGGTTGGTCTGAAAGAAGGTTAATATGACAATCATCCCTCCTATGAGGAGGTAGAGTGGGAAATTTGGGGTTCTCGAAAACTGACTGAAACTCTTGATGGCACAGTGGGATGATCTCTAGTTGGTTTATGGTGGACCCGGTTGGAAGATTAGACACCTCAGTTGGAATGTGAACACCCACAGACTCCTGGAACAAACAGTGGTTTACACAGAACTCAGACCCTAAGAATAAAGTACCCGCTGACCAGTTAATATAAGGGTTATGTAGTCGTAACCATGGGAGACCCAAGATAACAGGGAAATGAGCTGCCTTAATGAGGTCAAAAACCAAAGTTTCTTTATGATTGGCAATCAGACAAGTAATTGGTTTGGTCTGTTCCTTGATCGGGCCAGAGCTCAAAGGGTTTCCATCCACTCCTTGTATGGGAGTAATGATGGATTTGGAAACAAGCTGTATCTCGTGTTTCGTTGCCCAATCATTGTCCAAGAAATTGCCAGCGGCCCGCAGTCAATCAAGGCTGGTATACCCGCCAACACTCGTTCGGAAAGAATCATAGATAGAGATTCCACCACCATGGTTTGGCAAGTAGCTGTGTCAAGCGACATTCCCATTCGGTATGGGGAAGTAGGATTTGAAGCCACTACCGTTCTTCCCCTTGGGGTAGGGCTTTGAAGTTTCCCGATTTAGGATTTGGGGTACGTCGCGGAGGAACCAGGTGACAATCCTTCAAAATATGTAATGAAGAACCACAGTACATACACAGTCCTCCTGTCCTTCTTCTTTCTCTTTCAGAGGTGGATAGTGGTCCTCTCACTGCTCCAATCTGCATGGGCTCTTCATTTTGGACGTGAGATTTATTTCCTGTTGGATAGTATTCATTAAAGGATCTGGTACTCTTGCTTCTTTTTCGTTCATAGGATCGTTCCTGCAACCGGTACTCAATTTGCATGGTTAGCGTTATCATGTCTGCTAGGTTGGCTGGTCGAGGAACCTTCGAAATCTCATCCTTCAGCTCGTCTGTTAATCCTCTACGAAAAAGAGTAAGAAGACCCTCATCTGGCCATCCCAATTCTGACGATAACTGCTTAAATTGGGTAATATACCCTAATAGGTCTTTTCCGCTTTGTTTTAAGTCAAGGAGTCTTTCTTGGGAGGATACAGTGATTTCTTTTCTCCCAAACATGGCTTTTAGACTGTTAGAGAAGGCAGAGTAAGATTCAAGAATAGCATTGTTTGATGTAACTAAGGGCGTGGCCCATGCCAAAGCGGGCCCAGATAAGTGAGAAATCACAAACCCCACCTTATCTTTGTCCGTTGGGAAGAAACGGGTTTTAAGTGTAAACTGCACCGTACAGCTATCTAGGAATTCTTTGAGTTTGTAGGGGTCGCCATCATACATTATCGGGTGCAATGTGGACGGGGGGGTATCGGAAAAAGCTCTAGCAACCTGTTGTCGTAATTGTACATTGTCTTGCTTAAGTGATTGTACTTCTAAAGACATGGCCTGCATAGCGGCCATTAGTTGCTGCATTTGTTGTTCCATAATGGTCTTCTTCTGTCAATATTCTTTGGGCGTCGCTAACTATTACGCTATAGAACTACGACAGAAAAGTCGATACTGTTTCCCACAATGAAAGCGAAATGTGATTAATCTCACCTTGACAGAACGAGGAGACCACCAGGAAACAATCAAGTGCAGCTGTGAAAGTTACCCTAGGACAGCCCTGCCCTCTCCGACCCGGAGAGAGATTAACCAGGGGAGAGAACAGGGTAGCCAGGGAAACCCTCAATGGGGAAGAAAACCCTGGTCGAATCTGGATGTGTTGAGAATCCGGATGGTAGATGACTGTCTTCAACAAGTGGCTGTGGGCAGGAAGGCTTCGTCAGCGGAAATGAGAGGACAATGATCAGAGAAGTAGAGGAGAGATGGGAATGAAAAGTGGAATTGAAAGGCTTAGTGAAAGGTTCTCACCAGCGGAGGGAATGAGAGGATGAATTATTTAAGGCTTCGAAGGAGAAGAGATCGGGAGATGAGAGCTCTGGAATAAATATGACTTGGGTCAGAATCTGAATTGAAAGAGGTTGATCAGGATTCAGATTTTATGTAACTTACAGCTAGCGGGTGTATCAGCAAGATGAAAGTTGATTTTGGCGAAACCGAGACGCCGAAGGATATCTGGAAGTGATGAGAAATCCCGAGAGAAAGCGAGACCGGACTGGGAGCAGGAGCCTGGAGATGGGAACTATAGAGACAAATAGGTTACAAGGTAAGTCAAAAGGTTGACAGTAAGAAGTAGAGCTCAGAAATCCCTAGAGGCGAACTCACGGAGCGTCTGTAGAAACAGTAGCGACGCGAGGAATCGCCGGCTTCCGTGTTTGATAAAGGATCACGTGAGCCAGCCGGAACGTCTCGGAGAAACGTGAAGAGTCTAGACCGCTACTTTCAAAACGGAAGTCATCTTGAGAAGGATTATCGGGATTAGCGTAGAGAATGTTACTACACAACTGGTTGCAAAACAACCGATTGCGAGCCCATAGTGACCACCTCCCACGATGTGTAACAACAGATGGATAAGGATACAGTAAGGTGTAAACTTCTGAGTTTATCTTCTGGTGCTGGCAAATGGATAAATGAGTTGGAGAAAATTACAGGAGGAAACACGTTAGCTATAGGAGAAATTAAAGGTCTTCTAGCCACTATGCTTGGGGAGAGAGCAGATGACATTTGATCGAGAGCCGGATACTCGAATGTTACCACAGAGAACACGGCTCATGACGGAGCGCCAATAATAACTGTAGAGCAGCAGTTTGTAAAGCGCTTAGAGTGCAATATCCAGATACATCAGATATGGGAGCTATAATGTCATGAAAAATGAAGGAAGGGGAATACCCTCTTGTTTACATTCAGAATTTCCAGGAGGAATGGAGTTTGGAAATGTGGGAACCGTGGGGAAATCTATACCTGTATTCTACCATATATTATGTCAAGGGCTGGCAGATCAAGTGCAGAAACAGCTCAAGAAATTGGTGGGTATGGAGGTAAAATCATGGTCAGAAATACAGGTGACCATTGCGAAGAAATTGTCAAAATGTGCCAAAGAAGGGGCAATGTTGACTAGCGGAGAAGGCCCAGGTTTGCAACAAGCAGCAGGCATGCCGCAGGGGAATAACCAAAGGCAGTTTGATCAAGGTAATAATGGGTTTGTACCACTAGGTAGGGGAGGTTTCTGAGGAAGAGGCTTCCAGAATAATCAGGGACATTTCCAGAATAATCAAGGTGGGTTTTAGGATACGTCGAATGATAGCCAAGGCATGCAGTGAGGGCACATTAGGAGGCTTCCTCCTGTATGTTGGACATGTGTAATGACAGGGCACATAGCACACATGTGTGGGAGCCAAGGGTTTGTGCAAAATGGGCAGTTCTCAAGAGGGAGGACAATGTACCTGCCTGCATGTAGCCAACAAAGTAGGGAACGGGTTTGCCCAAAATCAGACAAAATGCAGCAAGCACAAGTGCCAAGAATACAATATGCTTTTCAACCACAGCAGACACCATTGAATCTGCCACAAGGGCAGTCACAGCACGCACCCATGCAGATACAGCAGGGCCCAAATGCGGGACAGTTAATGACTCCTAGGATAGGAGGTGTCACTGATGAGGGAGGGAATCCTTTCATGGGTATGGGAATAAGCATGTACCCACAATAGGACAGCTCATAGTGTGACCTGATGTGTTCAGTGCTATCTGTGACTCCCAATCCTCAAGAGGAACTGAGGGTTGATGTCACTGTAGGAGGCACATCTTTTTCTTTTTTTGTAGACACAGGTGCAACACGCTCATGTATATGAGAGGGGAAAATTACATTATCTGGAAATGCCATGAATGCTCAAGGTTTCAAGGGAGCTACAAGTAGAGTTCCTTTCAATGAGAGATTACCAGTCTCTAAAGGAGAATGTGATATGTCTGCGACATTATTGTATTCAAGGCAGACACCAGTTCATTTACTAGGTCGAGATTTAATGGCAAAGTTAAACATGGCTATTTTGTTTACTGAGGCAGGGTGTTTTATTTAAACGTGAGTGAATTTATCATGGTATTTACAGGGCAAATGGCTATACGAGGGGTACCATTAGAACCAGAGGTCTTTCACTATAGGGTATGCATTGTGTTAACATGGCTACCTGGTTTAGTGCGTAAGACTATGAGAATACCTGATGAGTTTTTATTCAGGCCAAGAATACCTATGGATGAAGAGGGGGGACAAGTCTTTCCATTAGAGTTACAAACAGCTATTGTGCAAGGAGAAATAGCTATGCTTGATGGAGTTGATAATGAAGTCAGACGATGGAGCGCAGTGATTGCCATTGGAGAGGGTTACAGATTGAATGATGTCACTGACGAGGATATGTTTAGGGACAACCCGTCAGATGACGAAGTAGTATTTGAAATGAGTATCACTCATTGGGTGAGGGCAATAAGACATTAGGTTCCTCACAAGATGATAATAGTATGGCAACAACCTGAATTATTTGTTGAATACATGGCAAAAGTGCCAGTTTCATAATGGACCACAGGCCCTTATGATGTAGGCCTATTGAAAGGGGTTGGAGAAGTTAAAATTAAACTGAAGCCAGGAGCAAATATGCCTCAAGTACAACAGTATCTCATGTCTTGAGAGGCAGACAAGGGTATTTTTAACACATTATCTGCCATGATGGATCTAGGCATCTTAGTGACGTCATTGTCACCATGCAATACCGCAGTGCATCCGATTAAAAAATCTAAAGGGGGTTGTGGGGTTTAATTCAATACATGCACCCAATTAATCAGATTGTAGAGGCCGAGTTGCCTCTAGTTCCTAACCCAGCGACGATCTTGTGTAGTATCCCTGTTGAGGCACAATATTTCATTGTGATTGACTTGAAAAATGTGTTTTTCTCAATCTCGTTGCATAAAGATTCTCAAGATCTGATGTCATTTACATTCAGACAGACTATGTTAAAAGGCATGAGATTACCTCAGGGGTACTGTGAGTCCCCATCGATTTTCAATAAAGTCCTGCAGATGTACTTAAGTAATCTTGATTTGCAAAGTGTTGTGTTACAATACGTGGATGACATTTTAGTCTGCAGCACCTCAGAGGAAGAGTGCAGATGTGATTCAGTTTAGATAATCATTATTCTAGCAGTGAAAGGATATAAAGTGGATAAGGGTAAATTGCAGTATTGCCAAGAAGAGGTGTTATATAAAGGTCAGTTAATCTCGCATGAAGAAAAAAGAGTTAGACCTGAAAGGGCTGAGGCTATTTGGAAAACGACAAAGCCACACATGATAAAGCACATGCAAAGATTTTTCGGACTATGCAATTATGTTAGAGCAAGGATATTCGATTATAGTTCATATGTAAGACCCTTGTTACAGTCTCTAAAAAAGGCACAGGCAAGTCAGGAAATAATTGTCTGAACTGAGGAAATGGAAGAAGGGTTTGATGAGTTGAATAAAGCAATTTGTACAGCTCAAGTCTTAGGGATTCCCAATTATGCTGAGGAATTCTTCTTATATTCACACACTAATGGTACAGTCATGACAGCAGCTCAGGCAGAGCACTATGTTGGGGTACAAGCTTTTAGCATACTGCAGTGGGATTCTGGCCCCAGTAATGAGTGGTAACTTCCCTTGCGAACAATCTTTGTCAGTCGCCACGTTCGTCATTGAGAAAGCTGCCGGCATACTGATGGGGTGTTTTCCATGACGTTATTTGTTGAACATGCTTTGTTTGCTATTTTGGAAAAGCCTAAGGGTACTTTGATGTCTCAAAGGGCTTCTGCCTATGAGGTGGTCATATCAAATCCAGCGATCAAAATAGTCAGATGTAGAATAGTGAATCCTGCCATGTTTGTAGCGAAACCACAGAGAGAAGACAAACATGCCCATGATTGTTCGAATTATGAGGAATTCTAGGATGAAATTCTGAGGGTGAAAGAAAATGCTTTAGCATCTGGGGAAATCCTCTTTATTGATGATTCTACAAAAATTGGTCAAAATAATGGGCACAGATGTACAAGTGCCACTGTGGTAAAGCACAGGGCCAACAGGGAGTCTGAAGTATTGATAAGTGCACGACTACGTCTCACTTTTCAGCACAGGCTGCAGAATTGTCGGCGCTGATTGTTGCGCTTGAGAAAAAACACAGACCAGAAGTGACAGTGTAGAGGGACTCCGCCTATGTGACATCGACAGTACACGCAGGGATAGCACGTTCGGAAAAGGAGGGGCTACCTCCAAGCGGATGGCACTCCAGTGCAGCATGCCACCTTATTGGACAGACTTATTAGAGCACTGCGGCTCCCAGTAGCCATCGCAGTCATCAAGTGCGCAGCTCACACTAATAGAGCAAACTTTATTTCATGCAGAAATCAAGCCGCAGACAAAGAAGCAAAATTAGCATGTCCAGAAGAGATAATGAATTTTGATATGCCTGATGTGAATGAAAGAATGGTGGTGATGATGAGTGTGAATGACGGTTTTAACAGTTTGTCTAAAACTCGATGGAAATTCAAGGGGAAGCACCACAGGATGAGAAAGATCTGTGGACACGAAGGGGGTGTTCTTTAACCCCTTCTGAAGCATTATGGTGACAGGAAAGCACTGATAAGCCGGTGATGCATGTTGCCTTATTAAGGGTGATGTTGGAACAGCTGCACTACCCTGCACATGTCACTAGAGAAAGCCTCGCAGCAGCTATTGCAGAGGACTGGTTCCTACCGAATCTGCAATAACACGTTGCATTTTATGTAGTAAACGGCATCGAATGTCAAAGGTTTACTGCTGGGCACACACTGCGTACAGTCAGAGGAGATATCCCGTGACCTAATGGTCCTTTTCAGCATTACACATCGACTATGTCGATATGCTGAAGATCTGTAATGGATACAGATATATGATAGTGGTAGTATGTCACTTTTCAAGGTGGATTGAAGCTGGTCTGTGTACACATCCAGATTCCACCTGCACAGCAAAACATTTAGTACAAGAAGTGTTTCCTAGGTGAGGAATATGTGAAGTATTAAGATCAGATATGGCCCCATTTTGTAAACAAAGTCTTTGAGCAAATAAGTTTGTTGCTTAGTATAATGCACAAGTTCTCTTCAGCTTATCACCCACAAGTGAATGGGTTCTGTGAGAAACTCAACAGCCTGCTTAAGGAAAGGATAGCTAAATTGAAGCTTACATTGAAGAAACAATGTTTACATTGCCTGACCCTTGCAGCATTTTATGCGTTGAGGAATTAACCAAGTTCTGACCACCATCTTGCGCCCCATGAAATAGTGACAGGGAGGTGAATGAGGACAACCCTCACTCCTCCATTGAAAGCTAGAAGTGATGCCCAAATGACAGCAGAATTGTTAGGAAATGAGCTACATGCCTACTCAACGTGTATGACTACAAGTATCTCATTTCAGAACAACTCAAGACGACAGGGTGTCGGACTCAGAACACTGATGAAGACCATACAGCAACCAGATAAGAAAAATGACTACTTCCTAGACCTTTTACTGGTGCTCAGGTGTTAATCAGGAACTTTGTTCGCAAGTGGCATTAACCACGCTTTCATCGCCCTTTCATTGTGGAAGATGTTACACCTTCGGCAGTTAAACTCTTTGGAAGACGTGCTTGGATTTTCCTCGGCGACATGAAAGTCTACACCAGAGAGTCTCCCTAACCCCCACCCCAGTTGGAAGCAAGCATCGGAGAAGAAGTTCAGCATATGCAGACCAATTCGATGATGAGGAAGAAGGATGCAGAGACTGTCAAATAGACAGATAAAGAGTACATTGAACTGTGGTTCTATCATGACACTCTTTATAGCTACTAAATAAGGAGTGAAAGAAAAAGCTATTGGTTCTTGAGCGCAGGAGTTTGTTAACATTGGACTGAGACATATTTAAGTCCTGATCGAGAAGGAAAAAATGCCAGATCTGGAATTCCTTTTTGACGACTGGAAGAGGGAACAGTTCCCCGATAGCTTTCTCACTGAGTTTCATTTTGGAGGCACCCATGGTAGTGCCTTATGGCCATGTTCACCAGATCATTCTTACTGTTTTTCTCTTCATTCTTCATGCAACCGCTGCACTTGTGGGGATAACTGTAAGTGTTCATCTGTTCCTGCATGATCCTAAAAATGGTGCAATTGTGAGGAGATTGCTTGCAGCCACAATAGAGCAAGTTCTCCACCTTCCAGAGCACAGTTTGGAAAGCACAGATGCCCCTATCTGAGGACAATGCTAATAGACTAGTCGGAATGGTCTTTTTTTCCTGATTAAAGAATGTCCTCATCTTGTTGGAAGGCAAACTGACATTCATACTTTCTTGAGAGATCCAAGGAACCTAGTGGCAATCAATCAATTGCTACGTGACATCATAGAGTAAGTATTTCTATTTTCTTAGAGAATAAAAAGAACAATCCTGAATGAGGCTTTCGAGAGAAGACATTCAGAATTTACTATCCTTGGTCTTCTATTACTTACTGGAAACACATCCTCATTTCGTTTGGCAAAAGGACAAACTCCTTTGTGTACATCAGGAATCCTGTTAATCGTCCTGCAATCAGCCAGCTGCTTGAAGAGCTAGTGGAGCAGATCCAGATGCTGCCAGAGTATTTTATGATGTTGCCTGAATAAAGTTTGATTTTTCCTTCCTTTAAAAAGATTAAGAATGGGCAACATCGATAGTAATAATAACACGGCTAACAATGAGAGGCCACCACAACTAGCAAGGAGCAATTGCTGCATCAAGTGGGTCTATTGGTATATCATTTATACCTGCATCTTGTTTATTGTGATTCTTCTCACACTTACAGTACATACTGGGCCTCATTATGACCCAGGCGGTAAGGGGTTAATGGTGCCATAAAAGGTGGCGGTGCCGTTAACCCCTTACCGGCAAATTACGAGGTCCCTTTGCAGGTCCCGACCTTAACGGCTGGTTTTACCAGCCGTTAAGGAAGGAACCCGCAAAGGGACTTTGGGGGCAAAAATGGGAATGGGGAAGGGCCAATGGTGAATGGGGAATTACCGCCCCGCCAACCTTGGAATGGGACGGTAATTCCGCCATTCACCATGGTGGAGTTGATAAAATAACGGCGGCAACCATGGCGCTACTAGCGCCATGGTTACCGCCTGGGTAGTAATGAGGCCCACTTTCTATTACGTGGACCCAAATAAAGCATGGGTCCCTGCGTATCTTCCTATGCAGCAGGAGGGTACAGATGTGGCAACTATAAGACAATGAAGACCTTACATAATTGTTCCTACACCAGTAGCATATGTAAAGACACCAAGTTCACTGACAAATGTTCCTATGATTCCCCCAGTAAGAAGGAATTATGCTGAAATACTTCATAAAATGATTAGGAAAGCTCATGAGACAAGAGACAGAACTAAGAGAAGTACTAGGGAGGATTATCATGAGCTAAATGATTACCTGGATAGTACAGCACTTTGGGAAACAACATGTGGTATCAGCCCATGAAAGAAGTGGGAAGGAGAACCTCAAAATAGGAATGCCATGTATGTGCAGTCCTGCATTATAGTATGAGGAAATCTAAGATTGTCATAGCTATTGTAATAGATGTCCAGACAGCACATTGTCTATCTCACATTACATTCTGCCAAACAAGGGGTCAGTTCCTGGGCCGAATAGCCTATATAAAACGGGCAAAGGAATGGATGGATCCAGATGAAGATGGCTATGTTCAAGACACACAGACAAGACTAATAGCCCACACGAAAAATCAAGTGATAAGATATGAACAGCCTGGAGTAAAATGAGATGGAATCGGATGGGAAGTAAACAGAAGACTTGAGAGTCCAGGAAAATAAACAGAAGACATTTGAAGATGGAAGGAAAGAGGACAAATGCAGATCTGCAGTTCAGTACTGTCACCAGATGGATGGGAAGAATGTGTGGTAATCTGCAGAGATTGGGTAATAGTTGGTCATTACAAGCCAACTGTTGAAAATGCAGAAAAACTGTGTAAATTATTATGGTCAAAACTTGCAAAACTATTGACGTGGGTCGAAAACAAAGGAGGGCCATTGCAGATAGTGCCTCTGGAAAGTGCAAGGTTGTGTTTCAGAAACAATGGCACAAGAAAAGTTGGAGAGAACCAGAATTGTGGTCGAATCTTTGAGGCACCAGCAATGAGCATTAGAACAGCAGGGATCAAGGATCACTACTGGGCTTGTGGATCTAGAGTTTATATGAAGTTGCCCAAGGATTGCGGAGGACTATGTTCTATGGTAAATTTTCATGTTCCAGTATTGGCGACTCCTAAAAGTAACTTGAACATTGGCAAGATTCCAAAAGCAGATGCTCATTTAAGGAAGAAGAGATCTGTGGAGTTGATAAATTGAATGAAGAGAGAGAACTACTTCTCAGCCAAGTCAATAGAAGCTTTTGATTCCATCCCCCATGTACACACATTGCCAAGTCAGGCGTCATTGATAATCTTCATGCCAAGGATCCAGACAGCAGCAAATACCAAGTGGTTACAGATAACCAGATGGAAGTTGTAGCAGACAATCGACACTACCATAAATGGATTCAATGCTATCAAGGAAGAGCTGAGAGCCATACGACTGATAACTCTTCAGAATAGATACGTTCTGGACATGATTACAGCCATGGATGGAGGTGTTTGGGCCAAAATTGGAGAATCATGTTGCAGATTTATACCTACTCATGATGACGAGAATGGCACCTTGACAGAGGCCATAGAGATGCTGATGAAGCTACACGTCCAGATGGTAGACGAAGTGGAAGATATTGCGGGTGACAGTTGGTTTGGATCACTGTTTTCATGAGTTCCACAATGGATGGCAGATATGTTCAAGTTCCTTGGAGCCCTGAGAGTGATGCTGTTGTTTGGAGTCTGTGTAATCAGATTGGCTATTTCACAATGCAAGACGACTGCAAGGAAAGCTATAGGAATGAAGATCATGATTGATGTTGAGTCAGGATGGAAAACTAAGGAGTTAACAGATGAAGAAATCAGAGATTATGTGAAAACCAGCAACCATGCACCTGAGGGAATGCAATTCCTGTACCCAAAGAACCATAAGAAGTATGTGGGGAAATTGATCTACTGCAGTCCAAGTGGACAGTACATGCTTATGACCTGGAACAAAGATGAGCATGTGAAATCAGCTGGATGCCTGAATGGAATAATAAAGATATGGGTCCCGAAAAAGCAGTTCTTCAGAAAAGGTTGACTATATGTGAAGGATGATGGGAAAGTGGATGACAAATCGCCCAGACGGGGAAGTGTGGAGAGGGAGCCAAGTACCCCCACCTCAAGCATCACGGCCATGTTGCCTATATGTTGGGAACCAGAATGTGAAATACGTGCAGTGCCAGTGAAGATACTGATACCAAAGCCTTAATTGACATGCAGACCACAAGAGGTGGTGAAAAATGACTTGCTAATTGGTGGGAAGCTATGGTCAAGATCAGCCCACCAGCACCTGGAGGCCAGCCTGCGTGATTCTGGCGTATGTGGAAAAGTACTGACGATGTAAGGGTGCCAAGCAATTATAGAGGGCCACGTAGTAAAGAGCCCTATAGTTTGTGTAACCAATTGGATGCCGTGTATTTGATGACTTCATAGTGACCTGTTTGAGGGGAGGGCATAGGTTCCCCACCTGATATTAGAAACCCTATCACTCTCTTAGACAAGTATGGAACTTAAACCTTGATGTTCCCTTAGACCCAATCACTTTCTTTAATAGGTTTTTGTAGTTTGCCACGTAGGATGACATCAGCAATGACTCGTTTTTACTAAATAAGATGCTTTTTTACAACTTTCTGACTTAGTTTGATTATTGATGTTTGAGTATCTTCTGCATCTCCATCCATCTCAAAGTATTGCAACCTTGTCTTAAAGGGCTGGGTGGAGAACCCCGGTTCAAAACCAACATAGAACTCAGTAGAATTGTACAAATTAGGGATGTATTAAAATGCAGTTGGTTTGCTACAGTAAAGGAAGTCAACCTCAACATGAACATGTGCCTAGTAGTCCTTATTACTCTGGTGACATCTTGTTGTTGGCAGTGTGGGCTGGCTCAACAGCCTCTGATTGTGCTCTTGAAACGGTTCTTAGTCTATTCATCACCGTTTTTCAATATTTTTTTGCCAGATTATTTTTCTCGAAAAAATGCTAAGGCTTTTATTTTTTATTTTTTGGGGGATTCACCCCCAAAACCAACCCCTCACCTATTAATGTTACACTACTCCTGCGCCTCATCCCTTATATACTGTTACCCACAACCTCCTATATTTTGTCAACAACAAACACATTTGGCAAAAAAAACATTGAAAAAAAACCACTGTCCATGAATGAACGTCGTACCCTTGAAACAGAATGAACCTGATGTGCACAGGCCTTTCAATGGTTGGTGGGCATTTTAAGGTACCAGAGTTACTGAGTTACATAGATGAAGTGCTACTTAAAATACCCATCTTCTACCATTACAGTGTTTCAGGATGAAAGTATAAGCCGGACACCTGGCAGTACCTCCCTCTCGTGTTAATGGTGTGGCCCTTGGAACTCGCTTTGACTGGTGCATGCCTAACGTTTTTAACAGGATCTTGTTTTAGTTAGATTAGGTTAACCACAGTTTAGTTTTGGAAATAGCGGTTTGGAGGACTAGTGCCTGCAAATCCGAATTTTCACAAGGCAATGTGTTGGTCTAGTTGAAGTGCAAGTGCTACACTGTATTTTAGTTGTTAGGGCCATTGACTCATTGCGTGACTAGTGTGTGTGCGGGGTGGTTCTCCTTTCCTCAGGTTACTAATATACGTTTGTTCTGGTTAGGGGTTGTTACAAATGAATTGCCAGGTTCTGGTAAATGATCTCACCAGTTGCAAATAATATGTGTGGCTTGGAATGGGATGATTTCATTAAATGCTTGTGACCTATTATTGATATTTTTCAGTACAAGTACCAGGGCTTTCCATTCAGGATGTTGCATAGGGTTTCCTCACTATTAATTATCTGCAAGAAGTAACATTGGGGAGCAAATCAACGAAGAGTGGGTGATCTGCTCCCCACTGTTTCTTCCCCTGGTTGCCTATAGATCCCTTGCTGCAAAATTGCCTGCCCCCTTCCCTGTTGTTAGCTCTCCACTCTCTCGCAACTCTGCTCCCCTCACTGTGTCCTTCCACCTGTGATTTGTTAAGCAGGTCGTTGCTTCTTGGATCTATCTCTGTGCTCAATCAGTACCATAATAATAATAATAATAATAATGATAATAATAATAAACCTAATAATAATAATAATAATACAATTGTTTTGAATTAATCAAAAGCACCCTTTTTGCTGCAGTCATGTGATATGTGGACTGTAGTTTGGCGTTGCTTAGAGTTGGGTACTTTGATGTGTGGATTAGTTGTGCTTCAGTATGTTGTAACTGTTATACTGTAAGATGTTTTAATAGAACATTATTTAATTGGCCACACATAAAAGATTGGTTCATGTAGCATCAGATGGTCTCATACAACTATATATTTGGAGAGAGACATCAGTGAGTGAGCGGTCTTACCCTCACTTGTATGTTTAAAATACCTGTGTGGGCATTAAGTTGTGTCCTCAATCTGGTGACATGAGTATTTGCGTTTTGTTTGCAGATTGGATGTGCAAGGGTTTATTTCTTGCTTTAGGTTGTTGTAATGCAGTTTAGAATTGTTAAGTAGCAGGTTGAGGTGAGCCTCAGTGTCGCTGGGGGGACCACCCAAACGAACAGAAACAACACAGGGAACTGATCTGAAAACCAAACGAAACTTACCCGAAATAATTGCGGGTGAGTCGCGTTACACCGACGGGTTGCTGCTACGCGTGTAGATGTCCTGCTACTGCTTCGCTCTATTGGGTATACCCAACTATAGCGATAAAACGTGCAGCCGGGATCGTCTGTACTCTATGGTCCGGATGCCACCTTGGCACTGGCTCTAGTGTCGGCCATGTTGAGTCAGGCTACAACTTATGTGTCTGTTTCCTATGGCAAATGCTGGGGGACGTTTGGGTGGTCCCCCCAGCGACACTGAGGCTCACTTTCGCTATATGGAAGGGGTGGCCCAGCATATAAGCAATTGAGTCAGCGCTTGGAAGGCAGGCGCGGTTTTTTGATGTAGGCTTCTTTTGTTTCACCTAGGTTTCGCCCAAGAGCCACGTCTATAGCCGCAAGGGCGGCATTTTTCTACCTAAAGGGCACCAGTAAGGAGTGCCAGTGGCCTTCTTTCTCGGAGCTGGTAAGTTGTTCCAGCCCTCGTAGCACGCAGAGGAGCTAGTTTCATTTGCATTCACAAATAGTAGTCCCTAAGAGACCAAGGCACTATTGTTGAATGATTCCCTTACCTCTGTTCATTTTATTCTATATCACAATAGGAGTCTACAGCCTCTCACTTGCCCTGGGCACAGAGAAACAGTGCCACGGCTAAACAAAAGTGCAGTAAGCCACTTTCCGTGCTGTATATGGACTACTCACACTTGGGTTATAAGGTTTATGACCCAAAACACACTTTCTGGCAAGGCAGGACACATTGGAGCACTCCTGAGCACGTTTCCACCCCCTTTCCCCTTGTTTTATGTGATTACAGGCGTAATTGGAAAATAAACTTAAATGTTTTTCAATCAACTATATAACCTGGTGATATCTTTTGATACACATCCCAACTATTTATGAATGGCAGTAAACACTAGCATGGGAGAAGTGGGGGCACATGAGAGATCTAGCCTTTCATGTCTCCTTTCTCTGTTATTTGTTTATAGGAGCAAGAACACACACGAATGGGAGCAAGTAGCTTACCCACACAGGGAGTTGACACCCCTTGGCTATAAGTAAAGTCCTGATGAAGATGACATCAATAGAAAACGTTTATGAAACCGGTCGACCTCGATACAGCATGAGCTGGTCTCATGCGGTTTTATGATCTGTGTACAGAACAACTGGTCACAGACTTATTTAACTCAATTTGACCTGTGCTATATACCGGGTCTTAAATAAATTCTTGTCTGTACATTTTTTTAGATGTTGGCAAAGGATCTTAGAGTTAAGGTTCCTTTTATGTATTGTGTGTTATCAGTACAAGGTGATAGACTTTTCTAGTGGCTGGCACTACATTGGCCAATAAAAGTCATTACACATTGTCGTGCAGATATAGCCCTATAAAACTCTAAGTACCAGGCATTATCTAATGTAAAATGCCTATTTCTTCTGAAACACTTGGGACTGATTTTTAATGTGTATGAATTGTAATTGTACTAATAGGTAGAAGGTTATTTCCATCTTTTTCCTTTTTGCTCTTGTCAAGTGGTGGAAGGTCCGATGATGGGAATGGCCCACTGAAATACAGAGAAAAATAAATAAATATAAAAATAAATATTTTTTACTGCTTCGTGTGATAGATGCTAACAGCATACATATAAAATATGTTGAATAGAATAACTCTTCTTCAGACCGTGATAGTGTGTGACAATGTATTGTATTTCTCGGTAGAAATGTAAAGCAGACCTCGTGTAGGTCGACTTAGCAATACCCTGAGTGTTATAGTATGTCACAGTAACCCTACATTATTTTTGCCAACCCCAAAAATTCTCTAAAAGGGAGGGATGAATTTAAAAAAACGGAATTCTCAACTGTGCAACATTTCCCAGACAATGCCTTATACAGAGGTGTTCTGAATGATAAAATGATTCACTGGGTTTGTGCTGGGTAGACAACTGTCTTCAGGTTAAACAAAGGGAAGTAACTGATTGAAAAGGCACACCCTCTACTGAGAGTGTGAACGACACTCCAAATTGAAGAGAGATTTTCACTGCCTAGTGGCAAAGAAAAAGAGTGAAATATATGGAGAAAAGTGTTTTTTTATTAAATGAGATTTGAACATTGTTAGAAATAAAACATGCACAGGGTTGTCAGACCTGAATGGCGCTGTGCATGAAAAGTGTTTTGCTAATTGAAAAGTGCTACATGTTATCTAAAGTAAACCCCATGCAAAATATATAGTAAAGTTAAATTGTTCCGCCATGTCCAGGGTGCTGCTTAATTCTTTACATTAGGTGTATTGTGAGCCCAACATTTGAAGTGTTTATTTGACTTGTGTGTCTTTTTAGATGAGAGCAGGATTGAAAATACACATGTGGAGTTTTGGATAATTTGTGAATTTCCATATCAAAAATAAATAGTGTTCAGCATGTTTGTATTGAGGTTTGTGTCACAGGGTAAGGTGGCATGTCTAGTATCATTCTTGTGCGATATTGATTTTGTCTACTAAATAATAAATATATATTCTTTCGCCACACCAGCCTGATTCTCGGCTTATCTATTTCGCAGGCATGAAGACTGATAGTGGTGTGAAATGAGTCAAAAATAGGGCTGTTGAAAAATGAAATGAATTGAGTTATTTGTATCCCCAACAGAAAAGGAGGCTTGTGCTGGGATCAAGATTTCTGTTTTGATTCATGACAATTTGTTTGTTACCGGGCTATTCATTTCAGTGCATTGTCAGAGATTTGTATGCCATGTTTCAATGCGGCTGTTAAAAGCGGCAGGGTTGGCTTGAACGCTGAAAATCAGGGAGGTGCATAGGAGAATTTGTTTGTTACCGGGTTATTCCTTTCAGTGCATTGTCAGAGATTTGTATGCCATGTTTCAATGCGGTTGTTAAAAGCAGCAGTGTTGGCCTGAAAATCAGGGAGGTGCATAGGAGAATAAGATTGTGTAGAGTTAATACAAATATAATTGGATTTAGCATTGATTGGTGAAATCTAGTAGAAAGTTCATAAGGTTGCAAGAAACCACTTTTAAAGTGAGTGCTATTGATATAAAGATGCCAGAAAACGCCTCCAAACAAGTTATTTAATCATGGAGATTGGTCAGAGCAGGAGACTGATAGATGACAAGTCAGAATGGTACAGTGGAGGCACTGACATTTGGCATGAAGTTATGAATTTACATAAATCTCTAGCAGAATTTTAGGTCACCCAAAATATCCATGAGGAACAAATGAAAATGGCCCAACTAATGGCTCAATTGTATTTCCATTTACAATTAATAGAAGAGTGATTACAAAATAAAGGTGCTGGTCCGTTACAAGCCCAGCAATATCTCACTCAGCTAGAAGATAAATCACAGCAGAGCCACCTTCTTGAACTCAAACATGAGAACCTAATTGATCAACTTCAAAATTAGGTAGAAACCTACCTATAGGGCAGCACAGAGAGAGACATGGAGTTCTCAGTGCTGCAAGAGATGCATAGAGTGAGTGTAGAAACCATAAGCCACCTTCAACACCAATTGAATGACCAGGCTATCCACAATAGAGCATTGTTTGGTGTGAGTGAGGCCTTTAAAAAATCCATGAATTAAAAAAAAAACATGAAAACTGTCAGTTCATCATAAAAGAGATTCAAAACAGGAGTTTGATACAGTGCATCAGGATTTAAATATTCTGAAGCAACAGAAATTACTGTTTAGAGAAAAAGATGCCCTAATATTGAAAATGGAGGTAGCAAAGGGTCAGTCTGATCAGGAACTTGCCAAAATCAAGGAAGAATATACATATATTACAGTGTCTGAGACGAGCAGGCATCACAGTAGAGACACTAGGAGAGAGATACTGTCATGCTAAAAGAAAAACGTGTGAGCAGGCGTGCATAATGTAAGACTCTCAGATGGAATATGAAGTACTAAAAGATGAAGTACAGAAAGTAAGGGATCGATTGGTGGCTCAGAGCAGTGTGCTTGAAGCCAGACAAATATCAGTGTCAGATTTAAAAGCTCACCTCTCTGAATGTAAGCAAGAAATCCTGGCAGAGAGAAACACGTGTTTGAAATTAAATAATGAAATTCAAGGATACAAACTGCACTGAGATAGTCAGACCAACCAGTGTTTGGGATGGAGTCTTGTGATGGAGGGGAGCAGTCACTTCAATTAAGGCCCTCATCTCGGGTACTTACAACTCCCCATCCACAGACAGGAACTGATCTCATACATGGCTCTTAAAGAGAACAAGAGGCCAATGGGCTCACCCATCCCTAGCCAGTCTGATCAGGAAGGCCACTCCTTATCAGATATTGATTTATATTCACCTTTACCAAACAGAAGGGAAGGTGGCCAGACCAGAGTGTCGTGGGAGGCCAAAAATAGCCCTGTGAGTACTTCTACCCATGAGAACACCTATGATAAAAAAACAGAGAGTTCGATTTACAGAAAATGATCTTGCAAAGGGACCGCCTAGACTGCTTAGCAGAAAGAGAAGGGCAAAAACTTAAGTCCAGGAAGGGTCTGTTAAAAACCTCCACACATTTAGGTGAATGAGCGGATTCCCCTAGACTACCTGGAAGGACGGATTGTACCCATTGGGAACAGTCTGTTTGCTGGCCTGCCCTGCTACCCTACGTGCTCAAGACGCTTGGATTGCCTGCATTGCCTGACTTTGGTATATATTTTACTATACCTCCATCATTGACATTTACCCACTCACTTATAAGTATATATTACTTATATATCTTGTCTTTTTCTTATTATTTAGTTGGCCCCGCCCCCCGAACCCGGAAGTGTACATAATCTGCTTCCTGCGCGCATTTGCGCACGCGCATTAAGTACGCGCTATAAGTAGCGCTGTTTGCTGTTAGCTGTTAGCTCGTAGCTCGTTGCTAGTTGCTCTTAACTTCTTTATACCAGGTAACGTGGACGCAACCCTCTATTTGTTTATTTTACATAACCTACCGCTCTGTTTGGTTATTACTCTGTTCCCATTCCTGATTCCTTCTTTCTTGCACTGTTATTGTTTAATTTATATGCTATCTGTTGTTGCATTTAATCTGATTCTGATTCATATATAAGGGTTTTCTGCCTGAGTAGGCCCTACTAGAAACCTCATTCCCCCAAATAGGTTATACCAACAATCTTCAAAAAAAAAAAAAAAAAACGTATCCTTGCTTCTTTACATCAGCAAAGATGGCTAGTGGTCTGCGAAGCATAAAACCTAAGTTGGATATTGCCCACTTGTTTTCTGCATCGAGTATTGACTCCCTAATATGACATGGGAAAACCGCAAATATCGAGCCGCCCACCATCGAAGCTCAGGTGTCAAGTCTGCCTAAAGAAGGTATGCCAACGCTTCTCAATGCCTCCCACGCCGTGCAAGTCCATGCGCAAAGCAGTCTCCTCACAGTCCAACTCACAACCCAGCTGTTGCATCCTCTGGGTCTCTTGCCCCATCGGCTCGATGAGCCCTGAAATACGCAAAGCAATTGATGACTTCAGAAGCTGCTCGGAGTCACCCTTGGCGCTTGAAACTGACAAAAGGCAATTTGAGATAACTATGGAGAAAATGGAAGCCTTAGACCAAGCGGTATGTCTCTCCATTGGCACACTAACCCCAGTTGTATTTAATTCAGTAAAGAAGCGCATGTCGTTCAGATGTGAGCATTGAATGTGTCGATGACATCAATAAAGAATGCCCTCCATCTCAAATCTCCTACTCTCTGGATTACGAAGATAAGCATGCCAAAATCCGCCAACCACACCTCTACGCTGATGTGACTCAAATAGAAAATCCGACGCCTCATTCTCCAAACACCTTCCCGGTGATCATTTGAATCCTAGATCTCTGGGACAAAGGCCACGACCTGACCCATCTTGAGCTAAAGGAGACTAAAGCAATGCTCGCACACATGTCTTCAAAAATGGACCGTATTGAAGGGTTCATTATGGCTGCAGAGACATTAAAAAATCTTAGAGAAGAGCCGGGCTCAGAACACAAACCTATGCCTCAGCCAACCTCTAAAAACAAAAATATCTAATATTGCTTTGAACCAACCTGTATGTCTCCTCAAATCTCAGGGGCTTCCTTGAAGCCCCTTGCGTGCGATTGCCAAAACGAGTTACACGACCTAAAATCTGCAATGGAAAAAATGAATACCATCCTAGCGCTATATGAGCCGAATTCTAGTCACACAACAATTGTCCTGACAGCCCAGCCGAACTGATTAAAGCACTCGAGCAAATGAAGACAGAGGCTATCGATCAACCGGCCACTGAAGAGAATACCGGTTTTATGTCTTGCAGAGCAAAGAAACTGTACCATAGAACTATTAAAAGGTATTCCAAAAGGCACAAGGATGCTTTGTTAAAAGGTCCAAACCAGCAAATGAAGGTAGCCGATGCTTCTATGGCCACCAACAATGGAACCACATCTGATGAAGATCATATCATCTTACAGCAACTCACAAAGGAAAGCCAAGAAGCCCTAATCCCGGCGACAAACTCTAGCTCTACCTTACCTCAAAATGCAAGTAACATCAAACAAACCCCTAAGCTGAATGATAAGGCGAAATTGGCTAAACACATTGCCTTGGCTGAGCAAGACCCCAACCAATTGGACATTGATCACGCAGACCACATTGAAAAGCTAACACCAACAAGAGCGGGAAATTCAAAAAATCACTGTGATGACAAAAATTCATCCTCCTTCAAAACCATCATTCAAGCAGCCGACGGCTCAACTAATTGGAACCAAAACAAATCTAACCAATTACTTTCCAACATGCGGCAGAAGCCGCACCACCCATCTCGAGGTCATATCACTTCCGGACATATCTGCCGCCATAACGGAAAAAACATATAGCGGAGCTTGCTTAAATGAACCAACTTACTCAACAGCCACTCAAAAAACAACTGATCCCCCTAGCGGGCCCCGCTCGATGGTAATAACCAATGGACAGGGCAAGGAAAGCACCTTAACAGCATTGTCTCGCACAGAATCAATTTCCGCGCCTTTAAGTTTTCAGGAAATGCCCAGTGTCAATGTACTCTCCGATGATCATAATCGCATATCGGTACATGGCCCCGCTTTATGCAGATCTTTTCCAGAAGCACCTAACACTATGGTGCTAAATTTCCATGACATCCTCGAGGCTCTGCGAAAAGAATTTCATGAGCGATCTTCGAAAGCTGCATCAGATAACAAATTATTAATTTCCAACATGACCCGTCCTGAAACAACGGCGCCCCCCTCTTCCTATACCTTGGACTCTGATGATCATAATCGCATATCGGTACATGGCCCTTCTTTATGTAAATCTTTTCCAGAAGCACCTAATACTGTGGAGCTAAAATACCATGACATCCTCGAGACTTTGTGAAAAGAATTTCACGAGGGATCTTCGAAAGCCGTACCTGACAAAAAACGAACAATCACTACCACGACCTGTCCTGAAAGAATGGCGACTTCCTCTTCCAATACCTCGTTCACTCAAATAAAATCGTTGGACCATGCTACTGACAGGAATATAGAAACTTTCGGAGAAAAGCACCCCCTACTAGGATTCGAAGGAAATCGTGATGCTCTTGGGAAAAATCGCATTAATCGTGCATTCCTCCTAACACTCTTTTCCCCAATTCCTCAACTGCGAATGTTCAAAACAGAAGACATTCTCAGAGTTTCATTATCAAATGAAAACAACTATCGCGCTGTGTGTTACCTGACCTCCGAGGCTGCCTTGAAATATCCATGGTTCAATAGGGATGGAATTAAAGAGGAAGGTCTCTCCCTAAGCTCTATTCTAAATGAACAGGAAGCAAAGAATTTCATTCAATATAAATGTCCGCAAGATGTCACTTGCCGATCGCATTCAACTTTGATTGGGAATCTCAACGATGACGAAAACGGAATCATCAATGAACTATTAAATAAAGTGGGCATTTCTCAAGGCCTTCCGTGGCTAGCTCCTATGCTCAATTCGATCCTAAAATCAAAGGATTCTGCCACGATATCGTAGCCGCCCACAAACACCGATCTTACCTTTCAGTCTTGGAACTCTTGTGGCTATGTCAATCTTATGAAATCGCTCTCAACCCTGGACTCTCTCAATCGTCCTGCAATACTGTTGATACAAGAAACAATGAAAACCTCCTCTCTTATGTTGCCGGATTATACATCTTTCTCCACACCAGCTATAAGATCCTCGTCTGGCCGACCATCTGGAGGCCTCTTGATAGCAGTTGACACCGCCCTAATGTTTAGCTCGAAGATTATCTGGAAAACACATAATGTATTAGCGATACTATTAACTACAACCAAGAAAAAATATCGCCACCTTATCCTAATTACTATTTATTGGAATCCAGCGAACACTCCTATCGAAGAGATGATTGACACAGTCGAGACCTGCCTTGAATCTACTACCCATGATTACCAAGATGCAGAAATAATTCTAGGCGGTGACTTCAATTGTGACTGCAGGAGAAACGAAGAATTAAGGGGCTTAAAAATCAATCCCCTATCTAAACGCAGAGGTGCAACTTGGAGGAATTTCCTAAGGGATTGGGACTTAGACATCAGTGCACCAAATCAAAAATCTATTTGGACCACATGGTCAAGAGATTCAAAATCCTCAACGATTGACTTCATATTTGCGTCTCAAAACTTACTTCTAATATCATCCCCGTTAAGAATCAAAACGATTACCTACAGAGACCATGCCCAACTATTAGGCAAGGTGAAACTCAATTGTCCCTTATTAGCAGTTGACTACTCTACTACTTTAACCGAAATTGATCGTCCATCAATTTCTCTTAGATGGAGTGAAGGCCTATGTAAATGTTTCGTACAACATGTAACGCAGGCTATTGCCAATTACAACATTGTTAAGGGAACTTCTACCTGTGACCGTGAGAAAATATATGCTGAAGTCATATCTGCCACCTTAAGATCCTTTGGCAGGAAAGCCCCCACCTCTACACATTTTCATCCCTTTGACCCCCTGTGCAAGGCACGGAAACGGGAAAAAACAAGGCACTCAGACACTTGAGCAACCTTGAACTGTCTCATGAAAGTTATCTTATACAACGGAACCGTATCCTATCCATCTACAAACAAAATTTAAAACATACAAGAATATTAAGATACAATGAGACAAATTGTAAACTCATTAGGGCGATAATTGCCCATGATACGCGGACTATCTGGCGAACAATCAAGAGCAATTGCAAGCTAGCATTATCATCATCATCCAATTCCATAGCGGAATCGACTTAGATCACTTACATTTCACAAAAATTTCAGATCCCTCCCAAATTCCGAAATGTATTTCCCACTTCTTTGTCATATCATGACGCGTTTGAACTGGACAACTGCAGATCTGAAGTGGGCCATTACTAAACTTAACTATTCCAAATCAGCCGGTCCTGATCGCTTTCCGCCCTGTCTGTACAAAACAGATCCCAATTTATGGGCTGAGATTTTAAAAGTCAAATTTCAGGCCATTTTAAATCAGGGCATTGTGCCGGTCTCCTGGCTATCGGCTAACATTATACCGATATACAAAAAAGATGACCCCCGCACTGCCCCAGAATTATCGGCCTATTGCCCTTATCGATACTGAAGCAAAATTGTTCGCATCTCTCCTGCTCCATGATTTAGAAAAACACATTGAAACAAATGAACTATATTCCAAATACCAAACAGGATTTAGGAAAGGGATGAGCTCCTCGCTTAATGCCATGATAATGGCATTTATCATTGCTGGAGCTAAACAAACAACCGCAAATCCTGTTTACATTGCTCTTATCGACATGTCCTCAGCCTTCGATAACGTGGTACGGAATTTACTATGGATCAAACTTACTGCAATGGGAATCCCGCCAGTTCTAATATACTGGTTTATAGCATTACATTCCAAGACCTCATATAAAATCAAAATTACATCTGATGGTCGAACAACAAAACCGATTACCACTGAACTGGGGTGGCACTGAACTGGGGTTGAAACAAGGCTGCAACCTAGCCGCTACTTTCTTCAATCTATACCTCGCTGATCTCGACAAACACTTGGAGCACAGAAATCCATTTTCTGTAAATATTGGCCTACTGAAATTTTTGCAGATGACATCATTCTATTCGATCCTACCCCTGCAGGTTTGCAACTTAAAGTAGGTCTATTCGAAAAGCACACGATTGCCCACAATTTAACACCTAACCCGGCTAAAACTGCAGTTATGAAATTTGGGCATCGAAACAATGGAAGATCATGGATACTACTATTCCCTCCATCACAGAGACGATCTATCTAGGACATCATCTTTCCGAGAAGAATTCCATCAGAATGTGGTCTGATATACTAAAAAATAAGATCAGACCGCCAACATCTCAGCTAAAACTTATCCACGCAAAATACTGTAAATTCTCACTAACTCCAGTAATCGAGTTTTTAACGCTAAAAATAGAAACTGTGATTCTATATGCGCTAGATATCTGTTTATGTGAAATGGGTCCGACTCTAGACCAACTGCAAGGTACTTCTCTGAAAACTGCTATGTGTCTTCCAATGTCTCTTCCTAATGCGGTCCTTAGACATGAGCTTGGTCTGATAGCACTATCCACTTGTTGGAAATGGCGCCTCCTCACAAATTATGCAAACATTATTTATCCTCTGCCAAATTCACTATTCATTGATATGAGGAAAACAATAGAAACTAAGCTTACGATTCCCCTAGCTGTATACCTGACCAAAATACACACTATTCTGAAAGAGGCCCACATAACTGTGGATGATGTTCATATCAGACCTGCTCATGCTAAAAAAAAGTTATTCGAACTTGACTGGTGCTCAACGATTGCACAAATTGGTAAATGTAACCTTTACAAGGAATACTACCTATTTACAAAATTGAGATTACCAAGATATGATCATATAATTCTATTTCCCTGCAATCATACGCGACAAGCATACCTCCGATTTAAATTTAATCTGCTTTATACCAAAGACAGGATTTCAAATTGGGATAAGAACAACTTGCTAGTGGATAGAAACAAATGTAGATTTCCCTCTTGCACTGGACCCATGGAATCTCTCAAGCATCTAATGTTATACTGTCTTCATTTTAACCAAATAGGTACGGTTCTACTCGTGGAATTTGTGAATGTCCAATATATCGACTGTCTAACATTCCTATGGGTTAGAATGATTCAAGGCACGCACAAACCTTTGATTTATGCCTTAGTGAGGTTTTGTAAATTTATAGAAAAGGAATTAATTTCTTATGCTATTACCAATGTTACCAACGCTGAATAAAGAAATCTGGATATTTGCTTTCCTTTATGTGAATTACCTAATCTGTGAATCAATAATTACTACTTAATCACGAGTTAGCTGAGTATGTTCTAAGAGGCATTTTATGAATCTTATGCAAGTACTTATGTAGATATATTTTTATTTGGCTATGATGCACGAGCACATGAATTACCAACTGTTATGAACTACATCTGCTCGATTTTTTAACCTAGTTTTATAAAAAAAGGTTTTGTACTATGTTTTATCGTATGTTGTATATTGAATTTTGTTCTTGTCCCCTTTTTCCGATAAGTGTATAATGTAATGTTTTTATGACATTGTGCTTTTTGTAAAGGTTCTGTTATTGATATAATAGAATCAAGAACAAATAAAGTTTTAAATAAACATTTCTCCCAGAACAGTCTGAAGACTGTCTTCTATATTTTAATAAACATTAATGACAGGGAAAGTGACGCTGAGAGCTCACGGTGGCACAGGTGAAAACAGGAGTCCAGATCCCATGATTTTGGAAGACATTCCCAATCTCACAGAGATAGGGAGCACCTAGAAGACAGGGATTGGAGTTCCAATAGCAGCACTGATTCCGAGGGTGAATGTGCTCAGGTTCAGAGGCGCAAAAGAAATACCAAACAGAGAAAAGGTTTTGTTAAGGACCCCATTACACAAATTAAAGCCATACAAATCTTCAGGATCCCGTACCACAATAATGCTAAGTATTCAGTGTGAGAGCACTAGAATTGTTTGAACAAATGATGTCATCATTTGAAATAAAAAATGATGTCAATTTTAAGGAGTTTGCAAAATGGACGTTTTCCCCTGAGTACTCGAGCATCTTTGTACAACTGGAGGACTAGGATCATTATAAATGGTCCACCAATAAGGCAGCCATTTTGAAACACTTTTCAACTCACAGGAACCCACAAAGGGAATGTAAGGCTGCCTACAACTTACAATGTAGGAAGTATCAGGTGCGTAGGGAGTTTGCACAGGAATTTAGACATGCTTTTGCACAGACTTCAAGGTGGGTGAACACCAATAGCAGGGAATTTGTGACCACATGCTTCCATACACTACCCAAATACATTATTACCTAGTTAGGTTAGGATTTCCATGAGTACAGGTCACTGGATTGGGTAATAGAACAAGCAAAATGAATTTATGAGATTCAGAAGCCCATTGACAATTCAAATAACCCCAAAGTCTCAATACAGAATACTATACCTACCACTGCGAAAGTGGCAGAGGTGAAAACTACCCCTTCTTTGCACCTGGAGACCGGGGGGCCTAAAAATACTCTTCCAGCTGACAAGCAGAAGGAGAGGCAAAGGAAACCCTCCACCCAGCCCCAATTGAGCAGTAGTCAATCAGGGTATCAGACAAATGACCCTTCTAATGCCACCACCTACATAAGTTCTCAGTATAAAGGCACAAGGCTGATCCCAAGGTTTATTTACACTATTCTGGCACAAAGGGGAGATGCAAACGAGGTTAGTACTTCCCCGGGGAATTTCCCTTCAAATGTCCCACAGGAAATTAGTAACACGCCACCTCCCAACATGAATTTCACAAACAGGTAACACCAAACTCTCATTTTCCAGAAACTCCTCCTTCTCCCCGGTTCCAGGACAACAGATCCCAGAAACAAAGAGAAGGGAGAACCAGGACTGAAAGGACTGAAAATGATGGGGGGAATGTTTCCTACCTGAATTATTTTCCTACAAGGGATAGTTACCCTTTTAGGGAACAGCCAAGGTATGATCAAAAACCTCCCTACAACGCTGAAGGAAGGGAAAATGTTACACAAATACGGCAGCAGGGCCACCAATTGACTGAAGACCTGGGGCACATGCTGAGGGCTCAGTCAAACCATCAGACTAACCCTGTTCCCTGGAATACCCCAAAACCCAGGTATTATGCCCCCAGGGGAGGAATGACTGTAGGAAATCCAGAAAATCAACAGGTGGCTGGGGATGAGACACTGGTTTAAAAGAGATGCCAAGCTTTGGAGGAGGCTTCCTTTATCACTAGAAAAGAACCCCTGAAATACACTCAACCTGCCTCTTCTACCCTTGGGAAGCTAGAACCCAAAGAACAGAGGGTAAGTAGAAGAGACCTAAGAATATCTCACTTCGAAGAGCTAGAAAACAAAATCAGCCCTTTTTAGAGAGAAAATTCACCAGAGGATTCAGGTAAGGACATCTTCTCTTTGAGGAATGGGGGACCCCTCCCAAGGTTAAATGGGTCACAAGAGACCCCAAGTCCGATATGGAGACCGACACAGATAGAGAAACTCCTACTCAACTGCATGTGATAGATAATCCCAAAACCGAAGAGGTATCCTCGCCACAAACATGCTTTAAGAAGTGTCTTCAGATATAGGGGGACAGCAAAGAATCTGGGGAGGAAGAAGATCCCCCTAGTACCAACATCATTTCTAAATGTAGATTTATTCCTACAGATTCCCGATCTCTGACACTGGAAACTGTCCAATACAACACAGTGATGGAGCTCAACATTAAGAAGATAACAGCCAAACTGGCAACTAACTCCCACTGTCTTTGGACACTTGGGGATAAAGAGGGCAGATGTTATGCCCCCATCAAGGTACAGGGTCAGTGTGAATTATCAGCTCAGATGGATACTGGATCCCAAGCTACTCTCATGTCTAAATAAGGCTTTCGACCAAATGAATGAAGGAAGGGAAGAGAGTCACCAGATTTCCCTCATACCTCTTCCCAGACAACTCCAAATCCTTAATGGAAATGACCTTCCCATCTGAGGGACCTTGGTTCTAGAAATAAAAAATGGGTGACATTGTTTAAAATATCTGTTGATAGTCATGACTCCAGAAGACACTCTCTGTTTACTAGGGAATTATTTCCCTCTGAGCTTATCAAATCTGATGGATTGCATGAACCAGGTCCTCTGCACTCAGACTAACCGGCCTATCAAACTCAAGAGAAGCATAAATTATGTGAGTCTGAATGGCACTTGCCATTTGATTGAGTGGCGTTCAGATCAATTTCATTTCCATAACAACCAAATTCCAGATATCACTGTTATCTCTCTAGGAGAACAAACTTGCAATGTCAACTCTTCTCAACTTTTAAAAATCAACCTTCCTCCCAGTTACAAGTGGTTCTCCAGACTGGAATGGAACACTTGGAGATTTCATACAAATCAAAGTCTCAAAGAAACCCCAAGTCCTTTCAAAGAGGATGATAAAAATCCAGCTCAAAGCCTGGCCGATATTCAGAAAATGGCACACAATTATTTTTCCCCATTCAGATAAATGAACGGAAGGAGCCAGTGCTCACCAGAGTATGCCTGAATAATGGAAAAAGGTTCATCGGTGAAGGTTTATTCAGGAAACCTCTAAAAGATCAGACCATTCTCACACTTAAACTGATTGAAAAATTGGAAGTGGGTTTGGAAACACCAAATTCTAAACATTTCTCGCCTAACAGGTGCATGTTAAAAATGTCCATTGGTGATAAAACTATAGAACATAATTGTTGGGTCGTGAGAGATGTCCCTTATGACTTTTATTTGGGTAGTGACATTCTCAAATGATTCGCTATTAGTATAGATGTGATTAACGACAAAGCATTGTCAAGACTGGAGGGGAACTGCATAGGCTTTGACAGCCCTGATAGGCCATTTCAGTCAGCTCAATTGCTGCCTTATGTGCTTGAAGTTCAAATCGGTGAAGAGGTTACCACCCCAGGACAAGTGCAACAAATCACTATTCCCTTCATAATTAAGCATGGATAAAACCTCAAACATAAGGACGCTTGCATCAATTTGAACTTGTACATCCAATAACAAGGGATGTATTTAAATCTAACACCTTTGGTGGATCAAGAACATGACACCATTCAAATACTGGTGGATAATAACAACCCCCCAAAGCATTCCCCTAGGTGCTGGCACCTTTACTGGAATGGTGGTTGATGCCCAGCACTATTCTGTTGATTTAAGTCCTGAAATCATCAGACCAATTCCAAACAAATGTTTTGCCACCAGTGACAGTATTTCTGCGGAAAAGGTTTTAACCGGTCACAGGGGGATTCTTTGGTGTACTATTCATGCTCTTAAGGAGTGGGATAGGTAACCTGTGACATCAGCAAGGATACAATGGTATTTAGAGTTAAAAACAACTACCTTGGAACCTAATGTCGAGGTAAACACCATCAAAAGAAATCTCTCCACACAACTGGAGAATACATTGAGATTTCCAAGCCCAAGGTCTTTCCAGGTTTCAGGCTTTAGGGTCAAGGAACAGACCAATCTAGCTGATACATGTGAGACAGAGGAACAAAGACAGAAACTGAGACAGGTATTCCTGGACTTCCAGGACATCTTTTCAGTAGATTTGTATGACTGTGAACATACATCAATACCCACAGACCCAGAGATGGTTCCAGTATTCATGAATCAATATTGGTTGCCTCTCGCATCTATGGAGTTTCTCACAGACATTATCAAAAACTTGGAATCCTGTAGGATAATTTGTTCAATCCACAGTACCTTTAACAACCCAGTACTGGGGATACTTAAACCCAATGGGCAATGAAGACTATGTGCAGACCTGAGGGAGTTCAACAAACAGGTCTACATGTCTGGCCACATGCCTACATCAATCAAGGGCTGGCGCAGATGCAAGGGTCAAAAGTGTATACAGCCTTTGATTTTACCAACGTTGCTGGATGTACCTGTGCGTAGGGAAGACCAGTACAAGCTTGCCTTTACCTTTGGGGGACAGCAATATATGTGTACCAAAACACCCTTTGGATATATAAACTCCAGAAATGAGTACACTATATTCCTTTATAAGGCCATGTCTGACTTGGGTGAAAGGGGAAACCTGACATATATAGATGATATGTTGATCAAGAGCTCAACTGTGGAAGAACATATCGCGGAAATGTGCTGTGTTCTGGCCCAGTTTCAGAAAGTCAGAGCAAAACTGTCCTTTCAGAAGGCACAATGGTGTAAGAGCAGGCACAGAATCACCACTGAGAGGCTCAACCCCGCCAGGCAAAGAAAGTGCAAGCATTATTGAAATTGAAAGACCCTGATACTCTGCGAGCATTGAGAAGCATTCCTGGACTCACTAACTATAGTCGAATGCACTCGATGTCTGGTGCAATTATTAAAGGCTGGAGTCAAATGGGAGTGGGGTCCAGAACAATCTGCAGCGGTTAATCAACTGAAAAGAAGTCTTTCTCAAGCTCCTTGTTTAACTTACCCCATCAAGAATAGGGAGTTTTTCTTAGAGACAGGGTTTTCAGATTCCTGCCTAACAGTGGTATTGTACCAAAAGCATGAGAACGTCAAGAAAGCTATCTCTTACACAAGCAAAATGTTTGTCCTCCAGAGAGGAGCAATTCAACGATTGTGAGAAGGCACTCCTGGCAACGGTGTGGGCATTGAAAAACCAACACCCGTTTATCCAGGGGGAGCACATCACTGTGGAGACTCCTCACCAACCCTTTCAGTACTTACAAAGTGGCAAAATATGGGCTGCAAATATATCCAATTTCAGAATTAATTTCTGGATGTTATCCATGAAGGCTCTCATGTGGAGGTCAGGTATGGGAAAAACAAGGAGATTCCTCTAGAGCAAGAATTGGGGGACTTGCATGGTTGTGCTCAAGAGAACTGTCTTGACAGAAGTCTAGTAACCGAAGACAATATGGAGGCGTACCAAACTTCCCCACACAAGGACTGTGAAGAAGACACATGTCTTGGGCTAACCACAGTTTAAGTGGACAGATACTCTTACCATGTTGCTGATAACGGGGGGAAAACTAGTGGCTGGTGTTGTGGAGCAGGGGCAGAAGTCCCAGGCCCCTTGGCGATTTTGGATGAGGCTGTTGTAGAAAAAGATGTTGTCAGGGATCTGGGAGACTGGAGGGTAGAAGGGGTACCCTTCATGAGCTAGATGGCAGAGGAAACATAGTGATTCTTACTATTAACATCCCATAGACAGCAGACACCATTTTAGGAGTTGGAGTCCATCTTACAATTGAGGCCTAGTGCCACGGCAATGCCAGTATGATTAATTTTGTCTTAGAAATTGGAAGGGTGTGCTTGCCTTTTCTGTTCCCAGCCCTCACTTCCCTGCAATAGGCTAGTTTAATCCAAGACACACAGTTCTCCATTATTACTTGCACATTCAACCCAGAAGGAATGTCCCCTGCCAGGCCAAGAGAGGGCAACAGTCGGTCATTGAAGAGCTGTCCCATGAAAAAGAGGCTGAGGCCTCCAGGCCTCCATCAATCCAAATTTCAAAGTTATAGCACGCTGGGCCCCCCAAGCCCAGGGCACAAGAATTTGAGTGCACTGATCAGCCCAAGAGCCCTGGATATAAAACTATAAAATGGCTAATCAATCAGAAAGATCAGAGAGCGGTGATGGGTTGCCCCCACCGTTGGGGCATGTGATTTGGGCTGAAAGGTTCCAGGGAAGAAGGTATCAAATTTAGGATTGTGGGTGGGAGAGTTGCAGAGGTGCCAAGGTGTCTGGGATATGAGCAGGAGCTATAATAGTTTATCGCAACCTCGAAATTATCCACATTGCTCATGTCCTTGGTACCTGGTGCACTGTAGAAGCTATGAAAATAAAGAACTGTATAACTAGGTTGCCAATTATGGCCTTCGTACCTGATGACGGAAGAAGATCCCCACGTGGAAGAAGATGAACAGACGATGATTGGAAGAATTACCATGCAAACAGTATAGAGCAGGCTATATGTGTGTAGGGTCGCACCAACAAGCTACCTGGATTTGTAACCTATGTGATTTGTGTCGCTTCTGATGCTGTGTACCTTTATAACTTGTTGCTTTTGTGTTTTTTATCAGAGTGCTCCATAGCTGTAGAGTTCTTTGCTAGCATATATTTGTATTTTTATTAGATTAAACCTTGCTCTCCCTGCAAGAGGTATTCTGGGCCTTTTCCCTAGTGGGTTGTATTTTTTTCTGGTGTGAGGATTTAGGGGTGAATCTCCAAATTTGGTGAACCTAGCGTGATCCCCAATTTTCCGTAGAGACAGAGGATTCCAGGCCACACATCTGGAGGGGCCTTGCCCACCTGCAACGGCCAGTCCCAAATGTGCAACCTGTAGTGTTGTACAGGAGTGGCTGTCATGACTTATTGTCCTTGGTCGGTTTGGATCTCTTGGAGATTGTCACCCTGTTTTTCTGGAGCTGTTTTTTCCACAAATACAGCACCCAGATGTTTTGCCTTAAGCACTCGCTGTGGTCTAGGTCTGCAAGCATCCTTTGTGATCATAATTCTGCTTCCGTTTCACTGCAGGATATTAGCTGAAACGGACTTCGGCAACTTGCATCTCAACACTAGGTTAGTACCTTGCTCAGCGCATTGTTTCCGACTCCCTGCTCTTTTGCTCCTGCCTCCCCCTTAATTCTTGGTTTTCCCTCCTCGGTTCTGGTTGTGTTCAGCTCTTTATGATTTATTTGCCATGGGCTGTTCCTTCGCTCTCCTCTGACTTCTGTTCCTCCTTTGTGGTTCCTTGTTTTTCCTTTCCGGTTGCTCCCAGTATAGGAGAGTCTCCAGTTTCCTCTGTTCCTTTGCGGCTATCAAGTCTACTTTATCCAAGTTCTCTGAGCATTCTATTACTATGGGTTTCTTTACCTCCTTGGAGGGTTTTTTCTGTGACACTACTATGTCTTGGAAAAAGAGCATGCAGCTATTCAACATGCTTTTTTGGATTAGCGTCATTTGCTATTAGGAGCAAGTTATCCGGTTCAAATTGTAACTGATCACCGAAACTTCCAGGTCCTGCAATCTATGGAGTGTCATAATAGCAGACAAACTTGTTGGGCTTACTGTTTTCTCATTTCCATTTCGAACTTACCTACAAACCCAGATCCCAAAACATACTTCCAGATGCCTTATCTAGACACCCAGATCTTCAAGACCCTTTTCCTATGTCCTATCCAACTATTCTGCAACCAAGGGTGTTTCTTTGTCATGTGGACAGTTTTCTGGACCAAGTAAATCAAGAAACTCGAGAAGTCTCGAGAATGGCAAAGATTATATCTCTCTAACCCTTTGGGTTTTATGAGGAAATGAGGCTATGTATTCAGGGAAATTGCTTGTACTTAACTTCGCCATCCATGAGACATATAGTCCTTCAGTTGTGTCATGACCGGCACTTTCCAGTTCTTGAAACGATAGTTCTGGTGGCCTTCCATGGGGCGATATGTGAGAAACCATGTTCAATCTTGCTTAACCTGTGCTCAGAATAAGGCCCCGAAAGACAAACCACCCGGCCTTTTACATCAAGCACTACTTCCTTCTAGACCATGGCAACAGATTGCTGCTGTGAATTTTATTGTGGATATACTCACTTCAAGAGGCTGCACTACCATTATGGTGACTATTGATACATATACCAGAATGGCACATTTTACCCCTCTCGCCAAGTTACACTCAGCTGCTGATAGAGCCACATTAGTTTTCACTGACATTTTTTGGCTGCATTGCTTGCCCTCTTCTATTATTTCGGATCGTGGAGTCAGTATGTTTGTAGGTTTTGGACCTGCAATTTCTTGGGGATCAATAGAGCTATTTCATCTGGCTATCATCCACAAAGCAACGGCATCACAGAAAGAACCAATCAGTCTCTTGAACAATATTACTGCAGTTTTTTGACAAAAGCAGATGAAGACTGGGTATCCCGATTACTGGTTGAGGAATTTGCTTATAATAATGCCACTCACACTTCTCTACGACTCAGTCAATTTATTTGCAACTATGGGTTTCATCCCGCAGTGTTTCCTTCAGTGACATCCAATCAAAGAAATGTTCCTGCTGTTGACAGATGGATATCTGATTAAGTTTCTATACACAAACAGGCAAAGGAAGACCTGGAAAAAGCTAAGGAAACAAGCAAGCGATACACTGACAGGCAAAGACAACACAGTCCATCATACAAGATTTGAGATCTGGTTTGGCTTTCTTCCAAATACCTCCTTCGACATCTTCATCCATCCAAGTTACCTCCTCGGTATTTTGGTCCCTCTGCAGTGATCAGTATACTCAACCCTTTCATCTTTCTCCTTGATTTGCCTCATTCCTGGAAAAGGATACACCCTGTTTTTTCATGTTTCCCTGTTGAAGACAAATGTGTCATCTACACCTTTGCCTACAGTTCCTCCCCCTGTTATCACTAAGGATCATCAATTGGAATTTGGAGTCTCACGCATTTGTGATTCCAGGTATAAGAGAATAAGAGAGGCCGTTTGCAGTACCTTGTGGAATGGAAAGGATATCTGCCAGGGAGAGGTCTTGGGAAACCATGTCCTTTCTTCATGCTCCGCTCCTTCTCAGGCAATTCCATCGTCTTCACCTCAGAAAATGGGGTAGGGCACATTTTCAGAGGGGACATGCTGTCATGACTTACCGTCCTTGGTCGGTTTGGTCCTCTTGAAGATTGTCGCCCCATTTTTCAATGCCATTTTTCCACCAATATGGCACATGGATGTTTTGCCTGTAAGCACTTGCTGCAATCTAGTTTTACAAGCGTCATTTGTATCATGATTCCGCTTCCGTTTTGCTGTAGAATATTAGCTGAAACAGACTTTGGCAACTTGCGTCTCAACGCTAGGTTAGTACCTTTCTCGGCGCATTGTTTCTGACTCTCTGCTCTTTTGTTCTGGCCTCCCCCCTAATTCCTGGTTTTTCCTTACTCGCCTCTTGTTGTGTTCACCCATTTCTGATGTGTTGCCTTGCGCTGTTCCTACACTCTCCTCTGACTTTCGGTCCTCCTCTCTAGTTCCTTGTTTTTCTTTTTCGGCTGCTCCCCATATAGCAAAGTCTCTAGTTTCCTCTGCTGCTTTCCTTCTATCAAGTCTAATGTATCCAAGTTCTCCGGATATTCTATGACTATGGGTTTTTTACCTCCTTGGAGGATTTTTCCTGTGACCTGGACTTTTGCTCCATGGGCTTACCCTGCTTGGGGAATACCTAAACAGACAGGGTGACTTCCTGAGAGATGCACCCATTCCTTCAGGATTCCCACACCGCACAGCAGAGCCATGCCGGTCATATTACCAACAAACCTACTGTGAAGAAATCCCAGGTGAGTTTGTCAGCTGAAAGTGGCAGGCCTGACAGTCATTTTCACAGAATTCCTGTCTGCACTTTGGAGTGGGGTACAGCTCCTGGGATTGTGCAGGCAATTAATGGTACCCTTTGAAGGTGGAGCTCGGGAGAACAGATGTAAGTACACCTCATGCGGACAAAAAAGTGAGGGAGGACGTTGAGAAGGAAATTGGGGGAAGAGAGAGAAATGTGTGTGAGTTTGTAAAAGTGTGTGGTGATATAGTGTGGGATGGAGTGAGTAGGGTGTGAAGACCACGTGGCAGTTATAGTTATATAAGAAAGGGCTTAAACTCTCTCCCAAATTATTTGGAGAAATTTCCAACGCAACACTATCGTGATTTGCTTCTAAGATGCAGGTTAAATAGTCTTGCGACTGGGGAAGCTTTGTGGGCACGTAAGATGCCAGATGTTGAAAATGATTTGTGCATTTTCTGCAAGGAGAAAGATGTGGTGGAAACGCTTTGCCACTGGGTAACTGTATGTGAGGCATTGAAGGATACTAGATAACTGTACCTGGCACAGTATAATATGAGTAAAAGTACTCTGTGCCCTAATGACTGGTGGGCTTGGGAGAAAAGATTGGTTTAATAATTGCAGCTCTGAAATATATTGAAAGCGTTTTAATGATGAAAATGGAACTAAAAGGTGAAGGGAGGGAATAACTGCAGGATGTTGGGGGTTGTTGAAGAACTTGGCTTTTGGAAAAGTGATGGATGTTATATAATTGTACTGTACTTCCTTCCTTTTTTCCTTCCTTCCATTTTTTTTGTTTCCTATTTTTGGTGTGTTGTAAAGAGAAAGGAAATGCTAAGGGAATTGTTTTTTACTTCGCTATATTCTGTTTTTATTTCAAGCTATTTTAAAGTGGATATAATAATGTTAAAGGTTTTTCTTTATTAAAACCAATAAAACATTTAAATAATAAAAAAAATATATATTATTTTAAGTAAATGAGAACAGACACAAATAGGGAAGAAGATGGTGCCATATTTTGAAAAAAAGAGATAAGAGAATACAGAAGTAGGGGCTCCGTATAATTAGAGGGCTCAAATTCCTGTGCCCAGTATATTCCAGGTGGGGGAATAAAGTTAAGTAGTTGTTGGAAGGAGTAATCTGTGTGTCGTATGTGAGAGAAGAGTGTGTATGCATGTGTGGTGTGGAGTGAGTGAAAGCAACAGGAGGGCAGGTAGGGGGCAACATTGAAGAGGCGACAAAGGAGTGGTAGAAGCATTTAAGATGAATTGCATTTTGAATATGGTGTGACATTTTTGTATATATATATATATATATCATTTGTCAATATGGGGTTAGCTACCCCATTAGAGTACATGTGTAGCGCTTTGTCATTGTTCAAGGATACAATTGGGAAATATCACAAGCAATGGGTGGCAGAGACACGAGGGGATGTTCAACCCATGGCTAGAGTAGGGTATGAACAACAGAGAGATATTCTTGGCAGCCAAAGATAAGGGTAAAAATCTCCAAAGCAGGTAAGAGATTTTATAATTATGGAAGATGGTGGAGGTCATGGAGTACAAAGAGTGGAAATCCCAGTGTGATAATGGCCTAATCCCAATTGTAGCTAAAACAGTAGTAGCTGAAGAAAAACTGTTACCTCTGCCCCGGCATGATGTTATCCGACCCTTCCCGCCACTGGATATACCAATCCTATGTATGTGCCCTCACCTGCCATGACCCCACCTCTATGCATGCCACCCCCCCCATATCAAATGAACACTGACATTGCCGTACCAATGGATAAGAAAACACAGAAGGAATTAAAAGAGGCATTAAAGGCAGCCCAAATGGAATTGGCGTAGCTGAGGGCCCTCAAGGGAGAAGGGAGCAAATGGTGGTGTGGTTTAGACAAATGGAGGGCCGGAGACATTTTGTTTAGATTAGATAGTATTGTGATTAAGGAGGTTCACATTGAGAAGGAGAAGGGAAGAACGATGAGCGAGGGGCAAGGAGTGTGGGCTAAGGAACAGTGAGGTCAGACGGAAATACAAACAGGGAGTTGCAGGGGGAAGATTGGGATACAATGGACGAATTAGAAGATGAAGAGGAGGTGGCGGTAATAACCGCATGGGTAGAAAGCTGGTGGGGTCTTCAGCTGAGGAACAGATTTGGACAGGCAGCAGTGGCACGGAAAAGACAAGTGATGGCAAGAAGGGAAGAAGGGAGTAGGCACACAGTTGCTATTATTGCCTAAGGCACCTGGGCGGGCGAAGTATGTTCCTTGGGCTCAGATGGACAAAAACAACCTTATCAACGCGCTCCTACCCCTAACTGCAGGGGCTGGGAAATAGATATATGCGTCTGAAAAACAAACAGCTGGTATCCCCTTATCAGTGGGAGACATAACAAGTTTGCTTAAAGGAATTGAGGGGGAGCAGGCCATGGATGTTTGGATTAAGGCTGGATACAAAGGAGTTAAGACATATGATGAAGCCCTCAACGGGGTGCCCATTAACAGTATCAGAGTGCCGGAGTGTGATACACTGGATTTGCAGTCCATAATAGTAATGCAGTATATGATGGGGGATGGTGAAGACCCTACGAAATACATTTTAAAAGTGCAGAAAATGTGGAGGGCAGAGAAAGGTGAACAGTGGGACCAATCAGTTTGGCTTTTCTATTCTGTTATTGAAAGGGGATTGCCCACGGAAGTTCAGAAGGCTCTTGATAAGATTGTGGGCATTGAAGTGAAGGCTGGGCTGAAATACACACTATAATTATACATCATGGATCAAAGAAAGAGAGAAGGAAATGGCACAGAGGAAGCAGAACTAGTACAGAAGAAAATAGCAAAAATAGCAGTTGATGGGACGGCCACAGCAGTAACTCAAATGGATTAAGCAGGGCAGGCAGCAGGGAGGAAGGACACAAGAATAGCAGTGTTCTGGCCGGGTGGAGGGCAATGGAACAGTGGGTCTCAGTCACAGCACTCTGAGTGGTGTCAAGGGGGCCAGCAGCGGGGGAGAGGATTTCAAGGCAGATGGAGTGGCAGACTTGGATTTGGAGGAATGGGGCAGAGAGCGGGACATGTTCAGTGCTGGGGTGTGAAAAAATGGGTCACTTTGTAAGAGAGTGCAGGAACCGGATGAAAGCAGGATACAATCAGTACGCCACTGCATGCCTAGTACCACAACAGCAAAACTTTACAGCACCCCGTATGCCCAAGTCGATGCCATATGAGATACATCAGTCATACACCAAATTGCCACCACAACCCCCTCAGACACAGTTGCTTGCCCCACCTGACATTCCAACAAAGAATGCCCTGCAAGGCCAATCATATAGCGTCCAAATGCCCAGCAGCAGTGCTGTCCCTAATGGGACAGTGCATCCATATCAAGGAGTGAGTGTTTTGGGAGGTCACCCTTTCACGTTCCCAGGTACCAACCCATATCCCAACTGGGATAGCCCATAGAAAGCTTTTGAATGCCCAGTCATGTCCATGACTACCCACCCAGAAGAGAAACCCTTGGTGGGCGCTGAAATAGGAAACAAGCAATTCATCTTTATTGTTGACAAGTGGGACACTAAATCCTGCATTAGGGATGGAAACTTCCCCTATCAGGTGAAACTATTGGCATGCAGTGCTTCTCTGGGGCTGTGGCAAAGGTTCCTTTTACAGAAAACATTTCTATCAAAATAGGTGGAAAGTTGATACATGCACCTCTGCTATATTCGGAATCCTCACCAGTAAATTTGTTAGGGCGTGACATTCTCAGCAAACTCGACATGACCATCTCTTTTACAGATTGGGAATAGTATGTGCTAACCCTGGAATGTGTGCCCTGAGAGCAATGGTGATCATACAGGCCAGAGGTGGGGAAGGGGTGGTTTGCTGCATTCCGGTCCACCCCGATATATTTGTGTACGGGATTACAGTTTTGCTTGAAGCAGCGCACCAAGTTGGAAAAGTACGTTGGAGGGTACCATCTGATTTAATTTTTAGACCTGTTGTGAACCCAGAGCTTGTAGCAGGTACAATAATTTCACTGGACCTGCAGGGATTGTTTGTGTCTGAAAAGAAGATTGTGGTAGTTGAACAGTTACAGATGGGTGTGAATGGTGCACAATGTTGTCTATCGAACCAACAGTACCCTTAAGAGAAGTAACAGATGCAGAATGGTTTGAAGATCGGGTTGATGATGGAGAAATCATTCTGGCTACTTGTATACCCTGTGAGATGATGGTACAATAATGCAAAGTGCAGTGTTCTCTGATGGCCCTTGTAGCAGCACCCCTATTAATTGAAAGCAACCTAGTACAGGTTCCTGTGATGTTATGGACAACAAGTGCCCATGATGTGGGCCTTTTACAGGGAGTGGCACCTGTTCGAATTACGCTCAAACCAGGTGCAGTGTTACTCCGGGTGAGACAATATTCACTGTCCAAATAGGCAAAAGAGGGGATACGAGATACCATTTGTGCACTTCTAAATCAAGGAATTATTGCGCCCTCCATCTCCCCATGTAATATGGCAATATACCCGATAAAAACATTGGAGAATGATCCAAGATCCCTGCCCTTTGAATGAGACTGTACAAGCAGAATTTCCTAACTCTGTAAACTTTTTGTGCATCATCCCAAAACAAGTGACACACTTTACTGTGGTGGACTTGTAGAACACCTTCCATTCCCCTACACTCAGACTTTCAGTACCCCACCGCATGTACACACGGCAGAAAGCAGTACAAGCAGAAAAGATTACCACAGAGGTTTATGAGTCCCCTAGTATCTTTAACAGAATACTCCATGCAGATTTGGGAAATATCCAGGTGTCCAGCACTATCATCCAATATGTGGATGACTTGCTAGTATGTATTGACGATTAACAACATTGCCGAAGAGACTCTGTCACACTCTTAAAGATACTAGCACATAAAGGGTACAAGGTGAATAAGGCTAAGTTACAGTATTGTCTCCAGGAGTTTCTCTACTTGGGCCAATTGATATCTGTCCATGGGAAGAAAATAATGCAGAACCTGCTTCATCTGTGCACAATGCTCCCCAGCCAAAAACTGTCAAAGAAATGCAAAAGTTCCATTTGCTGTATAATTACTGCAGAGCGCGGGTCTTAAATTACGGAATGTACACTAGGCCCCTATTGCAAGGCCTCAAAAAGGCACAAAAGACAGACAATTAAATAATGTGGACTAAGGATATGCTAACAAGCTTTAATGAATTGAAAGAATGTATTCCCACTGCCCTGGTATTAGCAACCCCGACTATGATCAAGCTTTTTATTTGTTTTCTAATTCTAACGACCAAACAATGACATCAGTACTTTCTCAGAAAAGTATGATGGGCCACAAGCTAATGCCCGATTACAGTTGAATCTGGACTCAGTGATACAGGGCCCATTCCCTTGTGAACAGCCACTTGTCACCGCTGCATTTTCAATAGAGAAGAGTTCCACAATTACCATGGGGTGCTGCACAACATTGTATGTGGAGCATGCAGTATTTGCCATACTAGAATGTTCTAAATCCACACTGACCACACAGCAGAAAATCCGCATATGACATTTCTATCCAGCCCAAATAGCCACATAGTACGTTGTAGAACAGTAAACCCTGCTACTTTCCGATGAGAAATGTGTAGAGAGGAAGACCTTGCTAAGCATGATGGCATGACTTTTGTGGGGGAAGAGGAGGACAATTCCAAAATTAAAAGACAGCCTTCTTGAGGGGGCAAAGTACTTTTCATTGATGGTTCAGTAACTATTGACCAGGGGACAGGCCTGAGACATACAGGTGTGGTAGTTGCCTGCTCGGTGGATGGCGAGTACGAGACATTGCTTCAGAAAAGATAACCCATGCATTACTCAGCCGCAGAGCCTCTGGAGACTTGCTTACTCCATTTTGCATAGGCTTTTCACATCTTTGACTGTCCAATACTTGGCGCTTGCAGTTGTTTTCTTCTTCACTTAATCTAAGAGAAATATGTCTTACGTACATGGCTTATCCTCTTAACTCCCTTTGTGCCCTGCAATTATTCCTTGATCTGACATCCTTGATTCTAGGCCAATATACTGCTCTGTGTTCCTCACACAAAGCTGCTTTTCCAGCACCTTCTGATTCTGCAGCCCTGTTCTGTCTCTGACGTAGCTTGATTGGGTTCAACACGAGTCCAGCGTTCACCTTTTTCTAATGTCTGCCTTAGCCACGTTATGTTTTCTTCTGCAGCAAGCTTCTATATGTCACAGCTACCTTGCGTTTCTAAATATGTACATTCACTTCATCACTCCTCACTTATTTCTTCAGTCCATATGATTTCTTTGTCTTTGAATACATGTTTCTCTCATTATTTCAGTTACATATTTATCCTTTAAGTATTTGCATATCATTTCAATGCGTCTGTATGTCTTTCATTCATGACATCACTCTTCCCTTGTCCAACTTCACTTATATCTCTTTGATTTCCAATGGTGTTTGCAGACATCCTTCTACCCTTTCAGTGTGAGGGCATGATATATATGATTGTCTGAGTGCATATCGTCTCTCATACACTCGATGTGGTGTTCGGACAATACCTGGTGTCCCACATAGGGCTCTAGTGATGAACTGTCGACGTGCTCCTCTACATTCCCCCTCTGGTCGAGTCCTCAGCCAGCTGCTCCTCTTCAATCTTCTTCTTCATTTTCTCTTCATACTTTTGTTTCTTCAGAATGCATACTTGTGTCACCCCCCTGAGGTCATCTGCATTCGTATATGCTCATCCACACTGCAGGTCATGTGACAGCATTCTCCAGCCGGTTGACAGAATACTCAACATCCAATATAGTTCTAATGATGATTTGGGTAAGAAAACTACATCCATGGGTGTGCCAGCAAACTCTTCTTTATATTCTCACTGGTGGTGTCTTCTGTCTGTGGTAAATGGTCGCCATTTCCATCAATCACGATCTTCATTCCAGCAGCTTTCTTTGTAATCTTCTTGCATTGACCTAAAATGATCCTTATAAGACAGAATCCTAGCAATACCAATACTAATATTGCTCCAAGTAATTTAAATGGATTTGGCAGACAGAGAGAGGCAAAAACCAATCATTGTCTTCCGGTTTATCAGCTTCATCTTCCATCATCGTATGCAAGATTGTCAGCATAGATATTGCTTCTATCAGTATTACATTTTCTCTGCCATGGTCAGGAATTAATGTGCAGCAAGAATGCCTGATCTTGGTGAACATGCCTCCTTCCATTGCTGTAATTAAGTCCAAGACATACCTGTTCTGGAGGGTCATAAGTCTGATTGCCCTCAGTGTGTCCTTGATGGCATTAAATCCTTTTATTGTAGCATTTATCATTTGTAGCAGCTCCCATCTGGTTATTTGCAACCACTTAGCATTCACTGCAGTCTGGAGTCCTGGAATAAATATAGATATAAATATAATTGCACGTTTTACTGAACAATCTATGTTCCACAGGAATATAGTCATAAGCTGCTATTGACTTTGATGAGAAATACTTCCCCCTCTTAAGCCGACGAATGTTAAGTAACCTCTTCTTTCTTTGGTATTCATTTATTTTTAGGAACTCATCGATATGAAGCTTACTTGGGGGAATCATTAATGCAGGAACATGTATGACCAAAATACAAAATACTCCTCCCCAATTCTTAGGCAGCTGCATGTAAGCTCTGGATCCAGAGGCCCAATATCGATTCTTCAGTACGGCAGTTCCTCCATTCCTTCTTGGTACTTCAGGTATCTCCTTGCATCCTTTTGTTTTCTTCAACTAGAGCCAGGCCTTAGTTCCTGAAGCATGTTGTTGCATTATTTACTGGAATTATGGACACCAGTCTTACTTCATTGTCAACACATGTTAGTAGCTTAGAATACTTGGCCCATGACTTTAGACACATGTCATTTACTACTTGAACTATGCTTACTGTTTCCTTTAATAAGTATGCAGTGCACGATAACATTCCTTCTCCCCATCCTCTACTGATGGCAACTCTTCCATATACCAATAGCTGAGGTCCTTCCCAGCATCCTCGTAGTCCTGATTTTTCTGGTATGGCTGAAAATTCCATCCTCTTCATTTAAACAACTTTTATTTGTTCTCCAGCCAGGGATGGATATGTAAGCATCTCTATTTTCCATCTTCTGTGCTTTCACATAAGCATCTTGATATGGAAATGTTCTTCTTGATCGCCATCGTAGGGTTCACCATCTTATTCGAATTGTCCTCTGGTTGTGTATGCTGCTAGATGACTGAGGCACTTCGCATCATGTGCTGTTATTTCTCTTACAATGAATATTCAGGATGAGTTCATGGCATAGGGAATGAGATAACATACATAGCAGTTTTCATCTGTCATTCTCTCTCCCACCTCCTACATGTGCTGATACCACATGTTGAATTATCAAGATGTGTATTTATATTTTCATTATTTTCACCAGCATCTCTTTTAAGTCAGGCAATTTGTTTAATAAAATCAGGGAAGATGCTAGTTGTGCTTTTGTTAGGGATTATAAGAAAAGTTTCATTGGGCCTCATTACGACCCAGGCGGTAAGGGGTTTATGGCAGCGTAAACAGCGCCGACCCTTACTGCCTGAGTACGAGGTCCCTTAGCGCCATGGCGGATTTAACACCTGCTTTTAGCAGGTGTTAAAATCCATGGCGCTAAGGGACCATGGAGTTAATTACGCCACCGTAATTTACGGTGGCGTAATTATCGCCTTCCCCACTCCCATTATGCCCTATGGGGCAAAAATGGGAATGGGGAAGGGTAAATGGGGATTGGGGACTTACCGCCCCGCCAAGGTCGGAATGGGGCGGTAAGTCCGCCAACCACCATGGCGTAAACATAGTTTACGCCATGGTGGTAAAGTCACGGCCCAGGCGGTAACTTACCGCCTGGGTCGTAATGAGGCCCATTGTCAATGACTGTATCTGCATTTTGAATCATCCCAACTTGAGTCCTTCCTTTCCTCTATCTCACTCTCCACTTGTGGTGTTCCCCAGGGGTCTAACCTCTCTCCCTGGCTTTTCAACCAATAACTGGCACCCCTTGACCACCACATTGCTGCTCTCTGCTCCAACTTTCAGTGCTATGCAGATGACACTCAACTTGTTTTCAGGCTTCCCTCTGCCACCTCCTCTCCCTCTCTCATATCTGACTGTCTGCAATCCAGGAGTGGTGTGCCGCAAATGATCTCTGCCTTAATGCCAGTAAGACAGAGATCCTCCTCATTGGCACTCTTGCACCTTCCTTTCCTGTCTTTCTCTGGCCGGTCTCCCTTGGTCCTCTCCCTGCTCCCACCTGTGTGGCTAAGAACCTCAGGGTCATCTTGGACTCCACACTTTCCCTTTCTCCACACATCTCTAAGAAGTCAAACTACCAACTGCATCTCCTCAGAGGTATTCTTCCTTTCCTCTCCTTCCGCCAGAAGCTTTCTGTCTCTAGAGCTCTGGTTCTCTCTAGGTTGGACAACTGCAATAGCCTCTTTTTAAATATGCCTGCTACTACCCTCCACACTCTGCGACTCATCCAGAACAGAGATTTGTCATTGGACTCAAGCCCAGGATCGTATCTCTCCAGCCCTGAAATCTCCTCATTGGCTCCAGTGGCTGCAAGGATCAAGTTCAAGACCCTTTGCATTGTCCACAAGGCCTTCTGGGGCCTGGGTCTGCAATACCTTCAACTCTCCCATTGGAAATACCTTCCCACTCAAGCTCTTTGCTCCTCCTCCTCCAACTCCCTCAGCATCAGTCGCTTCTCCAAGCAACCAGTTGGTGGCCTCCCTCTGGAACAGCCTCCCTGCCTCACTGAAATTTGAGGAGAACCATTGTTGGTTTTGGGAGCACCACAAGACCTTCCTCTTTGCTTCTGCCTTCTCTCTTCCTCTCCCCTGCTGATCTCTTTTTGCTTCTGCAATCATGGCAGCAAGACTCTCTTAAGTCATATGTGTGGGGTAGTGAAGCTGTTCTACCGCTACTCTCAATAATACTAGAGGCATGAATGGCTTTCCAGTAGTATCCTGCCTTCATATTGCCTCAGTGGGGGATAAAGAACACCCCCACTTTCGCCTTAGGTCTTGCTCTTCCTGTGGGGCTCGTCCTTGTAACTCTATTACCTGAACAATGGAAAACCTATTAAAATCCTCCTTTACCATCATAAACCTTCCTGTCATCTGTTTTATACTTTTTACTTCAAAATCAGAAATGTTTCGGAAATAGGCTGCCTTTTTGGTTACTAAATCTGTGGCTTCGCTACTGCAAGAAATCATATCTGTTCTTTTAGTGTGGGCTGTGCATTTCTTGACTGTGATAGCCAATGGGAGTCCTAGTGCTTCAATAAGCTTATCCAATAGGGATGCATGTTGCGCTGGTGTGCAGTCTGTGCAGAGGAAGCCGCTCCTTTTCCAGCATGACAAAGCTGCATGTACAGTTGATGTCACATAAGCAGACTCAGAGTATAACATCCCTTCTCATTCTCGTATTGTTTGAGTGCGGCGATAAGCGCCACTAATTCTGCAGTCAGTTCTGAGCAATACGAAGGCAATCTCGCACTCATTACTACTTCAAATTCACCCTCACGGTTCAGCTTTACTAATGATGATCCAGTATGCCTTTTACCAGTCGTTTGGTCAATTTTTGAAGAACCATTAATAAAGAGAATCTCCGTCCCCACACTGAGAGCATTTTCTCTAAACACGTGCAATGTCATCATAAAACTCAGTATATGTTGTGCAGTCATGTACATAGTCATTCTTCCCTACAGTTTCTGCTACAAATGTTGCTGGATTCACTATTCTGCATCTAACAATTTTGATCGCAGGGTTCAAAATATTTACCTTGTGTCCTGATGCTCTTTGTGTATTCAATTTACTTTTGGGCTTTTCTAGGATGGCAAACAATGCGTGCTCAACAAATAATGTCACTGAACACCCCATTGTAATACTTGAAACATTTTCAATAGCAAATTCAGCAGCAGCTAAAGCTTGTTCACAAGGGCAATGCCCTTTCAGTACTAGATCTAAAATTCCACTACAGTAAGCCAATTTGTGTGTGAGAACTGCTGTCATAACTTCTCCATTTGATTGGGAAAATAGGTCCAATTCTTGATGATAGTCTGCAATTCCTAGCACAGGGGCTATACTGATTGCCTTTTTTAATTCTTAAAATCTTTCAGTCATTTCATCTGTCCATGTTATCTTATTTTTTTCTACGTGTGCTTCTTTAAGTCCTTTTAAAAGTGGTTGGATTTATGTGCTGTAATCAAAAAACCAGGCACTGCAATAGTTACATAGGCCTACAAATTGTTGCATTTCCCTCACTGTTTTAGGTTCTGAAGTCTTCATTATTGCTTTTGCTCTTTCAGGTGTCAATCTTCTCCCTTCTTGATAGATCAACTGTCCCATATACAGGACCTCTTCCTGACAATGTTGTAATTTTTCTTTGTCTACTTTGTGTTTCTACACTAGTATGGTCATGAGTCGAATTGAGTCCTCTCTGCCTCTTTCTTCTGTCTCACTGCATGCAAATATGTCGTCTACATACCAAATAATTGCCCTCTCAAGCTGTACATTACCTAGGTCCATCTGGAGGACTCTATTAAAGGTTGAGGGGGACTCACAGTACCCCTGGGGCAAACAAGTGTGTTTCAAGTGCGTTTTTCTGTAAGAAAATGTCAAATCCTGTGAGTCCTGATGAAGGGGTATAGTGAAGAACAAGTTTTTTTAAATTTCTAACTGTAAAATATTAGGCCTTAAATGGAATATTGCACATTAGAACACCCTAGTCGTGTTTCTAGGATGCTGATTGGTCAATCTGCGGGCTATACGCACTGGTATAGCCTGCATATTGATTACAGCCCGTAGTTTGGGCTGCAACGAAGCTGTCGGCGGGCGTGGAAGCTTAGAAAAGTGGACGCATTGCTTGGCATGTGTATTCGGGAACGAAAGAGTTAACTTTCTGTTCCAAAATACACGTTCCCAGAGCAACATGTGCTCGTAGGAGCACAGAAGTGAAAGAAAGCAGGGAAAGCAATGGAAACGCTTTGCAAGTGTCAGGCTCACAGACCTGAAATAATGAAAGGAAATGAAAGAAAACAGTTTGCCTGTGTTTCAAATTGAAAAGAGGTTGACATGAGCTGCAGTGCAGCGTAAGAGGGAACTCATGGAGGACTTTATATGTACCAAGGAAATTAGAGGATTTGTTGCAGGCACTGATGAATGTTCAATGGAAGCTAAAAATGTCAATGGGGAAAAGTGCACAGAAAGGTAAGTGAATATATGTTCATTTTGAGCTTGTAGAAGTTTATTTAATTGAATATTTGTATGGAGCAGGTACTACCTAATATTTGTGTAGTGGGGGGGAGGGGCAGAAGCACACCTGAAGTAAAATTAATTGGAACAGGGGGTAAGCATTCCCACACCTGAATCCACTTTAGAACCATACTCCTCCTACCCTAGTACCTTCCACCACCCTATAAAAAAAATGAAACATGTTTAATTGAAGTACAAACAATTTCTGCAACATTTATTTACCATTTTGCAATTTTCTATACTTCAATTAAACATGTCTTATTTATTCAACTTTAATTAAACAGTGAGAGTGTTCTAATAGCTTTATAAACCTGTAGCGAGGGCCGTACCGGGCACTATGGTCCCTCATACCTCGTTATAGGCCGCATACTCGGTCTTCAGGGCCCATAACGCCCGGTACGGCCCTCACTGCAAGTCTATAAAGCTATTATATTGTGGCAGTATTTGGAAATAAAGGAAACTCTGCTTCAACAATATTGTTTAGGGTGCAGAGATCCTGAATAAATCTCTATGACCCCCCAGTTTATTTCTTCACTGGTTATACTGGCAAGATTGCTCCTGTTTTAAGTTTGATTTTAACTCCTCCTACTCCTTTCAATAGACCATGTCATATGGACTAGTAGTCCATAAAATATTTGGCACTTTCTAAATCTTCTTGGATAAATTATGGTTTCTTCTTTACCATTGCCATTCTCTGCTTTATTTCTTTATTCTCTACTTTAATCCAATAAGTGAGACTTATGAAAAATATGAATTCATTATCAGAGTAATCATCCCTGATAAACACCTTGTCTGTCAAGTCTTTCAACCTATATCCTTCACCAAGGGCTATCACTGCCTTCCGTCCTCTTCACTCATCATCTGTCCCATGGACAACCACCCTTCCTTCTCGGACCATTGCTGCTTCCAACTCCAAGGGGATAACCTGTCCTACTTCACCATCCATAGGTATTTCTGGTCTAAATAAAAATTCTTCAGGTATTCTCAATATTTTACCTACCAGTCTGGGTAACCATGTTTTTAAAACAGTCACTCCATACAAAAATAATTCTGGATCTAAAGGGAATCCTCATAATGCCTTCTGCCTAGTAAAGGCTAATATAAGATCTCTCACATTCATATAATGTATTTCTGGAGTGCAGCACAGTATCCCTTCATCAGTAAAAGATATTGGGCCTCATTCCAAGGTGGGCAGTAAGGGTGTTAACGGCGCCGGTAAGGGTGCCGGTGCCTTTAACCGCTTACCTCCGCATTACGAGGTCCTTTAGCGAGTCCCGCTAAGGGTGGCTGATTTTACCAGGCGCCCTTAGTGGGAGCCGCTAAAGGACCAGCATGCTAACAACGGGCCCGTTATTAACGGGCCCGTTATTAGCATGGTCCCATTCCCATTGAACCCTATGGGGACTCGAATGGGGATGGTTCCCTGAATGGGGAAATACCGGGTCCTCCAAGGTTGGGAGGGCCTGGTAATTCCCCATTAAGGGAACCCAGACCCGGTATGTGGTAAGACGGTAGCCATTGTGCTATTAGCACCATGGCTACCTTCAACCTCGGAATGAGGCCCATTGTCATGTCAAGTTTTGTCATCAAGGCACGCCCTAATATGTTAACTGGTGTCTGCCGAGAATATAATAATGGCATTGAGACATCATGTTCTCCTATAGAAATTGGTAATTTGTCTTTAAAAGGAACTAAGCTCATCGCCCGAGACAATCCCTGCGCATTCATGGCAATACCTGACATTGGGTATTTTCCCTCACGGGCACAGGAACACGTTGCTCCAGTGTCTACAAGAAACAAACATGTCTTACCTCCTATCATTACATTGAACCTTTTTGCTCTTGGGAGTCTGGTGTCACTGATAATACTGTACACATCAGATTTCTCTGTGGGCTGTCCTATTGTGGATATAAATAAATCCCTGTACCTTTGAAAGGATTTCCCCCCACCACGGTCAAACTCCCTATTCTAGGTATGGGTGCCTGCAGGACTTCTTCATTCGTATTTCATTGTGGTACCATGGGCTGTTATGTCTGCGCTTGGCACTTAATTTGTTTGCCCTTGTGGTGGTTGCATTTGTATTGGAGCTTGTTGTGTTTGCTGTGTTGCCGTGCGCGTATCTGATTCTGCATGTAGTCGTGGACATAATACTCCTGTGGTTTTGTATTGCACTGTGGAATATACCCCATACCCCTCTTGGAGTTTGCCAATTTTGCTGCATGCCCCCTCTACTTCTACACATTCTGGTTATATGTCCCATCCTCCCACAATTCAAACGTTGTTGCGGCTGTCTTCCATTTAATTCTCCTCCTCTGTGAGGGTTTTGAAATCCACCATGTCCTCCCCTAGGTCCATTCCCTCTACCTCTTTGCAAAAATTGTATCCACTCAGATCCATAGGATACACTACATTGTTTTGCTGCGCTGGTCGCATCTCTTGTGTCATCACACCTTCACCACTTGTCAATACCGCTCCCTCTATGGCTAATTTTAACAATTATTTCTGCACTAACTTTGTTTCCTCCTTCTTTTGGCTCTCGGTTTTCTTCCTATTCTTCTCCTGTAACAATCGACAATGATGTACAATACTCAACTGTATTTCTGGCCTTTGCTTTGCTTCCATCCCTACCTCTTTATTCATCTGCTGTTGCACTGGCTTGGGCAGTCCCTAACACAAAACGGGGTAAAATAATGCTACTGTTTTATCCCACCATACACGAGTCTCCTGACGCCATCTATCTTGAATATCTTGAATATAAGCAACAGGGTCTTCATCCTCCCCCATTTTTCTAGTCATAATCGCACCCATGTCTCATGTATTGGGATATTGTACACTGAGCACCCGCCATACATCTGCTCTGCAATTATTAAATGGCGCTCCAGCGTGTGTCGTGTTTTGTGCAGTCACATTCACATATTCTGCTTGCTTCCAAATGTTGTCAGCCCTCTCCCCTAGAATAGCTGCCATCAGGCCTTTTATGTTACCTATTGCTAATGTCATTCCTGATGTCATTCTCTCTAACGCATCAATCCATTTTCCTGCACCTGAAGTCAAACTAGGCAATTTACATTTCAAATTATCCTTATCCATTTGTGGCCACAGTATATATTTTGGTCGTCCTTCCCCTTTCTCTAATAATGGGAATTTGTGAAAATCCTGGTCCGTAATCATACCCGCCTACACTTCTTGTTTTCCAGGTGGGGCTAGTCTTGCCTTTTGTCTCCGTCCTGGCAGTGACTTTAATTTGCTTACATAAGGTGGGGATATATCTCCTGCACTGCACGATCGTGCTTGTGGTCGCTCAGTGTATGGTGTCAGTTCTGGTGTTTTTTCTTTAGGGTCCTCTAAGTCAGACAATTTTACCCCTTTCTCTACACTTGAGTCTTTAAAAAAAAATGCATGTGCCCTCTCTTTGCGCCTTCTCATTTTCCTTTGTTTCTTTGTCTGACATTAATATGCCCCAGCTTGGGTGACTTTCACCCTTTCCACGTCATCAAGTGTACTTAAAGACAGCATTCTCTGCTTGTCAATTAATAGGTCATCTGACCTTCCTCTTGTTTCACTCGATAAACAACCTTCGACAGTTCCTCATTTGCCTATGTAAATCTCCAATCTGCTTCCCTATGTTTTCTGCTTCATGCTCGTCAGCCCATGTCTGTATTCTCGGTATCCCTTGCAGGTCCCGGCGGCACTGTTGTGACCCTTTTTCTTCTTCTGATCGTTCTTGTGCTTCAATCGGCACAATGCCTTTATTGAATAGACAATCTATTTTTTAATCCTTTTATCCCCTACTCCTCATCTCTCATCTCTTCTTCATCTTGGCCTTCTTTAGAACATAAATACTTTCAATCTTTGTGTTTCTATCTCCTGTCATTTCTTTTCTTCTAGTCTCTCCTTTTCTTTCCTTGCCTCATACCTTCTTTGTTCTTCCTTTTGCTTCCTCTCTTTTTCTTTCTATTCCTTGTATGCTTTCTCTTGTTCTCTTTCTTTCTTTTCCCGCTCTTCTCTTTCTTCATTTTCTCTAACCCCATCAATGCCTTTGTCATTTAGTTTGAATAATATATGTCCTCCTATCCATTCGTTCTGTAACTATCGTCACTCCCTTAGCCTTGTCCTTCACTTCTTTTTGTCTTTTTGCTTCTTCCTCTGTCTCCATCTGTCTGTCCTTTCTCTTATCACACTGTTTACTTTCATTGCGTTTTGACATATATTAACGTCCTTTACTTTTGCTCTCTTCCACACTGTCCTCACTGTTGTAGCGGGGTGCTCGCATGTTGGATTAACATACCCCACCGCTGCTTGTAATTCCTGTAAAGGATACAATCCCTGTTTCTCAGTATCTGTGCTCTTGTTTTCAGTAGGGGAAAGAGGAACCAAAGGCATTACATCCTCCCCTTTATGGTGATTAAGCATCCACTCTTTCTCAGTTGGATCTTTTTGTCACTCTGATACTTCTTCCACAACTCTACAACAGCCAACCTTTTCTGTAACAGCTTCCCCTTATATGTAGCATGCAAGCATGTTGTCATGTGTCGCAATATTGTTTTTGTCAGCGAACCTTCTTGGGGCCATGGCATAACTGTTTTCAGGGGTGTAGTAGACCCATAAAATCTGGGGGGGACAGGGGACACCTTGGGGTCTTGGGCGGGGAGAGGCAGGAATTGTCTGCTCGCAGATACTCCTGTACATCTTTCCCCCGTCACTGACATATGCAGTAGAGGAGCCTACCCAAATGTATGGAAATACTTTGGTCTTAATAATATTCCCCCCACGGGCCTTGTTTTTCTCTCCCACCTCAGTTGGTGTGATGATCCGTTTCACTTCTTGTGTTTCTTCAGGTCTCTCAGCGATGCACTTTTAGAGAGATATTTTATAATACTCTCAGCTGCGCTTTAAGTGCAGATGCTTTATGGAGTTTCACCAACCCATCCTATCCTATTCCACTTGAACCCTCAAAGATGGAACATGAGTGTGCCCCTTTACAGCAGTGTATGAGTTGCAATCATACCTCGGCACCAGGGTATTCACTGGATTTACATGGATAGCGGAACAAGTGCTGTTGTGAATCTCAAGGCTCTGCTTTATGTTTTTCTGGGTCACCCAGGTGGCTTATGGTGGCCTCTATTAAAACTTGTCTAAAACTCATTATTCAGATTGTGGTGGGTACCAGAAATTCAGTTGCATCCCTATTTTAAAACAAGCGTTGGCAGCGCCAACCATTTGGGTTTTAATGTAGGCATGGAAAAGGCCCTTGCCAGGCACTGCCATAGTGGTATTAGGTACCCTCTGATGGTAGCAGCTGCAAAATGGTGCACATACCTGGACATTTAATGGCAGTGCCTGGCAAATGCCCAATATATATACACAAGCAAACACTTGCCATAGCAGGACTTCAGTGAAGGAAATGAAAAGTGCTAATAGAGTGGCTGGAGGCATCCCTGGATAAGACATTTGTATTACACCAGTAGTATGTTCTCAGCTCCAATTAAGTTATTAACTACACAGGACTTTGTAGTATGATATGATATGTAATTTAACACGCCTAAACACAAGTGTTTCAAGGCGCGACGAGGCAAGGGAGGGCGAACAGAGGGAAGACAGACAACAATCCTATTAGGCCAAGTGTCATTCAGATCGCACAAGTGCATGGGAAGGGGAAGGAGGTAAGTGCAGATGGGGTGAGGGGAGCGGACAGTGCAGTACATGGGATAATAATATAAATAAACAAAGTAAAAGTAAGGCCAGCAGGGGGCAAATGTAAGGGTAAGTGCAGACAACAGGTGTCAAGTGCTGATAGTGGGACTGTAGGGATACAGAAAACAGTCCCCAAGTGCTGGGGGTTGCCAGGAAGGCAGTGCAGGAGTATGACAGGCGGGGGAGAGGGAGGGGACCTGGGTCCGAGATAAAAGGGGGGCCATGTAACCAGTGCAGTTTCAGTATCAGACAGAAAGTCAGCAGGGGAGAGGATGAGAAAAAGTAGAAGCAAAGAGAAAGGTTTTGAGGTGCTTACGGAACCAGAGATGATTTGCCTCAAGTTTCAGGGAGGCAGGGAGGCTGTTCCAGAGGGAGGCCCCATCCGAAGAAAGATCTACCACCAACTCGTTGCTTGGAGGAGTGTCTGATCCTGAGGGAGTTGGAGGCGGGTGAGCGAAGAGCTTGAGGAGGAACAGGGAGTTGAAGGTATTGAGGCCACAGGCCCCAGAAGACCTTATGGACAATGCAGAAGGTTTTGAACTTAATCCTCACAGCCACTGGGAATGTTTGTGCCCTCCCCGTCTTTCTCGTGCAAAAGAATAAAACGGACACACCCCAGACGGGGAATGAGGCAAAGAGAGCAGGCTGCGAGAGTTCAAGGGAGGGTTTATATAAGTAAATGGCATTCAAAGATCTCTGTTGCCTCTGAGAGCACTCTGACCAAAATTAATGTTACAATACATTTTATGGGGCAAATGACGCAACTAACATAGGATACTACGTTAGTCCCGGATTGGACAGTCGATATGGTGCCCATGGTGTGGGTGGCATCTCTTCCTTCGGGTTGGCTGCTTGGTTGGCGGGAGGATGGACGTCAGGCATCTGTGCTCCGAATGGGTGAAGGTCAGGTCTCTGTGAAGCAGGGTGGTCACTAGCTAAGCTAACATAATATATTCTCAAAATGCATGCACTAATTAATAATCGTTCAAAGCCTTTGAATAACTAATCATGTCTCTATAAATGTCACACGTGCATCTATACTATCAGTTACATCAGATTATAAAGGCCTTAGGTTAAAGGCCTTGACCATCATAATACACCGGTTGAAGTGAGGGTCTGTGTTCATAAGAATCTCTGGTATGTGACATTTATTAGTGGTAGACAACGATATACTGCAGCAGGGGTCTAATGTTAGTTGGGGATCTGTTGGTTGGGCATCATGGCGTGGTCAGAGATCTGGCACATGAAAGGAATACCTTGCAGGGGCACAGGCTCACAATGGCAGTAAGTTTTCACTGGCGAGGGTGCGGGCCAAGGACACATTTCTGGAGATCAACGAGCTATGTCCTTAGCTCATGCTGGTTCACATGTAGGACAGTGATCTCAGAGGAAGAGTGATGTGTTACATTTATTATTTGTTGCAAGTACCTCCGTCTTCATCGTGAGAATGGAGCTGCAGAGTTTTTCAGTCAGAGTGGGAAGGTTGGTGGGGGCCATGTGCCCTGCGCGTCAGGCCGCTGCGAGAAAGGGAAGCAAAGCGTTTTGCACTATCGCAGTGAGGCCTAGTCACCAAGATGGAGTTGAAAGGGGGTACAAAAATGGACGCTCTGTGTCCTGCTCAGTGGTCCCATCTACGCGAATGTTAACCAAAGTCGACATTGCATAAGGGCAAGGGGCGAACACACTGCTGGAGGCACTTGGTCTGAGTTTTGTACTGAGAAGTAAAGGAAGCGAGGGGCCTACTGGCCCTTCGCTCCCACACATTCCCCCCTTTCGTTACATCTAAAGTAACAAATTATGACACTTGTTTTCTTTCATTCTCCCTTGGGTAGTACTCAGCTTCAGCAACTGCATCGTCCGAACCTGGGGTACCTTTTATTGGCATCCATGCTCTGCATTCACTTCTCAAGCTATTACCTCTTCTTGCATATTCGTCTGGAGTGCATGTTAGGTATATCCCACCATCCCCATCCAGGTCTACCCATACCTCTTTATACCATTGCAATTCTCTTGGTTCCTTGATAGTGGTGTGGTATAAATTGTCAACCCTGTCCCCATATTGCCTATAGATGGCAGTCATCCTGTATTTTGGAGTGTTATGTTTCCCTGTTTGTATTTGTGCATCTATCATAGTTGCTACCGTTGGCGGTCGGCCCATTGTTACCATCATCATAGTTGAGGTAGGAATACTTTTTGCACAACACCGGAGTCCTAATTGGCACACACAGAAGAATAGCAACACAAAGACGATGACAGGAACAAGTATTTTCATCATCACATTTACCCATAATGGTATCCAGCTGAACATGTTGTCAAACCATGTGCTTTCTTCTGCTCGGCCCTCTGTTCTCATCCTCTCTCCTAAATTGTGAACTGCTGTTATCACATGTGAGAGTGTCCCGTTATCTGCATCTTCAGATGGCACAAATGTGCAACACGCCCCCGATTTTTCGGCAAACACTACCGTCCATTGCCGTGAGGAGATCTTGAACATATCAGTTTTGCATTGTCATTAGGCGCAAGGCACGGAGCTCTATTTTTATAACGTTGAATCCTTCTTCAGTGTCGTTGGCCAGTTGGATTAGCTCCCAGCGCACTATTTGTAGCCATTTGGCGTTTGCTCGCGCTTGGAGCCCTGGCGCTAGGAGCGATGCAAAAAATGTTTCTGCGGATGAGAAAAGCTTGTACTTTTGTGGGATCTCAGCAAGGAGTATTGATGATTCAGACGAAATATAGTTGGATGATCTTTTACTTCGTGATAACTTTGTTTTCAACTCGTGTTCTGACAACAGTTCATAAACTGGAGGTTCTGTTTTTACTTGTTGGAGCGCTGTCGATGGGTCAGCCGATTGCCCTGCTGCCAATCTGCCAGTCGATTCTCCTGCTGCCATTCTGCCAGCCGATTCCCCTGCAGCTCCTTGGATATGGGTTTCGGGTATTATCATCAGGGCCGTATGGAGGGTGGCTAAGGCACAAGTACCTTTCCAGGATGCAGGTAGATGCAGGTAGGCTTGCTTGCCGCAAATCCAGTACATGTCCTTGAGTGCTGTAGTGCCTTTCTTCATATCAGGTATTATTACTGTCTTGTTGCATTTCCTTGCCTCCCTCATGTTCACTTTCACTTCCCCAAGGAAGCATAGTTCGTGCGGTACTTCTTTTTGTATTTTTATAGGCTTTTCCAGTGCTGTGATCCCTGTTAGCTTAGTGACGTGTTGTGACCAAATAGGGGTACACACTTCCTTTATCCAATGGAAGGTGTCCTCAGATAGTCCCCGAGTGCTTCTGCTTTGCACTCAATGGTTTCATCGTACCATTTGTTCTCTGCATACCTCGTTCCTTTTATGACAAGAAATGGCTCTCTGATGCAAATTTCTCCTTGACGCCGGCTCGTGCATGTTCTCTCTTTTTCCAGCCTCTCTATAGTGACGTTGTGTGCCTGGAAGGTGCTTTTTATCCTACACAGAACTAAATGAATCAAACATTGAGCCTCGGACAAGGGCACTTCCTGTGGTACCAACATTTTAGGTGTCCCTGATGCATGCGGTATGAGTGAACAGACATAGCAGCTTTCATTTGTTGCTTGCTTTGCCGTAGCACTCATGTCTGAATACCATTTGTTAGATTGATCCGGGTGGCGGGGGTCTTCTATTTCATCTAACCCCAGGTCATGATAAATGTCGTATCTTTTCCTTCCCGCCCCCCTTTTTTCTCTCCTTTTCCCTTCCTCCTTATAGCTTCTCACTTGTTGATAATGTTTTGGGAACTTTCCAACACCGGCAGTATCATTGCTGTTGAATATGGCACGTGTATACTTGTTAGTAGCAGCAGCAGCGTTATATGAGGTAGGTTCTATGGTTGTCTGTGCATGCATACTTGTGTTGGCTAAGTTACTCGGCCAATAATAGTCACCATCATATTCATTTGATTCATAATAATTAATCATATTTATGCCCGGATGTGACAAGGAGACAATTGTTGGATCAGCAGGAGCGTGCTCTGAAGTTTGTGTTACATTTGTATCGTTAATACCAATGATATATGTTTCTCCCCATATTGTCTTTACTCCAGTCCATATTAGGCATGACCCTTCTCGTATCAGCTTAGCCCCGCTCCCCCCTTTATGCAAGTCATTAACCAGAGATAAGAGAGTGTAATACCAGGCCATGAAGAACATAACAGAAAGCAAAACAGCAGCACATTTCAAAACACATTCAACATTGCTAAAGTTATTAGCCCTAATGGCATCCCTATTGCTATCTAACATTAACGTGTTCTCTGCGAGTGTACTTCGTTGGGTCATTTTGTCACCTGGAGGGACGATACAAATTTGTTAAGTCACCAGAATATGTACATTATATATATATTTACACATCATGTTTACTCATTGTTTACGTTTATGGTTGCTGTACTTATTATTATTCATTTTTCTGTTATTCGCTTCACTTATATCCTCTTTTTTATTATGCATTTTTATAGCAGGAGGAAGATATAGTGATGAAAAAAGAGTGAATGGGAGAAAGATAGAGAAGTAGGGCAAGGCAAATCAGAAGGCACACCATTGTTTTTGCTCCATACAAGTTCCTTGTTTCATTTGATCAGGTTGTCATTGCTTCCCAACCTCACTTTTAGTACCACTTGCACATTCTTGTTCGCTCTGAGGGAGTGTACTATTGTGTGCCCTCCTCACATCTGAAAGGTGCACCCAATATTTCAGTCCCTTTACTTTCACTGCAGTTGGCGTACTGTAAATCACTTCATATGGGCCATGAAACCTTGGTGAATTCCATCTCCTGACAAAACTCCTCACATATACCTGTGCTCCTGGCATCTGTAGCTGGCATGGTAGTATCAGTTGCCATATTTTCAGTAAAAGGCGGTGCTATTTGTTGTGCTATGCTGCATACTGCGCGCGTCAACTGAGTCGTGTGTTCCTTAAATTCTTCCCCAGCACTGTGGCAGCCCTGTGTGCAACTGATGCTCTCCTAATCGGGTAGAGTGGTGTGTGTATTCGCCTCCCAGTCACAATTTCATGGGGGCTCAAATGGTGGTCCTTGCATGGTTGCGTTCTGAGTTGGAACAGTGCTGGGGCAAGCACTACACCCAGTTTTTCTCTAGTGTATTACACAATTTCGATAGTTTACTCTTGAGCAGACCATTGATCTTTTCCATCACTCCATTATCCATCGGATGATAAATGGAACACAGTTTGTGCTTCACCCCTTAGAGTGACGTTACTTCTTTGAAGAGGTCATTCACAAAGTGCATGCCATTGTCCGACCATATCACATCATATATACCCCACCGGGAAAACACTTCTCTCACCAGAAACATCACTGCGCCCTTCGCGTCTGGGTGGGGGCATGGACCCGCCTCCACCCACCTTGAGAAAGGACATGCTACGACAATTAGATATCTTGCTCCGTTACATCTCTCTCCCATATCTGCATAATCTATGTGGAGCTCTCTGAAGGGCCGTGCCGGTTGTGGCAAAGTACCTCGCAATGTCCTCAATGTCATCCCTGAATTGTATGTTTCACATGTTGTACAGTCTATGATACATTTTGACAAATGTTCCTGTAAATTGGGGACAAACCAATGTTCCTGAATGTCTGCGGCGATGTGTTGTTTCGCTACATGGGCTGGAAAGTGAAAGCTGTTGGAATGCTAACTCTAGTAATTCTACCAGCATCACTACCTTCCCCGTTGTCTCCTGCCTCCAAATGAGGTCTGTGGCTGATTGTTTACATCCCCGCTTGCTCCATAATTCTTGTTCATCCAATGGTGCTCTCCTCTCCTCTCTATTAGCTTTGTTTTGGGTGTGTTACTATAGGCTTCTTCCAGGGGTTCTACGGTGGCGGCTTTAACAATGCACTCAGCCGCTGGTGTTATATTGAAATACGAGGCCTCCTTCGCTGCTGCGTCGGCTGCCGCGTTTCCCAATGAGATTGCATCTGTGTTGTTGGTATGGGCTTGGCATTTCACCACTGCCACTACTGATGGCTCTGCCAACGCCTCTATTAATTCATTCAATAGTGTGGCGTGCTGTACTGGTGAGCCATTTGCTCGTCTGAACCCTCTTCTATGCCAGCGTGATAGTCCTGAATGGACAGTGGTAGTTGCATATGCCGAATCTGAGTATATAGTCATTGTGCATCCTTTGTCTGTACGTAATGTTTCAATTAATGCAGTTAGTTCAGCCGCTTGTGCGGAGTAATGGGACGGTAGACGCTTTTGGACGATTGTTTCATAGCTGTCTTCCTCCATTCGTACTACTGCCATCCCTACATGCTTTGCTCCTGTTTCTGGGTTTATTGATGCTGAGCCATCTATGAAGTATATTTCTCCTTCCTTCAGGACGTTTTCACTCGCCTTGGGAATATCATCACCCTCCCCCTCATAGGATGCACAGTCATGTTCCTACATATCCTCCATAGTACATGGCTCTGTAATTAATGTTGCTGGGTGTACTGTTTTACACCTGACCACATGCACGTTGGGGCTTAAAATTATTATCTCATATGCGGTTGCCCTCTGTGTTGTCAGTGTTGATTTTGACCGCTCAAGAATCGCAAATAATGAATGCTCTGCATACAATGTTACTGAACATGCCATTACAATTGTGGCACTTTTTTCAATGGCGAAGGCTGCGGCTGCGAGGGCCTATTCGCACGCGAAGTGGCCCTGCATCACTGCATCCAGTGTTCCGCTGTAGTAAGCCAGTGGCTTGTGGCCTAATGATGTTTTCTGTGTCAACACTGCCTTCATCAGTGTCCATTGCAGTGTGAGAACAAGAAAAATTCCCTCTCATAATCTGGGACCGCGAGGACTGGAGCCTCAGCGATAAGGTCTTTCAGTCTGAAGTACTGAGCCATCATGTCATGTGTCCATTTTATTGGGGCTCTACCTTTTTGCGCTTCTTTTAATGTTTGCAATAATGGGCGTGTGTATGCTGCATAATCAAGGATCCATGCTCGGCAAAAGTTACATATGCCAAGAAATTTTTGCATGTCCTTCACTGTCTTTGGTATTATTATGTTATGTATAGCAGTTGCCCTGCCAGGGAGTATTCAATTTCCATCTTTCGATATTAACTGTCCGAGGTATACAACTTCGGCAAGGCAATATTGTAGTTTCCCTTTATCAACCTTGTATCCTTTGGTAGCTAACACATTTAACAGTGTTATAGAGTCTTCTCTACACTTTTCTTCTGTTTTGCTACAGACAAGTAAATCGTCTATGTATTGTATAATGGTGCTCTCTACATCTATATTTCCAATGTCCTCTCGTAATACTCTTTTAAAAATACTTGGGCTTTCGCAATATCCCTGTGGGAGTCTGCAATGCTCATATCTGTTATTGCCCAGTGTGAATGCTGTGAGGTACTGAGATCCTGGGTCAAGTGATATGGAGAAGAAGACATTCTTCAAGTCAACCACAGTAAAACATGTAGATTCCTTGGATATACTGCACAGTATTGATGCTGGGTTAGGCACTAGCGGGAATTCTTTTTGAATGATGTCATTAAGTGGGCAGAGATCTTGGATCATCCTCCACGCCCCTCCTTTTGCTTTTTTAATCAGAAAGATGGCTGTGTTACACGGGGAGTTTGATGGCACTATTATACCTTGGTTCAGGAGTGCATTTATTGTCTCCCTAATCCCTTCCTCTGCTTCTCTGGATATTGGGTATTGTTTCACTCTTGGCGGTATGGCACCTGGTTTGAGTTTTATCTTTATTGGTGTTACTTCATGTAATAACCTTGCATCATGGGGGCCTGTAGTCCACATTTCTGGTGCTACTTTTACCATGTCTTCCTCAAATATTGTTGGTAGGGCATTAACACTAGCCATAAGTGGGTTGTGTACCTCTCTGTACTGGATCATGATATCACATGGTATGCTTATTTCCATTATTATCTCTCCATCATCTTCGTTGTCAGTGAATAGTTCTTCGTCAGTTAGATCTCTTAGCATTATCTTTGGATCTATGCATAACACAGTTCTCCACTCGCATCCATGTGTGTCCAAGCCTATGACCACAATACGTTTACTCGATACCTGAACTGCCTCGATGTCTATGGACATTATAGTGCCTGGCATGACGTCCGTATTCACAATTGGGAAGAATATAAAGTCTGATGGTGTCCTCCATTCTTTTCTCGTTATCTCAGGTTGTCATGATGCATACTCCCCGATAGCCAGTCCAAGACCGGCAGCCCCGGAAGCACACATCAGGTACCCAAGGGAAGGTCCAGCAACCCCAAATAGGGGCCCTTTGGACACAGTCCTGGCACCTTTGGCGCCAGGCTCATTTTGGACATCATGCAATATTTGAAAACTGCCAAAGCTCAGTCATCACGTCAGCTCCGATGGGCTTTGTTCTTTGCTGAATTCGATTTTGTAATCACCTATCGTCCTGGCAGCAAGAACGGTAAAGCTGATGCCCTTTCCCGAATAGGAATGGGTGAAATAGATACAAGCGCAGAACCAGTACCAATAATTCCCGAACAAAAAATTCTGGGTATGATTACCTTACAAACTCTGGAGGACATTCAAACTAGAGTTAAGCAACTCCTGGACCCTACAGCCTTGCAAGATTGAATTTTAAAGGGATCTAACTTTACTGTTAAGGATGACCTACCTTACTTGTAAGGGCGCCTATTTTTGCCACACAAAGAACTACAAGAACTAGTTATTTCTCGTTATCATGATACCCTGATAGAAGGACACCCAGGGATTGCCAAAACGGAAGAAATGGTAAAACGACAATTCTGGTGGCCCTCTTGGCGAAAGGACATTAAATCTTTTGTGATGTCATGTGGTATTTGCGCCCAAAACAAAGGACAAAAGAGGAGACCAGCTGGTCTTCTTCAACCCTTAGACATTCCACCAGCACCTTGGCACACCTTGTCACTGGATTTTATTACGGACCTGCCTCCTTGCTGTGGATATAACTCTATCCTTGTTATAGTGGATTTATTTTCTAAAATGGCCCACTTCATTCCATTAAAAGGCTTGCCTTCAGCTTCAGTCCTAGCTAAGGAATTTCTGGAAAACATTGTTCGTTTACATGGATTCCCATCCATACTAGTCTCTGACCGAGGAAGCCAATTTATTTCCCATTTTTGGAGAAAGTGCTGTCAGCTGGCGCAAATTGATGTAAGATTGTCGACCAGTCACCATCCTTAGACCGATGGTCAAACTGAGAGAACAAATCAGACCCTTGAACAATATCTACGGTGTATGTTGCATCAATCCGAAAGTAATTGGAAAGATAGCCTTTGGATTGCTGAATACGTATACAATAATTCGATACACTCGGGAACTGGACAAAGCCCTTTTTATACCATATATGGACATCATCCTCGGACCTCAGACCTTGATTCACGTCAAAGCCTCGAAATGCCCGCCGTAAACCATCTACATTCTACAATAACTCAAGCCTTCAAGGAAGCAACTGCACATTTACTGCAAGCCAAGAGAAAGTACAAGCAGAATGCTGATCTACATCGAAGTGAAGCACCTCAATACCAAGTAGGAGACCAAGTATGGTTAGCTACCAAACACTTATCGCTCAAGGGACCTCGAACTTTTAGCCCAAGATATGTGGGGCCCTACTCAGTTACGGCCACCATCAACCTGGTGGCCGTCAAACTCGACCTACCAGCTAATATGCGTATTCATCCTGTTTTTCATGTATCACTTTTGAAACCGGTGCAACCTGGAACCCGACTAATCAAGCCACCAGAACCTATCCAAATAAATAGAGAACCCAAGTTCGAGGTGAAGAACATTTTGGATTCCAAGGTGTCAAAGTCCAAATTGTACTATTTAATAGATTGGAAAGGATACGGGCCTCAAGAAAGATCCTGGGAGCCTAGTGACCATGTACACGCACCTCGGTTAGTCAAAAGGTTCCACCGGAATTTCCCAAACAAACCGAGACCCCCAGAGAGAACGATCTTGGGAGGGGCCTTGGGGGGAGTGCTGTCATGATGCATACTCCCGGAGAGCCAGTCCAAGACCGGCAGCCCCGGAAGCACACATCAGGTACCCAAGGGAAGGTCCAGCAACCCCAAATAGGGGCCCTTTGGACACAGTCCTGGCGCCTTTGGTGCCAGGCTCATTTTGGACATCAGTCCTGGCACCATAGGCACCAGGCTCATAAAGGGAGTGCTTTTGGTGGACTTACCTGATGCAGACCATGCTGCCAGATCCAGACCTCTTTGAAGCCTGAAAGGAACTACTTTACCTGTGGGACTATTTTGCCACTCGGGCGTGGTCAGGGAAGGATACATACCTGGTTTGGGAAGGATACATACCTGAGACTTCTTTGGGGGCTATTTAAGCCACGCCCAGACAGCAGCTCACGCTTCGCGTTGCTCTGCTCCTAGCAGCTGGACGCTCACCGTGTCTGCTCCTGCATCCTGATTCCAGCCACGCCCGCTTCAGTTCTGGAACACCTAAAAGGAAGAAGAGAGGAAGAGAAGGTGAATAAAGGACATTACCTGATATTGCATGGGATCCGGAGCCAACACGCCGACAATTCTAAAGGGAAAGACATTATTTTAGGATTTCTCGCGTTGCTCGTTGCAGCGCTGCGCTCAACTCACCTGTCCACAAGGAATTCCGTACTCCTGCGACCATCCGCACGTTCCGCTGCATTCCAGCACCTAGGAAGGAAAAGAGAAGAACAAAAGGTGAACCAGAGAAGACATTGGGAAAAGACTGATTTGCCCGAAGGCTTACCTGGCAATTGGTGGGGGAGAATCCTTCCTCATCTCGGGTTGGCACGCCTTTTGGCAGTACCGCGCCCCGGCCCCTATGGGGAAAAAAGAACACGCGCATTAGTGGGTGAACATACAGACATTAGAAAAACCACCCCAACATAAGCTCACCTGAATTATCCACAGCGAATTGTCTTCTCTACGTGGAATCTTCGCTCAGCTCCTGCGCTAAAAGACTAAAAGCAGTCCATTGAAAATAAAGGCCAAACAGGAAGGGAGACAACCCTTGGACTTGATAAGTCATATACGTACGAAAGCGCCTTATTCATCCAAAATACCAGTGAAGCAACTGGACCTGAATGTCCGTCCGATAACCAGTGAAGTAACTGGATTCTACCGCACCCCTGCACCAGAAGCAGGATGGAGAGCTCGTCATTTCAAATCTTAAGGTGAGAATTAACGGGAAGGGTCAGAGGTGGTTTGAAGAGAGAGTAAAAGGGGAAAGGAGGGGTTCGACTCGTCACTCTGCAGGTGATTAAAATCCTTTTCCCCATCTACAGAAAGATCTTCCTATGCATCAGACAGGCGAGGTTTGGGGGTCCGGCCCAGTCGGTGTTCCGAGTCCTGCGTATCACCTTAGAAGAGGCCGCAGCAGCCCAGACCTGGTCAGCGTCTCCGTGGGAGTCAGGTGAGCGTTACACTGGTACTACACGGGCTAACACTTTGATGCCATAGATAAACATGTCTATGTCAATGGGTATCCCTCGCACCACAACTTCATTCATCATCATGCTAATAATTAACATTGCTCGCACTGGGCATACTCCTGGGGTGGAACACACTATTCCCTGCTTGGTAAACGAAATGGTAATGTTCAATTTACTTGCAAATCTCTACCCAGCAAGTTGATTGGCGCGTCTTCGTGGTACAGTAAAGGTGCGGGCACTGTTTTTCAACCCACCGTTATATCAAGATCTTTGGTGTAAGGAACTTTTAAAATAGCCCCAGAGAACCCCTGCATTTCTAAATTCCTGCCTGAGAGCAGAAACCACCCTTCCGTAAGACATGAGTTTTCCGCTCCTGAGTCTACCATAAAGATAAACTGCTTATTTCCTATCTCTGCCCCACTAGTGGTTCCTCTTCTGCACGTAGGGTGGTGGATAGGACTTGACACGCAAGTGTTCCCTGTGGGCTGTCCTAATCTGCGTACCTTTCTTGTCCGGGCACTGAGAAAACATTATCTCCAACTAATGTTGCGCCACAGAACGGTGCAGGTGCACCATGTGCAGCTGTCGCGAAACTGTTGCTGCTGGCGTTTCCTACAGTGTTTTGTCTTGTCATGGGCTGTGATGCACTGTGATGTGGTTGTGAGGGTGGTTGTCTTTGCTGTATTTGGGGTTCATTATAACACTGGTCCTGTGGTCTTCCCCCTCCCATTGATAATCCATAGGGGCTACCTGGGTGTGGGCATCCCCACACCTGTTCATTGTCCACGGGTGGTTGCCCTTGGAAATACCCTGAGGGCTGCATTCTGCAATCTCTTGAATAGTGTCCCCATAACCCACAGTTCCAACATGACCCTTGCTGTCCTTTTCTCATCCCTTGGCCACTGAATCCTCTATTCCCCCCCATGCCTCTGAACCCCCCTCTCTTGCCACTGTGGTCCTCTGTATTGCTCCTCTCTATTCCACGGTCCTTGTTCTCCTGCTGCCCACAGCGCTGCTATTCCAACTGGCCTGCTTCCCACACTTTCATCCCCCTCATTCTCTCTATCTGTTGTTACGCTGGCGTTTATGGCGGCGACCTTCACTAATTTATTCTGTACCAGTTTTGCTTCTTCTGCCAGCCTTTTTTGTGCTATCTCCTTTTCTCTCTCTTTGATCCTCCTACAGTGGTGCACAATTATGCTCTGGATCAGGCCAACCCTTGGCTTCTATCCCAGCTATCTTGTCCAAGGCCTTCTGTACCTCCTTCGGAAGCCCTTTCTTGATTATAAAATAGAACAAGGCGCTGGATTGGTTCCACGCCGTACCAGTTTCGCTTCTCCACAAGTCTTGCACCCGCAGTATGAATTGCATAGGATCCTCGTTCTCCACCATTGTACATTGCATTACCAAATGTAAATCTGGAATATCTGGAAATGTGTGCCGCAATGCGTCCCATACTTGTGCTTGAACATTGTTGAAGGGTGATCCATCGGGGCGGTCACAACTCATTGTTACTCCTGGGAACCCCGCCTTTTCCCACACAGCGTCTGCTTGATCACCGACGGCGGACAATAGCAAACTTTTTACATCACCTATCGCTAACGGTACTCCTGCCATGTTCTTCTCGAAATGCATGTATCCATTTCCCTGCTCCTCCCGCAAGTGTGGGGAGGAGTTTCCGCAGGTTGTTTTTGTCCATCTGGGCCCACGGAATATAGTGTGGCCTAGCTGCTCCCTTATGTATCAACGGCATCTGCAACTTATGCTTCTTCCCTGTTTTACTTATCGTCCCTTTCTTTGTCTTATTACCAGCATATTCCCTACTCGCTGCCTTAATCTACCCTGCCATCGTGGGGGTGATCGTGGATCTAAGACATCGAAATGATGTGGCAGTGGGCATCCTACAACTGCCACTCCTTATATTCGTCTGGATCACTCCACACCTCTTCTATTTCTTCTTCTTGCTCGCCATTCTCCTCTTGTTCTTCCCCTCGCTGGCTTTCTGGGGTGGCTGGGCGTATGATTCTCACTGGTTTATCATTCAGATGGAACAGGAATTCTCCCGATCGCCATTCTTTCTCTTGCCCCTTTGATGTGGGTGTTCCCTGAGACAATATGGACTGTGCTGGCTCTGGCGTCGCTGGGGCTAACTCCCCTGTTGCACTTAGCGGGGGGGTGAGATCTGCTACGGACAATGGTGGTACTTCCCCTCCCCCGGTAGCATTTGTCCTCTGTCACACAGTGCTCTTAGCTGTGTTATTTCCATGTGTGCATGCGCTAACTGGCGGTCTAACTCTCTGGTTAGTCGCGCTAAATATACAGGGGGCGCACTTGTCGGGCCATAAAGGCCTCCTTTATCGTATGGTGGTGGCGCCGTGGCTACTGCTCCATTTGAGGGAGTGGGGGTGGGGCACGCTGGTATATACAGAGGCTCACTGTATCCTACTGCTGGTCTTGTCATTAAGGGGTATATTTTGATTGTATCATTCTCAGCTGTGGTTGTTGTGCATTCATCCTTTGGTGTTCCGCTTACCTCTTCCTTTGTTTTCTGTTTCTCGATTGTTTTTTCTGTATTTACCTCTGCTGTAGGGGTAACCTCCTCGAACATTTTCCACAGGTCCAATACCTCTCTTCTGGTCTGCAACTATTTTCCTTATATTTTGCCAATAAATGTGTGGATACTAAATCTAACACCCTTTTGTCAAACGACTGTCCCTCTGGCCAAATTGGTGTCACGCTGTCCACTTTTATCTCCGTCACCCATCGATCGTGGTATTTCTGTATCCTGTCATCATCAATACGTTTATTCGGAAACACATTTCCATAAATAACAATACAAGATAAAATACAATACAAAATACATGACATAAAAAGAAACATATTAGATAAAAAATGGCAGAACTTTAAAAGTGCATGTGTGAATGGCGATTAATATCCTCCAAAGGAATGCCTGAATAGTCGTTAGATTGTCAATATTCAGTCAGATTTTGAGAGATGATTTTAGTTCTCCTGTGCCAGGCCTTTCTCAAATCGTCCACCGAGCCCATGCCACTGGCAACTTGGCAGCTGAGAGTAAATAGAAAAGGGCTGGTCTGGCTTGGGACAATCCAGCTGACCTCAATAGTGGCAAAAGTGTTTTCCTCCTTAAGTCCATACATGTTGAACAAAACAACACAAAGTGCAAAAGTTCCTCCACGGGGTACTGACAGCAAGGACAAGCCTGAGGTTGAGTATTGTGAGACCAGTTTTTTGTACGGGCCCCCAGCCATAAACAGTCAAATCGTGCTCTTGTAAGTGCCCAACGGTCATAAGGTTTATTACTAAATAACAAGTACGGCTGGATAGTGTCTGCGATAGTTAAAACAACATGCCTTCTATTAGCACAAGTGCCTAGTGCAACAGACTCTCTGTTTGACTCAAGGATGGATTTATACAATTGCTTGTGGGCCCTTACAACACACAGAGTCAGAAAGGCTGGAGGGAAGATGAGGCTAGCACAGTTTAACTGATTCACACATTTCTCAATATAAAAGAGCCACAGTATTTTCTTGGTAGCTGGACTTCTTACCAATACAGTTTTGATTTTATGTGAAAGAATGGCTTTCTGATTTGACCATAACACCAGCCAATGCGCAAGGGGGGTCAGTAACCATTCATCACCAATATGGGGGCACCCTAGTTCCAAATGGGTGCCATAATTTGGCGCTGACTGCGGAAGCCCAAGTAGTTTTTTTTAAGAAACTATTCTCAACTTTTTCGATGCTTGGAATCTTTTCAATGCCCCACAGAGCAGCCCCATAGTTATGGCTGTTTTGGTTTGTACCCTGTGGACTTCAAGGATAAGCTTGAGTGGATGCCCTAGACAGTCATTTTGAAAACGGGATATGCCACCCAAGACCTGTCTCATCCTCGTACATTGTTTGTCCACATGGCCAAACCCTTGTATTCTGTCACTATGTAGTCGGAGATGTTGGAAAATGTGAGCTAATGGTGTGATTCCCCCATGACGATGTTTCTCCCTTCACTTTGTGTGCATGCTTGCTTGCACTTGATCCTCCCTCTAATCACACCCTTCAACCACTGTTCGTTTTTATAGGTCAACAATATATTAAGCGTTTCTCAATTTCTGACAGTTACTGTGCATCAATATTCAACGTTACCTTTGTAATCATTGCATTTCCAATTTCAACAGTTCACTTTCGCATATATAACCCCATATATATATATATAACCCCTTACCAACAAATCACTTACAACATTTTGACATACACAACAATAATGGACAAAAAAGACATATAACACATAACATGCAAAACCTGCGCGCTTTTATCTCCCCTTTGTTCCCGTTACTGAACACTTTTTATCCTCCCCCGCTGGCTACTCTTCTCATTCACTCCCCACCTCTTACAGCCTCTTACTCTTTCCCAAGAATTCTTGCTCACGTGGAAAACGAATATTCTAAATAACTACTCCGAGTCTACTCAATATACGAGACCCCTACTATTTTCTCTTTATATTCACTTATTTATCTGCACTGGACGAGACAATGCTACGCTGCGCCGCCTTCTACCCCGTTCAGGCTAGGATACCCCTTCTCTTCTTCTTACTTCTCACAAAACCTAATGGCCATATAAAGGATAGATCAGAAAAGCCTCAACATCACTCATACAGGCCCTACTCTTGGCTTTAACCCACTACCACCTGTTCCCCTGTTCTCTTATTTTCCCCCTTACCTTTCCTTGGGAACTTTTGCAACCGGCACTCACGTGTTCAATCAGGTAATCCGAGGGTCACCGTTCACGGTCTGACCCTAGTCAGGTCTGCACCCCAACGAAGCCGTGGCTCGCCTCGGCGAGCAGCTTTTTCAGTTGGGTATTCGTCAACCGGGAACCCTTGACCCTTTCTTGTAGTGCGCACAGGCTGGTCGGGCGCGGAGGCGATGGTTTTGCTGGGGGGCGTCCCGGATCTCGCCGCACGGTGCGGGCCTTGAGGCACCTCTCCAAATCACGTCGCAGGGGATCACCAAATGTTTGTGCCCTCCCCATCTTTCTCGTGCAAAAGAATAAAACGGACACATCCCAGACGGGGAATGAGGCAAAGAGGCTGCGAGAGTTCAAGGCAAGGATAATATAAGTAAATGGCATTCAAAGATCTCTGTTACCTCTGAGAGCGCTCTGACCAAAATTAATGTTACAATACATTTTATAGGAGAAATGACGCAACTAACATAGGATACTATGTTGGTCACGGATTGGACAGTCCATATGGTGCCCATGGTGTGGGTGGCATCTCTTCCTCCGGGCTGGCTGCTTGGTTGGCGGGAGGATGGACGTCAGGCATCTGTGCTCCGAATGGGTGAAGGTCAGGTCGCTGAGAGGCAGGGTGGTCACTAGCTAAGCTAACATAATATATTCTCAAAATGCATGCACTAATTAATAATCTTTTGAAGCCTTTGAATAACTAATCATGTCTCTATAAACGTCACACGTGCATCTATACTATCAGTTACATCGGATTATAAAGGCCTTAGGTTAAGGGCCTTGACCACCATAATACACCGGTTGAAGTGAGGGTCTGTGTTCATAAGGATCTCTGGTATGTGACATTTGTTAGTGGTAGACAACGATATACTGCAGCAGAGGTCTAATGTTAGTTAGGGATCTGTTGGGTGGGCATCATGGCATCGTCAGCGGTCTGGCACATGAAAGGAATACCTTGCAAGGGCACTGGGTCACAATGGCAGTAAGTTTCCACTGGCGAGGGTGCGGGGGCAAGGACACGTTTGTGGAGATGAACGAGCTATGTGCTTAGCTCATGCTGGTTCACATGCAGGACAGTGATCTCAGAGGTAGAGGGATGTGTTACATTTATTATTTGTTGCAAGTACCTCCAGCTTCATCGTGAGAATGGAGCTGCAGAGTTTTTCTGTCAGAGTGGGAAAGTTGGTGGGGGCCATGTGCCCTGCGCGTCCGGCCGCTGCGTGAAAGGGAAGCAAAGCGTTTTGTACTATCTAGTCACCAAGATGGAGTTGAAAGGGGGTACAACAATGGATGCCCTGTGTCCTTCTCAGTGGTCCCATCTACGCGAATGTGAACCAAAGTCGACATTGCATAAGGGCAAGGGACGAACCCACTACTGGAGGCTCTTGGTCCGAGTTTTGTACTGAGAGGTAAAGGATGCGAAGGGCCTGCTGGCCCCTCGCTCCCACACAGGAGCCAATGCAGAGATTTTAGTCCTGGAGAGATACGATGCCTGGGCTTGAGGCCAAGGACAAGTCTCGCAGTGCTGTTCTGGATGAGTTGCAGAGGGCGGAGAGTAGCAAGCAGATTTAGAAAGAGGCGGCTGTTGCAACAGTCCAGCCTAGAGAGAACTAGAGCTCTGGAGACAGTGAGCTTCTTGGGGAAGGAGAGAAATGGAAGAATACCTCTGAGGAGGTTCAGCTGGTAGTGAGACTTCTTAGAGACATCAGAGATGTGAGGAGAAAAGGAGAATGTGGAGTCGAAGATGACGCCGAGGTTTTTTGGCCTCACAGGTGGGTGCAGGAAGAGGGCCAATAGAGGCCGGCCAGAGAGTGACAGGAAAGGAGGGAGCGGGTGTGCTGATGTGGCGAATCTCGGTATTACTGGCATTAATGCAGAGATAATTGCCAGCACAACACTCCTGTATGGCGGGCAGACAGTCAGAGATGAGAGATGGATAAGAGTTGGCTGAGGGTAGCCTGAAAGTGAGCTGAGTGTCATCCGCATAGCACTGGAAGTTGGGGCAGAGCGCGGCAATGCAATGGGCAAGAAGTGCCAGGTGTTGGTTGAACAGCCAGGGAGAGAGGTTAGACCTTTGGGGAACACCACATGTAGACATAGAGATAGAGATAGAGATAGAGGAGAGGAAGGACTCAAGTTGAACCTGGGAGGGTCGATCAGAGAGGAAAGAAGTCAGCCATGCCAGGGCCTGACCGGTGATCCCCAGGTTTTCACAGGGACGGTTGAGCAGGATGGCATGGTTGACTGTGTCAATGGCAGAAGAGAGATCAAGTAAGATGAGGACACAGGGGGTGTTGGAATCAAGGTTGAAGAGCAGGTCTTCACGGATGTTCAGCAGAGCAATTTCCGTGCTTCTGGCAGCTCTGAAGCCAGACTGATGCTCATGGAGACAACCAACACATTCAGTGTGAAGATTGAGCTGGGAGATGGTCAGCTTTTCCAAGAGTTGGCCGAGGAAAGGACTGATCGAGATTGGGCGATAGTTAGCCGGGCAAGACGAGTCGGCAGAGGGTTTCTTAAGGAGAGGGTGCACAAGGGAATGCTTCAGGGTTGAAGGGAAGACTCCAGTGGCAAACGAGTGGTTACAGAAGTCAGCCAGGGCAGGAGCCAGGGAGTCAATGTGGTCCTTGATGGCTTTGGAGGAACAGGGATGAACCTGTTTTGATGAGATTTTCATAGATCGGACTTGACTAGAAACCTCATCTGGGGAGAACAGGCGAAAGGCAGAGAAGGAGGGGGAGAGGTGGCCGAAGAAGGGTCAGAGGAAGAGCAGGGAGTAGAGGCAGGAAGGGGAGAGGAGGAGAGAGAGGACAGGATGTCGTGAGTTTTAGAGATGAAATGAGAAGCCAGTGCCGTGCCGTGCAAACATCCCTAAGTCAATGGCTTTATCTAAACCCGAAGCACATCCTATGCCATTTCTGCCCTACACCACTCTCCCTGTGTTCTGGTGTTTCCTGAACCCCTCTCTCCCCTGCACACACTGGTCACCCCATGCAGCAAACCATCCCCATCTTTCATCTGCACTCCATTCTTCTTCCCATCTCTCCCCTCCCTTGCTCCTCTCTTTTTCTGTCCTCTGCACCCTTTCAACCCTTTTTCACTTTGCATTCCCCCACTCTACTGCACCCCAGTCCCTCACTTCCCATTCCCCCATGGCCAGAACCCCACAACTCTCATCTGTACACTTACTCACCACTTTCTCCTCAATCTTCAGAGCACCCCCGATATCCTTGGGCGCTTTTCTACAACTATTAGTCATGCTCCATTGTCGTACCTCATTTTGGGGTCTTCTCCAGGTCACTGTCGAGGGAAGGCCCAGCCAGTGCTGTGTACACATGCTTGTATTTATTATTTACACTATAATGCTGCTTGCTGCTTGACAGATGCTGACCCCCCCCCCCAAGAGTTCCACTAGCGGGTAAAAATCGGTAAATATTGAATCCCTCTGAACTGGGGGCTTTTTTCTGAAGTCGCGTAGGTTTGCTAAGCATTTGTGAGCACGTTGCGCAACACAGGGTTCTTGGGTGTTGATGTATCATTTATGTTCTGTAATGGGGCTATGCGAAACGTGAACAGTGCATGCAACACATCAGGGACGTCTGTATTTTGCTCATCCTTTAAAAGTGCACATTGCATGCACAGAACAGCCCAATTTAGCACTTGTGTGCTGTTGGGTCACCTGTATGCAATTTGAAACCTTCACGAGGCATGGGGCGAAGCCTGTCTTTTCCCGTTGTCATATAATAAAACGAGGGTTCGACCCTCAGGTTTTTCAATTCATGATGAAACATTAAGAGGTCAGGATTCCCTGATCAGTTTGCAATGCACTGCACATGTTTAGAAACTGTATAAATATGACGTTGGCATATTCCCCCTAATAAATCCTGCCTATGCCGGCCTGCACTGCACCTGGGAGAGGGGGGCCATTTGACTTACCTTAAGTACGGTAGCTGAGGTCTCAGGAGATTGAGTCGCAGTCAGAGTCTCAATCTGTCTCCCTCGATATTAACACACGCTGTCAGTCAGTCACTCTCAGCAGGAGCATGTGGCGCTGTCTGGCATCTCCTTCATTCTGGAAGCTGAGGCTGGGAAGCAGTGCAATGCTCAGGGGCCCGTGCAGTTCCCCGGTCTGGGCACGTTCCAAATGCACAGGCACGGGGCATGCATGAGCAAGCAGCAGAAGTTCTTGTTTTGGCCCGCTGCTGCAGACAGTCTGAAGTTAACTTATACTTTTGCACACATGACCAGGAATGACATTTCACCAAAATGCCAGGGGTAGCGGAAGTGACATCACACGAACCTTGAACTCTGATGACATCACAGGAGGTGATGTCATTTGACCCCACTCCGAAGTGATATTGCGGGAAGCAATGGAACTCAACCTTTCACCCCTTGAAATACACTATGAAAAATATGTTTACGATATCACTATAATGTGATATACAGTTATAAAAGAAAGGATCGCCATATGTATTGTTAGGATCAGACCCATATTACCAAATTACTGTGAATGCAAGCAGACGTCCATGGCCAAATGATAATGATGTGTTATTATATAGCACTTACGCTTAAGTGCTTTATATAGAAAAAATATACACCCAATATCACCCAACCTGTGTTGGTACTCATTTATCGACCTCGAAGGATGAAAGGCTGAGTTGAGGTGTTTAAGAACAGACTAAATCAGTGACTCACCCCCTGAAGTGTTCCTGAAATGAACCTTTAATGAGTATAGCAATTATTGTATAGAATTTCAGAAAGACACATTGGGCCTCATTCCGACCCAGGCGGTAAGTTACCGCCTGGGTCGTACCTTTACCACCATGGCGTAAACTACATTTACGCCATGGTGGTTGGCGGACTTACCGCCCCATTCCGAGGTTGGCGGGGCGGTAAGTCCCCAATCCCCATTTACCCTTCCCCATTCCCATTTTTGCCCCATAGGGCATAATGGGAGTGGGGAAGGCGTTAATTACGCCACCGTAAATTACGGTGGCGTAATTAACAACAAGGTCCCTTAGCGTCATGGATTTTAACACCTGCTAAAAGCAGGTGTTAAATCCTCCATGGCGCTAAGGGACCTCGGAATCAGGCGGTAAGGGTTGGCGCTGTTTACGCTGCCGTAAACCCCTTACCGCCTGGTTCGGAATGAGGCCCATTATTTGGTTTTTCTATTCTTTCTTATATAGGGTCAGTGCTGAAAGTTTTAGACTTGAAGCACCCTTGCTTTTTTTTCTTCTTTTATTTAGAGGCCTGAACAAGAAAGCCAGCCACTCCAGAAGTAAAGAGCCACATGGTGCTGGCCACAGCCCAGGAGCTTGCATTACAAAAACAAGAAAAGGACACTTTTTTGTTTCAATTTATTTTTGGGGTAGACCTCAGAGGTCGCAGTTGTGACCTCTGGTGACCCCTAAATGACGTCCCTGCACATGACATCTGCAGCCTGGGGGGGGATAAATGACATTATATCCCCCCCACTTAAAATTGTGGGGAGATTTGTCCCCCCTGTCCCCCATGTCATACGCCCATGACTGTTTTATTAGTCGTGCCCTTCATCCATTCCGCATGGTACTGCCTTATTTTTGATGTATATCTTGGCAGTGTCCTGCATAGGTGTAAAAGAGGAGTGCCGCCAATAGTGACAAGTCGATTTTTGACTGCCAATATATTTAATAGATCTTTAATTATTTTATTTACTTTATCAAATATACCACACTGATTAATTTGAGCAGGCACCATCAATTGCCGCACATTACCAATCACATGTTTAACCAATTTAATTAAAAATGTCTATGCAGGGGTGCTCTTTATATTCCTTTGTACACACTTTCTATCAATGTTTACTGTCCTGTTGTTTTATTATTGACACTTTAAGAATCGCTTATTTATTTATTTATTATTCTCCTTTGATTTTTATCCTCCTGATTGACGTCAATCTCTTCATTTAAAAATCTGATGGTCACCTTAATTTTTACTATCATTTTATATCTCTTAATCTAAACACAATAAAGGTTTTACACTGACATATTTATAACCCCATGCACATGTGCAATTTTAATTTTTTGCATTCCCCTTCCTACCTTTAGTAAATGTATCCCCTCTCACTTTTTACCCCATTTTGGAGTTTGACACACACTCTTCTTTTTGGCATTGCTTCAGGAATACTTAAATAATACCCCTAGTTGGAGTTTTTGTGCATGCACTTTCGCCCCTCTTGGAACCAGGAATCAAGGTCTCTATTTCTTTTCTTTCTTATCCCCAGAAATCCTGTTACTTTATTTATTTATGTATTTGTTCATTTTTATAGCGCACCTAAACCGAAAGTATCTGGGTGCATTACATAATTTGCATTACATTTACATTACGTGACATTGACAATTATGATTTGGAGATTATATTTTGTTACAAATTACATATTCATTTCTGATAATTACAGTAACTATCATTCAATTTATCAAGATACAGTAGTGATACAAAGTTATCACTCATTTGGTAAGAGCCAAGTTTTCACCGTTATGCTGAAGGTCCATACATATGTTTAAAATACAGTCTGATCCCCTATGTTTTGACACTTTTGATGCACCAATTACATCCATGGCTCAGCTCAAATCCCTCTAATATTGGTGGAGTGTCCCGTCTCCTGGTGGGTCGAGGCAGTCGAGGCAGTTCTTTGGGCACATACAGATGCTAAGTGCACAGCAAGGTTTTTGTTTAGAGAGGTGTTTCTGCATTGGGTGTGTGTGATGTGTTGCAGTCAGACAATGGCACCCATTTCTTTAATGAACTTTAAGGAAGTGACCGCATTATTGGGCATTAAGCATGAGATGTGCACATTTACCACCTCCAGGCCAACAGTGTTGTGGAGAGGGTCAATGGATTAGTTAAGGCCAAGCTATCTAAGCTGTGTGCTACTCTGTAAAGAAACTGGGTGCACTACCTCCTTCTTGTCTTGCCTTATTTAGTTTGCACACTCAGCCCTGTTAGGATCATCAATTATACCCATATGAGGTGGTAACTGACTGGCAAATGCATACGCCTTATCTGCTGCCAGAAAGGCTTCACAAGGCAGCATCCGTTTTGGGGGAAGGATGCAGGAATTACTTAACAGTTTTAAATAGATCAATAAAATGTATTTCTCAAGAGATAGCACCACAGTGGTCTGAAGGAACAACCAGCGCTGCAACTGCTTATGCGGCATCTCAACCTCTACAACTGTTCCCTGGTGATCTTGTGTTCATTGGGAACTTTGTGCGCAGGTGGAGCAAGCCAAGGTTTAACGCCCCTTTTACTGTCGAATATGCACTCAATTTTCAGTCAAGGTCCGGGAGCTGTGATACTGTGTACACCTTTCAGATGTTCGGAAGCCTCCTAATGCCACATCACCCACAAGCGAACACAACAGTGCTACATGAGTAATGCTTAAGGAAAGTGTGCTTGAAATTAAAACACTTTGGGCCTCATCCTGAGTCTGGTGGTATCCCAGCGGTAATACCACTGGGATACCACCAGTGCAAATAGTGCTACTGCTTCTCATACTGGCTCTATTAGCACCGGATCATGAGTAATGGTTGGGTGGTTATTGCCCATTCCCCATTGTGGTGTGATATTACTGCCGGTGGTAATTGTGCTGGCAGTAATAGCACGGAAAATGGGCAGAAAGCAGGATTTTTACTTCCAGCAAAAAAGCTGTAGGTAAAACTCCAAACTTTCCACCCAACTCATAATAGGGCCAGCCCTTAAATGCGGCAGTAATAGTGCTTCTGATGCACTTAAGGGCTACCGCCCAACTCGTGATGAGGCCCTTTATCAGCTGACACATTTTTATGAAACAAAGTAGGACTTTTGTCAATCGGTTCGCTTAACTGAAAATCATTTTTGTTTTGTTTCTTATTTTTTGGTTTTGAAGTGGTTGATTATTTTTATTGTTCTGGATGGACCATGAAGATACAGATGCATTTTGATGCCCCTGATGCTATTGTGCAATATTATGTTAAAAAGATTTTACAGTAACACACTTTTATCTGCGTATATGTATGTGATGCATCTTATGTTGAAACTATTTAGCATCTTTATGTTTGGATTAGGATTATATTTAGTATGTCATTTTATATGGTTGGAACATACAAAAGGGGGATATTCGAGGATGGTGTACCATGGGTGGGTGGGTGTACATATCAGAATGGGGATAATACCACAAATGATAACACAATATTAGATAGTGACACTAATATGCCAACTAATGTGAATATATTGCCAGATGTAAAGGTATATGTGCCATACGCCAGCATATTAAAACATTTTAAAAGACAGATCAAAAGTAGAAAGTATGACGAGTATAGAGGATTTGGCCGAGACATGATAGAGGATGTGCACTACCCAGAAAAGAGTAACAGTTGGTATGCAGACAAGAGCTTGGTGGGGGAACAGTGGGTAAATGAGAGTTGGTATATTTGCTACTTACCACTATACATGTCAAGAGTCCCAAGGTCTTAATACCGCAATAAATTCGACTTTTGGACACCCAATGTCTCATTCTTCTAGCACTATGTAGGTTGCAAAGCATGTTCCAGGCGCACAGGATACAACTTGTAATGATGGATCCAGATGAACAGCAATGTGCCCATAACGCCAGAAGCCTACAGTGCTTACAAAGACCATACATGCAGCTAAAAGGAGCGAGGTTTGTGGCCAATCGGTGGGAAGAGACTGTGGCAAGCTGCATTGCACAAAGGCTCATCGGACAATAGGAAGAAGTGATCAAGAGGGTAAAGAAAGCATGCCAAGATTACTCGGGGAAGCACGTGGCAAAGCTAACATGGATTGAGGCAAAGGCAAAGCCAGTGAAAGTACAGAAACAAGAAGACTATGAACAATGCTTCTATAACACAGGCAATTTCTCTGTGGGTACCAACGACAAGTGCAACGTGATAGTACACATTCCAGATCTCAAAAAAGATCTCAAAAAAGGAACTGCAGCAGTAATGGATATGTACTGGGTCTGTGGTCAACAGGCATTTCTGCACCTACCACCATAATGGAGGAGCATATGTTCGCTAACCACGCCAAACTCGGTTCTTCTCGTGGTCCCTGAACCACACCTAGCCATGAGACTCACTGATGAGGCCCAACAAGGCTGAAACACGTGTCTTGCGTTGCTGGTGGTACTCTTGTGTAGAAGAGAATTGCCATAGCATTTTGGTGCTGGACTGCCCATGTGGGTGGGACAAATACTGATATGCAAATGGATATTTACCTTCTGTGAAAGGTACAATAACCTAAAGTGTTGCTGCGGACTGCACATGGGTACCTTCCCAAAGAACAGGTCATTTAGCCGTGTTCGTTCTTGCAGAGGAGTGCCTATGGCTATTTTTTGATTGTTTAAAAGATTCGGGTTAAGTCACCCTACGTTTCTTAGGGCCATCCAGACATTGACCCCTTGCTCACCGTGCTCAGAGAGGCACAGCTCCACCTCACTGATGAGGCCCAACAAGGTAGAAACACGTGTCTGGGGTTGTTGTTAGTCTTCTTGTTCAGAAGAGAATTGCTGTAGCATTTTGGTGCTGGATATTTACCTTCTGTGAAAGGTACAGTGAGCTAAAGTGTTGCTGTGGACTCTCGAGTGAGTACCTTCCCAAAGAGCAGGACAATTAGCTATGTTCGTTCTCGTAGAGGGCCACCTATGATTATTTTTTTATTACTTTCCATTACATGTGACTGAAGCCTAAATTGCACCTTTGCTAACAGAGAGATGCCTTGGAGAAATGTGAACATTCTGCAGCATGTAGATGATCACTTAAAAATGAAACTGCATTGCCTGAGCAATATATAAATATATATATATCCTCTACAATAGATCTCCCTATATATATATATATATATATATATATATTCACTGAAAAAACTTTGTTAAATGGATTCTATGGTTAAGTTGCACTAATACAAGCCTATTAAATGCAATTGATAAAACGTCTTAAATGTACATTATGTTTACAACTAAAACCGAAAACCCCCAGAAATGTGCCATTTATGGTAAGCTAAGCAACCATAACTCAAGCCACCACTGTGCACTCCTAAGACTAACACCAAGGAAATCAAAGCTGACATCACACATGTCATTTATGACATCACTGATGACATCACATATGAAATTACTTTTGGGGTTGTGTTTATAACGTTGGTAACACAATGTCAGGGGTGATAGGGATATCTATTGTAGAGAAGCAGATGTATACATCCACAGGAGATCCTGCCCCTCCCCTTCCTCCTCTGTATTGGAGACATGAAACCATGCCTTGCTCGTACCAATACCGATGCAAGTAGTTGGAAGGAGATACCCATTGAGACAAACCTATTGATTGGACCCTTGAGTCAATGACAACCTACAGGAGAAACTCCCTGAAGGAATTTGAGAAAGGGTTAAGAAAATTAACTGATGACATCATAAGAAAGTGTACACAACGTCCCGAGATACTGAATGAAGAAGATTTATAGATCCTAGAGGACAAATGACAAAACAAAGAATCAAGTGAACTATCAAAGTGGAAAAGAAGAAGATTGCACATTAACAAAGTGCTGTAGAAAGGACTCGGCCATGACCCCAGCTCCACCAAACCACCCCCGCTATCCACTGCACCTACCCAGCATCCTAGTTCACTGTACACTATACCCTCATAATGTGACCAATGGCCAGTGCTAATAGCTTGCATAGCCAGTCTCCACAATCCATGGAGTATGGGCTTTGGCCATGCCGCATACCCAAATAGTCAAATCAGAGTAGACATCTGTCCTTGTCGAGGGCCACTCCCACTGTCCATGGCAGCAAACTTATATCACAATTTATTGTACGGCGTGGTTTCACCAGGCGTGCTTTCCGGGTCCCGCGAGGGGAAGAGGGAGGCAATAACGGGCCAGATGTAAAAGAAAAGAAAGCACCATTTAACCATTGATTTTCCCACTGTGACAGAATCCTATTACGGCCGGCAAGGGAAACAGAATAATCTATGTACAATGCCCAACTGTTCCACAACTTGATTCAGAGGATTTTCATTCATAAAGGTTCAACATAAAAAAGAAGTGTATGGGTCGAGTGCAGGATGCAGTCTCCAGGGATGTGTATCAGCGGTGAAAGCTTCAAAACAACAACACTATGTTAAGTTCCAAAATTAAAGCAAAGCCCATGCAAGGTTGTACATAAATGCAGACTTTATTAAAGTGTTGATTTCTTTTCAGTATTGAGAGGCAGCTTGATCATCATGAAGGGTAAGGCTCTGCTCAGATGGATGAAACTTGTCTCAAAGTTACATGATCACAGAGTAGAGGTATTCAACGCAGTTAGCTCGAATGGCTTTCATAGGCAACTTGACAGGAAGTGCATCAGCTCAGGGGTCGGAAGTTTGTCAGGAGTATGAAGCATTATCTCAGCATGATCGTGTTTTTCCATGGTGTGAATGGCTAAAACAGGATTGAAGTTCTTTTCTTGGTTTGTAGAGAAACAGCAGAGGGCAGGACAATGGTGCTGGACATAGGGTGCTCAGAATGTCCACAGTAGCTGGATCCCTCTTCTGCAACCTCTCTTCAAGGCTAAAGGGTAATGTGGCACACAGGCCCAATGCCTCCCTCTGAAAACATACATGTCCTGCTCTTTTTAAACTCAGTTCTAGCAAACTCCAAAGTTCTTCCAGCAGATCAGCTTTACAACACATCTGCCATTTTTTTAAATTGTGTTTTGGCTTGCAAGTAAACCTTACACATATTAGTAACTTTCAAAAACACACTTTTACATATATATAAAAAAATAAAACATGGTTATACAGTTATATAGAAATGATTCACACATTTATCACTTAAATACAGTTTAAAATACCTAAATATATTTAATTTAGCTTTACAAGCAATCCACCCTAAAATTCATTTTCCTTTAAGATCATGCCTTCCATTTTAAATTTCTGACCAAAAAAGTAATGATCATATAATCTAATCTCTTGCATAAACATAAAAAGGGGTTTGTGTATTTTCTGTCTTGTACGGGACAGTCAGCATCAAATGCGTTTCAGGTGTACCCTGTATGTTACAAAGTCTTCATGATCTGCACTTTGTTTCAATTCCCAACCTAGCACCTTACACCTCATTGGTCAGGCGGAGATTCATCCTGAATCTAAGAAATGTGTTTCACCAGACCAGACAGGAAAACATAATAATATAAGATTCAGGCATAAGAAAGTGTTGGCGCTCCTCAGTACGTTCTTAAATAAAGATTACGCCATAACAACCTCCCTAGAATGGAACCAATCTCTTTCCTCCACAACCCTTTTAGTTTGTGATGGTTCTTGCTCAAGCATTTAGCTGAGTGCCAAAAGTTATAAACATATTCTCAATCTTACTGACCCCTCCTGAAAAATAGGAGCACGACCTATGCTCCATTAATGTATGTAACCTCAGAAGGAGGGAGTGCTCAGGAGGAAATTGTACCTTTCTATAGAAGGACATGGATTTCTAATCTAATCATGTCCTCATAGACAAAAGAGCCAGTACGTGTCGGATCACACATTACATTTCTTCTTGATACATTCTAGATGCAAATTTTTCTTCTGGGAGCTATAAATAGTGTATCCCAAATACAGATAATTATGAACATGCTGCAGGGTATCACCTTTAACCTACCACAGTTAACAACCCTTTCCTGTTTTTACGACACTTATCAAAACCTTTGTTTTTTAAAGATTAATTTAAAGGCCAAATTCATCCATATACTGTACCAATTTTTCAACGACCTCTGAAAACCTATTGCAGTTTGATCAAAAATGACAAAATCATCTGCATGTAGCAGATAGTGGAATCTGCATATTGCACAAGCATCCCTCAACCATGACCCCAAATCCGAGAGGTAGAGGTTGAAAAATGTGGAGGCTAGTCACACCCTTGCCAAACACCACAATATGTAAGCACTGGGTTCGACAGCCTCCCCTCTGCATTTAAACAGACTTGGACCTTAGCATCTTTGTGAAAAGCCATCAATATCTCTAATAATGATGTAGGAATTCCCCATAGGCCCAGTTTCTCCTACAATTTACTCCTAATCGCCTTATCATACGAAGATGTCAAAAAATACCATATATATGATTTTTTCTATCTTGTTTGTATTAATTAACATCTTTACAATAAAGCCATTTAACTGAGTCTCCAGACCCTTTCCAAACCCAGATTGATTGGGATCCAGTATTCCAGCCTCCTTAATCCAAGTATTAAGCACCTCCAAGATAATGGACGCAAAGATCTTACTACAGACATCGAGAAGGGCTATAGGCCGGTAGTTACTGGGAGAGAGCATATCGCCCTTCGTGAATATTGGAACAATAATCGCAGTCTTACAGGACTCAGAAATCTTTTTCCTTCCTATTAAGTCTTGGAACAGAATATACAAAATATGCGCCCACAATCATGGTGCTGCTTTCATAATGAGATTTGAAATCCCATCTGAGCCCATTGCTTTTGAGGATTTGGTAGCCTTAATCACGGATTCAATATCCTCCTCATCAAAACACAGAGACCACTGCTGGAGGTACCGAGATGTACAAACACTGTCTGTAGAGTTCTCTTCCCTGCAGTAAGCGGCCTGCATGTGCTTTAGCCACACTTCCTCTGAGATGGGTTTGCCTGGACATGTTCCTGAAAACCAGGATCATCATTCATTAAATTCCAAAACATTCTGGCATCCTTTTATCTTAATATTTTCAACACTGACTCACCCTCCTATTGGTATATACACACTTTCGATGCTTTAGCCAGGTTTTAAAATGTTGCCTGACTCATTATAGGCCTCAAATGATACAATCAATAATGCCTACCTGAATCAAACATTACAGGCTATCCCTACAAGCATGCAGCACCTTCAAAGCCAGCTGTATTATATACAAAGTTGTCACTGTGCAAGCTCCTTCCTACCTATCAGACAAAGGTCCCATCCCTGGTGGTAAACACATAACTAGATGTCAGGACCTTGCTAGACTAGAGTACCCAAAATGAAAAAAAGAAAGCACCAGGGAAGATGCTTCCTCAATCTATGCCCAAAGACTGTGGAATTTTATCAACATCAGACTCGCTCCCAACCAAAAGCAATTCAGCAAAGAAACAAAGACCCTCAACTTTAAGGAGTATCTTCATCACACCCTATAGGGTAACCTCCAGACCGCATCCAGCTGAATATTTTCCTTGAGGTTCACCCTTCACTTCCCATCTACATTCCACTACGACGTCCCCTCTCAGCACTCTTATATGCTCCGCACTAAATGTAAATGCTAACTATTCTCTGTGGTCCTAAGTGGCATATCAATAATACATGCTATGTTGTATGGACTGTTCTTCCCTGCAACCATCTAATTTATGATTTAATGCTTACTACCCCTACTCATGATCAGCACTCTGTTGTGTTCCGAAGATATGTTTGCACCCTATAACTACCCCAAATCAACTAAATAATGAAAACATTCTCGTTTTACCTCTTATGAAATACGTGGTGGAGTGAGACACTGCCCCCAGAAAATAACAATGAGTTTAAACATGGAGCAATACGAAATGAAATAAAACCCATTGCTTTCAGGTGTGTTGAGCCTTAGCTGGTTTTCCCTGGCCCTTACCACCTAGTGCTCATAGGACTAGAGGTTGTAATAGGGATCTGTATAACATGATTCTACCTACAGCCAAGAAACAAACATGAACAAAATGTAACATTTATGTCTAAAATATGACCATTTCACTTTTCAACTGCTAGTGTATCTTTGAATTGTCAACAGCAGAGGTATACATGCATCCACTGTACTAACAGCAATAATTGTGCTACTCACTCGCTGAGCCTGACCTTTGCTCAGGTACGAACACTTATACCGCATTTTACCCACACAGCATTTATAGAAAACGCTATTTCTGTTTCGCAGAGCACATTGTTGTACGTAAAAAAAGCACCTTCACTTTGTGATCCTTAAAACAAAAATAACTCAGTAGAGTCCACATTTGTAGAAGGCATTCTGTCACAACACCTCGCTCTGTGGGATTCCATATTCCTGCAGACAAATTAAGTCAAAACAATATTGAAGAACTGCAGTGCACAGTTATTTAGTGTTGTGTGGATTACATGAGAGAAATAAACAAATGCAAATCAGGCTGGTTCCCATCCCAAAAGGGGCAGTACATCCCAGAATGAAATGTCCTTGCAAGACCACAACTTGATTGTTTGGCAGGCAGCCTAGATCAATTTCAAAAGGTTATGGTTAATTCAAAGCTGTTCCAGCCATTAGTGTTGCAAAAGCCATATCTGGTGCCACGGGCAGCCCCAGTTATGGTTCAGAACATCATTTGCTTAGAGTTCCAAGCTACCCCTCACTGCTGATTCCTGGTGAGGCCCAAGCATCTCTTGGGGTTCTATGTGGTCTTATGAAGAAGGTATGTGACCAAGATATTTAGACTAGACTGCTCTTTTTGGGATTTGATTATTTCATAATGTCAAAAACATATGTTTTTTCCCGTCTGTACTGGAACCTCTGGATGAAAATGCTCAGTTTGAAAAGCCGCTCATCGCAATTGCCAGTGGTTCTGAATAATACAAATATTCTCTGTTCATTGCTCTTTAGTGCTGCAAAAATATTTGTGTTTGCAGATCAGAACAAAAGCACCAGGGAAAACACCTCTCTCAACTAATGTCTCTCAAACAGAAAAATGCTCCCGTGCAAGCCCCACCATAAAATCTACCTGAGCCAAAATGTTGTGGAATAGTTTTTGAAATGTGGAAATGTCTCTGGTAGTTCATCATTACACCATTCTAAAATTTTAGATTTGTTATTCAGCATTTGCAAAATAACTGAAATCAATACCACTGGGATATCATTATGTGGAAGATTTCTAGCTAAAACATCACATTTTCTACTGCTTGTATGTTCTATAAAGGAATCACAAAGGTATCATTAAGTCCTGCAGTAAATGAACGAGGCATTTGTAATTCTGTTTAGCCCCAGTTAGAGTTGCTCATCATATTTTTTATGGTATTGTATTAATTGAAAAGAAAGTCAAAGGTTTCCACTAGAAGGTCTTTACAAAGACAATTATAACACAGGATGAAGCATCCCTTTGTAGTGTACATAATATGATCAAGGGGTGAAGTGGAGCATACACATGGGACAAAGGACTAAGGGACATCGTAGGTGGACAATCCATTTTATAGATTATTTGCAATAGTTTACATTCCTGTGCCATGGGGAGTAGTGGGAGGGATTAATCCAAATTATGTCTGAGGCTCATGTCTCATAGAGTTCCAGCCGAAGGTAGGGAGAAGGGTGAAGAAACTGACGTGGAGGTAGGACAGGCAGTGTAGGGAACAGGAGGTTGAGTAGCGCTTGGGTAGCAATGGGAGAAATAGTTGGCTAACTAGGGGTGTAAGTCGATGATCAGATTTGAAGACAAGGAGAAGGAATATAAAGAGAGAGCAGTGCTACATAGGTGATCAACCTCAAAAAGTGACTTGGCAGAAGAGGTAGAGGTTTGGGGGACTTTGAATAGAGTGAGGGTGGACTTTGTAGAGGGGAAAATTACATGATGGGGAGCCTTATCAGGTGACTGGAACCATAGTCTAGCCTGCTCTTTACAAGTGAGGAAACAAAGGTTTTGTGGAATGGTCAGTAAAGTGGTAAAGATTTTGTAGATGTTGAGGAGGAGAATAATGTCTACTGTGTCAGTGTGATGATACAAATGTAGAATTTTGGTTTCATGTCGAAGAAGCCCCCAAGCCTTGAGCCTTTCATTATGGGGTGCAGGGATCAAGGTGGGGAGGATACAATAGAGGTGAGAAGAGGTGATGCCTTAGCAGCCAATATTTAATGATTTTAGATGTAGAGAAGTTCAGCATGAGTTGATAAAGTGCCCTTTAGTGATGAGTGGCAGCAACAGAGCTGGAAATTAAATAGAAAATCTCAGAGGGGACTTAGAGGAAGCATAATATTTGGGCATCATTAGAGAGTGGGTGGGAGGAAATGCCAAATAAAGAAGCGATAGTATGCTGATTTAAGACATCTACAGAGTCAAAACAATGGACCTGGTGACATTCACTTGAGGTACACCAACTTTAAGGAGATGGACGAATTGTGAAACGGTAAATGTATAGTGCCTCCTTTATATTTATATTGGCCTAACCCTAGTCGCTCCATGGGGAAAACCGCGTTGCAAAGTTCTGAATTAGAATTGACTTCAAACGCCATCTTGGAAAAAGTCCTCCATCTTGGTTCTAACTTCTGCTTACTCTTCAGTAATGATTAGCTATGTTTTCAGCTGCCAGAGCAGAATGAACCTTTAAGCCTATGTCAATACTAGGGCTGTCAGTGTGGACTATTTGTCCTGTGCAAACAAGACCTTGTAGTCAGAATGAACTCTCATTCAAAGTGTTATCTATGTCTACAAAACTCATCCTCCCACAAACAGTGTTATACAATGAATGTAAACTAATGCTGCATGTTTTTGAAGGAATCCTGTGTTCATTTCTGGAAATAGAATTTTCTTTAGAAAACTAAAGATCCACACAGCTGACGACAACAACGTTTGTCAGTATGTTTAAGGAACTTTGGAGCTAAAGTGAACTCCAATTTAAAGTGTTTTATGTATCAATAGCCTCAGCCATATTCAAACATAAGAACTGAATGTTAGACAAACTAGAACTGTGTACCTTAACAATAACCTATTGAATTTGTTTCTTGAAACTAGAATTATTCAGCCTAAGATGGATAACCAACATGACCAGACAAAACAAAGTTGTAACCATTCTATTTTGAAGACTGGAAAACACTTTAAGTATGTAAAGACACTATTGTTGCATTTGCCATGTGAACTGGGCACAAACCCAAATGTGTAACCTATTAGTTTGGAGATGGGCTGAGTTATGAACAGGACTATGCATAAATATTACATGTTTTGTGATGACCAGGACTCACTCCCCTCACAGTGTGTCTGGTACATGCTGTGAGGTGCTGGGAGCCAGATAGCTATCTGCATTGATATTTGAATCTGTACAGGATAAATCTTTGACTTTGTGACTGGCGGATCTAATTTTTTAGAATGAATGAAATGTTTTTAGAAATGTTCCTATGAATATCAACACTACTTCATGTACACTGTGTTTTTTGCTATTTATGCTTTGCATTCTTTTTAGGTCAATGTACAGTTTCTGCACTTATTTCATGGTAAGCTGAACAACTGCAACTATCCTGAATAGGAACATTCTCCCCAATAAGTTGCTGTTCTGTTCATCTCTTCGCTCCCCCACAATCAGTTTCCTGCATTTCCATTTCCACTTACTGAAAAGATTTAAAAATTCTGTGCTAAACATGTGTCTTCTACTGTATTTCAAACATTTTACAAAATATGAAATAAGTGCAGCAAATGGGTATACAGTTAGAATTTAAAACCTGAATCACTGCATGAGGTAAGGCATCAATTATCAGGGAACTGATTGCACTAATTTGTACTTTTATCCACTACCCAGTTTGATTCATCCTACGTGACCAGTGATGGCTATGGAACTGGGCATGTCGGGAATGGTAGTCTCTCTAAGAATCAAAGCCATCAGTTAACATAGCCACATTTCTACGCCTACTATATGATCAATGTTCTTTTATATTGATTGTGTGCATGTCTTCACATTGCCCCTTAGTAATAACGACATAACAGTTCACATTGCTTTTATTTTGCTTTAAGTGCAGGCAACTGCAGTGCATGTTAGGTCAGTGGTCTTCAAACTGGGTGGTTGGCCCCCCTAGGAGGGTCAGACTCTTTAAAAAGGGATTAAGATTACTGTTTATAATATACAAAAAAACATGAGTAATGTGACTGCTTTTAATAGAAGATATATGCAGTAGATAATCAGTTTATATTTTAAAGAGCCTGCCCTCCGACCCCCAATATCCTTTGGATCCCTTAGGGGAGACCAAGCCCTAGGTGGGGAGTTCAGAAACAATATTTGTACACAGGGGGGGCCTTGATATGAAAAAGATGAGTGTGCTGGAGATTCAACCAGTGCTCTTCAACTTGCTGTTTACTTTGGGGACACGATAAGCCTCCTCGTATTGTGTTGTTTGCATTTGCCCCGGGAGGGGCTAGACAACGCTTTATTGCAGGAACTAACCAGATTTTCTCTCAGCCACACAAAGGTTACACATTATATACATGTTGCGACATTTAACACATTTCCACATATTTTATTACAAAGTCACCCCCAAACATGATTGGTCAAACCTATAAAAAGAAATCTAATCCACCCAAGTTCCCATGTTCTTATTGGATACATTCAATTAATCATCAACTCCTTTCAACACATATTTGCATGAACTCATGTTTACAGCACACCCCTTTTGGGATCTTTCCGTAGTAAGTAGTGACATTATTACATGGTTACAGACTCACATACAACAAACCTAATTTATTACAAGTTCCATCTGGTTCTGGACCTCTAACCCGGCCATGATGCACATGGCTTTACAAGGACACTTCAACAATATGAGGAGGCAGAGAAACAAACAAGTTCCCTTTGAACTGATGATAGTCATTTTATCTGCCCAGACTTGCTGGCATCCCTGGGATCTCCCATTTCAAGCTATCTATAACGACTACCTTTTCAGCACGCATGGCCTCTGGCCACATCCTGGTCATTTCAGAGAACCTGATTGAAACACAAACACCATTGATCAACTCTGCCCTTAAGAACCTCTTGTACTGGGTTTATTACCTGGCCTCGAGTCGACCCTACCAAGTGGCCGGACATCTCTGGTCACTGATTAATAAACTCCCATGTTCTCTGGAATATTACATCTGTTCTCCACAATAGCACCAAGTTGTAAACCCTTGCCTGGCCACAACGGACCATTTGATGTTATCACAGCTGCCTGAATGCAGTTAGCAGCCTTCCCCATCCGTTGGACACAATCAGCCAGCTTCCCAGGTCGCACAGAGATTATTGTGCCACCTCAGGTTTCTGCAGCCTACACAAACCCCAACTATGAGGGACCCGTGGAATACAGATGTGTGTAGTCGACATGTACCCCTTGTTCCCCAACTGTCCCCAAAACATTTCCCTGAAAATCCCTGTATATATATATAAATATGTCTGTATATGTACGTTCAAGAATAAAGCATCCCCTCACTGTGGCTTCTCCAATCTGCAAATCTCCTTTCTCGTGTGCGCATATGAAGCTCCTCGCTTCCCATCTTTTAGGTGCTATGTTGCACACCACACTATTACATTGTGTTCAAATTGTATCAGCAGACGTGTCATGTTGCTACGCATGTGCAAATCTAAAATGTATCAACTATACACAAAATAACTCTAATAGTAACACTCATTTAATTCCCATTACCTACACTAGATACATGCTAACTCGCAACACCACGCTAACATCACACCTACCCCATTCACCAATATGGCGCACGCAACACAAACCCTTCTTTCCCATTGAAACCATTATCGACCACACCAACAATGCCTCTTAGCATTAAACACTAACATAAGTACACAGTGGGCCTCATTACAAGTAGGGCGGTAAGGGTTAACGGTCACCGGTAACAAGACCGGTGCCGTTAAACCCTTACTGCCCTACTACGAGTTCCCTTTGCGGGTCCTTCCTTAACGCCTGCTTTTAGCAGGCGTTAAGGACGGGATCCGCAAAGGGACTTTAGAGCTAATAACGGTACCGTAATTTACGGTACCGTTATTAGTGCCTTCCCCATTCCCATTTGAGCCCTATAGGGCTCAAATGGGAATGGGGAAGGGCCCTGCTGAATGGGGAATTACCGGTCCCGCCAACCTTGGAATGGTCCGGTAATTGCTCCATTCACCAGGGCGGAATCGGAACGAGTTTGGAGGAAGCCATGCCGCAAATAGCGGCGTGGTTACCTCCAAACTCGGATTGTGGCCCAGTACTTTTTTATTTTTAATTATGGCCAGTTTTTTCGGTCACTGTAACGTTTGTTGTTCCAACAGTCATGTCAAACAATATTTCACAGAGTCACTTGAATGATTATACGCAACCATTTTGCTGGGGGTCGAGTGTGGCTAGCTGTTGGAAATCTCAAAAGAATTACAACAGTTTTGACTTTCATATTCCTGCCAAATGCATGCACGGCTCTTGTATTTCTAAATCAATCACATGATTGAATGTAAAAAATCAAGTTGAAATAAACCTTCCAATGCTCACTGTACTGAAGGTTGCCACCCCCTCATTTTGCTCCACAAACAATAGTGCACATTTCATTGAAACAGTGTTTTATGATTGAAGGTCAGGTGGAGGAATGGAATAGCAATTAAAGAATACAATATATTCAGTGTCCCTTTGTTCAAAATTAAAAATTATTCTTTCCACAACTGATCATTTCATTATTAAGCCTTAGCAGTTCACATTACAAAAAGGTATTGACCCAGAGGTTTGAACCCAGATCGCTGGCTGCCATGTTTTTGAGTCGAGTGTTCAAACCAGCAAACTACCCATGACAGTCTCATGAAGTTTGTGCAAGTGTATATAAGCTTAAAGCTTATCACTACATGTCATTTTGACCTCATCACAATCTTGCGGTTAGCATTGAGTGTCCCCTTTACAGGACAGTGGATAATGTGGCATGTTGAGTATGGGCAAAGTCTTGAGCATGGGCAGTGTGGTTTATGTCTAGTGCACACTATGAGGAGTGCATTTAACTTGCCTTTAGGCCTATCAACAATGGGGAAAACATAATATATATTAGAGGCTATATGCCATGTTAAAGGGTCTTGTATCCTGGTAAAGGGTCAATGGGTGTGCCATATATTGGGCAATAGTACAAATGTTGGTGAAAAATGCTGGATAAATGCTGTATGTGAATTTGTTCCTGAGCAGCAAACATTTGCTGTGTGTATAAAATATGTATCCATATAGTGCCTGGTTCATGGAATCATTTGCCTGGAAAATAGGGAACTTACGCACCAAACTGCGTGCAAAATCCCATTTGTCGATTCATGGAATCGAATGCGCAGGACTTTTCCTGGACTTGCGTGGAGTTCACACAGGCTTGGTTCGTCTCTATGAGCTGTCAAGCACCTTATGCAAGACACCATGCAGAGCGTGGGGGCGTGGCTTGCGCGGGGGCTGGGAAGGGGGAACACAGAAAATGAGGAAGATCATGCAAAGCAGTGGCCATTAGGAGGGATGGCCCACAGGCAGTCCCTCACACGCCCACAATTGTCCCAAACAACACGTATTCATGGAACCCCCCACAAAGCCTCTCGGCATAGAAATGGCAACACAAATCCCTCAATTTCAATGCCACCAGAAGGCAGGCGTAAAGACACTTGCACATAGGAATCACAGTGTGGATGTGGGTTTACATGTTGGATTTAGGCGTGCACGTATGCACCAGGGGTTCCGATCTGGTTAGGGGTCCGCGTATTCAGTGTTTCTGGGTGCAGGAATGGTTTAGGTGGGTTTTTGTTTTGCAGGCAGATTTTCCGAGTTTAACCCAAGTTCTGAAATTATCAGATGCATGATGTTGGGGTGCCAGCAGCAGTGACGGGTGACCCTGCAATGGGTCCCTGAGATGCAGGCCCGCTTTCGGGGTCGAACCCATGTACTGTTTGAAGGGTGCGTGTATTCACGCCCAGGGAACATGCAGAGGATGCTGTTTTGGCTGTTTAGGCTTTGCATGGGGGTGTGTCAGGGGTGTTTCAGACACGACTTGCAAATACGGTTACTTTACGCTATCAATTTCATGAATATGTGGGCACGCATTTTTTATTCTGCGCTCAGGCTTGCGCAGTGTTGTTCTAGATGCGCAGCCATTGCGGGAAAAATGCACACTTTTCCATGAATTGGACCCATAATGTAAAAATGATGGTCTTAACATCTTTTCTGTTTCATATACAAACTAAGAATTGAACAGGCATTGGCAAATCCAACAGATTTATCTTTTGTGTAGGCATGGGATAGGTATTTGCCAGACACCGTCATAATGGTACTACCTGACCATAAGTTAGCAACAGCTAGAAAATGGTTTGAGTATCTCGGCACAGGATGTCAGTGCCTGGAAAATGCCTAGCTAATACCAATACACAAGTCAAAAAGTATGCCAAGGTGCTGCATCTTCGAGGACTCCAGACTATGCTGTGTATCTTTTCTGCTCCTCGTTTCATCATGAAGAACCCCCTGCAGGGTTGCAGCATCACTCTGATACCGAAGTCCTGGTGCCACCTCAAAACCTGGTCAGTTCTGGCTGTTAGGGTGGGGGAATGTTATTTTAGCATGTGAGCAGAATTCCCAGCATGCACTGAGCATAGCACCTAGGCATGCTAGAATGTGGTTTGAGGTGTCTCCCAGCCTGCCAAACAGCATACTTAGGAATGCAAATGGGTGACTGTGGCCCTCAAATTTCAAGTAGCCCTTTCTCTCGCCCAAAAGTTCTTTCCTCCCATAAACCTTACCATGCAGCTTATGGAATACAATATATGTATTTAAGATAGAGAGAAAGACAGACATAGAGAGAGAGATACTGTAATAACTTTATAATAATAAAGAACTTGAAACCAAATATGTCTCTTGGCAGTTGTAAATAACACTTACCTCTGTGATGGTCAACAGTCTCATAATAGATGAAGGAGAGAATTACCTAAAAACCCCTCTTAAACAAAGCCAAAAAGGCTAGGTAGAAGTGGAATCTCCAGGGAAAACCCCAATAGGGGAAAAATCCCTGTGATGCGCTGCTGGGGTGCGTGGTTTCCTGCAAGCAGCTGGTGAAGACTCACGCTAATTTTAATGTGGTCCGGATTCTTGTCATGAAGGATTCTAATTCAAACAGAGTAGAAATGCAGGTAAGTAAGAATATGGTTTCCCAAGTCTAGTGAAATAGTAGCGGGTTCAGAAAGGATCTTACCCTGACAAGCCTATTCCCTACTAGGTGTTTGTATCTCAATCTGATGGTTAATGTTGGCAAGGCGCCTAATAGAACATATAAGGAGTAAGAATATGTCCAATTGTGCGAAAAGGGAAAAACAATAAGAGATTGGGATCTTACTCACAAACAGTAGCCCCAGGGATAAATAGCATAGAGCAGATTACAGGTCTTGAACTCGAAGGAAAAGAAGGCTGTCTAATGTTGGTTCCTAATGTAGATTGTAAATAACAACAAGATTAGGCGTGAGGAAAAACCCGTGAGAATCACAAACTGTCTAACTAAACGGACGTAAGCTACAAACCAATGGCAGCAGGAGCGGTTGTTAAAACTGGGAGATGGCTTCCAGTTGATTCACAGAGCATAGAAGAGGATCAAGGATTCTAAGGTTTAGAACGAGAAATGGGAAGTGAAATGAATAAAGGAAGTGAAGTGAGCACCTCTAGATAACAATTGTTGAGTAGAAAAAGTGACAAACTTACGGTGAGCAGCGCGACTCTGAATAGAGAAGCAATGCGTAGTACCGAAGTTCCAGTAGCTGGATATACAATTCCGGAAGTCGAGGACGGGGCTAATCGCTCGGTCTGACGAGCGAGAAACACTAGTGTGCTGCTTACAGTTCCGGGCTTCTCCATGTTGCGAGTCCCTATTCTGGGCAAACCCGCGGGCATTGGCACACGGGAAAGTGAAGTAGCGAGACCCCAATAGACAGCCGTAACAGATAGAGAGAGAGAGAGAGAGAGAGAGAGAGAGAGAGAGAGAGAGAGAAAGAGAAAGAGAGAAAGCGAGATACAGAGAGACAGAGTGAATCAGGGATGTTGACAATGGCAATGTGAGCTAGTGAAATGGGATCTGCCAGCAAGAGGCCTCTAGCAGGAGTGCTGGGTTTCAGGCTATTATGCCTTGAGAGGCTTACTCCCCAATTCCATCCAAGATCTCCTAGCACCTCTAGTACACTCACAAATCTGCCCCACAGACCTAACTACAGGCCTAGTCATTGGCACATCAACACTAACAGAACCATTACTTCTCGTTAGCCCTATCACACCCTCCCACATCAGCAGCTAACCAGACATTGCAGTCTATCGGATCCTGGACTCTATATTAGTGATAACATACTCCACGTTTAGTTGCTCTTCCAAATACATAGAAAGTAGATTGGCACACCTGAAGCAGGCACTTCTAACCTGCACCCATCTACAGCACAGGTTTCGTATCTGCCTCTCCCACTGTCACACGTATTATCTCCTACCCTTTTTCTTAGAGAGTCACATGCAGTAATGCCTCCAATTGTGGCAGAAGGATGCTATACAAGACCACTTACATAAATCACGTGGCCAAAGACACACTTTGTTGAGACATTTATATTACACCAGGTGCTCATTTACAACTGCAATTAAGCACTGAACTCCCACAAGACTCCTTAGAAATAACATTGCAAGCTTTTACAGTACACATACTGATGTTACTGTCTTATAGGCTGGCTGAAAGAGATACCAAGCTGATGTGTTTTGGATGGAAAGAGGCAGGTAGTCAGTGGGGTTCTATGTCATTTCACCAACACCAATTTTTACGACTGGTGTTTTCCTGCTGAATTTTTGTTTTCATTGTTTTTGGGGGGTTCCTCCTCCAGGCCCGCCGTGATTTACCTATTTATTTTTCCTGATCCCCCCAACCGTTTATATGCCCTTTCCTACCCTCCCAATAAATGTAGAAAAGCTTTTATCTTCAAAAATTCCACGAAAAACACCTGTCGGAAAAACAGGTGTCAATTATTGGACGTTGTACCGTCAGTGAGAACCACAATAGAGATTACAATGGTTACGGCCCTCCTCACACCCATATCTCTCCTACATGAACCCTAAACACAATAGTTTCAACTCTTCACCTAATAGCCAACTTAAAAATAAAAAAATGGAAAGATTTTAAAAGCAAGGTCATATGTTGCCCAAGATTTAATATATATTAGTACAAGCAAGGGGGAATGGCGGCCTCCCAGCCAATGGGGAAGCTCAGAACGCGGGCGTTACCAAACGGTTAACACGGCGCCCTAAGCCTTCTCAGGCTGCCGGCCGGCCATCTCCCATCACCGGCCAATGAGGTAAGTCTTCCCTCCCCCCACCGCCCATCCAGAGACATCCTTTCCCGCCCTTCCACTTACCTTCTTTTCTGTCCATTTCGGAACAGAGCGAGCACAGTCCTAGGAGGATCCTTTAGCTATATAGCTCACTCCGTCATCTTTTTACTTCTATTTCCTACACAGAATTTCACAGATTATTCTGTGTTAACACTGCCTGGCACGCCAGGACATTCAAGCAACACAAGTCACTACCCTCTTACTCCTTCCAATCCTTTCGACTTGAGAGGTAAGCCACTTTACTTTTTAATGGCGATTTCCTCCCACCCAGAAGTAAACTTTTTGCTCTGCATATTTTCAATCCAGTCATTTGTATATACTCAGTGACACCTAATGCTGAAACGTACCATCAACTTTAATGTACCACGCACCGTTGAGATTTTTCAATATGTACTACACCGCAGGGATTAAGACCACGCTGGTCACAGCTACATTTCCCATTTTTTACTTTAGGTGCTCCATACTCAGGAGAGGAGCATTTTCTCTTACCGGTGTGTGAAGAATTGGAACGCACTATATCACCATTTTCAGGGGAAGACAAACTTCACCCACTCTACATTTAAGGTATGCCTATTCGAAACAATATGATGGAGTGCTGCATTATTTAAGAACAATATATAATTGTAATTGATCGATCTTGGGGCATGTAGTGAGCACACTGGTGCACACTGGCTACAGTAGAGGCCTCTAAACTCAGGATAACTTTGATTAGCATGCTAGAATGTCTTTGTTACGGTGTTCATATTGTTAATTCAACTCATTTATGACTAATTATCAATGTTATGTAGAAATGTAACACACCTATGTAGAGGCATTATGCTATGTGAAGTACATAGGATTGCAACAGTTTTCATTTATTTATGTTTTTCAGTTTAACCAACTTGGCTCAAGAAGGTGGGATGTGTATCCCGAAACGCGTCAGCCACTATTGAATTGTATACATGGATTTTCATTGCTTATCATTATATTTTGTTGACAGCTAACTTGGCTTTTTCACTTTAGGTTTTTATGGTGAACTTATTGTGACTACAATTAAAACCTCTTTGTTTTTTTTTACTAAACAAATGAATGATTATCCTTATCATTCATACAACCTATATATTATTGAATAATAACAACCAGCATACTTGACTTTGATGAACCATCAGTTGATGGATTTACAATAGAGTGCAGGGGCCGGGGGGGGGCTCCTACCTTTGGATCCTCATTTCTTTTCCTACATTTCGGGAACAGACACGCTGGGAACACTTGTGTCCCCACCGCGTCCGCTCCCGATCTGCGACAGGCCATCATGGAAAGGAAGAAAGAACTATGTGTAGTTCCTTCTCCTGTTTCCATGGTGGGCATTTTTTTGTTTACTATTTCCTATTTTTTCAAAGACCACCATAGAAAGGGAAAGCGGACTTCGTGTTTCCTTCCCCGGTGGACATTTTTTTAACATTTTTTTTTCTGTTCGCAAACGCCAGGGCATTCGGAACAGAAAAAAATATGCTTGTAGTATGCCAGTCTTATGAACCGGGGTACTAATAGCAATAGGCCCCTTGCAGGGGGGGGGCATTAACACTTCACTTAATGCCCTGGGGCCTTCATTATGGCCCTCGCTTCGCTCTGCGCCCCGGGGCATTACCTGAAGTAGTAATGCCCACCCTGTTTGTGCCTATTGCTTAATTGTCCCTTCATGGATATTTTTTTGGAGAGGAGTACCACCATATGGCACAAGCTCATCCAGTGCATCCTGAGAACCCGCTGTGTGAGTGGCTGACACGTTGTCTAGTAAATTCATGATTGGGTATTTTTTCAAGACTGCAACAAAGCCCCGACAAGACAAACACGACGCTGTTCTTATAAAACCCGAGGAGGCTGAAAAAGGCAAACCTAAACAGAAAGATATTGAACACGCATAAAAACACGAGTTTTGATGAACTGGCTGAACTATTAGCTAACAAATGTCTCCAAAGTCATCACAAAAGTAGCTAGCAAGAGCTCGGTTATAAACACGCCGAACAGGCTCTTTGTTCAGGACTTACACAAATGAAAAACAGAGTTTTCACGTCGACTTTTACCCTTCGAGGACTTGAACATTGAAACTACAATATCCCACTTACAAAGCTCCAGGAATAACTGTTGGCAATAAAAATATCCAAACAGGTGAATCGGATGACAGGATTCAATATTGGAGGCACTCTGTTTCATGAGCTGGTACAGAGTGGGACTCAATTAAATTAAACCCAGGAAAACCATTGCAAAGTTACCATTACCTCTTCATCAAATGTTAGAGAGTGAAAATGCTTATCGGTCCTTCAGAACCTACGCTTCACCCCAATAAACTTCAGAGACCACTTGTTGCTGAAATACTACTCCTTCGAGTTAAACAATGCTGTGTTGGTAAGGCCAGAGCCCTGGAACTAGCTTTGGGTGTTATGACGACAAACTCATGAAAGATGTTGAGCGTGCAGGCAGGGGCCAGAGAACCTTGAATTGAACTTCTCCCAGTTTGAATAATCATCAGCGGCGTATGACGTGTGTGAGAAGATAACTTACCGAGCTACGACATTTTCTTTTTTAATAACCTTGTTCTTAATAGAGGAATGTATCGGTAATGGGGGAAACACGCGGCATTTGGAAATACTGCCTGTTTTAACCATTGGCCCAATTTGATTCTTCCAGTAAGGCAGATTCCAGAAAATGCTGCACCCATTCATGTTAATTGCTATATGCAATAATTCCTGGAAAAAGTCTGCGCTGCTCAGAATGGAGGCCTCACTTTTCTTTTTCTATTGTCTATTAATATTTATGAACATAGTTTGTTAAACGTCAACTTCCATTTTTATTTCACTGTACTTCATCTCAAAGTTTCAGATTACATATTGACTCTGATACAGCAATAGAGCACCAACGGACCTGGTTGGTTTTGACGAATTTTTGTGGCGTTTGTGTGTTAAAATTGCTTAAACCATTGTTACAGAAGAGAGATAGGGAAGGGTGGTCCTGAACTGTACGGAGAATATCTGGTTGGCATAGCAACCGGCAGTGCCCCGCATGAAACACCAAATCACTAAAATCTATTTTTCCAAACTCCTCCGCTGTACTACCTAATGAGGAGTTCCCTAACAATATTTGCTCCAATCAGCAGCTTTGTAAGAAGCAAGTTAGGAGCCGGCCTTTCCATTTCCGAGCTGCGCAGTGATTTCATCTTTGGGTATTTTATGGGAAATTGGTGTATTTTTTGGACTACTTTTGACAGAATTTCAATTTTTTGTCCCGAGGCTGCCTCTCTACCACCCATCGCATGTCCACTCCCTCTACCCCCACCCCAGTCTCACTACCGCCACCAACCACACATCTTTCTCTACCCCAACCTACCCACCCGACTCCCATTATGTGTGCATGATGGGTTTTGTTTCGGCTATTCTGGGCTACTTATCAGAAGCTGCTTTGTTCTTTATGTTTGCTCCAACCAACTATCACCACCAACCCACCCTATCCCCAACCTCTCTACCCTCAAACCCTCTACCCACACCCACACTTCCCCCAATCTCTCTATCCCACCCATCCTAACCCCCTCTCACTACCCCCACCCACCCACTGTACCCCAACTCTCTCTACCCACACCCACTCATCCTCTACCCACACCCTACTCTGTCTACCTCCACTCTTCCCCCTAAGCCTTCCCTCTCTATCCGTGCCCAATTACCCACACTACCACTAATCTCACTACTCCATATCCCTTCTCTCTATTCTCCCGCCCACCCTACTCCTACTCTATCTTTTATATGTGTATACTCACAACACCCAGGGGGTGGGTGTGGGTAGAGAAAGACCGACACCATGAAAATGGGAAGCTGAGCAGCAGGAACTCTTAAAACTAGAATCGATTGAACATCACCCATTTTGTGGTTCCATCCAAGGGAGAAGAATAGTGAAAACATGTTGGGGGATACAATAAAAACTAAAGTGCCTGAAAAGATGCTGGGACAGCCCAAGTTCACAGAGACAGCTTACTAGCATGGCAGCTAAACTGTGGCACACACAGAAGAGCTAATTCGTTCCCAAAACTGAACAACTGTCACACCTGATGAAGACTGCAACCTGGGAGATCTGCAGGATTCGATGGTGTCATTTGGGACAGTTCACTGGGACACCAAAAACATTAACAAGGGTGGAATGACCGAACGTCCTGCCTCCACAAGCTTTTGTCATACCACCACAAAGGAAACTGACCCCATGGGAGAAAACCAGTACTATCCTACACATGACTGGCCTGGATGGCGTCAGGGTGGACACAGGTGAAGCTGGCAGTCAAGCAGACCCCAGGGAGCAAATGAATTACCATTTGCCAGTGAAATTGTCCACATTCGATGGGAAGCCATGCACTGCCTGTCATCATGCAGACACATGCAGCTTGTACACTACCAACAGATTGGGTCCAGTAAGGAGGTCCCAAAACAGGTGACACACTGAGAATATGACATGCAGTTAGAAATTATGCCTTTGATATGTAACTGATATGGTGTGTAATTTATCTTGGGTGTCTGCAAGGCCCCCAGTACATCACCAACCGATGTAGCTTGTCAACCTCACACACACACGCATGCACACACACATGCATGCCCAAAACATGATGGACCATGACCTGCCCATCAGAAATACATTGGGCTAGAAAGCTATTTCCTGGACAAATGTAACTCACTCATGCCATGCAAGAACCACATGCTTGTCAGACAGAGAGACTCTAGGTTCAAATACGGAGAATGGCCTGTGCAATATAGATGACACATCAATCAGTGAACACAACATGATGAGCACTACTACAGCCCGCAGGAAAGAATAGTACCTGTTCCCACAGGCACACACCATGAGTGCAATGTCCTCAGGACAATTTGCTTGAATCGCAGGACATGTTAAGTCAAGCCATTCTAAAGCAGGAACAGACATATTGTGCAGGACAGGATACAACTCAAGGCCACCCCATGAGTTGCACCAAGCTGCCCATGTTCACCCTAAGCATTCCATTGAGTATATTTCGAGTGAGAGTATGTCACATCTCTCACCACAGGCACCTATTTCAGCCAATTAGGGCAAGTAGATGCCAGCAAGACATCCATATCCGTGGCTACATCTCTCACCAGCAGTGTAGTACAGAGGACACGCCGGATAGTGTCACACTCTTCACAATCTGCACTGGAAATTGTCAAGCACACATGAAAACAGCACCTGCCACAACCCGAACATTGGTTCTGGGGACGAGGGTCGTGAGAGGGCATGAGTTTTGTGGTTGAGGGCGGTGGGAGGGCATGGGTGCTGGGGTTAAAGGTGGTGGGAGGACATGGGACTGTTGGTGTAAAGAAACACACTACAATTCATCAATTCACATAATATTTATATAAAGCATCTATAACTACATGTGATATTCCCGACCAATTTACACTCGAAATAAGACTAGGGCCTCATCACGCCTTGGGCGGTAATGCCGGCGCTATTAGCGATGGCGCTATCTGCCCTACCGCCGAACTCCCCGGCGCTGATAGCGCCGGATCATGAGTTTGGCCGTAATGTTAATCCCCATTCCCCATTGAGCCTATTCGGGAATGCCCCATTCCCCATTGGGCTCAATGGGGAAATTTGGCGCTAATATAGCCGGTGGATTTCCCGCCGGCGATATGAGCGTGAATTTTCAGCGGATTTCCCCCAGCTCAGAGCTGTGGTGAAATCCACCGAAGTCCTGATTTGGCGGACCCTTAAATCTGGCAGTAATAGCGCTACCGCCAGATTTAAGGGTTACCGCCAAAGCCGTGATGAGGCCCTATGTGCTTTGGATAATCACAATCTGAAGTTACATTGTCGAATAGGTGTTAAAAATCCTGCAGAGACCGTACCATAAGCTTTACTGGAGAGTTGGGATATTTTTCTCCTGCTTGATATCATGTTATTATATTGTTTCCAAAGCACTAGTGCTTCTTTTTATGCCGCTGAACTAACACTTTTAAAGCAACTTTTTAAAAACAAAAATGGAAACTTAAAGTGAAATATAAAATAAAAAAGGGGCCTGGTGGGTTTCCTCGGTAAAGATAAAAAACATTGCTTTACTTTTGTGCCGATAGAAGACACCTGCATGTTCACAACTGGCATGATGCCATGAAACCTGCGCTGTGTCACATTATCCTTAGGCATCATGTGAATTATGCGACTGAATATTGCAGCAGTATCTCCCATGTGTTACACCCGTACCGCCTCACTGTTTTTAGTTGTTTTATTCTTCGAGCGAAACAAATGGCATTCCTAATAATTTAATTTTAAATTGATTTGTTTTTTTAAATAAATCTACCGTGCTTGAGCGCGGTTTCTAAGCGCTAATCGGGGATTCGAACGTTTGTTGCTCTCCATGGTCGTGTTTCACCAACGTGCTGCCCCTGCGCTATCCTCCGTTCATATGTCACTCATGTCCCGATAAAATGACATACTGCTTCCTCAGTAACAATAATGATGTCCCATCGGCCAATGCTCAGCAGCACTCCACTTGTGTGCCTTCCTCAATGCCAGTCCTCCAAGGCCAACCAGCAAACGCCAAGGCCCCATAGGCTGAGTAGTGTGGGTTCACTTTGCTTCTCTTACCAGATCCCTACCTAAGTAATAAATTACAGACAACTTATGTGTATGGAGAAATTGTAGGCCGTAGGCATTTTATTTTCTGACAGAAAATCCAACACAACAAAAATAATTACATAGCCATATGCTTTTGGGCACATTGTGTCCAGTTCCGAAGCAGCTCAAGGATCCTTCTGAGTCCTTGTTATCCCTGAGCCTTCGTTCCTGGGCACATGCCGCCTACGACGTTTCTTGGACCGTGTACCGAAAGAGTACTCGGCGTTCATTTCTTCTGCCTGTTCCTTCTTTTCTTGGACCGTGTACCGCAAGAGTACTCGGCGTTCTTACTTCCGCTTTGCTCCTTCTTATGTACCGTGTACCAAGAGAGTACTCGGCGTCCTGGCTCCTGCCTGCACCCCTACTTCTTCCGTTTTTCTTGTAGGGTGGGTTGGGTGGCAACGTTTTTCCTTTCCCTTCTCCAGGTACCAAGAGCCTACCCGAGAGAGATGAGCACTTACCTGGTTTGTGCCGCCTCTCCTTTTCCCAGGCTTACTTATACCCCCCCGGCCTTTTGTTCCTTCCTGGGGGCGGCCGGGTTACCCCCTGACCTCTTGCTGTTACAATCCGCACCTTCCCAGGTGCCGTTTCCTGCCCTTCCTGGGCTTTTGTTTCTTGTGGCGCCATTCGTACGCCCCTCCCTACGCTTTCGCGCCGTTTTCCCCCCACCCCGCGCCTAAACTCCCAGACCCTCTACCGTCCCGCATTTCATGCGGCCCGGGGCCTGGGTCATAGGCTGAGTAGTGTGGGTTCACTTTGCTTCTCTTACCAGATCCCTACCTAAGTAATAAATTACAGACAACTTATGTGTATGGAGAAATTGTTGGCCGTAGGCATTTTATTTTCTTACAGATAATCTAACACAACAAAAATAATTACATAGCCATATGCTTTTGGGCACATTGTGTCCAGTTCCGAAGCAGCTCAAGGCTCCTTCTGAGTCCTTGTTATCCCTGAGCCTTTGTTCCTGTGCACATGCCGCCACACCTGAGTGGGTGTTCCTTACGCCCGCTCAGGTCCCCCCCAAAAGCACCCTACCTACAGCCTCTCTCCTGGAGTGCCCTAAAAATGTTGTCGGAAAAAACCCCCATCCCATCCTTTGATAGGTGCACCCCATCTTGGTGAAACATGTCCGGGTTGTTCCGGTGTAAGCCATGTCTTATGAAATGCAGCCCTGTACTCTTGCAGTACTTTTCTACCGATTTATTAAGTTTCTTTCTTGCTATCTCAATTGCGAGCCTCTTCTGTGCCCCATGTCAGATCCTTCTGGGTATTATCTCTGACATAAAAATCTCTGTCTTCCACCAGCTGCGGGCTATGCTATGCAGTGACTCACAGATATTCCTTTGCAATTTACCCCTGTTCGTGCTCACCAGGTCGTTCCCCCTAAATGTATAACCAGATACTCGGGGGGTTCCCTGAAACCTATCAGGTCCGATAGCCTGTCGTGGATGTCCTCCCAGTGCATCCCCGGGAGGCCCCACCATGACGTAATTGTGTTCCTGAAATGTAATCCTTGCTTCACCTCTTCCAGCCACCTGCCTGCCCGGGTCACGAAAGAGTGCCCCACTATCCAGGCCGATTTGTAGGGTCCGACCTCTGTGGAAACGGGGGAAATAAGTGTCATATCAGTTCCTCCCTTATGTATTTCTTAAAACATTGTGACTTCCATCCCCCAATTCGTCTCACCCCCTTTTCTCCCAGGCCCCCCGCCCACACAGAGGTTGCTGCCCCTATCCTGAAAGAGTGCGTCCCAAACTCGGCTGGATCCCATCCCGCTTTTGCCACCGCTTGTTTTAATACCGCCTGAAACTGGTACCTACTGAGCATGCTGCCGTCCCTATGGATGAATAACTGCCCGTCGTCTTCTGGTCGCAGATCTAAGAATTCCCTGGTGATGCATCTGGGACAGTGGTCCTTTTCTCTGATGCAATTGAGATCTATCGCTCTCCCCATTCCCATTTGGTCTGTCTTAGATATCCTTAGTATTATCGACATCCCCTTTATACACATACTAGCGTCCTTTCTTGCCAGGCCGTCTCCTGCCACCGTATTCCTGGCCACCAGTTCCCCTATTCTGAAAGCCCCATAATGAGCTAGCGCAAATGCTGCCCTGAACAGCGCAGTTTCGTATGAGCTGCTGCATGTGTCTTGGAGCACTTTCAGTAAAATTATCAACTTCCCAAAATTCACCGGCCTTCTGCTATCTGGTTTTTCCCTTCTAACTTCGCCCATCCCCTCATAGCGTATTTTATCTTATCGCTGTCAGTCGGGTCCGGTATGCCCGCCACTTTTGTGGTATATGCCACCGCCGCCAGGTGCGCTGCTGCCCAGCTTTTCTTTTTACCTTTGGCAAATGCCCCTTCAAGAAATTCACAGATTTTTTCCGTTGATATATTTTCCACCTCCTTTACACCTGTTTCCAACAACACATCTTTTACATGCTTCTCATACTGCTTACCCGTCTTGTATGTCAGGGCATTTCTGGTCAGCTTGTCGATGACCCTTTCTTTTTTCTGCTCTTCTCCCACCTCTTTTGAGTCGACCTTGAGGGCAACCGTGCTTTCCTTTCTAGTGCCTCCAATGGGACCCATGCCTTCCGCAGCGTGGGCGTTCTTTCCTTGTCGGCGTCCGGTCTCTGCTCCCTGAATGTCTCCCACTGAAAATGAGAGATTGCATCAGCCACCACATTTTCCTCCCCTGCGATATGCCTCGCCTTTATGCATGTATTTATTTTTAGGCTTTCCAGTGTGATTGCCCTCATCAATTTCAATACTATACTGCATGACGCACTTCCCTTGTTTAACACATGCACTACTGCCATGTTATCTGACCATACCGCCAACTCCTTGTTGCCCAGCTCCTTCCCCCATGCGCATAACGCGACCCATATCGGGAAGAGCTCCAGCAGCGCTATGTTTTTTGTCCATTCTGCTAATTGCCATGATTTCGGCCACTTGCCTGCACACCATTTTTTCCCCAGTATTGCTCCAAAACCAAAGCCACCGGCTGCGTCAGTGAACAACACCCTTTTACCTTCCTCGTTCACTGGTGAGTGCCATATTACTGCCCCCTTGAAGTTTTTCAGAAAGTCTGCCCATACTTCTAGGTCTCTCTTGATTCCCCCGCCTAGCCTGACCCTGTGGTGCCCTTTGGTAGCACCTCTTGTTTTCAGCTCGATCCTTCTCTGGAACACCTTCCCCTGCGGTATGACTCTTCCTGCGAAGTTCAGTTTTCCTGCCAGCGCTTGCAATTCCCTCACTGTTGCTTTGGTTCTTCCTTGTAGTTCCTGTATTGTCTTGAGCAGCTCCATCACTTTGTCCTCCAGGATCCGACACCTCCCCTTGTTCGAGTCGATCTCTATACCTAGGAATTGGATAACCTGTGTTGGCCCCATCGTTTTCTCCTTCGCCAAAGGAATACCCCACTCGCTTGTTATTTCTACGAACTTGTCCACTGTTGCCTTGCACATATCTGCACCTTTGGGGCCAACAAATAAAAAATCATCTAGGTAATGCACCATCATGGACTCCCTCATCTCCTGTGCCACTGTCCATTGTAAGAATGAACTCACCCTCTCGAAATATGCGCACGAGATGGCACACCCCATTGGAAGGCATTTGTCGATGAAGTATTCCCCCTCCCAATGCATACATAACCATTTTTGTGATCTGCTTTTGACTAGCAAAAGGCGAAATGCCGATTTAATGTCTGCTTTCGCCATCCATTCCCCTTCCCCTGCTTTTCTGACCAATTCCACTGCCTCATCGAAATCTGTATATGTTACTGCCGCTTCGCTCTGAGCGATGCCGTCGTTCACCGAGGCCCCCGGAGGGGAGGACAGGTGGTGTATCAACCTGTATTCCCCCTCCTCTTTTTTCGGCACCAGCCCTAGCAGGGAGCATAAGAATTCTTCGAATGGTAGGGCCCTGAATGGGCCCTCCACCCTCCCCAGTTCTACTTCCTTCCTGATCTTACTGGTCACTATCTCCCTGTTTTCGATTGCTGATTTTAGATTCCTAGGAATGTCTTGTGCTCCTTGCCCGGTGAACGGGATGTTGAACCCTTCGTTAAAGCCTTGTCTGATTTGTTCTGCCGCTTCTCGGTCGGGATATTTCCGGAGCCACCTTTCCATCTTCTCGATTTTCACCGGTGTGGGCCCTTTCCTGCCCCAGTTTTCATTTCCGCGTCTGGTCTCTTCTGCCGCTTGGAGCTGCGGCCCTTGTGCACTTGGAGCTGCTGTGGTCACCCTTGCATCTCTCGCACTTGTGGCTGAATTTGCACCTCCATGCCCAGCTGCATGGAACTCCTTTTTCAAAGCTCATGCATTGCCCTGATTCCGCTCGAGCCGTCCCCGTGCTCCCACTGCCCCCCTCCTGTGTTGTAGGGGGCAGGCTGCTCTGCCATCCTCTCTGCGGCCCGTAATTTCTGCTCCGAAAGCTCTGTTCCCTATTCCTGTCATAGCTGGAGTCGTACCTTCTGCCACTCGATCTATAATCTGTTTTGTAATCGTTCTGCCAGTACTGCCTCCTCTGCTGTCCCCCTGCGCTCCGCTCCTTGGAATCCCATTTTTCTTTTAGCATGTTAAAAATGTAGAGGTTAAAGTTTTCTTCGTCCCAGCCCATGTCCGGAAAGCAGTCCATCTCCTTTCTGAACTCATGGTCATACTCCAGCCATGCGTCCCCTCCAAACGCTGCGTGGACCTTCAGCACCCTCTGTTGATATGCCACTAACGCTACCCCATCCTCCGGGAATTTTTGTAATATGATTGTCGACATTATGGTGAAGGCCGACATCCAATTATCAAAGTTCCTTACCACTGGCCCCTTTTTAAGTAAACTTTTTTCATCTTCTTTCATGTCTTCCAATGCTACATTCATCCCCCTCTTTTGACAGTCTAATAATGTAAATATATCGATCAATTCTTTTCTCCAGATTTTTTCCTTTACTTTGTCATTTATGTACCAGGCCATCGCTTTCATTGACCTGCCCTGTGCGTCTTTACCCATGGTTGGCCTGCCATATTTCGTCATGAGTGGTGCCTCATTTTCTACTTCTGCCACCGGTGGAGCTGCCCCCGGTGGTGTGGCCCCTGCCCCTATGTTTGGCTCTACCGTCACACCTTGCGGTGTCGATACAATTGGCGCTCCTTGGGGCACCGGGACTACTGTTGTCCCTTGCGGTGCCGGGACCGGGACTTCCCTGGGCTCATCTGGTGCCCCCTGTGGGGTAGGGACCGGGGCCTCTCTGGGTTCTACCCCGTCCCCCCTGACCCACTCCGTTTTTCCTTGCTCACCACTCCTCTCCATTTTACCCAAGCCTTCACTGCTGGACTCTTCTGATGAATTTCCCTGCCACTCTTCCCTGCTTTTCTTCCCCCGTCTGCTCTTCTTGTCGTTGGTTCTGGGCGACTTACCCGAAACCGTGAAGCAATTTTTTAACATTTTTACTATTTTATTCCCAACATTATTATTCACAGTACCTTTCTTTTTATCTTTCCTCTTTCTCTTGGTCGTTGTCTCCTTCTGTTCCTCTGTTCTTTTCGATTCCGCTCTCCCCCTCTTCTGTCCTTGTGGCACTACGTCTTCGCCTTCGCTGCTGCTGTGCTCTATGAACAGCAGAGGTGATGTTGCCTTCGCTCTTTCTTCTTTCTGCATTACTTCTAGCACCCATTGTGCTCCATACTCGTTCTCGGCCTTTCTTGCCCATTCTGAGAATTCTCGGGCCCTCTTCGCTCTTCCTTCCGCCATCCTTCTCGTCTGAATTCTGTCAGTCGTGCTTCGGTTCGGCAACTGCAAAAAGTATCCTTCTCTCCTGCTCCGGTGTCATTTTGGCCGCTGCGGTAGCCTCAATCGTCTAGAGAGGTAGAAAACGCGTGAGCCCGCAAGAGCTCAACTTCTAGAGGGGTAGAAAGCGCGTGAGGCCGCAAGAGCAAACGTTTTTCCTTTCCCTTCTCCAGGTACCAAGAGCCTACCCGAGAGAGGTGAGCTCTTACCTTGTTTGTGCCGCCTCTCCTTTTCCCAGGCTTACTTATACCCCCCCGGCCTTTTGTTCCTTCCTGGGGGCGGCCGGGTTACCCCCTGACGTCTTGCTGTTACAATTCGCACCTTCCCAGGTGCCGTTTCCTGCCCTTTCTGGGCTTTTGTTTCTTGTGGCACCATTCGGATGCCCCTCCCTACGCTTTCGTGTCGTTTTCCCCCCACCCCGCGCCTAAACTCCCAGACCCTCTATTTCATGCGGCCGTAGTCTGGGTCAAAGTCTTCCACAAGATGTAAACCACTTTACATCAAGACTCCCACTCCCCCCCACGAAGCACATCAATGATAAACACCCTGACCCAACAAACTGCTGCAATAAATCCCCCCACCCTGCCAAACTACAGGAAAGCATAGTCTACCACACGCTTCTCAAATACATTAGAAAATAAACGCATTCTGGAACAAACATAGGAATAGAGGCGTAGCCAGGATTGTCTAGCAAATGGGGCCTGATGCTAATGTAGTTGGGCCCACTGCACTGACAAAAATATCTGTAAATACCCACACACCGCTGCTGAGTGGGCATTTACAGATTTTGGGTGGGCCTTGCCCCTCAGGCCCTAGCATGGCTATGCCTCTGCATAGGTAACATTCAGAATCAGCCCTGGTGTTAATCTGGGATGACCCGGATGCAGACACAGATAATCCTTACAATCATCCCAAAGAAAATGTCAGCCGCATTTGAAGAATTCAGTCACAAAATGCACAAGGAAAGAGTGTAAGAAGGGGCCTGCCTTGGATCACCGGGCAGGCCCCTTCATGTGTCGGGAGCACCTGACACAGACCCTCAAGGCAGCGATCAGGCCGCGGACAAAGGAGTGTGGATCACCCCACTCGCTCCGGATCACCGGAGCAACCCACATGGCCAGGGACACCCAGCTCATGGCAGCCCCGGCTCTGGGGGCACCCAGGCCGGGGTTGCCACACTCAGCCATGATCACATGGCCAATCAACAGAGAGGGCGGCGTTGCCCAGCAGGAGCGCCAACCTTGTGGAGGGCCCTGTCCCTGGGCCTACTCCACGCAGTGTAGCGCCAGCCTGGTGCACACAAAGGAACGACACCGGAGTCTGGTCGTGGCTTGACTGACGAGCCGGAAACGGCTCGTTTCTTTTATTATCTTGGTCACATGGTTCTCCATGAGACCAAGACAACACAATGGGAGATACCATGTCTCCCAACAGGGGTGACATGCAACACTCACTCCTCCTTTTTCATAACGACAAAACAAATGGAACACCATACCACAATACACACACTACCACTACAAACCATAACTCCCACACACATGCACCCTTTATTAGCCTGGGTGAGTGGGTCTCATATCACTAAACGGCATCAATGAGGGACCCTGGCATCACATAAAGCCTTCCACATTTATGGATGTTCACCACTTTACATTGCCCACCGACTGGGCCATTTTAAGCAAATCCAAGTCTGCCAGTTCCCAGCCTTCATGGGGATGTCTACCGTGTCTATTGGCGCACCCGTGGAGTAGCAGGAAACCAGTTTGCATCCTCAGCAGTGTTTATTTAGGACAGTCACACCACGATTCAGGGGCCGGCAAAGCCGCACCTGGGGAGGCCCAGGGGCCACATCAGCCAAATTCACCATCTGGGGGAGCGCCTGTTGTGGAGTACTGGCACCCTGGTGGTAGGCCACTTATTACACTTCCTCTCCCTCATGGGGCAGGTGGC